>NC_140586.1:939155079-940525079 GCF_964204655.1 Triturus cristatus
TTAGTGGATGTTAGAAAAGTGCAAAAGGCATCATTGTATCTGTTAAAAAATAATGAGTACTATAGAAATGTGTTTGTTGGAGAAGAAGAAATAGATTTAGCAGAAGATAGTGAAACATTAAGTGGACAAATTGAAAAAGTGGACATGTCCAGATGTGCAGAGATCTATGAAAAATTACAGTGTACATCCACTTCATTCCAAAGAGGTGATGGGGAAGTCCCATGAGTGTATGTGAAGACAGCTTGGAAGCTCCTTGTTTCCCGCAGTTGTTTCCAACAGGAAAAGGTGGACGATATGATGAACGTCCTGTGCAGATTCTTGCATCTGAATATCGGACAACAAGATTATATGCAGAAGATCCAAGATTTCGACAATGTATCCCTTATATGTTTCAGCTTCTGTTTGAAAGTGACTTGTCTGGACTTTCATATGCAGTAAATCACATTTTGAAAATTGGAATGCATCTTCAAAATGTAACTGCAAAGGATTTTATGGATAAAGTGCATCAGAGAGATGATCATTTAGAATCTCAGTTGATTAATCTGATGGCATGTCAGCGTGGGACTAATGAATATTGGTACCGTCGACATTGAGAACTGAAATGTATGCTACGGAACTTGGGAACTCCTACATGGTTCATTACACTAAGCTGTGCTCAGTATGCTTGGGATGATTTACTTGAATTTCTTCGAGAGGCAAATTCCAATATAAAAACTATTGAATACAAGACACCTGGAGAATTGTGCTCTTTGGATCCTGTCAATGTATGCAGATATTTCAATCATAGATTTGAAGCTATGATGTCTTACATCTGCAATAAAAAGAATCCTCCTCCTGGAGAAGTTGTGGATTTCTTTTGGAGAAAGGAGTATCAAGCAAGAGGTGCTCCTCACATACATATGTTGTTATGGGTCAAGGACGCCCCCAATTTGGAACAGATGAAACTGTTTTGTCTTTCATTGAAGATTATGCTACATGTGCTCTTCTAAATAGCAGAGAAGACAAAAACTTAAAACAACAAGTCTTACGATTTCAAAGCCACGGGTGTGGAAAATACTGTTGACGAAAGTACAAGTCAAAGGATAAGTTCTATACCAAATGTCGTTTTGGATTTCCACGTCCTGTATTATCCAAAGAAAGAGTGAACAGTTTTATGTCAGCTGTGCGACATACCATCACAAGAAAGTCTCCGAAAAACACCTACAACTTAAGAAGAAGCGAAGAATCAAAATACATAAATGACTACAATCCAGTTATTTTATCCATGTGGAACGCTAACATGGATATTTAGTATGTTGCGGACAATTTCATTGCTGTTGCTCGATATGTAACGTCTTACATTACTAAATCAGAAAAGACTGAATTGAAAGAAATGTGGGAAGAGATTTCTCACGAGAAGACTCTAAGTAAGAAATTATTCAGTTTCAGTTTGAAGATGTTATCGCATCGTGAAATTGGAGCATATGAATGTTCAGATTGGTTATCATCTGCAAGTCTATATTCCAAAGGTAGAAGAATCATTTGGGTGAGTCTAGGTCTTGCAGGAATGCAAAATCGGGTACTGAGATCTGTTCAAGAAATTGAATATTTAGCAGAAAATGACCCTGAAAGTACAGATATTTTGAAAACCAATATGTTGGACACATACTATCCAAATAGAAGTCATCATCTTGAGAACATGTGTCTCTATGAAGTGCTGCAAAACTACACTTTTAAACGGAATACTACAGAGAACATCAACAATGGAAAATATGGAGTGATTGGTTCCGAAGGATGTCTGGTGAAACAAAGGAAAGGAAATTTAATTAATCACAGAAAACTGAGTTGCAACACTGCTGACAAAAGGGAATTTTATTATTTAGCCCTTTTGCAAATGTTCAAACCATGGCGTTCAGAACTGGATTACTTGGAGATTTTCCCAGCTATGAAGATTCATTTAATGCTTGTAAAGATAGCATACAATGCAGTGCTTTCGGAAATTATGTCAAAATGTTGAATGATGAAATTGATCAAGAAGCTATAATTGCAGCTGAGATTGCTAGAGACAGTTCTCAAGACAGTCAAAGTTCTGCTGCACTGAGTCAAGATCCACTAGGACAACCAATTGTTGAAAATGAAGCAGCGATTGCAATGAATGAGGTGGAAACAGCAATGTATCAAGCACAAGAAGATGCAATACAGTTAGGAAACTTGGAAGAGCAACTAAATGTTGAACAGAAACAAATATATCAGCAAGTGAAAGAGCAGATTGACCATGGATTACTTCATGAACATCATTTCAACCTATCCGAATGTATGTGAGTGGTCAAGCTGGAACAGGAAAAAGTTTCTTAATTAAAGTAATTACAAGTTATCTGCAAAAAACAACGGAGTCGCATTTGTCTTGTGTTGTCACTGCTCCAACTGGGTTAGCAGCACATAACATTAAATGAATTACTTTACATCGTTTACTAATGCTACCAGTAGAACATGAAAACAAATTGGAATACCACAAGCTATCTGGAGAAGCTTGTTGTGAAGTTTCAAGAGTCCTGAAGAAAATTAAACTTCTCATTATTGATGAGGTGAGCATGGTTTCAAACTTGATGCTTGCCTTTGTGCATTTAAGAATGCAGCAAATTCTTAAAACAGAGTATGACGTGTTATTTGGAGGAAAACACGTCATAGTTTTTGGAGATCTACTGCAACTGACTCTGGTAAAAGGACAACCGGTATTTAAAACACTTGCCCATGAAGATACCAGAAAGTCTCTTGGCAGTGCTGGTAATGTGAACATTTGGAGTAATTTTGAATACAAAGAACTGACAACAAATATGCGACAGTCAAATGATGCTGAATATGGAAGTATTCTTTAAGATATAAGAATTGGAATTCTTTCAAAACAAGGAAAAGGAGCTTTGGAGAGTCGATTACTTTGCAATGTCTTTCCAAATGAAAATGCAGTTCCTGCAAAAGTGTACGTGGAAATTGCTAAAAATAAGTCAGTGATTTGCTTAATGCCAACACTGCGTGAGTGTTCAATATTCAACGAAGAATTATTAAAACTGGAAAATGAAGAAATTGTAAAAATGGAAGCCATCGATAAAATACTGCATGAAGGAATCACTATTAAGTTGAGATCAAAACTGGAATGATTAGAAAAAAAAAATATCTAAAACTGCTGGTTTGGAAAAGACACTGTATGCGTGTGTAAACTGTCGGGTAATTTTAAGGCGTAATTTGGATGTAGAGAAAGGTTTAGTTAATGGTGCAATGGGCAAAGTGGTGGATTTTGTGAATTATCAGAAAAAAGAAGGAATTGAATTTTTAAAAATTAAATTTGATCAGATTGATGAAGTTAAAGAAATTGGTCGTTGTTCAGTTCGTTTTTTGCTTGTTAAACATTTAAATGTCCCTAGGAAACAATTTCCATTTTCTCTGGCATATGCAGTGACTATTCATAAATCTCAAGGATTAAGTGTAGACAGTGCATTGGTGAACATTGGTACTACCGTATTTAAAGAGGGTATGGCATATGTTGCTTTGTCGCGAGTCAGAACATTATCTGGTTTGTTTTTTATTGATTTTGATGAGACAAAGGTTACTGCTGATGCAAACTGTGTAAAAGAGTAGAATAGGTTAACCCCTTCGACGCTCATGATGGAGCGGTTCTGTCATGAGCGTCAGTTGCGCTGTGCGCATGACGGAACCGCTCTGTCATGGCCCCGCCCACGCACAGAACCTTCAGCACGGTGCGAAAATCCGCACCGCGCTGAAGGGGTTAAGAAGGGTGTATGCTCCAAATTTAGGTCAATATCCTGTATTTGAAAAGCGTGTAGTTGGTCGAAAAAGAAGGTTAGAGAATATCTGTTCTGAAGGTGTCAAGAAAAGAAAACAACAAGATAATGTTGTGATTGCAGGTAAAAAGAAATTGGACACTGTTGGAGAGATTGTTGGTTAATGTAGTGGTCAATGTTGTTTTTTATCTTGAAGGTTTGCAAGAACAAATTATGGAGAATTTGCAAAAAAGATTTTGTTCTCTGTTGCATTCTGTTTATGAAAAATTTACAACAGATAGAAGTAAAATACAATCTGTTTCAGATGTTCGTAGTCTTTTGGATGTGTGTTCTGGTTCTACACAATTTACACAAAATATCCAACAAGATGCTCAGGAATTTTTAATGTATATGCTTACCATTTTTGAAAATGAAGGTGTAGAAATAGAAAATATTTTTGGCCTTTCTTACAAATGGGAACATTATTGTGAAAATTGCATGTATACATCTAGCACCAATGTAGACACATAGAGATTTCTGTATTTAACATTACCAGACTGTAAATCAGTGTCTTTCAATAAATTAGTGAAAGGTGCAATTCAAAACATGGAGTGTAGCCAATGTAAATCAGAAATGTTATCCACATTATTCTTAACAAAATATGGAAAATACATCATTTTAATGATGCAACGTTGTACAGCTGACGGAAGAAAATTGGATACTTTAATAAAACAATTTGTAGCAGCAGAACTATCAATATCAGGAAGGACTTTTGTAGCAATTGCAATAATTTTCCATGATGGTCCTTCCACCACATCTGGACATTACACTGCCGATCTAAAATGTGACAAAGGCTGGACACATTGTAATGATGCCCAGTTGGTTTTCAAACAACGTTTGCCTAGGGAATTACCAAATTCCTATCTAATATTTTTAAAGCCAAAGTTTTAGGAAGATAATTCACTCTCTGAGGAATTTATTATTATAATTTAATGGGACTACCATTGGACAATTTACATAAAGAATAAGTGCAAAAATACAATTTGGCCTCAAGGAAAGGTATATTTTTGAATTATGGACTTTTTGGTGGTCATTGATTCGGTGATTATTTTAATGCGGCAACATTTACAGTTTTTATAAGTTAAAGTTATAACATTTTGTAATCTGTAAGCAATTCATATATCTATGATTTGTATTTTCTGGTATTTTACTGAGTATAATATGTTGGTTTTTTTTTAACAATCTTTCTGATTGTTTTTTTTTGTGCCCGCTGTTAAGTGATGAGTATGATTGAAATCACTATTTCTAGTGAAATTCAATATATTCTGAGAACAGCGAAAAAGGCAAACAAATTACTTTGTGGAAATTATGCTGTGTTATAAAAAAATTATTTTTACATGTTATAATTTTTTTTCTTTTCTTTCACAGATCCAAATTTTAAAATAAGCAATTTTTATGAATTAAGATTGGAATGAAAATGTGAGAAAAAATGTGTACCATTTTTTATACCTATTACTGTGAAGGTAAGTTTAACTAAGTCTCAATATGCAGAATGAGGAGGTCTGAAGAAGCTACAAATTTGAAACAGGTTTCTAAAAACACTCTGTTTATACCTATGTTGTTTTGAAATCTGACCATAATCAGATATCATGTGACCTGCAAAAAAAGAGATTTGAGGGGTTCATAATATTTCCTATTTTAGCTATTGAAGGACCGCAATTATTTCAATCGTTCTTCTTTGAAAATCTTTGCAGACAAAACTCTGTGCTTACCTTTTATCATTTGCAAGGAATTTTAAAAACGGAAATATGTCACTTTTTGTAACATAGTTATTGTGTAAGATAATCTTTCATATTTACAAAGAGAGGAAAAGGCACTCTGTGCACTTTTTATACTCCATGTAAATACAACCTCATCATGCAGATCACTTTGTGTTGAAAGGGTGTTCTATAAGTGTTGTTGTGCATGATTGCAGTTAATACTCATAGAACAAGACACATGTCTAGCTTTATCCGAAATCATAAATCTCGATATGTGTGTGTATGGTGCACCATTCTAAAATTGGTGTAGGAAAGCACAACAAGGAGAATTGTTTTCATTTCTCCACATTTTTATATCTTCAATGCATGCTGAAATGTTCAGCATACATTGAAGGAGAAAAATGCATTTTCTCATTGTTTTTGTGCAGGAAGGTATGTCTTCCTGCAGAAAAACAAACAGCACATGACACTGATATCCTTTCACTATCGTGCAAGGGTGCCTGTGTCACCACATGGCTGCAGTTTAAGCAGCCGTGCAGACAGAAGCATAGATTTGCAACATATTTATGTACATATGTTGCATCCCTGTGATTCGGAAGTACTACAGCACACTACAGTTAGTGAGGTTACTGTGTGATGCTGCAGCACTTCCTCATAGTTCTGCACTTATACGTTCACCATACGCTACTAATGCATTCATTCAGTCAATTACGTACTACACATAAATTCATCTAAACTAACACTAACAAAGAAATGTAGCTCTTTTTTTTAAACCAGGAAAGTTAGTTCTTACAAGAACTTTTTTTTTTCTTCTTTCTTCTTCTATAATTTTTTGGGGGGTTTTCCAACGATTTTCTGATTTTTTTTGTTGTTTTTTCTGGAAACAAAAAACAAAACAGGCGGAACCAAACAATGAACTTCAGGGAACAATAAAAAAACAAAAATTATACTAGCATATGTGGCTTTCTTGCCGGTGGCAGATCAGATCGATCGACTGCTCACCATAGCACAAAGTCTTATTGCACTTAGTGCAGAGCACTTTTAAAAATTGAAATTGAGGACGTATGTCCAAGGTTTGGGCTGATGGATGCACTCTTGATGTGCTCGGCTGCGATGAGGTGGAAGGCGCAGGAGTGTTTCTCATCCATTTGCACTCTTGTCGTGCAAGATTGTTTGGATGAAGGCTCCTCGGGTGCTTCATCATACTTGCCGTGCCGCACGAGTATTTCTTGTTAGGATCCCCTCGTGACAGCACTCTTTTGCAAATCTTGCACGTGACCAAGGTGGCATTGGTCTTATTCTGCCCCTCGGGAAAAATTTCCACACCACTGAAGAAAAACGTTCTTTGGGTGGTGCCTCCTCCAAAAATTCATCCTCAGAAGTATGAGGAGATGCAGGTGATGCCTGCTGCCCTGAAGCCATTTTTGGTTGAAAAAAGTTAGAGCTAAGTGTAAACTTAGTCTAAAAAATCTTCAAGAGCATCATCCAAAGAGACGGTGCTCTAAAGAAGGTCAATGAAGAATGATTGAAATGGGTGGGGTCTTTTAATAGTTAGAAGAGGAAGTGTAATGAATCAATCAAATCTCTTTTTTTGCAGGTCACATGGGATCCGCTCACCCTGCGCTTACGCAGCACGCACCCAGCGCGCATCCGCGAAATGGATTTAAAAAAAATTATAGGATTAGATGTAAAAATATATTAGTTTTAAGACTAGTTTAGAGTTTGTCTTCAATTAATATTCACATGAAATACATATATATATGTTTTTTTAAATGTTAAATATTTCGTGGGATCCGCGCACCTACCTCATCATAGACACAGATGACGCGTCGCGGAAGCGCGTAAATGTCGCGTTACGTACATCGAGCGTGTCGCGTATAGGCTGGGAGTCGCGTACCGGTCGCATTGCGATCGCGCACTAAACACGTACCCAACGCATACCATGCGCGGATGCTATCGCGTAGTTATCGGGAACGGTGCGCTTAGGGTGCGCGGATCCAAAACCAAAAACATTGAAAAAATATATAAAATAAAGTTTTGCACATATAGTTACAAAAATATTCTGAAAAATATAAAAAAATGTTTGAAAAATCCATTAAGTTCAATTAATATTTTTTAATTTTTAAAAGAATTCATTGAAAAAATAAGTTTAAAAAATGGTGATAAAAAAGTATTTAAAAAAAATGTATTTAACCTCTTCAATGCCCATGACGAGCTGGTCTCGTCATGGGCCGCGGTTGCGCTGTGCCCATGACGAGACCAGCTCGTCATAAACCCCGCCCGCTAATGAAACGGCCGGCACAGGGCGGGGAAAGGGGCGGGCACTGAAGGGGTTAATGAAATTGACACACTGAATTTGAAAAATATACAAATCCAATCAAAATCATTAAATATGATATCTTGAGAGGTAAGTTATAGATAGGAATTAGCATTTAAAAAACCTTTGAAATTCACTGAAAAAAACATAGGTTTCATGCACGTTATAGTTAGGAATTGGCATTTAAAAAACCTTTGAAATTCACTGAAAAAACCAAAGGTTTCAGGGGCGTTATAGTTAGGAATTGGCATTTAAAAAACCTTAGAAATTCACTGAAAAAACAATAGGTTTCAGGGGTGTTAAAGTTAGCTGGACATTTCCCTCATACAAAACCCTAGAAATTCCCCTGTTTTAGTTAGTTCAGCTAACTCTAACTCGCTCCCCCGCAATGCACTGCTGATGACGTCACATATTACATCACTCATGACATGGTCAGTGACATCACTGATGACCTCACTGATGACATCTCAAATGACATCACTGATGACATCATCCATGTGATAAATTAGTGCATCTTTTCACACCCTAATATGACCTTTGATACACCGACTCAAAATTTCAGACGGACATTTTGAAAACCATAGATACTCCAATACCAATAACTACACACCCACTCATTGACTCTTAGGTCTACATACATCTCCACTCACTCACCTGTACAGTCACTCATACTTACAGTCACTCCGTACAGGACTATCATATGCATTTATACACCTATATAGACACTCACACACCGCCAATCATCCATTGAGGTGCTGACACACCTAGTCAGTCATGCAAATAATTAATCACAGTCCAATTTACTCACCTATACAGTTAAACACACTCAAGTTCACTTACTTATAAAAATATTAACAAATTCTGACGCTCTTATACAATTACTGATACAAGCACACACTCATCCATACAGCCACTCCCACAATCACACACTCTCACATATAGATAGTTATATACTCTTACACACATATACACTGCATTCCACATATGTAGTTACTGACACATGTACAACTGAGATATACATTCAATCACTAACACACCCTTACATACAGTCGCCCAACCATACAGTCCATCACAGTTGCACTCTTAAAACCATGCACCCATAGCATCACCCACTCACACATCTATGCACAGTCACACATACCCTACCCACACAAACACTCAGGCCCCCATACAGATACTCAGACAACCAATCAATAACCCATATAGACACTCATATAGCTATTCACAAAACCATGCAGCCCCTTATACACCAATACACAGACACATACAGACATTCACACAGTTTAGTCACTAGTCTGTAGTGTTAGAATGGGGAACCTCTGGTTGGCACAGGTAGGTACTTGTGACAAGCAGTGGCCCCTTCTTCTATTCAGGGCGAGAGAATTACCCCTTCAGAACAACCCCTGCTCACCCTATAGGTAGTGTGGCGCGAGCAGTCAGGGCTAAACTTCAGGGCGCTAGTCAGTTAAGCATTTATGATCACACACAGTAAACCACAACGATCCCCCACAAATGGACACCAGGCGTAAGTTGTATCAAAAATACGGATGCTTTATATAAAAGATTCTTGGTTACGCGGCATGTACAAGACCATCAATAACGGTTGCGAAATGGAAGCCACAAGATGATAATTAGGCACTGTTCTTTTCTTTGGTAACTTATTCGATCACGAGCGCTTCACAGGGCTCGGTTGAGTCGGTCCAGTCACGATGATGCGCAGTGCACCCGGGGTACAGTGATACGGGGAAATCAGAACGTTGCGGACCCCGAGTCCGATAGAGAGTTCACTGTACCTGGGAACGTGCGATGTGCTTGGACGAGTCGTCAGGGGAGATGCAGGTTCTGCACCTCGCGGGTCTTCCGGATCAAGAATTCAGCGGGCGGCTCTCGGTAGACAGGTGCGGCCCAGGGCCTCCGACACGGACTGTGCGGGAGGTCACTGCGGAGGACGGCACGGTCAGACTCAGGCTGGGAGGTGAAGCGGGGCGGCCGGATACGTTACGACGTACGGGCGGCCGTCCGAGGTTTGATTTCACTTCCCAAGTAGAAATCCGGCGGGAGGGCGAGAGGGCACCAGGCACGCTCCAGTGGCAGGCAGGTGACAGGGAAGCGGGGCGGCCAGCCTCGATGGGTCCAGAGCGACTCAGGTAGAGCGGGGCTCTCGGCAAGGGGAGGCGTCCAGGCTTCTGGGTGTCACGGCCCTAGGAGGGGTGGCAAGGTGCGCAGAGCACTCCGGCGGGAGAAAGCACACGGCTCGAGTTCTTAGACGAGCGGAGACACGGTGAACCCACTGGTCCTGGGGTTCAGTTCAGGGGGCCAGCTCTTCTTCCAAGCCCTTGGAGATAGTTGAAGAACAAAGTGCAAAAGTCTCTTTCAGTCTTTTTCCTCTCCTTCCTCAGCAAGGCACCTACTGCAGGCCAATCCCTCAAGTCAGGGAAAGTTACTCCTCCTTCAGCTTCTTCCAGGTCCTTCTAGTCGGGCAGAGTTCCTTCGTGGTTCAATCTGGATCTGATTTCTTAGGAGCCAGGCTCCTACTTTTATACAGGGATTCTTTTGTTCTTTAGCGCCAGGGGGCCTGGGCCTGGCTCAGTCCAGTTTTGGAGCACTCTGTTGTGGTGACTCGGCTTGTTCCTTTCAGCAGCAGGGCAGAGACATCAGCCGCTCCACAGGGGGCGGCGCCGGCTTTGTGGTGGCAGAGCACAGGTCTATTCAAGAGTCAGGGTGTACTCCTCCCACCCATCCTGGTGTAATCTTTCTACCCACCACCTGGCAGCCAACCTGTCTCCTGGAATCCCCCAGCCCTGCTCCTGTACTGTTGCTAGGCAGAACACACACCCACGGCAGAGGCGGACTGAGATGGTCAGGCACGCAAAGGCTAACTTTCTAAAAGCAGCATTTGCAAACCCAGGATATTAAAATAACCTTTACTAAAAGATGTATTTTATTATCCCGAGTTCAGGCATACTAAACATGACTTTCTACCATGCTCTCTGAGTCCACTGGGGTCACAGCGTGTCGCGATCCCAGCAGCCCATTCTGGCCTACGGAGAGCAGGTAGCCTTCAATAGTGAAAAACGAAAATGGCTGTAGTTCACTATTAAGACATGCCACACACCTCAGGGCATGTCCTACCTTATGCCTACAATGCACCCTGCGCTTAGGCCTACCAGAGGGGTGACTAACATGTAGTTAAGGGAAGGTTTAGGGACGGGCAAGTGGGGACACTTGCTCAGTCAGCGCGACGGTACCAGACCGCGCGCAGGTTCTGCAGTGGCAGACCCTAGACACATTTTACCCCGCTGCTTCGGTGGGTGGCACAACCAGTGCTGCAAGCCCACTAGCAGCATTTGGATATACAAGCCCTTGGCACCCCTGGTGCACTCTACTAGGGACTGATAGTAAACCAAATAAACCAAACGTGGAAGTCAATTCACATAATACATTTTACCATAGGGAGCACTTGCACTGTGGCACTGGATGGCAGTGGCACAGTGCCCTGAGCATTTAACACCAACACAAAACACATTGAGGCACAGACAAAAATGGAAGGGTGACCCACGCCAATGGTGCCAGGTCTAACATGCAGTAAGAAACTTTTAATGACTCACTTATAGAGTCAGTTACGCACCTAGAAAATCATCCATTCACACACTTGTACACCCACTCATTCTTCAACAGGCCTTTCCCTATATATATTAAACATATTAAAACTTTATAGAAACACAGACTCACTGTTTGACGTCATCAGTAATGTCATCAGTGTTGTCATTTGAGATGTCATCAGTGATGTCATTGACCATGTCATGAGTCATGTAATATGTGACGTCATCAGCAGTGCATTGCGGGGGCGCGAGTTATAGTTAGCTGAACTAACTATAACAGGGGAACTTCTAGGGTTTTGTACGAGGGAAATGTCCAGCTAACTATAACACCCCTGAAACCTATGGTTTTTTCAGTCAATATATATATAAAAATCATGATTCAAGACTATCACTTAAAACTCACCAAATGGAAAAACAAAAAATTGATCACGGAAGCAGAGTACAAGTACCTCAGAGTAGATAACCCTATTACACCTATTATTTATTTCATCCCTAAAGTACATAAGGATATCAGTAAACCACCTGGCAGACCAATAATCTCAGCCAGGGGTGGACTACTGGAAAAAACATCTATTTATATTGACTATTTCCTTCAACCCTTTGTTAAACAACTACCCTCTTATATCCAGGACACAGGGGATTTTTTGTTTAAGATACAGCAAATCAAATGGGAAGAAGGTAACTGGATGCTAGCACTAGATGTTACAGCTCTTTATACGAGCATCATTCATGAGACTGGTCTTAAAGCAATTTTGCATTTTCTGCAACAAAGGGGTGATCAGGACAGTGACCATAATACCATGTTATTGCAGATGTTACAGTACTGTTTAACCAACAATGTATTCATGTTCAATAACCTTCTCTACCGTCAACTACAGGGTGTGGCCATGGGGGCCAGTTTTTCACCAAGCTATGCCTGTCTGGTAATGGGGGCTTGGGAGGAACTGGTCCTCAGGACCCAATTCAATGAGGTAATGAACAATAATGTGGTAGCTTGGTATCGTTTTATCGATGATTTATTCATTGTCTGGCGGGGTGACGCAGATTTAGCTAATAAATTCATTGGAGACATCAGCAGCAATGATTATAATTTAAGCTTTACTGCTACAATGAGTCAGTCGTCAGTCACGTTCCTAGACACAGAAGTATATGTCTACAAAGGGAAATTGGAAACCAAACTCTACCGCAAAAAAACAGCAGGTAACACGTTATTGCATGCTAAGAGCTCACATCCGGCCCATCTGATAGCTAGCATCCCCTATGGGGAAATGCTACGCATCAGAAGGGTTTGCAGTAATCCAGCGGATTTAACCATGGCTCAACTATCCAGTAGTTTGAGATTCCAAGAGAGAGGTTACTCTAAAAAAATCATTGACAGTGCCATCAGTAAGTCTATGCAGCATACTAGGGAGGAATTATTGAGTTCCTATGCTATCAATCAAAGTACCCTAATTGCAAGCTCAATACTCATTCCTGGTGATGAAAAACAAAACACATTCAGGGTTATTACAGGATACAGTAAGCAGCATAGGGAGATATACAAGATTATCAATCGTAATTGGCCCATAGTACTCAATGACCCAGTCATTGGTGCATCACTACCTACACGGGCATCACTTACTTTTAGCAGAGCTCCCTCAATGAGTGATTCACTGGTTGACACAAATCCGGAAATCATTGAGAAAACATCATGGCTACAGTCTAATTCAGGGTTTTACAAATGCAAAACATGTAAATCTTGTCTCCAAGGTGTAAACACCAAAACTTATCACGATGGATTCAGTAACAAGGATCACCTGATCACTAAACTGCTTACATGTAAAACGGAATTCGCAGTTTATATCTTGACTTGCCCATGTCCACTAAGGTATGTAGGAAGCACCAAGCTACCAGTGCATAAACGCATCCTCCAACATCTGAGGGCAATCAATAATCAAGATAACACATACCCAGTGGCAAGACACTTCAGGGAATCCCACAATTGTGATAGTCGCCAACTCAGTTTTTATGTCATTGATGCAATTAATGCAAGCAGACGGGGTGGCAACAGGGAGGCAAAATTGCGTAAATTAGAAACCCAATACATATTACGCTTTGATACGAAACATCCAAAAGGGCTCAACACAACCGAGGACCTTTATACTTGCTTACCGTGATTATGTGATGTGATGGATCATGATAATCTTTTTATTATTCTACTCTATTGAAGATTTAATGTCATTGCCTGCTGTGACCCTATATCTCGTCCTTATGTTCTATAATGTTCAAGGATACACCACATGATCAGTTTATCAATGAGATTTCTTGAGAATTATGATTCTGATTCACCTTGTGCGTTTAGCTTTTAATGTAGTGGCTCTTATCCAACAATTTATAGTTACACATATACGTTGGACGAGGCACACCATATTTAGTCACTTTTTTTGATTCCTTCACCACCTATGCACATACATCTTTTTTTACTTTTATCTATTTATGATACCATTTTAGCCTTGATACATAGCAAGTGAGACCTTTTGATACATGTGTTTATTTTATATTAATGCTTTTATATACACGAGGTCCTTCTCAATTGTTGTAGAGACAAACTATTATTCAGATCTACCTGCTGGATAGCCCCAACATACACATAATTGGATGTCCACATCTCGGACAATCGACACATTTGGCATTCATGTCATTAATATGATCATTCAACATATGTAATTGTATTGTTTACATTGTCTGAATTTAGTTGGGACTATTGGCATATAACTAACAGGCATTTAAGCCATAATTGTAGAATATGCCTTCACCAATACGGGTGATGTTTAATCAAAGAATTTTAATAGATTGTATATGTTTTTATTTTAAAAAACTTATTTATCTATTTATTGTCTTAAATATATATTATCATGTATTATTGCGACAATTTGCACATTCCAATGTTTTGTTCTCTTTTTATGGGAATCAAGCCATTTGCGTTATATTGCACAAGAGCATGTAAATGAAGCAGTGTTTTCTTTATATTCATGAAAGACACATGTCACATGGTATCAATTGGTGCACTTTGAACTTTGAATACTGGCTATTTATTGGTCTTTGTAATGTACTGACGTTGTCATGTGATCAAGGCTCCACGGAGCCGAAACGTTATGACGACAGCCTCACGATCTAATTAAATCAAGCACTTTACCGAAGGTCCGTGTCAGCGAGTGTTTTTTGGAGATTTGGATGTCTACTACGTCTTCCATGCACCAGCAATTTCCTGATATATATATATTGCTTCTTCGACACACCAGTCAGGTGCACTCGCAGGCGGGTGCTTCTTAGTGCGGGGGTGTACCCGCATTCAAATACTGCTACAACTCTCCTTCTCGCATTCACCATCCACTGGAGAAAGACAGCACTCGCGGGGGCCGTTCCCAAAGTTTTATTCACTGGAAACTGACACGTAAACAAACAGACGCGTTTCGGTAACAACCTTCATCTATGTTTACCGAAGCGCCCGCCCGCCCGCCATGATTTTTGAATCGTCTTGCAATTCATCAACATCGATAAGGGACAAACGTCAATCACGTAGTCTCAAACATTTCCTCCCCAATGTCTGCGCCATCTTGGAATGTCAAATTACCAACATGCCAAGGTTATATACACACACAAATGTGCACAGATCTACTAAATACAAAGATTGAAAAATTAATCAATGCACGTTATTAAAGCCCTGAATGGGCATACGCCTGGAGGAACTCTCTTACAAAAATCCATCATGGCTAGGGCTGCCTACTACTAAGTTCTCTATACATTTAGTGATCAATAACATCAAACAATATGTAAAAATGCTGAGTGGGTGAGCAATTGCTAAGTCTATACATCTCGAGATACTATAAACAGTGAATCTATAGGGAGCAACCAAGGAAAAGTATAGAGTCCTCTACTCAGGTTCAAATACAATGCAATATCTACATATATACAAATACATATATACATATCTATATACAACAGCAAAATCCAATGTCATCAGGCTATACAGTAGAGTGAAGGGAGGGGAAGGAAAGAAGGTCGAACTTCACTCCCCTAGATGGACAGCCAACTCTTCACTACTATTGAGACCCCACGGTGTTTTGGTTTGAAGATCGATAATGTACCGTGACTCCAATCTCCAGAGTTTAAGTATCCTGTCACCCCCTCTGGGATTCAACGGTACATGGTCCAAACAGAAGTAGCTCAACTCATCTCGATTACGAAAAAGGACACAACAAAGAAAAGCAATTTTTCTTTTAAACAACAAAAGGCCCTAGAAGATCTGAGTAAGGACAGAGAAATAGTATGCAAACCTTCGGATAAGGGGGGTAACATAGTCTTACAGACTAAAGTTAACTATGACAAGGAAGCGTTGCGTCAACTTTCCAATGGACAGACGTATACTGCCATCGAAACTAACGAATACCATGCCAGTATGGAGGACTACCACTCTCTCGTCACCAAGTGGCACAATAAAGGATTATTGACAATGGATGAATTTCTATTTCTCAGAAGGCTGAATCCTACTATCCCGACTTTTTATCACCTGCCAAAGGTACATAAAAACAAAGTGACACCGCCAGGGAGACCGATTGTGGCATCCCAAGGCAGTCTTACAGAAAATATGTCCATTTATGTTGACTCTTTTCTTTTGCCCCATGTCAATACCTTGAAATCATATATTAGAGACACCAAAGATCTGCTGGGGCACATTGCTGCTTTACAATGGAAGGAAGAGTACAAATTAATGGTACTAGACATCACAAGTCTATACACCTCGATTGCGCATTGTGATGGATTGGTGGCAATGGAATATTTTCTTAAGAAACGTCCTCTTAAGTACCTAGAACACAATGAACTGCTAGTAGACTTTGCCAGATTTTGTCTTACCGATAACATCTTTTTGTTTCATACACAAATGTATAGACAGATCTCGGGAACGGCCATGGGTACCTGCTTCACCCCCAGCTATGCGAACCTGTTCGTAGGCTGGTGGGAGGAGCAGGTAGCCTGGGGTACTTCTAACACACAGTGGACAGAACAGGTTGTCGTGTGGTACCGTTACATTGATGACTTGTTCATCGTGTGGAACGGTTCACTCGACACTGCCAGAGACTACATAGAGGTCTTGAACAACAACGAAGTGAATCTTGAATTTACTGGTGAGATAGATGCTATCTCTGTTAATTATTTGGATGTCAACATCTATGTAGAAGAGGGACAGCTGAAAACTAAACTTTTCCGTAAAGAGACAGCGGAAATTCTGTCCTGCATGCCTTGAGTAGCCACCCTACTAATTTAGTCAGGAGTATCCCCTATGGGGAATTGCTCCATATAAAAAGGAACAGTTCAGATGAAAAAGAGTTTCAAGAGGCAGCCATCAATAGCATTAGACGTTTCGAAGCTCGAGGCTACAGTAGAGGGGCTCTTGAGGAGGCTTTTGAGAAGGTGAAGATCATTAAAAGGGCGGATTTGCTTAAAAGTAAAAAAATTCAGGATTTGGGTGACGTCACCAATGGTGGCAAATTCAGACTCATAACCACCTTCTCTAGGGATGCGGAGGACCTTAAAAGGATTATGCGTAAGAACTGGCACATTTTGCAGACTGATAGCATAATAGGGATAGACCTTCCACCCCACCCCCTTGTCACATTCAGGAAAGCCAGGTCCATCAAAAATGACTTAGTGTGCAGTTATTTGAGGGATGCCCCTAGATCACCCTTTGGGGCATTAGGAGGGTTTTTCCCGTGTGGCAAATGCAAAGCCTGCAAAGGGAGTAAAAGAGTGCTTAGTTATGAAATCCCCATTATGAGGATCAGTAGGAACATCAGGAAGTTCTTAACATGCACCACTCCATATACAGTCTACTGCCTTGTATGTCCATGTGGCTTGCGCTACGTGGGCAGTACTATTCATCCTACAAAGATCAGGATTTTAGAACATATGCGGGCGATCAGCAAAGGAGATGGGACCTACCCCGTAGCACGTCATTTTGACAAAACTCATAATCGTAATCAAGATGAGTTGAGCTACTTCTGTTTGGACCATGTACCGTTGAATCCCAGAGGGGGTGACAGGATACTTAAACTCCGGAGATTGGAGTCACGGTACATTATCGATCTTCAAACCAAAACACCGTGGGGTCTCAATAGTAGTGAAGAGTTGGCTGTCCATCTAGGGGAGTGAAGTTCGACCTTCTTTCCTTCCCCTCCCTTCACTCTACTGTATAGCCTGATGACATTGGATTTTGCTGTTGTATATAGATATGTATATATGTATTTGTATATATGTAGATATTACATTGTATTTGAACCTGAGTAGAGGACTCTATACTTTTCCTTGGTTGCTCCCTATAGATTCACTGTTTATAGTATCTCGAGATGTATAGACTTAGCAATTGCTCACCCACTCAGCATTTTTACATATTGTTTGATGTTATTGATTACTAAATGTATAGAGAACTTAGTAGTAGGCAGTCCTAGCCATGATGGATTTTTGTAAGAGAGTTCCTCCAGGCGTATGCCCATTCAGGGCTTTAATAACGTGCATTGATTAATTTTTCAATCTTTGTATTTAGTAGATCTGTGCACATTTGTGTGTGTGTATAACCTTGGCATGTTGGTAATTTGACATTCCAAGATGGCGCAGACATTGGGGAGGAAATGTTTGAGACTACGTGATTGACGTTTGTCCCTTATCGATGTTGATGAATTGCAAGACGATTCAAAAATCATGGCGGGCGGGCGCTTCGGTAAACATAGATGAAGGTTGTTACCGAAACGCGTCTGTTTGTTTACGTGTCAGTTTCCAGTGAATAAAACTTTGGGAACGGCCCCCGCTAGTGCTGTCTTTCTCCAGTGGATGGTGAATGCGAGAAGGAGAGTTGTAGCAGTATATATATATATATATATATATATATATATATATATATATATATATATATCGGTAGCCTTGAAAATGGGCTATACCTGGGACACAACAGACTTTACATACAGCAGAAAGGCCTCATTGTATTTGACACGACCCATTGGAGGGTAAAATATTAAGATGGAGACGGTGCCACAAGGCATTGCAACCCACCGTGGGTGTCCACTAGGGGGCGAACACTTAAAATAGAGTGATATGCCTGTTGGTTCATTAATGCCTAAACGATGTCAGCCGCGCACCTTTAAAAAGTTAGAGGAAAACGAAACATGTCAGGATTGCTGGTTGCCTTGAAATAAATGGATGTAAGCTTTGTTGTGGAGTGCGGCTCTTTCTCTCTGTGAAATGAGGGTGTTTGGTGAATATATATATATATTTATATTACCTACTGGCAGTCGCCAGTAGGTAGTTATAGTTAGGACCTATTATCCATAGGAAATCCGCAACATTCTATTTAGAATAATTGGCGCCGGTTGACGAATCTTCGCAAAATTTTCAAAACTCGTGGCCCGCTCCGGTCCACTCCTATCCTGAAAGTCTCGAGGTGATTCGTCAAGCGGGGCCGAGAAAAAAGGGGGGTCCCAAAACATGTTTTCCCCATGCAATTTTCCAGAGGGACCTTTAGTCGCAGCTACAGCCCGAACTGCTGAAAGGAATTACACCATATTTTGCAGAAAGGTAGACCTTGGTTCAGAGTCGTGCCTTTTACTCAAATGGTGTAAATCTGTTCAGTAGTTCCTGAGAAAATCAAAAGTAAAATCACATATATATCTGGGCGGAGCCTAACCACACATCTCATCGTGAGATCTGATTGGCTGTCAGTACTTCATCCAAGAAGTGTTGGCAGCCATCTTGGGACCAATATACATGATAGCACCTCATTAAAAAGCATTGCAGTTAATAGAAGGTTTTAAAACTTTAGTTACATTATAAATCATTTGTTGATGGTACCATACTCATTTTAGGAATTGTGGTATGTTCTAAGGTGATTTTACCATGTGAAAAAGCCTTCTGCTGGGATATCATGAATCATGTTTGAGAGAAAACTATTTTCTCATGCTTTTCCCACAGAGGTTTGGAAGGTGCTCTATAAGCTAAACTGAGAGCATATTTTCTGTAAATTCACATTATCTTTCTCAGTCATGTGAGAATGAAGTCTGACATTCTCAGTAAAACATGTACATCCAACAAGGGCAGAGACTGTAAGTTGATTCCTTTGTGTTCTACTGCAGCTTCCCAGAGTGTTCCAAAGAACAACTAGAGCGCTAACAGTCCTACTTATGATAAACGTATGGCACACCTGAAGCCATCTTCATTGGAATAAAGTGGTAACTCTTAAAACATTTAATTTTAAAAAGGAACAAAATGAGGGGGTACATTTTGCCATAGAAAGAATGATTAGTGCTGCAGAAAGAAAAATTAGGGCACATTTTGAGTGACTTCTCAAATTCTCTTCTATTTCATAAAAAAATTCTGACATGCAGACTAAAACATTTACTTTCAATACCAGCAGCAGACTTCCCTGGTGAGCAGTAGCTTTACTACAGTGATCTAATGAGCAACTAGAGTGCTAACATTCTGAATTCATAGCAAATGTGTGACACATCTGAATGCCTTCTTGATGGATTCAAAGTAAAAAACTGAAAGTATTCCTACTGAGGAGACTGTAGTAAATGAGGAAATTAGGAAACTTCATAACAAATAAATCTCCCAAGATGGCGGCCAGAGACAAAAGAGCCCAAATGTAGCACAAGTATAGCCCAATGACAGAATGTCCCAGACTGTTCTAAAGAACAACTAGAGCGCTAACAGTCTTACTTATGACAAAAGTATGGCACACCTGAAGCCATCTTGATTGAAATAAAGTGGTAACACTTAAAACATTTAATTTGCAAAGGAACAAAATTAGGGGGTTCATTTTGCCATAGAAATTATGATTAGTGCTGCAGAAAGAAAAATTAGGGCACATTTTTACTTCTCAAATCCTCTTCTATTTCATTAAAAGTTTCTGACATGCAGACTGAAACATGCACTTTGAATACCAGCAGCAGAGTTCCCTGGGGAGCAGTAGCTTTACTACAGTGATCTAGTGAGCAACTAGAGTGCTACCATTCAGAATTTATGGCATATTTGTGACACGTCTGAAAGCCTTCTTGATGGAACCAAAATTTAACAAGCACTGAAAATGCAATAGGTCTCGCCCTCGTTTAAGTTAAAGCAATTCTGTTTGTAATTAGGTGGCTTTTTAGCTTTGCTTTTATTAGTGTTTTTCAAACTTTCATGTACATAACATGCATACGCATGCATATATGTATATGTATGCATGCATTTAAATTTATATAGATATGCAGATTATATATATGTTTATATATGTATGTATATATATATATACACATACATATATAGAAATGCATGTGCATATGTGTGCATGTAGAGGTAGAGAGGTAGAGGTAGAGAGTAGTACAGAGAGAGGTAGAGAGAGGTAGAGAGGTAAATGTAAATGTGTTGTACTTGTATAGCGCACTGTTACCCTGGGGTTTCTTGGCGCTGTACTCATACCGCTGTGGAACCCTTCCTGGCTTTTCCCTGGGAAATGTCCACTCCTGGGCACCCCGAAGGTGAAGCCAGGCATCCCAGTGCTGTTGGGGCCGTTGTGGAGATTAAGCAAGCTATTGCCCAGAGTTGCAGAGTGGGACCCATGATTAGACTAGGCATCGAGGCGAGAATTAACAGGTCCGAGGAAATTGAGCCCAAGACCCACCGAGGCGGGAATTGAACCCTGGTCCAGGGCCAGACCTCTGCATCGGGTCTGCCGCTCTAACCATTGAGCCACACTTCTCCACGGTAGAGAGTAGAGGATGAGTAATAGAGAGTAGAGAGTGAGTAGTAGAGAGTAGTAGAGAGAGTAGCAGAGAGTGAGTAATAGAGTGATTAGTGAGTGGTAGAGAGTAGTAGAGAGTGGGTAATAGAGAGTGAGTAGTAGAGTGAGTAGTAGAGAGCAGTAGAGAGTGAGTAGTAGAGAGTAGTAGAGAGTGAGAAGAAGAGAGTCAGTAGCAGAGAGAGAGTAGTAGAGAGTAGTAGAGAGAGAGTAATAGAGAGTGAGTGGTAGAGAGTGTAGTAGAGAGTAGTAGAGAGAGAGAGTAGTATAGAGTGAGTAGTAGAGAGTAGTAGGGAGTAGTAGAGAGTGAGTAGTAGAGAGTAGTGGAGTAGAGAGTGAGTAGTAGAGAGTAGCAGAGAGTGAGTAGTAGGGAGTAGTAGAGTGAGTAGTAGAGAGTGATGGAGCAGGTAGAGCAAAATTTTGTATACCTCCTCTATTGGCATGTAAAGATTAACTAAATAACCTACTGATTATAATTTTACTAACGGTTTGCTGTGTGAAACTAACTCAACCTTTGCATACACAAATTAAACGTGGGAAATTGCTATTTGCATGGCAAAATAACTCAAATATCAAAAATACGTACGCATTTTAATAGTAGTATATGTGGTAATTAGATATCGTATGATTTATGTTGCTTACGTGATTTTTGCATTCTAGGTTGGATCCAAAAGGTAAATATTATCACTTTAAATGTCGCTATAAGCTAGGAAAATACTAATCCATAAAGGGATTAGTGAGGGTATAACATTAGAATTATCATTTCTTTGTATTAATTATTCTTCTGTGTTTGTTTCGCTTAAGTTAGCATTTGGGCCTACCACAAAATGGCGGCGAAAATCGAGTTCAGAAGTGGCCACCGTCTCGTGAAAGCGATACCTACTGCGCAGACTCAGATGGCTCCGTGAACTTCCTAACAAACCCTGTACAGCATGTCCTCGGCCAAGGATAGGATCTTGGTGGACTGCCAAAGGCATGGATAGTAAAAACCGGTTTTAAATGAACAATTGAATCATACAAGTAAAACCAAGACTTAGTAACATAAGGACTATGTCATCTCCGGGAGTGAAACAACAAAATCTGTGAGAAAACATAATGAACAAAAATCGGATGTTTTTGATCAGCCAATCACAGACTTTCTCCGCCTAAAATTGTTTCACAATATCCTGCAATGTATTATAAAATGTGTAGTAGAATAGGGAGGGGTTGTTGCAGTGGAATTGTTTGATGCTGTCTATACTGGCGATGACTTATGCTTGCACGATTTCTGGTCCTATGGAGATCTTTGGGGCTGTAACGTGTTGAGCAAAGAACTTTCGGACTTTGCGATTTGACCTGCTTTATTTGGACAATTTAATGACTAATTTGGATAAGCAGAGCCAATAAATTAGAGAAAATCCAGATAGCAAGAATAGGTAAATATAATGTTCGGCGATTTTAATTGATTGATCTAGAAAATTCTAAACTTTTGATGAAACAAATGCTAATATTAATTGCAATACATTTTAGATAAACAAATATTGATTAATAGAAAATATGAGTTAGTGGTTTTTCGTTAAAGAGAATAAAGGATTCTGAGTCTTAAAATGTGTTTTAGCTGGTTTTAGATCACCATCAACCAATCCAACTAATTGGTTGGTCGACCAAGTGGGTGGAGTGCCTTGATTTTTGCGATTAAGAATCTATAGGTGACGAACGATAATGTATATTCTGTAAAATAATTTTTGCTTCCCTGTAGTTTATAAGGTACCCCCCCACATGTCCAGCGCGATAACATCATCCCTCCTGTGTACAGACTCGTGAGTCAGAGACGTGTGAGTGTTGGTGTTATGGGTACCACCAATGACTGCATGTACGAATGAGCTAGTGTGAAGTTGGGTCTGCGACGCAGGGAGGATGGTTATATGATTTCCTTCTTTTTCTCTCTCCGGTCATGCGCTGGATGAGTTTTTCTGGTAGCAGTATGATGGTTTTATTGCATTGGTTTGGTGATTATTGCTTATAGATTGATTATTGCTTATTAATTTTTCAATTTAGAATACTGATAATTGATTGTGGATGTTGGGTAAGTATTGGTTTATGTATTAACACTCTATGTTGAGTCGCGTTGCGTTCCATGTTGTTTGACGACTTCTGGGATGTAGGATGTAGGAAGTCAGAAGCTAATGCTTGCTATAAGGGTAAAGTAGAGGGAAGTGCTACTTTATAACGGATGTAATGATTCCGTAGTAGGGCAGACTGTTCGCTGCTCTCGGGAAAGACGGAATTCTTGTGAAAAAGGTCAAGACTATCTCTTTGTTAGCGAAACAGATAATAGTGGCGTTTTTGATGTCGTTACTAACAGAAATTTAGTGAAAAGTGAGTGTAAAAAGTTTGTCGATAAATTTTGTAAAGGAGGGGTCAGCAGAAGCAGGAGTAGCGAGAAAAGCTGACGTCAGAAAGACCGCGCTGGGATTGGTAAGTCAGTAAGGGACATAGACGTTCCTGATTGGTGCGTTAGTGTGCACCGCGCTAGGAGTGGAGAATTACCGGGTGACGTAGATGCCCCGGATTGGTGCGTTAGTGTGATTCGCGCTACGATTGGATAAAACTAACAAAATAGTCGTAGAAGAAAACAAGCGATACACAAAAGCGAAAATTATGTATTACGATCCACCAGAAAAAGAGAATAAGTACTGGTTCGGAAAAATCAAGAACTTATTTAAAAAGGACAAACCGATTGTGACTAGAGAGGGACAGTTGCTTCCTCCAGCAAAAACACCTGCATCCTTTATGGTTGCGAAATATGGCTATCATACATGTATTTGGTTAGACAATTGGTCAAAGTATACAAAAGATGATGGAGTTTTAGCATTTCCGGAACATGGTTCATTTAATTTAGTGGTTTTGAGAAATTTGAGAGAAAGAATGATGAAGCTAGAACCAAGACCTAGACCTACACAGTTTGAAGCATTGACAGAATGGGAAGATGAGATTTATGACAGAGAACGGCAACGGAGTGGCGGAAGGTACAGATATATGTTTGGTCGATCATATGGACAAGAGAATCATGCTGATAGAATTAAGAGATGGCGAAGTGCAAATATGACTGATGGATTGTTTCCTATGAGAAATGTCGAAGAGACTATTAGTAGAAAGTGTACAGAAAAGAGAAATAATACAGGATCAGAAGGTTATAAGTATGGTGTGCATGAGTCGGAGGATGATGTTCTTGAGGACAGGTTTTATAAAAATCCACCCCCGTATCAACCAAATTCCACATTGATGCCAAGTGCCCCAGTAAAGGAATCACCACAGAATATACAATTTGAAACAGTACCACATGAGGTAGTAAGAAATAATCCTTTCAGAGAAACAGAAAATACTCAACCTAGTAAAATGGCAAATGAAAATTCAGCTGAATTAGCCAGAACTACTTTAGAGTTAACTGAGAAGATTAGGGAATTAACTAAAAACACAACGGCAGCAGAGCGTACCAGGAGGCGTTTTTATTCGCGGCAGGGCTCCCGCAGCCCGGGAAGCCCATTTTGCAGGTCTTGTTTGCCACTGCACTTTCCTGGGCCAAAGGACTAAAGTGCTAAGCATCCCTTTGGCCGACGATGGCAGCAGAGCACGCCAGGAGGCGCTTAAATTTGCGGCAGGGCTCCCTCAGCGCCCGAAGCCTGTTTTGCAGACCTTGTTGCCACTACACTTCCCTGAGCCACAAGACTACAATGCCCAGCGTCCCTTGGGGCCGACGTCAGCAGCAGAGTGCGCAAGGAGGCGCTTAAATTCGCAGCAGGGCTCCCGCAGCGCGGGAAGCCCGTTTTTCAGACCTTGTTGCCACCGCACTTTCCTGGGCCTCAAGACTACAGGGCCCAGCCTTCTTTGGGGCTGATAACGGCAGCAGAGCGCACCAGGAGGCGCTTAAATTCGCGCCAGGGCTCCCGCAGCGCAGGAAGCCCCTTTTGCAGACCTCGTTGCAACCGCACTTCCATGGGCCACAGGACTACTGTACCCAGCATCCCTTGGGGCCGACGACGGCAGCAGAGCACGCCAGGAGGCATTTAAATTTGCAGCAGGGCTCCCGCAGCACTGGAAGGCCGTTTTGCAGACCTTGTTGCCACCACACATCCCTGGGTAACAGGACTACAGTTCCCAGCATCCGTTGGGGCCGACGATGGCAGCACAGCGTGCCAGGAGGTACTTAAATTTGCAGCAGGGCTCCCGCAGCCCCTGCAGCCCGTTTTGCAGACCTTGGTGCCACCGCACTTCCCTGGGCCACAGGACTACAGTGCCCAGCATCCCTTGGGGCTAACAACGGCAGCCGAGTGCGTAAGGAGGCGATTTAATTCGCGAAAGGGCTCCCACCGCGCGAGAAGCCGTTTTGCAGACCCTGTTGCCACTGCACTTTCCTGGGCCACAGGACTACAGTGCCCAGCATCCCTTGAAGCCGATGACGGCAGCGGAGCACGGCAGGAGGCGTTTCAATTTGCGGCAGGGCTCCCGCAGCACGCGAAACCCGTTTTGCAGACCTTGTTGCCACTGCACTTTCCTGGGCCACAGTACTACAGTGCCCAGCATCCCTTGGGGCCAACGATGGCAGCAGAGCGCGCCAGGAGGCGCTTACATTTGCGGCAAGGCTCCCTCAGCACCGAAGCTAGTTTTCCAGACCTTGTTGCCACCGCAATTCCCTGGGCCACAGGACTACAGTGCCCAGCGTCCCTTGGGACCGAAGACAACAGCAGAGTGCGCAAGGAGGCGCTTTAATTCACAGCAGGGCTCCCGCAGCGTGGGAAACCCTGTTTTGCAGACCTTGTTGCCACCGCACTTTCTTGGGCCACAGGACTACAGTGCCGAGCATCCCTTGGGGCTGACAATGGCAGCAGAGCACGCCAGGAGGCATTTAAATTCCCTCCAGGGCTCCTGTAGTGTGGGAAGCCCGTTTTTTAGTCCTCGTTGCTACCCGACTTCCCTGGGCCACAGGACTGCAGTGCCCAGCATCCCTTGGGGCTGACAACGGCAGCAGAGCGTGCTAGGAGGCACTTACATTCGCGGCAGGGCTCCCGTAGCGCGGGATGGGTGCGGGAGCGCCGAGGCCATGCCTAGGAAAAGCCCGAGCCTATGGCAGGCCCGTCTGCGCCCATCAGAGGCTGGGCTGGCCCACCCCCCTGAAATCTACAACTGAAGGCATACGGCTTGCCCTTCAGTCTAAAGGTACTGTGACTGACTTTGACTTTCACCAAGCTATAAACAGATCCCCTAATAGTGACCAGCTAGTTTTATTCTTGGTCTTTTCCTCTCATCTGGTTGCCCTCCTGCTTAACCATGGGGAAAAGGAAAGTAATTGAGGGAGGGCTGGGAGGCGCTCTGAGGAATAAAGACGTAGAAACGGACTCGGAATCCTAGTCCTGGGCTTGAGAGGGACGGGGAACGTGGGGGGAATGTGATGGACCGAATAGAAACCATACTATTTGATTGTGAGGGCTTGCTTACGACATCTGTACCATCTACTATTACATCTGCTCCCTCCCCGAGGGTCCCCCAAACCTCCACCTCTTCTACCGCTGCATCTTTTAATCTAGGCCCTGGCAGTATACCAAGCCTATTCAAAAGGTAGCTAGCAAGAAACGGCTTGCGAAAGTCACCGAAGATATCGAGGTGCTTTCTACCAACTCCCCGGGCAATCATAGCGAAGCCCAAGGTGGGATTTTGGTAAACCTACCCTTGAGCAATAGATTCGCACCCCTCGAAGAACAACCAGTTACATCCGACACACCCATTCACAAGGAGAGCTCGGGACCTATGGGCACAGCACCTAGTGGGATGGATACGACTCTTCACCTCGGTGGTTGCAGGGTGGCGAGTACTGAAACAATACCAACTAACCTAGAACTTCAGAGGGAAATTGTAGCCCTAAAAGAAACAATAGGGGCTTTAACCACCCTCATTTCTAAATTATATCTCAGAGAAGATCGCAGTAGCCCGGAGACATTACCCTTCGAGTACACTCACGATCTTGAAATCTGATCATCTCACTACCCAGAGCACACAAACAACACGTAATACCCCAATCATCAATCCTGCACCCTTGACTGGAAACCCAGGCCACTGCAAAGGGGATCTTTCATAACCTGCCTTCCCTGAATGACAAATACCAAGAAGGCCCCAGGAGAAACTGTAGGGGAAAGATTGGGCCCATGATGGCCTGGGCGATAGAACCATTCTATCTGACCACAGGCCACAGCGAGGTGTCTCCCCTGCTTAGGCCTTGCCCAATCCCCCACAATGCTCCCCAGTCTACCATTTACATGATCAATGTACCCGAGGCTGATTGTAACCACAAACATGAGTATGGAGAGGCCCTAAAGAACAAAGCCACTCATTGGATTAGGCATGTAAGGGGTTGCCGATCGGTGATAAGGGATGACATCTTGAGGGCGAGAAGATGTGTCCTGAATAATAGTGCCGCTGACGCAATAGAACTTACCCTCGTAAGTGAAAACTTAGTGTACAACTTAGTCACTTTGAAAGCCAGAACCTGCCCTCCGTGTACCAACAACATTCAATTGAAATTAAACATCTGTTCTCTCGTGGCAACTGCCAAGGATGCAGTGATGCCCCTAAGGGACTCTTCACTCTCGACTCTATCACAGAATGACTGACTATCGCCAGAGTCCCCACAGGAACGTGCTTTCCTTTCCAACATTGACCATGACTCTATTCACATACTGATGCATATGGCTCCAGAGGGCCGTCCCTCTGAACTTGAGCCAGGGACATCCGACACTGATCCTCTCCTCCATTACATGCCAAATCTGTTCTGCAAATGGGAGATGACGTCCTGGCTGATGACAAAACTACACACATTTATTCGACCACTTACATGGCCGAACTTGCTCTCCCACCCTCCATCCCCATCCCAATGGCAGGTTGTAACATTTCATAAAATAAAAGATGGGTCCTTGGTGCTGTATCCAGATATAGGTTTATTCTCATTAAACAGGAATCAATGTACAGGATACAAGCAGGAATGTAACTCAGTAAAGGCCCCAGTTAAGATCCAGTTAAAGTCCAATTAAAACCCCACCAGGAGCAGCTGCCCTGCTGCTCAGCCTCAGATCTAACTGGCAGTAGAATCAAACATACACAAAAGGAACTCTTGGGTGACATCACAGATAGAGGCTGAGGGGCTTAGAACAAACACAGAAGAAGGACAGAGAAGAAGGAAAAGCAGGATGTAACACATCTCCCATCTTGACAGAAGTAAGTGCCAGATGTGAAATAGAACATACAACAGAGATGAAAGTAACACAACTTCACCTTTAAAAGAAATTAGAGACATAGAACAAACGGCACATAAAAGAAAACCCTCTTCCCCAAGTAAGTGAAAGAGGATAGAGATCAAATGGAAACATTTCCAAAATATTCATAAATATAAAGACATTTTCAAATATAATGCCATTTAGATGAAATAATCACCATGGCGCAATGGATTAGCATTTTCCAATATAACACCATTTAGATGAAATGATCACCATTCCCCTCCCTTGGGAAAAATCCAATCAAGTTTCAAAACTTCTTAAAATATAGGAGAACACTGCTCCCAAAATCTCCTCATCAATTGAAAATGAACACCTCTAAAACATTAAAGCACATACGTGGTTCATATATAAACAAAAAAACACTAAGACTTCTCACATGAAAGCGAGCAAGAATTTAACTGAGCACACTATGGCTCTTTACCTTTAAACTTAAAAATTGAAGCCCTAAGACTTCTCACCTGAAAGCGAGCATGAATATAACTGAGCACACCATGGCTCTTTACCTTTAAACTTGAAAAAATGAAGCCCTAAGACTTCTCACATGAAAGCGAGCAAGAATTTAACTGAGCACACTATGGCTCTTTACCTTTAAACTTGAAAGCTTGGAACGCCTCAAAAAAATGAGCACCGAATGTGGCTCTGACAATACATATCCAAACACTGGCGCAAACAATCTCCAGCTTTACCTTTTTAAAATGGAGCACCTCAAAAATGAGCACCGATGTGGCTCCGCACACAATTACATTAAATTAAATAAAATATCTCAAAACGCATCACCAATACATATCCAAACACTGGAGCAACCAATCTCCAATCTCCATAACCATGAAAACAAATGAGCACCTCAACGAAGGTTGAGCACCATTGTGGCTCCAAAAGTACGCAATAATAAAATTCTTCAAACCCATCACACAAAAGTATAAGTAACAGCGCAAACATCACACTGCATAACTTAACAATATGCATAATGAAATACACAACTTTTTAAAACATAACAAACTAAAATAATAAAGGTAGTCACCGTAGTCTGATTTTTGGAGAGAGCTACTCCTCTGATGTGTGGCACCAGGAAGACAAAAAGTAAAGTCAAACTTGAAGAAGTCATAATGGCTTGCACAGCTCTGTCCACTTTGGGAAAATGAATACCTCCATTGTCGGGAGAAAGACACACACACAGGCTGAGCAGCACATCGTTCCAGTTCAAGACGTAAAACTAATTCTTCCAACGCAGCGTTTCTGTGAGACGTTAATTTCATTTGAAATGCCACACTTTCTGCATTCCTGTAAGGCACAAACTTAAATTTTGACATGCCGTACTTCTCGCACTCAAAACAATTACGTAGGTATGAGTGACGAACACACAATCGAGATATTTTAAAGTCAAGAAAGCCCAAGATGGAGGCACGCTGCCTCACGCTGCACCTGGTGGCTCTCGGCATCTACGTGCACCAAACGTCAGGAAGGATCACCGGAGCAGTAGAAGACACATTCGCAACAGTGGCTGAAATGGAACTCAGCACAGCATGAAGAGCACGAGACGAGGAACCTTTACAAAGGTATGCGCGTGCAAAACTAGTCACGAGCTCCATTTGTTTTCAACCATGTAAATGTCGGTTGAGTAACAATGCAAACAGTGAGGACTCAGAGTTGCTCAACTAATAATAATGTCTCAACTGTTTTAGCTTACCGGTGCTAGAAAAATACCTCCGCTGTGTGAATCAAGCACTGTTCACTTTCTATCAGCTATTCATAGTGAAAACACTGCACAAACATGTCCAAACCAATATCGCACGTCCTGTGTAAAATCGGCAGTTTGTCTTCTCCTTTTCTTTTAATTTAAAGTTGAGATAGTACTGATTTTCCAGCTGCAGGCACAGTTTTCTTTTTCCAGATATGTAAAAGTCTCCAGAAAGTCGATTAAAGTACAAACACTTAAAGTAGAGTGCCCAGACTTCAGGTAACCACACACCCTTTTAAACACGTGGCAGATCCAAGGTTAATCAAATCAAATCTCCTCCTTTTTTACGATGTGTGAGTCTCAAAATCAAGGTGCAAATTCCATGTAAAAGTAGATTTAAAAAAGCAGGTGACATCTAATGTTTAGGCGTACTTTAACATGTCCCCAACCCAACTTACTTCAGGCTGTCAGTTGTTGTAGACACCGGTGGGGCAATCAAGGGGTTGGACATGCAGTTCATTTAATTTCTTGTAGTTTCTCTTGTAAAATTCTTTGATCACGCGTGGTTTCTTCCTTCAAATCGTCGCCAGTGTAACATTTCATAAAATAAAAGATGGGTCCTTGGTGCTGTATCCAGATATAGGTTTATTCTCATTAAACAGGAATCAATGTACAGGATACAAGCAGGAATGTAAATCAGTAAAGGCCCCAGTTAAGATCCAGTTAAAGTCCAATTAAAACCCCACCAGGAGCAGCTGCCCTGCTGCTCAGCCTCAGATCTAACTGGCAGTAGAATCAAACATACACAAAAGGAACTCTTGGGTGACATCACAGATAGAGGCTGAGGGGCTTAGAACAAACACAGAAGAAGGACAGAGAAGAAGGAAAAGCAGGATGTAACACAGGTATAAGGGGAAAATGAGGTCTTCCACACTGGCTTGAGCTCATTAATCAGCACGAGATCTGTATTCTACCGGAAACCTGCAGCTTGACTCCTACTTTTATCCCAGGGTTCATAACATTTCACAAACCGTCAATTCACTCTAAACACGGCCGCCCCTCTGGAGGGCTCCTGATTCTGATTAAATTTGTGTCACAGAGGAGCTTTCCACCAACAATCGAGATATTCTTTGAGTCAGACTCAGCCACAGACTCAGTAAAATTAGAAATAAGCTGTTCCTTTAATTGTCACTTTCACACATGACTTATGCCACATTGTCACTGATCTGTTGTTTAACCCCTTCGCTGCTAGGCCTTCCCCCCCCCCCCCCCCCCCCCCCCCACGTGTTAAGCCTTTTTTGGGCTATTTGGGGTAGTGCGCGCTTAGGCCCCTGTAACATTTTGACCACATAAGGTATCCATGCCAAATTTGCGTCCTTTTCTTCCAACATCATGGGAATTCTAAAGGTACCCAGGGTTTGTGGATTCCCAGAAATTAGCCAAAATACAGCTACATTTTGGGTTTTTTGGGAAAAATGGGAAGAAAGTGCTGCAAATGAAAGCGTCTGGGTTTTTCCCTGCAAATGGTATAAAAAAAAAGGGTTTGTGGGGCTGAAATCACCATTTTTCCAGCTTTTAGGGAATGACACATTTTTGTCAGAAAACCAACATTTTTTACACAGTTTTGGCATTTTTCTGGGACATGGCCTATTTTTGCAATTTTTTGTGCTTTCAACCTCCTTCCAGTTAATGGTGGAAATGGGTATGAAAGCAATACATTTTAGAAAAGTAGACAACATTTTGAATTCAGCAAGGCGTCATTTGTGTAGATACATCAAAGTTTCTTTATAGAAACAACAGTTAAATATAGGAAAATTTGAAAATAAGTTGAAAAAAACAGCCTTTTGTGTCAACGTTTTCACCTGTAACTAACTTCTAATTATGACAGCTCTTTGAAAGCAATATACCGTTACATCCACTGGACCTTACTGGTTGTGGGGATATATAGGACTTGTAGGTTCACCAAGAACCCGACGAACCCAGAGCCAAAAACTGAGCAGCGACTTGAAATGGCTTTTTATTATGTACCGGGTATATAGCAATTATTGTGGGAAAATGTATACATGGAAAAATCAGTATGAAAGACACCTATGTATTTCTGAAATGGGAACAAAATTTAGAGTTTAGAAACAGTAGATATTTGCACATTTCTGAAATTGGGAATACTCATACTAGCATGAGAATTATCGGTCATTTTTCAAAATGATTCTTTTTTACACAATGTCTTTCATTTGGAAGGCAGAAATGCATCGAAAGTCAATAGGTAATAACAGTTGCTTTACAAAACTGAATTACCCTAAGTCTCCCGATAAAAATGGTACCTCACTTGTGTGGGTAGGCATAGTGCCCACGACAGGAAACGGCTCAAAACCCAACGTGAACACACCACTTTTTCACAATGAAAAAGTACCCTCTTTTGCAAAGTGCCTAGCTGTAGTTTTGTAACCCTAGCTCTGCCGACACCTAGGGAAACCTAGCAAACCTATAAATATTTGAAAACTAGACACCCAGGGGAATCCAGGATGGGGTGAGTTGACTGCCTCTCACCAGGTTCCGTTACCCAGAATCCCTTGCAAACCTACAATTTTGTCCAAAAAACTACATTTTCCTCACATTTCTGTGGTGAAAAGTTCTGGAATTTGCGTGGATCCACGAATTTCCATGCACCCCGCGTTCCCCAAAGTCTTCCGAGAAAAATGGTACCTCGCTTGTGTGGGTCGGCCTAGTGCCCGCGACACGAAATGGTGCAAAACGCAACATGGACACACCTCAATTTCGCAGTGAAAAATGACCCTTTATTGGCAAAGTGCCTAGCTGTAGTTTTTGAACCATAGCTCTGCCGGCACCTAGGGAAACCTAGCAAACCTATACATTTTTGAAAACCAGACACCAAGGGGAATCCAGGATGGGGTGACTTGACTGCCTCTCACCAGGTTCTGTTACCCAGAATCCCTTGCAAACCTAACAATTTTTTTAAAAAAAACACATTTTCCCCACATTTCTGTGGTGGAAAGTTCTGGAATCCGCGTGGATCCACAAATATCCTCCCACCCAGCATTCCTCAGGTCTCCCGATAAAAATGGTACCTCACTTGCGTGGGTGGGCCAAGGACCCGCGACAGGAAAGGGCCCAAAACCAATTGAGGCAACATCAAAATTACCTATCACAAACCAACCTGGTTTTGCAAGGGGGGGTCCCATGAGTTTTTGGTCCGGGGCTCGGCGGCCATCTAGATAAACCTACCAAATTCACACCTGTCTGGAAACTAGATACCGGGGGGAGTCCAGCAAGGTATGGCTTGTGTGGCTCCCCCAACATTCTCCTACCCAGAATCCCCTGCAAACCTCAGATTTCGCTGAAAAAATCACTTTTTTCTCAAATTTCTGTGTGGGAAAGTTCTGGAATCTGCGTGGATTCACAAATTTCCTTCCACCCAGCGTTCCCCCAGGTCTCCCGATAAAAACAGTACCTCACTTGTGTGGGTTTAGTGGCTGCAACAGGAAATGGCCCAAATCGTACTGTGGAGACTTCAAAATTACCTATAAGAAAACTACCTGGTGGCCCCGGAATTGGCGGTCATCTTGGGAAAGTACCAAACCCAAACATTTCTGAAAACTAGACACCCGGGGGAGTCAAATGAGGTATGGCTTGCGTGGCTCCCACAACGTTTTCCTACCCAGTATGCCATGCAAACCTCAAATTTAGCTGAAAAAAACTCAATTTCCACATATTTTTGTGAGGAATCACCGTGCCGGCAAAAAAGTTCTACCCCAACGCGTTCCCCTGAGTCTCCCGAGTAAGATGATACCTCACTTGTGTGGGTGGGGCAAGGGCCTGTGACTGGGAAGAGCCCAAAACATAGGGAATAAGGGTATAGCACCGAGAATTCTAAGCGCTACATTTAAAAAAAAAAAAGGTTTTTAGCCAATTCTGCTTTGGACAGCCACACAAGTGAGGTACCATTTTACTCGGGACACTAAGGAGAACACTGTGGCTGGCTAACGGTGTCCAAGAAGAGGGAAAGTAAGTCAGGATTGTCGGTACCTAATATGTCCTCAGGGAGACTAGACATGAGCCCTACAGTGACAGTCGTTGGACCCCTCTTCCCTTGGCAGTGAATGGGTACCCGAGCTGTGGGATACAAACGAACGTCTCTATGGACACACCTTATGGCTACCTGTCCCCCGGGGATCCTCTGTTCTGGCCTGATTAAGTGGGTTCTAATCATTGACTGCCGACAACCTGAGTCTAAGAGGGCAGTGACAGGCTGAGCATTGACAAGAACACTTGCGTAAAAGCAGGTCCCCATCTCAGCAGTGTACATAGGGTTACGTGGCACGTAACTAACGTCCATTGGTTCGTCCGCTTTTCTTCGAGGACAGACCCTTGCGATGTGGCCCAAATTACCACATTCAAAACACTGGGGTTGTCGAGGAATGAGCGGCTCTGGTTTTGATGCTTTGACCCTTTCTGGTTCCTTGATGGGTCTGAGTGGTTTCCTTGGTAGGGCGTTGGTTTTTATTCCGTGGCCATCTCGACTGCTTTCTCTACGGTCAGGCCTGCATGTTGCCTTAACCACCTTTGAGTGGCATACGGGAGGGCTTCCGGGAACTGTTCTAGGATGATAGAGTTCATGATGTCCTCCTTTGTCTGATCGCTGGGCTTCAACCATTTCTCAGCGGCCAACTTAAGTTTAAAATATAGGGTTTTAGGGCTATCGCCGGGGACCCCCTTTTCACGGTGAAACCTGAGACGATAGGTCTCCGCATCCATGCCTAAATGATCAAGAATAACTGCTTTCACCTCTTCAAAGGGGGTCACCCCCCCGCATTGGCCACCTGGTAGGCGGCTTCGGCCTCTCCTGTTAAGAGTGGGGCCAGGAAGAATGGCCATTTCGATACAGGCCAGTAGGAGGCTCGTGCTGCTCGCTCAAATTTCAATAGTAGGGCGTCCTGGTCTTCGTCCGGGAAATACTTTTGTAGGGATACCGCGGGTGCAGAGTATGTGGTTCTTGTTAGTTTTATGCATAACCCCGGTCGTGGGAGACTCCTCGGCAACGCGTAGAAGCGTGTCCAGCTGGGCCTTCATCTGGTCCTTAAAGGTATCCCTGTCCGCTTGGGCACTATTGAGCTGGCGCTCTACGGCCCACTCCAGCTTTCTCTGCCCTTCCACCAAATGCTGAATTAGTGCCTCCATTTATGTATCTAAATGGAGCCTAGTTTGCCCGCATTCTCCACCACGTGTTGCGGGGTAAAGGAATGCGTGAGGCAGGTAGATGGAATGCATGGGTGTTTAATTGGTCTACAAAGTCCGGGGATAAGAACAAACAGTCCCAGAACAATACTGTTCACACTCTCTTCAGTGGGGAATCAGCTCTTCGCCCCTCGGGGGTCACGTCTTCACGGACTTCCCAAATAGCGGTATGAAAATAAACAAAAGAAAACACAAGCCTTAATATCAGCCAGTTTTGCAATGATGAGGGATGGGGTTAGTGTGGGAGCACCAGTTCGCCGGGGACGTGAAGGAGTAAGGGGGAACCATTCCCCGAGACACAGGGAACGACCCGGTACACAAGGCTATGGATACCACCCACATTTACCTGCCACCCGGGTACGAGACAACCGCCCGTCTCCCAGACCCCCGGAGTCGGTCACGAACCTGTTGGAGCTACGACCCTCCATGTCCGTGGCTGGGCGCTTGGCTGGGAATGCCTCCTGGCTCCTCGTCGGCCGGTCCGGTGTCGGGGCTTGGTTCCTTTGTAGGCGCGGTATGTCCTCTGGTTTTCGCCAGCTGGGGAAATCGTATATCGTCTTCCTCGCCGTCCATTTGGAGACTGTCACCTGCTAAGGGTTAGAGGGATCCCTCAGATTGCTGAGGGCTATCCCCCTGGCTAGGACTACTAGTCTGGGGGTCCCTAATTTGTGGATAAGGGGATTCCTCCTGGCAGTGGGCTCTGTGGGGTCCACTGATATCCCTTGCCTCTGCAGCACCTGGCTGACTGAGGCTTGGCAGAGAGGGCAGGCTGCCTGGTCTAGACTTGGTACCTTCTTGGACGACTCCCCTGCCCTCAGTGGCTGTGCCAGGACAGGCCTGACCTCCTCTGAGGTAGTTTCTTCACAAGGGGCAGGAGAAGCTCCCTGAGGAGGCTGACACTCATCTAGAATCTTGGGGGAGGAGGACGTTTCTTCCTCCTCTGTGCTCTCTGTTGGAGTTGGGTGGGCCATTCTTTCAGGCTCCACTCCTCCCGGGTTTCCCTGTGGTTGGACTTGGGTCCTAGGGGTCACATCAACCTGCTCAGAGAGGCCTATCATTTCTAGATGGGCCTTAAGTTCTGCGTCAGCCCAGGCTGAAAGCTCTAGATCATTGCCCAGCAGGCAATCTACAGGCAGGTTGGGGGCTACTGCAACCCTTTTAGGGCCAGTTACCCCTTCCCAGCTGAGACTCACTATGGCCATGGGGTGATCTGTTTTGACACCATCAGTGTTGGTCACCCGGTACAGATAGAAACTGAAGAGGGGACACAAATGTTCCTGTAACCATGGTAACACTGGCCCATGTGTCCCTACAGGCTACAGACCATTGATCAGAGGGCCCTGTCTGTGCTCGCCCAATGAATTGGGACTTACCGTGAAAGTGGCAAATCCCATGCCACCATCACAGACTAAGGTGGCCTGTGTGGGGGATCTGGCTTTGCCAGAATCCACCTCAGCACCCCATGAGAACCCAACTAAATTTTTGGGTGCACTACTACTACTGGGAGTGCTACTACTAGGGGCACTAGGGGGTGTAGTAGTAGTAGTCATGGTATCCTTAGTACTGGCGTTGGAGCAATTGGCATCCCTTGCCTTAGGCCTTTCTCTTTGCAGAGATAGCAATAGAGTTTCTTACCAGGGGAGGTAGAGGATTGGGATCCATCCCCAGAAGAAGACTTTTGGGGACCATCAGTGGACTTCTCTATAGATTGTCCCCCACCTTTCTCTTAGGCCTTGGAAGAATCTTTCTTCAGGTCAGCCCCACCTTGAGACTTAGGGCCCGATTAGGATGCCGGTTGGACTTACATCCGCCTCCCACCCTATCAGAAACATGACCCACCTACTAGCCGTCAGCGGTCCCGTCATAGGGATTACGATGCAATAATCCTTAAAGGCAGTCGCACTGTGCATTCTTTGCATTGCGGCGGATGCACTCAGTATAGATTCCTGCACTACATGGCAGGCACCATGGTGTGCCTGCCGCATGGTGTAGGGATATCTAGGGGGGGCACCATAGGGCCAGGGTGGAAGGGGGGGCCCCTACGGGATCCAATGTCCCTTTCCGCCTGCCTTTTCAAGGCGAGTAAACTGCCATGAAACGGCTGCGGGGAGGGACATCATAATCCCTACGGCGGTGCTTGGCAGGCACTGCCACCCTTGTAGGGATTATGGCTGCCTCTGATACACTGGTGGGCTTAAGGAGCCCGTCGGATGCGTGAGTTTCGGTCTTTATAACCGCCAACACACTGCCCGCCATCGTAATGTCGCAGGCGGTGATACATTCAACAATGGCAGTGGGACTGCCACCGACGGACTGCCGGTGGCAGTTTCATCGTAATCGGCCCCTAAGTCTTAACCCTGGCATGAATCCATTTGTCTGCTTTCTTTCCCAATTTTTGGGGAGAGGTCAGATCAGAGTCCACCAGGTACTGGTGCAGTTGCTGATTTGGACAATTATTAAGGATGTGCTCGCTAATTAGAACATTGTAGCGTACTGTGTAATCATGTGCATTACTCCTATGAAGCCAGCCTCCCAGAGCCTTAAGAGCATTGTCTACAAAATCAGCCCAGTCTTGGGTGTGTGCCTTCTGTGTGTCCCTAAACCTAACCCTGTACTGTTCAGTGGTTAAACCAAACACATCTGTGACGGCACTCTGCAAGAGTGTGTAGTTGTCATCATCTTCCTCCCTGACACTAAGGAGTTTGTCTCTACCTTTACTAGTAAAGGAGAGCCACAGGATAGCTGACCACTGCCCTTGTGAGACCTTCTGGACCTTACAGGCCCTCTCCAAGGCAGTGACCTGTTTATAGATATCATCCCCCTCCTGGTAAAGAAGGGACTATCCTGCTCAGGCTCCCAGTATCAAGGGACTGCTCCCTGGTCCTAGGCTTGCTAGTGCTGCCACCATGGGACCCTAATCCCAAATTCTTCCTAACCTTAGGTACTTCCAGGGTCTCCTTATCAAGGGCCAACTGCTCCCTCTTGAGCCTGAGCTTAGCTCTCTCAAGTTTGAGCAGGTATTCCCTTTCTAAGGAGTCCTCCCTCTTGCTAGAGATGGAGGTCTTTATAGAAGTGTTAGAGGCCTTGGAATTGACAGAGGAGGATCTGGACCCCTCCTGGCCTCTTTTCACCCTCTCAGGAGGAACAAAGAAGGACCTACCTCTAAGGGCCTCCTCTGGTTCATCTGACCCATTCCCTGGAAGATCAGAGTTTACCAGTGTGGGGTCTTCAGACTCCTCCTGGTCATGCTCAGAATTGTGGTCACTGAGGCGAGCCACCCCTGACCCCTCTTCTTGAGCCTCCCCAACCCAGAATTATCCTGCTCCTCTGTCCTTCCAGGATTCTGGAGGTCATACTGCAGGAGCATCTCTAAGAGTTGATCTGTGTTACGGTTGCTACCTTTCTTTAACTTCCTGGATGCAACCAGGGTCCTAAATTCCTAGAACTTAAGACCACTGTATCTAGAAGATTGACAACCACTGGCTTCCCCAACAAAAGACATGGTACACTAGGTGTAGTCTGGTGTTGCACCTACCTACCCTAGTGAAACTAAACTTCCAAAGATTGGAGAAAGTCTTACAAAGGTGACTATGCCCATTGTATGCACAGCTGTCCACTGTATAATGCAGTACATGCAAAGAACCCAAACTTAAAGTAACACTGAATGTCCATCTTCGTTGTAGTGCTCTCATGGTGCCAGCACCTAGCCACCTTGGGTGCAAACAAGCTGTACTGCGTAGCAGTGCAGAGCAATATTAAACAAACATGGTACTGAATCACACACTCTGTAGTGCATTTTTTTCTCTAAATCATTGATAAGAAAATCCAGTTTGAGCGTGAATAGTGTAATGTTCTCTTTTTAATTCATAGATGATTCTTTTCACCACGCAGCAGGCATAACTCATCAGTTCCCCGGCTTTCGATCCCAAATGCTACTGCACGGATGATCAGTAATAGTCAAACGTGGCCATATAGACACCCCTTTCTGTAGGCTTGTATATTGGTAATATCCCAAGGGGGCGGCCATGTTTCTGAAGTCAGAACTGTGTTATTCCACAGCTATAGTCTGAGATGCATTTGGTTTGCAGGACCCTGATAAGCCTGCTGTGATCTGTATGATTTCCCCGGACACGATGCGCAAGTGAAAGTCTTGATAGGGTTCTGCAAACCAAACACATCTCAGGCTGTACCAGTGGAATAAGACTTGGACGCCACAGAGGCTGTGTGCAGAGTGGAAACACAGCAGCAAGTCCAATAGAAGTCAGCAGGAAAGTCGTGGTTGCAGTTTTAGAGAAGAAGTATCCTTCCCAGTGGACCCCGAAGAAACCCCATAGAATACAAAAGGTTGAAGAGTCAACCCACCCGTGGATATCCCAGCAACCAGGATACCTACACCAGGAAAGCCGGGTGCATGGGTGCGAAGTGACATCGGAAACCCCTGCAGACTACAATGGAGGACCTCAGGAAAGATGCCACTGGAGAAGACTGGCAAGAGTCCGGTGGAATTCAAGGGTGGATTCTTGAAGAGGAGAACCTGTAAGCAGAGGGGACAGAGTCTATACCACTCGGAGGTGACCGGGAGGCATGGAAGAGCAATGCACACCGATGATGGGCGGTTAGGAAGAGTTGATTGTGACCTTGTTGCTGCAGCTGTGAGGACTAGGCAATGCCGAGGAAGACCAGGAGTTGTGCACGAGCTGTCCCATGTCTGAAGTCTAGAACCAGGGGGTCGGTGTCCGGCGGGAGTACCAACAAACCTTGGCAGCTGTAACAGACATGGAAAGCAAAGAAGGCACAGCAGTGGGACCAGCAAGGTCGAAGGGACTTACCACAAGAAAGGGAGTCAGCGCAGGCCCCTAGCAAGCAGGGGAGCTCACCGGAGCAGAAGAAGACCCTTAAGGGGACCTACGGGCCGGAAACACAGGAGTCGCAAGAGGACCTCGAGCATCTCACCAAGAAGGAAGGCCCACGGTGAAGAGGATGCAGTGAGGACACTGTACTTGGCAGGAAGAGATGCTGGAAGTTGGCGCTTCTTGTAGCCTAAAGATCTCTGGAGGGCCGAGCCAACAGGCCTTGGCAATGGCAAGTTGATGTGGTGCACTAGAGTTTGGTCCCAGCATTTGTGACGAGGGATGCTGCCCTAAAAATTGCAGGGAGGACAGGCCAGGTGTCAAGGGAGTTACAGACTCAGACAATGAAGAAGACTTACAGAACTGCGAGACCAGGAGCAGCAGGAGTCTTCCAGGCGAAGTCCAGCGAAGCCCAAGTGTCCAGACGGTCAAAGAGTTATGTAGTTACAGACTTGAGTCTTGTCCCTTTAGGAATCTGATGACCCATCTACAGGTAAGCCCTTTTATACCCTAAGAAAGGGGTTAGTACGACTCAGGGGCCTCTCCCAGAGGAGGAGCCGGACAGAGGGGACGATACGCTCATGTCCTTTGTCTAGTTTTGTGCCAGAGCAGGAGCCAAGGGCTCCTTGAACTGGTTCAAACTGGAGTATGCAAGGACGGCATCAAATGTGCCCTTCAAAGAAGTCTGGGGGTGCTGGCAAGCATCCCCCCTACAGCCTAATACACTAAGTCCTGTCTGTGAGGTGGTCACATCTCCCTCTGATAGGAACCCTATTGTTCTACCTTCCCCTTCTCCAGCTCAGCTCAGCAGCAGGAGGGCAGAATCGTGTCTGTGGTCAGCAGCAGCACTATCTTGCCGGCAGATCCTGAAAGGCTGTTACCTGGAGTACTGGGGGCTTCCCAGAGGACCCCCCAGTGCATGGAATCATACCTCCATCACCGGTGATGGTGTTAGGGTATGGTTCCAACTTGTTTGATACCAAAAATACCCAGGTTTGGCACAGCTAATTCATTTTTTTTGTTTAAATTTCTTTATTTGCATTTTTTGTATAACAGTTGCTCTTTACATATGGGGTGAAATATTGGCATGTATTTGATTGCATTTGTGGGTACATAGGTTTGTGTCGGAGCAGGACAGCTTAGTAATTTGTAGCTGGGTAATGAAGTACATCAGTACTCTAGTAGTGCATAGTGGTTACAGTACAATTTAAGAGTCCAACAGATATAATAACATTTGTCTCTTGCGCCCGATGTTTACTATGTCCTAATAGACTAGTGTGCCCATTTTGTTTATTTTGAATTTTACTCAGCCCCATGATCTACATTGAATAAAATAGTATAATGCGCGCTTAACATAAATTCAATAAAACAACAACAACATTCCGTTAAACAAAGATAGTCCCTACCTTTCGTATTTACCTGTGCCCTCAAGGTAGCTAATTGTCATGCTGGCGCCCCAGCCTCTCGAAACTGAATAATATGCAGTTTGGCATCATTCAAGCCTCTATTTACGTTATTCCTACCCCTTCTTATACAATATGTGTTTTAGGGTATTGTGGCTAGCACTTGAGTTGTGGCCCGTTCAGGTGCCTGTATCTAACCACAATCCGTCACTATTTTGTGAGTTATTGTCTCCGAGTTCCTGATCTCCTTGTTTCAATCCTACCAGCATCACATCCCAATATTGGGCAATGGGATATTTACGCAGGCCAGCTACCTCTTCCCTATGCAGGGCCGTGCTTTCTGCCTGTGCCCATACTGTTAGTGATTTTTTCCAGTTTTTGAGGACGGGGGAGTTTCTGCTTTTCCATTGTTTAGTAATTAGTGTTTTGGCGACTATAAAACCTCGATCCATGAACCTAGAAGTAACCCTGTGCTTCTTGGATTGGGGAAAGAGCCCAGTAAACACTCCTCCCATGTATGTAATTGGGGCCTGCCAGTGTAGGTTGCTAACGCCGCCGTTACTTCCCGCCAGTATATTTGCAGGGAGGGGCAGAGCCACATCATGCGCAGAAAATTCACACCCATCTGTGAGCAACGGGGCCACGCAGAATCAGTTAATTGAAAGTACTTGTTCAACTTGACCAGAGACAGATATGCCCTGTGCGTAATGCACGTTTGTATGAGTCTGAATTTAGCGTTTCTTGGTATTTGCGTGGGGCTGGCCAGGAACATGTCCCATTAATGATGCGTCCATGGATTTCCCCTGTCTTCCTCCCACCGTGTACGCAATGCTGTCATGGGCTGTGCAGTGTGAGTTAGCAGTGCCTCTGTCAGCCGATGCACTGTATGGGACCCATTGCCCATTACATGCAGGTATTGGATCAGGAGATGTATCTCTGGTCCAGTGTTGATGTCCCCCCAAGCCTTTGCAAGTGATCGTGTAATCGAGTTGTATAACAGGAACTTGACATTCTCGTCAATCGCCCAAAAGGGATCAAGGTACCATCGGTGTATAGGTCACCGAGTGTGTGTATCTCTGCAGCATGCCAGTGTGTGCGTGCATTATTAGGAGTGCCCGCTTTGTTTCTCTGTGTCTCCAGGAGCAGCAAGGCTGGAGCATACGGGATTGTGTTCCTGGTGAGGTAGAGGCAGCGTTTGTAGCAACGATAGGCTCGGGCTAGGCAGGTCGGCGACGGAATGGGAGGCGTGCTACCAGATAAAACAAGTGGTAAATCTGGAATTGCAACTACAGTGGGTGTGATGAAGCTGTATCAGCTAAATGATGCCCGGCAAGCCATTTCGTCACCCACTGCAGCTGTGCAGCTAAATAATATAATTCCATTTTGGAGATGGCTAGCCCTCCCCTGCAGGGTGGCACATATAATTTTCCTAGAGCTATTCTTTGGCGGCCTGAGTTCCAGATGAAGCCTTGAATCAATTGCTCTAGCTCTTGGAATGTTTTAGTGGGTTGGCACATCCACTTCATAGTTAGCCAACGCATAGTGACGGATGGCCACTATATGTATAAAAATAGCCTGGGGAATCAACTCTGGGGTTTGTAGGGGTGTCCTGCTCATGTAGGGGCACCATAAAACTTATAACCACGCACCCTGCTTTCAGGACTGAAAGGCCGGCTATAGAGGTGACTTATAGGTTTTAAGTGTAGTGACCTCAGATATAAGAAAATGTATATCTGTCATGAGAGGTGCATGTAGAAACTCACACAGGCTGCAATGGCAGGCCTGTAGTCACAGGTTAAGTGGTCTCTCATGGGTGGAACAATACATGCTGCAGCCCATGGGAGACCCCTGGTGAACCTATGCCCTGGGTACCTTAGTACCATATACTAGGAACTTACACGGGTAGACCTACCAGTAGCCAATGGTGGGGGTACATAAGAAAATACCATGATCAAATGTAGGGCAGAAGTGCAGTGACTGGGGTCCTGATGAGCAGGATCCCAGTCAGACTAGTCCAAAACACACTGGCACCAGGCAAAAAATGAGGGTAACTATGCTAGAGTGAACCTACCTTTCCTACAGTATGCTAACCCACTCTACCTCACTCCACTGTATGCTAACCCACTCTACCTCACTCCACTGTATGCTACTTCAGTCTACACCACTCCACTGTATGCCACTCCACTGTATGCCACTCCAATGTACACCACTCCACTGTACGCCACTCCAATGTACGCCACTCCACTGTATGCTATTACACTCTACGCCACTCCTGTCTACACAACTCTACTATATGCCACTCTACTGACCCTACTCCACTATACGCTATTCCACTCTATCACACTTCTGTGTACGCTATTTTATTGCATGCAACTCCACTGTACGCTACCCCACTCTATGACACTCCAGTGTACGCTATTCCACTGCATGCCACTCTCCTCTACTCTCTATAATTCCACTCTACAAAACTCTACTACACTCTATGCCACTCTATTAGACTCTACTCCACCCTATTCCTGTACCCTTCACTGTCCAAATTTGCACTCAACTCTATGTGCATGCCCTCCATTGTACAACACTCTACTACTCTCTACCACAGTTTACAACACAGCATTCCACTCTTCTGTATGTGACGCCACTCCAATTCATAAGAGTTTCCTCATCTTTACACAGCCGCTCTGCGCTTCAAGGGAGAAAGGATGAGGTCTTTTGAACGTTGCTGAAATTCAGTAAAAGTTTCTTAACTGCTTTTAAGTTAAACAATACAAAAAAGGTCAGTGGACATCAGACAAGACAAAGCACCCACACACCGTTATAACCCTGTGTTTCACAAGTTTGACAGTATTTTGTGTCTAGTGTGCACAACCCTGTATGCACCCTCTGCCCAGCACAGGTGCTCCCCTCCTTGTGAGGAAATAGATTCAAAAACATAAAGTCCATGGGCTGCACCACATACAAACAGGTACTAAGCACAAATGTTGCTCGAAAGCAGATAGTAATGAACTCTGGACAATACAGTGAGGTTCTTCTTTTTAAATTATTTATTTATGTATTTTGCTTCTTATGGGTGTTACTAAAACCAGCCAACGCATTTTGTCTATTAGAAAGTGGACTTCTTCAGGGCTTTTAAATTAAGTGATTTTGAATTGTGCTGGGGTGAATGAAGTAAATGCTTTTAATGCTTTTTTGAAAAACGTTAATCAGAATTGCTGCTTGAGTTTACAGATACAAACTCTTACCTTGCTATTTGCACAATCGAGTCAAACATGATAAGGGGGACGGGCACTTCAGGAGGTGCCATCTTGATTAGCGCTCCATTCACTCAGAATTTGGCCCAAACAAACAGCATAAAATTAAGGCCGGGCCTCGGTCTCTAAGCTAACGTCACACGCAGCCTCTGTGCGCTTCAAGGGGGTAAAGTGATTGAGTTCTTCTGAATGCTGCTGAAATTAAAAGTTTCTTAACTGCTTTTAAATGATGTTAATTTTGAATTGTACTGGGGTCTTTTAAAGCAAATTAACTAAATGCCAAAGGCAAGCCCGTTGGTGCCTGAACGGGACCAGTGGCCAGGATCACTGCATCTCTATGCCCAAGTAAGCTGACTTATTCCTCCAAACATCTTTGGGCTGTTAGGGGAACAACCAAAAAAGAGTGTCTACACTCAATTGACCTTCACCCAACCACACTGCAATGCACGAATTGATCTATTCATCCACTTCACAATTTCAATCCTCCAACCACCAGGAGGGCCACAACCAACTGGAACATGTATCTGCTCAAACGCAGGTCGTACCAGCTCACAATCTAGAACTCTTCTCCTCCGTAGAGGAAAACAAACCTCACAAAGTGGGGGATATGTACAATAGAAGTGGCGGAGTGAGGTGTTAGCTGTCATGGCTTAACGCCTCACTCCGCCACTTCCGAAACTCAATAACAACGATATGGTGCAGCCTTGCGTTTCTCCGTGTGATGGCGCTACACTTAGCAGTGTAGCGCCAATGCAGGCACCAATCACATAATGGAATTTGAAAAAGAAAAGCATCCATCGAAGTTGCTGTGGAGACAGCAGTCTAGTGGAATGCATAAATTGCAGGTTTCGGTGGTCTGTATACACTGTCACCACGTGTTTACCCCCATCAACAGATGTCTCCAATCACCAAATGCGTCTTTGATGGCCGGCAACTCCTTTTCAGCTATGTTATATCTTTGCTACACATCGTTTAGCTTTCGGGACATGTACGCTACAGGGTGTAGTTGGCCTGTGGTTTTGTGTCTTTGTGACAGTATGGCTCCTATAGCAAAATCCGAGGTATCAGCCTCCACCACATAAGGGCTTTCAGGATCCGGGTGAGTCAAAGCGGGAACGTAACAAAGGCGTTCTTTAAGCTTTGAAACAAAGATTCTGCTTCCGGGGTCCAAAGGATGGGAACATTTTTCTTTAGTAATCTAGTGATGGGAGCCACGGTGTTGGAAAAATGGTTAATGAATCTGCGATAGAAGTTCGCAAAGCCAAGGATGCATTGTATATCTCTTACGTTTGTAGGGGTTGGCCATTCCTTGACTGCTTGTATTTTACGGTCTGACATCTCCTGCCCCGTGGGGGACAACATGACCCCTAAGAATTCCACCTTTCTTACGTTGAACTCGCATTTGCTGAGTTTACAGAAGAGGCCGTTTTGATGTAGAGCTTTGAACACTTGGAAAACTTGTAAGTAATGCTCCTGGCTTGAGGGAGAATTGATCAAAATATCATATATGTATGCCACCACAAACCTGTTCAAAAACTCCTGCAGCACATCTTTCACAAAATACTGAATGATGCGGGGGCATTGCACAAGCCGAAGGGCATCACTGTGTATTCGTATAGACCATACCTAGTAGGGAAGGCAGTTTTCCACTCATCGCCCTCCCTTACACGCACTTGTTGGTATGCCCTTTTCAAATCCAAGCGTGTGTATATGTTGGCGGCCTTAACTTGCTCCAGAAGAACAGGTATCAAAGGTAAAGGGTATCAGTTTTTGATTGTGACATTATTCAAGGCCCTAAAGTCGATGCAAGTTCTTTTCTCTCCGTTTGCCTTCGGTATAAAAAATAGCGGGGAGGCCGCAGGTGATTTAGAAGGGTGTATAAACCTGTTTTCCAGATATTTATCAAGATACAACCGGAGGTGGGCGTTTTCGGATTCAGTTAAAGCATATATTCTCCTGCAAGGGATCACTGCTCCAGGTATGAGATCTATTTGGCAGTCGTAATGCCTATGAGGGGGCAACGTGTCTGCTTGTTTTTCAGAGAACACATCCTGGTAGTCCGTGTAACATTTGGGTAGCTTAACTTCTGTTTCTGCCACAGTGGCAATGTGCTGGATGACAAGCAAACCGGCCACTGGATTTTCTTCTTTGTCAAGGCAATGGTCTTTACACCATGAGCTACTAAATTCCACCTTTTTGGTTTCCCAGTCTACCTGGGGGTTATGTAACACTAGCCATGGGAGGCCTAGAATAACCCCGTACTGTGGAGCCTGTATGATATTGAACCTCAAACACTCTGTATGTGATTCAACACATTCCATCCTAAAACTATCGGTCTGAAATCAGATGGGCTCTGTAGTCAATACCCTCCCATCCACTGCCAAATCTTCTTCAGGGTTTTCTTTTGCCTTTAACTCTAGTTTTAGTCTTTTCGCCACAAGATCATCCATAAATAACCCCGTGGCACCTGGATCAAGCATGGTATCGATTCTCTGCCATCCATCATCCGTTCGTAACCATATGGGTAAAAAAAAAATATCTGTTGACAGACCCTCCTTTTGATTGATGGAAGAGATGTTCACACCACCCAAAGATCTCCCTTCTTGTACCCTTGGGTTTGTTAGTTTCCTGAATTGGCTTCTGTGACAGCCACCTGAGGTCTTTTAAACCCTGGGTTATTTCTTGGTTAGACAAAACACTCCTTTACGAAATGGCCCCTCTTCCCACAGTGGATACATAAACCGTCCCTCCTTCTCGTTTCTCTTTCTGCTTGGGTTAGTGGTGCTCTTGCCGCGCCTATTTCCATAGGCTCGGCAACAGATCCAGACGCACCTCCGGTATTTCGATTCCTGTCAAAACGAGTGGGAGGTCTTTCTACCTTCTTCCTATCCCCTCTACGTTCCCCCAGTCGGTAATCCAACCATAGGGTTAGATTGATAAGGTCTGTGCAGGTCAAGTGTTGGGGATCGATTTGAGCCAGGACGTCCTTCATCTCGTCTTTTAAGCCTCGATAAAACAACACGGCTCTTTTCTCTTCGTGCCACTGTTTCTGCCACTAGACGCTGGAAGGTATTGATATATGCCACAAGGTCTTTACTGCCTTGTTTCAATTCCAACTCCCAGTCCGCAGAAAAGTAAGCTGGTCGGCGATCGAACACTAACTAAAACTCTTTTCTGAATTTGTCTCAATCGTATAACATGGGGTCATCTCTACGTACCAAAGGAACAGCCCCCGTTAGGTAGGAAATCATGAAAGCTACCCTAGCCTGGTTTGTGGGAAATGCCGTGGGCCGACACGAAAATTGTAACAGAATCTGGGTCATGAAGACCTGTACCTTGGATGCTTCCCCATGAAAACGTTCCGGGGCAGCCAGCGGAATAGGTGTGGATACTTCCACAGTGAAAGGGGAAGGGAAAGATGAACTCCCAAACTGCCACAGGCTCACTCCACTAGTATGTCCTGTTTGAACGTTAAAAGGATTTCTCTGCAATCTATCTACAGTATCCTGGAGGGCAGCTGTCTCTGCTCTAGATGCTGTGACCTCTTGCTGTAATGTAACTAGCGTGGCTAACACCTCCTCTAAGGTGGCCATGTTTACAACGAACCGACCGGGAGAGGTATATTCTAAATTAGGCAGATTATTCTGTCACGTGTCCCTCGGAGGCCTCTCAGGATTGGTCCGTTGCTCAACTGGGTCCACCTATTGACACCCTCAATTCCGAGATGCCTTAATAGCACGGAATATTAAGGTGGTGAATTGGGGGAAGGAAAGGAAGGGAACAGAGGGGAGGGAGACTTGTAGAAAGAAGAACACCCTATTTTTTAGAACCACTTTTTTATCAGTACCCAACTTCCTATATACCTGTAAAGAAAAAGATAATACTCTTCTGGAGTAACTGCACATAGGATGATCAACTCTCTTCCTACCAACTAAGCCTTTTGTCAGACAGTACTGTGAACACAAATGAACGGGTTACACCTTGAAGTACTTAGCAACCAACAACAGAAGACTCTTTCTTCCTCCATAGACAACCCACCAATGTTGGTGCCAAGTCCCACGTCACAAGAGAGGAAGGATCGTTTCTATTTTCATCCTCTACAGAACCCTTGCTATATAAGACAAACAAAAACACACAACTTGTAACAGCAATATATTTATATATATCCACAACGGATTAGTTGACTGAAAGTTTGCTGAGCATTATTAAATTCATAATGCAATGACTCATAGTTTTAGGAATTCTGTCACTGGTAAACGTTTTGTATTTGGTAAATGAACAAGCAGTCAATATACCACCTGGTACGTTCAATTGTCTCTGTAACAATATCCGTAAGTGCTCGTGGTTGAACACCACACCCAGGTTCCTTTGCCGTTAGCAATGTCATAAAACAAGGGGGGAATCAGAGCTCCCTTTCTAATCACGGCGGGACTGTTCGCTTTACAAGAAGAAGCTGTATGCGCCACCCATCAGCATCGACGGCATCAAAGGATCAGAAATAGAATGAAACGGGAAGGTGGTGTCACTGACACTCTTACCGCACCAGGCAAGTACACCGCAGTCACTTCACCAGACTGCGCGCATTGGGAACAGGATAATCTGCGCCGCGGCCTCCCAACACCCGGCTTTCATAGCCCTCGGCGTTATGGGAGGCCATCACTTCCTGTGCACGCATGCGACGCGCCGCACAGGATTTTCGGAAGTGTAGTTCCTTCCCCCTGCTTGTCTTCTGTGTTCACGGAGCCGCGATCTCCGGTCCACCATGACTGCAGCGATCTGTATGCTGCTGCGTACCTATTCCAAGTCCAGTCATGATCTTCCTGCTTACCTGATACGGTGCTCGCTTCCAGCTGGGGTAGGTGTGTAACAGCCCTGTCATACGACATGTCAGTGGTGTCGTACACCGATGACACCCAACTCGTACTCTCTCTAACCCATGAACGGGACCCTCTTTTCCCCAATCTGATAGCATGTCTGTGGGGAGTAGCAAGATGAATGACAAATGCCTGTCTCAAAATTAATGGAGAGAAAACAGAGCTTATGCTTATAGGGAACAACTTCAACCCCAATCCTAACATAGGCTGGCCAGATTGACTTGGCACAGCCCCTGCCCCCTGGGGTTATGGTTGGAGAACTCACGGAGCATGAAAGCCCAAGCCACTAACCTCTCCACTGGCTGCTTTGACATTTTAACAATGATTTGTAATTCCCCCTCTCTCTAGGAGACTCATAGTCCAGACATTAATTCTCTCCCGCCTGCACTACAGGAATTCACTATACCTGGGTCCCCCAAAAACTGTGATCAACAAATTGCAGGTGGTACAGAATGCAGCACCCCGTGTCCTCAATATCCCCAGATGCAACTCAACTCGAGAGACTCAAGCCACCCTGCACTGGCTCCCATTGAACAAAGGATTATATTCAAAGCCCTGAACATTGCCTAGAGGGCTTTTCATCAAAAAAGACCATCTATCCTCAGACCATTGATCTTCCCTCACTAACTCAATAGAGCCTTTCTGTCCCCCAATGCCCATCTGGCTGAGGTTCTTTTCAGTCGAAGTGGGGGGCACTCCTTTGGCTCCAGTGCGGCTAAGCTATGGAACGCCCTCCCCTCAATCTTAGACTTACTGATAATAAACTCAGGTTCCACAAATGCTAAAATCATGGCTATTCGACAGCTGACCACCCCACCTCTGAACATAGCGTTGGGCTCTGTGTTGAGTTTTCTAGCGCTGAGGTGCCTACAGCCAGCCTTGCACTCTATAAATACAAATAGAAAATAATAGAATGTAATGTATGCTAATCCACTCTATGCCACTCCACTGTGCACCACTCCTCTCTACGTTATTCCACTCCGCTCTCCTACACTCCAGTGTATGGTATTCCACTGTACCGAACTCCACTGTGACCTACTCTACTGTATGATAATCCACTCTTCGCCACTCCACTCTACGCTGCTCCACTGTATGCCAATCCACTCTACGCCACTCCACTGTACACCACTCCCCTCTACGCTATTCCACTCCACACTCCTACACTCCAGTGTATGGTAGTCCACTGTACCGAACTCCACTGTATGGTAATCCACTCTTCGCCACTTCACTCTACGCTGCTCCACTGTAGGACACTCTCCTCCACTCTATATAGCTCCACTATAAAAGAGAATACTACACTTCATGGCACTCTACGACACTCTACTCTTTCCCCATACACACTATCGTTCAACTCTATACACCACCCTAGGACCGTACACTCCATTGTGCAACACTCTAGTCCACTATAGTACCCTTTTCTATACTCTATGACACAGCACTCCACTTTACTGTACAAGACCCCACGAAATTTATAACAGTTTATTACCTACGCTATGCCACTACACTCCACACTACTCTGCTGTGTGACACTGCAACACACTCTATTATACTTTACTCCACACTATGTTACCCCACTCCACTCGACTGCTCCTCTGTACTAGACTTTACCTCGCTTTACGCTACTGTACAAAAATCCACTCTTTGACACACTACTGTACGCTAATCAACTCCACTCTACAACATTCTACAACATTGTATGCCACTCTCCGACACTTTTCACCAGTCCATACCCCTACACCGCACTGAAAATCACTGTACTATACTGTATGCCACTGTACAACACTCTACTCCGCTTTATGCAAATCTATGATACTGTAGTCCACTATTTGACACTGTACGCAACTCTTTGTATGCCACTGTACACCACTTTACTCCACTCTACTTTATGACACAGTACTCCACTCCACGCCACTCTATAGCACTGCCAATCTACTCTACCACACTCTACATCACTGTACTTTACACCACTCCATCCTACAAAGCTCTATTAGAATGTATGCTACTCTACTCCTGTCTACAACACTTTCCAATACTGTCCGATACATCACTACACTCTACTGCACTCTACTTTACTCCACACCACTATAGTTCACAACATGCCACGCTATTCCACTCTCCACTGTAAGCTACTCCACTTTATACTATTCAACTGTATACTATTCAACTGTACGCCACTCCAGCATACTCAACTCCACTGTACACTCTGTATGGAGGTGCACGAGTTATAATAATTTGTTGTGTTCTTTATAATAAAGTTCTTCAATTAGGGTTTGTTTTACCCAGACATAAGTCCCCTGAACAATTAACCATGGTGGCTCATGCTTTTTAGGTCTAGCTTGATGGCGCTGCTGTTTGCGCACCTGTTGTTATCAAGTTGTGCATTGAGTGGGCTTTGGATCCACCCAGAGGAGAATTACTTTATCACCTCATGCTATTGGCTCTTTAGTGTTATTCTTTCTCCAATAATGGAATATTTCCTTTGCAATGCATGGCGGACTATTTCACATCTGAAAAGTATACTTAATTATCACATTATTTTTTTAAATCTCATAAATGCATTGTGTACTGAACGCATTATAAGGAACAAGGAGACCCTAAGAGTCAGAAGGGACCAAGGGTGTAAACATTATTATAAAGGAACAGTGGTCCCATTCAATTCGAGTAGATTAAAGTGCCACAATTAGTACAATGAAAAATTGGGTTTTATGTTTGAAGACAATGCAGAAATAACAAGAAAATTACAATAAATAGTGAGAAAAGTAAACCAGTGAGTGAGTTGGTTGCAGGGTAATAGGAAATCAGCCGATTTCCGGTACCCAGGCAAGTGATTTAAGAGGTGACTTTTTGGTGCTCAAAGGTAATTGTTAACAAAAAGTCAGTAAAACATTTCATACTCCGACATTTCAATTTGCAATACACTGGAGTTTAGAAATGGTTGTCGACGACGTTTCGATCCCTTAACGAGTAGTGGGATCTCTTCAGGACATGAGAATGACAATTAATTGCCTGGGAGGTAGCAGTGCCCGGAACGGGAAGAAGATGAACCAATTTGGGTAGTGTGTGATGCGCAGCCGCGTCAAAACCAACACTAGAGACTGTTAGTGTTATAGTCCGGAATCCGTGGAATGAGGTGTAGGCGGGAAATAGAGCCAGAGTTAAGGCGAGACACTGAATAGAAAAATCGGCCCGTCAGAAATTGTCTCAGACCGGGGCTCGAAGGATGTTGCAATTCCGTGTGGGCGGAAAAGTGAGCCAGGGTAACGGTGAATCAATGGGAGAGGTAAAAATGGTCCGTTAGTTGCGAGTCAGGTCTGTGCTGAAAAGCGATGGGAGTTCCGAGGCAGCCCGACCGGGCTTGTCGAAGCGTTCGGAAAATTACAGCCGTGGGGCGGTAGCCCGGGAAATGTAAGCGTAGAAGAATGTCGATAGTTCCGATGCAACCCGTATAGTACCGCGATAACCTGAGGAGCTTGCGAGGATCCGGCCCTTGTCATTCTCTTGTCCTGAAGAGATCCAACTACTCGTTAAGGGATCGAAACGTCGTCGACAACCATTTCTAAACTCCAGTGTATTGCAAATTGAAATGTCGGAGTATGAAATGTTTTACTGACTTTTTGTTAACAATTGTTAACAATTACCTTTGAGCACCAAAAAGTCACCTCTTAAATCACTTGCCTGGGTACCGGAAATCGGCTGATTTCCTATTACCCTGCCACCAACTCACTCACTGGTTTACTTTTCTCACTATTTATTGTAATTTTCTTGTTATTTCTGCATTGTCTTCAAACATAAAACCCAATTTTTCATTGTACTAATTGTGGCACTTTAATCTACTCGAATTGAATGGGACCACTGTTCCTTTATAATAATTGTGTACTGAACGCAATCATTGTTATTTTTCTTTTCACTCCAGCAGGCTTTTCTTTCATTTGTGAGCCAGGACACAAAATGCAAGCATGACAGGTTGGCTTTGCCAAAGCCTGTTGTGATTTGGTGTAACTTTGTTCGGTAGTTTTGATATCGGGACAGTTGGTTTGGGGGGAATCCTGCTCTACTGGGAATTTTTAAAAAGCATTCTAATTGGCTGAGATGGCTTTTTTTTCTTGTTGGTCAACTTGAGACTGGTCCTGTGGAGGTGAGCGATGTGACTGGCTGGCCGCAACATCAAGAGAAATGTGCGGCCGCACTTACAGGACATAGAGACTCGGTCCCTGCATCCTGCAGGTCACAAAAGATAGTACATAAGGGGGCAGGGTAGGAATACCCTAATCTAATTCCCCCGCCTGGCGCCAAGTTAATCAAGAAAGAAATGTGGGTTCATTATTTTAGATGTCATCAATGATGTCATTTAACACGTCAAAAGTGATGTAATATGTGAGGTATTAAGCAGTGATTTGTGGGGGCGAGAGTTATAGTCAGCTTAGAAAATTATACCTTGTGAATTACAGTGATTTCTAAGTTTCAAATGTAACATTATCACTGACATTATCCTCTAACTATTAATTTAACCTATAGTTTTTGCGTAGTGAATTTCCTAGTTTTTATTTACGTAAAGTAAGATATTATTCTCTAGCCTAACCATAATGTTACTTTAAGTTCAACAATTATCTTTTGAGCACTCCAAGTCTACAGTAGTTCGATGTAGGATAGTCCAGTCACTGTTGATGTTCAAATTCTTCTTTATTAGACCTCCAGACAACACGTACTTTTTCTTGATACGACACCATTGGGGCTAGAAAACCATACAACATATGAAAAAGCTACCAACACAATCTACCAAAAATACTATTAATAGAGTAACCACAACCAAAACCAGTCACTGGTACATTCATGCCAAAAGACCATCTCCAAGAGTATTTATCAGTTCATGTTCGGGTATTTAGTTCAAAGGCAACCACAAGGTGTACCAATGTGTTCACTAGTCAGGTAACAGAAACATAAGTAGAAAAAAAGTCCCGAAATGTGCCACAACATACAGGTTCTTTCTCATCAAGAACTCAGTTGCATCAAGAACAAAAGAGACACCCCTAAAAGTGTACAACACCTATAGCCCGTGGGCATGGAGAACACCACAAGATGTCCAGTGTACCTGCGGAAAAGTCCCCACCTATAAAACATCCAAGTGGTTGAATCCTGATCAGTTCTATCCAAAATCCATCCCCACAATCTGTATTTCATACAGAAATTTTCAATCCTTTAAAACAAATGTTTTACGCCATGAAATATACAATCACACTTAAAACTCCACTCCTGAATTAATGCAAGCACTCTCGCTATCACACTGTACATACATAATAGATAAATACCTAACTGTGCACCTCCTCTGTCTGTGCCTCGTAAGCACCTACCTGTGCTCCTCCTCTGTTTGTACCTCATAAGCACCTACCTCTGCACCTCTGCTGTTTGTACTTCATAAGCACCTACCTGTGCTCCTCCTCTGTTTGTACCTCGTAAGCACCTACCTGTGCTCCTCCTCTGTTTGTACCTCATAAGCTCCTACCTGTGCTCCTTCTCTGTTTGTACCTCATAAGCACCTACCTCTGCACCTCTGCTGTTTGTACTTCATAAGCACCTACCTGTGCTCCTCCTCTGTTTGTACCTCGTAAGCACCTACCTGTGCTCCTCCTCTGTTTGTACCTCGTAAGCACCTACCAGGGCTCCTCCTCTGTTTGTACCTCATAAGCACCTACCTGTGCTCCTTCTCTGTTTGTACCTCATAAGCACCTACCTGTGCACCTCTGCTGTTTGTACTTCATAAGCACCTACCTGTGCACCTCTGCTGTTTGTACTTCATAAGCACATACCTGTGCTCCTCCTGTATTTGTACCTCATAAGCACATACCATTGCACCTCATCTGTACCTCATAAGCACCTACCTGTGCACCTCCTCTGTTTATGTCTCATACGCTCCTACCTATGCACTTCCTCTTTCTTTACCTCATAAGCACCTACCTGTGCATCTCCTCTGTTTGTACCTCATAATCACCTACCTGTGCACCTCCACTGTTTGTATTTCACGAGAACCTACCTGTGCTCCTCCACTGTTTGTACTTCATAAGCACCTACCTGTGCTCCGCCTCTGTTTATACCTCGTAAGCACCTACCAGGGCTCCTCCTCTGTTTGTACCTCATAAGCACCTACCTGTGCTCCTTCTCTGTTTGTACCTCATAAGCACCTACCTGTGCACCTCTGCTGTTTGTACTTCATAAGCACCTACCTGTGCACCTCTGCTGTTTGTACTTCATAAGCACATTCCTGTGCTCCTTCTCTGTTTGTACCTCATAAGCACCTACCTGTGCTCCTCCTGTATTTGTACCTCATAAGCACCTACCTGTGCACCTCCTCTGTTTGTCTCATACGCTCCTACCTATGCACTTCCTCTTTCTTTACCTCATAAGCACCTACCTGTGCATCTCCTCTGTTTGTACTTCATAAGCACCTACCTGTGCTCCTCATCTGTTTGTACCTCATAATCACCTACCTTTGCACCTCCACTGTTTGTATTTCATGAGAACCTACCTGTGCTCCTCCTCTGTTTGTACTTCGTAAGCACCTACCTGTGGACCTCTGCTGTTTGTACTTCATAAGCACCTACCTGTGCTCCTCCTCTGTTTGTACCTCATAAGCACCTACCTGTGCTCCTTCTCTCTTTGTTTTTTATTTTTTATTTATTTTAGTATTTTTCATAAAAAGCACAGCAATTTTTCATGTAAAACAATACAGATTAGGTTCATAGGGTACAAGCCATCCAAAGCATTTTTTCCTAACTTCAGAAAAAAGAAAGAAAAAAATAGGAAGAGAACCAGTTCAGCATAGGTATAGAGTTACACATCCAGTATAACTAACTGTATGATGAAGTGAAAAAAAAAGTAAAAAAAACAGCGGAGGGAAAAAAAAATAGAAAAAAAGAAGGGAAAGAAGGGAGAAAGGGAGAGAGTATAAACCTCTTTTTATATTACAATCAAATTACATTGTAATTAGAAAATACAATATCACAAAAATTATATCATATGTATATACATCTTAATTGTCGCAAACATTTCCTCCTTCTAGCTCTTTCTTCCATCTCTGAACTGGTCCCCATATACGCTTCCCTAATATCTTCCACCTCTTCCCCTTGCGTTCATAAATTCCTCTTTCGAGATTATACATCGAAAGAAGCCTGGCTATCCACTGCTGAAAGGTTGGTGGATTAAGATCTAGCCACGCTGAGCAAATACAGATTCGCAGCAGCGCCATAGAGAGGAATATGAAATGATCTGAAATCTTTATTGCTTCATCCTCCTCCTTAAGATGGATATTAACTTTTAAAGAGTGTGTAAGGAATTTCTCAATTTCTCCTTTCAAACTCTGCAGTTTAGGACATGTTGACATCCTATGTATCAGATCTGCATCGTAACTTTCACATCTAGGGCATGTGATGCCCTCCTGCCCTCCCCATTGTGCAATTTTTGCTGGTGTGTAGTATAATGAGAAGATAGTTTTATAATGTTGAGCTTGCAGCCCTGCTGAGCAGAGGGCGGTTTGCCCCAGTTCTAACGATCTCTCAAAAACTTCCTGTTTTATGCCAAGTTTATCTCCCCATTTTTTACTATGTTTCTCCATATCATCAACCTTTAGTGAAGCCAGTTCACAATACACTTTCTTAATATTGCACTCTTCTCCCGATTTTAATATAGCCATAATTTTTATTGGGGACAGCCCAGCCTGTTTTCCCCTTCAAAAAACTATGAATCTGTAGATATTTAAAAAATTGCTTTTTATCCACTCCATACAAAGCCTGGACTTCGGAGAATGAAAAGATTCCCCTTATCCCCATAATATCTCCAACCTTCTGAATTCCCTGTCGTCCCCAATCTGCCATAACTCTGTCAGAGAAAGTTTCCGGAAAGTTGGGATTCTTATATAGCTGCGTATAGTAGTGTATCCTGCCCATGCCTATTTTTTTCCCTAGTGCTCTCCAGATCTTATAGGCATCCAGCAATGTCTTAAATCTCGTCCGCTTAAAATAACTAGGTTCTGTAAACTGTAAAAAACAATTAGTTGCCTCTTCTCCCAATAGTAATTTATATATCTCCGGAAGGCTATTTGGTGGGTCCTTAGCCTGAGCTCCAACTAAAATTCCCATCTATTGTAAGGCTGCCGCCCAATAATACATCCTAAAGTCGGGGACTGCCCAGCCTCCTCTTTCCCTAGGGAGTGACATAAATCGTATAGCTCTTCTCGTTTTGCCGTGGGCCCAAATAAATCTATTGACCAGATGTTCCAATGCTACAAACCATCTCTTCTCAAATTCCAAAGGGATTGCCCTGAAGAGATATAATATTTTGGGCAAAATTATCATCTTGACAACATTAGTACATCCAACTATTGAAAGGTGCAAATGATTGATTCTGTCTAAATCTTTCGTAGTTTGCCTTATAACCGGATTGATGTTTTTATCTACTAAGGTATCTAGATCTGCAGTCAATGCCAAGATATGTTGCCGAATCTACCACCCTAGGATCATCACTTATAGTCAGCTTGTTTTTCACAATTTGAGTTTTAGTTTGATTAAGCGCATTTCCAGATACCGAACCAAAAATTAAAGCTTCATTTTCAATTGCAACCAATGCTTCCCCAGGTTTGGAGGTTATTACAGCAATATCATCCGCGTAACCCATTATCTTAGTTTCCCACCCTTGTGATATAACTGATTGTATTCCTTCATTAGCCTCTAATCTTCTAATAAGTGGATCAATATATAAAGCGAAAAGCAAAGGCGAAGATGGACAGCCTTGCCGTGTACCACGCTTGATCGCTATGGCTACAGTATATCCACCGTTTATTTTTAGACAAGCCGTCGGGTCTCTATAAAGAGCCTGTACTGCCTTTCTATATCTATCCCCGACCCCAAACCACCTTACAACAGCCCATAGATAATCCCATGAAACCCTATCGAAGGCTTTTTCAGCATCCATTAGAATTAAAGCCATAGGATCTCCCGAGACTATAGTGGAATAATGTTATGGCCCTACGTATATGTTGGGTGGTCCCTCTGCCTGGTATGAACCCATGATAGGCAAGGATGTACCATTTTTCCAATAATTAGGTTAAGCCACGTTGCTAGTACCTTTGAACAAATCTATACATCACTATTCAGTAGTGTAATGGGCCTATAAGAGCCAGGGTCTCTCGGTGGTTTACCTTTTTTAAGAAAAACTATTATCTCAGCCATTGACCAAGAATCAGGGATGGCATAACCTAGCTGAGCCGTCCTAACAATATTTACCAAATCTGAACCGATAGCCTCTTTAAATGTTTTATAAAATTCGAGGGGGATTTTATGGGGCCCAGCAGCTTTACCTGAGGGTAAATCCCTGAGCGCTGCATATATTTCATCCTGCGTAATCTCTCCTTCCAGACTTTCCCTTTCTTCTTCTAGAATAGTTTCTCGGGGGATCTTTTCCAAGTATTCGTGGATGCCAGTCTTCTCTAGCCGCTAGTTGGCAGGGTATGCTCAGACGTGAGTCCCTTGCTCACTTTGCCACTGGATTCAAGCAAGCCTGGCTGAAGACGGCTGAAATGCCAGAAACCGGTCCTAGGAAGCTTGTTTCCGGTCCAGGGAAGGCATGGCTTGGTAGTTCGGGCTGGACTGTTCCCATGAGGCACAGGGTCAGACTGATTTGCATATGGCCATGTCCGAACTGGGGTGGCAGAGTGGGCTAAAGAACGGTGATGGATCAAACCCAGATCTGTTGACTGGGTGTGAGTGTTTGTTTGGTTCTGATGCTCCGTCCATCACCACCCCCTTTTGTACCGGTGTGTACTTCATAAGCACCTACCTGTGCACCTCCACTGTTTGTACTTCATAAGCACCTACCTGTGCTCCTCCTCTGTTTGTACTTCATAAGCACCTACCTGTGCTCCTCCTCTGTTTGTACTTCATAAGCACCTATGTGTGCTCCTCCTCTGTTTGTACTCCATAAGCACCTACCTGTGCTCCTCCTCTGTTTGTACCTCATAAGCACCTACCTGTGTTCCTCCTCTGTTTGTACTTCATAAGCACCTATGTGTGCTCCTCCTCTGTTTGTACCTCATAAGCACCTACCTGTGCACCTCTGCTGTTTGTACTTCATGAGCTCCTACCTGTGCTCCTCCTCTGTTTATACTTCATAAGCACCTACCTGTGCTCCTGCTCTGTTTGTACTTCATAAGCACCTCCATGTGCTCCTCCTCTGTTTGTACTTCATAAGCACCTACCTGTGCTCCTCCTCTGTTTTCTACCTCATAAGCACCTACCTGTGCACCTCTGCTGTTTGTACCTGATAAGCACCTACCTGTGCACCTCTGCTGTTTGTACTTCATAAGCACCAACCTGTGCACCTCCACTGTTTGTACTTCATAAGCACCTACCTGTGCTTCTCCTCTGTTTGTACTTCATAAGCACCTACCTGTGCTCCTTCTCTGTTTTCTACCTCATAAGCACCTACCTGTGCTCCTCCTCTGTTTGTACCTCATAAGCACCTACCTGTGCACCTCTGCTGTTTGTACTTCATAAGCACCAACCTGTGCACCTCCACTGTTTGTACTTCATATGCACCTACCTGTGCTTCTCCTCTGTTTGTACTTCATAAGCACCTACCTGTGCTCCCTCTCTGTTTGTACTTCATAAGCACCTACCTGTGCTCCTTCTCTGTTTGTACTTCAGAAGCACCTACCTGTGCACCTCCACTCTTTGTACCTCATAAGCACCTACCTGTGCACCTCCTCTGTTTGTACTTCATAAGCACCTACCTGTGCTCCTCCTGTGTTTGTACTTCATAAGCACCTACCTGTGCACCTCCACTGTTTGTACATCATAAGTGTGAGACCGGCCTCGTGGCGTGGGCCCTCCCGACCAGCAAGCCACCCTGCAACCGCACCGATCCTCCATGTCACAGACTTCCGGCCACCATGGCCCAACATCCCGATGGCCGGCCAGGCCCCCAACACGCATGCCCGGCCGAGGGAGAGTGAAACCCCCCAAGCCAGACCGAGAGGCGCCGACCATGTCACACCTCTGTTCTCTTCCCCAAGGGAGGTTTCGATCGACCACCAGGCCCCCGGTGAGCGGCCGCCTCGCCTGCTGGGTGTCTGGAGTCCCACCCGGGCCCACCTGAACAGATCAAAGGGCCGAACGACAGGAAGCCCCGACACACCGCCCCCCAGGCACCAAGACCCCTCTCGGCGAGGACCCCGGACTTCAAAGAGGAGGGGAAGTATAACAAGGGGTGCGGAAGGGACGGGAGGCAGAGAAGACCTGGACTGACGAGAGCCTGCAGACCTGGTCGCAGCTCGATCGCTCCCCGAACCAAGGAACGCTACCCAAACCCTGAAACCATCTGAGCCCTGCTGACGCTGTCGCGGCTCCCCGAACTCTGAACCATCTGAGCCCTGCTGACGCTGTCGCGGCTCCCCGAACTCCGAACCATCTGAGCCCTGCTGACGCTGTCGCGGCTCCCCAAACTCCGAACCATCTGAGCCCTGCTGACGCTGTCGCGGCTCCCCGAACTCTGAACCATCTGAGCCCTGCTGACGCTGTCGCGGCTCCCCGAACTCTGAACCATCTGAGCCCTGCTGACGCTGTCGCGGCTCCCCGAACTCTGAACCATCTGAGCCCTGCTGACGCTGTCGCGGCTCCCCGAACTCTGAACCACCGGTGCCTGCTGAGTGACTCAAGGCCCTCCTCCTCCAAGAGAATCGGCAGTGATTGCCGAGAGAAGCAACATCCCCTCAGCTCGAGGATTGAGAGCTGTGCGCCGGATACTCCGCAGAGACACTGACTCAAAGACTGTCCCGCTACCCCGAGATCGCCGCCGTTTGTGACACTAATTCTGTACCTGCCCTCCGGATCATAAAGATCCCCTACTATTAACGGTAAAGTATATTGTCTTACGAAGAACTACTGTGTGGTGTCCCTCTATCAGAAGAGAGTAAGCGCAGCGTGTGCGATCCTAGGTACGAGACCCTTCCAGGAAGGGCCTCCCCGCTCTTGCTCGGCCTAACTCTGGGAAAGGTGGGTCTCCGGGGGGTCAGGAACGCATTCCGCAGCTTTCCCAGGGGACGCTTTCCAACATTTGGTGGCAGGCGACGGGATCCGAGCCAACACCTAGAGATCGTGCAGTAAACGGCTGACGCACTACCAAGAAGAAATGGAAGGAGAAACCTCCCTAGGTGCCGCAGGTACCGACACGAGCACGATATTCCGAGAGGACCAGTTGGAATCTTATACGCACCGAGAACTGAAACAATTTTGCAAAGACCTTGGAATCGCTACCAGTGGACTAAGCACGAAAGAGGACTTCCAGGGGGCATTGAAAACCTGGGTCGGGGAGGGAGCTCCCCGGACACAAACAGAAGGAGAGCCGCCAAACGAACCATGAAGCACCCCGGGGAGGAACGGCGCCCCCGAGGGGGGCCTATCCCCAGAGGAGCTAGCGGACCGAGAAAGAGGTCGCAACCACGAACTAGAACTAGCAAAATTAAAAATCGAGGGAGAGCTAAAACTGGCCGAAAAGAAGCTGGCGGTAGAACAGTTACGCCTACAAGGAGAACTCGAGGAAAAGAAACGACAAAGAGAACACGAAGAAAGAAAACTCCAACTAGAGCACGAACGTAGCCTGAAAGAGATCGAGCTCAAGGCTAAGAATGCGGAGGCCAGACCTTCGGAAACCCAACCCCTCTCCTCCGCTGTGGAACCAAAGGTCCACATCCCCAAGGATGTGATGAAGGAATACTATAAGAACGACGACATCCAGCAATGGTTCAAGGCCTACGAAGTCGCCATGAACTCCCACCGAGTCCCGCAGAAAGACTGGGGGGCTGGGCTGTGGGGCCGGTTCCTGAGCGAGGGGAGAGATACCCTGCTGGACCTGCCCTCCACGGTGCTGAACTCCTACAGTCACATGAAAGAGGCCCTAGTAGCCAGATATGGGCTCACCCCTGAAATGTACCGGCAGCGATTTAGAGACTGCAAGAAGATACCCGGTACCACCTGGGTGGAGTACGTGAACTTTTACAGCCGGGCCTTGGACGGGTGGATCAAGGGCAGCAAGGTCTCCACCTTTGAGGAGCTGTTCGACCTAATCGCATGGGAACACTTGTCCGCCAATTGCTTTGTGGAGTTGCGCCAGCACCTCCTGGACAGCAAACTCACGGACCCTCGAAAACTGGCCGTCGAGGCTGACCGATAGGTAAACACCCGGGCCTCCCGGGGTCCCGTGGGAGACTACGGTCGCCACAGTCAGGGACCCCCCCCGCCAGAGGGGCGGAGGGAATCAAGGCCGGCCAAGAGAACTCCCGGGGGGATCCCAGCTCAGTCCCCCCAGAGGACAACCTCCGCCCTTTCCAGCTCCCCCTCCGACCAGCACCGGGCCACCGGGGAGGTCGGGCCCCCGAGTGAGGATCACCTGTTTTCGCTGCCAACAGACCGGACACTATGCCAGCGACCCTCAATGTCCCATGTACCAACGACCCGCCACGACAACCCCGCCGGCTCGACAAATGGCCTCCGTAGCCCTGGGGGAAGAGATGGAAGACTCCGAAGAATGGGAACCAGCCGCCATGGCCTTGGTCTCCCTAGGGGACCGAGAGATGGTCCCCGGAACATCCCTGCCCGCCAACACGAAGAAGTACCGACAGCAGGTGACGGTCAACGGTCACCGCGTCGAGGGCCTCCGGGACACAGGGGCAAGTGTCACGGCGTCTCACTGTCACCTGGTCTCCGAAGATCAGATCCTGCCCGACGCCTTTTGTCCAGTCATATCGTCAGACAATTCCAAGAGCCTCTGCCGGATGGCCCTAGTTCCCTTCGAATGGGGGGGAGTCACCGGCAAGTTGAAGGTGGCAGTCCGAACCTCCCAGCCCGTAGACTGCCTCCTGGGCAACGACCTTGAGAATTCCCCGTGGGGACAAGTGGAACGAAGAGCCCATCTCGAGATGATGGGCCTACCCGAATGGGTATCCGCCACCACGCGCTCGATGACTCTCAGATTGCCTTCCTCCGAGGGAGGGGGGGCCATGCCGCTGAACACCGCCACCATCCCCGAGGTCCGGGATGCACCACACGAGCCCGACAACCCCCTTCCGGACGAAGCGACCGTTCCCGACGAGGGGTCCATGCCTCCAGACCCCGAACCCCTGACCGAGCTCGGGGACCTGCCCGAAATGGCCCAGTGGCACTGCGAGGGAGGCCCCTCCCGAGAAGAATTCTGCCAAGAACAATCCACCTGCCCGTCTCTCATTGGACCCCGACAGCAGGCCGAGGCCCAAGCAGCAGGCGACCGGACCGGCACCCACTGGGTATACTGGGAAAACGGCCTCCTGTACAGCGAACAGAAGTCGGCCGAGTTGGGCTCGGCCCGTGTACTGGTGGTACCCCTGCGCTTCCGAAGTCTCCTCCTGGGCCTAGCCCATGATGTACCCCTGGCCGGACACTTAGGTCAAGATAAGACCTACCAGTGACTCGTCACCCACTTCTATTGGCCCAAGATTCGAGCGAATGTGGAGGCCCACTGTAGGTCCTGCCTCACGTGCCAGGCCAGCGGAAAGAGTGGGGGGAAGCGCAAGGCTCCGCTACAACCCTTCCCCGTCGTCAGTACCCCTTTTGAGCGGGTAGGAATCGACATCGTGGGACCACTGGACCCCAAGACCGCCCAGGGCCACCGGTTCATCCTCGTCCTGGTGGACCATGCCACCCGCTACCCCGAAGCCATCCCCCTCCGCACCGTGACAGCCCCCTTGGTAGGCCGGGCCTTGATGGGGATCTTCTCCCGCGTGGGGTTCCCCCGCGAAGTCGTGAGTGATCGGGGCACGAACTTTATCTCCAAATACATGAGGTCCCTATGGCAGCAGTGCGGAGTATCGTACAAGTTCACTACCCCATACCACCCCCAAGGGAATGGCCTAGTCGAGCGATTTAACAGGACACTGAAAGGAATGATCATGGGCCTCGAAGAACCTCTACGCCGGAGATGGGACGTCCTCCTCCCATGCCTCCTGTTCGCCTACCGAGAGGTCCCACAAAAATCCCTGGGATTCAGCCCATTCGAACTGCTATACGGACACCCCGTCCGGGGACCCCTGAGCCTGGTCAAGGAGGGTTGGGAAACGACTCCCCGGGGGACCCCTCCGGATGTGTTCCGATACATCTTGGCGCTCCGCAACCAGACCCGGAAATTCCGAGAACTCGCAGAGGCGAACCTCGAGGCGAGCCAGGAGGAGATGAGGCGCTGGTATGACCAGAATGCTACGCTGGTCGAGTTTCAGCCGGGCCAACAAGTCTGGGTCATGGCCCCGGTGAGACCCTGCGCCCTCCAAGATAAATGGACGGGACCCTTCAAGGTGGTCGAACGGAAGAGCCAAGTCACCTATCTCGTCGATGTACAGTCCCCGCGGAACCCCCTCCAGGTCCTCCACGTGAACCGCCTCAAACCCCACTTTGTGAGGACGGAGTTGAGCTTACTCCTGGCCACCGACGATGGGGCCGAAGAAGACACCGAGCCCCTCCCAGACCCCCTGGGGGCGAAAGAGACCGATGGTTCCGTGGAGGGGGTGAGACTGTCAACCGCCCTCACAGCCCAGCAGTCTGACGACTGCCGCCAGCTACTAAGGCAGTTCGCAGACCTCTTCTCCCTAACCCCTGGGGTCACCGACTGGTGTGTCCACGACGTGAACACCGGCGACAGCCCGCCAGTAAGACACCGGGCCTACCGGGTCCCTGATCGGGTCCGAACCTGCATCCAGACCGAGGTAGCGAAGATGTTGGCCCTCGGGGTGATTGAACCCTCCGACAGCCCCTGGGCCAGCCCGGTAGTCCTGGTTCCGAAAGCGGCTGCCCCGGGTGTCGCCCCCGAGCTGAGGTTTTGCGTGGACTACTGAGGACTCAACGCGGTCACCCGAGCGGACGCTCACCCTATCCCCCGCGCAGACGAGCTCATCGACCGCCTCGGGCCGCTCGCTACCTCAGCACCTTCGACCTAACTTGTAGATACTGGCAGATTGACCTCTCCGAGGGAGCCAAGGAGCGCTCCGCCTTCTCCACCCCGGATGGGAACTACCGCTTTAGGGTGATGCCGTTTGGAATGAAGAATGCCCCGGCCACCTTCCAGCGGCTGGTGAACAGGGTCCTGTCCGGACTAGAGGGGTTCAGCGCGGCGTACCTCAACGATATAGCGGTATTCAGCTCCCAATGGACCGAGCACCTCCAGCACCTCCGACAAGTCCTGCTGCCTCTGCGCCAGGCCGGCCTCACCATCAAAGCCAGCAAATGTCAAATTGGGCACGGCTCCGTAACCTATCTGGGGCACCAGGTGGGAAGCGGACAGGTCGCCCCCCTCCAGCCAAAGATCGACGCCATCTTGTCCTGGGAACCCCCAACGACCCAAACGGAAGTCCGGGCCTTCCTGGGCCTCACCGGTTACTACCGGAGGTTTATTAAGAACTATGGCAGCATCACAGGCCCCCTCACAGAGCTAACCTCCAAAAAACACCCCAAGAAAGTACAATGGACTCCCTCATGCCAGAAAGCGTTCAACGCCTTGAAAGCCGCTATATGTACTGCTCCGGTGCTTAAAGCCCCCGACTACGCCCAGGAGTTTGTGGTCCAGACGGACGCCTCGGAACACGGCATCGGGGCAGTCCTCTCACAGTTCAACGACAAAGGTGAAGATCAGCCCATAGCCTTCATCAGCCGAAGGTTGCTGCCCCGAGAACAGCGGTGGAGCACAATTGAAAGAGAGACCTTCGCAGTAGTCTGGGCCCTCAAAAAGCTATGGCCCTACCTGTTCGGAACACACTTCCGAGTACAAACAGACCACCGACCCTTGCGGTGGGGTATGCAGATGCGAGGGGAAAACCCCAAACTGCTACGCTGGTCCATCTCCCTCCAGGGGATGGACTTCACTGTGGAACATCGCCCCGGGACGGACCACGCCAACGCGGACGGCCTGTCCCGATTCTTCCACTTCAGCGAGGAGAACCCCCAAGTGGATGGGTAGTTCTCCCCGCCTTTCAGCTGGGGGGGGCGCGTGTGAGACCGGCCTCGTGGCGTGGGCCCTCCCGACCAGCAAGCCACCCTGCAACCGCACCGATCCTCCATGTCACAGACTTCCGGCCACCATGGCCCAACATCCCGATGGCCGGCCGGGCCCCCAACACGCATGCCCGGCCGAGGGAGAGTGAAACCCCCCAAGCCAGACCGAGAGGCGCTGACCATGTCACACCTCTGGTCTCTTCCCCAAGGGAGGTTTCGATCGACCACCAGGCCCCCGGTGAGCGGCCGCCTCGCCTGCTGGGTGTCTGGAGTCCCACCCGGGCCCACCTGAACAGATCAAAGGGCCGAACGACAGGAAGCCCCGACACACCGCCCCCCAGGCACCAATACCACTCTCGGCGAAGACCCCAGACTTCAAAGAGGAGGGGAAGTATAACAAGGGGTGCGGAAGGGACGGGAGGCAGAGAAGACCTGGACTGACGAGAGCCTGCGGACCTGGTCGCGGCTCGATCGCTCCCCGAACCAAGGAACGCTACCCGAACCGTGAAACCATCTGAGCCCTGCTGACGCTGTCGCGGCTCCCCGAACTCTGAACCATCTGAGCCCTGCTGACGCTGTCGCGGCTCCCCGAACTCCGAACCATCTGAGCCCTGCTGACGCTGTCGCGGCTCCCCGAACTCTGAACCATCTGAGCCCTGCTGACGCTGTCGTGGCTCCCCGAACTCTGAACCATCTGAGCCCTGCTGACGCTGTCGCGGCTCCCCGAACTCTGAACCATCTGAGCCCTGCTGATGCTGTCGCGGCTCCCCGAACTCTGAACCATCTGAGCCCTGCTGACGCTGTCGCGGCTCCCCGAACTCCGAACCACCGGTGCCTGCTGAGTGACTTGCGGCCCTCCTCCTCCAAGAGAATCGGCAGAGATTGCCGAGAGAAGCAACATCCCCTCAGCTCGAGGATTGAGAGCTGTGCGCCGGATACTCCGCAGAGACACTGACTCAAAGACTGTCCCGCTACCACGAGATCGCCGCCGTTTGTGACACTAATTCTGTACCTGCCCTCCGGATCATAAAGATCCCCTACTATCAACGATAAAGTATATTGTCTTACGAAGAACTACTGTGTGGTGTCCCTCTATCAGAAGAGAGTAAGCGCAGCGTGTGCGATCCTAGGTACGAGACCCTTCCAGGAAGGCCTCCCCGCTCTTGCTCGGCCTAACTCTGGGAAAGGTGGGTCTCCGGGGGGTCAGGAACGCATTCCGCAGCCTCCCCGGGGGACGCTTTCCAACAATAAGCACCTACCTGTGCACTTCCACTGTTTGTATCTCAGAAGCACCTACCTGTCCTCACCTCTGTTTGTACCTCATAAGCACCTACCTGTTCACCTCTGCTGTTTGTACTTCATAAGCACCTATGTGTGCTCCTCCTCTGTTTGTACTTCATAAGCACCTACCTGTGCACGTCCACTGTTTGTACTTCATAAGCACCTACCTGTGCATCTCCTCTGTTTGTACTTCATAAGCATCTACTTGTACCCCTCCTCTGTTTGTACTTTATTAGCACCTATGTGTGCTCCTCCTCTGTTTGTACTTCATACGCACCTATGTGTGCTCCTCCTCTGTTTGTACTTCATAAGCACCTACCTGTGCTCCTCCTCTGTTTGTACTTCATAAGCACCTACCTGTGCTCCTCCACTGTTTGTACTTCATAAGCACCTACCTGTGCCCCTCCTCTGTTTGTACTTCATAAGCACCTATGTGTGCTCCTCTGTTTGTACTTCATAAGCCCCTACCTGTGCACCTCCTCTGTTTGTACTTCATAAGCACCTTCCTGTGCACCTCTGCTGGGTGTACTTCATAAGCACCTACCTGTGCTCCTCCTCTGTTTGTACCTCATAAGCACCTACCTGTGCACCTCTGCTGTTTGTACTTCATAAGCACCTGCCTGTGCACCTCCACTGTTTGTACTTCATAAGCACCTACCTGTGCTCCTCCTCTGTTTGTACTTCATAAGCACCTATGTGTGCTCCTCCTCTGTTTGTACTTCATAAGCACCTACCTGTGCACCTCCACTGTTTGTACTTCATAAGCACCTACCTGTGCATCTCCTCTGTTTGTACTTCATAAGCACCTACCTGTACCCCTCCTCTGTTTGTACTTTATAAGCACCTATGTGTGTTCCTCCTCTGTTTGTACTTCATACGCACCTATGTGTGCTCCTCCTCTGTTTGTACTTCATAAGCACCTACCTGTGCTCCTCCTCTGTTTGTACTTCATAAGCACCTACCTGTGCTCCTCCACTGTTTGTACTTCATAAGCACCTACCTGTGCCCCTCCTCTGTTTGTACTTCATAAGCACCTATGTGTGCTCCTCCTCTGTTTGTACTTCATAAGCACCTACCTGTGCTCCTCCTCTGTTTGTACTTCATAAGCACCTACTTGTGCTCCTCCTCTGTTTGTACTTCATAAGCACCTACCTGTGCACCTCCACTGTTTGTACTTCATAAGCACCTACCTGTGCTCCTCCTCTGTTTGTACTTCATAAGCACCTATGTGTGCTCCTCCTCTGTTTGTACTTCATAAGCACCTTTGTGTGCTCATCCTTTGTTTGTACTTCATAAGCACCTACCTGTGCTCCTCCTCTGTTTGTACTTCATAAGCACCGACCTGTGCACCTCTGCTGTTTGTACTTCATAAGCACCTACCTGTGCTCCTTCTCTGTTTGTACTTCATAAGCACCTACCTGTGCTCCTCCTCTGTTTGTACTTCATAAGCACCTACTTGTGCTCCTCCTCTGTTTGTACTTCATAAGCACCAACCTGTGCACCTCCACTGTTTGTACTTCATAAGCACTTACCTGTGCTCCTCCTCTGTTTCTACTTCATAAGCACCTACCTGTGCTCCTCCTCTGTTTGTACTTCATAAGCACCTACCTGTGCACCTCCACTGTTTGTACTTCATAAGCACTTACCTGTGCTCCTCCTCTGTTTCTACTTCATAAGCACCTACCTGTGCTCCTCCTCTGTTTGTACTTTATAAGCACCTATGTGTGCTCCTCCTCTGTTTGTACTTCATACGCACCTATGTGTGCTCCTCCTCTGTTTGTACTTCATAAGCACCTACCTGTGCTCCTCCTCTGTTTGTACTTCATAAGCACCTACCTGTGCTCCTCCACTGTTTGTACTTCATAAGCACCTACCTGTGCCCCTCCTCTGTTTGTACATCATAAGCACCTATGTGTGCTCCTCTGTTTGTACTTCATAAGCACCTACCAGTGCACCTCCTCTGTTTGTACTTCATAAGCACCTACCTGTGCTCCTTCTCTGTTTGTACTTCATAAGCCCCTGGTGCAGATTGGGGTGTACAAATTCTCCCTACTTCCACGGATAGAGTAAATTCACAGATACACGCACATACACTCATCATACGCTTGGGCCCATTTCACTAACATACACTCAGATTACTCTATTAGCAATGAACCTGTGGAAAGAAACCTTCTAAACACCCTGCATCTACACTGAGGTTGATAAGACCTAATTGTGACTGTCCTGAGTCATGATCTAAACAATCTATACAACAATAATCAAAATAGAGTACTCAATAATTGACAAGAAATAACCACCAACACTGTATTTAAAATTATGATTCTTTATCTAAAATTAGTCAAAAGAAAATCAATCAAAGTAAATCATTATTCTCATAATTACCTATTCTAGCTAAATGTCAGAATGGGTCAGGACAGGTCTCTAAGTAGAAGTCTCCCGAGTCGCCGTCCTCACAGCATAAGTCCTCACCAACACAGGTTTGGGAAGAAGTGGCAAAGTGGCAAAAACCCTCTCTAGGCTAACAATATTTATAATGTGTTTAACAATAGAAGGCAACATAAAATGTTTTCGATATCCGCTGAACCGCTGAGCAAAGCGAGCAGGAAAGGATGTAGCATCGCTACATTTGGAAAATCTCCGCTCAGGAAAAATCACAAAAATAAAAAGACGGAAGTATAAACTCAAGTTTGCAAAAGTATCTTTTAAAATGTTCTTCCTCAATATCTCAGCAAAGTCACCGCAGACTGGACAATGTTCATTGTATTTTATCCTTGTCCAAAGGCAGCTGGCAATTCTCCCAGAACTGCTGACCTCACGGAAGATTTTCTACCAGGCGAAGACTGTGGTCAGATGACTCTCGACCATGTTCAGCAAGGCCTTCTCATCACAAAATTCACTCGAATACAGGCTTTAAACGGTAGCCATTTTCCCACCAGGCCAAAATGTACCATCTTAATTAAAAGAGACAAAACAACGTTACCACAGCATAGTGATTAAACAATGTTAACCCCACTAATACCCTTATGTGTATGTAATTATCTAGCCTTTGCAACACAAGAAAAGCATTAGTACATGACATTTAAAAAGCGTTTTTCGTGCTTTAAATAAACAGCACTCAGCAACATTTATTAATAAAACATGCACATTTTTTAAATAGCAACGCAAAAGCATTCCCACGTGTCGTTTTTCTCTCATTAGTACGTATTGGTTAGTTAAAACATTTACACAAAACAAATAATTAATAGTTAAAAATTAATATTTTATTAATCGACAAATAGACAAACCAGAGCTTTAAAAACCCAATAGATTTTCAACAGAAAACTCTGCTCCAGCAATCCCCCCTTTGGTGATATTATCACCAAATAAACACCCAAAAAAATAAATTAGTAAAATTTTAGTCCCAATTTTTAGGAGAAACTGGAAATGTCTTTTTCTTATACACAACACTAGACACCAGACTCCCTTTCACCATCCCTCTTTGTCTCCAAATAAACACTCTCCCTCAATTCTTCTAATTCTATTTCTTGTGGATCTCTTTTTCTTTTATTTCTCCTTTCAATATTTCTTTTAATTAATTTCTTTTTCCCTCCCCTGTTTTTACAACACAAACACACCAATCTTAGTATCAATAAAGCAACAATTATACAAGTCAAAGGAAACAATATCTTACCTATAATATTACTACCTATTTTTGCAATAAAATTCTTAACAGCAACTACTTTATTAGCTATTTTAGTCCAGATACTCTCAGCTTTCAGTGGTACTAATTCTTCATGCAAATCAGTAATATTTTTGATATAGACCTTCAGGTCTTTGCTTTCGTCTGGAATGTAAGTGCAACAATGTTGAACTTTCAATATTCCACAAACTCCACCCTCCTTAGCCAATAAAATATCAAGGGCAAGTCGATTTTGCATAGACATGGCACGTACGGCAATCAATTCCGTATTCACCAAAACAAACCCTCCAGCGGTATTTGTCGATAAGCGATCCACCACTGTTGACAGTTTCCGAAATTTATATGCATTCAAAGAAATTCCCACTGCTGGAATTAAAGCTCCAAAAATGTCACCCACTATTTCTGACCAAGTTTCTCTCTTAAAACGTGTTAGTAAATTAATATGTTCTACATCTTCTATTCTATCTACTTGAAAGATCTTTGGAAAAACCAGGCCCACATAACACGTGCCATACCAATGGTCAGGCAACTTGTAATAAGCCTTGTTCCCACAAACATAATACACTCCTGGAAAAATTGGATCCTCTCCTCCTCTAAAACCCCATCCTGTTGCAATGAAGTATGTATCATGACACTCACTAGTCCCAACAAAGTATGTATCATATTGGGATTTCTTTCTTGTAATGCACAGCTTACCCTTCTGTGGTGCATCTAAAGCTAAAGTTGGACTAGCTCCATTTCTCAATTCTTTTCCCATCTCAATGTCCCAAATTGTCTCACTCATTTTGTATTTCCCTGCCTTTTCATGCATGCTCAATCTCCTTTCCTCCACCATGTTTAGGAAAGCTTTCTCCTCTTCTTTCAAACTGCAAGTTAAATTATTCTTAAAAATGTAATCTAATGTTAATTCTTCTTTCTCAATAAAAATCTCACCAAAAATGTTAGCTTCTTTAGCTGGATTCAGCTTCTCATTCATAGGCAATTGCCCAAAAATACTATCTTTGTTAGACATCTTATAATCTATTTTCCCTAGCAAATAAAAAACACTACTCAACACACTACAAGAAATTCCATACGTAGCTGGTAAATGGTGATAAGTAACACCCTCTGAAACGGATGCAGGTAATTGCATACAAACATAGCAATCCCTCACTTCCATTGTCTTCACATATTCATACAACAATTTTGAAAAAACATTACTAGAAAAATCATTAATTGACCTATCTTTATGCATGTAAGTATTACTAATTCTAGTTGGAACTACTTTTTGTGAACTTTTCTTTACATTAGTCTCATTCTCAGTATGTATTTCAAATGTACCTATTGAAACTCTAAATGTAACTAATAAAGCTAAAACACCCCATAGTAGCATTAATAATGCAGTACAGCAACAGCACATTCTACACCATCTTTTCAAGAAGGCACATCTACTTTGATTATTCTCAATGTTAGCCATTTTACTACTTTGACCTTGTCTTTTGACTTAGCCTCTACTATTCCACTACTGTATCACTCTTTATTTCTGGATTACTTCAAACAGCTGGATTTCAGACTTTCTCCTTTTCACTTTTCTCCAAGTGATTTCTTCAGTTCACTCAATTTGGATATTCATCACTTTTCACTCCTTCTTCTTCAGCAACATCAAATTGTATCAGATCATCAACAACATCCTGTGCATCCGACTCTTCTCCAATGTCGGTCAGGATAACTTTTAAGATTCCAACAGATTTGTCCTTTTCCTCAACCACTTTTCTCAAGATCCCCTCCGGATTGTCTCGATTCACTGTTTCTTCTTCTTCTCCTCCTTCAGACAGTGCCACATAAGACCATTCCGGTGATCTGTACTTTTGGTTGGGTTTTCTAATTCTCTTTATCTCCTCAGGTTGTCTTGACTCCTTTTGCTCCTTCCTTTTTACTTCGTTTTGACTCGACACCTCATTCACTTGTTCAGCTTTCGATGTATTTGCTCTTATCAGTCTGTATCTCAGCCTCTTTACTCTGTTGTTAGGCCAAAAATCTCCTCTTACAACCTTTTTCGGTCTTGTTTCTGTATTATTTCTCTCTCCAATCCAAGTTCTTTTTCTCAGAACTCGACCTTCTGATTTTTCATTCTCACTTTCATCTGATTCTGTTTCAAATGCCTCTTGTTCTTCAGCAGTTTTCTTTTGCTCCACAGTCTTTTTCACCACTGTTTGAGACTTCCCTACTTCTTTCCCTCCTCGAGTCTCCGACACGCAATCTTCTTGCTGTCTACTTGTCCCTTCACCTAGCTTATCAGGAATGTTCCCTACACCTCCTCGGGGGTCTTCCGCAATCTGTCCCTCTCTATCTTCTTCTGACCCTACTTCTTCAAGTATAATCTCAAGTGGTTCTTCAATCTCCTCCTCTGATTCAGGAGTAATTTCTGTGGAACTGCTCTTTTCTTTTCTTTTTCCTCCACTGCTTTTTGGAACTTCAGGCTCTCTTACAGAATCTGATCTCCCTTCTGAGATTCTCAATGGTTCTCTTGAAGTCTTTTCTGCTTCTTTTCCTGAACTTTGATTTTTTCTCACTGGTTCTGGGTCTTCATCATCACTGGAATCTGATTCTTCAAAATACTCCTTGCCAGTCCCATCCTTTGGGTTTGGAACTCTCAGAGTATGACTTGCATGTACCCAGTTTTTCACACCAGCACACTTCACTGCAGTTGTCGTAGTCAAAATAACTTGTCTTGGTCTTCCCCACCTTGGAACCAAGCAATTTCTTCTTCTGTGTACTTTAATCCTCACCCAGTCTCCTGGACTCAGATCATGAGCTTGCTTCTTCTCAAGTGTGGTAGCTTCTTCTCCAATCTGGTGAAACACAGAATGAACTGCGTCAGCCAGGCCTTTACAGTAATCCAAAATCATGTCATCAGTTATTGTCATCAACTTATTGACAGGCACATATGCATGTCGCATTGCGCGTCCCATCAAGATTTCGTGCGGACTTAAACCAGTAGTTCTATCTGGAGTAGACCTAATAGTCATTAGAACTAGAGGCAAGACATCAGGCCATTTCATTCCAGTGGCTAAACACATCTTACCAATCCTGTTCTTTATTGTGCCATTAATCTGCTCAACCACACCAGAAGCCTCTGGCCTGTATGCACAATGTAGCTTTTGCTGTATGCCCAATGCTTCACAAATCAAACTCATGAGCTCATTAAAGAAGTGTCCACCTCTATCAGACTCAATCGTTACTGGAAACCCGTACCTAGGAATCAACTCTCTTAACAGTAACTTTGCCACTGTTATTCCATCATTTCTCCTAGTCGGATAGGCCTCCACCCATCTTGAGAACAAACAGACTACCACTAGAACATACCTCAGTCTGTTCACTTGGGGCATTTCAATGAAATCTACCTGCATTCTCGTGAAAGGACCACCTTCTCTACCTATTGTTCCCAGACTCACCACTGTCTTTTTCCCAGTGTTAAATTGCTGGCAAATCAAACACCTTTGACAGATGCTTTCTGCAATTGTCCTGAACTTTGCATTGTACCAAGTTTGTTTAAAAGACCTGATCATCGCATCCCTTCCCAAATATCCCTGGCCATGATACATCCTTGCCATTGCCGACAGCATGGAATTTGGCATGACTGGTCTGCCATCCCTATAGACCCAAACATGGTCTGTTTCTCTTGGGGCACAACCTGCCTTGAGCCAGTGTTTCTTTTCTTCCTTTCCTGCCTCATCCTGCAACTGTTTCACTTCATCCCACGTTTCTAGGACATTAGTAAACATCACAGAACAAAAAGACATTTCACCTTCTCGTTCCCTTTTAATTGAGTGATTGTTCTTAGCACAATATTGTGCAATGTCGTTGGCAAATCTATTTCCAACTGTCACAAAATCATCTCCTTGTTCATGAGCAGCACATTTCACCACTGCTAATTCTTTAGGCAGCTGTATCGCCTCAAGCAATTTCCCAATCACTTCAGCATTCTTTATTGGAGTCCCACTCGACGTCAAGAAACCTCTCTGTAGCCAAAGTTGGCCAAAATCATGCACAACTCCAAATCCATACTGACTATCAGTCATCACAGTTACTCTCAGATCTTTCCCAATCTCACAAGCTTTCGTCAATGCCACCAATTCAGCAACTTGTGCGGATTTCACTCCTTTCAATGGTGATGCTTCCATCACTTCTGAAACTTTGCACACTGCATATGCTGCACTCAGCACACCATCATCATTCCTCAGGCATGATCCATCTACAAACAGCACATGATCACTCTCAAGTAAGGGAAGATCCCTTATGTCTGGTCTCGGTTTTGTACAGTACTCCAGCACATCCAAACAATTGTGATCATCTTCTGTCTTCACACCCACATTTTCAATATCCGGCAACAATGTCGCTGGATTCACATTCACACATCTCTCAAGAGTCACATTTGATGCTCCCAGAATGACTTTCTCATATTTAGTCAGCCGACTATGTGACATTTACTGAGTTCTGCTTCTTGTCAAAAGAATTGCCACATTATGAGGTACGAATACCCTTACAGGATATCCCATTATAATTCCCTCACTCTGTTCCAGACTTCTGCATGTTGCAGCCACAGATTTCAGACAACCTGGTAAACCCACAGCTACAGGGTCAAGTGTCGATGAGAAGTACGCAATAGGCCTTCTCAGTAATCCATGCTTCTGAATTAACACTGAAAGTGCACATCCATTTCTCTCACTGCAGTACAATTCAAACTCTTTCTCATAGTCTGGCATACCCAAAGCAGGGGCTTCACACATTCTGCTCTTCAGCTCCTCAAATGCTGCCATTTGTTCTCCATCTAATTCCAATGGATCTGTCATCTCACTTTTTGTCAGCTTAATCAGTGGCTTTGCTATCAAAGAGAAATTAATTATCCACTGACGACAATAACCCACCATTCCCAGGAACATTCTCACTTCTCTCTGGGTCTTTGGGGCTTTCATTTCTCTGATAATTTTGATCCTGTCATCAGTCACTTTTCTCAGACCTTTTTCAATATTGTGTCCAAGATAATGCACCTCTTTCTTGCAAAATTGCAATTTAGCTGGAGATACCTTTAACCCTCCATCTGCCAGATGATTCAGTAAAGCTATGGTATCTACTTCACAAGCTTCACGTGTCTTTGATGCCACTAATAGGTCATCAATATATTGCACTAGCACTGAGTTTTCAGGCATGATCAAACTCTCTAATGACTTTTTCAATAACTGATTGAATATCGAAGGACTCTCTGTATACCCCTGTGGGATACGACACCATGCTAAAATACGCTGGCCAAACCTAAATGCAAAAATCGGCTGGCTGTCATGATGCAATGGAATTGAAAAGAAAGCATGACACAAATCAATCACTGTGTACCACTCAGCATCATGTGGAATCTGATACAAAATCACTGACGGATTTGGCACAATAGGACAACATGCCACCACAATTTGATTAACTTTTCTCAAATCCTGCACAATCCTGAACTTCCCATTAGGTTTCTTTAGCCCCATTATCGGTGAGTTACACGGGCTACTCAATAGTTCTCTCAAAACTCCTTGCTGAATCATTTTCTCAATTATAGGAGTTATTCCTTCAATTATTTCTGGTGTCATTTTGTACTGAGGAATGTTAGGATAAGTAATTCCCTCTTTCACTGCAATTTTCACAGGATCTACATTATTCATCAATCCCACATCTTCTCCAGTAAAATCCCAAACTGTCCTTTTCACTGTATCTCTCAGCTCTTGAGGCAAATCCTCCGGATCAAACACAGCATATGCACCAATTAACTCACTCTCTCTATTTTCTAGAGTCATTCGGTACAAAACATCCTCATCTGGTGTTTCAAAAGCTATTCCATCCGGTGTACAAAAAATTGTACAATTCATCTTACAAAGTAGATCCCTACCTAACAAGTTCACTGGACTAGTGTCACAGACAATAAATCTGTGCATGTCTGAAAATTTCCCTATTTGTACTCTTACTGGTTCAGTAAGACGTGTTTTGATTTGTGTATTGGCTACACCAACTACTTGGATTGCTTCATCCGAGAGAGGAAGATTTCTAATATCTGTTGACCTGACAGTTGATCTTGTTGCACCTGTGTCTACTAAAAAAGTAACACCTTCTTCATTTATTTTTCCATCCACAAATGGTCCTGCCTGGTCTATTTCTAGAGTTGCACCAAGTATGCACTCCTCCTCCTCTCTTCGGCACCGTCAATAATCACCTTCAGACTCACTCCCTTCATTCTTTAACAAGTACTGCTGTACCTGGTTAGAACGCCTTGGTTTGTTTACCTGCTCATCATTGTAGAATCCCGAATCCGGATTATACTTTTGTGATCCTCTATTCTGCGGCAAGGGCGGTTTTGGCTCTTGACTCTGCTGTTTCACGACAGAAGATTGTTGCTGCTGTCGATTATTCCCTTCGTTCTGCACCTGTTGATTTAAGTTTTTATTCTCATTATTCGCTAATGGTGGATTGGTACACTCAGATCTCCAATGTCCCAGTTGGCCACAGTTGTGACACGGGAACTTTTTTTTGGCTTCCTCAAGATTCCCCTTTCCTTTCCCTGCATATCTAGGTCTATTCTTTGGATTATTTCCTGCATTATTCGCCTGTTCCACTAATTGTGTGTTATAATCTGCTCCCGTTCCCTTCCCTCCTCCTTTCCCCCCTTCCCCCCTCCTTTCCTCCGCTAATTGGTATTGCCCAGCCTTAGAACGTTGGGGCTGAAGCTCCTGTTAGAATGTTGGCATTCTCACTACGAGAGGCTGAAGGATCTATACAATAAATATCCATCTCCTGACAAACCAATCGTGGTGGAAGTTATTACAACATTCATTTGGCGACGAGCTGTCTTACCGTGCTGGGGACGGTTTGGATCCTTCCCCCAGTGCCCTACCGCCTCTCGTTGGACTTCTCAGGCAGTATTGGCATCTTTCTTGCCATCGGTCCCAGTGCCGGCGTGGGGGGGGAGCTTTCCCCTTTTCATTCCGCCGTTTGAAGTCTCCGGCTGCTGGCTCCTTCACGCCTCCTCCGGACTCCTTTGATGGGAGTTCCCGACTGCTGGGCTCTTTCGTGCCTCCCCCGGAGCTCGCTGCCTGCGGGAGTTCTTCGGTTCTTCTGATGTTCTGATCATCCCCCCGGTGAGTCCCTGCCGTTGCTGCTCGGCGCTGCTCCACGGACTTGCTGTCCGTCTTGACTGACAGGGAGACGCCTACTCTCCCCTAGAGAGATCGCCTGTTGTCTTCTGTGTGCCGTCGTTGAGGAGTGAGCGCTGTGAGGGGAGGTTGTGTTGCGGATGGTCGAGGACGACAGTACTGCCCTTCGTGTGTGGCTGAGGCGACGCAGCAACTCTCCTCACAAACTTCTGGTTCCTGGTGTTTCCGCCTCTCCTCAGACTGAGCGCTGTGAAGGGAAGTGTGTTGCGGATGGTCGGGGACGACAGTACTGCTCTTCGTGTGTGGCTGAGGCGACGTAGCAACTCTCCTCACAAACTGCTGGTTCCTGGTGTTTCCGCTTCTCCTCAGACTGTTCTCCACAGAGGACGCTCCGCAGAGAGACACTACTCCCTGTTGCTTTTACGTCTGCTCCTCCTGCTGGTGGAAAATAATATTGCACGTGTCTTCCCTCATCCAGCCTGCTTCGAAATTTTCGCTGACAGGCTCAGCCCATGGAAATGTAGTGTTTTATTTAACATTTCCCACGTTTAAATGTTTCCATTATACGGTGGGGGCGTACGGGTGGGTTTTTGTCATTTCTACTGCTACTGCAACTTTCTGTGAATCTCACACTTAGCTTTCCCTCACGCTTTTATTCCCAATCCTCACCCCTATCTCCGTCTTTTGCCTCTTCCTTCCCTATTCCTGCATTTTCCTCTCCCACTACTCTCCACCATGTCGGCATTCGCTATGTCCCAACCCCCCCCATTCCTGGATGAGAGTGGAGATCCGGTGATCCCATGGAAAAAATGGGTAAACCTGTTTGAATCTTACCTTATCGCCATTGGGGGGGACAGATTTTCGGCGGTGCGCAAACAACATGTTATACTGCATAATCTAGGAAAGCAAGGGAGGGATATTTTTGATGACCTGCCAGATTATAATGTAGAAAATGCTAATGAGGGGGCTGGGGGCGAGGGTGATATCCAGTATGATGTGTATCAGTTAACATTATTGAAACTGGAAGCTCAATTTGGTGACAAAATTAATATTGTGTTAGAACGCCACAAATTTTTTTTGCGCATTCAAGGAAGAAATGAAAAAGTGATAAATTATATTGCTGTTCTGAGAGGTTTAGCCTCTACGTGTGAGTTTGGGATATTAACTGAATCACTAATCAGAGATCAACTAGTTAGATGTACCTCTAACAAGAAGATACAAGAAAGACTCCTAGCAGAAGCCCCTGATTTAAAACATGCCATTGATATAGCTAAAAGCATAGAGCATACAGCGTACTGCATGAATGAAATGAAGGAAGCGGGGGAAGTAAAACAAGTGGCGGAGAACAGTGTACACAAGATCTCCAGTAAAGTCCACAAACACAAACCTTCACCTTCCAATCCGGAAGCATCTACAGCATCAGGGAATAAGCCAAAATGTTATAGGTGTGGAAATCCAAATCATCTGGCCAACAGCGTTAACTGTCCTGCAAGGGGCGTTGTTTGCAGCAAGTGTAAGAAAAGAGGCCATTTCTCTAAAGTATGCCACAACGCAACGAACAGTGTCACCCACATGATAGGCAGTGATCTGGATCCTCAACTACCTAGCGAAGATATTGTTTTTCAAGTATCTAATTTTTCAGAAGGCAACAGCACTCCTTACCCCAAGTGTGAAATATTTCTGGACAATGTAAAGTATGAGGTCTACGCTGATTCCTGTTCCCCATATACACTTGTGAATGAAGCTACATTTCAGGCCAATTCGGGGACAAGGGAGTATACCCTCGTACCTCCTGATGTCAAACCAGGGGGCTATAATCAAGATCCCATACCACTAGTAGGAATGTTACTCATGAACATTAATTTTAAGGATAGGTCAACCGTGGGAAAAGTCTACATCACGAAGAATGGTTCCAACTTACTAGGGTGGAAACACCAAAAAGAGTTAGGAATCAGACTAGACCCCAACGCGTCGGAACCTGTGTATCTTATCGACAGGACCAACATTGGGATGGAAATCTGCAATCGGTTCCCAGAGGTGTTCACAGACAAACTCGGACTCCTAAAAGGCTTCCTCCACAAAATCAAACTTAAAGCCGATGCCAGACCTATCATCCACAAACCAAGGTCTATCCCGCTGTTGACCAGAGAACCGCTCAAGAAGGAGCTGGACAGGTTGGAGGAGTGCAAAATCATAGAGAGGATTGAGAGCTCTGAATGGTTGGCGCCCATCGTCGTAGCAGCCAAAGGTGGAAACAAGGGGATCCGCCTATGTGTTGACCTTAGGGATTTGAACTCTAACATTTGGGTGGATCGACACCCCCTCCCCAACATTAATGAAATGCTGTCAGCCATCCATGGAGCTAAAGTCTTTACTGTCCTAGACCTATCCTCGGCTTACCACCAAGTCGCTCTCCACCCAGATTCCAAGCCCCTCACTTCTTTTATAACCCCGCACGGAGCTTATCAATTTTCCAGATTACCCTTTGGCCTGGCTTCTGCTGCGGCAGTATTTCAACGCGTCATGCAGCATATCCTGCAAGGTCTGGAAAAAGTTCTCTGTTTCCAGGACGACATCCTGATTCATGGCTCATCTGAGGAAGAACACAATAAGACTCTGGAAGCAGTGTTGACCAGACTTAGTAAGGCAGGTTTCACCACTCAGAAAGACAAATGCAGAATCGGGGTGGAATCTGTAGTATACCTAGGTCACACCATCTCAAGTGAGGGAATCAAACCCAGATCCAGTCTGGTGGACTCCGTTAAATTAGCCCCGGCACCCACCAACAAAGATGAACTCAAATCGTTCCTGGGGCTGGTGGAATACATGTCAAAGTTCGTCAAAAACTTTGCGGATCAGGTGTGTCCCCTCAGAGAGTTGCTGAAGAAGGGGTCTGAATTTGTTTGGAAGCAAGATCACCAATCAGCCTTCCAACTCATCAAGGAGGCCATCGTTGATGCACCTATCTTGAGTGCTTTCGATCCTAATGCTAAAACTACCCTCACCACAGACGCTAGCGCTAAGGGATTGGGTGCTTCACTCACGCAGAGGACGAAAGGTCAAGAGACGGTGATTGCTTTCGCTTCCAGAACTTTGAGAGATGCCGAGCTGAACTACTCGACGATAGAGAAAGAAGCATTGGCGTGCTATTGGGCCATAAACCACTTCAAATATTTCTTGTGGGGCATCCCGTTTGTGCTGAAAACGGACCACAAACTCTTAATTCCATTATTCTCCACTAAGCGCCTGGAAAATACCACCCCACAAATATCTAAATGGGTGCTGAGTCTGCAAGGGTTCAACTACACCATGATATACGTCCCAGGAAGTGAGAATAGGGTTGCGGACTGTCTCTCCAGACTACCAATCACCAATGGGAACCCGATGCAAAACCCTCCGGAGGAGACTATTCTTCTGGTGGAAATCCCGGCCATCAACCGGGAGGAGTGGGAAAAATCCATGAGTGAGGACAGTGACTTAGCCACATTAAGGAATATGATTCACAGTGGTTGGCCTGTTAACAAGCAGGAGGTGCCGGAGTCTGTTCGGCATTTTTGGCCGATGCAAGATGAATTATCCATCGTTGAGAACCACATTTGTAGAGGAAGCAAGATCATTCCTCCGAAAAACATGTACGAAAGAATAATACAGATTGCCCATGAGGGCCACCCAGGGAGGAGCATGACGAAAAGCAAAATCAGGCAACACTATTGGTTCCCCGGGATGGATTCGCGGGTGGAGGAACAAGTAAAGAATTGTTCAGCCTGCGGTTCCTGCGACAAAACCAAAGTTGTCCGGAAGTCTCCACTATTCCCGGTGGAGGTCCCCACTGTACCTTGGGAGAAGCTGGGATTGGACATAATTGGTCCCTTAAACCTGCTAAACCAATCCAATAGATTCATGTTTGTTCTTATAGACTACCACTCCCATTGGATTGTAACAAGAATGGTATCTTCCATCACCACCGCGTCGCTGTTGGACTTCCTGAGAGACACCTTTTCAAAAGAAGGTATTCCTGGGGTCATAATAACGGACAATGGTGTTCAATTCGCTTCAGAGGACATGAAGCAGTTTATGTCCACGCTGGCCATCACACATCTCAAATCCCCACTGTATTGTCCCAAAGCCAATGGTCTGGTGGAAAGGGCGAACAGGATGATAAAGGACACCATCCAGCTCGCATTGAATTCCCAGGTTCCAGTGGAAGGCGCCATAAGGAAAATGCTGTGGTTGTATCATACATCGCCCAATGCTGTCACAGGGGTGTCACCTTTTGTCTCTCTTAAAGTCAGGAACCCGAGTTCCAAACTTACTCCTAACTGGCTAAATGGTGGATCCCCGGTGTGGGTGGATAGAGACGTTGGGCGGGAAAAAACTCAGAAACATCAACAAGAGTACAAGCTCAGGTACGACAGTCGTTGGGGAGCATCGAACAAAAGGTGGAGAGAAGGCCAGTGGGTGGTTGTTAAGAGGCCGTCCCTGTCCAAATCAAAGATCTCCTCATTTTCCAAACCACTGAGGATAACGCGGGTCAACAACAATTCAGTTGTCCTGGAAGACGGTGGCATGTGGAGTATGGACAACATAGCAAGTTGTCCAAGCACTACTGGTTTCAAACCCACTTATGAAATGGACCTAAGTCTTGAAACGCCCAGTGGTAGTGAACTCAGGGTGACTAGAGTACGTAAACCCCCAAGTTGGCAATCCGACTACAGAATGGGATCTTAATTGTTCCACCTTGTCCCATCTCCTTACCCGTTGGTGTCATATAGGCTCCTTTCCGTAGGGTACTTGGGGGGATTGCTATTTATGTACTTCTCTATCGCTGTATATTGTGGAAAACGTTTATTTCCTTACAGTCATGTACTTGGAACGTTTGAATTGTTGATTTCTCTCCTCTTTGCTTTGTTAGGCAATGTTATCTGAGGAACTCATGTGCTGTGTATATTTTTCTCTGCTCCGCAGGGAGATGTGTTATAATCTGCTCCCGTTCCCTTCCCTCCTCCTTTCCCCCCTTCCCCCCTCCTTTCCTCCGCTAATTGGTATTGCCCAGCCTTAGAACGTTGGGGCTGAAGCTCCTGTTAGAATGTTGGCATTCTCACTACGAGAGGCTGAAGGATCTATACAATAAATATCCATCTCCTGACAAACCAATCGTGGTGGAAGTTATTACAACATTGTGCTTCCTGTCTTTCCGCAACTTTCACTTGTGCCCACATTGCTTTCTCTTTCAGCTTTCTCTGTTTTGCTTCAATTTCATCACTGAAGTATTTTGCATGTCTCAGAATCTCATCTATTTTCTTACTCTGCCAGTCCACAGTATGCTCACGAATTCTCTCACTAATCTCAGGTCTCAGGCCATATACAAATCTGTATACAAAGTGACTCAAATCCTTGTCACCCAGGTGTTCATCCCCACTGAATTGTTTAAAAGCCAGTATCAGCCTCTCATAAAAAGCATGAACCGATTCTTTTGCTTCCTGATGTGTTCGATCTATTTTAACCCAGTCTGTCTCTTTTGGAGGTACTTTATTTTTCAGGTATACGATCAACTGCTCATACTTTCTCATTACCTCTGGATCTGGTGCTCCTGTTCTCTGATCTCTTGGATATTCCTCAGTAGGCCAACTTACAACTATTTTACACTCAGCCCACAAGTCTGCTGGAACAATTATATCAAACAGACTATTCAGGTCAATCCACAGCACTTTTGACAATTTCACAAATCTGTCTACCTGCCTATACCACTCGACGGGCTTTTCTCTCAGTCGAGGGAAATCATTCGTAAATGATAAAATATCCTGTCTGGTCCATGGAACATGTACATATCCTCCTCCAGGTATTTCTCTCATAGGATAAGCAACAGTGGATGCTTTCTCGTTTTCTCTCACAGGAAATGCTGAATAAGTCCTATCCCCTGATTCTTCTCTCTTCTTGTACCACCTATCCTTCCACTTCTCAACATCACCCCATTTTCGCAATAAAGCGATCATCTCTTTAATCTGTCCTGTTCTACCAGCACCATTCAGATTTTCAATATCTTTGTCTGTGAAATCCATCCTGTAAGACTTCTGCAAAACTTTCACTTTATCAATGTCAACTCCATAGTCATTTGCTATTGCTCTTAATCTGTCATGTGTATTTTTAGTTCTCCAGGTGATGTTTTTACACATAAATAACAATTCACCATCATGATGATTTTTTAGAATTTCTGTAGGAACTGTCCCTGCAACAAGCTCTTCTAATTCTACACGTAACCTAGCCACATCAATTGCCTGTGAATCTTTATCCCTCTTTTGAAGAACTTTCATCCATTCATTCAAATCTTCAGCTGTTATTTCAGTAGATTTTCTCACTGGAACCACTTTCTTCTGCGGTTCTAAAATCGGCATCCCTGAACAACTAGCTTCACCAGCATCCAGTCCTGAATTAGACTGTATCTCTAATCCTTCACTACATGTCTCATGTCTGGATTTTTCTGTCCTTTTTCCTGAATCTCCTGAAGGACCAGCCAAACTTGTCAATCTATTCCCAACATATGGAATCACCAAACCATTCTCACCTGTCCTCTGCTTATCAAAAACAGGCATAACCGGACCTATGGTTACGGGCACCGTAACAGCGTCTAGATTCTTTGTCAGCTCTTTGATCTTTTCAGTCAACTCCGATGTAGTTCTGGCTAATTCTCTCGTATTTTCGCCACTACTTCTATTCTCTCTTTCCCTAAAAGGATTACCACTTCTTAATTCAGGTGTCACATTTTCTGTCTCAATGATACGCAATGTATCTCTTATCGGAGAAACAACTGGTGTGCTCTCTTCTGGTTCTGGTCTATATGGGGGTGGTCTTTTGTAAATCATGTCATTCAAGACTTCATCCTCATACTCATTAACTCCATATCTTCTCACTTCTGCCTCAGGAACCCTTTCTGTACCCTTCTCTTCAACTGTTCTCATAGGGTATAATCCCTCTGACATACTAGCATCTCGCCATCTCGTCATTCGATCATGATGAGTTTCACGACCATGTCTCCTCCCAAACATATATCTATAGTTTCCCCCAGACCTCTGCTTCTCTCGCTCATGTACTTCCTCTTCCCATTCCACTAAAGCCTCAAACTGTGTCGGCCTTGGTCTTGGGTCAAGACATAACATCTTTTCCCGCAAATTTTTCAACACGGCCAAATTAAATGAACCATGTTCTGGAAATGCTAGAACACCATCTTCCTTTGTATACCTAACCCAATTCTCCAACCATATACAGGTATGATACCCATATCTCGCAGCCATGAAGGATGCAGGCGTTTTCGATGGAGGTAACAATTCACCCTCTCTCGTTTTAACATCTTTATCCTTGTCGAACCAATTTTTAATCTTTCTGAACAAAGATTTTTTCTTTTTCTCTTCTTGGTAATACATTTTAGCTTTTACCAAACTTTCTAATCCTTTCCGTAATACAACTCAATAGTATGATGTTTTATCCAATAACAGCGCGACTCACACTAACGCACCAATCCTGGAGCGTCTACGTCACAAGAATACAAGGTGACTCTTTCCAATCCTTGCGCGGCTCACACCAACGCACCAATCTCAGCGCGAGCACTGTTCTGATCTAATATCCAATCAGAGCGCGGTCTGTTTGACGTCAGCAGTCGCTGCAGTCTCTTGCTCCTGTCTCCTGTCAGTCGTCTACCCCTCCTTTACAAAACTTCTCAGTAGACTTCGTGTCAGATTCTACAAAATCTATTAGTTACAACATATAAACATCTCCATTGTCTGCTTCGCTAACCAAAGAATAGTAAAGAAAATCTATTTCACAAGAATCCCGTTGACACAGTAACATGCATTCATTAACTGTTTCCTCTAGGACTGCTCCAAAGAGTATTACAATTAACTAAATATATGAGCATTCACCCACATTCATACAAGAAAATGTAGTACATACACACAGAATCCTGCTTTTCCCGAGAACAGCGAACAATCTGCCCCACTACAGAATTATAACATACGTTAACCAAGCAGTGTTTTCCTCTGCCCAGTCCTTCAAACAAGCTCAGAGAATACCTATTACTCCTCCCGCAATAAGCTTTAACGGTGAACCTTACGGATCCCTGGGACTTAAGACCAGAGTTTCACAAATAACCTTCGCTACCATACACACTCCTTTTATACCAGAAATATTTCTAATAGTAACACACAACGATGTCACTAATTCCGAACACAGACAATGTGACGCGCAACTTCGATTGTCACACGTTTTCTTTTCCTGCATACATACAGGACCAACAATCCCGTCTTTCCCGAGAGCAGCATATACTTCTGTTGGACAGGCCACATGAAGGGCTTGCTCCCTCCCCGCATGACAGGGCCTGAGCCCCGGCCCCCCAGGTGTTACCCACAGAAACAACCCGCACCCCGTGTCATACGGGACTCCTGCCCCCGGACATCTCTGTATCATGGGGCCGAACCACTACCGGCTTCCTCGCCCGGCCCGGCCGCCATCTTTGACACTGCACCACGAGGCCGCGTGGCCTCAGCTCGACCCTAACCCTGGGCCTGGCCAGGCCCCGACATCCCGGCACCACCATCCACCCAGGAGGTGAACGGACCACTTGGCAGGTCGATGGGAGAAAGAAGTGTCAATGGCTCTCCCCCGCCAGGTGCCGATCGCCCCCCAGCTCCCCCGGGCGCTGGCTCCACCCCCCTGCTGGGTGTCTGGACTCCCATACCCCGGACCTCCCGGCCTCCAAGTGCGAGGGGCCGAACATCAAAGGGCGCCAGACCTATAACTGGGGCAGCTCCAGAGCAGGAAGGCAGTTGTATCCTGGAGTCGAGAGACACCGAGAAGAACTCATCCTTGACGGACTACCGGCGCTGCCGTAGCCCTGCCTTGTGAACTATCACTCTGCCTGCTGGCGCTGCCGCGGCCTTCTGCATCCTCCATCCTCGTCGGGACCTGCTGGCGTTGCCGCGGACCGTTGTACCTACCACCTTCATTGGGACCTGCTGGCGCTGCCGCGGACCGTTGTAACTACCACCTTCGTTGGGACCTGCTGGCGCTGCCGCGGCCCGTTGTAACCTCCACCTTCATCGGGACCTGCTGGCGCTGCCGCGAACCGTATAACGACCACCTTCACCGGGACCTGCTGGCGCTGCCGCGGCCCGTCCAACTAGAACACCGAGCTCGAGGATTGTGAGCTATCCATCATTTCATCGCATCTACCAGATTGGTAACAAGACTGTCCCGCTACCCCCTTTCCCAACCAAGAGACCAGAATCGAGGGGACCCCTGAGTCCTGACCTCCTTGTACCATTCTATCGTACCTAAAAATTGCTCATAAATAACGTTAAAACCTATCTTTGTGTGGTGTACATCTGTGGGGGGGAAGTTACTCGTCTGTACGATCGCTGGAGACGGCTCTCCCCGGAGACCTCTCCCCTTGTCCTCGGCCGACCCTCCCGGTCCGTCTAACAACTTCCCTCTGCCCTACTACGGAACTGCTACCAGCTCCCAAATTCCAGAAGCACTACATAAAACTCAACATGACAACTTCAACATATAGTATTAGTACATATACCAACATCAATCAATAATCAATAAATCAAAAGCCAATGTACAAGCAATCTAATCAGATCAAGACAATCAGCAATAACCATCAAATTCTGCCACCAGGAAATTGGTGCAGATTGGGGTGTACAAATTCTCCCTACTTCCACGGATAGAGTAAATTCACAGATACACGCACATACACTCATCATACGCTTGGGCCCATTTCACTAACATACACTCAGATTACTCTATTAGCAATGAACCTGTGGAAAGAAACCTTCTAAACACCCTGCATCTACACTGAGGTCGATAAGACCTAATTGTGACTGTCCTGAGTCATGATCTAAACAATCTATACAACAATAATCAAAATAGAGTACTCAATAATTGACAAGAAATAACCACCAACACTGTATTTAAAATTATGATTCTTTATCTAAAATTAGTCAAAAGAAAATCAATCAAAGTAAATCATTATTCTCATAATTACCTATTCTAGCTAAATGTCAGAATGGGTCAGGACAGGTCTCTCAGTAGAAGTCTCCCGAGTCGCCGTCCTCACAGCATAAGTCCTCACCAACACAGGTTTGGGAAGAAGTGGCAAAGTGGCAAAAACCCTCTCTAGGCTAACAATATTTATAATGTGTTTAACAATAGAAGGCAACATAAAATGTTTTCGATATCCGCTGAACCGCTGAGCAAAGCAAGCAGGAAAGGATGTAGCATCGCTACATTTGGAAAATCTCCGCTCAGGAAAAATCACAAAAATAAGAAGACGGAAGTATAAACTCAAGTTTGCAAAAGTATCTTTTAAAATGTTCTTCCTCAATATCTCAGCAAAGTCACCGCAGACTGGACAATGTTCATTGTATTTTATCCTTGTCCAAAGGCAGCTGGCAATTCTCCCAGAACTGCTGACCTCACGGAAGATTTTCTACCAGGCGAAGACTGTGGTCAGATGACTCTCGACCATGTTCAGCAAGGCCTTCTCATCACAAAATTCACTCGAATACAGGCTTTAAACGGTAGCCATTTTCCCACCAGGCCAAAATGTACCATCTTAATTAAAAGAGACAAAACAACGTTACCACAGCATAGTGATTAAACAATGTTAACCCCACTAATACCCTTATGTGTATGTAATTATCTAGCCTTTGCAACACAAGAAAAGCATTAGTACATGACATTTAAAAAGCGTTTTTCGTGCTTTAAATAAACAGCACTAAGCAACATTTATTAATAAAACATGCACATTTATTAAATAGTTGCAGAGGGGCCACCAGACCGCTTCCCACCTGGTGTCCGAGATAGGTCACGGACCCCTGACCAATTTGGCACTTGCTGGCCTTGATTGTGAGGCCGGCTCGTTGGAGGGCCTGCAGGACCTCTCGGAGGTGGTGGAGGTGGTCGGACCAGTGGCGGCTGTACACAGCGATATCGTCCAGGTAGGCGGCGCTGAACTCCTCGAGCCCCGCCAAGACCTGGTTCACTAGTCGCTGAAAAGTAGCTGGGGCATTCTTCATGCCGAAGGGCATAACTTTGAAGTGGTAGTGGCAATCGGGGTAGAAAATGCGGATCGTTCTTGGGCCCGGGGTGTGATGAGCGTCGGTTCTGGTAACAGCATTCAAGCCCCGATAGTCGACGCAGAATCGGAGCTCAGGAGTGGTGCCGGGGGCAGCAGCTTTGGGGACCAGCACGACCGGGCTGGCCCAGGGGCTGTCCGAGGACTCGATGACCCCGAGCGTGAGCATCTTTGATACCTCCTCTTGGATGCAGGCCCGTACCCGATCTGGTACGCGGTACGCCCGGTGTCTGATAGGGGGACTGTCCCCAGTGTCCACGTCGTGCAAGCACCAGGGGGTGACCCCTGGGGTGAGGGAAAACAAGGTAGCAAACTGCAGCAGGAGGTCCCGGCAGCCTTGGCGCTGTTCCGGGGTGAGGGCCTCGGAGAGCCGGACCCCGTCCACGGAACCATCTTTTTCACGAGTCTTCAGGAGATTAGGGAGAGGCTCGGAGTCTTCTTCCGCTCCACTGTCTGTAGCCATCAGGAGGCTGAGCTCCGAGCGCACAAAGTGGGGTTTGAGTCTGTTGGTGTGGAGGACCCGGAGGGGGTTCCGTGGAGACTCCATATCGATGACTGCTCTGGTTTTACCAGGTGACAGCGGACGGCCATCACACTGGCCCCCGTGTCACGTAGTGCCTCGGCCCGGCGTCCATTAATGTTCACCCACTGACTATATTTCCTGGTGTTGGCGGGTAGGGGAGCCCGCGGGACCATGTCTCTTCCCCCTAGGCACGCTAGAACCATGGCGGCCGGTTCCCACTCTTGTTGACCCTGCTCGTATTCTTCCTGTTCTTCGGAGATTTGTTCTCCCCCCAGGGCGGCGGCAGCTACCTGGCGGGGTCTCGGGGTTTGGTTCTGTGGACAGTTCGGGTCATTGGCGTAGTGGCCGACTCGCTGGCATCGGTGGCACGTGACATTGGCTCGGAGCCCCGCGCGCATCGGGTGGTTGCCCCGACTGGCCGGGGGTGGGGTGCTGGCAGCGGGAGCGGCTGGGACGGTGTCTCTTCCTCGTCCCTGGCCTCCTCCTCCTCCTCGGGGACGGTGCTGACCTTGGTTGTTCCGGTTCTGTTCGTGCGGCCCTCTCCGGCCCACTCGGGTGCTTTCCCAACGGTCAGCTTCGGCGGCGAGTTGCCGTGGGTCAGTCAACTTACTGTCGAGGAGGTGCTGCCTGAGCTCGACGAAGCAGTTGTTAGAGAGGTGCTCCCACACCATGAGATTAAAAAGTTGCTCGTAGGTCGTTACGTGGCTTCCCTTGATCCAACCCTCGAAGGCTCGGCTGAAATAGTTGACATATTCCACCCAAGTTGTACCCGGGATCCGGGTGCAGTCTCGGAACCTCTGGCGGTACATTTCGGGTGTGAGCCCATATCGGGTGAGGAGGGCAGCCTTCATGTGGTCATAGGATGACATCAGGTGGTAACTGGGCATCGCGGCCTTCATTGACGAACCTCCCCCATAGACCGGCTCCCCAGTCACTTCGATCGATCCGGTGGGAGGTCATGGCGATCTCGTAGGCCTTGAACCACTGTTGTATGTCGTCTCCTCGGACATACTCTCGAACGACATCCTTGGGGATGTGGACTTTCTTTTCTGTCGCTCCCGGGGTGCGTGGTCGCTCGGGCACCTCCAGTTCTTTGTTCTGCTTCCGTAGGTCTATCTCTGCCAGTTTGCGCTCGTGTTCGTATGCTAATCTCTTTTCTTCGAGCTCTCTCTGCCTCTGTTTTTCTTCCCGTTCTTCTCGGAGCCGCAGATGCTCTAGGTTCAGTTTTTGTTCGGCTAATTTTAGTTCACCGTCCATTTTGAGCCGTGCCATTTCTAACTCATGTAGTCTGTTTTTTTCTCTCTCTTGAATCTCTTCCTGCGAGAGGCCCGTTCTTCGCTCTTCGGGAGCCGTGGTGTTCCTCTCTGATGCTGTAATGTTTTGGTCCGGGGATCTAGCGGCCCCGGTTTCTGCCCACGACTCAATGGCGTGCTTGAAATCGTCTTTGGTACTCAGGCCGGTGGTAGCAATGCCTAGTTCAATGCAGAATTGTTTCAATTCACGATGGCTGTACTCTTCCAATTTCTCCATCTGGAATTTCTCGATGGATCCGCTCTCTTTGGTTGACATCGTGGTTTTGTCGTGGGGTGAGCTACTCTCTGTATGATTACGCGTTGATTCGGATCGCGCCGCTGGCCACCAATGTGGCCATCTGCGTGACAGGCCATCTGCGTTGGCGTGGTCTTGGCCCGGGCGATGTTCCACAGTGAAGTCCATCCCCTGCAGGGAGATGGACCAACGCAATAGTTTGGGGTTTTCCCCCCGCATCTTCATTAGCCATTGCAGGGGTCGATGATCGGTTTGCACCCGGAAGTGGGTACCGAAGAGATAGGGCCGGAGCTTTTTGAGGGCCCACACCACTGCGAAGGCCTCCCTCTCGATTGTGCTCCAGCGCTGTTCTCGGGCCAGGAGGCGTCTGCTGATGAAGGCCACCGGCTGATCAAGACCCTCGGGGTTCAGCTGGGAGAGAACCGCCCCGATGCCGTGGTCGGAGGCGTCCGTTTGCACAATGAATTCCCGACTGTAATCGGGGGCCTGGAGCACAGGGGCGGTGCACAGGGCGGCTTTCAGCTTCTCGAAGGCCGCTTGACAGTCGGGGGTCCAGTTAATCTTCTTCGGGTGGTTTTTGGACGTGAGACCCGTGAGGGGCCCCACAATGCTGCCATAGTCCCTCACGAACCGCCGGTAGTAGCCGGTGAGTCCCAAGAAGGCTCGGACCTCGGTCTGCGTGACTGGGGGTTGCCAGGACTGGATGGCAGCGATTTTAAGTTGCAGAGGGGCCACCAGACCGCTTCCCACCTGGTGTCCGAGGTAGGTCACGGACCCCTGACCAATTTGGCACTTGCCGGCCTTGATTGTGAGGCCGGCCCGCTGGAGGGCTTGCAGGACCTCTCGGAGGTGGTGGAGGTGGTCGGACCAGTGGTGGCTGTACACAGCGATATCGTCCAGGTAGGCGGCGCTGAACTCTTCGAGCCCCGCCAAGACCTGGTTCACTAGTCGCTGAAAAGTAGCTGGGGCATTCTTCATGCCGAAGGGCATGACCTTGAAGTGGTAGTGGCCATCGGGGGTAGAAAAGGCGGACCGTTCTTGGGCACGGGGTGTGAGGCCGATCTGCCAGTAGCCCGCTGTCAGGTCGAAGATGCTGAGGTAGCGGGCAGCCCCCATGCGGTCGATCAATTCATCCGCTCGGGGGATGGGATGAGCGTCGGTCCTGGTGACAGCATTCAAGCCCCGATAGTCGACGCAGAATCGGAGTTCAGGAGTGGTGCCGGGGGCAGCGGCTTTGGGGACCAGCACGACCGGGCTGGCCCAGGGGCTGTCCGAGGGCTCGATGACCCCGAGCGTGAGCATCTTGGACACTTCCTCTTGGATGCAGGCCCGCACCCGATCTGGTACGCGGTATGCCCGGTGTTTGATAGGGGGACTGTCCCCCGTGTCCACGTCGTGCAAGCACCAGGGGGTGACCCCTGGGGTGAGGGAAAACAGAGTAGCAAACTGCAGTAGGAGGTCCCGGCAGCCTTGGCGTTGCTCTGGGGTGAGGGCATCGGAGAGCCGGACCCCGTCCACGGAACCGTCTTTCTCCTGAGTCTTCAGGAGATCAGGGAGAGGCTCGGAGTCTTCTTCCGCCCCACTGTCTGTAGCCATCAGGAGGCTGAGTTCCGAGCGCACAAAGTGGGGTTTGAGTCTGTTGGTGTGGAGGACCCGGAGGGGGTTCCGGGGAGACTCCATATCGATGAGATAGGTGACGGGGCTCTTGCGTTCGACCACTTTGAAGGGCCCCGTCCACTTGTCCTGCAAGGCACATGGTTCGGTGGGGGACATCACCCACACTTGTTGACCAGGTTCGAATTCGACGGAGGAGGCATTTTGATCGTACCATTTTTTCATGTCCTCCTGACTCGCCTCAAGATTCGCTTTTGCCATTTCCCTGAATCGCCGGGTCTGATTGCGTAGTGCCAGGAGGTACTTGAAGACGTCTGGAGGGGTCTTTAGGGGGGCCATCTCCCAACCTTCTTTGACTAGGCTGAGGGGCCCTCGCACAGGGTGCCCGTACAAGAGTTCGAAAGGGCTAAAACCGAGGGACTTCTGGGGAACTTCTTGATAGGCGAAGAGGAGGCACGGAAGTAGTACATCCCACTGGCGACGGAGGGGCTCTTCCAATCCCCCAATCATTCCCTTGAGCGTGCGGTTGAATCGCTCAACTAGTCCGTTTCCTTGAGGATGATAGGGGGTCGTGAATCGGTAGGTGACCCCGCACTGTTGCCAGAGGGACTTCATATATTTCGAGATAAAGTTTGTGCCTCGGTCGCTGACGACTTCTCGGGGGAAGCCCACCCGGGAGAAGATCCCCATTAAGGCCCGGCCGACCACCGGAGCTGTTACAGTTCGCAGGGGCACAGCCTCGGGGTAGCGGGTGGCGTGGTCCACCAGTACCAGGATGAACCGATGTCCTTGTGCTGTGTGGGGGTCCAGGGGCCCCACAATGTCTATTCCCACCCTCTCGAACGGGGTGGTGACTACTGGGAAGGGTTGCAGAGGGGCTTTGAGCTTGCGGCCGCTCTTCCCGCTGGCCTGGCACGTGGGGCAGGACCGGCAGTGGTTGAGGACGTCGTTTCGCATCCTCGGCCAGAAAAAGTGGGTCACCAGGCGACTGTAGGTTTTGTCCTGGCCCAGGTGTCCAGCCAGAGGGACATCGTGGGCCAAATTTAGCAGGAAGTCTCTGAAACGGAGGGGCACCACCAGCACTCGACTGGCCCCTAACTCCGCGATTCTCTGTTCACTGTATAGCAGGTCGTTATCCCAATAGACCCAATGGGCTCCGGTGGAGTCCCCTGCGCTCTGGGCGATGGCTTGCTGGCGGAGTCCCTCGAGGGAGGGACAGGTTTTCTGCTCCTGGCGGAACTGTTCCTGGGTGGGCCCCCCTTCTTGACGCCACTGAGCCAGGCCGGGAAGGTCCTGGGGCGGGGCGACCCCTTCGGGGGTTTGCTCTGGGGGGTCGGTATAGTCGGTGTCCTCTACTGGAGCGATCGGGGGAGGAGGTGCAGGCCATTCTGGTTCTTCTGGTCGGGGGATGGCACGGGCGGCCATGGACCGGGTGGTTACGCACGCCCAGTCCGGGAGGCCCAGCATCCCCAGGTGCTCTCTTCTTTCGACGGCGGCCCACGGGGAACTCTCAAGATCATTCCCCAGGAGACAGTCCACGGGGGCGTCATCCCGGACCGTCACCTTCAACATGCCGGAGACCCCTCCCCATTCGAAGGGGACGCAGGCCATCCGACATAGACTCTCGTAATTGTCGGCTGAGCGGACGGGGCAGAGAATGTTCGGCAGGATCTGCTCTGGTTTTACCAGGTGACAGCGGACAGCCGTCACACTGGCCCCTGTGTCACGTAGGGCTTCGGCCCGGCGCCCATTAATGTTTACCCACTGGCTATATTTTCTGGTGTTGGCGGGTAGGGGGGCCCGCGGGACCATGTCTTTTCCCCCTAGGCACGCTAGAAGCATGGCGGCCGGTTCCCACTCTTGTTGTGCCTGCTTGTATTCTTCTTGTTCTTCGGAGATTTGTTCTCCCCCCAGGGCGGCGGCAGCTACCTGGCGGGGTTTTGGAGTTTGGTTCTGTGGACAGTTCGGGTCATTGGCGTAGTGGCCGACTCGCTGGCATCGGTGACACGTGACGTTGGCTCGGAACCCCGGGCGCATCGGGGGCTTCCCCCGGCTGGCCGGGGGCGGGGTGCTGGCAGCGGGAGCGGCCGGGACGGTGTCTCTCCCTCGCCCCTGGCCTCCTCCTCCTCCTCGGGGACGGTGCTGACCTTGGTTGTTCCGGTTCTGCTCGTGTGGCCCTCTCCGGCCCACTCGGGTGCTTTCCCACCGGTCAGCTTCGGCGGCGAGTTGCCGTGGGTCAGTTAATTTACTGTCGAGGAGGTACTGCCTGAGCTCGACGAAACAGTTGTTGGACAGGTGCTCCCACACCATGAGATTAAAAAGTTGCTCGTAGGTCGTTACGTGGCTTCCCTTGATCCAACCCTCGAAGGCTCGGCTGAAATTGTTGACATATTCCACCCACATTGTACCCGGGATCCGGGTGCAGTCCCGAAACCTCTGGCGGTACATTTCGGGTGTGAGCCCATATCGGGTGAGGAGGGCAGCCTTCATGTGGTCATAGGATGACATCTGATGGTCTGGGAGCTGCAGTAGGGCATCGCGGCCTTCGTTGACGAACCTCCCCCATAGGCCGGCTCCCCAGTCACTTCGATCGATCCGGTGGGAGGTCATGGCGATCTCGTAGGCCTTGAACCACTGTTGTATGTCGTCCTCTCGGACATACTCTCGGACAACATCCTTGGGGATGTGGACTTTCTTTTCTGTCGCTCCCGGGGTGCGCGGTCGCTCGGGCACCTCCGGTTCTTTGTTCTGCTTCCGTAGTTCTATTTCTGCCAGTTTGCGCTCGTGTTCGAATGTCAGTCTTTTTTCTTCGAGCTCTCTCTGCCTCTGTTTTTCCTCCCGTTCTTCTCGGAGCCGCAGATGTTCTAGGTGCAGTTTTTGCTCGGCTAATTTTAGTTCACCGTCCATTTTGAGTCGTGCCATTTCTAACTCATGTAATCTGTTTTTTTCTCTCTCTTGGATCTCTTCCTGCGTGAGGCCCGTTCCTCGCTCCTCGGGAGCCGTGGCATTCCTCTCCGATGCTGCACCATTTTGGTCTGGGGATCCGGCGACCCCGGTTTCTGCCCACGACTCAATGGCGTGTTTAAAATCGTCTTTGGTACTCAGGCCGGTGGTAGCAATGCCTAGTTCCATGCAGAATTGTTTCAGTTCACGATGGCTATACTCTTCCAATTTATCCATCTGGAATTTCTCGGTGGATCCGCTCTCTTTGGTTGACATCGTGGTCTCCGGGGAGAGCCGTCTCCAGCGATCGTACAGATGAGTAACTTCACCCCCACAGATATACACCACACAAGGATAGGATTTAACGTTCTTTATAGGTGATTTCTTAAGGTACGATGAAATGGTACAAGGAGGTCTGGACTCAGGGGTCCCCTCGATTCTAGTCTCTGGGTTTGGGAAAAGGGGGTAGCGGGACAGTCTGGTTACCAATCTGGTAGCTGAGATGGTATGGTGGATAGCTCACAATCCTCGAGCTCGGTGTTCTAGCTTGGACGGGCCGCGGCAGCGCCAGGAGGTCCCGGTGAAGGTGGTCGTTACACGGTCCGCGGCAGCGCCAGCAGGTCCCGATGAAGGTGGTCGTTACACGGTCCGCGGCAGCGCCAGCAGGTCCCGATGAAGGTGGTCGTTACAACGGTCCGCGGCAGCACCAGCAGGTCCCGACGAGGATGGATGATGCAGAAGGCCGCGGCAGCGCCAGCAGGCAGGACGATAATTCACAAGGCAGGGCTACGGCAGCGCCAGTAGTCCGTCAAGGCTGAGTTCTTCTCGGTGTCTCTCGACTCCAGGATACAACTGCCTTCCTGCTCTGGAGCTGCCCTAGTTATAGGTCTGGCGCCCTTTGATGTCCGGACCCTCGCACTTGGAGGTCGGGGGGTCCGGGATGAGGGAGTCCAGACACCCAGCAGGGGGTGGAGCCAGCGCCCGGGGGAGCTGGAGGGCGATCGGCACCTGGCGGGGGAGAGCCATCGACACTTCTTTCTCCCATTGACCTGCCAAGTGGTCCGTTCACCTCCTGGGTGGATGGTGGTGCCGGGATGTCGGGGCCGGGCCAGGCCCAGGGTTAGGGTCGAGCTGAGGCCACGCGGCCTCGTGGCGCAGTGTCCAAGATGGCGGCTGATCCGGCCGGGGGAGCCGGTAGTGGTTCGGCCCCATGATACATGGATGTCCGGGGGCAGGAGTTCCGTCGGGAGACGGGGTGCGGGTTGCTTTTGTGGGTAACACCTGGGAGTCCGGGGCTTGGGCCGTGTCATGCGGGGAGGGAGCAAGCCCTTCATGTGGCCTGTCCAACAAGCACCTACCTGTGCTCCTCCTCTGTTTGTACTTCATAAGCACCTACCTGTGCTCCTCCTCTGTTTGTATTTCATAAGCACCTACCTGTGCACCTCTGCTGTTTGTACTTCATAAGCACCTACCTGTGCTCCTCCTCTGTTTGTACCTCATAAGCACCTACCTGTGCACCTCTGTTGTGTGTACTTCATAAGCACCTACCGGTGCACCTCCACTGTTTGTACTTCATAAGCACCTACCTGTGCTCGTCCTCTGTTTGTACTTCATAAGCACCTACCTGTGCTCCTCCTCTGTTTGTACTTCATAAGCACCTATGTGTGCTCTTCCTCTGTTTGTACTCCATAAGCACCTACCTGTGCTCCTCCTCTGTTTGTTCTTCATAAGCACCTACCTGTGTTCCTCCTCTGTTTGTACTTCATAAGCACCTATGTGTGCTCCTCCTCTGTTTGTACCTCATAAGCACCTACCTGTGCACCTCTGCTGTTTGTACTTCATGAGCACCTACCTGTGCTCCTCCTCTGTTTGTACTTCATAAGCACCTACATGTGCTCCTACTCTGTTTGTACCTCATAAGCACCTACCTGTGCACCTCTGCTGTTTGTACTTCATAAGCACCAACCTGTGCACCTCCACTGTTTGTACTTCATAAGCACCTACCTGTGCTTCTCCTCTGTTTGTACTTCATAAGCACCTACCTGTGCTCCTTCTCTGTTTGTACTTCATAAGCACCTACCTGTGCTCTTTCTCTGTTTGTACTTCATAAGCACCTACCTGTGCACCTCTACTCTTTGTACCTCAGAAGCACCTACCTGTGCACCTCCTCTGTTTGTACTTCATAAGCACCTACCTGTGCTCCTCCTGTGTTTGTACTTCATAAGCACCTACCTGTGCACCTCCACTGTTTGTACATCATAAGCACCTCCCTGTGCACCTCCACTGTTTGTATCTCAGAAGCACCTACCTGTGCTCCTCCTCTGTTTGTACCTCATAAGCACCTACCTGTGCACCTCTGCTGTTTGTACTTCATAAGCACCTATGTGTGCTCCTCCTCTGTTCGTACTTCATAAGCACCTACCTGTGCACCTCCACTGTTTGTACTTCATAAGCACCTACCTGTGCATCTCCTCTGTTTGTACTTCATAAGCACCTACCTGTACCCCTCCTCTGTTTGTACTTTATTAGCACCTATGTGTGCTCCTCCTCTGTTTGTACTTCATAGGCACCTATGTGTGCTCTTCCTCTGTTTGTACTTCATAAGCACCTACCTGTGCTCCTCCTCTGTTTGTACTTCATAAGCACCTACCTGTGCTCCTCCACTGTTTGTACTTCATAAGCACCTACCTGTGCCCCTCCTCTTTTTGTACTTCATAAGCACCTATGTGTGCTTCTCTGTTTGTACTTCATAAGCACCTACCTGTGCACCTCCTCTGTTTTTACTTCATAAGCACCTTCCTGTGCACCTCTGCTGGTTGTACTTCATAAGCACCTACCTGTGCTCCTCCTCTGTTTGTACCTCATAAGCACCTACCTGTGCACCTCTGCTGTTTGTACTTCATAAGCACCTGCCTGTGCACCTCCACTGTTTGTACTTCATAAGCACCTACCTGTGCTCCTCCTCTGTTTGTACTTCATAAGCACCTATGTGTGCTCCTCCTCTGTTTGTACTTCATAAGCACCTACCTGTGCACCTCCACTGTTTGTACTTCATAAGCACCTACCTGTGCATCTCCTCTGTTTGTACTTCATAAGCACCTACCTGTACCCCTCCTCTCTTTGTACTTTATAAGCACCTATGTGTGCTCCTCCTCTGTTTGTACTTCATAAGCACCTACCTGTGCTCCTCCTCTGTTTGTACTTCATAAGCACCTACCTGTGCTCCTCCACTGTTTGTACTTCATAAGCACCTACATGTGCCCCTCCTCTGTTTGTACTTCATGAGCACCTATGTGTGCTCCTCTGTTTGTACCTCATAAGCACCTACCTGTGCACCGCCACTGTGTGTACTTCATAAGGCCCTACCTGTGCTCCTCCTCTATTTGTACTTCATAAGCACCTACCTGTGCTCCTCCTCTGTTTGTACTTCATAAGCACCTACCTGTGCTCCTCCTCTGTTTGTATTTCATAAGCACCTACCTGTGCACCTCTGCTGTTTGTACTTCATAAGCACCTACCTGTGCTCCTCTTCTGTTTGTACCTCATAAGCACCTACCTTTGCACCTCTGTTGTGTGTACTTCATAAGCACCTACCTGTGTACCTCCACTGTTTGTACTTCATGAGCACCTACCTGTGCTCCTCCTCTGTTTGTACTTCATAAGCACCTACCTGTGCTCCTCCTCTGTTTGTACTTCATAAGCACCTATGTGTGGTCCTCCTCTGTTTGTACTCCATAAGCACCTACCTGTGCTCCTCCTCTGTTTGTTCTTCATAAGCACCTACCTGTGTTCCTCCTCTGTTTGTACTTCATAAGCACCTATGTGTGCTCCTCCTCTGTTTGTACCTCATAAGCACCTACCTGTGCACCTCTGCTGTTTGTACTTCATGAGCACCTACCTGTGCTCCTCCTCTGTTTGTACTTCATAAGCACCTACATGTGCTCCTCCTCTGTTTGTACCTCATAAGCACCTACCTGTGCACCTCTGCTGTTTGTACTTCATAAGCACCAACCTGTGCACCTCCACTGTTTGTACTTCATAAGCACCTACCTGTGCTTCTCCTCTGTTTGTACTTCATAAGCACCTACCTGTGCTTCTTCTCTGTTTGTACTTCATAAGCACCTACCTGTGCTCCTTCTCTGTTTGTACTTCATAAGCACCTACCTGTGCACCTCCACTCTTTGTACCTCAGAAGCACCTACCTGTGCACCTCCTCTGTTTGTACTTCATAAGCACCTACCTGTGCTCCTCCTGTGTTTGTACTTCATAAGCACCTACCTGTGCACCTCCACTGTTTGTACATCATAAGCACCTACCTGTGCACCTCCACTGTTTGTATCTCAGAAGCACCTACCTGTGCTCCTCCTCTGTTTGTACCTCATAAGCACCTACCTGTGCACCTCTGCTGTTTGTACTTCATAATCACCTATGTGTGCTCCTCCTCTGTTCGTACTTCATAAGCACCTACCTGTGCACCTCCACTGTTTGTACTTCATAAGCACCTACCTGTGCATCTCCTCTGTTTGTACTTCATAAGCACCTACCTGTACCCCTCCTCTGTTTGTACTTTATTAGCACCTATGTGTGCTCCTCCTCTGTTTGTACTTCATAGGCACCTATGTGTGCTCTTCCTCTGTTTGTACTTCATAAGCACCTACCTGTGCTCCTCCTCTGTTTGTACTTCATAAGCACCTACCTGTGCTCCTCCACTGTTTGTACTTCATAAGCACCTACCTGTGCCCCTCCTCTTTTTTTACTTCATAAGCACCTATGTGTGCTCCTCTGTTGGTACTTCATAAGCACCTACCTGTGCACCTCCTCTGTTTGTACTTCATAAGCACCTTCCTGTGCACCTCTGCTGGGTGTACTTCATAAGCACCTACCTGTGCTCCTCCTCTGTTTGTACCTCATAAGCACCTACCTGTGTACCTCTGCTGTTTGTACTTCATAAGCACCTGCCTGTGCACCTCCACTGTTTGTACTTCATAAGCACCTACCTGTGCTCCTCCTCTGTTTGTACTTCATAAGCACCTATGTGTGCTCCTCCTCTGTTTGTACTTCATAAGCACCTACCTGTGCACCTCCACTGTTTGTACTTCATAAGCACCTACCTGTGCATCTCCTCTGTTTGTACTTCATAAGCACCTACCTGTACCCCTCCTCTGTTTGTACTTTATAAGCACCTATGTGTGCTCCTCCTCTGTTTGTACTTCATACGCACCTATGTGTGCTCCTCCTCTGTTTTTACTTCATAAGCACATACCTGTGCTCCTCCTCTGTTTGTACTTCATAAGCACCTACCTGTGCTCCTCCACTGTTTGTACTTCATAAGCACCTACCTGTGCCCCTCCTCTGTTTGTACTTCATAAGCACCTATGTGTGCTCCTCTGTTTGTACTTCATAAGCACCTACCTGTGCACCTTCCCTGTTTGTACTTCATAAGCACCTTCCTGTGCACCTCTGCTGTTTGTACTTCATAAGCACCTACCTGTGCATCTCCTCTGTTTGTACTTCATAAGCACCTACCTGTGCACCTCTGCTGTTTGTACTTCATGAGCACCTACCTGTGCTCCTCCTCTGTTTGTACCTCATAAGCACCTACCTGTGCTCCTCCTCTGTTTGTACTTCATAAGCACCTACATGTGCTCCTCCTCTGTTTGTACCTCATAAGCACCTACCTGTGCACCTCTGCTGTTTGTACTTCATAAGCACCTACCTGTGCTCCTCCTCTGTTTTCTACCTCATAAGCACCTACCTGTGCACCTCTGCTGTTTGTACTTCATAAGCACCCACCTGTGCTCCTCCTCTGTTTGTACCTCATAAGCACCTACCTGTGCACCTCTGCTGTTTGTACTTCATAAGCACCAACCTGTGCACCTCCACTGTTTGTACTTCATAAGCACCTACCTGTGCTTCTCCTCTGTTTGTACTTCATAAGCACCTACCTGTGCTCCTTCTCTGTTTGTACTTCATAAGCACCTACCTGTGCTCCTTCTCTGTTTGTACTTCATAAGCACCTACCTGTGCACCTCCACTCTTTGTACTTCATAAGCACCTACCTGTGCACCTCCTCCGTTTGTACTCCATAGGCACCTACCTGTGCTCCTCCTGTGTTTGTACTTCATAAGCACCTACCTGTGCACCTCCACTGTTTGTACATCATCAGCACCTACCTGTGCACCTCCACTGTTTGTATCTCAGAAGCACCTTGTTAGAAAGGGTAGACGGACCGGGAGGGTCGGCCGGGGTCAGGAGGAGAGGTCTCTGGGGAGAGCCGTCTCCAGCGATCGTACAGACAAGTAACTTCCCCCCCACAGACGGATACCACACACGGATAAGGTTCAGGGTTCTTTATAAGCACTTCTTAGGGTACGGTTGAATGGTACAAGGAGGTCTGGACTCAGGGGTCCCCTCGATTCAAGTCTCTCAAAGCAGGGTAAGGGGTAGCGGGACAGTCTGTCTACCAGTCAGGTAGTTCGGATGAGATGATGACTAGCTCACAATCCTCGAGCTTGGTGGTTTAGTTGGTACGGGCCGCGGCAGCGCCAGCAGGTCCCGGTTGAGATGGTCGGTACACGGTCCGCGGCAGCGCCAGCAGGTCCCGGTGAGGATGGTCGTTACAACGGGCCGCGGCAGCGCCAGCAGGTCCCGACGAGGATGGATGTTGCAGAAGGCCGCGGCAGCGCCAGCAGGCAGGACGATGGTTCACAAGAGCGGGCTACGGCAGCGCCAGTAGTCCGTCAAGGCTGAGTTCTCTCGGTGTCTCTCGACTCCAGGATACAACTGCCTTCCTGCTCCGGAGCTGCCCCAGTTATAGGGCAGGCGCCCTTTGATGTCCGGACCCTCGCACTCGGAGGTCGGAGGGTCCGGGATGAAGGTGTCCAGACACCCAGCAGGGGGTTGGAGCCAGCTCCTGGGGGAGCTGGAGGCGATCGGCACCTGGCGGGGGAAGAGCTCTTGACACTTCGTTCTCCCATTGACCTGCCAACTGGTCCGCTCACCTCCTGGGTGGAAGGTGGTGCCGGGATGTCGGGGCCGGCCGGGCCCGGGGTTAGGGTCGGGCCGAGGCCACGCGGCCTCGTGGTGCAGGGCCCAAGATGGCGGCTTGAACCGGCCGGGGGAGCCGGTGGGGCTGGGCCCCGTGATGAGTAGAGGTCCGAGGGCAGAAGATCCGTCGGGAGACGGGGTACAGGTGCTTTTCGTGGGTTATGCCTGGCGGGCCGGAGCTCGGGCCCTGTCGTGCGGGGAGGGAGCAAGCCCTTCGTGTGGCCTGTCCAACATGCGTCCCCCCCAGCTGAAGGCGGGGAGAGTCACCCATCTCCTTGGGGACTCTCTTCGTCGAGGCGGAAAAAGCGGGACAGGCCATCCGCGTTGGCGTGGTCTTGGCCTGGCCGGTGCTCCACAGTGAAGTCCATTCCCTGCAGGGAAATGGACCAGCGCAAGAGTTTTGGGTTCTCTCCCCGCATCTGCATCAGCCACTGCAGGGGTCGATGGTCGGTTTGTACCCGGAAGTGGGTACCGAAGAGATAAGGCCGGAGCTTTTTGAGGGCCCACACCACTGCGAAGGCCTCCCTCTCAATGGTGCTCCAGCGCTGTTCTCGGGCCAGGAGACGTCGACTGATGAAGGCCACCGGCTGGTCATGACCCTCGGGGTTTAACTGAGAAAGGACGGCTCCGATGCCGTGGTCGGAGGCGTCGGTCTGTACCACGAATTCCCGACTGTAATCGGGGGCCTGGAGCACAGGGGCGGTGCACAGGGCGGCCTTCAGTTTCTCGAAGGCCGCTTGACAATCGGGGGTCCAGTTAATCCGCTTCGGCTGGTTCTTGGACGTGAGACCCGTGAGGGGCCCCACGATGCTGCCGTAGTCTTTCACGAACCGCCGGTAGTAGCCGGTGAGCCCCAAGAAGGCTCGGACCTCGGTCTGGGTGACAGGGGGCTGCCAGGACTGGATGGCAGCAATCTTAAGTTGTAGCGGGGCCACCAGCCCGCTTCCCACTTGGTGCCCAAGGTAGGTCACAGACCCTTGGCCAATTTGGCACTTGCCGGCCTTAATTGTGAGGCCGGCCCGCTGGAGGGCCTGTAGGACCTCGTGGAGGTGACGGAGGTGGTCGGCCCAGTGGCGGCTGTATACAGCGATATCGTCCAGATAGGCAGCGCTGAACTCTTCGAGCCCCGCCAAGACCTGGTTCACGAGGCGTTGAAACGTGGCGGGGGCATTTTTCATGCCGAAGGGCATGACCTTGAATTGGTAGTGGCCATCGGGGGTAGAGAAGGCTGACCGTTCCTGAGCCCTGGGTGTGAGGCCGATCTGCCAGTAGCCCGCTGTTAGGTCGAAGATACTAAGGTAGCGGGCGGCCCCCAGCCGGTCGATCAGCTCGTCTGCTCGGGGAATCGGATGAGCGTCGGTCCGGGTGACAGCGTTCAAGCCCCGGTAGTCGACGCAGAATCTCAGTTCAGGTGCGGTGCCGGGGGCAGCGGCTTTGGGAACCAATACCACCGGACTGGCCCAGGGGCTGTCCGAGGGCTCGATGACCCCGATTGTGAGCATCTTGGCCACTTCCTCCTGTATGCAGGCCCGTACCCGATCTGGTACGCGGTAGGCCCGGTGTCGGACAGGGGGGCTGTCCCCGGTGTCCACGTCGTGCAAACACCAAGGGGTGACCCCGGGGGTGAGGGAGAACAGTGTAGCGAACCGCAACAGGAGGTTTCGGCAGCCCTGGCGTTGCTCCGAAGTGAGGGCGTCAGATAGCCGGACCCCGTCCACGGAGCCGTCATTCTCCTGAGTCTTCAGAAGATCCGGAAGGGGTTCGGAGTCTTCCTCTGCCCCACTGTCCGTAGCCATCAGGAGGCTGAGTTCTGAGCGCACAAAGTGTGGTTTGAGTCGGTTCGTGTGGAGGACCCGGAGGGGGTTCCGGGAGGTCCCCAGGTCGATGAGGTAAGTGACGGGGCTTTTGCGCTCGACCACTTTGAAGGGCCCCGTCCACTTATCCTGCAAGGCACATGGTTCGGTGGGGGACATCACCCATACTTGTTGCCCAGTGTTGGACAGGCCTCACAGACGGCTTGCTCCCTCCCCGCACGACAGGGCCCGAACTCCGGCCCACCTGGCATATCCCCGCGACAAGCACCCGTACTCCGTCTCCCGACGGACCCTCTGCCCTCGGACCTCTACTCATCACGGGGTCCAGCCCCACCGGCTTCCCCGGCCGAGTCAAGCCGCCCTCTTGGGCCCTGCACCACGCGGCCGCATGGCCTCACCTCGACCCTAACCCCGGGCCTGGCCGGCCCCGACATCCCGGCACCACCATCCACCCAGGAGGTGAGCGGACCACTTGGCAGGTCAATGGGAGAACGAAGTGTCAAGGGCTCTCCCCCGCCAGGTGCCGATCGCCCCCAGCTCCCCCAGGCACTGGCTCCACCCCCTGCTGGGTGTCTGGACACCTTCATCCCGGACCCTCCGACCTCCAAGTGCGAGGGTCCGGACATCAAAGGGCACCAGCCCTATAACTGAGGCAGCTCCGGAGCAGGAAGGCAGTTGTATCCTGGAGTCGAGAGACACCGAGTGAACTCAACCTTGACGGTCTACTGGCGCTGCCGTAGCCGCTCTTGTGAACCATCGTCCTGCCTGCTGGCGCTGCCGCGGCCTTCTGCAACATTCATCTTCCTGGGACCTGCTGGCGCTGCCGCGGGCCGTTGTAACGACCATCCTCACCGGGACCTGCTGGCGCTGCCGCGGCCTTCTGCAACCTTCATCTTCCTGGGACCTGCTGGCGCTGCCGCGGCCCGTTGTAACGACCATCTGCACCGGGACCTGCTGGTGCTGCCGCGGACCGTACATCTTCCGGGGACCTGCTGGCGCTGCCGCGGCCCGTTGTATCGACCACCCGCACCGGAACCTGCTGGCGCTGCCGCGGTCCGTACCACCTAACCACCAAGCTCGAGGATTGTGAGCTCATCATCATCTCATCCGAACTACCTGATTGATAAATAGACTGTCCCGCTACCCCCTTCCCTACCTTGCAAGACTCTAATCGAGGGGACCCCTGAGTCCAGACCTCCTTGTACCACTCAACCGTATCTTAAATAAGTGCTTATAAAGAACACTGAACCTTATCCGTGTGTGATATCTGTCTGTGGGGGGGAAGTTACTTGTCTGTACGATCGCTGGAGACGGCTCTCCCCGGAGACCTCTCCCCCTGACCCCGGCCGGCCCTCCCGGTCCGTCTACCTTTTCTAACATTGGTGGCCAGCGGCGCGATCCGAATCAACGCGTAATCGTACAGAGAGTAGCTCACCCCACGACATAAGCACGATGTCGACCAAAGATAGCAGCTCCACCGAGAAATTCCAAATGGAGAAATTAGAAGAATACAACCACCGCGAACTGAGACAATTTTGCATAGAACTTGGCATTGCTACCACCGGCCTGAGTACCAAGGATGATCTAAAGCGCGCTCTTGAGTCATGGACAGAAACTGGGGTCACAGGGCCCTCCGACCAAAGCAGCGTCACACCAGACCAAAACAGCATCACACCAGAGGGGAACGCCACGGCTCCCGAGGAGCGGGGAACGGGCCTCTCGCAAGAGGAGATCCGAGAAAGAGACAGAGTCAGATTACACGAGTTGGAGATGGCACGACTCAAGATGGATGGGGAACTCAAGTTAGCTGAACAGAAACTCAACCTCGAGCATATGCGGCTTCGAGAGGAACGAGAAGAAAAGCAGAGACAGAGAGAGCTGGAAGAGAAAAAAATAACGCTCGAGCACGAGCGCCGACTAGCGGAAATAGAACTGCGCAAACAGAATAAGGAACTGGGGGTGCCTGAGCGACCACACACCCCGGGGCCAAGTGAGAAAAAAGTTCACATCCCCAAGGATGTTGTCCGCGAATATGTCCGAGAAGACGACATACAACAGTGGTTTAAAGCCTATGAGATCGCAATGACCTCCCACCGGATCGACCGGAGTGATTGGGGAGCCGGACTTTGGGGGAGATTTATCAACGAGGGTCGCGATGCCCTGCTGCAGCTCCCCGATCACCAAATGTCGTCCTACGACCACATGAAGGCTGCCCTCCTCACCCGCTACGGCCTCACGCCCGAGATGTACCGCCAGAGGTTCAGAGATTGCACCCGGATCCCAGGTACAACTTGGGTAGAATACGTGAACTATTTCAGCCGGGCCTTCGAGGGTTGGATCAAGGGAAGTCAGGTCACCACCTACGAACAACTCTTCAACCTTATGGTATGGGAGCACCTGTCAAACAACTGTTTCGTCGAGCTCAGGCAGCACCTCCTCGACAGTAAGCTGACTGACCCCCGGCAGCTCGCCGCCGAAGCTGACCGGTGGGAAAGCACCCGAGTGGGCCGGAGAGGGCCACACGACCAGAACAGAAGCAACCAAGGCCAGCACCGTCCTCGGGGAGGAGGAGGGGGCCAGGGGCGAGGGAGAGACGCCTTACCAGCAACACCCGTGGCCAGCACCCCGCCTCCGGCCGGCCGGGGCAACCCCCCGTTGCGGCCTGGGTACCGAGCCAACGTCACGTGCCACCGGTGCCAGCGACTAGGCCACTACGCCAATGACCCGAACTGCCCGCTAAACCAAACACCCAAGCCCCGCCAGGTAGCTGCCGCTGCCCTAGGGGAAGAGCAATCATCGGAGGGACCCGAAGAGTACGAGCCGGCCCAGCAAGGGTGGGAACCGGCCGCCATGGTCCTGGCGTGCTTAGGGGGAAGAGACATGGTTCCGCGGGCTCCCCTACCCGCCAACACCAGAAAATACGGTCAGTGGGTGACCATTAATGGACAGAGAGCCGAGGCCTTGCGTGACACCGGCGCCAGCGTGACGGCCGTCCGCTGTCATCTGGTGAAGCCCGAGCAGATCCTGCCGAACATTCTCTGCCCCATCCGCTCGGCAGATAACTCTGAGAGTATGTGTAAGATGGCCTGCGTCCCGTTTGAATGGGGAGGGGTCTCCGGCCTACTGAAGGTGACGGTCCGGGACGATGCCCCCGTGGACTGCCTCCTGGGGAATGACCTCGAGAGTTCCCCGTGGGCCACCGTCGAGAAAAGAGAGCACCTGGGGATGCTGGGCCTCCCGGACTGGGCCTGCATAACCACCCGATCCATGGCCGCCCGTGCCGCCCCCCGATCAGAAGAAACCGAATGGCCAGCACCTCCGCCCCCGGTTGCCCCCGTAGAGGACAACGGCGAGTCCGACCTCCCGGACCCGACTACCGAAGAAGACGCGCAACACCAGGACCTTCCGGATCTGGCTCAGTGGCGTCAAGAAGGGGGGCCCACCCAAGAACAGTTCCGCCAGGAACAAAAGACCTGTCCCTCCCTCGAGGGACTCCGCCAACAAGCCAGTACCCAAAACGCCGGGGACACCACCGGAACCCACTGGGTCTACTGGGATAACGACCTGCTCTACAGCGAGCAAAGAATCGCCGAGCTGGGGGCCGGTCGAGTTCTGGTGGTACCGCTCCGCTTCCGAGACTTTCTGCTCAACCTGGCCCACGATGTCCCCCTGGCTGGACACCTGGGCCAGGACAAAACGTACAGTCGCCTGGTGACCCACTTTTTCTGGCCGAAAATGAGGAATGACGTCCTGAACCACTGCCGATCTTGCCCCACATGCCAAGCCAGCGGGAAGAGTGGTCGGAAGCTGAAGGCCCCTCTGCAACCCTTCCCTGTGGTCACCACCCCGTTCGAGAGGGTGGGGATAGACATTGTGGGGCCTCTGGACCCCCGCACGGCACAAGGACACAGGTTCATCTTGGTACTAGTGGACCATGCCACCCGCTACCCCGAGGCGGTGCCCCTACGGACAGTGACAGCTCCGGTGGTGGGCCGGGCCCTGATGGGGATCTTCTCCCGGGTAGGCTTCCCCCGAGAAGTCGTCAGCGACCGAGGTACGAATTTCATATCTAAATACATGAAGTCCCTCTGGCAACAATGCGGGGTCACCTACAGATTCACGACCCCCTATCACCCCCAAGGGAACGGACTAGTGGAGCGTTTTAACCGCACTCTCAAGGGGATGATTGGGGGATTGGAAGAGCCTCTCCGTCGCCAGTGGGATGTACTGCTCCCGTGCCTCCTCTTCGCCTACCGGGAAGTTCCCCAGAAGTCCCTCGGTTTTAGCCCCTTCGAACTCCTGTACGGGCACCCTGTGCGAGGGCCCCTCAGCCTAGTCAAGGAAGGTTGGGAGATGGCCCCCTTAACGACCCCTCCAGACGTCTTCAAATACATCCTGGCCTTACGAAACCAGACCCGGCGCTTCAGGGAGATGGCCAAGGCGAACCTCGAGGCCAGCCAGGAGGACATGAAGAGGTGGTATGATCACAATGCCTCCTCCGTTGAATTCGAGCCTGGGCAGCAAGTATGGGTGATGTCCCCCACCGAACCATGTGCCCTGCAAGATAAGTGGACGGGGCCCTTCAAAGTGGTCGAGCGTAAAAGCCCCGTCACTTACCTCATCGACATGGGGTCCTCCCGGAACCCCCTTCGGGTCCTCCACACCAACCGGCTCAAACCACACTTTGTGCGCTCCGAACTAAGCCTCTTGATGGCTACAGACAGTGGTACAGAAGAAGACTCCGAGCCCCTCCCGGATCTCCTGAAGACTCAGGAGAAGGACGGCTCCGTGGACGGGGTCCGGCTCTCTGACGCCCTCACTTCGGAGCAACGCCAGGACTGCCGGGACCTCCTGCTGCAGTTCGCTGCCCTGTTCTCCCTCACCCCCGGGGTCACCCCTTGGTGTTTGCACGACGTAGACACCGGGGACAGTCCCCCTGTCCGGCACCGGGCCTACCGCGTACCAGATCGGGTACGGGCCTGCATACAGGAGGAAGTGGCCAAGATGCTCACGATCGGGGTCATCGAGCCCTCGGACAGTCCCTGGGCCAGTCCGGTTGTATTAGTTCCCAAGGCCGCTGCCCCCGGCACCGCACCTGAACTGAGATTCTGCGTCGACTACCGGGGCTTGAACGCTGTCACCCGGACCGACGCTCATCCCATCCCCCGAGCAGACGAGCTGATCGACCGGCTGGGGGCCGCCCGCTACCTTAGTATCTTCGACCTAACGGCGGGCTACTGGCAGATCGGCCTCACACCCAGGGCTCAGGAACGGTCAGCCTTCTCCACCCCCGATGGCCACTATCAATTTAAGGTCATGCCCTTTGGCATGAAGAATGCCCCCGCCACGTTCCAACGCCTTGTGAACCAGGTCTTGGCGGGGCTCGAAGAATTCAGCGCTGCCTACCTGGACGATATCGCTGTATACAGCCGCCACTGGCCCGACCACCTCCGTCACCTCCAAGAGGTCCTACAAGCCCTCCAGCGGGCCGGCCTCACCATTAAGGCCGGCAAGTGCCAAATTGGCCAAGGGTCTGTGACCTACCTTGGGCACCAAGTGGGAAGCGGGCTGGTGGCCCCACTACAACTTAAGATTGCGGCCATCCAGTCCTGGCAGCCCCCCGTCACCCAGACCGAGGTCCGAGCCTTCTTGGGGCTCACCGGCTACTACCGGCGGTTCGTGAAGGACTACGGCAGCATCGTGGGGCCCCTCATGGGTCTCACATCCAAGAACCAACCGAAGCGTGTCAACTGGACTCCTGATTGTCAAGCGGCCTTCGAGGAGCTGAAGGCCGCCCTGTGCACCGCCCCTGTGCTCCAGGCCCCCGATTACAGTCGGGAATTTGTGGTGCAGACCGACGCCTCCGACCACGGCATCGGAGCCGTCCTCTCTCAGTTGAACCCCGAAGGTCATGACCAGCCGGTGGCCTTCATCAGTCGACGTCTCCTGGCCCGAGAGCAGCGTTGGAGCACCATCGAGAGGGAGGCATTTGCAGTAGTGTGGGCCCTCAAAAAGCTCCGACCCTATCTCTTCGGTACCCACTTCCGGGTACAAACCGACCATCGACCCCTGCAATGGCTGATGCAGATGCGGGGGGAGAACCCAAAACTCTTGCGCTGGTCCATTTCCCTGCAGGGAATGGACTTCACCGTGGAGCACCGACCAGGCCAAGACCACGCCAACGCGGATGCCCTGTCCCGCTTTTTCCGCCTCGACGAAGAGAGTCCCCAAGGAGATGGGTGACTCTCCCCGCCTTCAGCTGGGGGGGACGCATGTTGGACAGGCCTCACAGACGGCTTGCTCCCTCCCCGCACGACAGGGCCCGAACTCCGGCCCACCTGGCATATCCCCGCGACAAGCACCCGTACTCCGTCTCCCGACGGACCCTCTGCCCTCGGACCTCTACTCATCACGGGGTCCAGCCCCACCGGCTTCCCCGGCCGAGTCAAGCTGCCCTCTTGGGCCCTGCACCACGCGGCCGCATGGCCTCACCTCGACCCTAACCCCGTGCCTGGCCGGCCCCGACATCCCGGCACCACCATCCACCCAGGAGGTGAGCGGACCACTTGGCAGGTCAATGGGAGAACGAAGTGTCAAGGGCTCTCCCCCGCCAGGTGCCGATCGCCCCCAGCTCCCCCAGGCACTGGCTCCACCCCCTGCTGGGTGTCTGGACACCTTCATCCCGGACCCTCCGACCTCCAAGTGCGAGGGTCCGGACATCAAAGGGCACCAGCCCTATAACTGAGGCAGCTCCGGAGCAGGAAGGCAGTTGTATCCTGGAGTCGAGAGACACCGAGTGAACTCAACCTTGACGGTCTACTGGCGCTGCCGTAGCCGCTCTTGTGAACCATCGTCCTGCCTGCTGGCGCTGCCGCGGCCTTCTGCAACATTCATCTTCCTGGGACCTGCTGGCGCTGCCGCGGGCCGTTGTAACGACCATCCTCACCGGGACCTGCTGGCGCTACCGCGGCCTTCTGCAACCTTCATCTTCCTGGGACCTGCTGGCGCTGCCGCGGCCCGTTGTAACGACCATCCGCACCGGGACCTGCTGGCGCTGCCGCGGACCGTACATCTTCCGGGGACCTGCTGGCGCTGCCGCGGCCCGTTGTATCGACCACCCGCACCGGAACCTGCTGGCGCTGCCGCGGTCCGTACCACCTAACCACCAAGCTCGAGGATTGTGAGCTCATCATCATCTCATCCGAACTACCTGATTGATAAATAGACTGTCCCGCTACCCCCTTCCCTACCTTGCGAGACTCTAATCGAGGGGACCCCTGAGTCCAGACCTCCTTGTACCACTCAACCGTATCTTAAATAAGTGCTTATAAAGAACACTGAACCTTATCCGTGTGTGATATCTGTCTGTGGGGGGGAAGTTACTTGTCTGTACGATCGCTGGAGACGGCTCTCCCCGGAGACCTCTCCCCCTGACCCCGGCCGGCCCTCCCGGTCCGTCTACCTTTTCTAACACCCAGGCTCGAACTCAACGGAGGAGGCATTGTGATCATACCACCTCTTCATGTCCTCCTGGCTGGCCTTGAGGTTCGCCTTGGCCATCCCTCTGAAGCGCCGGGTCTGATTGCGTAGGGCCAGGATGTATTTGAAGACGTCTGGAGGGGTCTTCAGGGGGGCCATCTCCCAACCTTCTTTTACTAGGCTGAGGGGCCCTCGCACAGGGTGCCCGTACAGGAGTTCGAAAGGGCTAAAACCGAGGGACTTCTGGGGAACTTCTCGGTAGGCGAAGAGGAGGCACGGGAGTAGTACATCCCACTGGCGACGGAGGGGCTCTTCCAATCCCCCAATCATCCCCTTGAGGGTGCGGTTAAAACGCTCCACTAGTCCGTTCCCTTGGGGGTGATAGGGGGTCGTGAATCTGTAGGTGACCCCGCATTGTTGCCAGAGGGACTTCATGTATTTGGATATAAAGTTCGTGCCTCGGTCGCTGACGACTTCTCGGGGGAAGCCTACCCGGGAGAAGATCCCCATTAGGGACCGGCCAACCACCGGAGCTGTCACGGTCCGTAGGGGCACCGCCTCGGGGTAGCGGGTGGCATGGTCCACCAGTACTAAGATGAATCTGTGTCCTTGTGCCGTGCGGGGGTCCAGAGGCCCCACAATGTCTATCCCCACCCTCTCGAACGGGGTGGTGACCACAGGGAAGGGTTGCAGAGGGGCTTTCAGCTTCCGACCACTCTTCCCGCTGGCTTGGCATGTGGGGCAAGATCGGCAGTGGTTCAGGACGTCGTTCCTCATTTTCGGCCAGAAAAAGTGGGTCACTAGGCGGCTGTACGTTTTATCCTGGCCCAGGTGTCCAGCCAGGGGGACATCGTGGGCCAGGTTGAGCAGAAAGTCTCTGAAGCGGAGAGGTACCACCAGTACTCGACCGGCCCCCAGCTCGGCGATTCTTTGCTCGCTGTATAGCAGGTCGTTATCCCAGTAGACCCAGTGAGTTCCGGTGGAGTCCCCTGCGTTCTGGGCGCTGGCTGGTTGGCGGAGTCCCTCGAGGGAGGGACAGGTCTTTTGTTCCTGGCGGAACTGTTCTTGGGTTGGCCCCCCTTCTTGACGCCACTGAGCCAGGTCAGGAAGGTCCTGGGGTTGCGCGTCCCCTTCGGTCGTCGGGTCTGGGAGGCTGACCTCGTCGTTGTCTTCTACTGGGGCGACTGGGGGCGGAGGTGCTGGCCATTCTGGTTCTTCTGATCGAGGGACGGCACGGGCGGCCATGGACCGGGTGGTTATGCAGGCCCAGTCCGGGAGGCCCAGCATCCCCAGGTGCTCTCTTCTCTCAACGGTGGCCCACGGGGAACTCTCGAGGTCATTCCCCAGGAGGCAGTCCACGGGGGCATCGTCCCGGACCGTCACCTTCAACAGGCCGGAGACCCCTCCCCATTCGAATGGGACGCAGGCCATTTGACACATACTTTCAGAGTTGTCTGCCGAGCGGACGGGGCAGAGAATGTTCGGCAGGATCTGCTCGGGCTTCACCAGGTGACAGCGGACGGCCATCACACTGGCGCCTGTGTCACGCAAGGCCTCGGCTCGCTGTCCATTAATGGTCACCCAATGACCGTATTTCCTGGTGTTAGCGGGTAGGGGAGCCCGCGGGACCATGTCTCTTCCCCCTAAGCACGCCAGGACCATGGCGGCCGGTTCCCACTCTTGCTGGGCCGGCTCATACTCCTCTGGTTCCTCCGATGATCGATCTTCCCCCAGGGCGGCGGCAGCTACCTGGCGGGGCTTGGGTGTTTGGTTCTGCGGGCAGCTCGGGTCATTGGCGTAGTGGCCGACTCGCTGGCATCGGTGGCACGTGACGTTGGCTCGGACCCCAGGACGCCACGGGGGGTTGCCCCGGCCGGCTGGAGGCGGGGTGCTGACCACGGGTGTTGCGGGCAAGGCGTCTCTCCCTCGCCCCTGGCCCCCTCCTCCTCCCCGAGGACGGTGCTGGCCTTGGTTGCTTCTGTTCTGTTCGTGTGGCCCCCTCCGGCCCACTCGGGTGCTTTCCCATCGGTCAGCTTCGGCGGCGAGCTGCCGGGGGTCAGTCAGCTTACTGTCGAGGAGGTGCTGCCTGAGCTCGACGAAGCAGTTGTTCGACAGGTGCTCCCATACCATCAGGTTAAAGAGTTGTTCGTAGGTGGTGACCTGGCTCCCCTTTATCCAACCCTCGAAGGCACGGCTGAAATAGTTCACGTATTCTACCCAAGTTGTACCTGGGATCCGGGTGCAATCTCTGAACCTCTGGCGGTACATCTCGGGTGTGAGGCCATAGCGGGTGAGGAGGGCAGCCTTCATGTGGTCGTAGGACGACATTTGGTGATCTGGGAGCTGCAGTAGGGCATCGCGACCCTCGTTGATAAACCTCCCCCAAAGTCCGGCTCCCCAATCACTCCGGTCGATCCGGTGGGAGGTCATGGCGATCTCGTAGGCTTTAAACCACTGTTGTATGTCGTCTTCTCGGGCATACTCGCGGACAACATCCTTGGGGATGTGGACTTTTTTCTCGATTGGCCCCGGGGTGTGTGGTCGCTCAGGCACCCCCAGTTCTTTATTCTGTTTCCGAAGTTCTATTTCTGCCAGTTTGCGCTCGTGCTCGAGCGTTATTTTTTTCTCCTCCAGCTCTCTCTGTCTCTGCTTCTCTTCTCGTTCATCTCGGAGCCGCATATGCTCGAGGTTGAGTTTCTGTTCGGCTAACTTGAGTTCCCCATCCATCTTGAGTCGTGCCATTTCCAACTCGTGCAATCTGGTTCTTTCTCTTTCTCGGATCTCCTCCTGCGAGAGGCCCGTTCCCCGCTCCTCGGGAGCCGTGGCGTTCCCCTCTGGTGTGATGCTGCTTTGGTCGGAGGGTCCGGCGACCCCAGTTTCTGTCCACGACTCTAGGGCGTGCTTTAGATCATCTTTGGTACTCAGGCCGGTGGTAGCAATGCCAAGTTCTATGCAGAATTGTCTCAGTTCGCGGTGGTTGTATTCTTCTAATTTATCCATTTGGAATTTCTCGGTGGAGTTGCTATCTTTGGCTGACATCGTGTTTTTGTCGTGGGGTGAGCTACTCTCTGTACGATTACGCGTTGATTCGGATCGCGCCGCTGGCCACCAATGTTAGAAAGGGTAGACGGACCGGGAGGGTCGGCCGGGGTCAGGAGGAGAGGTCTCTGGGGAGAGCCGTCTCCAGCGATCGTACAGACAAGTAACTTCCCCCCCACAGACGGATACCACACACGGATAAGGTTCAGGGTTCTTTATAAGCACTTCTTAGGGTACGGTTGAATGGTACAAGGAGGTCTGGACTCAGGGGTCCCCTCGATTCAAGTCTCTCAAAGCAGGGTAAGGGGTAGCGGGACAGTCTGTCTACCAGTCAGGTAGTTCGGATGAGATGATGACTAGCTCACAATCCTCGAGCTTGGTGGTTTAGTTGGTACGGGCCGCGGCAGCGCCAGCAGGTCCCGGTTGAGATGGTCGGTACACGGTCCGCGGCAGCGCCAGCAGGTCCCGGTGAGGATGGTCGTTACAACGGGCCGCGGCAGCGCCAGCAGGTCCCGACGAGGATGGATGTTGCAGAAGGCCGCGGCAGCGCCAGCAGGCAGGACGATGGTTCACAAGAGCGGGCTACGGCAGCGCCAGTAGTCCGTCAAGGCTGAGTTCTCTCGGTGTCTCTCGACTCCAGGATACAACTGCCTTCCTGCTCCGGAGCTGCCCCAGTTATAGGGCAGGCGCCCTTTGATGTCCGGACCCTCGCACTCGGAGGTCGGAGGGTCCGGGATGAAGGTGTCCAGACACCCAGCAGGGGGTTGGAGCCAGCTCCTGGGGGAGCTGGAGGCGATCGGCACCTGGCGGGGGAAGAGCTCTTGACACTTCGTTCTCCCATTGACCTGCCAAGTGGTCCGCTCACCTCCTGGGTGGAAGGTGGTGCCGGGATGTCGGGGCCGGCCGGGCCCGGGGTTAGGGTCGGGCCGAGGCCACGCGGCCTCGTGGTGCAGGGCCCAAGATGGCGGCTTGAACCGGCCGGGGGAGCCCGTGGGGCTGGGCCCCGTGATGAGTAGAGGTCCGAGGGCAGAAGATCCGTCGGGAGACGGGGTACAGGTGCTTTTCGTGGGTTATGCCTGGCGGGCCGGAGCTCGGGCCCTGTCGTGCGGGGAGGGAGCAAGCCCTTCGTGTGGCCTGTCCAACACACCTACCTGTGCTCCTCCTCTGTTTGTACCTCATAAGCACCTACCTGTGCACCTCTGCTGTTTGTACTTCATAAGCACCTATGTGTGCTCCTCCTCTGTTTGTACTTCATACGCACCTATGTGTGCTCCTCCTCTGTTTGTACTTCATAATCACCTACCTGTGCTCCTCCTCTGTTTGTACTTCATAAGCACCTACCTGTGCTCCTCCACTGTTTGTACTTCATAAGCACCTACCTGTGCCCCTCCTATGTTTGTACTTCATAAGCACCTATGTGTGCTCCTCTGTTTGTACTTCATAAGCACCTACCTGTGCACCTCCTCTGTTTGTACTTCATAAGCACCTTCCTGTGCACCTCTGCTGGGTGTACTTCATAAGCACCTACCTGTGCACCTCCACTGTTTGTACTTCATAAGCACCTACCTGTGCATCTCCTCTGTTTGTACTTCAGAAGCACCTACCTGTACCCCTCCTCTGTTTGTACTTTATAAGCACCTATGTGTGCTCCTCCTCTGTTTGTACTTCATAAGCACCTATGTGTGCTTGTTGGAAGGGGCGATCCCAGGGGGTTACAGAACACGTTCCTGACCACCCCGTGACCCGCCTCTCTCAGAACCAGGTCGAGCACCGGCGGTGAGGCCCCTTCAGGAAGGGGGGTCTCGTACTTAGGCTCGCACGCGCTGAGCTTGCACTACTTGACAAAGAGACACCACACAGTAGGCTTCAGTAGACGGAGATCTTTATCTAAGATTCGTTGGACCTTTATGATCCGCAAGGTAGTCTTTGGTCGGTACAATAAGCTTAGTAATTCCTGCACAGGGGGGTTGGGGTAGCGGGACAGTTCTTGGTTCAGAGTCAATGCCGAGTATCCTTCGCACAGCTCTCAATCCTCGAGCCGGGGCACACGGTGCAGTCTCGGGTCCAGCCGGACCAGTGTGCTCTCGAGCCGCGACCACGTCCGCAGGGCTCTGGCGGGAAGGAACTGTCGATCGGGTGATCTTCGGGGAGCCGCGATTCACTCGGCAGGCTCAGCCGGGCTTGAGTTGGTGGGAGCCGCGAGTCTCTCAGCAGGCTTCGATGGTCTTCGGGTCGGGGGAAGCCGCGAGTCTCTCAGCAGGGCTCCAGTGTTCTTAGTGTTCTCGGGAGCCGCGACGGCGTCAGCAGGGCTCAGGTGGTTTCCAAGGATCGGGTAGCGTCTTTCCTTCAGGTTTGGTCGAGCAGCGACCAGGTCCGCAGGGCTCTCGTAGTTCCAGGTCTTCTCTGCCCCAGTCCCCTCAGCACCCTCTGTTACACGCCTTCTTCCCTTTGAAGTCCAGCGTCCTCACAGAGAGGGGTCTTGGCGTCGGGGGCGATGTGTTGGGATTTCCTGTCGCTCGGCTCTTTGATCCTTTGAAGTAGGGCCGGGAGGGACTCCAGACACCCAGCATGCGGGGAGCCAGCTCCCTGGGGGCCCGGAGGGCGATCGAAACCCTCCATTGAGAGGAGGTCAGAGGTGCGACAGAGGCTACTCCTCCCTGTCTTGCTTGGGGGGTTCCCTCTCCCTTGGCCGGGCATGGCGCGTCTAAGGTCTAGGTTTCGCTGGGGCCCTGGGTCGGCCATCGGAACAGGGGACATGGTGGCCGGGGGTCTATAACCAGGGATCAGGGGGGGTTGCATGAGTCGGGTTGGAGGAGCTAATGGTCAGGGGGGTCCACGCCACGAGGCCGGTCCCACACGCGTCCCCCCCAGCTGAAAGTCGGGGAGAACTACCCATCCTCTTGGGGGTTCTCGTCGCTGAGGCGGAAGAATCGGGACAGGCCGTCAGCGTTGGCATGGTCAGTACCTGGGCGATGCTCTACAGTGAAGTCCATCCCCTGGAGGGAGATCGACCATCGCAGCAGTTTGGGGTTCTCTCCTTTTATTTGCATCAGCCACCGTAAGGGTCGATGATCTGTTTGGACTCGGAAGTGGGTTCCGAACAAGTATGGCCGTAGTTTCTTTAGTGCCCAGACTACTGCGAAGGCCTCCCTTTCAATGGTGCTCCACCGTCATTCACGGGGTAGTAGCCTCTGGCTAATGAAGGCTACGGGCTGGTCTAGACCCTTCTCGTTGAGTTGTGAGAGGATGGCTCCGAGGCGTCCGTCTGGACTACAAATTCCTTGGAGTAGTCGGGGGCTTGGAGCACGGGGGCAGTACACATGGCGGTTTTTAGGGCGTCGAACGCCTCTTGGCAGGGGGGGTCCATTGTACTCTTTTCAGCTGTTTCTTGCAGGTTAGCTCTGTGAGGGGGCCTACTATGCTGCCATAGTTCTTAATGAACCTTCGGTAGTAGCCGGTGAGGCCTAGGAAGGCCCGAACTTCTGTCTGAGTCACAGGGGGTTCCCAGGCCAGGATGGCATCGATCTTGGGCTGAAGGAGGGCGACCAGCCCGCTCCCGACCAGTTGCCCCAGGTAAACCACTGAACTTTGCCCTAGTTGGCATTTGCTGGCTTTGACGGTTAGGCCCGCTTGGAGCAGGGCCACCAGCACCTGTCGGAGGTGCTGGAGGTGTGCTGTCCATTGGGAGCTGAACACCGCAATGTCGTCTAGGTACGCGGCGCTGAACTCTTCCAGCCTGGCCAGGACCCTGTTAACCAGCCGCTGGAAGGTGGCCGGGGCATTTTTCATTCCAAAGGGCATGACTCCGAAGCGATAGTGCCCATCGGAGGTGGAGAAGGCGGACCGCTCCTTGGCTCCCTCGGTGAGCGCAATTTGCCAGTATCCGCAGGTCAAGTCGAAGGTGCTGAGGTAGCGAGCAGCCCCAAGGCGGTCAATGAGCTCGTCGGCACGGGGAATAGGGTGAGCGTCGGCTCGGGTGACCGCATTGAGCCCCCGGTAGTCTACACAGATTCTTAGTTTGGGGGCAACCCCAGGGGCCGCTGCTTTCGGAACCAGTACCACGGGGCTGGCCCAGGGGCAGTCGGAGGGCTCGACCACCCCTAGGGCTAGCATTTTGGCCACCTCGGCCTGGATGCAGGTCCGGACCCTGTCAGGGACACGGTAGGCTCTGTTCCGTACTGGCGGGCTGTCTCCGGTATCCACGTCGTGGACACACCAGTCGGTGATCCTGGGGGTGAGGGAGAAGAGGTCTGCAAATTGCCCCAATAGCTGGCGACAATCATCGTATTGTTGCGGGGTGAGGGAGGAGGAGAGTCTCACTCCTTAAATAGAGCCATCGGTTTCCTTAGCGCACAGGAGGTCCAGGAGGGGCTCGGTGTCCTCCTCGGTCCCATCGTCGGTGGCCAGGAGCAGACTCAATTCTGTCCTCACGAAGTGAAGTTTGAGGCGGTTCACGTGGAGGACCCGGAGGGGGTTTCGAGGGGACTGGACGTCAACTAAATAAGTGACTTGACTCTTTTGCTCTATTACCTTGAAGGGTCCAGTCCATTTGTCTTGGAGGGCGCAGGGTTTCACCGGGGCCATCACCCAGACCTGTTGGCCCGGCTGGAACTCGACCAGAGTGGCATTCTGGTCATACCAGCGCTTCATCTCCTCCTGACTAGTCTCGAGATTGGCTTCGGCGAGCTCTTGGAATTTCCGAGTCTGGATGCGGAGCGCCAGGATGTAGCGGAATACATCTTGTGGGGTGCCTCGGGGGGCGGTCTCCCAGCCCTCCTTGACCAGGCTCAGGGGTCCCCGGACGGGGTGCCCGTAAAGCAATTCGAATGGGCTGAACCCCAGGGATTTTTGGGGACTTACCGGTAGGCGAACAGGAGGCAGGGAAGGAGGACGTCCCACCGGCGCCGGAGTGGCTCCTCGAGGCCCATGATCATCCCCTTCAGGGTCCGGATAAACCGTTCTACTAGACCGTTGCCTTGGGGATGGTACGGGGTGGTGAATTTGTACGATACCCCACATTGCTGCCATAAGGACTTCATGTACTTCAAGATAAAGTTAGTTCCGCGATCACTCACGACCTCGCGAGGGAACCCCACGCGGGAGAATATCCCCATCAAGGCTCGTCCTACCACGGGAGCCGTCACGGTTCGGTGGGGAATGGCCTCGGGGTAGCGGGTGTCATGGTCCACCAGTACGAGGATGAACCGGTGGCCCTTGGCGTTCCTTGGATCTAGAGGTCCCACGATGTCTATCCCCACCCGCTCGAAGGGGGTACTAACGACGGGGAAGGGTTGTAGGGGCGCCTTGCGCTTCCCGACACTTTTTCCGCTGGCCTGGCACGTGGGACATGACTTACAGTGGGCCTCGACATTAGCTCGCTTCTTGGGCCAATAGAAGTGGGTGACTAAGCGATGATAGGTTTTGTCTTGGCCCAAGTGTCCCGCCAGGGGCACATCATGGGCTAGGCCCAGGATGAAGTCTTGGAAGCCGCTACGGCATCAGCAGGGCTCAGGTGGTTTCCAAGGATCGGGTAGCGTCTTTCCTTCAGGTTTCGTCGAGCCGCGACCAGGTCTGCAGGGCTCTCGTAGTTCCAGGTCTTCTCTGCCCCAGTCCCCTCAGCACCCTCTGTTATACGCCTTCTTCCCTTTGAAGTCCAGCGTCCTCACAGAGAGGGGTCTTTGCGTCGGGGGGCGGTGTGTTGGGATTTCCTGTCGCTCGGCTCTTTGATCCTTTGAAGTAGGGCCGGGAGGTACTCCAGACACCCAGCATGCAGGGAGCCAGCTCCCTGGGGGCCCGGAGGGCGATCGAAACCCTCCATTGAGAGGAGGTCAGAGGTGCGACAGAGACTACTCCTCCCTGTTGGAAGGCGGACCCCGAGGAGTCGGTGAGACCACCAAGGGGGGGCCCTCACACTGCACGAAGTAGCCGAGCACTGCCGAGAAGTCTCCTGAGAGATCCTTCTCCTATCACGTACTAGCACAGTAACACCACCACACAGGACTCAAGGAGGTTGTCTTGCGACAAGCAATTCTTTATCAGCAATAAAAAGGTTACGAGGTCAATATTTACACGAAGGGATCGAGGGATCCACCAAAAGTCTCAGTGTCTCTTTGGAAGGGTAGGGGTAGCGGGACAGTCTTTAGCAGGAGCGCGGTACGAGGGTACCTGGGGCCCAGTTCTTTATCCTCAAGCTGGAGGACCTCCGGATCTCGGAGGGGTCGAGCCGCGACGGCGTCAGCAGGGCTCTGGCGTACAGTTCGTGGAGAGCCGCGATTCAATCAGCAGGGCTCTCAAGATGGTTTCTGCTCAGCTCGAGCCGCGACGTCGTCAGCAGGGCTCCGAGGAAGGTTTCAGCGAGGTTGGGCCGCGACAGCGTCAGCAGGGCTCCGATGTTCCAGGTGGTTCAAAAGGGTTCACAAGAAGGAGCCGCGACGCAGTCAGCAGGGCTCGTGATGATTCCGACAAGAGTTCTTCTCCGTAGGGTCGGCCGCGATTCAATCAGCAGGGCTCTCGACTCCGGGATACAACTGCCGATCTGTGGTGGGGTCGCCCCAGATATAGGTCTGGAGCCCTTTGATGACCGGACCTATGCGCACGAGGGGGCGGAGTGGCCGGGTGGGGGTGGCCAGACGCCCAGCAGGAGAGGCGCCAGGCCCATGGGAGTTGCAGGGCGATCACACCTCGAAAGGGGAGGACAGTTGGGGGTCCCATCGATACTGTCCTCCGCCGGGGGCGATGAATGGTTCCTGCGGCACCCCCTGGCTAGTTCGTGGTGCCTCGGTGTCGGGGCTTCGCTGGGGTCGAGGCCGGGTTGAGCGGGGTCGCGCTGGCTGGTGCACGGTGTGACGTGGATGCCAACAAGATGGCGGAGCCACGAGGAGTATGCGACCACGTGCAGCTCCGGGTGAAGGGCCTTGGTGCAGTTCAGACGGGTGGCCCGTGAAGGCCGGGGCGGGGAACGGGCACAATCCAGGGGGTTAAGGACCACGCCACGAGGCCGGGTCCAACACTCCCTGTCTTGCTTGGGGGGGTTCCCTCTCCCTTGGCCGGGCATGGCGCGTCTAAGGTCTAGGTTTCGCTGGGGCCCTGGGTCAGCCATCGGAACATCGGGACATGGTGGCCGGGGGTCTATAACCAGGGATCAGGGGGGTTGAGGAGTCAGGTTGGAGGGACTAATGGTCAGGGGGGGTCCACGCCACAAGGCCGGTCCCACAGTGCTCCTCCTCTGTTTGTACTTCATAAGCACCTACCTGTGCTTGTTAGAAAGGGTAGACGGACCGGGAGGGTCGGCCGGGGTCAGGAGGAGAGGTCTCCGGGGAGAGCCGTCTCCAGCGATCGTACAGACAAGTAACTTCCCCCCCACAGACAGATACCACACACGGATAAGGTTCAGGGTTCTTTATAAGCACTTCTTAGGGTACGGTTGAATGGTACAAGGAGGTCTGGACTCAGGGGTCCCCTCGATTCAAGTCTCTCAAAGCAGGGTAAGGGGTAGCGGGACAGTCTGTCTACCAGTCAGGTAGTTTGGATGAGATGATGGTTAGCTCACAATCCTCGAGCTTAGTTGGTACGGGCCGCGGCAGCGCCAGCAGGTCCCGGTGGAGATGGTCGGTACACGGTCCGCGGTAGCACCAGCAGGTCCCGGAAAGGTGGTCGATGTACGGTCCGCGGCAGCGCCAGCAGGTCCCGGTGAGGATGGTCGTTACAACGGGCCGCGGCAGCGCCAGCAGGTCCCGACTAGGATGGATGTTGTAGAAGGCCGCGGCAGCGCCAGCAGGCAGGACGATGGTTCACAAGAGCGGGCTACGGCAGCGCCAGTAGTCCGTCAAGGCTGAGTTCTCTCGGTGTCTCTCGACTCCAGGATACAACTGCCTTCCTGCTCCGGAGTTGCCCCAGTTATAGGGCAGGCGCCCTTTGATGTCCGGACCCTCGCACTTGGAGGTCGGAGGGCCCGGGATGAAGGTGTCCAGACACCCAGCAGGGGGTGGAGCCAGCGCCTGGGGGAGCTGGAGGCGATCGGCACCTGGCGGGGGAAAAGCTCTTGACACTTCGTCCTCCATTGACCTGCCAAGTGGTCCGCTCACCTCCCGGGTGAATGGTGGTGCCGGGATGTCGGGGCCGGCCAGGCCCGGGGTTAGGGTCGGGGCGAGGCCACGCGGCCTCGTGGTGCAGGGCCCAAGATGGCGGCTTGAACCGGCCGGGGGAGCCGGTGGGGCTGGGCCCCGTGATGAGTAGAGGTCCGAGGGCAGAAGATCCGTCGGGAGACGGGGTACAGGTGCTTTTCGTGGGTTATGCCTGGTGGGCCGGAGCTCGGGCCCTGTCGTGCGGGGAGGGAGCAAGCCCTTCGTGTGGCCTGTCCAACATGCGTCCCCCCCAGCTGAAGGCGGGGAGAGTCACCCATCTCCTTGGGGACTCTCTTCGTCGAGGCGGAAAAAGCGGGACAGGCCATCCGCGTTGGCGTGGTCTTGGCCTGGTCGGTGCTCCACAGTGAAGTCCATTCCCTGCAGGGAAATGGACCAGCGCAAGAGTTTTGGGTTCTCCCCCCGCATCTGCATCAGCCACTGCAGGGGTCGATGGTCGGTTTGTACCCGGAAGTGGGTACCGAAGAGATAGGGCCGGAGCTTTTTGAGGGCCCACACCACTGCGAAGGCCTCCCTCTCGATGGTGCTCCAGCGCTGTTCTCGGGCCAGGAGACGTCGACTGATGAAGGCCACCGGCTGGTCATGACCTTCGGGGTTTAACTGAGAAAGGACGGCTCCGATGCCGTGGTCGGAGGCGTCGGTCTGTACCACGAATTCCCGACTGTAATCGGGGGCCTGGAGCACAGGGGCGGTGCACAGGGCGGCCTTCAGCTTCTCGAAGGCCGCTTGACAATCGGGGGTCCAGTTAATCCGCTTCGGTTGGTTCTTGGACGTGAGACCCGTGAGGGGCCCCACGATGCTGCCGTAGTCCTTCACGAACCGCCGGTAGTAGCCGGTGAGCCCCAAGAAGGCTCGGACCTCGGTCTGGGTGACGGGGGGCTGCCAGGACTGGATGGCAGCAATCTTAAGCTGTAGCGGGGCCACCAGCCCGCTTCCCACTTGGTGCCCAAGGTAGGTCACAGACCCTTGGCCAATTTGGCACTTGCCGGCCTTAATTGTGAGGCCGGCCCGCTGGAGGGCCTGTAGGACCTCTTGGAGGTGACGGAGGTGGTCGGGCCAGTGGCGGCTGTATACAGCGATATCGTCCAGGTAGGCAGCGCTGAACTCTTCGAGCCCCGCCAAGACCTGGTTCACGAGGCGTTGAAACGTGGCGGGGGCATTCTTCATGCCGAAGGGCATGACTTTGAATTGGTAGTGGCCATCGGGGGTAGAGAAGGTTGACCGTTCCTGAGCCCTGGGTGTGAGGCCGATCTGCCAGTAGCCCGCTGTTAGGCCGAAGATACTGAGGTAGCGGGCGGCCCCCAGCCGGTCGATCAGCTCGTCTGCTCGGGGGATCGGATGAGCGTCGGTCCGGGTGACAGCGTTCAAGCCCCGGTAGTCGACGCAGAATCTCAGTTCAGGTGCGGTGCCGGGGGCAGCGGCTTTGGGGACCAATACAACCGGACTGGCCCAGGGACTGTCCGAGGGCTCGATGACCCCGATTGTGAGCATCTTGGCCACCTCCTCCTGTATGCAGGCCCGTACCCGATCTGGTACGCGGTAGGCCCGGTGTCGGACAGGGGGACTGTCCCCGGTGTCCACGTCGTGCAAACACCAAGGGGTGACCCCGGGGGTGAGGGAGAACAGGGTAGCGAACTGCAGCAGGAGGTTCCGGCAGCCCTGGCGTTGCTCCGAAGTGAGGGCGTCAGAGAGCCGGACCCCGTCCACGGAGCCGTCATTCTCCTGAGTCTTCAGAAGATCCGGGAGGGGTTCGGAGTCTTCCTCTGCCCCACTGTCCGTAGCCATCAGGAGGCTGAGTTCTGAGCGCACAAAGTGTGGTTTGAGTCGGTTGGTGTGGAGGACCCGAAGGGGGTTCCGGGAGGTCCCCAGGTCGATGAGGTAAGTGAAGGGGCTTTTGCGCTCGGCCACTTTGAAGGGCCCCGTCCACTTATCTTGCAAGGCACATGGTTCGGTGGGGGACATCACCCATACTTGTTGTCCAGGCTCGAACTCAACGGAGGAGGCATTGTGATCATACCACTTCTTCATGTCCTCCTGGCTGGCCTCGAGGTTCGCCTTGGCCATCTCTCTGAAGCGCCGGGTCTGATTGCGTAGGGCCAGGAGGTATTTGAAGACGTCTGGAGGGGTCTTTAGGGGGGCCATCTCCCAACCTTCTTTTACTAGGCTGAGGGGCCCTCGCACAGGGTGCCCGTACAGGAGTTCGAAAGGGCTAAAACCGAGGGACTTCTGGGGAACTTCTCGGTAAGCGAAGAGGAGGCACGGGAGTAGTACATCCCACTGGCGACGGAGGGGCTCTTCCAATCCCCCAATCATCCCCTTGAGGGTGCGGTTAAAACGCTCCACTAGTCCGTTCCCTTGGGGGTGATAGGGGGTCGTGAATCTGTAGGTGACCCCGCATTGTTGCCAGAGGGACTTCATGTATTTGGATATAAAGTTCGTGCCTCGGTCGCTGACGACTTCTCGGGGGAAGCCTACCCGGGAGAAGATCCCCATTAGGGCCCGGCCAACCACCGGAGCTGTCACGGTCCGTAGGGGCACCGCCTCGGGGTAGCGGGTGGCATGGTCCACCAGTACTAAGATGAACCTGTGTCCTTGTGCCGTGCGGGGGTCCAGAGGCCCCACGATGTCTATCCCCACCCTCTCGAATGGGGTGGTGACCACAGGGAAGGGTTGCAGAGGGGCTTTCAGCTTCCGACCACTCTTCCCGCTGGCTTGGCATGTGGGGCAAGATCGGCAGTGGTTCAGGACGTCGTTCCTCATTTTCGGCCAGAAAAAGTGGGTCACTAGGCGGCTGTACGTTTTATCCTGGCCCAGGTGTCCAGCCAGGGGGACATCGTGGGCCAGGTTGAGCAGAAAGTCTCTGAAGCGGAGAGGTACCACCAGTACTCGACCGGCCCCCAGCTCGGCGATTCTTTGCTCGCTGTATAGCAGGTCGTTATCCCAGTAGACCCAGTGAGTTCCGGTGGAGTCCCCTGCGTTCTGGGCGCTGGCTTGTTGGCGGAGTCCCTCGAGGGAGGGACAGGTCTTTTGTTCCTGGCGGAACTGTTCTTCGGTGGGCCCCCCTTCTTGACGCCACTGAGCCAGGTCAGGAAGGTCCTGGGGTTGCGCGTCCCCTTCGGTCGTCGGGTCTGGGAGGCTGGCCTCGTCGTTGTCTTCTACTGGGGCGACTGGGGGCGGAGGTGCTGGCCATTCTGGTTCTTCTGATCGAGGGACGGCACGGGCGGCCATGGACCGGGTGGTTATGCAGGCCCAGTCTGGGAGGCCCAGCATCCCCAGGTGCTCTCTTCTCTCAACGGTGGCCCACGGGGAACTCTCGAGGTCATTCCCCAGGAGGCAGTCCACGGGGGCATCGTCCCGGACCGTCACCTTCAACAGGCCGGAGACCCCTCCCCATTCGAATGGGACGCAGGCCATTTGACACATACTTTCAGAGTTGTCTGCCGAGCGGACGGGGCAGAGAATGTTCGGCAGGATCTGCTCGGGCTTCACCAGGTGACAGCGGACGGCCGTCACACTGGCGCCTGTGTCACGCAAGGCCTCGGCTCGCTGTCCATTAATGGTCACCCACTGACCGTATTTCCTGGTGTTAGCGGGTAGGGGAGCCCGCGGGACCATGTCTCTTCCCCCTAAGCACGCCAGGACCATGGCGGCCGGTTCCCACTCTTGCTGGGCCGGCTCATACTCCTCTGGTTCCTCCAATGATCGCTCTTCCCCCAGGGCGGCGGCAGCTACCTGGCGGGGCTTGGGTGTTTGGTTCTGCGGGCAGCTCGGGTCATTGGCGTAGTGGCCGACTCGCTGGCATCGGTGGCACGTGACGTTGGCTCGGACCCCAGGACGCCACGGGGGGTTGCCCCGACCGGCCGGAGCCGGGGTGCTGGCCACGGGTGTTGCGGGCAAGGCGTCTCTCCCTCGCCCCTGGCCCCCTCCTCCTCCCCGAGGACGGTGCTGGCCTTGGTTGTTTCTGTTCTGTTCGTGTGGCCCCCTCCGGCCCACTCGGGTGCTTTCCCATCGGTCAGCTTCGGCGGCGAGCTGCCGGGGGTCAGTCAGCTTACTGTCGAGGAGGTGCTGCCTGAGCTCGACGAAGCAGTTGTTCGACAGGTGCTCCCATACCATCAGGTTAAAGAGTTGTTCGTAGGTGGTGACCTGGCTCCCCTTTATCCAACCCTCGAAGGCACGGCTGAAATAATTCACGTATTCTACCCAAGTTGTACCTGGGATCCGGGTGCAATCTCTGAACCTCTGGCGGTACATCTCGGGTGTGAGGCCGTAGCGGGTGAGGAGGGCAGCCTTCATGTGGTCGTAGGACGACATTTGGTGATCTGGGAGCTGCAGTAGGGCATCGCGACCCTCGTTGATAAACCTCCCCCAAAGTCCGGCTCCCCAATCACTCCGGTCGATCCGGTGGGAGGTCATGGCGATCTCGTAGGCTTTAAACCACTGTTGTATGTCGTCTTCTCGGACATACTCGCGGACAACATCCTTGGGGATGTGGACTTTTTTCTCGATTGGCCCCGGGGTGTGTGGTCGCTCAGGCACCCCCAGTTCCTTATTCTGTTTCCGAAGTTCTATTTCCGCCAGTTTGCGCTCGTGCTCGAGCGTTATTTTTTTCTCCTCCAGCTCTCTCTGTCTCTGCTTCTCTTCTCGTTCATCTCGGAGCTGCATGTGCTCGAGGTTGAGTTTCTGCTCGGCTAACTTGAGTTCCCCATCCATCTTGAGTCGTGCCATTTCCAACTCGTGCAATCTGGTTCTTTCTCTTTCTCGGATCTCCTCCTGCGAGAGGCCCGTTCCCCGCTCCTCGGGAGCCGTGGCGTTCCCCTCTGGTGTGATGCTGCTTTGGTCGGAGGGTCCGGCGACCCCAGTTTCTGTCCACGACTCTAGGGCGTGCTTTAGATCATCTTTGGTACTCAGGCCGGTGGTAGCAATGCCAAGTTCTATGCAGAATTGTCTCAGTTCGCGGTGGTTGTATTCTTCTAATTTATCCATTTGGAATTTCTCGGTGGAGTTGCTATCTTTGGCTGACATCGTGTTTTTGTCGTGGGGTGAGCTACTCTCTGTACGATTACGCGTTGATTCGGATCGCGCCGCTGGCCACCAATGTTAGAAAGGGTAGACGGACCGGGAGGGTCGGCCGGGGTCAGGAGGAGAGGTCTCCGGGGAGAGCCGTCTCCAGCGATCGTACAGACAAGTAACTTCCCCCCCACAGACAGATACCACACACGGATAAGGTTCAGGGTTCTTTATAAGCACTTCTTAGGGTACGGTTGAATGGTACAAGGAGGTCTGGACTCAGGGGTCCCCTCGATTCAAGTCTCTCAAAGCAGGGTAAGGGGTAGCGGGACAGTCTGTCTACCAGTCAGGTAGTTTGGATGAGATGATGGTTAGCTCACAATCCTCGAGCTTAGTTGGTACGGGCCGCGGCAGCGCCAGCAGGTCCCGGTGGAGATGGTCGGTACACGGTCCGCGGTAGCACCAGCAGGTCCCGGAAAGGTGGTCGATGTACGGTCCGCGGCAGCGCCAGCAGGTCCCGGTGAGGATGGTCATTACAACGGGCCGCGGCAGCGCCAGCAGGTCCCGACTAGGATGGATGTTGTAGAAGGCCGCGGCAGCGCCAGCAGGCAGGACGATGGTTCACAAGAGCGGGCTACGGCAGCGCCAGTAGTCCGTCAAGGCTGAGTTCTCTCGGTGTCTCTCGACTCCAGGATACAACTGCCTTCCTGCTCCGGAGTTGCCCCAGTTATAGGGCAGGCGCCCTTTGATGTCCGGACCCTCGCACTTGGAGGTCGGAGGGCCCGGGATGAAGGTGTCCAGACACCCAGCAGGGGGTGGAGCCAGCGCCTGGGGGAGCTGGAGGCGATCGGCACCTGGCGGGGGAAGAGCTCTTGACACTTCGTCCTCCCATTGACCTGCCAAGTGGTCCGCTCACCTCCCGGGTGAATTGTGGTGCCGGGATGTCGGGGCCGGCCAGGCCCGGGGTTAGGGTCGGGGCGAGGCCACGCGGCCTCGTGGTGCAGGGCCCAAGATGGCGGCTTGAACCGGCCGGGGGAGCCGGTGGGGCTGGGCCCCGTGATGAGTAGAGGTCCGAGGGCAGAAGATCCGTCGGGAGACGGGGTACAGGTGCTTTTCGTGGGTTATGCCTGGTGGGCCGGAGCTCGGGCCCTGTCGTGCGGGGAGGGAGCAAGCCCTTCGTGTGGCCTGTCCAACAGTGCTCCTCCTCTATTTGTACTTCATAAGCACCTACCTGTGCTCCTCCACTGTTTGTAGTTCATAGACACCTACCTGTGCCCCTCCTCTGTTTGTACTTCATAAGCACCTATGTGTGCTCCTCTGTTTGTACTTCATAAGCACCTATCTGTGCACCTCCTCTGTTTGTACTTCATAAGCACCTACCTGTGCACTTCTGCTGTTTGTACTTCATAAGCACCTACCTGTGCACCTCCTCTGTTTGTACTTCATAAGCACCTACCTGTGCACCTCTGCTGTTTGTACCTCATGAGCACCTACCAGTGCTCCTCCTCTGTTTGTACCTCATAAGCACCTACCTTTGCTCCTCTGTTTGTACTTCATAAGCACCTATGTGTACTCCTCCTCTGTTTGTACTTCATAAGCACCTACCTGTGCTCCTCCTCTGTTTGTACTTCATAAGCGCCTACCTGTGCACCTCTGCTGTTTGTACTTCATAAGCACCTACCTGTGCTCCTCCTCTGTTTGTACCTCATAGGCACCTACCTGTGCACCTCTGCTGTTTGTACTTCATAAGCACCTACATGTGCTCCTCCTCTGTCTGTACCTCATAAGCACCTACCTGTGCACCTCTGCTGTTTGTACTTCATAAGCACTAACCTGTGCACCTCCACGGTTTGTACTTCATAAGCCCCTACCTGTGCTCCTCCTCTGTTTGTACTTCATAAGCACCTACCTGTGCTCCTTCTCTGTTTGTACTTCATAAGCACCTACCTGTGCTCCTTCTCTGTTTGTACTTCATAAGCACCTACCTGTGCACCTCCTCTGTTTGTACTTCATAAGCACCTACCTGTGCTCCTTCTCTGTTTGTACCTCATAAGCACCTACCTGTGCTCCTCCTCTGTTTGTAATTCATAAGCACCTACCTGTGCACCTCCTCTGTTTGTACTTCATAAACACCTACCTGTGCTCCTCCTCTGTTTGTACTTCATACGCACCTACATGTGCACCTCCACTGTTTGTACATCATAAGCACCTACCTGTGCACCTCCACTGTTTGTATCTCAGAAGCACCTACCTGTGCTCCTCCTCTGTTTGTACCTCATAAGCATCTACCTGTGCACCTCTGCTGTTTGTACTTCATAAGCACCTATGTGTGCTCCTCCTCTGTTTGTACTTCATAAGCACCTACCTGTGCTCCTCCTCTGTTTGTACCTCATAAGCATCTACCTGTGCACCTCTGCTGTTTGTACTTCATAAGCACCTATGTGTGCTCCTCCTCTGTTTGTACTTCATAAGCACCAACGTGTGCACCTCCACTGTTTGTACTTCATAAGAACCTACCTGTGCATCTCCTCTGTTTGTACTTCATAAGCACCTACCTGTACCCCTCCTCTGTTTGTACTTTATAAGCACCTATGTGTGCTCCTCCTCTGTTTGTACTTCATACGCACCTATGTGTGCTCCTCCTCTGTTTGTACTTCATAAGCACCTACCTGTGCTCCTCCTCTGTTTGTACTTCAGAAACACCTACCTGTGCTCCTCCACTGTTTGTACTTCATAAGCACCTACCTGTGCCCCTCCTCTGTTTGTACTTCATAAGCACCTATGTGTGCTCCTCTGTTTGTACTTCATAAGCACCTACCTGTGCACCTCCTCTGTTTGTACTTCATAAGCACCTTCCTGTGCACCTCTGCTGTTTGTACTTCATAAGCACCTACCTGTGCTCCTCCTCTGTTTGTACCTCATAAGCACCTACCTGTGCACCTCTGCTGTTTGTACTTCATAAGCACCTGCCTGTGCACCTCCACTGTGTGTACTTCATAAGCACCTACCTGTGCTCCTCCTCTGTTTGTACTTCATAAGCACCTATGTGTGCTCCTCTGTTTGTACTTCATAAGCCCCTACCTGTGCACCTCCTCTGTTTGTACTTCATAAGCACCTTCCTGTGCACCTCTGCTGTTTGTACTTCATAAGCACCTACCTGTGCATCTCCTCTGTTTGTACTTCATAAGCACCTACCTGTGTACCTCTGCTGTTTGTACTTCATAAGCACCTACCTGTGCTCCTCCTCTGTTTGTACCTCATAAGCACCTACCAGTGCTCCTCCTCTGTTTGTACCTCATAAGCACCTACCTGTGCTCCTCCTCTGTTTGTACTTCATAAGCACCTATGTGTGCTCCTCCTCTGTTTGTACTTCATAAGCACCGAGCTGTGCTCCTCCGCTGTTTGTACTTCATAAGCACCTACCTGTGCACCTCCACTGTTTGCACTTCATAGGCACCTACCGGTGCATCTCCTCTGTTTGTACCTCATAAGCACCTACCAGGGCTCCTCCTCTGTTTGTACTTCATAAACACCTACCTGTGCTCCTCCTTTGTTTGTACTTCATAAGCACCTATGTGTGCTCCTCCTCTGTTTGTACTTCATAAGCACCTACCTGTGCTCCTCCTCTGTTTGTACTTCATAAGCACCGAATCCTGTGCACCTCCACTGTTTGTACTTCATAAGCACCTATCTGTGCTCCTCCTCTGTTTGTACCTCATAAGCACCTACCTGTTCACCTCCACTGTTTGTACTTCATAAGCACCTACATGTGCTCCTCCTCCTTTTGTACTTCATAAGCACCTACCTGTTTTCCTCCTCTGTTTGTACCTCATAAGCACCTACCTGTGCACCTCTGCTGTTTGTACTTCATAAGCACCTACATGTGCACCTCCACTGTTTGTACATCATCAACACCTACCTGTGCTCCTCCTCTGTTTGTACTTCATAAGCACCTATGTGTGCCCCTCCTCTGTTTGTACTTCATAAGCACCTACCTGTGCTCCTCCACTGTTTGTACTTCATAAGCACCTACCTGTGCATCTCCTCTGTTTGTACTTCAGAAGCACCTACCTGTACCCCTCCTCTGTTTGTACTTTATAAGCACCTATGTGTGCTCCTCCTCTGTTTGTACTTCATAAGCACCTATGTGTGATCCTCCTCTGTTTGTACTTCATAAGCACCTACCTGTGCTCCTCCACTGTTTGTACTTCATAAGCACCTACCTGTGCCCCTCCTCTGTTTGTACTTCATAAGCACCTACCTGTGCACCTCTGCTGTTTGTATTTCATAAGCACCTACCTGTGCACCACCTCTGTTTGTACTTCATAAGCACCTACCTGTGCACCTCCTCTGTTTGTACTTCATAAGCACCTACCTGTGCACCTCTGCTGTTTGTACTTCATAAGCACCTACCTGTGCACCTCCTCTGTTTGTACTTCATAAGCACCTACCTGTGCACCTCAGCTGTTTGTACTTCATAAGCACCTACCTGTGCTCCTCCTCTGTCTGTACCTCATAAGCACCTACCAGTGCTCCTCCTCTGTTTGTACTTCATAAGCACCTCCCGTGATCCTCCTCTGTTTGTACCTCATAAGCACCTACCAGTGCTCCACCTCTGTTTGTACCTCATAAGCACCTACCAGTGCTCCTCCTCTTTTTGTATGTCATAAGCACCTACCTGTGCTCCTCCTCTGTTTGTACTTCATAAGTACCTATGTGTGCTCCTCCTCTGTTTGTACCTCATAAGCACCTACCAGTGCTCCTCCTCTGTTTGTACCTCATAAGCACCTACCAGTGCTCCTCCTCTGTTTGTACCTCATAAGCACCTACCTGTGCTCCTCCTCTGTTTGTACTTCATAAGCACCTATGTGCGGTCCTCCTCTGTTTGTACCTCATAAGCACCTACCAGTGCTCCTCCTCTGTTTGTACCTCATAAGCACCTATGTGTGCGCCTCCTCTGTTTGTACTTCATAAGCACATACCTGTGCTCCTCCATTGTTTGTACTTCATAAGCACCTACCTGTGCACCTCCACTGTTTGTACTTCATAAGCACCTACCTGTGCTCCTCTTCTGTTTGTACTTCAGAAGCACCTACCTGTGCTCCTCCTCTGTTTGTACTTCATAAGCACCTACCTGTGCTCCTCCTCTGTTTGTACTTCATAAGCCCCTACCTGTGCTCCTTCCCTGTTTGTACCTCATAAGCACCTACCTGTGCTCCTCCTCTGTTTGTACTTCATAAGCACCTACCTGTGCACCTCCTCTGTTTGTACTTCATAAGCACCTACCTGTGCTCCTCCTGTGTTTATACTTCATAAGCACCTACCTGTGCACCTCCACTGTTTGTACATCATAAGCACCTACCTGTGCCCCTCCTCTGTTTGTACTTCATAAGCACCTATGTGTGCACCTCCTCTGTTTGTACTTCATAAGCAGCTACCTGTGCACCTCTGCTGTTTGTATTTCATAAGCACCTACACGTGCACCTCCTCTGTTTGTACTTCATCAGCACCTACCTGTGCACCTCTGCTGTTTGCACTTAATAAGCACCTACCTGTGCTCCTCCTCTGTTTGTACCTCATAAGCACCTACCTTTGCTCCTCCTCTGTTTGTACTTCATAAGCACCTATGTGTGCTCCTCCTCTCTTGTACTTCATAAGCACCTATGTGTGCTCCTCCTCTGTTTGTACTTCATAAGCACCTACCTGTGCTCATCCTCTGTTTGTACTTCATAAGCACCGACCTGTGCACCACCGCTGTTTGTACTTCCTAAGCACCTACCTGTGCACCTCCACTGTTTGTACTTCATAATCACCTATGTGTGCTCCTCCTCTGTTTGTACTTCATAAGCACCTACCTCTGCTCCTCCTCTGTTTGTACTTCATAAGCACCGACCAGTGCACCTCTGCTGTTTGTACTTCTTAAGCACCTACCTGTGCTCCTCCTCTGTTTGTACTTCATAAGCACCTACCTGTGCTCCTCCTCTGTTTGTACTTCATAAGCACCAACATGTGCTCCTCCTCTGTTTGTACTTCATTAGCACCTACATGTGCACCTCCTCTGTTTGTACCTCATAAGCACCTACCTGTGCTCCTCCTCTGTTTGTACTTCATAAGCATCTATGTGTGCTCCTCCTCTGTTTGTACCTCATAAGCACCTACCTGTGCACCTCTGCTGTTTGTACTTCATAAGCACCTACCTTTGCAACTCCACTGTTTGTACTTCATAAGCACCTACCTGTGCTCCTCCTCTGTTTGTACTTCATAAGCACCTACCTGTGCTCCTCCTCTGTTTGTACTTCATAAGCAACTACCTGTGCTCCTGCTCTGTTTGTACTTCATAAGCACCTACCTGTGCTCCTCCTCTGTTTGTACTTCATAAGCACCTATGTATGCTCCTCCTCTGTTTGTACCTCATAAGCACCTCCCTGTGCTCCTCCTCTGTTTGTTCTTCATAAGCACCTGTGTGTGCTCCTCCTCTGTTTGTACTTCATAAGCACCTACCTGTGCATCTCCTCTGTTTGTACTTCATAAGCACCTACCTGTACCCCTCCTCTGTTTGTACTTCATAAGCACCTACCTGTGCTCCTCCTCTGTTTGTACTTCATAAGCACCTATCTGTGCCCCTTCTCTGTTTGTACCTCATAAGCACCTACTTGTGCACCTCTGCTGTTTGTTCTTCATAAGCACCTATACGTGCACCTCCTCTGTTTGTACTTCATCAGCACCTACCTGTGCACCTCCTCTGTTTGTACCTCATAAGCACCTACCTTTGCTCCTCCTCTGTTTGTACTTCATAAGCACCTATGTGTGCTCCTCCTCTGTTGTACTTCATAAGCACCTATGTGTGCTCCTCCTCTGTTTGTACTTCATAAGCACCTACCTGTGCTCATCCTCTGTTTGTACTTCATAAGCACCGACCTGTGCACCACCGCTGTTTGTACTTCCTAAGCACCTACCTGTGCACCTCCACTGTTTGTACTTCATAATCACCTATGTGTGCTCCTCCTCTGTTTGTACTTCATAAGCACCTACCTCTGCTCCTCCTCTGTTTGTACTTCATAAGCACCGACCAGTGCACCTCTGCTGTTTGTACTTCTTAAGCACCTACCTGTGCTCCTCCTCTGTTTGTACTTCATAAGCACCTACCTGTGCTCCTCCTCTGTTTGTACTTCATAAGCACCAACATGTGCTCCTCCTCTGTTTGTACTTCATTAGCACCTACATGTGCACCTCCTCTGTTTGTACCTCATAAGCACCTACCTGTGCTCCTCCTCTGTTTGTACTTCATAAGCATCTATGTGTGCTCCTCCTCTGTTTGTACCTCATAAGCACCTACCTGTGCACCTCTGCTGTTTGTACTTCATAAGCACCTACCTTTGCAACTCCACTGTTTGTACTTCATAAGCACCTACCTGTGCTCCTCCTCTGTTTGTACTTCATAAGCACCTACCTGTGCTCCTCCTCTGTTTGTACTTCATAAGCAACTACCTGTGCTCCTGCTCTGTTTGTACTTCATAAGCACCTACCTGTGCTCCTCCTCTGTTTGTACTTCATAAGCACCTATGTATGCTCCTCCTCTGTTTGTACCTCATAAGCACCTCCCTGTGCTCCTCCTCTGTTTGTTCTTCATAAGCACCTATGTGTGCTCCTCCTCTGTTTGTACTTCATAAGCACCTACCTGTGCATCTCCTCTGTTTGTACTTCATAAGCACCTACCTGTACCCCTCCTCTGTTTGTACTTTATAAGCACCTATGCGTGCCCCTCCTCTGTGTGTACTTCATAAGCACCTCCCTGTGCTCCTCCTCTGTTTGTTCTTCATAAGCACCTATGTGCGCTCCTCCTCTGTTTGTACTTCATAAGCACCTACCTGTGCTCCTCCTCTGTTTGTACTTCATAACCACCTACCTGTGCTCCTCCTCTGTTTATACTTCATAGGCACCTACCTGTGCTCCTCCAATGTTTGTACTTCATAAGCACCTACCTGTGCCCCTCCTCTGTTTGTACTTCATAAGCACCTATGTGTGCTCCTCTGTTTGTACTACATAAGCACCTACCTGTGCGCCTCCTCTGTTTGTACTTCATAAGCACCTATGTGTGCTCCTCTGTTTGTACTTCATAAGCACCTACCTGTGCACCTCCTCTGTTTGTACTTCATAAGCACCTTCCTGTGCACCTCTGCTGTTTGTACTTCATAAGCACCTACCTGTGCATCTCCTCTGTTTGTACTTCATAAGCACCTACCTGTGCACCTCTGCTGTTTGTACTTCACAAGCACCTACCTGTGCTCCTCCTCTGTTTGTACCTCATAAGCACCTAGCAGTGCTCCTCCTCTGTTTGTACTTCATAAGCACCTATGTGTGCTCCTCCTCTGTTTGTACTTCATAAGCACCTACCTGTGCATCTCCTCTGTTTGTACTTCATAAGCACCTACCTGTACCCCTCCTCTGTTTGTACTTTATAAGCACCTATGTGTGCCCCTCCTCTGTGTGTACTTCATAAGCACCTCCCTGTGCTCCTCCTCTGTTTGTTCTTCATAAGCACCTATGTGCGCTCCTCCTCTGTTTGTACTTCATAAGCACCTACCTGTGCTCCTCCTCTGTTTGTACTTCATAACCACCTACCTGTGCTCCTCCTCTGTTTATACTTCATAGGCACCTACCTGTGCTCCTCCACTGTTTGTACTTCATAAGCACCTACCTGTGCCCCTCCTCTGTTTGTACTTCATAAGCACCTATGTGTGCTCCTCTGTTTGTACTTCATAAGCACCTACCTGTGCGCCTCCTCTGTTTGTACTTCATAAGCACCTATGTGTGCTCCTCTGTTTGTACTTCATAAGCACCTACCTGTGCACCTCCTCTGTTTGTACTTCATAAGCACCTTCCTGTGCACCTCTGCTGTTTGTACTTCATAAGCACCTACCTGTGCATCTCCTCTGTTTGTACTTCATAAGCACCTACCTGTGCACCTCTGCTGTTTGTACTTCACAAGCACCTACCTGTGCTCCTCCTCTGTTTGTACCTCATAAGCACCTAGCAGTGCTCCTCCTCTGTTTGTACTTCATAAGCACCTATGTGTGCTCCTCCTCTGTTTGTACTTCATAAGCACCGACCTGTGCTCCTCCGCTGTTTGTACTTCATAAGCACCTACCTGTGCACCTCCACTGTTTGTACTTCATAAGCACCTACCTGTGCATCTCCTCTGTTTGTACCTCATAAGCACCTACCAGGGCTCCTCCTCTGTTTTTACCTCATAAGCACCTACCAGTGCTCCTCCTCTGTTTGTACTTCATAAACACCTACCTGTGCTCCTCCTCTGTGTGTACTTCATAAGCACTTATGTGTGCTCCTCCTCTGTTTGTACTTCATAAGCACCTACCTGTGCACCTCCACTGTTTGTACTTCATAAGCACCTATGTGTGCTCCTCCTCTGTTTGTACTTCATAAGCACCTACCTGTGCTCCTCCTCTGTACTTCATAAGCACCGACCTGTGCACCTCTGCTGTTTGTACTTCTCAAACACCTACCTGTGCTCCTCCTCTGTTTGTACTTCATAAGCACCTACCTGTGCTCCTCCTCTGTTTGTACTTCATAAGCACCTACCTGTGCTCCTCCTCCGTTTGTACTTCATAAGCACCTACCTGTGCTCCTCCTCTGTTTGTACTTCACAAGCACCTACCTGTGCTCCTCCTCTGTTTGTGATTCATGAGCACCTATGTATGCTCCTCCTCTGTTTGTACCTCATAAGCACCACCTGTGCACCTGTGCTGTTTGTACTTCATAAGCACCTACCTGTGCTCCTCCTCTGTTTGTACTTCATGAGCACCTACCTGTGCTCCTCCTCTGTTTGTACCTTATAAGCACCTACCAGTGCTCCTCCTCTGTTTGTACCTCATAAGCACCTACCTGTGCTACTGCTCTGTTTGTACTTCATAAGCACCTACCTGTGCTCCTCCTCTGTTTGTACTTCATAAGCACCTATCTGTGCCCCTTCTCTGTTTGTACCTCATAAGCACCTACTTGTGCACCTCTGCTGTTTGTACTTCATAAACACCTACTTGTGCACCTCCTCTGTTTGTACTTCATAAGCACCTACCTGTGCTCCTCCTCTGTTTATACCTCACAAGCACCTACCAGTGCAACTCCTCTGTTTGTACTTCATAAGCACCCACCTGTGCACCTCCTCTGTTTGTACCTCATAAGCACCTACCTGTGCTCCTCCTCTGTTTCTACTTCATAACCACCTACCCGTGCAACTCCACTGTTTGTACATCATTAGCACCTACTTGTGCAACTCCACTGTTTGTACTTTGTTGGAGCCGGCCTCGTGGCGTGGTCCTGTTCCCCCTCGCTAAGGTCCCATGCACCTCGGGGCTCCTCCATTTTGGATTGTACGTGACTCTACGCACCCGCCTACGTGACCCCGCTCCACCCGGCCTCGGTCCCAGCGAGGCCCGACATCGATGCGCCAACCCCTGGCCCTGGGGATACCACGTGGACACTTCCCCACTCCCGGCGGAGGGCAGTATCGATGGGACCCCCAACCGTCCTTCCACACCTAGGTGCGATCCCCCCACAGCTCTCTGGGGCCTAGCGCCTCTCCTGCTGGGCGTCTGGCCGCTCCCAACCCGACCTCTCCGCCCCCCGGGCGCAAGGGTCCGGACATCAAAGGGCTCCAGACCTATATCTGGGGCGACCCGGCAACAAGAGAGCAGTTGTATCCCGGAGTCAAGAGCCCTGCTGATCGGATCGCGGCTGACCCTACGGAGAAAGACTCATCCTGAAGCCACACTCTGAGCCCTGCTGACGACGTCGCGGCTCCACGGTGCTTAAAGACCATCACGAACCTTTGGGGCCCTGCTGACGCTGTCGCGGCCCGACCTTGTTGAACTTACCATCAGAGCCCAGCTGACCTCGTCGCGGCTCGACCAAAGCGGACCTACCACCAGAGCCCTGCTGACCGTGTCGCGGCTCGGCCCAAGCGGAACTACCACCCGAGCCCTGCAGACACCGTCGCGGCTCTCCACGTCCGAGCTGCTTTGAGACCAGCACGCAAGGTCTGGCGCAGAGCCTCCCCGTACCAGGCTGGTACTAAGACTGTCCCGCTACCCTATCTCTACAAAGACCTTGAGACTCTTTCTGGATCACTCGATCCCCCTGTAAATATATTGACTGTGCTACCATTGATAAAGTACCAAGATAAGCAACTGATACGGAGTCCTGTGTGGTGGTGTTACTGGGCCTAGTACGATCACAGGAGAAGGACCTCTCCTAGGAGGCTTCTCAGCGGCGCTCGGCTATAACTTTGCGGTAGGAAGGTGCCCCGGAGTAGTCCCCCCGACTCCCCGGTGGTCCTCCCTCCAACATTTGGTGGCCAGCGACGGGATCCGAGCCAGACGCAATCGTACAGGCAAGTAACGCACCCACTACCTAACCAGACAGAAAAAGAAAGGGAACCATGGACGGCCAAGAAGCAACCGTGGCCGCAACCTTCCAGCCGGAAAGGCTGGAAGAATACACCCACAAAGAACTGAAACAATTCTGCAAGGACAAAGGGATCCCAACCACAGGATTGGGCACCAAGGAAGAAATGCAGAAAGCCCTGAAAGCCTGGGCAGAATCCGAGGCCACTCCACCCCGAGCCGAAGGGACCTCGGCCCGGGACGAAAACCTGCCACCGACCATAACCCCGACGGATGGGGGGCGAAGCATCCCGGAAGCCGGCCTATCCCACGAAGAAATGCGAGAACGGGAGAGGGTCCGGACACACGAAATGGACCTCGCACGACTCCGGCTGTACGGTGAACTCCTGCTGGCGGAGAAGAAACTAGACTTGGAGCAACTACGGCTGCAGGAGGAAATCGAAGAAAAGAAACGGCATCGGGAACTAGAAGAGAAACGGCTAACCCTCGAGCACGAGAGGAGCCTCAAGGAACTCGAGCTGAAATCCAAAACGGGGGAGACCAGCACACCCGGGGCCCGGGACGCTCTGCCACTGACCGAGCCAAAGGTTCATATCCCCAAGGATGTCGTCAAGGAATACTACAAAAACGACGACATCCAGCAGTGGTTCCGAGCCTACGAGGTAGCCATGACCTCCCATCGGGTACCCCGGAAGGATTGGGGTGCCGGCCTATGGGGGAGGTTCCTCAGCGAGGGCCGGGATACCCTGCTGCAACTCCCCGACGCGGTGATGACATCATACGACCACATGAAAGAAGCCCTACTCACCCGCTACGGACTATCAGCCGAGATGTACCGGCAGCGCTTCCGGGACTGAAAGAAGCTCCCCGGTACCACATGGGTCGAATACGTGGACTTCTTCAGCCGGGCCTTTGAAGGGTGGATAAAAGGGAGCAAGGTCACCTCGTACAATGAACTGTTCGACCTCATTGTCTGGGAGCACCTCGCCAACAACTGCTTTGTTGAACTAAGGCAACACCTCCTGGACAGTAAGCTGACCGAGCCCCGGAAGCTCGCCGCCGAAGCCGACCGATGGGTCAACACCCGGGTCCCCCGGAACCCCGTGGGGGACTACCAACGGAGTACCACGGGACCTCCTCACCAGCGGGGCAGATGAGGGGGGTCCCACCGCAGTCGAGAATTCCCGGCCGGGCCGCCCAGAAACCCGCCACGAGGCCAAGCCGCCAACCACACGTCCCCGACCCTGGGCCGAAGGGGGACCCCCATCGCCAGGCCTGGACCCCGACCAACAGTGACCTGCTTCGGCTGCCAACAGACAGGCCACTATGCGAGCGACCCGGCCTGTCCTGTGAACCGACGGAACGGGACCGCTGGGCCCCCTCCCCGACAAATAGCCGCCGCAGCCCTGGGGGAAGGAGAGGAACCATCTGCCATGTCACTCGTATGCCTGGGCTCCCGAGAAATGGTGCCCCGAGCTGCCATCCCAAGCAACACCCAGAAGTACCAGCAGTGGGTCACCATCAATGGACAACGGGCCGAAGCCCTCCGGGACACTGGGGCCAGTGTGACCGCTGTCCGCTGCCACCTGGTGACCCCCGAACAAATCCTGCCGCATATCCTATGCCCTGTCCGGACCGCGGACAACACCGAAAGCATGTGCCGGATGGCCAGGATCCCCTTCGAGTGGGGAGGAGTGTCAGGCACCCTAAAAGTAACTGTCCGCGACGACGCCCCAGTGGACTGCCTCCTGGGGAACGACCTAGAGAGCTCCCCCTGGGCCCAGGTGGAGCGCCGAGAGCATCTGGGGATGCTAGGGCTGCCCGAGTGGGCCTGCGCCACCACCCGGTCCATGACCGCCCAACCAGCCGCTGCAGCGGCCCCCGATGAGCCTACGGGGCAAGAACTGCCACCCTCCTCCGTCACGGAGGAGCCTGACAATGAGGCCGGGCCATCCGAACTTTCCCCCGACGAGGCCGCCTCCCTCAGCAAGATCCCCGAGCTGGCCCAGTGGCGCCACGACGGGGGCCCTACCCGCGAACAATTCCAGCAAGAGCAGAAGGCCTGCCCGTCCCTCGAGGGGGCCCGACAGCAAGCGGCCGCCCAGGCCTCGGGGGACCCCACGGGAACCCACTGGATCTATTGGGACAATGACTTGTTGTATAGCGAGCAGAAAGTCGCCGAACTGGGAGCCGGCCGGGTGTTGGTGGTTCCCCTCCGATTCCGAGAGTTCCTCCTGAACCTGGCGCATGACGTGCCTCTCGCCGGACACCTCGGGCGAGACAAAACTTACAGCCGCCTAGTGACCCATTTCTATTGGCCCGAATGCGGAGAGACGTGGACCACCACTGCCGGTCCTGCCAGGCCTGCCAGGCTAGCGGAAAGACTTGGGGTCGAGTCAAGGCCCCCCTCCAACCGTTTCCAGCCGTCCACACCCCGTTCGAACGAGTGGGGATCGACATCGTGGGGCCCCTCGACCCCCGAACCGCCCTGGGACACCGTTTCATCCTGGTACTGGTCGACCACGCCACCCGATACCCCGAGGCCATCCCACTCCGCACTGTGACAGCTCCAGTGGTGGGCCGGGCCCTGATGGGCATCTTCTCCATGGTGGGGTTCCCCCGAGAAGTGGTGAGCGACAGGGGTACGAACTTTATTTCCAAGTACATGAGATCCCTCTGGCAACAATGTGGGGTCACCTACAAATTCACCACTCCTTACCACCCCCAGGGGAACGGACTGGTCGAGCGGTTCAACAGAACCTTGAAGGGGGTGATCAAGGGTCTGGAAGAGCCCCTGAGGAGGAGATGGGACATCCTGCTGCCCTGCCTCCTGTTCGCCTATCGAGAGGTACCACAGAAATCCCTGGGCTTCAGCCCCTTCGAACTGTTGTATGGGCACCCCGTCCGAGCGCCCCTCAGCCTGGTCAAGGAGGGCTGGGAGGCGAACGTCCAAGATGCCCCCCCCCGACGTCTACCGGTACCTCCTGGCCCTGTGGAACCAAACTCGGAAGTTCCGGGCCCTGGCAGAAGCCAACCTCGAAGCCAGCCAAGAAGACATGAAACGCTGGTATGACGAAAATGCCTCGACCATCGAGTTCAAGCCGGGCCAGCAAGTCTGGGTCATGTCGCCCGTGGACCCCTGCGCCCTGCAGGACAAGTGGACCTGGCCCTTCAAGGTGGTCGAGAGGAAGAGCCCCGTCACCTACCTGGTCGACATGGAGTCCCCAAGGAACCCCCTCCGGGTCCTACACGCCAACCGGCTCAAGCCCCACTTTGCCCGAACCGAACTAAGCCTGCTGCTGGCTACCGCCGATGGGGGCGAAAGCGACTCTGAGCCCCTACCCGACCTCCTGGGGTCCTCGGGCCAAGACGGCTCCTTGGAGGGCGTCCACCTCTCCACCACCCTGACCCCAGAACAGCACCATGACTGCCGGAAGCTGCTGCAACCCTTCGCTGCCCTCTTCTCTCTCACGCCCGGGGTGACCCCCTGGTGCGTCCACGACGTGGACACCGGGGACAGCCCCCCTGTGCGACACCGCACCTACAGAGTACCCGACCAAGTCCAAGCCTGCATACAGACCGAGGTCTCCAAGATGCTCGCCCTCGGAGTCATCGAGCCATCCGACAGCCCGTGGGCCAGCCCTGTGGTCTTGGTGCCGAAGGCCACCGCCCCCGGCACCCCCCCGGAACTCAGATTTTGTGTAGACTACCGGGGCCTGAACGCAGTCACCAAGACCGAGGCCCACCCCCTGCCACGGGCAGACGAGCTGATCGATCGCTTAGGGGCCACACGCTACCTAAGCACCTTTGATCTTACCGCTGGGTACTGGCAGATCAAGCTCACCCCTGGCGCCCAGGAACGATCCGCTTTTTCCACCCCCGATGGGCATTACCACTTTCGGGTGATGCCCTTCGGTATGAAGAACGCCCCAGCGACCTTCCAGAGGCTGGTGAACAAGGTCCTGGCCGGGCTAGAAGCTTTCAGCGCGGCCTACCTCGACGACATTGCAGTCTTCAGCAACCACTGGGCCACGCACCTAGGACACCTCGGAGAAGTCCTGGCCGCTCTCCAAAGGGCCGGGCTCACGATTAAGGCCAGCAAGTGCCAGATCGGTCAAGGATCTGTGACCTATCTGGGCCATCAGGTGGGGAGTGGCCAGGTGGCGCCCCTCCAGTTGAAAGTCGATGCCATTCAGGCGTTGGAGCCCCCCGCAACCCAAACCACTGTCCGGGCCTTCTTAGGCCTCACAGGCTACTACCGGCGATTTATTAAGGATTATGGCAGTATTGTGGGGCCCCTCACGGAGCTCACTTCCAAGAAACAGCCCAAGGCGGTGCACTGGACACCCCGCTGTCAGACCGCTTTTGAAGCCCTCAAGGCGGCCATGTGCGCTGCCCCTGTGCTACAGGCCCCTGACTACAGCAAGGAATTTGTGGTTCAGACCGATGCCTCGGAGTACGGGGTTGGGGCGGTCCTCTCCCAGATGGACACCGAGGGCCTCGACCGACCTGTGGCCTTCATCAGCCGCCGACTGCTGCCACGAGAACAGAGGTGGAGCACCATCGAGCGGGAGGCCTTCGCTGTGGTATGGGCTCTCAAGAAGCTCTGGCCCTACCTTTTCGGCACCCACTTCAGAGTCCAAACTGACCACCGGCCCTTGCGGTGGCTAATGCAAATGCGGGGCGAGAACCCCAAGTTATTGCGATGGTCCATCTCGCTGCAAGGGATGGACTTCACCGTGGAGAACCGGCCCGGCAACGACCACGCCAATGCCGACGGCCTGTCCAGATTCTTCCGCCTTGGCGAGGAGAACCCCCAAGGAGATGGGTGACTCTCCCTGCCTTCAGCTGGGGGGGACGCGTGTTGGAGCCGGCCTCGTGGCGTGGTCCTGTTCCCCCTCGCTAAGCCGCACGAGGTCCCATGCACCTCGGGGCTCCTCCATTTTGTATTGTACGTGACTCTACGCACCCGCCTACGTGACCCCGCTCCACCCGGCCTCGGTCCCAGCGAGGCCCGACATCGAGGCGCCAACCCCTGGCCCGGGGGATACCACGTGGATACTTCCCCACTCCCGGCGGAGGGCAGTATCGATGGGACCCCCAACCGTCCTTCCACACCTAGGTGCGATCGCCCCACAGCTCTCTGGGGCCTGGCGCCTCTCCTGCTGGGCGTCTGGCCGCTCCCAACCCGGCCTCTCCGCCCTCCGGGCGCAAGGGTCCGGACATCAAAGGGCTCCAGACCTATATCTGGGGTGACCCGGCAACAAGAGAGCAGTTGTATCCCGGAGTCAAGAGCCCTGCTGATCGGATCGTGGCTGACCCTACGGAGAAAGACTCATCCTGAAGCCACACTCTGAGCCCTGCTGACGACGTCGCGGCTCCACCGTGCTTAAAGACCTTCACGGACCTTTGGGGCCCTGCTGACGCTGTCGCGGCCCGATCTTGTTGAACTTACCATCAGAGCCCAGCTGACCTCGTCGCGGCTCGACCAAAGCAGACCTACCACCGGAGCCCTGCTGACCGTGTCGCGGCTCGGCCCAAGCGGAACTACCACCCGAGCCCTGCAGACACCGTCGCGGCTCTCCACATCCGAGCTGCTTTGAGACCAGCACGCAAGGTCTGGCGCAGAGCCTCCCCGTACCAGGCTGGTACTAAGACTGTCCCGCTACCCTATCTCTACAAAGACCTTGAGACTCTTTCTGGATCACTCGATCCCCCTGTAAATATATTGACTGTGCTACCATTGATAAAGTACCAAGATAAGCAACTGATACGGAGTCCTGTGTGGTGGTGTTACTGGGCCTAGTACGATCACAGGAGAAGGACCTCTCCTAGGAGGCTTCTCAGCGGCGCTCGGCTATAACTTTGCGGTAGGAAGGTGCCCCGGAGTAGTCCCCCCGACTCCCCGGTGGTCCTCCCTCCAACATACTTCATAAGCACCTACGTGTGCTCCTCGTCTGTTTGTACCTCATAAGCGCCTACCTGTGCTCCTCCTCTGTTTGTACTTCATAAGCACCTACCTGTGCTCCTCCTCTGTTTCTACCTCATAAGCACCTACCTGTGCTCCTCCTCTGTTTTACTTGATAAGCACCTATGTGTACTCCTCCTCTGTTTGTACTTCATAAGAACCTATTTGTGCTCCTCCTCTGTTTGTACCTCATAAGCACCTACCTGTGCTCCTCCTCTGTTTGTACTTCATAAGCACCTATGTGTGCTCCTCTGTTTGTACTTCCTAAGCACCTACCTGTGCACCTCCTCTGTTAGTACTTCATAAGCACCTACCGTTGCACCTCTGCTGTTTGTACTTCATAAGCACCTACCTGTGCACCTCCTCTGTTTGTACTTCATAAGCACCTACCTGTGCACCTCTGCTGTTTGTACTTCACAAGCACCTACCTGTGCTCCTCCTCTGTTTGTACCTCATAAGCACCTACCAGTGCTCCTCCTCTGTTTGTACCTCATAAGCACCTACCTGTGCTCCTCCTCTGTTTGTACTTCATAAGCACCTATGTGTGCTCCTCCTCTGTTTGTACTTCATAAGCACCGACCTGTGCTCCTCCGCTGTTTGTACTTCATAAGCACCTACCTGTGCACCTCCACTGTTTGTACTTCATAAGCACCTACCTGTGCATCTCCTCTGTTTGTACCTCATAAGCACCTACCAGGGCTCCTCCTCTGTTTGTACCTCATAAGCACCTACCAGTGCTCCTCCTCTGTTTGTACTTCATAAACACCTACCTGTGCTCCTCCTCTGTTTGTACTTCATAAGCACTTATGTGTGCTCCTCCTCTGTTTGTACTTCATAAGCACCTACCTGTGCACCTCCACTGTTTGTACTTCATAAGCACCTATGCGTGCTCCTCCTCTGTTTGTACTTCATAAGCACCTACCTGTGCTCCTCCTCTGTACTTCATAAGCACCGACCTGTGCACCTCTGCTGTTTGTACTTCTCAAGCACCTACCTGTGCTCCTCCTCTGTTTGTACTTCATAAGCACCTACCTGTGCTCCTCCTCTGTTTGTACTTCATAAGCACCTACCTGTGCTCTTCCTCCGTTTGTACTTCATAAGCACCTACCTGTGCTCCTCCTCTGTTTGTACTTCACAAGCACCTACCTGTGCTCCTCCTCTGTTTGTAATTCATGAGCACCTATGTATGCTCCTCCTCTGTTTGTACCTCATAAGCACCACCTGTGCACCTGTGCTGTTTGTACTTCATAAGCACCTACCTGTGCTCCTCCTCTGTTTGTACTTTATGAGCACCTACCTGTGCTCCTCCTCTGTTTGTACCTTATAAGCACCTACCAGTGCTCCTCCTCTGTTTGTACCTCATAAGCACCTACCTGTGCTACTGCTCTGTTTGTACTTCATAAGCACCTACCTGTGCTCCTCCTCTGTTTGTACTTCATAAGCACCTACCTGTGCTCCTCCTCTGTTTGTACTTCATAAGCACCTACCTGTGCTCCTCCTCTGTTTGTACTTCATAAGCACCTATCTGTGCCCCTTCTCTGTTTGTACCTCATAAGCACCTACTTGTGCACCTCTGCTGTTTGTACTTCATAAACACCTACCTGTGCACCTCCTCTGTTTGTACTTCATAAGCACCTACCTATGCTCCTCTTCTGTTTATACCTCACAAGCACCTACCAGTGCAACTCCTCTGTTTGTACTTCATAAGCACCCACATGTGAACCTCCTCTGTTTGTACCTCATAAGCACCTACCTGTGCTCCTCCTCTGTTTCTACTTCATAACCACCTACCCGTGCAACTCCGCTGTTTGTACGTCATTAGCACCTACTTGTGCAACTCCACTGTTTGTACTTCATAAGCACCTACGTGTGCTCCTCGTCTGTTTGTACCTCATAAGCACCTACCTGTGCTCCTCCTCTGTTTGTACTTCATAAGCACCTACCTGTGCTCCTCCTCTGTTTCTACCTCATAAGCACCTACCTGTGCTCCTCCTCTGTTTTACTTCATAAGCACCTATGTGTACTCCTCCTCTGTTTGTACTTCATAAGAACCTATTTGTGCTCCTCCTCTGTTTGTACCTCATAAGCACCTACCTGTGCTCCTCCTCTGTTTGTACTTCATAAGCACCTATGTGTGCTCCTCTGTTTGTACTTCATAAGCACCTACCTGTGCACCTCCTCTGTTAGTACTTCATAAGCACCTACCGTTGCACCTCTGCTGTTTGTACTTCATAAGCACCTACCTGTGCACCTCCTCTGTTTGTACTTCATAAGCACCTACCTGTGCACCTCTGCTGTTTGTACTTCATAAGCACCTACCTGTGCTCCTCCTCCGTTTGTACTTTATAAGCACCTACCTGTGCTCCTCCTCTGTTTGTACCTCATAAGCACCTACCGGGGCTCCTCCTCTGTTTGTACCTCATAAGCACCTACCAGTGCTCCTCCTCTGTTTGTACCTCATAAGCACCCACCTGTGCTCCTCCTCTGTTTGTACTTCATAAGCACCTATGTGTGCTCCTCCTCTTTTTCTACTTCATAAGCACCTACGTGTGTTCCTCCTCTGTTTGTACTTCATAAGCACCTACCTGTGCTCCTCCTCTGTTTGTACTTCATAAGCACCGACCTGTGCACCTCCGCTGTTTGTACTTCATAAGCACCTGTGAGACCGGCCTTGTGGCGTGGACCCTCCCGACCAGTAAGCAACCTTGCAACCGCACCAGATCCCCGGTATCACAGACTTCCGGCCACCATGGCCCAACAAACCCGATGGCCAACCGGGGCCCCAGCAAAACCAAAGACACTACCACGCATGCCCGGCCGAGGGAGAGAGAAACCCCCAAGCAAGACCGGGAGACGCCGTCTCTGTCACACCTCTGATCTCCTCCCCAAGGAGGGTTTCGATCGGCCACCAGGCCCCCGGTGAGCGGGCGCCTCGCATGCTGGGCGTCTGGAGTCCCTCCCAGACCAACCTGAACAGATCAAAGGGCCGAGCGGCAGGAAATCCCGACACACCGCCCCCAGGCACCAAGACTCCTCTCTGCGAGGACTCCGGACTTCAAAGAGGAGGGGGAGTGTTGGACAGGCCACACGAAGGGCTTGCTCCCTCCCCGCACGACAGGGCCCGAGCTCCGGCCCGCCAGGCATAACCCACGAAAAGCACCTGTACCCCGTCTCCCGACGGGTCTTCTGCCCTCGGACCTCTACTCATCCCGGGGCCCAGCCCCACCGGCTCCCCCGGCCGGCTCAAGCCGCCATCTTGGGTCCTGCACCACGAGGCCGCGTGGCCTCGGCCCGACCCTAACCCCGGGCCTGGCCGGCCCCGACATCCCGGCACCACCTTCCATCCAGGAGGTGAGCGGACCACTTGGCAGGTCAATGGGGGAACGGAGTGTCAAGAGCTCTTCCCCCGCCAGGTGCCGATCGCCTCCAGCTCCCCCAGGAGCTGGCTCCAACCCCTGCTGGGTGTCTGGACACCTTCATCCCGGGCCCTCCGACCTCCAAGTGCGAGGGTCCGGACATCAAAGGGCGCCTGCCCTATAACTGGGGCAGCTCCGGAGCAGGAAGGCAGTTGTATCCTGGAGTCGAGAGACACCGAGAGAACTCAGCCTTGACGGACTACTGGCGCTGCCGTAGCCCGCTCTTGTGAACCATCGTCCTGCCTGCTGGCGCTGCCGCGGCCTTCTGCAACATCCATCCTCGTCGGGACCTGCTGGCGCTGCCGCGGCCCGTTGTAACGACCATCCTCACCGGGACCTGCTGGCGCTGCCGCGGACCGTACATCGACCATCTTTCCGGGACCTGCTGGCGCTGCCGCGGACCGTATCCCGACCATCTCAACCGGGACCTGCTGGCGCTGCCGCGGCCCGCACCAACCAAACCACCAAGCTCGAGGATTGTGAGCTAGTCATCATCTCATCCGAACTACCTGACTGGTAGACAGACTGTCCCGCTAACCCTTACCCTGCTTTGAGAGACTTGAATCGAGGGGACCCCTGAGTCCAGACCTCCTTGTACCATTCAACCGTACCTTAAGAAGTGCTGATAAAGAACACTGAACCTTATCCGTGTGTGGTATCTGTCTGTGGGGGGGGAGTTACTTGTCTGTACGATCGCTGGAGACGGCTCTCCCCGGAGACCTCTCCTCCTGACCCCGGCCGACCCTCCCGGTCCGGCTACCCTTTCTAACATTGGTGGCCAGCGGCGCGATCCGAATCAACGCGTAATCGTACAGAGAATAGCTCACCCCACGACAAAAACACGATGTCAGCCAAAGATAGCAACTCCACCGAGAAATTCCAAATGGATAAATTAGAAGAATACAACCACCGCGAACTGAGACAATTCTGCATAGAACTTGGCATTGCTACCACCGGCCTGAGTACCAAAGAAGATCTAAAGCACGCCCTAGAGGCGTGGACAGAAACTGGGGTCGCCGGACCCTCCGACCAAAGCAGCATCACACCAGAGGGGAACGCCACGGCTCCCGAGGAGCGGGGAACGGGCCTCTCGCAGGAGGAGATCCGAGAAAGAGAAAGAACCAGATTGCACGAGTTGGAAATGGCACGACTCAAGATGGACGGGGAACTCAAGTTAGCTGAACAGAAACTCAACCTCGAGCATATGCGGCTCCGAGATGAACGAGAAGAGAAGCAGAGACAGAGAGAGCTGGAGGAGAAAAAAATAACGCTCGAGCACGAGCGCAAACTGGCGGAAATAGAACTTCGGAAACAGAACAAGGAACTGGGGGTGCCTGAGCGACCACACACCCCGGGGCCAATCGAGAAAAAAGTCCACATCCCCAAGGATGTTGTCCGCGAGTATGTCCGAGAAGACGACATACAACAGTGGTTTAAAGCCTACGAGATCGCCATGACCTCCCACCGGATCGACCGGAGTGATTGGGGAGCCGGACTTTGGGGGAGGTTTATCAACGAGGGTCGCGATGCCCTACTGCAGCTCCCAGATCACCAAATGTCGTCCTACGACCACATGAAGGCTGCCCTCCTCACCCGCTACGGCCTCACACCCGAGATGTACCGCCAGAGGTTCAGAGATTGCACCCGGATCACAGGTACAACTTGGGTAGAATACGTGAACTATTTTAGCCGTGCCTTCGAGGGTTGGATAAAGGGGAGCCATGTCACCACCTACGAACAACTCTTTAACCTGATGGTATGGGAGCACCTGTCGAACAACTGCTTCGTCGAGCTCAGGCAGCACCTCCTCGACAGTAAGCAGACTGACCCCCGGCAGCTCGCCGCCGAAGCTGACCGATGGGAAAGCACCCGAGTGGGCCGGAGGGGGCCACACGAACAGAACAGAAACAACCAAGGCCAGCACCGTCCTCGGGGAGGAGGAGGGGGCCAGGGGCGAGGGAGAGACTCCTTGCCAGCAACACCCGCGGCCAGCACCCCGCCTCCGGCCGGCCGGGGCAACCCCGCGTGGCGTCCTGGGGTCCGAGCCAACGTCACGTGCCACCGATGCCAGCGAGTCGGCCACTACGCCAATGACCCGAGCTGCCCGCAGAACCAAACACCCAAGCCCCGCCAGGTAGCTGCCGCCGCCCTGGGGGAAGAGCAATCATCGGAGGAACCAGAAGAGTATGAGCCGGCCCAGCAAGAGTGGGAACCGGCCGCCATGGTCCTGGCGTGCTTAGGGGGAAGAGACATGGTCCCGCGGGCTCCCCTACCCGCTAACACCAGGAAATACGGTCAGTGGGTGACCATTAATGGACAGCGAGCCGAGGCCTTGCGTGACAGCGGCGCCAGTGTGACGGCCGTCCGCTGTCACCTGGTGAAGCCCGAGCAGATCCTGCCGAACATTCTCTGCCCCGTCCGCTCGGCAGACAACTCTGAAAGTATGTGTCAAATGGCCTGCGTCCCATTCGAATGGGGAGGGGTCTCCGGCCTGTTGAAGGTGACGGTCCGGGACGATGCCCCCGTGGACTGCCTCCTGGGGAATGACCTCGAGAGTTCCCCGTGGGCCACCGTTGAGAGAAGAGAGCACCTGGGGATGCTGGGCCTCCCGGACTGGGCCTGCATAACCACCCGGTCCATGGCCGGCCGTGCCGTCCCTCGAGCAGAAGAACCAGAATGGCCAGCACCTCCGCCCCCGGTCGCCCCAGTAGAAGACAACGACGAGGCCAGCCTCCCAGACCCGACGACCGAAGGGGACGCACAACCCCAGGACCTCCCTGACCTGGCTCAGTGGCGTCAAGAAGGGGGGCCCACCCAAGAACAGTTCCGCCAGGAACAAAAGACCTGTCCCTCCCTCGAGGGACTCCGCCAACAAGCCAGCGCCCAGAACGCAGGGGACTCCACCGGAACTCACTGGGTCTACTGGGATAACGACCTGCTATACAGCGAGCAAAGAATCGCCGAGCTGGGGGCCGGTCGAGTACTGGTGGTACCTCTCCGCTTCAGAGACTTTCTGCTCAACCTGGCCCACGATGTTCCCCTGGCTGGACACCTGGGCCAGGATAAAACATACAGCCGCCTAGTGACCCACTTTTTCTGGCCGAAAATGAGGAACGACGTCCTGAACCACTGCCGATCTTGCCCCACATGCCAAGCCAGCGGGAAGAGTGGTCGGAAGCTGAAAGCCCCTCTGCAACCCTTCCCTGTGGTCACCACCCCGTTCGAGAGGGTGGGGATAGACATTGTGGGGCTTCTGGACCCCCGCACGGCGCAAGGACACAGGTTCATCTTAGTACTGGTGGACCATGCCACCCGCTACCCCGAGGCGGTGCCCCTACGGACCGTGACCGCTCCGGTGGTTGGCCGGGCCCTAATGGGGATCTTCTCCCGGGTAGGCTTCCCCCGAGAAGTCGTCAGCGACCGAGGCACGAACTTTATATCCAAATACATGAAGTCCCTCTGGCAACAATGCGGGGTCACCTACAGATTCACGACCCCCTATCACCCCCAAGGGAACGGACTAGTGGAGCGTTTTAACCGCACCCTCAAGGGGATGATTGGGGGATTGGAAGAGCCCCTCCGCCGCCAGTGGGATGTACTACTCCCGTGCCTCCTCTTCGCCTACCGAGAAGTTCCCCAGAAGTCCCTCGGTTTTAGCCCTTTCGAACTCCTGTACGGGCACCCTGTGCGAGGGCCCCTCAGCCTAGTAAAAGAAGGTTGGGAGATGGCCCCCCTAAAGACCCCTCCAGACGTCTTCAAATACATCCTGGCCCTACGCAATCAGACCCGGCGCTTCAGGGGGATGGCCAAGGCGAACCTTGAGGCCAGCCAGGAGGACATGAAGAGGTGGTATGATCACAATGCCTCCTCCGTTGAGTTCGAGCCTGGGCAACAAGTATGGGTGATGTCCCCCACCGAACCATGTGCCTTGCAGGATAAGTGGACGGGGCCCTTCAAAGTGGTCGAGCGCAAAAGCCCCGTCACTTACCTCATCGACCTGGGGACCTCCCGGAACCCCCTCCGGGTCCTCCACACCAACCGACTCAAACCACACTTCGTGCGCTCAGAACTCAGCCTCCTGATGGCTACGGACAGTGGGGCAGAGGAAGACTCCGAACCCCTTCCGGATCTTCTGAAGACTCAGGAGAATGACGGCTCCGTGGACGGGGTCCGGCTATCTGACGCCCTCACTTCGGAGCAACGCCAGGGCTGCCGGAACCTCCTGCGGCAGTTCGCTACCCTGTTCTCCCTCACCCCCGGGGTCACCCCTTGGTGTTTGCATGACGTGGACACCGGGGACAGCCCCCCTGTCCGACACCGGGCCTACCGCGTACCAGATCGGGTACGGGCCTGCATACAGGAGGAAGTGGCCAAGATGCTCACAATCGGGGTCATCGAGCCCTCGGACAGTCCCTGGGCCAGTCCGGTGGTATTGGTTCCCAAAGCCGCTGCCCCCGGCACCGCACCTGAACTGAGATTCTGCGTCGACTACCGGGGCTTGAACGCTGTCACCCGGACCGACGCTCATCCGATTCCCCGAGCAGACGAGCTGATCGACCGGCTGGGGGCCGCCCGCTACCTCAGTATCTTCGACCTAACAGCGGGCTACTGGCAGATCGGCCTCACACCCAGGGCTCAGGAACGGTCAGCCTTCTCTACCCCCGATGGCCACTACCAATTCAAGGTCATGCCCTTCGGCATGAAAAATGCCCCCGCCACGTTTCAACGCCTCGTGAACCAGGTCTTGGCGGGGCTCGAAGAGTTCAGCGCTGCCTACCTGGACGATATCGCTGTATACAGCCGCCACTGGGCCGACCACCTCCGTCACCTCCACGAGGTCCTACAGGCCCTCCAGCGGGCCGGCCTCACAATTAAGGCCGGCAAGTGCCAAATTGGCCAAGGGTCTGTGACCTACCTTGGGCACCAAGTGGGAAGCGGGCTGGTGGCCCCGCTACAACTTAAGATTGCTGCCATCCAGTCCTGGCAGCCCTCCGTCACCCAGACCGAGGTCCGAGCCTTCTTGGGGCTCACCGGCTACTACCGGCGGTTCGTGAAAGACTACGGCAGCATCGTGGGGCCCCTCACGGGTCTCACGTCCAAGGACCAGCCGAAGCGGATTAACTGGACCCCCGATTGTCAAGCGGCCTTCGAGAAACTGAAGGCCGCCCTGTGCACCGCCCCTGTGCTCCAGGCCCCCGATTACAGTCGGGAATTCGTGGTACAGACCGACGCCTCCGACCACGGCATCGGAGCCGTCCTTTCTCAGTTAAACCCCGAGGGTCATGACCAGCCGGTGGCCTTCATCAGTCGACGTCTCCTGGCCCGAGAACAGCGCTGGAGCACCATTGAGAGGGAGGCCTTCGCAGTGGTGTGGGCCCTCAAAAAGCTCCGGCCTTATCTCTTCGGTACCCACTTCCGGGTACAAACCGACCATCGACCCCTGCAGTGGCTGATGCAGATGCGGGGAGAGAACCCAAAACTCTTGCGCTGGTCCATTTCCCTGCAGGGAATGGACTTCACTGTGGAGCACCGGCCCGGCCAAGACCACGCCAACGCGGATGGCCTGTCCCGCTTTTTCCGCCTCGACGAAGAGAGTCCCCAAGGAGATGGGTGACTCTCCCCGCCTTCAGCTGGGGGGGACGCATGTTGGACAGGCCACACGAAGGGCTTGCTCCCTCCCCGCACGACAGGGCCCGAGCTCCGGCCCGCCAGGCATAACCCACGAAAAGCACCTGTACCCCGTCTCCCGACGGGTCTTCTGCCCTCGGACCTCTACTCATCTCGGGGCCCAGCCCCACCGGCTCCCCCGGCCGGCTCAAGCCGCCATCTTGGGTCCTGCACCACGAGGCCGCGTGGCCTCGGCCCGACCCTAACCCCGGGCCTGGCCGGCCCCGACATCCCGGCACCACCTTCCATCCAGGAGGTGAGCGGACCACTTGGCAGGTCAATGGGGGAACGGAGTGTCAAGAGCTCTTCCCCCGCCAGGTGCCGATCGCCTCCAGCTCCCCCAGGAGCTGGCTCCAACCCCTGCTGGGTGTCTGGACACCTTCATCCCGGGCCCTCCGACCTCCAAGTGCGAGGGTCCGGACATCAAAGGGCGCCTGCCCTATAACTGGGGCAGCTCCGGAGCAGGAAGGCAGTTGAATCCTGGAGTCGAGAGACACCGAGAGAACTCAGCCTTGACGGACTACTGGCGCTGCCGTAGCCCGCTCTTGTGAACCATCGTCCTGCCTGCTGGCGCTGCCGCGGCCTTCTGCAACATCCATCCTCGTCGGGACCTGCTGGCGCTGCCACGGCCCGTTGTAACGACCATCCTCACCGGGACCTGCTGGCGCTGCCGCGGACCGTACATCGACCATCTTTCCGGGACCTGCTGGCGCTGCCGCGGACCGTATACCGACCATCTCAACCGGGACCTGCTGGCGCTGCCGCGGCCCGCACCAACCAAACCACCAAGCTCGAGGATTGTGAGCTAGTCATCATCTCATCCGAACTACCTGACTGGTAGACAGACTGTCCCGCTAACCCTTACCCTGCTTTGAGAGATGTTGGACAGGCCTCACAGACGGCTTGCTCCCTCCCCGCTCGACAGGGCCCGAACTCCGGCCCACCTGGCCTATCCCCGCGGCAAGCACCTGTACCCCGTCTCCCGACGGACCCTCTGCCCTCGGACCCCTACTCATCACGGGGTCCAGCCCCACCGACTTCCCCGGCCGGGTCAAGCCGCCATCTTGGGCCCTGCACCACGCGGCCGCATGGCCTCCCCTCGACCCTAACCCCGGGCCTGGCCGGCCCCGACATCCCGGCACCACCATCCACCCAGGAGGTGAGCGGACCACTTGGCAGGTCAATGGGAGAACGAAGTGTCAAGGGCTCTTCCCCCTGCCAGGTGCCGATCGCCTCCAGCTCCCCCCAGGCGCTGGCTCCACCCCCTGCTGGGTGTCTGGACACCTTCATCCCGGACCCTCCGACCTCCAAGTGCGAGGGCCCGGACATCAAAGGGCACCAGCCCTATAACTGAGGCAGCTCCAGAGCAGGAAGGCAGTTGTATCCTGGAGTCGAGAGACACAGAGTGAACTCAACCCTGACGGTCTACTGGCGCTGCCGTAGCCCGCTCTTGTGAACCATCGTCCTGCCTGCTGGCGCTGCCGCGGCCTTCTGCAATCTTTACCTTCCTGGGACCTGCTGGCGCTGCCGCGGCCCGTTGTAACGACCATCCTCACCGGGACCTGCTGGCGCTGCCGCGGACCGTTCATCTTCCTGGGACCTGCTGGCGCTGCCGCGGCCCGTTGTAATGACCATCCTCACCTGGACCTGCTGGCGCTGCCGCGGACCGTTCATCTTCCTGGGACCTGCTGGCGCTGCCGCGGCCCGTTGTAACGACCATCCTCACCGGGACCTGCTGGCGCTGCCGCGGACCGTACATCTTCCTGGGACCTGCTGGCGCTGCCGCGGCCCGTTGTACCGACCATCCTCACCGGGACCTGCTGGCGCTGCCGCGGACCGTACCACCTAACCACCAAGCTCGAGGATTGTGAGCTCATCATCATCTCATCCGAACTACCTGAGTGGTAAATAGACTGACCCGCTACCCCCTTCCCTACCTTACGAGACTCTAATCGAGGGGACCCCTGAGTCCAGACCTCCTTGTACCATTCTACCGTATCGTAAATAAGTACCTATAAAGAACACTGAGCCTTATCCGTGTGTGATATCTGTCTGTGGGGGGGGGAAGTTACTTGTCTGTACGATCGCTGGAGACGGCTCTCCCTGGAGACCTCTCCCCCTGACCCCGGCCGGTCCTCCCGGTCCGTCTACCTTTTCTAACAAGAGACTTGAATCGAGGGGACCCCTGAGTCCAGACCTCCTTGTACCATTCAACCGTACCTTAAGAAGTGCTGATAAAGAACACTGAACCTTATCCGTGTGTGGTATCTGTCTGTGGGGGGGGAGTTACTTGTCTGTACGATCGCTGGAGACGGCTCTCCCCGGAGACCTCTCCTCCTGACCCCGGCCGACCCTCCCGGTCCGGCTACCCTTTCTAACAGGGAGTATAGCAAGGGGTGCTGAAGGGACAGGAGGTAGAGAAGACCAGGACCTACGAGAGCCCTGCTGACCTGGTCGCGGCTCGACCGATCTCTGAACCCAAGGACGCTACCTGACCCACGAGTCGCGGCTCCCCGAACTCTGAGACCATCGGAGCCCTGCTGTCGCGGCTCCCCGAACGCTGAAACCATCTGAGCCCTGCTGACGCTGTCGCGGCTCCCCGAACTCTGAACCATCTGAGCCCTGCTGATGCTGTCGCGGCTCCCCGAACTCTGAACCATCTGAGCCCTGCTGACGCCGTCGCGGCTCCCGTGAATCTGAAACCACCTGTGCCTGCTGAGAGACTCGCGGCGCTCCCATCCAGGAGAATCGGCGGAGATTGCCGAGTGAACCCAAATCCCCCAGCTCGAGGATTGAGAGCTGTGCGAAGGATACTCCGCAGAGACACTGAACTTAAAGACTGTCCCGCTACCCCAATACCCCCATCACGAAACCGCCGCCGCTTGTGGCATTGATTCAACAGCTGCATCTCGGATCATAAAGATCCCCTGAAACTATCGATAAAGTATACTGTCTGACTAAGAACTACTGTGTGGTGTCCCTCTGTCAAATAGTGTAAGCTCAGCGTGTACGATCCTAGGAACGAGACCCTTCCAGGGAGGGCCTCCCCGCCATTGCTCGGCCTAACTCTGGGAGAGGTGGTTCAAAGGGGTGGTCAGGAACGTATTCCGAAGCCCCCCGGAGAACGCCCTTCCAACAGCACCTACCTGTGCACCTCCACTGTTTGTACTTCATAAGCACCTATGTGTGCTCCTCCTCAGTTTGTACTTCATAAGCACCTACCTGTGCTCCTCCTCTGTACTTCATAAGCACCGACCTGTGCACCTCTGCTGTTTGTACTTCTCAAGCACCTACCTGTGCTCCTCCTCTGTTTGTACTTCATAAGCACCTACCTGTGCTCCTCCTCTGTTGGTACTTCATAAGCACCTACCTGTGCTCCTTCTCTGTTTGTACTTCATAAGCACCTACCTGTGCTCCTCCTCTGTTTGTACTTCACAAGCACGTACCTGTGCTCCTCCTCTGTTTGTACTTCATAAGCACCTATGTATGCTCCTCCTCTGTTTGTACCTCATAAGCACCACCTGTGCACCTGTACTGTTTGTACTTCATAAGCACCTACCTGTGCTCCTCCTCTGTTTGTACTTTATAAGCACCTACCTGTGCTCCTACTCTGTTTGTACCTTATAAGCACCTACCAGTGCTCCTCCTCTGTTTGTACCTCATAAGCACCTATCTGTGCCCCTTCTCTGTTTGTACCTCATAAGCACCTACCTGTGCACCTCTGCTGTTTGTACTTCATAAGCACCTACCTGTGCACCTCCTCTGTTTGTACTTCATAAGCACCTACCCGTGCTCCTCCTCTGTTTATACCTCACAAGCACCTACCAGTGCAACTCCTCTGTTTGTACTTCATAAGCACCCACCTGTGCTCCTCCTCTGTTTGTATATCATAAGCACCTACCTGTGCTCCTCCTCTGTTTGTACTTCATAACCACCTACCTGTGCAACTCCACTGTTTGCACGTCATTAGCACCTACTTGTGCAACTCCACTGTTTGTACTTCATAAGCACCTACCTGTGCTCCTCGTCTGTTTGTACCTCATAAGCACCTACCTGTGCTCCTCCTCTGTTTGTACTTCATAAGCACCTACCTGTGCTCCTCCTCTGTTTCTACCTCATAAGGACCTACCTGTGCTCCTCCTCTGTTTTACTTCATAAGCACCTATGTGTACTCCTCCTCTGTTTGTACTTCATAAGCACCTATGTGTGCTCCTCCTCTGTTTCTACCTCATAAGCACCTACCTGTGCTCCTCCTCTGTTTGTCCTTCATAAGCACCTATGTGTGCTCCTCCTCTGTTTGCACTTCATAAGCACCTATCTGTGCGCCTCTGCTGTTTGTACTTCATAAGCACCTACCTGTGCTCCTCCTCTGTTTGTGCTTCATAAGCACCTACCTGTGCGCCTCTGCTGTTTGTACTTCATAAGCACCTACCTGTGCTGCTCCTCTGTTTGTACCTCATAAGCACCTACCTGTGCTCCTCCTCTGTTTGTACTTCATAAGCACCTACCTGTGCTCCTCCTCTGTTTGTACCTCATAAGCACCTACCTGTGCTCCTCCTCTGTTTGTACCTCATAAGCACCTATGTGTGCACCTCTTCAGTTTGTACACAGGAGGTGAACAGGTAGGTGCATTTGAGGTACAAACAGAGGAGGTGCACAGGTAGGTGCTTATGAGGTAAAACAGAAGAGGTGCCTTGACCAAGTAGAGATTCCCACCACAAAAGGGAATACAAAGGTTAGTATTGAGCATCACCCCTGCATCCCAGATACCCCCCACACAAGGAAGCACAGCAATCAGAGCCATCATACTCCTGACCCAAACCAAACAGAGGTCATTACAGAGCCACTGACACTGGGAGAGTGTTCGAACAGATACGCACTCTTGGCTCCATCGCAGGGGACTGATATTGAAACTGTAGATCTGTTGACATCACCTCTTACATCAAACACACCACTGCTCAATGCCCATAATACCCCCGGAATACCCGAGGAGTTACATGACCACCCACAAACGCCTCCACACTTGCCTGTAACGTTCCCATCCAGGAGAATCGGCGGAGATTGCCGAGTGAACCCAAATCCCCCAGCTCGAGGATTGAGAGCTGTGCGAAGGATACTCCGCAGAGACACTGAACTTAAAGACTGTCCCGCTACCCCAATACCCCCATCACGAAACTGCCGCAGCTTGTGGCATTGATTCAACAGCTGCATCTCGGATCATAAAGATCCCCTGAAACTATCGATAAAGTATACTGTCTGACTAAGAACTACTGTGTGGTGTCCCTCTGTCAAATAGTGTAAGCTCAGCGTGTACGATCCTAGGAACGAGACCCTTTCAGGGAGGGCCTCCCTGCGATTGCTCGGCCTAACTCTGGGAGAGGTGGGTCAAAAGGGTGGTCAGGAACGTATTCCGAAGCCCCCCGGAGAACGCCCTTCCAACAGCACCTACCTGTGCACCTCCACTGTTTGTACTTCATAAGCACCTATGTGTGCTCCTCCTCTGTTTGTACTTCATAAGCACCTACCTGTGCTCCTCCTCTGTACTTCATAAGCACCGACCTGTGCACCTCTGCAGTTTGTAATTCTCAAGCACCTACCTGTGCTCTTCTTCTGTTTGTACTTCATAAGCACCTACCTGTGTTCCTCCTCTGTTGGTACTTCATAAGCACCTACCTGTGCTCTGTTGGAGGGAGGACCACCGGGGAGTCAGGGGGCCCACTCCGGGGCACCTTCCTACCGCAAAGTTATAGCCGAGCGCCGCTGAGAAGCCTCCTAGGAGTGGTCTTTCTCCTATGATCGTACTAGGCCCAGTAACACCACCATACAGGACTCCGCATCAGTTGCTTATCTAGGCACTTTATCAATAGTAGCACATTCGAAATATTTACAGGGGGATCGAGAGATCCAGAAAGAGTCTCAATGTCTTTGTAGGGACAGGGTAGCGGGACAGTCTTCGTACCAGCCTGGTACGGGGAAGCTCTGCGCCAGACCTTGCGTTAGGCCGAAGGTGGCTCCGGGGATTGGAGCGGCAGGTGCTGGTCTCAAAGCAGCTCGGACGTGGAGAGCCGCGACGGTGTCTGCGGGGCTCGGGTGGTAGTTCCACTTGGGTCGAGCCGCGACACAGTCAGCAGGGCTCCGGTGGTAGGTCCGCTTCGGTCGAGCCGCGACGAGGTCAGCCGGGCTCTGATGGCAAGTTCAACAAGGTCGGGCCGCGACAGCGTCAGCAGGGCCCCAAAGTTCCTGAAGGTCTTTAAGCATGGTGGAGCCGCGACGTAGTCAGCAGGGCTCAGAGCGTGGTTCCAGGATGAGTCTTTCTCCGTAGGGTCAGCCGCGATCCGATCAGCAGGGCTCTTGACTCCGGGATACAACTGCTGTCCTGTTGCAGGGTCGCCCCAGATATAGGTCTTGAGCCCTTTGATGTCCGGACCCTTGCGCCCGGGGGGGCGGAGAGGCCGGGTCGGGAGCGGCCAGATGCTCAGCAGGAGAGGCGCCAGGCCCAGGAGAGCTGTGGGGCGATCGCACCTAGGTGTGGGAGGACGGTTGGGGGTCCCATCGATACTGCCCTCTGCCGGGAGTGGGGAAGTGTTCACGTGGTACCCCCTGGCCAGTTGTTGGTGCCTTGATGTCGGGGCTTGCTGGGGCCGAGGCCGGGTTGAGCGGGGTCACGTAGGCTGGTGCGCAGTCACGTACAATCCAAAATGGAGGAGCCCCGAGGTGCAGGGGACCTCGTGCGGCTTGGCAAGGGGGAACAGGACCACGCCACGAGGCCGGCTCCAACAAGCATCCCCCCCAGCTGAAGGCAGGGAGAGTCACCCATCTCCTTGGGCGTTCTCCTCACCGAGGCGGAAGAATCTGGATAGGCCGTCGGCATTGGCGTGGTCGTTGCCGGGTCGGTGCTCTACGGTGAAGTCTATCCCTTGCAGCGAGATGGACCATCGCAACAATTTGGGGTTCTCGCCCCGCATCTGCATTAGCCACCGCAGGGGCCGGTGGTCAGTCTGGACTCGGAAGTGGGTGCCGAAAAGGTAGGGCCGGAGCTTTTTGAGAGCCCATACCACGGCGAAGGCCTCCCGCTCGATGGTGCTCCACCTCTGTTCTCGGGGCAGCAGTCGGCGGCTGATGAAGGCCACATGTCTGTCGAGGCCCTCGGTGTCCATCTGGGAGAGGACCGCCCCAACCCCGTACTCCGAGGCATCTGTCTGAACCACGAATTCCTTGCCGTAGTCAGGGGCCTGTAGTACAGGGGCAGCGCACATTGCCGCCTTGAGGGTTTCAAAAGCGCTCTGACAGCGGGGTGTCCAGTGCACCGTCTTAGGCTGCTTTTTGGAAGTGAGCTCCGTGAGGGGGCCCACAATACTGCCATAGTCTTTGATAAATCGCCGGTAGTAGCCTGTGAGGCCTAAGAAGGCCCGGACAGCTGTTTGGGGGGGAACAACCTTTACAACGCAACTTTTACAACGCACTACCATTACAACGCATTTTTTACAACGCATAATCCATTACAACGCATGATATTACAACGCATGACACTACAACGCATTTTTAAAAACTACCATTACAACGCATTCCATTACAACGCATACTACCATTACAACGCATACCATTACAACGCATAATATTACACTATACTATCCAACACTTACCCTACTGATGCACCCCCTGGAGTTAGAATAGTAATTTTTACCCCTATACTATCCAACACTTACCCTACTGATGCACCCCCTGGAGTTAGAATAGTAATTTTTACCCCTATACTATCCAACACTTACCCTACTGATGCACCCCCTGGAGTTAGAATAGTAATTTTTACCCCTATACTATCCAACACTTACCCTACTGATGCACCCCCTGGAGTTAGAATAGTAATTTTTACCCCTATACTATCCAACACTTACCCTACTGATGCACCCCCTGGAGTTAGAATAGTAATTTTTACCCCTATACTATCCAACACTTACCCTACTGATGCACCCCCTGGAGTTAGAATAGTAATTTTTACCCCTATACTATCCAACACTTACCCTACTGATGCACCCCCTGGAGTTAGAATAGTAATTTTTACCCCTATACTATCCAACACTTACCCTACTGATGCACCCCCTGGAGTTAGAATAGTAATTTTTACCCCTATACTATCCAACACTTACCCTACTGATGCACCCCCTGGAGTTAGAATAGTAATTTTTACCCCTATACTATCCAACACTTTCCCTACTGATGCACCCCCTGGAGTTAGAATAGTAATTTTTACCCCTATACTATCCAACACTTTCCCTACTGTTGCACCCCCTGGAGTTAGAATAGTAATTTTTACCCCTATACTATCCAACACTTACCCTACTGTTGCACCCCCTGGAGTTAGAATAGTAATTTTTACCCCTACACTATCCAACACTTACCCTACTGTTGCACCCCCTGGAGTTAGAATAGTAATTTTTACCCCTATACTATCTAATACTTACCTTAAATGTAATTTAATATTATGCGTTGTAATGGTATGCGTTGGAAAGGTAGTATGCGTTGTAATGGTAGTGCGTTGTAAAGGTATTTTTTTAAAATGCGTTGTAGTGTCATGCGTTGTAATGTCATGCGTTGTAATGGATTATGCGTTGTAAAAAATGCGTTGTAAGTGCATGCGTTGTAATAGTGTGCGTTGTAACGTCATACATCCCTGTTTGGGTGGCGGGGGGCTCCCATGCCTGGATGGCATCGACCTTCAACTGGAGGGGCGCCACCTGGCCACTCCCCACCTGATGGCCCAGATAGGTCACTGATCCTTGACCGATCTGGCACTTGCTGGCCTTAATCGTGAGCCCGGTCCTTTGGAGTGCGGCCAGGACTTCTTTGAGGTGTCCTAGGTGCGCGGCCCAGTGGTTGCTGAAGACTGCAATGTCGTCTAAGTAGGCCGCGCTGAAGGCTTCTAGTCCGGCCAGGACCTTGTTCTCCAGTCTCTGGAAGGTTGCTGGGGCGTTCTTCATACCGAAGGGCATCACCCGAAATTGGTAGTGCCCATCGGGGGTGGAGAAGGCGGATCGTTCCTGGGCGCCGGGGGTGAGCCTGATCTGCCAGTACCCAGCGGTGAAATCAAAAGTGCTTAGGTAGCGGGCGACCCCTAAGCGGTCGATCAGCTCGTCTGCCCGTGGCAGGGGGTGGGCATCGGTCTTGGTGACTGCGTTTAGGCCCCTGTAGTCCACACAAAATCTAAGTTCATGGGGGGTGCCGGGGGCGGCAGCCTTCGGCACCAAGACCACAGGGCTGGCCCACGGGCTGTCGGATGGCTCGATGACTCCGAGGGCGAGCATCTTGGAGACCTCCGTTTGTATGCAGGCTCGGACCCGGTCGGGCACTCTGTAGGCGCGGTGTCGCACAGGGGGGCTGTCCCCGGTATCCACGTCGTGGACGCACCAGGGGGTCACCCCGGGCGTGAGAGAGAAGAGGGCAGTGAAGGGTTGCAGCAGCTGCCGGCAGTCATGGCGCTGTTCTGGGGTCAGGGTGGTGGAGAGTTTGACGCCCTCCATGGAGCCGTCTTGGTCCGAGGACCCCAGGGGGTCGGGTAGGGGCTCGGAGTCGCTTTCGCCCCCATCGTCGGTAGCCAGCAGCAGGCTTAGTTCGGTTCGGGCAAAGTGGGGCTTGAGCCGGTTGGCGTGTAGGACCCGGAGGGGGTTCCTTGGGGACTCCATGTCGACCAAGTAGGTGACGGGGCTCTTCTTCTCAACCACCTTGAAGGGCCCGGTCCATTTGTCCTGAAGGGCGCAGGGGTCCACGGGCGACATGACCCAGACTTGCTGGCCCGGCTCGAACTCGATGGTCGAGGCATTTTCGTCATACCAGCGTTTCATGTCTTCTTGGCTGGCTTCGAGGTTGGCTTTTGCCAGGTCCCGGAACTTCCGAGTCTGGTTCCGCAGGGTCAAGAGGTACCTGTAGACGTCGGGGGGGGGGGGGCATCTTGGACGCTCGCCTCCCAGCCCTCTTTGACCAGGCTGAGGGGCCCTCGGACGGGGTGCCCATACAACAGTTCGAAGGGGCTGAAGCCCAGGTGTTAGACGGACCGGGAGGGTCGGCCGAGGACAAGGGGAGAGGTCTCCGGGGAGAGCCGTCTCCAGCGATCGTACAGACGAGTAACTTCCCCCCCACAGATGTACACCACATGAAGATAAGGTTTAACGTTCTTTATAAGCAATCTTTAGGTACGATAGAATGGTACAAGGAGGTCAGGACTCAGGGGTCCCCTCGATTCTAGTCTCTTGGTTGGGAAAGGGGGTAGCGGGACAGTCTTGTTACCAAACTGGTAGATGCGATGATATGATGGATAGCTCACAATCCTCGAGCTCGGCGTTCTAGATGGACGGGCCGCGGCAGCGCCGGCAGGTCCCGAGATGATCGTAGGTAGTGACGGTCCGCGGCGGCGCCAGCAGGTCCCGGTGAAGGTGGTAGTTACAACGGTCCGCGGCAGCGCCAGCAGGTCCCGACGAGGATGAAGGATGCAGAAGGTTGCGGCAGCGCCAGCAGGCAGGACGATAGTTCGCAAGGCAGGGCTACGGCAGCGCCAGTAGTCCATCAAGGATGAGTTCTTCACGGTGTCTCTCGACTCCAGGATACAACTGCCTTCCTGCTCTGGAGCTGCCCCAGTTATAGGTCTGGCGCCCTTTGATGTCCGGACCCTCGCACTTGGAGGTCGGGAGGTCCGGGATGAGGGAGTCCAGACACCCAGCAGGGGGGTGGAGCCAGCGCCCGGGGGAGCTGGCGGGCGATCGGCACCTGGCGGGGGAGAGCCATCGACACTTCTTTCTCCCATTGACCTGCTAAGTGGTCCGTTCACCTCCTGGGTGGATGGTGGTGCCGGGATGTCGGGGCCTGGCCAGGCCCAGGGTTAGGGTCGAGCTGAGGCCACGCGGCCTCGTGGTGCAGTGTCCAAGATGGCGGCCGGGCCGGGCGAGGGAGCCGGTAGTGGTTCGGCCCCATGATACAGAGATGTCCGGGGGCAGGAGTCCCGTATGAGACGGGGTGCGGGTTGCTTCTGTGGGTAACACCTGGAGGGCCGGGGCTCGGGCCCTGTCATGCGGGGAGGGAGCAAGCCCTTTATGTGGCCTGTCCAACATGCGTCCCCCCCAGCTGAAGGCGGGGAGAGTCACCCATCCTCTTGGGGACTCTCCTCGTCGAGGCGGAAAAAGCGTGACAGGCCATCCGCGTTGGCGTGGTCTTGGCCAGGTCGATGTTCCACAGTGAAGTCCATCCCCTGCAGGGAGATGGACCAACGCAATAGTTTGGGGTTTTCCCCCCGCATCTGCATTAGCCACTGCAGGGGCCGATGATCTGTTTGCACCCGGAAGTGGGTACCGAAGAGATAGGGCCTGAGCTTTTTGAGGGCCCACACCACTGCGAAGGCCTCCCTCTCGATGGTGCTCCAGCGCTGTTCTCGGGCCAGGAGGCGTCTGCTGATGAAGGCCACTGGTTGGTCAAGTCCCTCGGAGTTCAACTGGGAGAGGACCGCCCCGATGCCATGGTCAGAGGCATCTGTTTGTACGATGAATTCCCGACTGTAGTCGGGGGCCTGGAGTACAGGGGCAGTGCACCTGGCGGCCTTCAGCTTCTCGAAGGCCGCTTGACAGTCTGGGGTCCAGTTGACCTTCTTCGGGTGGTTTTTGGATGTGAGTTCCGTGAGGGGCCCCACAATGCTGCCATAGTCCCTCACGAACCGCCGGTAGTAGCCGGTGAGCCCCAAGAAGGCTCGGACCTCGGTCTGCGTGACTGGAGGCTGCCAGGACTGGATGGCAGCGATCTTGAGTTGTAGAGGGGCCACCAGACCGCTTCCCACCTGGTGTCCGAGATAGGTCACGGACCCCTGACCAATTTGGCACTTGCTGGCCTTGATTGTGAGGCCGGCCCGTTGGAGGGCCTGCAGGACCTCTCGGAGGTGGTGGAGGTGGTCGAACCAGTGGCGGCTGTACACAGCGATATCGTCCAGGTAGGCGGCGCTGAACTCCTCGAGTCCCGCCAAGACCTGGTTCACCAGTCGCTGAAAAGTAGCTGGGGCATTCTTCATGCCGAATGGCATGACTTTGAAGTGGTAGTGGCCATCGGGGGTGGAAAAGGCGGATCGTTCTTGAGCCCGGGGTGTGAGACCGATCTGCCAGTAGCCCGCTGTCAGGTCGAAGATGCTGAGGTAGCGGGCAGCCCCCATGCGGTCGATCAGTTCATCCGCTTGTGGTAAATATTTCGTTACCGGTACTATTTTTATGCGGTAAAGTCTATTAAGAACAACTCAGTAAAATGAGAGGCAGAATCCGTGGTATTAGAGGTTTTAAAAGGCTTTATTCCTATACAAAGGAACACAATTCGAATTGTTGGTGTTCTATTCCATCACCACGAAAGTTCAGGAAGGAAGGGCATATATTATTGACAGGTAATCATTTTTATAGAAAAGGCATTACAGTAAACCAGATGCAGTAGGCGTATCAACTGATAAGAAAAATAAACTATGCATGCGTAACTAGAATAGGCGTAACTAGACAACGTCATCATACATGATGTCATAAGTGGGTGGATCCATAAGAGAATCCTGCAATGTCAGCAGAAATATTTGGCAGAGATGCGTGCGCAGCCGCATGACGTGTGATTGACGTGCAACTAGAGGGAGAAAGGGACTTGACATTTAGCTCTACATGTGGAGACAAAAGTCTGGGGTTATGTCAACCTAATCCCAAATCATATCTAATATCCTATGTTTAAAGAACTGTGTTATCCAAAAAGAGAGGTCTCTTAGGATAGAATCTTATTCTATACTGACTATACTGACTGTTAGTGCGTGTACAAGCGTCTAAGTGTCTACACTAGATGCGAGGGGGTAGGAATATTCCATGGTAACAGGGCTATGAATTACTTGCATGAGGACAGCGAGGCCTGGCCCCTTTGCACGGTAGCTGGAGGAATGTTTACCTAAACTACTAGACAGGAATGCATCGGATGAGGGGCGGAGGAGATAATCTTGAAGGTGAAATACAGTTTTTGGCAGGCAAGGGGTGGATCAGGCACCGTTAGCCGCGCAAGGAATAAGACAAAGTTCATGGTCACAGATGCAGGCTCAGACTGGAGCTTTCAGAGAGAGAAAGCAGGAAAAGGCTTGATGACAGAATTCGGGCCTACTCGCCTGAATCTGTAAAATGTGGAAAGTGAACCACATAAAGTCGGTGGCCTTTCATACTTAGGAAAGGAATATCTGACCCATTCATGGTGGATCTGAAAGAGGACATGTTGACGGTGGACGCACATATATTTGCGTCTTCAAAACTGGAGCAGGAGGGAACATACATGTACGTATAGCATGTACATGGAGCCGTTGGGGTCTACGATAGGGGACATAACTGATCACAAAATTCATATTTCCTCATTCCCTCCTTGTCCCCTTCGGACCCTTAGGAGATATCGATCTTCATCAATCCATCGATCTGTTCATATAACATCATTTGTTCTTCTTTCTTCTTCCGGGATCTCGAACGAAAACTTGGATGTGGGATACACGAGGTGGCACACAGACCACAAATCGCTGGCCCACATTGTAGACATAAGCAGCAACTGAATAGTATGAGAAAGCCAATACCTAGGAAGGAGAGCATTCTCCATCCCCAGGCTGACAACACGCCCCAGAACCAACCGGACCAAGTCCAGGTGCCTGGACTCTGGTGTATCTGGCTTACAATCTTATGAAGGCGGGTTATGGCTTTATATACTGACGGCGAATTTTCTGGTATGAAAATGCAACAACTTGATCCGATGACCCTACAAGCTCCGCCCCTATCGGCCAGGATGACGTCAAGGACAAGACGATTTTGAAGCACAACAATCCGCATAGCAGACTGCTCTTCTGTTAAATTGCCTAAGGCGGAAATAGTTTCGTTCACTACTGCTTCAAGGGTTCTGGTTAGTCTACGTATCAGCTTACTATTAGTGACTGTACCTATATAGGGAAAGAAACCTTTATTGAAATCTGTGTATTTTTCCCATGCTGTTTCAGTGTAATCAACAATTGGGAGATCTCTCTGCTGTCTATTGTGTACTAAATGGGTATTTCTGTGATAATCAGGAGGAGCTAGGAAAACAGGTGGTAGGAGGAATGCTATGTAACAGGTACCATCCCAATCTAAAGGTAGGCGTATATATGCGGTCTGGCCACATATAAAGTAGGAATGACGAGAAGCTCTAAATGTAGACTTGCCTTGATCACTGAATTTTATTACAGTGGTGCATTTACTATGGCCCATGTGTATGGAGCCATTCTTTCTTATACATAGTTCCCCTTTTACTGGGAATACGGACATGGCGGGCAAGATTGGTGTAGCTTCAGATTCAACGTTCAGGATCATGAGGTTAAGTGTAAAATTACCTAATCCATATACCTCATTTTCTAGATCAGTTCCTGTTCTTTTGGGAAGTCCCTCCTGGTTAGGGTAGCAGACTTTAAGCAAAACTAAGTTCAGGTTTCCCCATACCCAGTTGTCTTGATAAACTGCGGAATTCGAATCTAGGGAATTGATCAAACTAAACCATGCTCCACAGGAGCCATTGTGTGTGAACGGATAGGGAAAGAGGGGCAAAACTCCCTTATAATTCTGATAGGGAGGGAGTCGGCCACATATCCAACAATTTGTGGCATTGCTGGTTTGATGAGAATGATGTAGCATACTAATGAATGTGTTATTGTGCAGCGCAAATCTATAAGACAATTCATGTGGAGGTAACTCACTAAAAGAATGTTCTGCAGTTATATTATAAGCATGCTTAGGAATAGGATAATACATGTGCAATAGGATGCTGACAATGATGATCAAAAGACTTAGAAAAAACAAAATTAATAATGTTACTGTACAATGACTACGAAATGATTTACAATACGCATGCTTTTTGAGCAGCATTTGATTATTTCTTTCTCTATTCCGGTCCAGAGGATACATGTCAGAGACAAATTCAACCGATTCACCTTGGAGAGGACTTAAACAATCAAATTGTCTGACTTACTGGACCTCAATTTTAGTTTATACAGTTTTTGTTTCGTTAATTCAGCCAAGGGAAGCTTTGAGTCTGTTTGTGAGGGAATACAGGGTTGAGTCTCGACGCTGGATGGTAGTCCATAAAATTTCTTGATATGACTCGAGTGCAACCACCCTTTTCTTCCCTCGATTTTCACAGCTGTCCTTGTGGTAAGTAAAACCAACTTCGGTGACTTCCACCTAGGATCCAGTTGGGTCTTCCGGTCGAAATTCCTGACCAAAACCAGATCCCCAGGAACCACGTCATGGGGTTTCACCTCAGTATTGTCGGGAAAAGCTGCGGATACCTGTGAACGACAAGATTGTAGTGCAGACATCAAAGAAGCCAGGTAATCTGTCAGCATATTACAGTCAACGTCAGTTATTTTACGAGGTATAGGCGTCCCCCACATATTTGGTGGTCTACCGAAGATCACCTCATACGGGGATAGCCCTGTTCGAGAATGTGCTACCATTCTCATGTAAAAGAGCGCAACTGGTAAAGCTACTATCCATTCGACACCTTTCTCTCTACATATTTTGAACAATCTAATTTTCAGAGTTTGATTATGGCGTTCCACGAGACCTGCCGCCTCGGGATGTCGGACACAGTGAAATTTCCATTGGTATCCCAATAGAAGGGAAACGTGTTTCATTAGTTCGGATGAGAACGGCTGGCCGTTATCTGAGTAGACAACACGTGGTAAACCGTACCGTGGGAAGAATTCTCGAACTAACTGTTTGGCAGTAGTCGGGGCAGTGTAATCTGAAACCGGGTATGCTTCTGTCCAACGGGAAAGAGCACAGACAACTACGAGGACATATTTGAATCCTCGACATCGTTCCATCTGGATATAATCCATCTGGAGGACTTCAAAAGCATGATCGGGAGTTTGGAATCCACCCTGTTCTACGGGGATGCTTTTACCTGGATTAAACTGACAACATATCATACAGGTACGAACTTTTTGTTTCGCTGCGGCTCGCAAGTGTTTGTTGAACCAAATGTGTTGAATGCTGTCTAGCATAGCTTTTTCTCCTAGGTGCGCTGGACTATGTATTGTGTTAATGATGACTTGGACCATTGAGTCGGGAAGAAACCATATAGATTTTTCCTTCGTCATCCATCCTTGATCTGTTTGGATCCCTCCTAATTCAGTCCATTTCTTTATTTCTTCTGGTGTAGCATGTGTCTGTATGTCAATTACATCAAGGGCGGGATCCTTAACTGTCATGCAATGTGTTGGTGTCAGGACTATTGTCTTTGTCATGTCAGTTGTGTGAGTCTGATTCTGAGCAGTCTGTTTAGCTGTTCTGTCAGCTAGGTCATTACCCTGAGAAATAATATCGGTAACTTTTGTGTGGGCTTTGCATTTCATAATCGATATTGCAGTAGGTAGATGAATCGCGTCTAATAGGGCTTGAATGAGGGGTCCGTGTTGGATGTGGGCACCGTGAGAAGTTAAATAACCTCTCTCTCGCCACAGTACGCCGAAGTCATGGACGACTCCGAATGCATAACGTGAATCTGTGTTTATGTTGACTTTTTTATTTGTGGCTTGAATACAGGCTTGTGTCAGAGCGATGAGCTCTGCTGCTTGAGCTGACAAAGTGTTAATACAATTTGTTTCAATGACCTCAGTATCTGTTGTGACTGCGTAAGCAGCCACTAACTCTCCTGTACTTGTTCTCATACATGACCCATCTACATATAATGTCAAGTCTGGATCTGTCAAAGGGATATCTGTCAAGTCTTGTCTGGGTTTCGTCGTGATAGTAATGACTTCGACACAATCATGTGCCAATGGATCTGTTCCGCCTACTGGTAACAGTGTGGCAGGATTTAACGTATTACAACGTCTGATTTCTATGTGTGGCTGAAACAATGTTAATTCGTAACCGGTGAGTCTCGCTATAGTCAAGTGTTGTGTTTGTGTGCGGTTCAAAAGAACCTCTACTGCGTGTGGTACTTGTACTGTCAATTGATGTCCTAACACTATGGCATCGCTTTGTCGGATTGCTAAAGCTGTTGCTGCCACTGATTTTAGGCACGCTGGAAGTGCCTGCGCTACTGGATCTAATGTACTAGAGAAATAAGCACATGGTTTGTGTGATCCTGCTTGTTCCTGAGTGAGTACTGACAAAGCAGTACCTTCGCGTTCTGTAACAAAGAGTGTAAACTGTTTACTGTAACATGGTGTTGCTAGGACAGGTGCTTGGCATAAAGCTTTCTTTAAGCTTTCAAAGGCATGTGTATGTTCTGGAGTCCAAGGGAGGACAGTCGATGTTGCTGCCTCCTGTGTTGTCAACTGGATGAGTGGTTTTGCTAGAAATGCATATTGAGGGATCCACTGCCTACAGTATGAAGTGAGGCCTATAAAAGCCCGCACCTCCTTTTGTGTCTTGGGTGGTGGCATGTTAGCAATTAACTGGATGCGATCGGGTGTAAGCTGCCTTCCCTCCTTGGACAGCGAGTGCCCAAGATAAACAACTCGCTGGACACAGAATTGCAGCTTGGAAGGGGACACCTTGTGCCCCTTGTCGGCCAGAAATTTTAAAACCGTCAGTGACGCTTTTTCACATTCATGTTCGCTTCGGGCGGTGATCAGCAGATCATCGACATATTGAAGCAAGGCAGTGTTAACTGGCATGTGAATACTGTCAAGTTCTCGTTTCAGTGCTTGGCTATAGATGCTGGGGCTTTCTGTAAATCCTTGAGGTGCGCGTGTGAATTTAAAACTTCGTCCATTTAAACTAAAACCGAATAAGTATTGACTTTCTGGATCAATTGGGACACTAAAGAAAGCATTCTTGAGATCAATTACAGTGAAAAACGTTGCTTCTGAGTCAATAGCTGTGAGTAATGAGGAGATATCTGGGACCACAGGGTATTGTGGTACAATGCATTTATTTAATTCGCGCAGATCAATAACCAATCGGTATACTGGCGGAGCTTTTGGATCCGTTCTTTTAAGAATCGGAATTATCGGGGAATTACATACATTGGAGTCGGTCTCGACAACCACTCCTTGGGCAATAAGCTCGTCAATGATTTGCAGTAAAGCCACTACAGCATCTGGGGGTAACTTGTATTGTCGTATTCGTGGTAGTACTATTCCTGATTTCAGTGTAACTCGATATGGTGTAATGTTCATGCAACCAACATCAGTGGGGCCTTGTGCCCATAGATGTGTAGGTAAATTCTGCAGTCGGTGATCCATGTCTCTGGATACGTAGTGACCTTTAAAGTCACGTAAAAATAATCGTACTCCTTCCGGAGAGCAACATATTATGGCTCCTAGAGCTTTCAATGTTTTTATACCTAACAAGTTTTCTGGACATGATTTAGTAAGCAATAAATCTGTAGTACGTGTTAATGGACCGACTGTAAGTGGAAGAGGTTGTGTTACGTCATTAATTATAGGTTTTCCTGAGAATCCAAGGGAAATATTTTGTGAGCCTGAGAGGGGTGCCCCTGGAACTTCACTGCGTCTTATAGTTGTTCTGCTTGCCCCTGTATCAAGTAAAAACTTTCTGTCTTCCCCTAATAGTTCACTATGTACATAAGGTCCCTCTTGGTCTACAGGAACCTCTATAAGGGGTAAGCCAACTTCCCTCTCTAGGCTATCTCATGAGTATCGTTGATAATCGGGATAATCTGTTTGTGCGTACTGATACATCTGTTGTGTTGTTGCTTGAGTTGCAGCGACAGGCTGCGCTTGTGGTGGTGCTACGGTCTGTTGTGGTGCTGCCTGTTGCGGAGCTAATTGTTGCGGAGCTAACCTAGGTTGTGCCTGCTGAGGCAGTTGCTGTTGATTCTGATCCTGTCTAGGTGGACGTGGTCTCTCATGTGTTCTACCTGTGGCAATATTATGTTTCAGGACTGGACAATCGTGTATATAATGACCTGGTTGTTTACAGTAGTTGCATGTCCCTTTCGCAGGACTTGCGGAATCACCCTTTTGGTGACTATCGGCTGGAACTGATTGTGCAACAAGCATTTTCATTTTCGTATCTTTCATACGTCTTTGTTCATGTTCTTGTTCTTCTCTAATTCTATTGTGGTGATATTGTAACATCTGTAGCATCTGTGATGGGGTATTACCTTGCCAGGTACTTTCGAATTTCAATACTCTATTCTTGACTTGTAGCAGAGAATTTTCAACTAATTTTGTCACAAACAGATGTGAATATGACTCACTGCTGGCTTTTATACCACTATTTATACTAAAACATTTTTCAAATCGGGAATAAAAATCACTGGTGTCTTCATCTGGTTTTTGTTTACAGGCTGAGATTGCACCCCAGTCTTCCTTTTTCGTAGTTAATAAACGTGGCAGTACCTGTATTAGTAATCCTGCTAATGCTGTAGTCTTATCCCCAAGCCCTGCTCCTGCAGCTCGGGCCTTTTCTTCGTTTTCTAATGCTGTCCAATCTATCTTTTGGTCTCCCACCTCCCATTCTTTTTCTTTGAGTTTCTCATAAACACCGGCGGGTAATAGGACCTTTAATATTTTCATAATATCGGGGTAGGTATACTCTCCCATGAGTAACATGTCTTTTATCTCACGGTGGAAACCTGCTGGGTCCTTGTCATGACTAGGTACTACTTTCTTCATTTCTAATAATTCTAGTTTAGTTATAGGCGTGTACACAAACACGCGTGTAAAATAATCACCGGCACCTCTAATTGGGTGTACCTCGCGTAACGGATTCTGTCTGTCTATGTGATACATTTTTCTTCCCATGATGGGAACTGGAACGTGTTCTGGGCATACGAAATTTAGATATTGGTTTCGGGATTCTAGAATTTCCTTAATCAAATCAGTACCTGATCCTCTCCATATATTCGTGAGCAGTTCTGTCAATATGTCAGGTAAGGGTCCTGGATCGGAGTGTTGACCTTTATATAATATAAGGAGGTGTTGAATCATGTATACACTAGCTAAACGCTGTTCATATGGGTCTAGATTCAGAAACGTGTGTGCAAGTACATCGTCATTGTATTCGCCGGGACTGTCAGCCCATTGTACTGCTGACCTGGCTAATTCTTGTTCGTCCATGGAATCGAGCACGTGGTACCCCCTTCGATCTCGGAGTAATTTATCAGCGGCTTGGAATAAGTATTCAGGGGATTTTGTATTTAGCATAGGGTTTGGAAGATGTCTATTACATTCTGGACGTATTGGACGTATTGGGTCGTTAAAACCTCTGGTATTATTATGGGATCTTCCACTACCTACATAAGCTATTGTATCTACTTGGTCTGATTCTAGCTCCTCCTCCTCTCTGTTTAGGTCAGCGGCGTCTACCTCTAATCTTTCTTCGTGTATTCGTTCTACTTCTTTGCGGATCTTTCGGTACATAGCTACTATACATAACAGTTTATCATGTCTCCCTTCTGATATATTCTTACCCCAAGTGACAAGTTTTTGCATTTCTTCCGGATTTACCCCTGGCCGGTCTTGATTTCTGATTACACAGTTTATGAGGAAACGTAACAGTTGTCCCTGTACCTCCGCTTTCTGGTACTCCATGGCTCTGCTAATACTTTCAGGACCTCGTCCTGACTGGACAAAGTGATATATATTTTCTAAATGTGTAGCCATTCCTGGTAGCTTCGTTAAATATATTGCAGCTCGTCTAATACGTAATGATGACAGCAGCATTTCGTCCCGTTTACCGGGTACAGGATCATATCTACAATCTACTAGAAGTTCCTTGAGCATGTCGGGGGTTGTTAGTTTGGGCGTACGTTGATGTGCTAATTCTCTAAGGGAAAATTTATTTCCTCTGGGTGGCGTAGAAAAAATGTCTGTCGTACCTCCTGTAGCACCGTCTGGGGTGCTGGACGTGAAAGGATTTGTTGAAGGTGAGACAGCAACCGTCGTTGCGGGAAAAGCTGTAGAAACAGATGTGCTTGTCGGAATGTGTGTCGAAGCTTGTTGTTGTGGAGGTACAGACGGAGAGTCTTGGCGATGAGCATCATCGGCAAGCGGTCTATGTGGTGCGGTATTAGCATACTCGGGAGCTGCGTCATCTAAATAGGAGGAAAGGAAAACATCTTCTGCGGTTCTAGGATGCCCCTTGGGATGTGCTTTTATCGGAAACAATGGAGGTGGCAAGTCTTTTGGTATTTCCGGAGTAGCCTTAGTTAACCCTTCGGCCAGAAGTGGATACATACCGTTCATAAGGGCGTTTCTTTGTCTGTCTATTTGTTCTGATTTTACTCGGGTACCTTCCTCAAGTAATAGATTTTCCCGGACTTTATTTGAATTCTCCTTACCCTTATCTTCCTGTCTGAGTGCTTTTTCTGTACGTCTATATGATTCTTTACGCCATAATTCAATGGCATCTTTCTGTGACTGTCTGGCTTTCTTTTTCCATAATTCTTCTTCTACTCTCATGATGCAATCTGCATCCCAGGTCCCCGCTGCGGGCCATCTCTGAGTCTCTGGTAATTCTTTGGTGTAGTCCACCCATAAATCAAGAAATAATACGGCATCTAGGCCATGCTTATGATACATAAAGTACCCTGGAGTGTCCCTAGGTGGGATGGGAACGGCTTCTTCGAGTACACCTTTTCTAGTTTTGATCTGTCTTAGTTTCGAAAAGAGCGGCATTTTTAGACCTTATTACTAGAACACACTTTACAAAAACACAATAATGAACAGTCATTCACACCACAGTATATAGAACGTATTTAAAACATTTAACACTTAACAATTTTACGAACAATGATAACTAATAGAAAACTAGTTACTGACATTATACTGACACTAGATAATACTTATTTATCTTATTTATACGCAAAACATACTATATATACTGCTAAACAGTACAGATACACTGCTAAAACAGTGCAGACCGGATTTGTGTACCCAAACCCGTCTTGACCGGCACAGACTATGTGCACGTTAAATGCCTCCCCGGTAATGGTACTCACCGGGTAGCTCGGAACGGAAGGCCTCGGAACAGAACTGAAACTGGACTGGACCGGACTGGACTCGGAACTTCGGAACCTGGTGGGTCTCTGTATACCTCGGATCTTGCTCTCTCAGCTAGGCTCTGGTCGGGATACTTCGCACTTCTCACCGCCTCGTCTGGGTGTTGATCGCAGCCTCAGTCGTCCCCGCTTGGCCGGAGGGAGATACAGGAAATCCTGCAGATACGCGTTTTTGTCCGTTCAGCTGTGGCAGGAGACCGGGCCTGCAACGCACCGCCGGCGCGTGAGATGAGAAAGTGTCCCTGTTCGGGCGCCAATTTATGTGGTAAATATTTCGTTACCGGTACTATTTTTTATGCGGTAAAGTCTATTAAGAACAACTCAGTAAAATGAGAGGCAGAATCCGTGGTATTAGAGGTTTAAAAAGGCTTTATTCCTATACAAAGGAACACAATTCGAATTGTTGGCGTTCTATTCCATCACCACGAAAGTTCAGGAAGGAAGGGCATATATTATTGACAGGTAATCATTTTTATAGAAAAGGCATTACAGTAAAACAGATGCAGTAGGCGTATCAACTGATAAGAAAAATAAACTATGCATGCGTAACTAGAATAGGCGTAACTAGACAACGTCATCATACATGATGTCATAAGTGGGTGGATCCATAAGAGAATCCTGCAATGTCAGCAGAAATATTTGGCAGAGATGCGTGCGCAGCCGCATGACGTGTGATTGACGTGCAACTAGAGGGAGAAAGGGACTTGACATTTAGCTCTACATGTGGAGACAAAAGTCTGGGGTTATGTCAACCTAATCCCAAATCATATCTAATATCCTATGTTTAAAGAACTGTGTTATCCAAAAAGAGAGGTCTCTTAGGATAGAATCTTATTCTATACTGACTATACTGACTGTTAGTGCGTGTACAAGCGTCTAAGTGTCTACACTAGATGCGAGGGGGTAGGAATATTCCATGGTAACAGGGCTATGAATTACTTGCATGAGGACAGCGAGGCCTGGCCCCTTTGCACGGTAGCTGGAGGAATGTTTACCTAAACTACTAGACAGGAATGCATCGGATGAGGGGCGGAGGAGATAATCTTGAAGGTGAAATACAGTTTTTGGCAGGCAACGGGCTGGATCAGGCACCGTTAGCCGCGCAAGGAATAAGACAAAGTTCATGGTCACAGATGCAGGCTCAGACTGGAGCTTTCAGAGAGAGAAAGCAGGAAAAGGCTTGATGACAGAATTCGGGCCTACTCGCCTGAATCTGTAAAATGTGGAAAGTGAACCACATAAAGTCGGTGGCCTTTCATACTTAGGAAAGGAATATCTGACCCATTCATGGTGGATCTGAAAGAGGACATGTTGACGGTGGACGCACATATATTCGCGTCTTCAAAACTGGAGCAGGAGGGAACATACATGTACGTATAGCATGTACATGAGCCGTTGGGGTCTACGATAGGGGACATAACTGATCACAAAATTCATATTTCCTCACGCTCGGGGGATGGGATGAGCGTCGGTTCTGGTGACAGCATTCAAGCCCCGATAGTCGACGCAGAATCGGAGCTCAGGAGTGGTGCCGGGGGCAGCAGCTTTGGGGACCAGCACGACCGGGCTGGCCCAGGGGCTGTCCGAGGGCTCGATGACCCCGAGCGTGAGCATCTTTGACACCTCCTCTTGGATGCAGGCCCGTACCCGATCTGGTACGCGGTACGCCCGATGTCTGATAGGAGGACTGTCCCCAGTGTCCACGTCGTGCAAGCACCAGGGGGTGACCCCTGGGGTGAGGGAAAACAGGGTCGCAAACTGCAGCAGGAGGTCCCGGCAGCCTTGGCGTTGTTCCGGGGTGAGGGCATCTGAGAGTCGGACCCCGTCCACGGAACCATCTTTCTCACGAGTCTTTAGGAGGTCAGGGAGAGGCTCGGAGTCTTCTTCCGCTCCACTGTCTGTAGCCATCAGGAGGCTGAGCTCCGAGCGCACAAAGTGGGGTTTGAGTCTGTTGGTGTGGAGGACCCGGAGGGGGTTCCGTGGAGATTCCATATCGATGAGATAGGTGACGGGGCTCTTGCGCTCGACCACTTTGAAGGGCCCCGTCCACTTGTCCTGCAAGGCACATGGTTCGGTGGGGGACATCACCCACACTTGGCCAGGTTCGAATTCGATGGAGGAGGCATTTTGATCGTACCATTTTTTCATGTCCTCCTGACTGGCCTCAAGGTTCCCTTTCGCCATTTCTCTGAATCGCCTGGTCTGATTACGTAGGGTCAGGAGGTACTTGAAGACGTCTGGAGGGGTCTTTAGGGGGGCCATCTCCCAACCTTCTTTGACTAGGCTGAGGGGCCCTCGCACAGGGTGTCCGTACAAGAGTTCGAAAGGGCTGAAGCCGAGGGACTTCTGGGGGACTTCTCGATATGCGAAGAGGAGGCACGGAAGTAGCACATCCCACTGGCGACGGAGGGGCTCTTCCAACCCCCCAATCATTCCCTTGAGCGTGCGGTTGAACCGCTCGACTAGTCCGTTTCCTTGAGGGTGATAGGGGGTCGTGAATCGGTAGGTGACCCCGCACTGTTGCCAGAGGGACTTCATATATTTTGAAATAAAGTTTGTGCCTCTGTCGCTGACGACTTCTCGGGGGAAGCCCACCCGGGAGAAGATCCCCATTAAGGCCCGGCCGACCACCGGGGCTGTTACAGTTCGCAGGGGAACAGCCTCGGGGTGGCGTGGTCCACCAGTACCAGGATGAACCGATGTCCTTGTGCTGTACGGGGGTCCAGGGGCCCCACAATGTCTATTCCCACCCTCTCGAACGGGGTGGTGACAACTGGGAAGGGTTGCAGAGGTGCTTTAAGTTTGCGGCCTCTCTTCCCGCTGGCCTGGCACGTGGGGCAGGACCGGCAGTGGTTGAGGACGTCGTTTCTCATCTTTGGCCAGAAAAAGTGGGTCACCAGGCGACTGTAGGTTTTGTCCTGGCCCAGGTGTCCAGCCAGAGGGACATCGTGGGCCAAATTTAACAAGAAGTCTCTAAAACGGAGGGGCACCACCAGCACTCGACTGGCCCCTAACTCCGCGATTCTCTGTTCACTGTACAACAGGTCGTTGTCCCAATAGATCCAATGGGCTCCGGTGGTGTCCCCTGCGCTCTGGGCGAGGGCTTGCTGGTGGAGTCCCTCGAGGGAGGGACAGGTCTTCTGCTCTTGACGGAACTGTTCCTGGGTGGGCCCCCCTTCTTGACGCCACTGAGCCAGGTCGGGAAGGTCCTGGGGCTGAGCGAGCCCTTCGGGGGTTTGCTCTGGGGGGTCGGTATGGTCGGTGTCCTCTACTGGAGCGATCGGGGGAGGAGGTGCTGGCCATTCGGGTTCTTTTGGTCGGGGGATGGCACGGGCGGCCATGGACCGGGTGGTTACGCACGCCCAGTCCGGGAGGCCCAACATCCCCAGGTGCTCTCTTCTTTCTACGGCGGCCCACGGGGAACTCTCAAGATCATTCCCCAGGAGACAGTCCACGGGGGCATCATCTCAGACCGTCACCTTCAACATGCCGGAGACTCCTCCCCATTCGAAGGGGACGCAGGCCATCCGACATAGACTCTCCGAATTGTCGGCTGAACGGACGGGGCAGAGAATGTTCGGCAGGATCTGTTCTGGGGTCACCAGGTGACAGCGGACGGCCGTCACACTGGCCCCCGTGTCACGTAGTGCTTCGGCCCTGCGTCCATTAATGTTCACCCACTGACTATATTTTCTGGTGTTGGCGGGTAGGGGAGCCCGCGGGACCATGTCTCTTCCCCCTAGGCACGCTAGAATCATGGCGGCCGGTTCCCACTCTTGTTGTTCTTGTTCGCATTCTTCCTGTTCTTCTGAGATTTGTTCTCCCCCCAGGGCGGCGGCAGCTACCTGGCGGGGTCTCGGAGTTTGGTTCTGTGGACAGTTCGGGTCATTGGCGTAGTGGCCGACTCGCTGGCATCGGTGACACGTGACATTGGCTCGGAACCCCGGGCGCATCGGGGGGGTTGCCCCGGCTGGCCGGGGGTGGGGTGCTGGCAGCGGGGGCGGCCGGGACGGTGTCTCTTCCTCGTCCCTGGCCTCCTCCTCCTCCTCGGGGACGATGCTGACCTTGGTTGTTCCGGTTCTGTTCGTGCGGCCCCCTCCGGCCTACTCGGGTGCTTGCCCACCGGTCAGCTTCGGCGGCGAGCTGCCGTGGGTCAGTCAATTTACTGTCGAGGAGGTGCTGCCGGAGCTCCCACACCATGAGATTAAAAAGTTGCTCGTAGGTCGTTACGTGGCTTCCCTTGATCCAACCCTCGAAGGCTCGGCTGAAATAGTTTACATATTCCACCCAAGTTGTACCCGGGATCCGGGTGCAGTCTCGGAACCTCTGGCGGTACATTTCGGGTGTGAGCCCATATCGGGTGAGGAGGGCAGCCTTCATGTGGTCGTAGGATGTCATCAGATGGTCTGGGAGCTGTAACAGGGCATCGCGGCCTTCATTGACGAACCTCCCCCATAGACCGGCTCCCCAGTCACTTCGATCGATCCGGTGGGAGGTCATGGCGATCTCGTAGGCCTTGAACCACTGTTGTATGTCCTCATCTCGGAAATACTCTCGAACGACATCCTTGGGGATGTGGACTTTCTTTTCTGTCGCTCCTGGGGTGCGCGGTGGCTCGGGCACCCCCAGTTCTTTGTTCTGCTTCCGTAGGTCTATTTCTGCCAGTTTGCGCTCGTGTTCGTACGCTAATCTCTTTTCTTCGAGCTCTCTCTGCCTCTGTTTTTCTTCCCGTTCTTCTCGGAGCCGCAGATGTTCTAGGTTCAGTTTTTGTTCGGCTAATTTTAGTTCACCGTCCATTTTGAGCCGTGCCATTTCTAACTCATGTAGTCTGCTTTTTTCTCTTTCTTGGATCTCTTCCTGCGAGAGACCCGTTCTTCGCTCCTCGGGAGCCGTGGTGTTCCTTTCTGATGCTGCAATGTTTTGGTCCGGGGGTCTGTCGGCCCCGGTTTCTGCCCACGACTCAATGGCGTGCTTGAAATCGTCTTTGGTACTCAGACCGGTGGTAGCAATGCCTAGTTCAATGCAGAATTGTTTCAACTCATGATGGCTGTACTCTTCCAATTTCTCCATCTGGAATTTCTCGGTGGATCCGCTCTCTTTGGTTGTCATTGTGGTTTCGTCGTGGGGTGAGCTACTCTCTGTACGATTACGCGTTGGTTCGGATCGCGCCGCTGGCCACCAATGTTAGACGGACCGGGAGGGTCGGCAGAGGACAAGGGGAGAGGTCTCCGGGGAGAGCCGTCTCCAGCGATCGTACAGACGAGTAACTTCCCCCCCACAGATGTACACCACACGAAGATAAGGTTTAACGTTCTTTATAAGCAATCTTTAGGTACAATAGAATGGTACAAGGAGGTCAGGACTCAGGGGTCCCATCGATTCTAGTCTCTTGGTTGGGAAAGGGGGTAGCGGGACAGTCTTGTTACCAATCTGGTAGATGCGATGATATGATGGATAGCTCACAATCCTCGAGCTCGGCGTTCTAGATGGACGGGCCGCGGCAGCGCCGGCAGGTCCCGAGATGATCGTAGGTAGTGACGGTCCGCGGCGGCGCCAGCAGGTCCCGGTGAAGGTGGTAGTTACAACGGTCCGCGGCAGCGCCAGCAGGTCCCGACGAGGATGAAGGATGCAGAAGGTTGCGGCAGCGCCAGCAGGCAGGACGATAGTTCGCAAGGCAGGGCTACGGCAGCGCCAGTAGTCCGTCAAGGATGAGTTCTTCATGGTGTCTCTCGACTCCAGGATACAACTGCCTTCCTGCTCTGGAGCTGCCCCAGTTATAGGTCTGGCGCCCTTTGATGTCCGGACCCTCGCACTTGGAGGTCGGGAGGTCCGAGATGAGGGAGTCCAGACACCCAGCAGGGGGGTGGAGCCAGCGCCCGGGGGAGCTGGGGGGCGATCGGCACCTGGCGGGGGAGAGCCATCGACACTTCTTTCTCCCATTGACCTGCCAAGTGGTCCGTTCACCTCCTGGGTGGATGGTGGTGCCGGGATGTCGGGGCCTGGCCAGGCCCAGGGTTAGGGTCGAGCTGAGGCCACGCGGCCTCGTGGTGCAGTGTCCAAGATGGCGGCCGGGCCGGGCGAGGGAGCCGGTAGTGGTTCGGCCCCATGATACAGAGATGTCCGGGGGCAGGAGTCCTGTATGAGACGGGGTGCGGGTTGCTTCTGTGGGTAACACCTGGAGGGCCGGGGCTCGGGCCCTGTCATGCGGGGAGGGAGCAAGCCCTTTATGTGGCCTGTCCAACACCAGGGATTTCTGTGGAACCTCTCGATAGGCGAACAGGAGGCATGGCAGCAGGACGTCCCATCTCCTCCTCAGGGGCTCTTCCAGGCCCTTGATCATTCCTTTCAAGGTTCTGTTGAACCGCTCGACCAGTCCGTTCCCCTGGGGGTGGTAAGGGGTGGTGAACTTGTAGGTGACCCCACATTGTTGCCAGAGGGATCTCATGTATTTCGAGATGAAGTTCGTACCCCTGTCGCTCACCACTTCTCGGGGGAACCCCACCCTGGAGAAGATGCCCATCAGGGCCCGGCCCACCACTGGAGCTGTCACAGTTCGGAGGGGGATGGCCTCTGGGTATCGGGTGGCGTTGTCGACCAGTACCAGGATGAAGCGGTGGCCCAGGGCGGTTCGGGGGTCGAGGGGCCCCACGATGTTGATCCCTACCCATTCGAACGGGGTGTGGACGGCTGGAAATGGTTGGAGGGGGGCCTTGACTCGACCCCCAGTCTTCCCGCTGGCTTGGCAGGTCTGGCAGGACCGGCAGTGGTGGTCCACGTCTCTCCGCATTCGGGGCCAATAAAAATGGGCCACCAAGCGGCTGTAGGTCTTGTCTCGTCCGAGGTGTCCGGCGAGGGGCACGTCATGCGCCAGGTTCAGGAGGAACTCTCGGAATCGGCGGGGAACCACCAACACACGGCCGGCTCCTAGTTCGGCGACTTTCTGTTCGCTATATAACAAGTCATTGTCCCAATAGATCCAGTGGGGTCCCCCGTGGCCTGGCCGGCCGCTTGCTGTCGGGCCCCCTCGAGGGACGGGCAGGCCTTCTGTTCTTGTTGGAACTGTTCGCGGGTGGGGCCCCCGTCGTGGCGCCACTGGGCCAGCTCGGGGATCTCGCTGAGGGAGGCGGCCTCATCGTCAGGCTCCTCCGTGCCGGAGGAGGGTGGCAGTTCTGGACCCGCAGGCTCGACGGGGGCCGCTGCAGCGGCTGGTTGGGCGGTCATGGAACGGGTGGTGGCGCAGGCCCATTCGGGCAGCCCTAGCATCCCCAGATGCTCTCGGCGCTCCACCTGGGCCCAGGGGGAGCTCTCCAGGTCGTTCCCCAGGAGGCAGTCCACTGGAGCGTCGTCGCGGACAGTTACTTTCAGGGTGCCTGACACTCCTCCCCACTCGAAGGGGATCCGGGCCATCCGGCACATGCTTTCGGTGTTGTCCGTGGTCCGGACAGGGCATAGGACATGAGGCAGGATCTGTTCGGGGGTCACCAGGTGGCAGCGGACAGCGGTCACACTGGCCCCAGTGTCACGGAGGGCTTCGGCCCGTTGCCCATTGATGGTGACCCACTGCTGGTACTTCTGGGTGTTGCTCGGGATGGGGGCTCGGGGCACCATTTCTCGGGTGCCCAGGCATACGAGTGACATGGCAGCCGGTTCCCACTCGGGGGACCCGACGTCGCGGTTTTCCTCCTCTTCTCCTTCCCCCAGGGCTGCGGCGGCTATTTGTCGGGGAGGGGGTGCAGCGGTCCCGTTTCGTCGGTTCACGGGGCAGGCCGGGTCGCTCGCATAGTGGCCTGTCTGTTGGCAGCCGAAGCAGGTCACTGTTGGTCGGGGTCCAGGCCTGGTGATGGGGGTCCCCCTACGGACCAGGGTCGGGACGTGTGGTTGGTGGCTTGGCCTCGTGGCGGGCTTCGGGGCGGCCCGGCCGGGAATTCTCAACTGCGGTGGGACCCTCCTCCTCCGCCCCGCTGGCGAGGAGGTCCCGTGGTACTCCGTTGGTAGTCCCCCATGGGGTTCCGGGGGACCCAGGTGTTGACCCATCGGTCGGCTTCGGCGGCGAGCTTCCGGGGCTCGGTCAGTTTGCTGTCAATGAGGTGTTGCCTTAGTTCGACAAAGCAGTTGTTGGCGAGGTGCTCCCAGACAATGAGGTCGAACAGTTCGTTGTACGAGGTGACCTTGCTCCCTCTTATCCACCCTTCAAAGGCTCTGCTGAAGATGTCCACGTATTCGACCCATGTGGTACCGGGGAGCTTCTTGCAGTCCCGGAAGCACTGCCGATACATCTCGGCTGATAGTCCGTAGCGGGTGAGTAGGGCCTCTTTCATGTGGTCGTCCGAGGTCATCACCGCGTCGGGGAGTTGCAGCAGGGTATCCCGGCCCTCGCTGAGGAACCTCCCCCATAGGCCGGCACCCCAATCCTTCCGGGGTACCCGATGGGAGGTCATGGCTACCTCGTATGCTCGGAACCATTGCTGGATGTCGTCGTTTTTATAGTACTCCTTTGTAGGAGAGTAGGGTCTGCAATCCTATGATCACCCAGATTTTTTGCTTTTGCTTCATTGGTTTACGACTTTCCCCGGCTGCGGGCCTGCCAATCAGACCCACAGCCTAGCTGTTCTCTCTCGAAATTAAAACACATGTACATTAGGTGCATCCACTAATTGGAACTGGGCCGCCTGATCAGTCCCTGTATCAGCATACCACAGGTATCCAGGGCATCGGTGTACCCAGGGCCTACCAGGGGCTGCAGCATGTATTATGCCACCCCTGGATGGCCGCCCAAATCTGACACAACTGGCTGAGCGACAGCTGGGGCAAGAGGGTGTAATCACCCGTTGCTGTAGGTGTAGTATTCCTATACCTAACCCTAAAATGGACGCATGGATTCCTGTCAGTCACTCCTATGGCAGGCCTTATCAATCCTGAAGGCAGAGTGCTGGGAATCATGCGAGATGGTGCTCTGGCGCGAGCTGAGCCCGTCGACGGCTTGCGGAACCAAATCCTAATAGCCGTTCCATGGTGACGCGGGCCAACTACCTTAAAATGCATTATAATCCTTGCGGTTATTTGCTAACTTTGGCATCGCATCACCTACACATGTCGAGTAAGGTGTCATACGAATTGGAATACGAACCCCTCGCCAATTCTGGCGACGGGGTTAGCATTCCCCCCTTTTAGAGGGGCACGACATGGAAGTAACCTTGAACCACGGTTAAAGTTGACTCAAGCCTCAGCATCACAAAATGGATGCTGCCACCAGACACAAGTCTGACCTCCTGCTGCTGGGAGACCTTCCAGCGAGGGGAGCTTGGACAAAGGGTTTCCTGTCGAGGGCGGTGTTAGCACCATCCCAGACAGGGTTTGTGTATCCCAGGTAGGCTGGGCTGAAAGGAAGGTGATTGCAAGTGGCACCCCGGTGCTCACTGTGCATAGCCCGGCTCAAACCAGTTTCGGGGGCACACCAGCCCCTGAGCTGGGGCGAAGCCGGACAAAGGATAGGGGTGTAACCACCCCCCTCCTGGTCCCACCCATAGGTAGGACCTAGTCACGGGCCAGCCCCTTTTTCCTAGAATAAAGGTGGGAGCGGGTCCCCTTCCCAAATTGGATAATTCTGAATCTTGAATTACTTTCCACGAAAGGAACTCTTGACTATTCTGAAGACTCTCCCTTGTGGCTAAGGAGTAGCCACCCTGCACCAGCAGGCACCACCTAAGCGCTTGCGGTTTGCTGCACGTCTCTCCCACGGATCAAGACTGCCCAGCTCGACGAGACCCGGGTTCCCTGCCATCTCTGACCTCTACCTACATCATCAGCCCAGCTGAGATTCGTAGGTGTGACGAGACCTGCGGGACCGGCCATCTTCAGAACCTGCACGACGCTTATCTAGCACGCCCACCGAGGGACCCTCGAGTGAGTGCACCTAGGGTTTGAGAAGCCCTAACCCTGAGCAGCTCCAGCACCAAAGTCTGCCTCCCCAGCATCCACGAGATCTGCGTGGGGGCCCTTCCGCTCCTTGCTGTTCACCGCGTTGTCCGACCACTCGCCGACCGGCTTGTGGCCCTCTTCACGACGCACCACGATAGTTTGTTTTCATCACTGGTCTGGTTGCTCCAGACTGGCTCTTGCTCCCCTTCAACAGAGGAGTACCTCGGACCCTCCTGGTCCACTCCAGATGCCATCTTGACTCCACCGCGTGGGTTTGCCATTGCCAAGACCTGCTGCCCCACTCCTGGGCCCAGCATCATCGACAGCAGATGCCTTCATGGAACAGCTCGCCCTCCATCCTGGTCGCCGCCGCGCCTCCTGGTCCGAGGAACAGCCGAATCCGACGTCATCCACTCACCTGGTCGAGGTGACTTCAGCCGGTACCTTCCTGGTACCCACACGATCGCAGGCTAGCGGTTGAGAACTGAGACCCCTCTGCTTTCAGGTTTCCTTCATCACCGATCCAGGCTTGGATCTCGCTGAACATCGACACTGGTCGCCTGGCAGCAACTTCTTCTTTCAGGCTCCTGAGACTACAACGAGGACTCCCGACATCTTGCCGAACCTCACGCAGCCGCAGCCTCTGGGCTAGGTAACTCGAGCATTTCGGTGCTCCATCGCAGGTTCGCTCTACGAGTGTCCAGTTCATTTTCGTTTAGTCCCACTGATCGGATCACTCCGGAATCAGTAACTCCAGACTCTAACCATTCGCATTTCACTGTTAGTGTAGATGGTTTCTCGTGCCCTCGGGCATTTGTCTAAATTGTGCAACTGAAGTATTTTCATAAGAGTTTTGTAGTGTGCTTAGCTCCCTGACTCATAAAGAGCCAGGGTAGTGTTGTTATAAATAAATATCCTTTATTTTCATAACAACTTGTGTGGTGTCCTTTCACTTGACGTTCAAGGGGTATATGTGATGGTAAACAGCTGGCTTAACACGCCCTCTAGAGTTTAGCCTAAAGACTGCTCGTATCCACGCTACTAGGATAGCTGGTCTATACGGTTGACTTACAACCAATCATCAATAAGGGTCGTTTGGAATGATACACAGTGATCACTAGAATAGTGAGCACTACATATCAGGCCAACTTCTCACATTGGTGAGCAGCGGTTGGGATTTGAGCTTGCTGTTGGTTACCACACACGTATCCTAAGAATATCAAAGTGAAAGATCACATAAGTACCCAGGTACATATAACTTAACTTAGAATACTCTGAGTTCTACTGAACCAGCTGTTGTAGTGTAACAGGGCTTAGCACACCCTGACTACAACTCTTAGCAAGGGATCAGTAGGTAAACAAAAAGTGTAGGTAGGTGCATCACTTACACCTCACTAGAAAGCATGTCGGTCCACGGAGAGTCTGCAGAGAATCCCTTAGTGGTCAGTGACCCTCCACAGGTCGTGTCACGATAGGTCTCTTAGAGACGTACGATGCTAGGAGGTCCTCTAACACAGGTCCCCCCAATGCTGATGGGAACATGCCTCCCTTAGAGGGAACCCTTGGTGACCCGGACCTCGACCTCCATACAGAGGAGGAAGACGAGGAGGACTATCAGGAGACGAGGCAAACAAAGGTCCAGTGGTAGTCGGCAGGCTTACGAGGACCAACTTAAGAAGGCATGAGAACGGAACCGGGGGAGCCCCGGGCCCACGCTCAAGCAGGCCTAACATTGGGAACGGACGAGCTAGGTCTCTCTCCAGAGGCTCTAACAGATCTGTTCGTACACATGTCTCTCAGGCATCTTCTCAGAGAGGAATGACGTCCCCTCAGAGAAGGGAGCATGAAGCGAAGATGAGGGAAGTCAATCTGAGGATCGAGCGGGAAGAACTTGCCCTCGCCAAAGAAAGACTTGCCTTAGCCCGAGAGCAGAAATTAAGTGGGTTAGATCCCACTGGTGGCAGCATTTTCATTAGAGAGAAAGACAGGGGTATAGATACTAGACACCTGAGTAAAATAGTGCCCCCCTTTAAACAAGGGGACGACATCCACAAGTGGATAACTGCTTTGGAGAGGGCCTGCACTGTCCAGTGCGTCCCCCAAAGTCAGTGGGCAGCTATACTGTGGCTCTCCTTTGAGGGTAAAGGACGAGACAAGCTCCTCACTACTAGAGCTGAGGATGCGAACAACTACCAAGTCCTGAAGAATACACTGATTGATGGGTTCGGCTTAACCACCGAGCAGTACCGGGTGCTGTTCAGGGACACCCAGAAAATTCAGTCTCAGGATTGGACTGACTTTGTCGATTGTGCCACTAAGGCTTTGGAGGGCTGGTTGCTGGGTAGCAGGGTTACTGATTACACAGGATTGTACAATCTTATCATGAGAGAACAGATTTTAAACAACTGTCAGAACCAATTGTTGCATCAGCACCTTGTCGACTCGGATCTGACCTCTCCCCAAGAATTGGGAAAGAAGGCAGACAGATGGGTCAGAACAAGGGTCAAGCAGAACCAGACTCAGAACCAGGGTGGTCAGAAGAAAGCAGACCAAAAGGGTAGTAACAAGAACGAACAAAATGACCAGAAGTCTTCGACAGGTCCCCAACAAACCAAAGAGGGTGGGGGTCAGGCTTCACAGAAGAAGAAGACCCAAGAAGGCCAGTCAAAAAGGTGGTGCCAATACTGTAAAAGTAAGACTCACTGGTTTAGTGAGTGCACCAAGAAAGGAGGGCAAACTCCTGCCACTGCAGTCCCTAAGGCACCTGCACCCCCTAGTACAGTCAGCAGTGGTAGTGCGCCTCCCAAGGCATTAGTTGAGTTAACCTTGGGAACCGAGGGGAGTGACGACTTAGTCAGCACGCTCACTCAGGCCGTCCTTGTCTGTACAGGGGATATGGATATGTCCCCTGGTGCCAGTCCCAATACTTTGGGCAAATACAGACAGACACCTTTGATCAATGGAAAAGTGGCTCAGGCCTACAGGGACACTTGTGCCAGTGTCACCATGGTGATGCCTAACTTTGTGGACCCTGGACAGATCATGCTAGGTACCGATTACCTAGTGACCAATGCCAGCAATGTCACTACCAATCACAGTATGGCAGTTGTTGATTTCTCCTGGGGAGGGGTAAGTGGCCCGAAAAAGGTTGTGGTTAGTTCAGACCTCCCCGTAGAATGTCTGTTGGGCAATGATTTGGAAACGTCACAATGGTCAGAAGTGGAGCAGAGGACTCACATGGAAATGTTAGGCTTGCCAGCACATGTCCTTGCTGTGACCAGGTCACAGGCCAAAAGATGCCCCACTGAGCAGGTGCTGGATCCTGGAAGAACGGACCAGACACCTTCCAAGAAGAGGAGCAGTAAGGGTAAGGCTTCACCTTCCCCCTTGCCCCAGGTCGTGGATCAAGTCTCTGAGGAGGCTGACCTTACAGAACTGAGGGAAACTGAGCCAAAAGAGCTTGAACCTGGTCAGGTTGAGTTTCTGGGCTCAGGGGGACCCTCCAGGGAAGACCTGGGGAAGGCACAGTTAGACTGCCCCTCACTTGAACCCCTCAGACAGCAGGCTGCTGCTGAGGCTGCAGGGAACGCCACAGGTACCCACAAAGTGTACTGGGACGATGGACTCCTGTACTCCGAGGCAAGAGACCCCAAACCTGGCGCGACCAGGAGGCTGGTCATCCCCTTGTCTCTGAGAGGTTTCCTTCTTACCTTGGCCCACGAGATTCCCCTTGCAGGTCACTTAGGCCAGAATAAGACTTGGGACAGAATTGTTCCACACTTTCACTGGCCCCACATGTCCGAAGATACGAAGGAGTTTTGCCGCTCCTGTGTCACTTGCCAAGCCAGTGGTAAGTCAGGTGGCACGACAAAGGCCCCCCTCATACCACTACCGGTAGTGGGGGTACCCTTTGAACGAGTGGGGATCGACATTGTCGGACCAATGGAACCCCAGACAGCATCAGGGCACAAGTTTATACTGGTGGTGGTGGACCACGCCACCAGGTATCCTGAAGCTATTCCCCTTAGGACCACTACAGCACCTGTTGTGGCACGAGCCCTAGTTGGAGTGTTCTCCAGAGTGGGCTTCCCTAAGGAGGTTGTCTCAGACAGAGGTGCAAACTTCATGTCGGGATATCTGACTGCTATGTGGAAGGAGTGTGGTGTCAACTACAAATTCACCACACCCTATCACCCACAATGCAATGGGCTTGTTGAGAGATTCAACAGGACCCTCAAAGGGATGATTCATGGACTACCTGAAAAGCTTCGGCGGAGATGGGATGTCCTGATACCCTGCCTCTTGTTCGCCTACAGAGAGGTCCCGCAGAAGGGGGTTGGCTACAGCCCTTTTGAGCTTCTGTTCGGGCATCCTGTAAGGGGACCCCTTTGTTTGGTAAAGGAAGGATGGGAGAGACCTCTCAGAAAGCCGGCATCAAACATTGTGGACTATGTGCTCAGTCTCCGCTCGCGGATGGCGGAATACATGGAAAAGGCATCTAAAAACCTTGAGGCGAGCCAAGAATTACAAAAAGCTTGGCACGACCAAAAGGCTGTCCTGACTGTGTACCAGCCTGGACAGAAGGTGTGGGTGCTGGAGCCAGTGGCCTCAGCAGCACTCAAAGACAAATGGTCTGGGCCCCACATGATCATTGAGCAAAAGGGAGAGGTCACTTACTTGGTAGACCTGGGAACTCCCCGGAGCCCCCACAGGGTGCTCCATGTAAACAGGCTCAAGGCATATGTCGACAGGGAGGGCATGGGCTTGCTCATGGCCACAGATGAGGGACAGGAGGAGGAGAGTGACCCTCTCCCGGACCTGCTCTCTCAGAACCCTGACGATGGGTCGGTAGATGGTGTTGTCTTTTGCGGCAGCCTCTCTGGACATCAACAAAAGGATTGTAAACAGGTTCTTCAATCCTTTCGACATATGTTCTCTCTGACACCCAGTCAGACCAATTGGTGTACCCATGAGGTCGACACTGGGGACAGTCTGCCCGTAAAGAGTAAAATCTATCGACAGCCTGATCATGTCAGAGACTGCATCAAGACAGAGGTGCAGAAAATGTTGGAGCTGGGAGTCATTGAGCCCTCGGACAGCCCCTGGGCTAGTCCCGTAGTTCTCGTGCCGAAACCTCACACCCAGGGCGGTAAGAAAGAGATGAGGTTTTGCGTGGACTACAGAGGCCTCAATGCAGTCACTAAGACTGACGCCCACCCGATACCAAGAGCAGACGAACTTATAGACCGGTTGGCTTCGGCCAACTACTTAAGTACGTTTGACCTGACAGCTGGGTATTGGCAAATCAGGTTAGCTGAGGAGGCCAAGCCCAAAACAGCATTTTCTACCCCGGGTGGGCATTATCAGTTCGTGGTAATGCCCTTTGGTTTGAAAAATGCACCTGCCACTTTCCAAAGGCTGGTGAATCGAGTTCTCACTGGGTTGGACGACTTCTGTGCGGCATATCTGGACGATATCGCTGTCTTTAGCTCCACCTGGGAGGATCACCTGGTCCACCTGAGGAAAGTGTTAGAGGCCCTGCAAAAGGCAGGCCTCACTATCAAGGCCACTAAGTGCCAGATAGGGCAGACACAGGTTGTATACCTGGGCCACCTTGTAGGTGGAGGCCAGGTTCAGCCATTGGAGAGCAAAATACAGGCCATCCAGGACTGGGCTCCTCCAACCACCCAGACTCAGGTTCGAGCTTTCTTGGGCCTGACTGGTTATTACCGGAAATTTGTCAGAAATTATGGATCCATTGTGACCCCGCTAAACGATCTGACAAGTAAAAAGATGCCAAAAAAAGTTCAGTGGACAGCAAGCTGTCAGAAGGCATTCGATGGCCTAAAGCAGGCCATGTGCACAGCACCTATCCTAAAGAGTCCAGACTACTCCAAACCATTCATTGTCCAAACAGACGCTTCGGAGTTGGGTGTGGGAGCTGTTCTATCTCAGCTGAATTTTGATGGTCATGACCAGCCCATAGCTTTCATTAGCAGAAGGCTGACCCCCAGAGAGAAGAATTGGTCAGCTATTGAGAGGGAGGCCTTTGCTGTGGTATGGGCCCTGAAGAAGTTGAGGCCATACTTGTTTGGCACTCACTTCAAGATTCAGACCGACCATAAGCCCCTCTTATGGCTAAATCAAATGAAGGGTGAAAACCCCAAACTACTTCGGTGGTCCATTTCCCTACAGGGGATGGACTTCACAGTGGAGCATAGACCTGGCACTGATCATGGCAATGCAGATGGGCTCTCCAGGTATTTCCACTTAGAGCAAGAAGACTCACCTGGTCAAGGTTAGCTTATTGTCCCAAAGTTTGGGGGGGGGGGTCATGTAGGAGAGTAGGGTCTGCAATCCTATGATCACCCAGATTTTTTGCTTTTGCTTCATTGGTTTACGACTTTCCCCGGCTGCGGGCCTGCCAATCAGACCCACAGCCTAGCTGTTCTCTCTCGAAATTAAAACACATGTACATTAGGTGCATCCACTAATTGGAACTGGGCCGCCTTATCAGTCCCTGTATCAGCATACCACAGGTATCCAGGGCATCGGTGTACCCAGGGCCTACCAGGGGCTGCAGCATGTATTATGCCACCCCTGGATGGCAGCCCAAATCTGACACAACTGGCTGCGCGACAGCTGGGGCAAGAGGGTGTAATCACCCGTTGCTGTAGGTGTAGTATTCCTATACCTAACCCTAAAATGGACGCATGGATTCCTGTCAGTCACTCCTATGGCAGGCCTTATCAATCCTGAAGGCAGAGTGCTGGGAATCATGCGAGATGGTGCTCTGGCGCGAGCTGAGCCCGTCGACGGCTTGCGGAACCAAATCCTAATAGCCGTTCCATGGTGACGCGGGCCAACTACCTTAAAATGCATTATAATCCTTGCGGTTATTTGCTAACTTTGGCATCGCATCACCTACACATGTCGAGTAAGGTGTCATACGAATTGGAATACAAACCCCTCGCCAATTCTGGCGACGGGGTTAGCATTCCCCCCTTTTAGAGGGGCACGACATGGAAGTAACCTTGAACCCCGGTTAAAGTTGACTCAAGCCTCAGCATCACAAAATGGATGCTGCCACCAGACACAAGTCTGACCTCCTGCTGCTGGGAGACCTTCCAGCGAGGGGAGCTTGGACAAAGGGTTTCCTGTCGAGGGCGGTGTTAGCACCATCCCAGACAGGGTTTGTGTATCCCAGGTAGGCAGGGCTGAAAGGAAGGTGATTGCAAGTGGCACCCCGGTGCTCACTGTGCATAGCCCGGCTCAAACCAGTTTCGGGGGCACACCAGCCCCTGAGCTGGGGCGAAGCCGGACAAAGGATAGGGGTGTAACCACCCCCCTCCTGGTCCCACCCATAGGTAGGACCTAGTCACGGGCCAGGCCCTTTTTCCTAGAATAAAGGTGGGAGCGGGTCCCCTTCCCAAATTGGATAATTCTGAATCTTGAATTACTTTTCACGAAAGGAACTCTTGACTATTCTGAAGACTCTCCCTTGTGGCTAAGGAGTAGCCACCCTGCACCAGCAGGCACCACCTAAGCGCTTGCGGTTTGCTGCACGTCTCTCCCACGGATCAAGACTGCCCAGCTCGACGAGACCCGGGTTCCCTGCCATCTCTGACCTCTACCTACATCATCAGCCCAGCTGAGATTTGTAGGTGTGACGAGACCTGCGGGACCGGCCATCTTCAGAACCTGCACGACGCTTATCTAGCACGCCCACCGAGGGACCCTCGAGTGAGTGCACCTAGGGTTTGAGAAGCCCTAACCCTGAGCAGCTCCAGCACCGAAGTCTGCCTCCCCAGCATCCACGAGATCTGCGTGGGGGCCCTTCCGCTCCTTGCTGTTCACCGCGTTGTCCGACCACTCGCCGACCGGCTTGTGGCCCTCTTCACGACGCACCACAATAGTTTGTTTTCATCACTGGTCTGGTTGCTCCAGACTGGCTCTTGCTCCCCTTCAACAGAGGAGTACCTCGGACCCTCCTGGTCCACTCCAGACGCCATCTTGACTCCACCGCGTGGGTTTGCCACTGTCAAGACCTGCTGCCCCACTCCTGGGCCCAGCATCATCGACAGCAGACGCCTTCGTGGAACAGCTCGCCCTCCATCCTGGTCGCCGCCGCGCCTCCTGGTCCGAGGAACAGCCGAATCCGACGTCATCCACTCACCTGGTCGAGGTGACTTCAGCCGGTACCTTCCTGGTACCCACACGATCGCTGGCTAGCGGTTGAGAACTGAGTCCCCTCTGCTTTCAGGTTTCCTTCATCACCGATCCAGGCTTGGATCTCGCTGAACATCGACACTGGTCGCCTGCCAGCAACTTCTTCTTTCAGGCTCCTGAGACTACAACGAGGACTCCCGACATCTTGCCGAACCTCACGCAGCCGCAGCCTCTGGGCTAGGTAACTCGAGCATTTCGGTGCTCCATCGCAGGTTCGCTCTACGAGTGTCCAGTTCATTTTCGTTTAGTCCCACTGATCGGATCACTCCGGAATCAGTAACTCCAGACTCTAACCATTCGCATTTCACTGTTAGTGTAGATGGTTTCTCGTGCCCTCGGGCATTTGTCTAAATTGTGCAACTGAAGTATTTTCATAAGAGTTTTATAGTGTGCTTAGCTCCCTGACTCATAAAGAGCCAGGGTAGTCTTGTTATAAATAAATATCCTTTATTTTCATAACAACTTGTGTGGTGTCCTTTCACTTGACGTTCAAGGGGTATATGTGATGGTAAACAGCTGGCTTAACACGCCCTCTAGAGTTTAGCCTAAAGACTGCTCGTATCCACGCTACTAGGATAGCTGGTCTATACGGTTGTGTTAGACCTGGCACCTTGGCGTGAGTCTCCCTTCCTCTTTTTGTCGCTGTGCCTCATGTGTTTTTATGGTGTTGGCCGCTCAGCGCGCTGTGCCACTGCCAACCAGTGTCACGGTGCGAGTGCTCCCTATGTAAATTGTATATGTTGGTTGGATTCCATGATTGGATTGTTTGGTTTACTATCAGACCCCAGTACAGTGCGCCAGGGGCGCCAGGGCATGTAAATACGAACACCGCTGGTGGGCTTGCAGCACGGGTTGTGCCACCCACAGAAGCGGCCGGTAAAATATATCTGAGGTCTGCCATCGCAGAACCTGCGTGCAGTCTGGTACTGACATGCTGACCGGCAAGTGCTCACACTTGCCAGTCCCTAAACCCTTCCCTTAGCTGCATGTTAGTCACCCCTCTGGTAGGCCCACGGGCAGGGTGCATTGTACGCCTAAGGTAGGACAAGCCTGGATGCGTGGCATGTCCTAGTAGTGAATTACCGCCATCTTGTTGTTCACTACTGCAAGGCTACCCTGTTCTCATAGGCCAGTATGGGCGGCCTGGATTATTACACCCTATGATCCTAACCGACCCAGGGAACATGGTAGGAGATCGAGTTTAGTATGCCTGAACTCGGAATAATAAGGTACATCTTTTCGCAAGGTTTATTTTAATATTCCGGGTTTGCAAATGCCGCTTTTAGAAAGTTGGCCTTTGCTTGCCTAAACCTTTCAGCCGCCTCTGCGTGTTGTGTATCTGATGCCTGGCTGGTGTGAGTGACAGGGCTGGGGGAACCCAGATGGGCAGGGCTAGGTAGCCTGGTATGAATAGGACGATCGACAGGTAGATGGGTGGGAGGAGTGCTCCTAGGTTCTGAATAGGACAGTGCTCCGCTACCTCGATGCCGGCTCCACCCCCTGTGGAGCGTCTGATGACTCTGCCCTGCACTCTGAAAGGAGAAGCCTGCATCACGTAAACAAAGTGCTCAGAAACCGGACTGAACTAGGCAAGGGCCCCCCTGGCCTGGGAGAACAAAAGATTTGTGGTATAAATGGAGGAGCCCTGCTCCTAAGAAACTAGATCCGCTTTTGACCAAGAAGAATCTCTGCCTGAGGAGGAGGCACCGGGAAAGCTGTAGGAAGAAGACTGTCCCTATCCTGGGGGATTGGCCTGCAGTGGTGACCTTGCTGCCAAAGGAGAGAAGAGAAACTGTTGCTGAAGACTTTTACTTTACTTTTACTTTCAAGACTTGTGCTTTTCCAAAACGATCTCCAAGGGCTTGGAACTGAGCTTGCCCCCTGAACTGAGCCCCAGGACCATTGGGCTCTACCTGATCTTCACTCGCCTGCTGCTGGACTGTGGTGTCCTTTCCCTTGCCGGAGCTGTGACCCTCGTGCCCAGTCCCTCCCTGAGCCGTGACCAGGACTGCTTAGCCGCCCCCGCCTTGGGAAGAGCCTCGCTCGATCGGAGCCGCTCCCCCTACGCTGTGCTGGGCTGTCCCGTCACCTCGCTCGTGGAGGCTCGCTGTGCACCTTCACCCTCCCGCCGGAATCGGCGTTGTGAGCATCTCCAAGCCTCGGACAGCCCGGACGCATCGGCGTGCCTGGCTGCCCCGCTTTGTTCACCCGCCACCTGCAACACCCCGCTCTTGTCGTGAGCCTGAAGATCAGACACCCTCGTGAAGTGTGGGAGCCCCGGACGCCGCCTCGCTCTTCTGTCGAAGAGCCGCTAAAATCCCGCACCCGCCTTTGCGTCAAGAAACAAGGTACTGTACTTACGAACTCGACCGCGAGCTCGCATCGGATCCAGGGTCCGCAACGTTCTTATTTCCCTGTCATCTGCTGTGTGCTCCCTGGGCGCTGCCTCAGCACGAAGTACGCTGAGGCCTACAGTTACCTTGTGCCCGCCTAAAGAACTTTCCATAAAACAAAGAGAACTTGACCGTATTTTCAAGAATTGTGGCCCCATCAGTTCAACGTTACTGGGCCTTGTATTTGAATCTGCTGAATCTACATAAAAGCTTATTTTTATATACTTCCTGATTGGTGTCCGTTTGTGGTGCATGCAAGGGGTTTACTGTATGTGTAATTGCATTTGCTTAACCGTGTACACCTGAGACTTAGCCTAGACTGCTCGCGCCACGCACCTAGAGGGTGAGCAGGGGTTATTCTGGGGAGTCATCCTTCGCCCTGACAAGAAGTAAAGGGTCCCTGCTTGTTGTGGGTTCACACCTGCGTCAACCAGAGCCCCCTCATTTCTAACATTGGTGGCAGCGGTGGGATTTACGGATTTGCATTTGTGGTTTGCGTATAGTGAATCACTGATCACCACGTAGTGAGAGCAGACCAGTAACACAGCCACAAGGCTAGCATTTGTTTTTGTTTTGCCAAGAATCTCCGTTGTTAGAGCCATGCCTGGTTCACTCTCAGCCAGAAGGGCGGCTTCCATAATCTCTGGATTTGAAGACGTAGATTGGGAGGAAGACGCACTTCAGAATCGTACCAATGAAGACTTGAAAGGTCTTTGCTCCAAGTTCAGGATTGCCCAAACTGGATTGAAAAAGAAGGAACAATTTGTGAAGGCGCTGAGGGCCTGGTATGAGTCAAAGGCACCAGAGAATCAGGTGGAAGTGGTTCCACCAGAAAGTGTCCATGAGTTTGGCAGGTGCCTGTCGCCAGAAGAGTTGGCAGACAGGGCCGCAACCCGGGCACACGAGGTGGAAATGGCAAAACTTCATGGGCAGATGGATATGGAAAAACAAAGATTAGCCATGGAAGAAAAGAAACTACAATTAGAGCATGACATGAAGCTGAGGGAGCTGGAGCTGAAAGCAAAAAGTTTGGAGCTTAATCCCTCTGGTGGCAGCACACCGCCAGTACCGGCGGAACCAAGAATTTATATTCCCAAGGATGTAGTGAAGGAGTTCTTCAGGAATGACGACATCGGGCAGTGGTTCAGAGCCTACGAGGTAGCCATGTCTTCCCACCGGGTCCCTGAGAAAGATTGGGGAGCGGGGTTGTGGGGAAGGTTCCTGAGTGAAGGGCGGGACACACTGTTAGATTTACCTGTTGATGTTCGTAATTCTTATGCCCATATGAAGGAAGCATTGATGGCTAGGTATGGGTTGACCCCTGAGTTATATAGACAGAGGTTCAGGGGTTGCACTAAGATTCCCAATAGTACGTATGTGGAGTATGTGACTTTCTTTTGCAGAGCGCTGGATGGTTGGGTAAAGGGTAGTAAGGTAAATGATTATCAAGGGCTTCTTGATTTAATGGCATGGGAGCACTTGTCCAGTAATTGTTTTCCTGAGCTACGCCAGCACCTGATCGATAGTAAGCTGACTAACCCGAGGAAGCTTGCTGAGGAGGCGGACCGCTGGGTCAGTACCAGGGTCCACAAGGGTACCGTGGGAGATTCCGCCAAAGGTGGGCAGGGTCCCCAGCAGAAGAGTGGGGGGGACAGGGGTAAACAGAAGCAGTTCCAAAAAGGGCCCCAAAATAGTCCCCAAGGGAACCAAGGGAAGGGTTCTCAGCCTCCCCCACCCCAGAAACCGACCGGGGCCCCGACAGGTCCTCCTGTTCAAAAGGGGCCCGTAAGATGTTACAGGTGTAACAATTTGGGGCATTTTGCCTCTGATGTAAAGTGTCCATTGTTTGGTAAACCAGCACCCACTGGTGCTCCACCCCGGCAGGTGACTAGTGTAGCCTTGGGGGAGGAGAGGGATGTCCAAGGTGGGTGGGGTCCCGCAGAGATGTCCCTGGTCTCGCTAGGAGACCGTGAAGTGGTCCCTCCAACCCAGCTGCCTGAGAACACTAAGAAGTACAGGCAGTGGGTGACCATAAATGGCCATAGGGTGGAAGCTCTTAGAGATACAGGAGCCAGTGTGACGGCTGTCCGGTGTCACCTGGTGTCTCAGGAGCAGGTGGTCCCCAATGCATTCTATCCCGTTGTTGCCGCTGACAACACAGAGAGACACTGCAAGGTGGCTCAGGTTCCCTTTGAGTGGGGGGGGGGGGGTCTCTGGTACTCTTCAGGTAGCTGTGAGGCCCGCCATGCCTGTAGACTGTTTGTTAGGGAATGATTTGGAGAGCTCACCTTGGGCTAAGGTGGAGCGGAGTGCTCACCTGGAGATGTTGGGTATGCCGGATTGGGCGTGTGTCACCACACGGTCCATGGCAGCCAGTAGAGGTACTCAAGAGGTCCTGGAGCCTGAGAGGGAGGCCCAGGAACCGGCTGTAGGAGAGTAGGGTCTGCAATCCTATGATCACCCAGATGTTTTGCTTTTACTTCATTGGTTTACGACTTTCTCCGGCTGTGGGCCTGCCAATCAGACCCACAGCCTAGCTGTTCTCTCTCGAAATTAACACACATGTACGTTAGGTGCATCCACTAATTGGAACTGGGCCGCCTTGTCAGTCCCTGTCTCAGCATACCACAGGTATCCAGGGCATCGGTGTATCCAGGGCCTACCAGGGGCTGCAGCATGTATTATGCCACCCCTGGAATGGCCGCCCAAATCTGACACAACTGGCTGCACGACAGCTGGGGCCACGTGGTGTAATCACCCGTTGCTGTAGGTGTAGTATTCCTACACCTAACCCTAAAATGGACACATAGATTCCTATCAGTCACTCCTATGGCAGGCCTTATCAATCCTGAAGGCAGAGTGCGGGGAGTCATGTGGGATGGTGCTCTGGCGCGAGCCGAGCCCGTCGACGGCTTGCGGAGCCAAGTCCTAATAGCCGTTCCATGGTGACGCGGGCCAACTATTTGCTAACTTTGGCATCGCATCACCTACACATGTCGAGTAAGGTGTCATACGAATTGGAATACGAACCCCTTGCTAGTTCTGGCGACGGGGTTAGCATTCCCCCCTTCTAGAGGGGCACGATATGGAAGTAACCCTGAACCCCGGTTAAAAGTTGACTCAAGCCTCAGCATCACAAAATGGATGCTGCCACCAGACACAAGTCTGACCTCCTGCTGCTGGGGGACCTTCCAGCGAAGGGAGTTTGGACAAAGGGTTTCCTGTCGAGGGCGGTGTTAGCACCGTCCCAGACAGGGTTTGTGTATCCCAGGTAGGCAGGGCTGAAAGGAAGGCGATTGCCAGTGGCACCCCGGTGCTCACTGTGCATAGCCCGGCTCAAACCAGTTTCGGGGGCACACCAGCCCCTGAGCTGGCGCGAAGCCGGACAAAGGATAGGGGTGTAACCACCCCCCTCCTGGCTCCACCCATAGGTAGAACCTAGTCACGGGCCAACCCCTTTTTCTTAGAATAAAGGTAGGAGCGAGTCCCCTTCCCAAATTGGATAATCAGATAATCGGATACCTCCGAATCACGAACCACTTTCCACGAAAGGAACTCTTGACTATTTCTGAAGACTCTCCCTTGTGGCTAAGGAGTAGCCACCCTGCACCAGCAGGCACCAACTAAGCGCTTGCGGTTTGCTGTAAGTCTCTCCTACGGATCAAGACTGCCCAGCTCGACGAGACCCGAGTTCCCTGCCATCTCTGACCTTTTACCTCCCTCATCAGCTCAGCTGAGAGTCGTAGGTGTGACGAGACCTGCGGGACCGGCTATCTTCAGAACCTGCACGACGCTTATCTAGCACGCCCACCGAGGGACCCTCGAGTGAGTGCACCTAGGGTTTGAGAAGCCCTAAACCCTGAGCAGCTCCAGCATCGAAGTCTGTCTCCCCAGCATCCGCGAGATCTGCGTGGGGGGGCCCTTCCGCTCCTTGCTGTTCACCGCGTTGTCCGACCACTTGCCGACCGGCTTGTGGCCCTCTTCACGACGCTCCAAGATTATTTTTCATCACTAGTCTGGTTGCTCCAGACTGGCACTTGCTCCCCTTCAACAGAGGAGTACCCCGGACCCTCCTGGTCCACTCCCGACGCCATCTTGACTCCCCCGCTTGGGTGGCCACTGCCAAGATCCGCTGCCCCTTCCTGGGCCCAGCATCATCGACAGCAGACACCTTCGTGGGACAGCTCGCCCTCCATCCTGGTCGCCGCCGCGCCTCCTGGTCCGAGGAACAGCCGAGTCCGACGTCACCCACTCACCTGGTCGAGGTGACTTCAGCCGGTACCCTCCTGGTACCCACACGATCGCTGGCTAGCGGTTGAGAACTGAGTCCCCTCTGCTTTCAGGTTTTCCTTCATCACCGATCCAGGCTTGGATCGCTCTGAACATCGTCACTGGTTGCCTGCCAGCAACTTCTTCTTTCAGGCTCCTGAGACTACACGAGGACTCCCGACATCTTGACGAACTTCACGCAGCCGCAGCCTCCGGGCTAGGTAAATAGAGCATCTCGGTGCTCCATCGCAGGTTCGCTCTACAAGTGTCCAGTTCCTTTTTCGTTTAGTCCCACTGATCGGAACACTCCGGAATCAGTACCTCCAGACTCTAACCATTCGCATTTCACTGTTAGTGTAGATGGTTTCTCGTGCCCCTCGGGCATTTGTGTAAATTGTGCAACTGAAGTATTTTCCTAAGAGTTTTGTAGTGTGCTTAGCTCCCTGACTCATAAAGAGCCAGGGTAGTCTTGTTATAAATAAATACCCTTTTATTTTCATAACAACTTGTGTGGTGTCCTTTCACTTGGTGTTCAAGGGGTATATGTGATGGTAAACAGCTGGCTTAACACGCCCTCTAGAGTTTAGCCTAAGACTGCTCGTATCCACGCTACTAGGATAGCTGGTCTAAAAGGTTGACTTACAACCAATCATCAATAAGGGTCGTTTGGAATGATACACAGTGATCACTAGAATAGTGAGCACTACATATCAGGCCAACTTCTCACATTGGTGAGCAGCGGTTGGGATTTGAGCTTGCTGTTGTTTTACCACACACGTATCCTAAGAATATCGCAGTGAAAGATCACATAAGTACCCAGGTACATATAACTTAACTTAGAATACTCCGAGTTCTACTGAACCGGCTGTTGTAGTGTAACAGGGCTTAGCACACCCTGACTACAACTCCTAGCAAGGGATCAGTAGGTAAACACATAGTGTAGGTAGGTGCAACACTTACACCGCACTAGACAAGCATGTCGGTCCACGGAGAGTCCTCGCAGACTCCCTTAGTGGTCAGTGACCCTCCACAGGTCGTGTCACGATATGCAACCCTTAGCTTCAAGGAGATGCGACAGCTATGTGCCTCCAGGAAGCTAAACCAGGGTTCTAACCCTACCATCGCAATTCTGATAGGTCTCTTAGAGGCGTACGATGCTAGGAGGTCCTCTAACACAGGTCCCCCCAGTGCAGATGGGAACATGCCTCCCTTAGAGGGAACCCTCGGTGACCCCGACCTCGACCTCCACACAGAGGAGGAGGACGAGGACGAGTTATCGGGAGACGAGGCAGACAAAGGTCCAGCGGTAGTCGGCAGGCTTACTAGGACCAACTTAAGCAGGCATGAGAATGGAACTGGGGGAGCCCCGGGCCCACGCTCAAGCAGGCTTAACCTTGGGAACGGACGAGCTAGGTCTCTCTCCAGAGGCTCCGGCAGATCGGTTCATACACATGTCTCTCAGGCATCCTCTCAGAGAGGAATGACTTCCCCTCAGAGGAGGGAGCATGAAGCGAAGATGCGGGAAGTCAATCTGAGGATCGAGCGGGAAGAACTTGCCCTCGCCAAAGAAAGACTTGCCCTGGCCCGAGAGCAGAAATTAAGTGGGTTAGATCCCACTGGTGGCAGCAGTCTCAATAGAGAGAAAGACAGGGGTATAGACACTAGACACCTGAGTAAAATAGTGCCCCCCTTTAAACAAGGGGACGACATCCACAAGTGGATAACTGCTTTGGAGAGGGCCTGCACTGTCCAGTGCGTCCCCCCAAGTCAGTGGGCAGCTATACTGTGGCTTTCCTTTGAAGGTAAAGGAAGGGACAAGCTCCTCACTACTAGAGCTGAGGATGCTAACAACTACCAAGTCCTGAAGAACACACTGATTGATGGGTTCGGCTTAACCGCGGAACAGTACCGGGTGCTGTTCCGGGACACCCAGAAAATTCAGTCTCAGGATTGGACTGACTTTGTTGATTGTGCCACTAAGGCTTTGGAAGGCTGGTTGCTGGGTAGCAAGGTTACTGATTACACAGGATTGTACAATCTTATCATGCGAGAACAGATTTTAAACAACTGTCAGAACCAATTGTTGCATCAGCACCTTGTCGACTCGGATCTGACCTCTCCCCAAGAATTGGGAAAGAAGGCAGACAGATGGGTCAGAACAAGGGTCAAGCAGAACCAGAATCAGAACCAGGGTGGTCAGAAGAAAGCAGACCAAAAGGGTAACAAGAACGAACAAAATGACCAGAAGTCTTCGACAGGTCCCCAACAAACCAAAGAGGGTGGGGGTCAGGCTTCACAGAAGAAGAAGACTCAAGAAGGCCAGTCAAAAAGGTGGTGCCAATACTGTAAAAGTAAGTCTCACTGGTTTAGTGAGTGCACCAAGAAAGGAGGGCAAACTCCTACCACTGCAGCCCCTAAGGCACCTGCGCCCCCTAGTACAGTCAGCAGTGGTAGTGCGCCTCCCAAGGCATTAGTTGGGTTAACCTTGGGAACCGAGGGGAGTGACGACTTAGTCGGCACGCTCACTCAGGCCGTCCTTGTCTGTACAGGGGATATGGATATGTCCCCTGATGCCAGTCCCAATACTTTGGGCAAATACAGACAGACACCTTTGATCAATGGAAAAGTGGCTCAGGCCTACAGGGACACGTGTGCCAGTGTCACCATGGTGACGCCTAACTTCGTGGACCCTGGACAGATCATGCTAGGTACCAATTACCTAGTGACCAATGCCAGCAACGTCACTACCAATCACAGTATGGCAGTTGTTGATTTCTCCTGGGGAGGGGTAAGTGGCCCGAAAAAGGTTGTGGTTAGTTCAGACCTCCCCGTAGAATGTCTGTTGGGCAATGATTTGGAAACGTCACAATGGTCAGAAGTGGAGCAGAGGACTCACATGGAGATGTTAGGCTTGCCAGCACATGTCCTTGCTGTGACCAGGTCACAGGCCAAAAGATGCCCCACTGAACAGGTGCTGGATCCTGGAAGAACGGACCAGACACCTTCCAATAAAAGGAGCAGTAAGGGTAAGGCTTCGCCTTCCCCCTTGCCCCAGATCGTGGATCAAGTCTCCGAGGAGGCTGACCTTAAGGAACTGAGGGAAACTGAGCCGCAAGAGCTTGAACCTGGTCAGGTTGAGTTTCTGGGCTCAGGGGGACCCTCCAGGGAAGACCTGGGGAAGGCACAGTTAGACTGCCCCTCACTTGAACCCCTCAGACGGCAGGCTGCTGCTGAGGCTGCAGGGAACGCCACAGGTACCCACAAAGTGTACTGGGACGATGGACTCCTGTACTCTGAGGCAAGAGACCCCAAACCTGGTGCGACCAGGAGGCTGGTCATCCCCTTGTCTCTGAGAGGTTTCCTTCTCACCTTGGCCCACGAGATTCCCCTTGCAGGTCACTTAGGCCAGAATAAGACTTGGGACAGAATTGTTCCACACTTTCACTGGCCCCACATGTCCGAGGATACGAAGGAGTTTTGCCGCTCCTGTGTCACTTGCCAAGCCAGTGGTAAGTCAGGTGGCACGACAAAGGCCCCCCTCATACCACTACCAGTGGTGGGGGTACCCTTTGAGCGAGTGGGGATCGACATTGTCGGACCAATGGAACCCCAGACAGCATCAGGGCACAAGTTTATACTGGTGGTGGTGGACCACGCCACCAGGTATCCTGAAGCTATTCCCCTTAGGACCACTACAGCACCTGTGGTGGCACGGGCCCTACTTGGAGTGTTCTCCAGAGTGGGCTTCCCTAAGGAGGTCGTCTCAGACAGAGGTGCAAACTTCATGTCGGGATATCTGACTGCTATGTGGAAGGAATGTGGTGTCAACTACAAGTTCACCACACCCTATCACCCACAATGCAATGGGCTGGTTGAGAGATTCAACCGGACCCTAAAAGGGATGATTCACGGACTACCTGAAAAGCTTCGGCGGAGATGGGATGTCCTGATACCCTGCCTCTTGTTCGCCTACAGAGAGGTCCCGCAGAAGGGGGTTGGCTACAGCCCTTTCGAGCTTCTGTTCGGACATCCTGTAAGGGGACCCCTTTGTTTGGTAAAGGAAGGATGGGAGAGACCTCTCAGAAAGCCGGCATCAAACATTGTGGACTATGTGCTCGGTCTCCGCTCGCGGATGGCGGAGTACATGGAAAAGGCGTCTAAAAACCTTGAGGCGAGCCAAGAATTACAGAAAGCTTGGCACGACCAAAAGGCTGTCCTGACTGTGTACCAGCCTGGACAGAAGGTGTGGGTGCTGGAGCCAGTGGCCCCAGCAGCACTCAAAGACAAATGGTCTGGGCCCCACACGATCATTGAGCAAAAGGGAGAGGTCACCTACCTGGTAGACCTGGGAACTCCCCGGAGCCCCCACAGGGTGCTCCATGTAAACAGGCTCAAGGCATATGTCGCCAGGGAGGGCATGGGCTTGCTCATGGCCACAGATGAGGGACAGGAGGAGGAGAGTGACCCTCTCCCGGACCTGCTCTCTCAGAACCCTGACGATGGATCAGTAGATGGTGTTGTCTTTTGTGGCAGCCTCTCTGGACATCAACAAAAGGATTGTAAACAGGTTCTTCAATCCTTTCGACATATGTTCTCTCTGACACCCAGTCAGACCAATTGGTGTACCCATGAGGTCGACACTGGTGACAGTCTACCCGTAAAGAGTAAAATCTATCGGCAACCTGATCACGTCAGAGACTGCATCAAGACAGAGGTGCAGAAAATGTTGGAGCTGGGAGTCATTGAACCCTCGGACAGCCCCTGGGCTAGTCCCGTAGTGCTCGTGCCGAAACCTCACACCCAGGGCGGTAAGAAAGAGATGAGGTTCTGCGTGGACTACAGAGGTCTCAATGCAGTCACTAAGACTGACGCCCACCCGATACCAAGAGCAGACGAACTTATCGACCGGTTGGCCTCGGCCAACTACTTAAGTACGTTTGACCTGACAGCTGGGTATTGGCAAATCAGGTTAGCTGAGGAGGCCAAGCCCAAAACAGCATTTTCTACCCCGGGTGGGCATTATCAGTTCGTGGTAATGCCCTTTGGTTTGAAAAATGCACCTGCCACCTTCCAAAGGCTGGTGAATCAAGTTCTCACTGGGTTGGACGACTTCTGTGCGGCGTATCTGGACGATATCGCTGTCTTTAGCTCCACCTGGGAGGATCACCTGGTCCACCTGAGGAAAGTATTAGAGGCCCTGCAGAAGGCAGGCCTCACTATCAAGGCCACCAAGTGCCAGATAGGGCAGACACAGGTTGTATACCTGGGCCACCTTGTAGGAGGGGGTCAGGTTCAACCGTTGGAGAGCAAAATACAGGCCATACAGGACTGGGCTCCTCCAACCACCCAGACTCAGGTTCGAGCTTTCTTGGGCCTGACTGGTTATTACCGGAAATTTGTCAGAAATTATGGATCCATTGTGACCCCGCTAAACGACCTGACAAGTAAAAAGATGCCAAAAAAAGTTCAGTGGACAGCAAGCTGTCAGAAGGCATTCGATGACCTAAAACAGGCCATGTGCACAGCACCTATCCTAAAGAGTCCAGACTACTCCAAACCATTCATTGTCCAAACAGACGCTTCGGAGCTGGGTGTGGGAGCTGTTCTATCGCAACTGAATTTTGATGGTCATGACCAGCCCATAGCTTTTATTAGCAGGAGGCTGACCCCCAGAGAGAAGAATTGGTCAGCTATTGAGAGGGAGGCCTTTGCTGTGGTTTGGGCCCTGAAGAAGTTGAGGCCATACTTGTTTGGCACTCACTTCAAGATTCAGACCGACCATAAGCCCCTCTTGTGGCTAAATCAAATGAAGGGTGAAAACCCCAAACTACTTAGGTGGTCCATTTCCCTACAGGGGATGGACTTCACAGTGGAGCATAGACCTGGCACTGATCATGGCAATGCAGATGGGCTCTCCAGGTATTTCCACTTAGAGCAAGAAGACTCACCTGGTCAAGGTTAGCTTATTGTCCCAAAGTTTGGGGGGGGGTCATGTAGGAGAGTAGGGTCTGCAATCCTATGATCACCCAGATTTTTTGCTTTTACTTCATTGGTTTACGACTTTCTCCGGCTGTGGGCCTGCCAATCAGACCCACAGCCTAGCTGTTCTCTCTCGAAATTAACACACATGTACGTTAGGTGCATCCACTAATTGGAACTGGGCCGCCTTGTCAGTCCCTGTCTCAGCATACCACAGGTATCCAGGGCATCGGTGTATCCAGGGCCTACCAGGGGCTGCAGCATGTATTATGCCACCCCTGGAATGGCCGCCCAAATCTGACACAACTGGCTGCACGACAGCTGGGGCCACGTGGTGTAATCACCCGTTGCTGTAGGTGTAGTATTCCTACACCTAACCCTAAAATGGACACATAGATTCCTATCAGTCACTCCTATGGCAGGCCTTATCAATCCTGAAGGCAGAGTGCGGGGAGTCATGTGGGATGGTGCTCTGGCGCGAGCCGAGCCCGTCGACGGCTTGCGGAGCCAAGTCCTAATAGCCGTTCCATGGTGACGCGGGCCAACTATTTGCTAACTTTGGCATCGCATCACCTACACATGTCGAGTAAGGTGTCATACGAATTGGAATACGAACCCCTCGCTAGTTCTGGCGACGGGGTTAGCATTCCCCCCTTCTAGAGGGGCACGACATGGAAGTAACCCTGAACCCCGGTTAAAAGTTGACTCAAGCCTCAGCATCACAAAATGGATGCTGCCACCAGACACAAGTCTGACCTCCTGCTGCTGGGGGACCTTCCAGCGAAGGGAGTTTGGACAAAGGGTTTCCTGTCGAGGGCGGTGTTAGCACCGTCCCAGACAGGGTTTGTGTATCCCAGGTAGGCAGGGCTGAAAGGAAGGCGATTGCCAGTGGCACCCCGGTGCTCACTGTGCATAGCCCGGCTCAAACCAGTTTCGGGGGCACACCAGCCCCTGAGCTGGCGCGAAGCCGGACAAAGGATAGGGGTGTAACCACCCCCCTCCTGGCTCCACCCATAGGTAGAACCTAGTCACGGGCCAACCCCTTTTTCTTAGAATAAAGGTAGGAGCGAGTCCCCTTCCCAAATTGGATAATCAGATAATCGGATACCTCCGAATCACGAACCACTTTCCACGAAAGGAACTCTTGACTATTTCTGAAGACTCTCCCTTGTGGCTAAGGAGTAGCCACCCTGCACCAGCAGGCACCAACTAAGCGCTTGCGGTTTGCTGTAAGTCTCTCCTACGGATCAAGACTGCCCAGCTCGACGAGACCCGAGTTCCCTGCCATCTCTGACCTTTTACCTCCCTCATCAGCTCAGCTGAGAGTCGTAGGTGTGACGAGACCTGCGGGACCGGCTATCTTCAGAACCTGCACGACGCTTATCTAGCACGCCCACCGAGGGACCCTCGAGTGAGTGCACCTAGGGTTTGAGAAGCCCTAAACCCTGAGCAGCTCCAGCATCGAAGTCTGTCTCCCCAGCATCCGCGAGATCTGCGTGGGGGGGCCCTTCCGCTCCTTGCTGTTCACCGCGTTGTCCGACCACTTGCCGACCGGCTTGTGGCCCTCTTCACGACGCTCCAAGATTATTTTTCATCACTAGTCTGGTTGCTCCAGACTGGCACTTGCTCCCCTTCAACAGAGGAGTACCCCGGACCCTCCTGGTCCACTCCCGACGCCATCTTGACTCCCCCGCTTGGGTGGCCACTGCCAAGATCCGCTGCCCCTTCCTGGGCCCAGCATCATCGACAGCAGACACCTTCGTGGGACAGCTCGCCCTCCATCCTGGTCGCCGCCGCGCCTCCTGGTCCGAGGAACAGCCGAGTCCGACGTCACCCACTCACCTGGTCGAGGTGACTTCAGCCGGTACCCTCCTGGTACCCACACGATCGCTGGCTAGCGGTTGAGAACTGAGTCCCCTCTGCTTTCATGTTTTCCTTCATCACCGATCCAGGCTTGGATCGCTCTGAACATCGTCACTGGTCGCCTGCCAGCAACTTCTTCTTTCAGGCTCCTGAGACTACACGAGGACTCCCGACATCTTGACGAACTTCACGCAGCCGCAGCCTCCGGGCTAGGTAAATAGAGCATCTCGGTGCTCCATCGCAGGTTCGCTCTACAAGTGTCCAGTTCCTTTTTCGTTTAGTCCCACTGATCGGAACACTCCGGAATCAGTACCTCCAGACTCTAACCATTCGCATTTCACTGTTAGTGTAGATGGTTTCTCGTGCCCCTCGGGCATTTGTGTAAATTGTGCAACTGAAGTATTTTCCTCAGAGTTTTGTAGTGTGCTTAGCTCCCTGACTCATAAAGAGCCAGGGTAGTCTTGTTATAAATAAATACCCTTTTATTTTCATAACAACTTGTGTGGTGTCCTTTCACTTGGTGTTCAAGGGGTATATGTGATGGTAAACAGCTGGCTTAACACGCCCTCTAGAGTTTAGCCTAAGACTGCTCGTATCCACGCTACTAGGATAGCTGGTCTAAAAGGTTGACTTACAACCAATCATCAATAAGGGTCGTTTGGAATGATACACAGTGATCACTAGAATAGTGAGCACTACATATCAGGCCAACTTCTCACACCGGCCTCAGAGAGAAGGAGCAAGGGGCGCGGGAAGCCGGCCCCTGAAGCTCCCACGGTCCAGGAGGAAGCAGACCTTGAGGGGGATGCCCTGGAGCCTACAGGGGAGCAGATAGCTGAACTGGGAGACCTGCCGGAGCTGACCCATTGGCAGCAGGAAGGGGGTCCCACCAGGGAGGACTTTTGCAAGGCACAGAAGGAGTGCCCTTCTCTCGTAGGTATGCGGCAGCAGGCTGCAGACCAGGCCGCAGGTGATCAGTCAGGATCACATTTCGTTTACTGGGAGAACGACCTCCTATATACAGAGCCTAAGGTTGCTGAGCCTGGGTCAGCCCGTGCGCTGGTGGTACCCCAGGACTTCAGAGCCTTCCTACTGGGGCTGGCTCACGATGTGCCATTGGCAGGGCATTTGGGGCAGGACAAGACCTTTGAAAGGCTTGTCACCCACTTTTATTGGCCTCAAATGCGCAGGAGTTCAGATACTCACTGCAGGACATGCCAGACTTGCCAGGCAAGTGGAAAGAGTGGGAGGAAGCAGAAGGCTCCACTCCAGCCATTCCCTGTGGTCGGTACCCCATTCCAGCGAGTGGGGATTGACATTGTAGGGCCACTGGACCCCAGGACAGCGATGGGCAATAGGTTCATCCTGGTCCTGGTGGACCATGCCACCCGGTACCCGGAAGCCATTCCTCTAAGGACAGTGACGGCCCCCGTGGTGGGACGGGCACTGATGGGAATTTTCTCCCGAGTGGGATTCCCTCTAGAGGTGGTGTCTGACCGAGGTACCAATTTCATGTCCAAGTACATGAAATCTCTTTGGCAAGAGTGTGGTGTAACCTACAAGTTCACCACCCCTTACCACCCCCAAGGAAACGGGTTGGTTGAGAGATTCAACCGAACCCTCAAAGGCATGATAATGGGCCTAGAAGGAGCCATGAGGCGTAAGTGGGACGTCCTCTTACCATGCCTTCTCTTCGCTTACCGTGAGGTGCCACAGAAGTCTCTGGGGTTCAGTCCCTTTGAGCTTCTGTATGGTCACCCAGTCAGAGGACCTCTAAGTCTGGTCAAAGAAGGCTGGGAGCAATCTCCCAGGAAGCCCCCCCAGAATGTATATAGTTACATGCTGGCCTTCAGGAATCAGACTAGGCGATTCAGGCAGCTTGCTGAGGCAAATCTGGAAGCCAGCCAGGAGGAGATGAAGCGGTGGTACGACCAGAATGCCACTCTGGTAGAGCTTCAGCCTGGACAGAAAGTATGGGTCTTGGCCCCCGTGGAGCCGTGTGCGCTCCAGGATAAGTGGACCGGTCCCTTTGAGGTGGTGGAGCGCAAGAGTCCTGTTACCTACGTGGTGGAGCTGAAGTCTCCTAGGAACCCCTTAAGGGTCCTACATGTCAACCGCCTCAAGCCCCACTTGGAGAGGTCCCAAGTGGGCATGCTCTTGGCAACAGATGCTGGAATGGAAGAGGAGACAGAACCTCTCCCTGACCTCCTGTCAGCCAAGGAGCAAGATGGGTCAGTGGATGGTGTCATCCTCTCTTCCACCCTGACCCCTGAGCAACATAATGATTGTCGCCAGTTGCTGGGACAGTTTTCTGACCTGTTTTCCCTGGTCCCTGGTGTCACTGATTGGTGCGTCCATGATGTGGACACTGGGGATAGTCCACCTGTGCGGCGCAAGGCCTACAGGGTGACTGACAGGGTGAGGACATGCATCAAGGAGGAGGTCTCCAAGATGTTTGCCCTCGGGGTAATTGAGTCTTCTAGCAGTCCTTGGGCCAGCCCCGTGGTCTTGATCCCAAAGGCTGCAGCGCTGGGAGCCACACCCGAACCCCGGTTCTGTGTGGACTACAGAGGACTCAATTCGGTCACTAGGACCGACGCACACCCCATCCCCAGAGCTGATGAGCTCATCGATCGGCTAGGGGCTGCCAACTACCTCAGCACGTTTGATTTAACGTCTGGGTATTGGCAGATCGCCTTGACCGAGGGGGCCAAAGAGAGGTCAGCATTTTCCACCCCAGATGGGCACTACCAGTTCCGGGTCATGCCATTTGGGATGAAGAATGCCCCTGCCACCTTCCAGAGATTGGTCAACCAGGTGTTGGCTGGGCTGGATTCGTTCAGTGCAGCCTACCTGGATGACATCGCCGTGTTCAGCTCCACTTGGGAGGAACACTTGCGTCACCTCTGGGAAGTGTTGATGGCGCTGCGCAAGGCAGGCCTCATGATCAAGGCGAGTAAGTGCCAGATCGGGCAGGGTTCCGTGGTGTACTTGGGACACCAAGTTGGGAGTGGCCAGGTGGCACCCCTTCAGCCCAAGATAGAAACCATCCTGAATTGGGAGGCGCCCAAAACCCAGACGGAGGTGAGAGCCTTCCTAGGTCTCACCGGGTACTACAGGAGGTTTGTCAAGGGGTATGGCAACATGGTTGCCCCCTTGACAGCGCTGACTTCGAAGAAGCAGCCCAGGAAAGTGATCTGGACTGACACCTGTCAGAAAGCTTTTGAGGCCTTGAAAACTGCGATGTGCACGGCGCCCGTGCTCTTGGCTCCCAACTTCTCCAAAGAGTTTATCGTTCAGACAGACGCTTCAGAGCATGGTGTGGGGGCTGTTCTTTCACAGATTAATGAGGAGGGCCTAGATCAACCCGTAGCCTTTCTTAGCAGGAGGTTACTTCCACGGGAACAAAGGTGGAGTGCTATTGAGCGTGAGGCATTTGCTGTGGTCTGGGCGCTGAAGAAGCTAAGACCCTACAAGTTTGGGTCTCACTTCCGGGTTCAGACGGACCACAGGCCCCTCAGATGGTTGATGCATATGAGGGGTGAGAATCCAAAGCTGTTGAGGTGGTCCATTTCCCTACAGGGTATGGATTTCACGGTGGAACATCGCCCTGGTACAGATCACGCCAATGCTGACGGTCTGTCCAGATTTTTCCGCCTTAGTGATGAGGAACTCCCTGGGGTAGGGTAGTTCTCCCCACTTTTCAGCTGGAGGGGACACGTGTTAGACCTGGCACCTTGGCGTGAGTCTCCCTTCCTCTTTTTGTCGCTGTGCCTCATGTGTTTTTATGGTGTTGGCCGCTCAGCGCGCTGTGCCACTGCCAACCAGTGTCACGGTGCGAGTGCTCCCTATGTAAATTGTATATGTTGGTTGGATTCCATGATTGGATTGTTTGGTTTACTATCAGACCCCAGTACAGTGCGCCAGGGGCGCCAGGGCATGTAAATACGAACACCGCTGGTGGGCTTGCAGCACGGGTTGTGCCACCCACAGAAGCGGCCGGTAAAATATATCTGAGGTCTGCCATCGCAGAACCTGCGTGCAGTCTGGTACTGACATGCTGACCGGCAAGTGCTCACACTTGCCAGTCCCTAAACCCTTCCCTTAGCTGCATGTTAGTCACCCCTCTGGTAGGCCCACGGGCAGGGTGCATTGTACGCCTAAGGTAGGACAAGCCTGGATGCGTGGCATGTCCTAGTAGTGAATTACCACCATCTTGTTGTTCACTACTGCAAGGCTACCCTGTTCTCATAGGCCAGTATGGGCGGCCTGGATTATTACACCCTATGATCCTAACCGACCCAGGGAACATGGTAGGAGATCGAGTTTAGTATGCCTGAACTCGGAATAATAAGGTACATCTTTTCGCAAGGTTTATTTTAATATTCCGGGTTTGCAAATGCCGCTTTGCTTGCCTAAACCTTTCAGCCGCCTCTGCGTGTTGTGTATCTGATGCCTGGCTGGTGTGAGTGACAGGGCTGGGGGAACCCAGATGGGCAGGGCTAGGTAGCCTGGTATGAATAGGACGATCGACAGGTAGATGGGTGGGAGGAGTGCTCCTAGGTTCTGAATAGGACAGTGCTCCGCTACCTCGATGCCGGCTCCACCCCCTGTGGAGCGTCTGATGACTCTGCCCTGCACTCTGAAAGGAGAAGCCTGCATCACGTAAACAAAGTGCTCAGAAACCGGACTGAACTAGGCAAGGGCCCCCCTGGCCTGGGAGAACAAAAGATTTGTGGTATAAATGGAGGAGCCCTGCTCCTAAGAAACTAGATCCGCTTTTGACCAAGAAGAATCTCTGCCTGAGGAGGAGGCACCGGGAAAGCTGTAGGAGGAAGACTGTCCCTATCCTGGGGGATTGGCCTGCAGTGGTGACCTTGCTGCCAAATGAGAGAAGAGAAACTGTTGCTGAAGACTTTTACTTTACTTTTACTTTCAAGACTTGTGCTTTTCCAAAACGATCTCCAAGGGCTTGGAACTGAGCTTGCCCCCTGAACTGAGCCCCAGGACCATTGGGCTCGCCCTGATCTTCACTCGCCTGCTGCTGGACTGTGGTGTCCTTTCCCTCGCCAGAGCTGTGACCCTCGTGCCCAGTCCCTCCCTGAGCCGTGACCAGGACTGCTTAGCCGCCCCCGCCTTGGGAAGAGCCTCGCTCGATCGGAGCCGCTCCCCCTACGCTGTGCTGGGCTGCCCCGTCACCTCGCTCGTGGAGGCTCGCTGTGCACCTTCACCCTCCCGCCGGAATCGGCGTTGTGAGCATCTCCAAGCCTCGGACAGCCCGGACGCATCGGCGTGCCCGGCTGCCCCGCTTTGTTCACCCGCCACCTGCAACACCCCGCTCTTGTCGTGAGCCTGAAGATCAGACACCCTCGTGAAGTGTGGGAGCCCCGGACGCCGCCTCGCTCTTCTGTCGAAGAGCCGCTGAAATCCCGCACCCGCCTTTGCGTCAAGAAACAAGGTACTGTACTTACGAACTCGACCGCGAGCTCGCATCGGATCCAGGGTCCGCAACGTTCTTATTTGCCTGTCATCTGCTGTGTGCTCCCTAGGCGCTGCCTCAGCACGAAGTACGCTGAGGCCTACAGTTACCTTGTGCCCGCCTAAAGAACTTTCCATAAAACAAAGAGAACTTGACCGTATTTTCAAGAATTGTGGCCCCATCAGTTCAACGTTACTGGGCCTTGTATTTGAATCTACTGAATCTACATAAAAGCTTATTTTTATATACTTCCTGATTGGTGTCCGTTTGTGGTGCATGCAAGGGGTTTACTGTATGTGTAATTGCATTTGCTTAACCGTGTACGCCTGAGACTTAGCCTAGACTGCTCGCGCCACGCACCTAGAGGGTGAGCAGGGGTTATTCTGGGGAGTCATCCTTCGCCCTGACAAGAAGTAAAGGGTCCCTGCTTGTTGTGGGTTCACACCTGCGTCAACCAGAGCCCCCTCATTTCTAACAGGTTGACTTACAACCAATCATCAATAAGGGTCGTTTGGAATGATACACAGTGATCACTAGAATAGTGAGCACTACATATCAGGCCAACTTCTCACATCCTTGACGACATCCTTGGGGATATGAACCTTTGGCTCGGTCAGTGGCAGAGCATCCCGGGAGCCGGGGGTGCTGGTCTCCCCCGTTTTGGATTTCAGTTCGAGTTCCTTGAGGCCCCTCTCGTGCTCGAGGGTTAGCCGTTTCTCTTCTAGTTCTCAATGCCGTTTCTTTTCTTCGATTTCCTCCTGCAGCCGTAGTTGCTCCAAGGCCAACTTTTTCTCCGCCAGTAGGAGTTCACCGTCCAGCCGGAGTCGTGCGAGTTCCAATTCGTGTGTCCGGACCCTCTCCCGTTCTCGCATTTCTTCGTGGGATAGGCCGGCTTCCGGGATGCTTCGTCCCCCATCTGCCGGGGTCATGGTCGGCGACAGGTTTTCGTCCCGGGCCGAGGTCCCTTCGCCTTGGGGTGGAGTGGCCTCGGATTCTGCCCAGGCTTTCAGGGCTTTCTGCATTTCTTCCTTGGTGCCCAATCCTGTGGTTGGGATCCCTTTGTCCTTGCAGAATTGTTTCAATTCTTTGTGGGTGTATTCTTCCAACCTTTCTTGCTGGAAGGTTGCGGCCACGGTTATTTCTTGGCTGCTCATGGTTCTCTTTCTTTTTCCGTCTGGTTAGGCAGCGGGTGCATTACTTGCCTGTACGATTGCGTCTGGCTCGGATCCCGTCGCTGGCCACCAAATGTTGGAGGGAGGACCACCGGGGAGTCAGGGGGCCCACTCCGGGGCACCTTCCTACCGCAAAGTTATAGCCGAGCGCCGCTGAGAAGCCTCCTAGGAGAGGTCTTTCTCCTATGATCGTACTAGGCCCAGTAACACCACCACACAGGACTCCGTATCAGTTGCTTATCTAGGTACTTTATCAATAGTAGCACATTCGAAATATTTACAGGGGGATCGAGAGATCCAGAAAGAGTCTCAATGTCTTTGTAGGGACAGGGTAGCGGGACAGTCTTAGTACCAGCCTGGTACGGGGAAGCTCTGCGCCAGACCTTGCGTTAGGCCGAAGGTGGCTCCGGGGATCGGAGCGGCAGGTGCTGGTCTCAAAGCAGCTCGGACGTGGAGAGCCGCGACGGTGTCTGCGGGGCTCGGGTGGTAGTTCCGCTTGGGTCGAGCCGCGACACAATCAGCAGGGCTCCGGTGGTAGGTCCGCTTGGGTCGAGCCGCGACACAGTCAGCAGGGCTCCGGTGGTAGGTCCGCTTCGGTCGAGCCGCGACGAGGTCAGCCGGGCTCTGATGGCAAGTTCAACAAGGTCGGTCCGCGACAGCGTCAGCAGGGCCCCAAAGGTTTGTGAAGGTCTTTAAGCACGGTGGAGCCGTGACGTAGTCAGCAGGGCTCAGAGCGTGGTTCCAGGATGAGTCTTTCTCCGTAGGGTCAGCCGCGATCCGATCAGCAGGGCTCTTGACTCCGGGATACAACTGCTGTCCTGTTGCAGGGTCGCCCCAGATATAGGTCTGGAGCCCTTTGATGTCCGGACCCTTGCGCCCGGGGGGGCGGAGAGGCCGGGTCGGGAGCGGCCATATGCTCAGCAGGAGAGGCGCCAGGCCCAGGAGAGCTGTGGGGCAATCGCACCTAGGTGTGGGAGGACGGTTGGGGGTCCCATCGATACTGCCCTTCGCCGGGAGTGGGGAAGTGTTCACGTGGTACCCCCTGGCCAGTTGTTGGTGCCTTGATGTTGGGGCTTGCTGGGGCCGAGGCCGGGTTGAGCGGGCTCACGTAGGCTGGTGCGCAGAGTCACGTACAATCCAAAATGGAGGAGCCCCGAGGTGCAGGGGACCTCGTGCGGCTTGGCGAGGGGGAACAGGACCACGCCACGAGGCCGGCTCCAACATGCTCCTTCTCTGTTTGTACTTCATAAGCACCTACCTGTGCTCCTCCTCTGTTTGTACTTCACAAGCACCTACCTGTGCTCCTCCTCTGTTTGTACTTCATAAGCACCTATGTATGCTCCTCCTCTGTTTGTACCTCATAAGCACCACCTGTGCACCTGTGCTGTTTGTACTTCATAAGCACCTACCTGTGCTCCTCCTCTGTTTGTACTTTATAAGCACCTACCTGTGCTCCTCCTCTGTTTGTACCTTATAAGCACCTACCAGTGCTCCTCCTCTGTTTGTACCTCATAAGCACCTACCTGTGCTACTGCTCTGTTTGTACTTGATAAGCACCTATCTGTGCCCCTTCTCTGTTTGTACCTCATAAGCACCTACCTGTGCACCTCTGCTGTTTGTACTTCATAAGCACCTACCTGTGCACCTCCTCTGTTTGTACTTCATAAGCACCTACCTGTGCTCCTCCTCTGTTTATACCTCACAAGCACCTACCAGTGCAACTCCTCTGTTTGTACTTCATAAGCACCCACCTGTGCTCCTCCTCTGTTTGTACTTCATAACCACCTACCTGTGCAACTCCACTGTTTGTACGTCATTAGCACCTACTTGTGCAACTCCACCGTTTGTACTTCATAAGCACCTACCTGTGCTCCTCGTCTGTTTGTACCTCATAAGCACCTACCTGTGCTCCTCCTCTGTTTGTACTTCATAAGCACCTACCTGTGCTCCTCCTCTGTTTTACTTCATAAGCACCTATGTGTACTCCTCCTCTGTTTGTACTTCATGAGCACCTATGTGTGCTCCTCCTCTGTTTGTACCTCATAAGCACCTTCCTGTGCTCCTCCTCTGTTTGTCCTTCATAAGCACCTATGTGTGCTCCTCCTCTGTTTGTACTTCATAAGCACCTATCTGTGCGCCTCTGCTGTTTTTACTTCATAAGCACCTACCTGTGCTCCTCCTCTGTTTGTGCTTCATAAGCACCTACCTGTTCGCCTCTGCTGTTTGTACTTCATAAGCACCTACCTGTGCTGCTCCTCTGTTTGTACCTCATAAGCACCTACCTGTGCTCCTCCTCTGTTTGTACTTCATAAGCACCTACCTGTGCTCCTCCTCTGTTTGTACCTCATAAGCACCTATGTGTGCACCTCTTCAGTTTGTACCTCATAAGCACCTACCTGTGCTCCTCCTCTGTTTGTACTTCATAAGCACCTACCTGTGCTCCTCGTCTGTTTGTACCTCATAAGCACCTACCTGTGCTCCTCCTCTCTTTGTACTTCATAAGCACCTACCTGTGCTCCTCCTCTGTTTCTACCTCATAAGCACCTACCTGTGCTCCTCCTCTGTTTTACTTCATAAGCACCTATGTGTACTCCTCCTCTGTTTGTACTTCATAAGCACCTACCTGTGCACCTCTGCTGTTTGTACTTCATAAGCACCTACCTGTGCTCCTCCTCTGTTTGTACTTCATAAGCACCTATGTGTGCTCATCCTCTGTTTCTACCTCATAAGCACCTACCTGTGCTCCTCCTCTGTTTGTCCTTCATAAGCACCTATGTGTGCTCCTCCTCTGTTTGTACTTCATAAGCACCTATCTGTGCGCCTCTGCTGTTTGTACTTCATAAGCACCTACCTGTGCTCCTCCTCTGTTTGTGCTTCATAAGCACCTACCTGTGCACCTCTGCTGTTTGTACTTCATAAGCACCTACCTGTGCTGCTCCACTGTTTGTACCTCATAAGCACCTACCTGTGCTCCTCCTCTGTTTGTACTTCATAAGCACCTACCTGTGCTCCTCCTCTGTTTGTACCTCATAAGCACCTACCTGTGCTCCTCCTCTGTTTGTACCTTATAAGCACCTATGTGTGCACCTCTTCAGTTTGTACACAGGAGGTGAACAGGTAGGTGCATTTGAGGTACAAACAGAGGAGGTGCACAGGTAGGTGCTTATGAGGTAAAACAGAAGAGGTGCCTTGACCAAGTAGAGATTCCCACCACAAAAGGGAATACAAAGGTTAGTATTGAGCATCACCCCTGCATCCCAGATACCCCCCCACACAAGGAAGCACAGCAATCAGAGCCAACATACTCCTGACCGAAACCAAACAGAGGTCATTGCAGAGCCACTGACACTGGGAGAGTGTTCGAACAGATACGCACTCTTGGCTCCATCGCAGGGGACTGATATTGAAACTGTAGATCTGTTGACATCACCTCTTACATCAAACACACCACTGCTCAATGCCCATAATACCCCCGGAATACCCGAGGAGTTACATGACCAACCACAAACGCCTCCACACATGCCTTTAACGTTCCCATCCAGGAGAATCGGCGGAGATTGCCGAGTGAACCCATATCCCCCAGCTCGAGGATTGAGAGCTGTGCGAAGGATACTCCGCAGAGACACTGAACTTAAAGACTGTCCCGCTACCCCAATACCCCCATCACGAAACCGCCGCAGCTTGTGGCATTGATTCAACAGCTGCATCTCGGATCATAAAGATCCCCTGAAACTATCGATAAAGTATACTGTCTGACTAAGAACTACTGTGTGGTGTCCCTCTGTCAAATAGTGTAAGCTCAGCGTGTACGATCCTAGGAACGAGACCCTTCCAGGGAGGGCCTCCCCGCTATTGCTCGGCCTAACTCTGGGAGAGGTGGGTCAAAGGGGTGGTCAGGAACGTATTCCGAAGCCCCCCGGAGAACGCCCTTCCAACAGCACCTACCTGTGCACCTCCACTGTTTGTACTTCATAAGCACCTATGTGTGCTCCTCCTCTGTTTGTACTTCATAAGCAACTACATGTGCTCCTCCTCTGTACTTCATAAGCACCGACCTGTGCACCTCTGCTGTTTGTACTTCTCAAGCACCTACCTGTGCTCTTCCTCTGTTTGTACTTCATAAGCACCTACCTGTGCTCCTCCTCTGTTGGTACTTCATAAGCACCTACCTGTGCTCCTTCTCTGTTTGTACTTCATAAGCACCTACCTGTGCTCCTCCTCTGTTTGTACTTCGCAAGCACCTACCTGTGCTCCTCCTCTGTTTGTACTTCATAAGCACCTATGTATGCTCCTCCTCTGTTTGTACCTCATAAGCACCACCTGTGCACCTGTGCTGTTTGTACTTCATAAGCACCTACCTGTGCCCCTCCTCTGTTTGTACTTTATAAGCACCTACCTGTGCTCCTCCTCTGTTTGTACCTTATAAGCACCTACCAGTGCTCCTCCTCTGTTTGTACCTCATAAGCACCTACCTGTGCTACTGCTCTGTTTGAACTTCATAAGCACCTATCTGTGCCCCTTCTCTGTTTGTACCTCATAAGCACCTACCTGTGCACCTCTGCTGTTTGTACTTCATAAGCACCTACCTGTGCACCTCCTCTGTTTGTACTTCATAAGCACCTACCAGTGCTCCTCCTCTGTTTGTACCTCATAAGCACCTACCAGTGCAACTCCTCTGTTTGAGCTTCATAAACACCCACCTGTGCTCCTCCTCTGTTTGTACCTCATAAGCACCTACCTGTGCTCCTCCTCTGTTTGTACCTCATAACCACCTACCTGTGCAACTCCACTGTTTGTACGTCATTAGCACCTACTTGTGCAACTCCACTGTTTGTACTTCATAAGCACCTACCTGTGCTCCTCGTCTGTTTGTACCTCATAAGCACCTACCTGTGCTCCTCCTCTGTTTGTACTTCATAAGCACCTACCTGTGCTCCTCCTCTGTTTCTACCTCATAATCACCTACCTGTGCTCCTCCTCTGTTTTACTTCATAAGCACCTATGTGTACTCCTCCTCTGTTTGTACTTCATAAGCACCTATCTGTGCTCCTCCTCTGTTTGTACCTCATAAGCACCTACCTGTGCTCCTCCTCTGTTTGTCCTTCATAAGCACCTATGTGTGCTCCTCCTCTGTTTGTACTTCATAAGCACCTATCTGTGCGCCTCTGCTGTTTGTACTTCATAAGCACCTACCTGTGCTCCTCCTCTGTTTGTGCTTCATAAGCACCTACTTGTTCGCCTCTGCTGTTTGTACTTCATAAGCACCTACCTGTGCTGCTCCTCTGTTTGTACCTCATAAGCACCTACCTGTGCTCCTCCTCTGTTTGTACTTCATAAGCACCTACCTGTGCTCCTCCTCTGTTTGTACCTCATAAGCACCTATGTGTGCACCTCTTCAGTTTGTACCTCATAAGCACCTACCTGTGCAGCTCCTCTGTTTGTACCTCATAAGCACCTACCTGTGCTCCTCCTCTGTTTGTACTTCATAAGCACCTACCTGTGCTCCTCCTCTGTTTGTACCTCATAAGCACCTATGTGTGCACCTCTTCAGTTTGTACCTCATAAGCACCTACCTGTGCTCCTCCTCTGTTTGTACCTCATAAGCACCTATGTGTGCACCTCTTCAGTTTGTACACAGGAGGTGAACAGGTAGGTGCATTTGAGGTACAAACAGAGGAGGTGCACAGGTAGGTGCTTATGAGGTAAAACAGAAGAGGTGCCTTGACCAAGTAGAGATTCCCACCACAAAAGGGAATACAAAGGTTAGTGTTGGAAGGCGGACCTCTGGGGAGTCGGCGGGACCACCCAGTGGGCCTCCTTACTGCAAGGAAGTAGCCGAGCGCCGCTGAGAAGCCTCCTAGGAGAGGTCCTTCCCCTATGATCGTACTAGCCCAGTAACACCACCACACAGGACTCGACACTGGTATCAGTTCCCATATATTTTTATCGGTAATTATCGTAGGTTTCTTTGGCAATATGTACAGGTGGATCGAGGGATCCGAAAAGAGTCTCAATGTCCTTGTGGGGAAGGGGTAGCGGGACAGTCTCAGTACCGCACATATTAGATTTAATTTCTTAAATATTTATGTGAATTCCTGTTGGAGCGCTAGTTTCGTTTTCCCTTACACCCATCAGGCAATTAGTTCAAATTTGGGTTCAGCTGCACCACAGGCACAATATCAACAATGAGTGACAATTTGGATAGAGATCGGTTAGCGGCCGAATTGTTTGATAACCTATGTAGAGGCAGCACAGTGAATGAGGCGGTTAGAAGTACTAACCAGACAAAGAATGAAGGATTGCGAGATAAATTCATAAGACTTGAAAGGCTTAAGCGGTCTGAACTATCTAAGTGGTGGGATGGCGCTACTCTAAAACAGTATTTAAAATTGAATAGGATTCCCAGAGGTCTTCGATCCCAAATCATCCCAACATATGATGACTTGGACGAAGATCTCCTTTCAATTTGGGAAAAGGAGCTAACATCAAGCTTTGTTAAACTTATGGAAATCCTCATTGAAAATTCGGAAAGAAAAGTAAAAAAACTACAGGCAGAAATTGCACAATTGGAGGAGGAAATTATTTTGTTGAATAAACCTGAAGTAACAGCTAAGAACTATGAAACACTGAAAGGAGTATTACTAAACCATCAGAATGATATAAAACAGAGAAAGGCACGCAAGTTGAAACGTGATGAGGTAGACTATAACAGTGGAAGAATTTTCACTTTCTCTAAAAAATATGATCATCTTATTTCAGATAAGAACAGACAGGCCCCTGACCCCCGCTCTACAAGTTCAAGCAACACATCACTTAGCACAGTACCAACTAGTGGTAGCGATGTGGAAGGAGGTTCAGGAGTAACAGATAAACAACTATACCCTTTGGGCAATTCATCTTTCCTACAGGAAGTAAATCGAATCAAGAGAGGGAACAGAGTTCAGGAACAGAGAACAGGAAATTTAAGAAAACCAGGAGAGGCAAGAGGAGTGGCAGCGGAAGGAAACAGGGCAGGGATGAAAACTCGGTCATGGGACAAGAGGGATTAATTGGGTCTGAAATAGAGGATGTGCAGATAATTAATCTATCAGATTTCTTACTTACAACAGATATGGTTAAGGTCTTGAAGAAAGGTTTGGGTTTTTGTCCATCTCAGGTGGGAAATTTGTGTGATATCAAAATTGATCTCTTTCGTTTTATTAGACGTCTGAAATTTAAAAAAACATTTTGCAATGAACCTAATCGCAAATAAAAAAGCTTTATCGCAAGTTTGTAATCTGGCTTCTAATACATTGACTATTAGAGATATTCAGGATACAGTAACACTGCTTTCAATTACCGAAATGGAAGATGACCCAGTCACGATGTCTAGAGTTCTAGACGATCTGGATATCAGACCAGATGTCTCTCTATCTAGTGGACTGAAGGGGAAATCTCGCTGGTCTCCAACTTTGGTGAGTGGTAATAATATTGAAATTTTCCATTCTTTGGTAATTAATGATTTGGATAAAATCTACGATAGAGATATTAATACCATTAAATTTCATCAAGATAATTTAACCAAACATGAGCGACAAGCATTGAAAATTCTGTCAGAAGACCCCAACCTGATTATTAGGAAGGCAGACAAAGGGGGCAACTTGGTTCTGATGAACAAAAAAGAGTATGAGCAAGAAATCTATATGCAACTGAATGATGCACAATGTTATGAAAGAGTTGTCCATAATCCTATTTTCCCTCTTGTTACCATGATTAATGGTTTTCTTAAAAATTGGTATGATGAAAAGTTACTTGATGATGATGAGTTCTTATATTTAAAGGTAAATCGCCCTAGATACCCATGCCTGTACACATTACCAAAGATTCACAAACGCCTCCCTTTTCCACCAGGGAGGCCCATTGTATCTGGCATTGGTGGGCCTACATGAGCGTCTATCGCAATATGTGGATGTATTTTTACAGCCAATTGTGGTTAATCTACCGTCGTATATTAAGGATACAAGGCATATTCTTAGTATTCTAAGTGATATTGTATGGGAACCAGATATGATACTTGTTACGCTTGATGTGGTATCGTTGTATACTAGTATACGAAATGAATTGGGTTTGAAAGCAGTTAACCATTTTTTGTCCAAAAGACCTGCTAGCCAATGAGAGCATACTAAAATGCTATTATCTATGACGGAACTAATTTTGTGTAACAACTACTTACTTTTCAGAGGGGATTGGTTCAGGCAAAAGCAAGGAGTAGCTATGGGCTCAAGATTTTCGCCGGCCTATGCAAATCTGTTCATGGGTTGGGTAGAGGAAATGCTAGTATGGGGTCCTTCGGGCAGTCGTTGGAATGATCTAATCCTTTACTGGGGACGTTATATAGATGACTGCCTGATGATTTGGACTGGTACTTTGGAGTTATTACAAGAATTTACGAATTATCTTAATGATAATGAACTAAATATCAAGTTTACATCACATGCCAGTTCTACTAATATAGTATTTCTTGACGTAGAACTTTATGTAAAAGACAATAAGATTCATAGCAATATGTACCGCAAACCCACATCATGTAACGCTATCTTGCATGCGGATAGTGCGCATCCTAAGCATCAAATAACAGCAATCCCATATGGTGAGATGCTAAGAGCACGAAGAAATTGTAGTGAAGACAGTGAATTTATATCCTGTATTACAGACATGGAAAGACGTTTTTACCAAAGGGGCTATTCTAGACTGGATGTATTTAAAGCGAAAAATAGGGCTTTCAAGATTAAGAGAACATCCACACTGAAGCCATTTCACCCATTGACACAGGAATCATCTAAGATTAGAATGGTGGCGGATTATAATTCTTTGAGCACGACACTATACAAAAGCCTTAGAAAACATTGGCATATATTGAAAGCCGACAGAACTTTGAATGATTGTTTGGGGGACAAACCACAAATTACCTTCCGGAGAGGTAAAACACTAGGCACAATACTAAGTCCTAGCTATCCCATTGATAAAAAAGAGGAGGGATGGCTCTCACGTTTGAGTAAAGGATTCTATAAATGTGGCCATTGTAATATGTGTAAATTTGCTAAGGACAGAGTAATACAGTTCACAGATGACAAGGGTCACACATTTGACATCTTGTCTAACATAAATTGTACTACTAAATATGTGGTTTATCTTATTGCATGTAAATGTCAGAAAGTGTATGTAGGTAGTACAATTAGACCATTAAAAGATCGCATTAGCGAGCATTTCAGAGCGGTCAAATCCATTGATTGTAGGTATCCGATTGCCAAACATATTTATAATTGCTCTGCACAGGGTCCATCTAAGTCCTTCCAATTTATGGGAATAGAACATGTGAAATTAGACCCACGAGGTGGGGATAGAGAGCTGCAATTGCGGAGACGGGAAGCAAGGTGGATCATGCGCTTAAGGGCGGTCGAATCGGGACTCAATTACGATCATGAGTTACAATATTTTCTGGGTGATTAAGGAATCGAATTCATTACTAGGGGTGTCAATGATATGAATACTCTGTTGGATGGTAGTTGGTAACTTTTAAATACTGGAGCTTTCAATATGACATGGTAATTATTTCTGCTGAGATATATATGCAGCTAATATATATAATATGTACTATTGACGTTTAAATATTGTTCTGTTTACTAATCTGGGACATAAAGATAAACACATTATGAAGGAATAATCATTTTGGTACAAATGAAATATATATTTTTTTATTTCTTTCGATAATTTTTACCATTGAGTAATGGCGTTAATATATACTATTTACAATATGAACTAATCATGGGATACCTATGTATCACATGGCATCACGACATTAAAATATGCACACAATTAATCACTGATTATTGACAATTATTTATTGTTTCTGTTCACTATTCAATGGGACACAAAGATAAACGCATCATGAAGGAATAATTATTTTTGGTACAAATACATTTTTCTACTTCTTTCGATAATCTTTTACCATTGAGTAATGGCGCCCAATTTTCTATATAGGAGGCTAATCACCTCTTTTGTGTGCTTGTTTGGGCCTTTTAAGTACTTTAATTTTGATTCAGTAGAGGAGACGTCATTAATGAATTATGACTAAGCGTATTAGCAACTATTTTGAGAATAAAGGGTCGAATCACTGCTCATTTTCATATCAGCGCACAGGTACAAAACTGTTTAAATATGGCGCCCGACAATACATTAGAAGCTAGTCACCTTTTTTATGTCTCTTACCGAGCGTGTATAACGTGACGCGTGTGTTCCCGCGTCAGCTGGTGTAGCCTGTATTCGGGCAGCGTTCATCATGTGGAAGGTAAGCGGAAACGCTTAGAATTTTGCAGTAAGGTTGTTTTTTCTTTTGGGATGTTATCAGGAGCAGGGATTATTCGTGACAGTTATTTTTGGTCTATCATAGGTCCCAGTACTCTAGGGTACCTCGAGACATTGTGAATATTGGATTTCAAGCAATTTTGAGTAATGAACTATACGAGGTGAGCGCGTTTTCTTCCATTTTTTACTCTTGACGAATATCTCACTGCACAATGTTCTTGTTAGTAAATATTAGTTTATTTCATTGGATGAGTTGGTTTTTATTTTATCCATAGGTCCTGAACTTGAGGCACCTTTTGATTTAAATATCGCTCTTTATTTTGACAAGTTGTGGATATAATTGGCATGAGATTTGACGGCTTTATCTGAAGGTGAGGATATTTGGAAGATATTATAAATCTCTTTATTGAACAAAAATAAGGACACATTTGTAAATGGCAACATATAGTTATATATCACTCTTGGTTATCCTCTTCTAGGAAGCACATAGCAGTTTATGCAAACGAATCTAAAATAATCATGGATGTTGAATAACACACTATTTCAGGAATAACGAGGTGAGCAATACTTCTAGTAAAACAAACGTGGTGATTGAATTGACAAGCGAGTGATGTCACCTTGCCTCCTGCATCTAGCGGTTGCTAACTGTGAATATTCTCATTATAAATTGATAGGAATTCTATGAACCAAGAATACATAAGGTAGGAGTCAATAATTAGTGGTTAAAGCATGCAATATCACCTTTTCTTTGGGGGTGTACTGCACTTCTGTTCTGGGTGCGTTTAATACATGATATCCAGTTTAGAGTTTCGGGTCTTGGTCAAGGAGGACACTGGGTTTTTACGAATATTGGTTGACACAGATTTCTAATAATGAAAGAATATTTAATTAGAATTATTTGGAGAGAACATGTTTTAGTAAAATGGTAACAGTATTATTTTTTCTGTGTAAAGCATTTTGTTTATGCTGTCATCTACTATTGATTTATGCAATTGTAAATATATGTACATTAGAGGGATATTTGGATTTATTGTAATTTCATTACTTCCAGCCCTGAGGAAGTCGCTTGGGTTAATCCCTATCGCGACGAAACGCGTTGGGAGTGGAAGATCTCTTTTCAAGAATAAAGAAGAACAAGAGTTCTAATCAATGTCATTTGTTTACTGAATTTGTATACATACATTTAAATAGTTTGCATGTGCATCAACAGCTGGTTTTCAGTCTCAGTACCAGCCTGGTACGGGGGTACCCTGCGCCCAGGTATTAAGCCTCAAGCTGGGAGGGACTCCGGGAGTCGGAGCGTCGGGTGCCGGACACAAGGGCGGCTCGAAGAGGTCGAGCCGCGACAGAGTCAGCAGGGCTCGGAGGGTCAGTTCAGCTAGCTCGAGCCGCGACGAAGTCAGCAGGACTCCGATGGCAGTTCCGCTAGGTCGAGCCGCGACGAGGTCAGCAGGGCTCCGATGGTAGTTCAGCGAGGTTGGGCTGCGACGGCGTCAGCAGGGCCCCGATGTTTCCGTGAGGATCTTATTCTCAGCAAGGTGGAGCCGCGACGCAGTCAGCAGGGCTCGGGGTACAGTTCCAGGCAAGAGTCTTTTCTCCGTGGGGTCAGCTGCGATCCGATCAGCAGGGCTCTCGACTCCAGGATACAACTACTGTCCTGGTGCGGGTTCGCGCCAGATATAGGTCTGGAGCCCTTTGATGTCCGGACCCTTGCGTCCAGGGGGCAGAGAGGCCGGGCTGGGAGAGGCCAGACGCCCAGCGGGAGAGGCGCCAGTGCCCAGGGAGGCCGGAGAGCGATCGCACCCAGGCATTGGGGGACGGTTGGGGGTCCCATCAAAACTCCCCTCCTCCGGGATCGGGGGATTGGCCACGTGGTGCCCCCTGGCCGGATCTTGGTGCCTCGATGTCGGGGTTTCGTTGGGGCCGCGGCCGGGGGGAGCCGGGTCACGTTGGCTGGTGCCGGTAGATGTGTACAATCCAGGGGGGACCCCGAAGGGTGAGGAGGTCCCCGGTCGGCGAGAAAAGGGGGCCAGGACCACGCAATGAGGCCGGGTCCAACAGGCGTCCCCCCCAGCCGAAGGCAGGGAGAGTCACCCATCTCCTTGGGGGTTCTCCTCGCCAAGGCGGAAGAAACGGGACAGGCCGTCGGCATTGGCGTGGTCGTTGCCGGGCCGGTGTTCCACTGTGAAGTCCATCCCTTGCAGAGAGATGGACCATCGCAACAACTTCGGGTTCTCTCCTCTCATTTGCATTAACCACCGCAAGGGCCGGTGGTCGGTTTGGACCCGGAAGTGGGTGCCGAAAAGGTAGGGCCGGAGCTTTTTGAGGGCCCATACCACGGCAAAGGCCTCTCGCTCGATGGTGCTCCATCTCTGCTCTCGGGGCAGCAGTCGCCGGCTGATGAAGGCCACTGGTCTGTCAAGGCCTTCCGAATTTACTTGGGACAGGACCGCCCCAACTCCTTACTCCGAGGCATCGGTCTGTACTATGAACTCCTTGCTGTAGTCGGTGGCTTGCAGCACAGGAGCGGTACAAATTGCTGTCTTGAGGGTCTCGAAGGCCGCCTGGCAGCGGGGCGTCCAGTTCACCTTTTTGGGTTGCTTCTTGGACGTAAGCTCCATGAAGGGTCCCACAATGCTCCCATAGTTTTGGATGAACCGCCGGTAATAGCCCGTGAGGCCCAGGAAGGCCCGGACAGCGGTTTGGGTGGCTGGGGGCTCCCAGGCCTTGATGGCGTCCACTTTTGGCTGGAGGGGAGCCACCTGGCCGCTCCCCACTTGATGACCCAGATAGGTCACGGATCCCTGGCCTATCTGGCATTTGCTGGCCTTTATCGTGAGTCCGGCCCTCTGGAGGGCGGACAGAGCCTCCCCGAGGTGCCCCAGGTGCTCGGCCCAGTGGCTGCTGAATACGGCAATATCGTCCAGATAGGCGGCGCTGAACGCTTCCAGCCGGCCAGGACCTTGTTCACTAGTCTTTGGAAGGTCGCTGGGGCATTCTTCATGCCGAAGGGCATCACCCGAAAGTGGTAGTGCCCATCGGGAGTGGAGAAGGTGGATCGCTCCCGGGCGCCGGGGGTGAGCCTGATCTGCCAGTATCCGGCAGTGAGGTCGAAGGTGCTTAGGTAGCGGGCGGCTCCTAGGCAGTCGATTAGTTTGTCTGCCCGAGGAATGGGATGGGCATTGGTCTTGGTGACGGCATTCAACCCTCGGTAGTCCACGCAAAATCTGAGTTCCGGGGTGGTGCCTGCGGCGGCGGCCTTCGGCACCAGGACCACTGGGCTGGCCCAGGGACTGTCGGAAGGTTCGATGACCCCGAGGGCTAGCATCTTGGCGACCTCGGCTTGGATGCAGGCACGCACTCGGTCGGGCACCCTGTAGGCTCGGTGTAGCACGGGGGGGCTGTCCCCGGTGTCGACGTCGTGGACGCACCAGGGAGTGACCCCGGGAGTGAGGGAGAAGAGGGCAGCGAAGGGTTGCAGCAGCTGTTGACAGTCGTGGCGCTGTTCCGAGGTCAGGGTGGTGGAGAGTTTGACGCCCTCTATGGAGCCGTCTTGGTCGGAGGTCCTCAGGAGGTCCGGTAGGGGCTCGGCGTCGCCTGCGCCCCCATCATCGGTAGCTAGCAGCAGGCTTAGTTCCGTTCGGGCAAAGTGGGGTTTGAGCCGGTTTGCGTGTAGAACCCGAAGGGGGTTCCTGGGGGACTCCAGGTCGACTAGGTAGGTGACGGGGCTCTTCTTCTCCACCACCTTGAAGGGCCCGGTCCATTTGTCCTGGAGGGCACAGGGGTCCACGGTCGACATGACCCAGACTTGCTGGCCTGGCTCGAACTCAATGGAGGAGGCGTTCTGGTCATACCAGCGTTTCATGTCCTCTTGGCTTGCCTCGAGGTTGGCCTCGGCCAGTGCCCGGAACCTCCGGGTTTGGTTCCGCAGGGTCAGGAGGTACCGGTAGACGTCGGGAGGGGCATTTCGGATGTTCGTCTCCCAGCCTTCCTTGACCAGGCTGAGGGGACCTCGGACAGGGTGTCCGTACAAGAGTTCGAAGGGGCTGAACCCCAGAGACTTCTGCGGGACCTCCCGATAGGCAAATAGGAGGCAGGGCAGCAGGACGTCCCATTTCCGCCTCAGGGGCTCTTCCAGGCCCTTGATCATCCCTTTCAGTGTTCTGTTGAAACGTTTGACTAGTCCGTTCCCCTGGAGGTGGTACGGGGTGGTAAACTTGTAGGTGACCCCGCATTGTTGCCATAGGGACCGCATGTATTTCGATATAAAGTTCGTTCCTCGGTCGCTCACCACCTCCCGGGGGAACCCCACTCTCGAGAAAATTCCCATCAAGGCCCGGCCCACCACGGGGGCTGTCACAGTTCGGAGAGGGATGGCCTCAGGGTATCGGGTGGCGTGGTCGACGAGAACGAGGATGAAGCCGTGACCCAGGGCGGTTCGGGGGTCCAGGGGCCCCACTATGTCGATCCCTACTCGCTCGAACGGGGTGTTGACTGCCGGGAAGGGCTGGAGAGGGGCTTTGACCCGTCCCCCAGTCTTCCCGCTGGCTTGGCAGGTCTGGCAGGTCCGGCAGTGATTGTCCACGTCCCTACGCATTCGGGGCCAGTAGAAGTGGGTCACCAGGCGGCTGTATGTTTTGTCTTGCCCCAGGTGCCCGGCGAGGGGCACATCAGGTGCCAGATTGAGGAGGAAACCTCGGAATCAGAGGGGGACCACCAGCACTCGACCGGCCCCTAGTTCTGCGATCTTCTGCTCGCTGTAGAGCAGGTCATTGTCCCAATAGACCCAGTGAGTTCCCGTTGGGTCACCGGCGGCCTGGGCGGCCGCCTGCTGTCGGGTCCCCTCGAGGGAGGGGCAGGTTTTCTGTTCTTGCTGGAACTGTTTGTAGGAAGGTGGATATCTGACTATGGTTACCCCCAACTTTTTGCCTAGTGTCTAGCTGGTTTTTCGACTTAGTTGGCCTGAGATCCTGCCATTCAGGGTCTCAGGCTGTCTGCTCTCTCTTTAAAATGGACTCCATGTACCCTAGGTACATAACCAATTGGTAAGGATCACCTTATTGGACCCTGTACAGTGTACCCTAGGTACCCAGGGCATAGGTGTACCCTAGGCCTCCCAGGGGCTGCAGCATGTATTATGCCACCCCTGGTCTGGCCTTCCAATCAGACACAACTGGCTGATCACTCAGCTGGGGCAAGGTCGTGTAATCACCCCTTGCTTAGATATAGTATGCCTATATCTGCCCTTATATATAGAAACATGTGTACCTATCAGTCACTCCTATGGCAGGCCTTAACAATCCTGGAGGCAGAGTGCTTGGTAACATGTGAGATGGTGCTCTAGCATGAGCTGAGCCTGTCTGCAGCTTTCGGAACCATGTCCTTATAGCTGTTCTATGATATAGCCTACCATATTCTCTTAAAGTGCCTTATAATCTTAAACGGTTATGGTAACTATGGTTTGGCTTTATCAAAACATGTTGTGTAAGGTGTCTAACACTAGGGAATAATACCCCCATGCCATTTCTGGACATGAGAATATTATTCCCCCCTTCTAGAGGAAAAGACATGTTAAACTCATACTTCAACTGTTAGCCTCTGACCAAAGCCTCAGCATCACAAAATGGATGCTGCTGCCACGACACAAGTCTGACCTCCTGCAGCTGGGAGTGATCCCAGCCAGGGAGGCCTGGACAATAGGTTTCCTGCTTGGGGAGGTGCTAGCACCTCCCCAGACAGCCTTTAGTGTATTGGGGCAGGGTGGGCTGAAAGGAATGAGACATGCCTGGGGCACACAAGGTGTTCCTTGCATAGTCCAGTTCAAACCGGCGCTGGGGCACTCCAGCCCCAGCTCTGGCGCGAAACTGGACAAAGGGAAGTGGGTGTAACCACCCCCTCCCAGGTCCCACCCATAAGGCGTGACCTAGCAGGTATCCCAGCCCCCCAGATTAGTATAAGAGTGGGAGTTGGGCCTCAAGACTTTAGATTATCCTGAACCTGCAAAACTGAACAGAAACTCTGGACCTTCGACATTCGACGAAAGAAGAAGACTGAAGAATCTCCCTTGTAGCCAAGGAGTGGCTACCCTGTGCAAACAGGCACCATCAAGAGACTACCCTTTGCTTTGCGACCGTTCTACGAGGAACCGACTGCAGAGCCCGACCAGAGCCTTGACTTCCAGACTTCTCCGACCCTCATCCACATCTGCAGCAGAGCTGAGATCCGTGGAGGCGACGAGCGACGTGGGACCGGCTACCTGGGAAAAGTGGCTAGTAACTTACAGCGCAGCTTCTGAGGTACCCTCGAAGTTGTGCACCGGGGATTGAGAAGCCCCAACCCCAAGCACCATCTGCACCGAAGATCAGCCCCCCACACTCCACGAGTCCTGCGTGGGGCCCTTCAGCATTTTCCTGCTTGCCGCGTCTGTCCGGTTGCTTGCCCGCTGGCTAGTGGCCCCTGTGACGACGCTCCCTGAAATCTTCTGCGCTGGTTTGGCTCCTCCAGACTGGCTCCCGCTTCTCTGCAAAGAAGAAGCACCCCAGACCTTCCTGGTCTGCACCAGAAGCAAGTCCCTTGTTCTTCGTGGGTTCCGCTTGCCAAGGCTTGGTGAGTCCTAGTCCAACTTCGACGCCGCCGACAGCAAGAGCCTTCGTGGGACAGCTCGCCTCCTGGTCCTGGTCGTCCTCGACGCTTCCTGGTCCTCCTGGCTGCAGCGACAAGCTTCACCTTCACCTGCAACTCTTCACGACATCGCCTGGTTCCTTCCTGGTTCCACGTGGTCACTGGCTAGTGACCTTGACTCTGTCCCTTCTGCTTGCAGGTTTCTTCTCTTCTTGATCCCAGCCTTGGGATCCACCGGACACTCTTCACTGACTGCCTGTCAGCATCTTTCTTCAGGCATCCATAGGAGTCGACGACGAAAACGACGCATCTTCACCCCTATGCACCCGCAGCCTGTGGGCTAGGTAACTTGGGTACTCCGGTGCTCATCAGGATAGTGACTATCCTAGTGTCTAGTTTTCAAGTCTCAACTTCCTAGCTACTCTGGAAGTGTCCTAAATCTACCGTTTTCTAAACTGTACTATTGCTATTGACTTTTACGCATTACGCGTGAGTGTTTCCACTCTGCACACGAATCCCGTGGGCCTCCCACTTCCTAACTACCGCTAGTGTAGTGTAGCCCCAGCGATTCCCTAGGCCTAGGCCTACTCTATTTCCGTGACAGTGGTTCTTATACCACTTACTTAGTATATGGTTTGCGTGGCCCCTAGGGCCTAACTGTATTACTTACCTGTGTGACTTAATGTATGCATAAATAAGACTGTGTTGTACTTACCTCTAATCTCATAAAGAGTGCTGAGGGTTTGCTTAGAATAAATACACTTTATTTTATATATATATCTGTTGTGGTGTTCTTTCATTTGGTATTCAAGGGATTATATATGGTATCACAGCTGGCTTCACATGCCATTCAGAGTTTAGCCTAAGACTGCTCTTGTCCATGCTACCACTAGGATAGCTGGTCTATAAGGTTGACTTTACAACCAATCACCATAAGGGTATTTGGACTGATATAAGGTGTACACTATAACTAGTGACATCATACATCAGGCCAACTTCTCACATTGGTGAGCAGCGGTTGGGATCTGAGCTTGCTGTTGTAATACCATTGTAATCTTGAGATACTAAATTGAAAGATCACACAGATATTGTCTAGGTACATATAACATAGATTATTATACTTAAGTCCTACTGGACTTTGTAGTTGTAGGTTGAAGGGAGTAACACACCCTGACTACAACTACTAGAGAGGTTTAGTAGAAACAACTAGTGTAGGTAGGTGCACACACCACACCCTCACTAGATCATGCCTCTGGGAGGAGATCAAGTAGATGGTCTCTCAGGAGGGGCAGGTCTGCAGAAGACCCCCTCTAGGTATGATACCTTAACATTCCGGGAGATGAGACATTTGTGTACCTCCAGAGGAATAAAACAGGGTTCAAACCCTACCCTTAGACAGCTAGTGGAGCTTCTGGAGGCCTATGATGCTGAAAGAGCTGCCAGGGATGGTGCCATAGCTGTAGATAAGGGTCTACCCACCACAGATGAGTCAGATGGGACTTCAGATGGGGAGGTAGACAGCCAGAGCCAAGTAAGGAGACTTAGCCAGGCTAACCTAAGTTTACATGGGAGTTTGCATGGGGTCCCCCCATACAGACCCACAAGTAGGCTTTCACAGAGAAGCAGGAGGGACAGATCCCCTTCAAGGGAATCCATCCACTCCCATGTTTCTAGCATCTCTAATGCTTCCTCTCACAGGGGAATGACTTCACCTGAGAGAAAGGAGCATAAAGCCAGAATGAGGGAAGCTAATCTGAGGATTCAGAGGGAAGAAATTGCCCTTGCCAAAGAGAAGCTTGCTCTGGCTAGAGAGCAAAAATTGTGTGGGTCAGAACCCACTGGTGGCAGCAACATTCCTAGAGATAGGGATAGGTCTTATGACCATAGAAACCTAAGCAAGATAGTCCCCCCATATCAGAATGGGGATGACATCCACAAATGGATGACTGCTTTGGAGAGGGCCTGCAAAGTACAGCAGGTACCCCAAAGTCAGTGGGCAGCTATCTTGTGGCTCTCCTTTTCTGACAAAGGTAGAGACAAGCTCCTCACAGTCAGTGATGAGGATGCAAACAATTAAAAAGTCCTGAAGAGTGCTCTGATAGATGGGTTTGGCTTAACCACTGAGCAATATAGGTTGTTGTTCAGAGACACCCAGAAGACACAGACACAGGACTGGTCTGATTTTGTGGATTGTGCCACTAAGGCTTTGGAAGGTTGGTTAAATGGCAGCAAGGTGCAGGACTATACAGGATTGTACAACTTGATTATGAGGGAGCAGATCCTTAGTAATTGTCAGAACCAGCTTCTCCATCAACACCTGGTAGACTCAGATTTGACCTCTCCCCAAGAATTGGGAAAGAGGGCAGATAAATGGGTCAGGACCAGGATTAGGCCTAAAAATCAGGGTGGTGACCAAAAGAAAGATACCACCAAGCCTCAAGAGAAGGGTGGGGATAAAGCAAAAGAGAAATCTTCCTCAGGGCCCCAAAACTCCACACAGGGTGGTGGGTCCCAAGCTCCCTCCTCTACCACAGTTAAAAAGCCTTACTGCCATGTGTGTAAAACACCTGGGCATTGGAAAACTGACAGCAGTTGTCCACAGGCTAAAAACAAAACTGTTCCTCCAACTACTCCTGTCACACCACCTATTACTGTCAGCAGTAATCCCCCAGGTGGTGGGAGTGCCCCCAAAAATTTGGTTGGGTTTTCTTGGGGAACACAGGGGGATCCTGGCTTAGCCAATTCCCCTGCAGCAGCTACTCTTGTCTGTGATGGTGGCATGGGGTTTGCCAACTTCACTGCCTGTCCCAACACTTTGGGTAGGTACAGACAGGAACCCTACATCAATGGTAGAAAAGCTGAGGCCTACAGAGACACTGGAGCTAGCATCACTATGGTGGCCCATAGGCTAGTTCCCTCTGAGCAGCTTTTGCCTGGTTTCTCATACCAGGTAACTAACATTGATGGCAAACAGAACAGTCATCCCATGGCAGAGGTATGTCTCAGCTGGGGAGGTGTCACTGGCCCTAAAAGGGTGGCAGTGTCTCCAACCTTGCCTGTGGACTGCTTGCTGGGGAATGACTTAGAACTCTCAGCTTGGGCTGGAGTTGAACAAGACACCCATTCTAAAATGGTAGGCCTTTCCAAAAAGGGTAGTGGGGTTGTGCCAGTCACAACCCCTGTCCAAGTAGCTTTCCTCCCTGAAAAGGTTGGAAGGGCAGTGGTAGCCACAGCCCAGGCACAGACAGACTTCCCTGTAGAAATTGGCAGAGCTGTGACAGTCACAGCTCAAACACAAACTGAGTGCCTTCCTGAAAAGGTTGGCAAGGCTGTAATGGTCTCAGCCCACACTCAGACTGAGATAGGTGTAGTGAAGCCTGAAACTATGGATCACTCCACACAAACAGAGAGTAGTGGGGAGGAAGAAAAGTCTCCCTCTCCCCAGACATTAGGAAAAGGTCAGCCTCCTCAGGGATCTGACCTCACCCCTTGTGAAGGAACTGCCCCAGAGGTAGCCAGGCCTGGCCTGGCAGAGCCTCTGATGTCAGTGGCCCCTTCCAAGGTGGGACCCAGTCTGGTGCAGGTAGCCTGCCTCTCTCTACCCTGCCTCAGTCAGCCCAGGGCTGCAGAGGTCAGGGAGGCCAGTGGACCCCAAGAGGGCCTCTGTCCACAAGAACCCCCCCCTTCAAAAGAATGAGGATTGCCTGGTTAGTTGCCCTAGCCAGGTGATGGGTAAAAACATTCCTGAGGGATCCCCTTCACAGGTAGTTAGGGACCTCCCCCAGAGGGATTCTGTTGGGCACAGGCAAACATGGGACCTTAGGGCCCCAAACCTGACCTGTCCCTCCAGTAAGCCCACAAAAGGGACCCAGCCTCCAGCTTTAGGTAGCCAGAGGCTGACCCTGAGAGCACAGTGCAACTCAGTTAGAGAAAGAAAGGCATCCATGGTGGAGGATGATTGGAGGAAGCTGAGGCCTCACTTTGGGGACACTCACTTCAGTACTCCATCTCAACACCAGCCTTTTACTTTGCAAAGACACACCAAAGGTAGAGATTCCCTATGGTGGAGACCCTATGATATCTTCAGGATGAGGGATTGCTTAGTGGACCATGAGACAGGGGGTAACCATGCCAGTGCTGGTTCTTCCTTATATGGCCACTCAGGCAATAGAGGCTTACCTTGTCAAGGCCAGCCTTATCTCCTTTCGTTTGGGGGGGGGTTGTGTAGGAAGGTGGATATCTGACTATGGTTACCCCCAACTTTTTGCCTAGTGTCTAGCTGGTTTTTCGACTTAGTTGGCCTGAGATCCTGCCATTCAGGGTCTCAGGCTGTCTGCTCTCTCTTTAAAATGGACTCCATGTACCCTAGGTACATAACCAATTGGTAAGGATCACCTTATTGGACCCTGTACAGTGTACCCTAGGTACCCAGGGCATAGGTGTACCCTAGGCCTCCCAGGGGCTGCAGCATGTATTATGCCACCCCTGGTCTGGCCTTCCAATCAGACACAACTGGCTGATCACTCAGCTGGGGCAAGGTCGTGTAATCACCCCTTGCTTAGATATAGTATGCCTATATCTGCCCTTATATATAGACACATGTGTACCTATCAGTCACTCCTATGGCAGGCCTTAACAATCCTGGAGGCAGAGTGCTTGGTAAGATGTGAGATGGTGCTCTAGCATGAGCTGAGCCTGTCTGCAGCTTTCGGAACCATGTCCTTATAGCTGTTCTATGATATAGCCTACCATATACTCTTAAAGTGCCTTATAATCTTAAACGGTTATGGTAACTATGGTTTGGCTTTATCAAAACATGTCGTGTAAGGTGTCTAACACTAGGGAATAATACCCCCATGCCATTTCTGGACATGAGAATATTATTCCCCCCTTCTAGAGGGAAAGACATGTTAAAATCATACTTCAACTGTTAGCCTCTGACCAAAGCCTCAGCATCACAAAATGGATGCTGCTGCCACGACACAAGTCTGACCTCCTGCAGCTGGGAGTGATCCCAGCCAGGGAGGCCTGGACAATAGGTTTCCTGCTTGGGGAGGTGCTAGCACCTCCCCAGACAGCCTTTAGTGTATTGGGGCAGGGTGGGCTGAAAGGAATGAGACATGCCTGGGGCACACAAGGTGTTCCTTGCATAGTCCAGTTCAAACTGGCGCTGGGGCACTCCAGCCCCAGCTCTGGCGCGAAACTGGACAAAGGGAAGTGGGTGTAACCACCCCCTCCCAGGTCCCACCCATAAGGCGTGACCTAGCAGGTATCCCAGCCCCCCAGATTAGTATAAGAGTGGGAGTTGGGCCTCAAGACTTTAGATTATCCTGAACCTGCAAAACTGAACAGAAACTCTGGACCTTCGACATTCGACGAAAGAAGAAGACTGAAGAATCTCCCTTGTAGCCAAGGAGTGGCTACCCTGTGCAAACAGGCACCATCAAGAGACTACCCTTTGCTTTGCGACCGTTCTACGAGGAACCGACTGCAGAGCCCGACCAGAGCCTTGACTTCCAGACTTCTCCGACCCTCATCCACATCTGCAGCAGAGCTGAGATCCGTGGAGGCGACGAGCGACGTGGGACCGGCTACCTGGGAAAAGTGGCTAGTAACTTACAGCGCAGCTTCTGAGGTACCCTCGAAGTTGTGCACCGGGGATTGAGAAGCCCCAACCCCAAGCACCATCTGCACCGAAGATCAGCCCCCCACACTCCACGAGTCCTGCGTGGGGCCCTTCAGCATTTTCCTGCTTGCCGCGTCTGTCCGGTTGCTTGCCCGCTGGCTAGTGGCCCCTGTGACGACGCTCCCTGAAATCTTCTGCGCTGGTTTGGCTCCTCCAGACTGGCTCCCGCTTCTCTGCAAAGAAGAAGCACCCCAGACCTTCCTGGTCTGCACCAGAAGCAAGTCCCTTGTTCTTCGTGGGTTCCGCTTGCCAAGGCTTGGTGAGTCCTAGTCCAACTTCGACGCCGCCGACAGCAAGAGCCTTCGTGGGACAGCTCGCCTCCTGGTCCTGGTCGTCCTCGACGCTTCCTGGTCCTCCTGGCTACAGCGACAAGCTTCACCTTCACCTGCAACTCTTCACGACATCGCCTGGTTCCTTCCTGGTTCCACGTGGTCACTGGCTAGTGACCTTGACTCTGTCCCTTCTGCTTGCAGGTTTCTTCTCTTCTTGATCCCAGCCTTGGGATCCACCGGACACTCTTCACTGACTGCCTGTCAGCATCTTTCTTCAGGCATCCATAGGAGTCGACGACGAAAACGACGCATCTTCACCCCTATGCACCCGCAGCCTGTGGGCTAGGTAACTTGGGTACTCCGGTGCTCATCAGGATAGTGACTATCCTAGTGTCTAGTTTTCAAGTCTCAACTTCCTAGCTACTCCGGAAGTGTCCTAAATCTACCGTTTTCTAAACTGTACTATTGCTATTGACTTTTACGCATTACGCGTGAGTGTTTCCACTCTGCACACGAATCCCGTGGGCCTCCCACTTCCTAACTACCGCTAGTGTAGTGTAGCCCCAGCGATTCCCTAGGCCTAGGCCTACTCTTTTTCCGTGACAGTGGTTCTTATACCACTTACTTAGTATATGGTTTGCGTGGCCCCTAGGGCCTAACTGTATTACTTACCTGTGTGACTTAATGTATGCATAAATAAGACTGTGTTGTACTTACCTCTAATCTCATAAAGAGTGCTGAGGGTTTGCTTAGAATAAATACACTTTATTTTATATATATATCTGTTGTGGTGTCCTTTCATTTGGTATTCAAGGGATTATATATGGTATCACAGCTGGCTTCACATGCCATTCAGAGTTTAGCCTAAGACTGCTCTTGTCCATGCTACCACTAGGATAGCTGGTCTATAAGGTTGACTTTACAACCAATCACCATAAGGGTATTTGGACTGATATAAGGTGTACACTATAACTAGTGACATCATACATCAGGCCAACTTCTCACACTGTTCCCTTGTGGGGCCCCCGTCGTGGCGCCATTGTGCAAGTTCAGGGAGTTCGCCGAGGGAGGCGATCTCGTTCTGGGGAAGTTCGGACGGCCCGGCATCCGCGTCGGGTTCCTCCTCGACAGAGGGAGGTGGTGGTTTGGGCCCCTCGGGCTCGTCGAGTTCCGCCGCCACGGTTGGTCGGTGGGCCGGAGAGGTCATGGACCGGGTGGTGGCGCAGGCCCATTCGGGCAGTCCTAGCATCCCTAGAGGCTCCGGGCGCTCAACCTGGGCCCAGGGGGAACTTTCCAGGTCGTTCCCCAGGAGGCAGTCCACCGGGGCGTCGTCGCGAACGGTCACTTTCAGCAGGCCTGACACTCCTCCCCACTCGAATGGAATCCGGGCCATCTGGCACATGCTCGCGGTGTTGTCGGCCGTCCGGAAGGGGCACAGTACATGAGGCAGGATCTGTTCGGAGGTCACCAGGTGGCAGCGGACAGCGGTCACGCTGGCTCCAGTGTCACGGAGGGCTTCGGCCCGGCGTCCGTTAATGGTGACCCACTGCTGGTATTTCTGGGTGTTGCTCGGGATGGGGGTTTGGGGCACCATTTCTCGGCTGCCCAGGCATACGAGGGACATGGCGGCCGGCTCCCACTCTGTGGACCCGGCGTCGGTGTTCTCTTCCTCCTCCTCCCCTTCCCCCAGGGCAGCGGCCGCCAGCTGTCGGGGCGGGGGCCCGGTGGTCCCGCTTCGTCGGTTCATGGGGCAGGTGGGGTCACTGGCATAGTGCCCTGGTTGTTGGCAGCCGTAGCAGGTTACCGTTGGCCGAGGTCCCGGTCGGGCTGGGGTTGTCCCCCTTCGTGCTAGGGTCGGGGACGTGCGGTTCGAGGGCAGACCCCGAGGAGGACTCCGGGGCGGCCCTGCTGTAAAGTCTCGGTTCCGGTATGACCCTCCTCCTCCGCCGCGCTGGCGGGGGGGTCCTGTGGCGTTCCGCTGGTACTCCCCCATCGAGTTCCGGGGGACCCGGGTGTTCACCCACCGATCGGCCTCGGCGGCGAGCTTCCGTGGCTCGGTCAGTTTGCTGTCGAGTAGGTGCTGTCTTAGCTCGACGAATCAGTTGTTGGAGAGATGCTCCCAGACAATGAGGTTGAACAGCTGCTCGTAGGAGGTGACTTTGCTGCCCTTGACCCACCCTTCCAGGGCTCTGCTAAAAAAGTCGACGTACTCCACCCAAGTGGTACCGGGGAGTTTCTTGCAGTCTCGGAAGCGCTGGCGGTACATTTCTGCGGTGAGGCCATAGCGGGTGAGCAGGGCCTCCTTCATGTGATCGTACGAGGTCATCACGTCGTCCGGGAGCTGTAGCAGGGTGTCTCGACCCTCGCTGAGGAATCGTCCCCATAGGCCGGCACCCCAATCCTTCCGGGGTACCTGATGGGAGGTCATGGCCACTTCGTAGGCTTTGAACCATTGTTGGATGTCGTCGTTCTTGTAGTATTCTTTGACGACATCCTTGGGGATATGTACTTTCACCTCTGTCGGCGGAGGAGTGTCCTTGTTTCCGGGGGTGCCTGTCTCCCCCTTTTTGGACTTAAGTTCAAGCTCCTTGAGGCCCCGCTCGTGCTCGAGGGTTAGCCTTTTCTCCTCCAGTTCTCTGTGCCGTTTTTTTTCCTCAATCTCTTCTTGCAACCGTAGTTGCTCTAGGGCCAACTTCTTTTCCGCCAGCAGGAGTTCTCCGTCCAGCCGGAGTCGTGCGAGTTCTAACTCATGGGTCCGGACCCTCTCCCGCTCCCATATCTCTTCCGGGGATAGGCCGGCTTCCATGCTGTTTCTTCCCCCATTTGCCGGGGCCGTGGTTGGCTGTAAGGCTACGTTTAGTTCTGACGTTCCTTCGCTCTGGGGCGACGCTACTTCGGACTCTACCCAGGCTCTTAGGGCTTTCTGCATGTCCTCTTTTGAGCCTAATCCGGTGGTCGAAATGCCCTTGTCTTTACAGAACTGTTTGAGTTCTTTGTAGGTGTATTCCTCCAACCGTTCTTGTTGGAACCCCATGGTCGTGGTGGTCTCCTGGCTGCTCATGGTTATTCTGCGTCTGGTTAGGTAGCGGGTGAGTTACTTGCTGTACGATTTGCTTCCAGCTCGGATCCCGTCGCTGGCCACCAAATGTTGGAAGGCGGACCTCTGGGGAGTCGGCGGGACCACCCAGTGGGCCTCCTTACTGCAAGGAAGTAGCCGAGCGCCGCTGAGAAGCCTCCTAGGAGAGGTCCTTCCCCTATGATCGTACTAGCCCAGTAACACCACCACACAGGACTCGACACTGGTATCAGTTCCCATATATTTTTATCGGTAATTATCGTAGGTTTCTTTGGCAATATGTACAGGTGGATCGAGGGATCCGAAAAGAGTCTCAATGTCCTTGTGGGGAAGGGGTAGCGGGACAGTCTCAGTACCAGCCTGGTACGGGGGTACCCTGCGCCCAGGTATTAAGCCTCAAGCTGGGAGGGACTTCGGGAGTCGGAGCGTCGGGTGCCGGACACAAGGGCGGCTCGAAGAGGTCGAGCCGCGACAGAGTCAGCAGGGGTCGGAGGGTCAGTTCAGCTAGCTCGAGCTGCGACAAGGTCAGCAGGGCTCCGATGGCAGTTCCGCTAGGTCGAGCCGCGACGAGGTCAGCAAGGCTCCGATGGTAGTTCAGCGAGGGTGGGCCGCGACGGCGTCAGCAGGGCCCCGATGTTTCCGTGAGGATCTTATTCTCAGCAAGGTGGAGCCGCGACGCAGTCAGCAGGGCTCGGGGTACAGTTCCAGGCAAGAGTCTTTTCTCCGTGGGGTCAGCCGCGATCCAATCAGCAGGGCTCTCGACTCCAGGATACAACTACTGTCCTGGTGCGGGTTCGCGCCAGATATAGGTCTGGAGCCCTTTGATGTCCGGACCCTTGCGTCCGGGGGCGGAGAGGCCGGGCTGGGAGAGGCCAGACGCCCAGCGGGAGAGGCGCCAGTGCCCAGGGAGGCCGGAGAGCGATCGCACCCAGGCGTTGGGGGACGGTTGGGGGTCCCATCGAAACTCCCCTCCTCCGGGATCGGGGGATTGGCCACATGGTGCCCCCTGGCCGGATCTTGGTGCCTCGATGTCGGGGTTTCGCTGGGGCCGCGGCCGGGGGGAGCCGGGTCACGTTGGCTGGTGCGGGTAGATGTGTACAATCCAGGGGGGACCCCGAAGGGTGAGGAGGTCCCCGGTCGGCCAGAAAAGGGGGCCAGGACCACGCCACGAGGCCGGGTCCAACAGTTAGTATTGAGCATCACCCCTGCATCCCAGATACCCCCCCACACAAGGAAGCACAGCAATCAGAGCCATCATACTCCTGACCCAAACCAAACAGAGGTCATTACAGAGCCACTGACACTGGGAGAGTGTTCGAACAGATACGCACTCTTGGCTCCATCGCAGGGGACTGATATTGAAACTGTAGATCTGTTGACATCACCTCTTACATCAAACACACCACTGCTCAATGCCCATAATACCCCCGGAATACCCGAGGAGTTACATGACCACCCACAAACGCCTCCACACATGCCTGTAACGTTCCCTAACAGTTCAATTGTCGATCAGAATCCACAACTGGTTCAAGAATTATTAACTAAAGTGGAGGCCCTAACCAAGGAGGTGCCAATCTTAAGGCAACTGTAGCAAATTTACTTAACTGCAGTAAAAAGATGAAAGTGGCCAAACCCAGCCCAGATTGTGATACAAACCAATTGAGGCAGCCAATTACCCTCCAAAATCAAACAAGCAAAGCCATTATGACTCCAATAAGACAAAGGAGAATTTTGAAGGGCAAAGAACTGGTCGACACAAGATGGCCCAAAATTAGCTATGCTAAGTTCGACCAATGGAGCTGATAATAGATGGGAAAACAGATCATCACACATGCCAAGACTGGCTTGCACAGACAATACGAACATACGGGGAACGGGAGGACAGAGAGACGCATTTCATAACTGCATTGTGAGACCGGCCTCGTGGCGTGGGCCCTCCCGACCAGCAAGCCACCCCGCAACTGCACCTGATCCCCGATGTCACAGACTTCCGGCCACCATGGCCCAACATCCCGATGGCCGGCCGGGCCCCAGCAACACCCAAGACCCCACCACGCATGCCCGGCCGAGGGAGAGAGAAACCCCCAAGCCAGACCAGGAGGCGCCGTCCCTGTCACACCTCTGGTCTCGTCACCAAGGAAGGTTTCGATCGGCCACCAGGCCCCCGGTGAGCGGGCGCCTCGCCTGCTGGGCGTCTGGAGTCCCTCCCAGACCCACCTGAACAGATCAAAGGGCCGAGCGACAGGAAATCCCGACACACCGCCCCCAGGCACCAAGACCCCTCTCAGCGAGGACTCCGGACTTCAAAGAGGAGGGGGAGTATAACAAGGGGTGCTGAAGGGACGGGAGGGAGAGAAGACCTGGACCACGAGAGCCTGCTGACCTGGTCGCGGCTCGATCGCTCCCCGAACCGAAGAACGCTACCCGAACTCTGAACCCCCTGAGCCCTGCTGACGCTGTCGCGGCTCCCCGAACTCTGAACCATCGGAGCCCTGCTGACGCTGACGCGGCTCCCCGAACTCTGAACCATCTGAGCCCTGCTGACGCTGTCGCGGCTCCCCGAACTCTGAACCATCTGAGCCCTGCTGACGCTGTCGCGGCTCCCCGACTCCAAAACCACCTGTGTCTGCTGAGTGACTCGCGGCACTCTCCTCCAGGAGACTCGGCAGAGATTGCCGAGAGAACCAACAGCCCCCAGCTCGAGGATTGAGAGCTGTGCGAAGGATACTCCGAAGAGACACTCAACTCAAAGACTGTCCCGCTACCCCCATACCCCCATCACGAAATCGCCGCCACTTGTGGCACTGATTCAATACCTGCATTTTGGATCATAAAGATCCCTTAAAACTAACGATAAAGTATACTGTCTTACGAAGAACTACTGTGTGGTGTCCCTCTGTCCGAGAGTGCAAGCTCAGCGTGTGCGATCCTAGGTACGAGACCCTCCCAGGAAGGGCCTCCCCGCCCTTGCTCGGCCTAACTCTGGGAGAGGTGGGTCAACGGGTGGTCAGGAACGTATTCCGATGCCCCCCGGAGAACGCCTTTCCAACATGCATGGAGGAGAGAGCGGTAGCTACCTGGAACAGCATGGATAAAGCTAAAGGATATGAGGAGCAGAAGTATCTAGGCATCCCCCACATGAGTCCAGCTGCCAGGGGAAACCTAGGCCAGTTCACAGCACATATGGAAAGATTGGCTGGAGAGTCCTTATGACTAATGTCCCTAAGCTCAGCCTCTCTTCCTCTAGGGAAGATGAAGACTCATTGAAGAACAAAATCATACATCACATCCGGTATAAGCGCGACTGTCTATCGATAATACATCCGGACTTCCTGGAGGCGGAGCACTTAACAACCAACAAGTCACCCTATGACACTGTAATTCTTACTCTTGGAACAACAGACGTAGCATACAAGATGTCCAGAGTACCTGTGGAAAAGTCCCCACCAATGAAACATCCAAGTGGTTGAATCCTGCTCAGTTCTATCCAAAATCCATCCCCACAATCTATATCCCGTTCCTAAATGTTCAATCCTAGAAAGCGAATGTTTTACGCCATGAAATATACAATCACACTTAAAACTCCACTCCTGAATTAATGTAAGCATTCTCATAATCAAACTGTATAATATACATAATACATAAATACCATCTCGGACACTCACCCAAAACAAATATTATTTAACTCTGTGTTTACCTATTAGCTTGTGCACGAGTCAGGCTACCACTCAAACCCGCTTTAAAACAGACCAACCAACGCAATTATAAAAATACATTAACACAACCGAGATTCCCTAAAATGAATAATCCCTGAAATTAAAACAAACTGCATATCCATTGCCCTGACAGCCTAGTAATGCCGCATCTGTGTGGCGTGCTGGATTGTAATTGCTTTATTTGTATTGTGTGTCTTTAGACCATCCATGTCTGTGACTAGTGTTGCCATCTCAGCTGGTTTTAGGTGTCAGCCCTGTCTATGACATCTAAAAATCTAAACCCCCCCCCCAGGCCTTTCCTGCCACAAATTGTTTGTTTGTGTGAAATGTATTCACTGCTGGAGCCTGGAGGCGGCGGTTCCGTCAGCGGCCACCAGAGGGCGCTCCTCGCCTGCTGATAAAACCACTGAGAACACATTGAATTGAAGAAAGAAGGATTTCCTCTTCCGGGTCAGCGGCGGCAGAGACAGCACCAGCAGCGGTTCTGACATCACTTCCTCTCTGTGCTCTGTATCCAGTCTGCTGCAGAGGAGGAAGGTCCCCTGTCTGTCAGTGCAGTTACCCTCATCTTCAGACCCTCACAGACCCCCCTCAGACCCCAGATCTGCCCCCCCCCCAGCCCCAGGGGGAGGAGAGAGCCTGGACATGTCTGCACAGGTTTCTGCTCAGGTAGGTGATTGTCAGCACCTTCTGCTGTGTTTGTAGAAATAGACTGAATAATCCTGGAGGGAATCGCTGCCAGGAGCGGACTGAGCTGGGCTCTTCTATCTGGGGGCCTCTGGGGGGCTTTCCTTCCACCCCTGGGGGTGTTTGTGGGCATCATTTGTGTTAAAGAGGGGATCCGTGCACTGCAGCACTGCATTTTACTGCACTCTGAGGGATCTGTGCAGGCTGCACTGTATTTCACTGCACTGTAAGTAATCTGTGTGCACTGCCTCTTAGTGCACTATGAAGAATCTGTGCACACTGCTATCCTTCTTGCTGCACTGTGAGGGACGTGCACTGCATCTTACGGCGCTGTGAGGAATCGGTGCACACTGCACAGCATCTGACTGCACTATGAGAGGTCTGTGCGCTGCACTGCATCTTACTGCACGCTGAGGGATCTGTGCACTGCATCATACTGCACTATGAGGAAACGGTGCACTGCACCTTACTGCACTATGAGGAATCTCTGCACTGCACTGCATCTTACTGCACTATGACAAATTTGTACACACTGGACTTCATCTTATTGCTCTATAGGAAATCAGTAAACCCAGCACTGCATCTTACTGCACTGAGGAATGTGTGTGCACTTCACTTCATCTTACTGCGAGGTATCTGTGCACTGCATTTTACTGCACTGTGAGGAATCTGTGCACAGGTTTCTGCTCAGGTAAAAGATTGTCAGCACCTTCTGTTGTGTTTGTAGAAATCGACTGAATAATCGTGGAAGAAATCGATGCCCGGAGCTGGGCTGTGATGGGCTCTTCAATCCGGGGGCCTCGGGGGGGGGGGTTCTTCCGGCCCTGGGGGTGTTTGTGAGCAGCATTTGTGTTGAAGAGGGGATCTGTGTGCACTGCTCTGTATCTTACTGCACTGTGAGTAATGTTCACACGACTCTGTATCTCACTGCACTATGAGAAATCTGTGCATGCTGCACTACATCTTACTGCACTATGATGAGTCTGTGCACTGCATCTTATTGCGCAGTGAGGAATCTGTGAACTACTCTGCACCTTACTGCACTATGAGGAGTCTGTCCATGCAGCACTGCACCTTACTGCACTTTGAGGAATCTGTGAACTACTCTGCACCTTACTGCACTGTGAGGAATCTGTGCATGCTGCACTGCATCTTACTGCACTTTGAGGAATCTGTGCACACTGCTCTGCATCTTACTGCACTGTGAGGAGTCTGTGCATGCTGCACTGCAACTTACTGCATGTTAGACCTGGCACCTTGGCGTGAGTCTCCCTTCCACTTTTTGCTGATGTGCCTCATGTGTTTTGTTCGTGTTAGCTGCTCAGGGCACTGTGCCACTGCCAATCAGTGCCACAGTGCAAGTGCTCCCTATGAAAAGTGTATACATTGCTTGGTGTCCATGATTGGCTTATTTGGTTTTCTACCATGTTCCCTGAGTCAGTGTAGGATTATAAAATGGAATAACCAAACTGCCCATTCTGGCCTATGGAGAACAGGTAGCCTAGCAATAGTGAAAAACGAAAATGGCTGTAATTCACTATTAGAACATGCCACACACACCAGGGCATGTCCTACGTTATCCTTACAATGCACCCTGCCCTTGGGCCAACCATAGGGGTGTCTGATATGAAGAAAAGGGAAGGTTTAGGGACTGGCAAGTAGGTGTACTGCCCAGTCAGCATGATAGTACCAGACTGCACGCAGGCTCTGCAATGGCAGACCTTAGACACGTTTTACAAGGCTGCTTCCGTGGGTGGCACAACCAGTGCTGCAAGCCCACCAGCATCATTTGGTTTACAAGCCCTGGGCACTCCTGGTGCACTGTACTAGGGTCTGACAGATAAACCAAACCAGCCAATCATGGAATCACTAATTAATAAATCAATTTACAATAGGGAGAGCATATGCACTTTAGCACTGATCAGCAGTGGTAAAGTTCCCAGAGTCATAAAACCAACAAAAACAGGTCAGACAAAATACAGGAGGAAGGCAAAATGTTCAGGGATGACCCTGCAAAAAGGGCCAAGTCCAACATATATCTTTTATGTTTTTTTTAAACCGAAATAAAGATTACTGAACTGAACTGAAATGGATTGGTAGGGGATAGCACTGTGCCTCCTTGAGGCGTGAACGCTTGTACTTGGGGCGCCATTTGGTACATAGTTGTTTGTGGCTGTTGTAGCTTGGAGTGCGGGCACCTGTAACTGTGTAATTGCAGGGGCCTGTAGCTGCAGTTGCTGCTGCATAGGCTGCATAGGCTGTTGCTGTATTGGTGGGAGATAGGACTGTATTAGCTGAGGCTGAACTTGTTGTGACTGCGTTTGCTGCTGTTGCTTTTGAATAGGCTGCATTTGCTGTGGCTGGTATTGGATAGGCTGCATTTGCTGTAGTCCCCTGACTGTCGCCCCCCTTTCACTTCGCATTATTTCCTGACATTCTCTTGCGAAGTGTCCTGGTTGTTTACAATAGTAGCATACCCGTTGGTCTGGCTGTTGTGAGTACCTTTGTTGTCCCAGCCCTCTGCCGTGCATACCTGTATTTCTAGGCCTCATCTGCTGGTTTCCATAATATTGTTGCTGCTGTGTATTGCCATATGACTGTTGTTGTGCGTAGTCATAGGGGGCTGAGTCTGGGCCTGTATGGGTGGTGCAGCTACCTGTGGGTTACCTGCTAAAGCATTTAGGGCATTTTGTGGAGCATGACTGTGTCTGGAAGATCTTTTTTCTTATTAAGCTTCTACTGCACTCATTTTGCGGCTGCATTCTCAATATCTTGTTGTCTATTCTTGTCCTTTTCCTGTTTCTTTTTGCAGAGGTGGATAATGTGGTCCTGTATCTCAGGCCAGGGTTTGGCTTCCATTGCTACAATTCCATCTAACTTGTCCTGTAGGTCAGTTGGAAGTCCTTTCTTTACCATGTGGTAGAAAAACCTACTGTTCCCTGCTGCTGCGTTCCATTTATCTCCTAACTCCTGATGCCATTTTACCTTAATTCTTGAAATAAAGTCGACTGGATCCTCCTTTGCTTGCATTGTCTGTGACAGGAGAGACCCAATGTCCGGGACATCCGGAAAGTTTCTATGCAGTTGGGCCCAGACGTGTGCTCTTATTTTGTGAAACGTCTCCCGATCATACTGCGTTTCAGTCATTGTAATTTTGTTAGTGCTGACGCTTTTGAATATGTCCTCTGCTTCTTCCCCCATGATGGAGATGAGCAGACTCTTCATATCCCCTATTCCTAAGCTAACACCTGCAGTATTCTTTTCCAGGGCCGCTATCCATTTGCCGGCACCCTCTGTCACTGGGGGGAGCTGTTTCTTCAAATTGTCTTTGTCCATTTGAGACCATGGAACATAGACAGGCGGGGCATTGGTGTGTTCGAACAGTAGGGGCATTTGACGTGTTACCCTAGTGTCTGGTATGTCTAGTGGTGCGTGCAAGGTAGGGTCATATGTAGGCGTAGTCCCGACCTTCATCTTCCTCTCTATAGAGGATGCAGTCTTGTGCCGTGGCCAAATGTTGTGGGTGCCAAATTATCAGAGAAGGGCCTGACATAAAAGTCAGACTCCTCTCTGAGTGTTACTATGTCATTGGGTGTTAATTCGGTATAGGGTGATGGCATTGGTTTGCCAAACAGCATCAAATTGCGTTGACTTCTCTGTCTGACAGAGCGTAATGACGCTGTACCTGTGACATCATACTGCATGTCATCCGGCTTACCATGAGTCCCTAAAATTTGCAATTGCTCTATTTCAGTCTTTTTCCTCCTCTTTCTTCTTGCTCCCCCTATGTCATGGAGCAGTGTTTGTTCTGCGTAGCTCATTAGACCGAGGGTGGGCTTTGATGGTAGGGGCGAGAGAAAGGGGTTCAGACTGGTAGTAGGTACTTTTGTCTGGGGCGTGTTTGAAAGGCACGCTTCAGTCCTATGTGGCCCTGTCGCACCCTGTGTTATTTCAGGAGTATCTGTGTGCAGTGTCTGCTGTAACTGTGTGTCAGGCCCTGCATCCTCCTGAGAGTGGGGAGCAGCGATGGTCACACCATTTAACAAATGCGTAAGCTTAGGAAGGTGTTGGCATGCTTGTTCTACTTTCAGTGACTTGTATCTCACAGCTGCAGCATTAGTAGTGGGGCTAGGCGACCTACTTTCTGGTATCACAGTAGTGCTGGGCTCATTAAATGTGACACCATTGGTACTTGTATTTAGATGTCGCTCACTTCTCCACCTATTGAAGGGCACCTGAGAAAATACATCATTAGATAGGTCCTGTCCACTATCCCTGGAATGGATGTTAGCAGTGGGTGATCCCACAGTAGGGACCTGTCCTCACATTGGAAAGAGGCAGCTGAAGGTGATTTCTTATTTAGTTGACATTGTGGGCTGGGGTGGGGGGGGGGGTGGTGTTTAGTGAGGGGAAAAATACTGGGATTAGTGGGAAAAGGCTGCTTAGGAACGGAAGAAGATGACTGTTGTGCGTGGTTCTGTATCCATTCGCTTATCTGTGACTCAGTAATTATTTCCGGTGAATCTTGCCCCTCAGCCCTATATTCCCTACGAAGGACTTGCGGTTGGTCATTAGGTAGATGGTGCTGCTCTTCACTGAAGGGTGCGTGTGGACCAGAGCGTGAGGTGTGCCAGGTGGAGTGCGCAACATTTGATAGTCTATCGCACTCTTCATCCTCTTCTATTTGTTGTGCTGTGTTATTGTGCGCCAGTGTGAGTTTGAAAGTGAACAGCGCGTCTATCTGGCCTGGCAGTCCTGCTACTGCGTTCGCTATTGTTGAGTTCTGGGTGGTGAGAGATGGTGGTGTTAAGGTGCGATCCATTGACTGATCACTTTGTTGAGTAAGGGTGTCTTCTGGACTCATGCCAGAGTAGCCTATGGCTGTTTGGTCATTCAATCTGGGCTCTAAATCTGTATTGATATTTACTGCAGGATACATCCCCATGGAATGTTTGTCCTTTAATGCTAGCCCTATATCCGAATCTAAGGGAAGGGCAGGGTACATTCCTCCTACATAATATGCCGGTGGAGGGGCGGTGGACATTAAAGTGGGTTCAGCTGTTTCTTTGAAAATGCGAAATAATGCTAGGGTATTTTTACGTTTTTTGAGTTTGGACCCTGAATATTTCGCTTCCAGGAATGTTGTGGCGTGTTCTAGGGCTGCACGGTCAAAGGTACCTTCAAGCAGCCAAGGGTGAGTCATATTTTTCGTGTACTTGTGGAGCTCTTTACAGTGTTTAATTATGTGCTGTTCTTGATCTGTAAAGTTTTGCAATACGAATTGTAAGGGAGTGGCCATACTCATGTATTTAGTGTATTGCTGTGGGGACACACACCCTACTTAGGCTTATTCCCTTCAAATACTTGGATCAAGGTCTCTCACAAGTTCTTCTCCTATTGCCTGAAGGACGGTAAGGTATATGCTCTCTCTTAATTTCGTCTCCTGTGGTCCTAAATATACCCCTTCAAGAGAAAAATCAGGGAACTGAAGCTGGCTGCTGAAGCAGGCAGTGGCAATCTTACTTTGGAGTGGGTTCCTTGGCCATGAACTAGATAACACTGTTGGTATCTCCAAGCCAGGAGCTACTAAGATAATATGTACATTGATTTTGTCCCGTGCTTTGTACACTGTACAGCTCATGATTCTGCTCATGTGTCTGCTAGTGTGAAACCACCAATTGCAGGAGGACAATGGGGGTGCACCAGAGGTGGGTTGTTTGCAGAGTGAGGCGCGTATTTGTTTATTATACTTGTACCACCGGAGTGTCGCTGTATAGTAGTTTGTACTGCGTTTAATGAGTAGTTGTAGGATGTACCTGCGTAATGTAGTTGGGAATTACTGTGAGCCTGACTTGTCGTCCGTGGGTGACGTCAATTCCCAGGACATCAAATACTGTCAAGAGGACAGCACTCGTTAAAGGTGTAACTGGAAGGAAGGAGGCAGGGTAACCCCTTGATAGCCCTATAATATTCCGTTAATTAAGTATACACTGATGAGTGGTATTGCAGGGCCTACTGGGGTGGTGCTTGAGTTCTGTGTTGCGCTGCTCATTACCTAGAATGGGGCAGAGTTGGACTCTGGATCTCTCGGCGGACTCCATAAGAAAGCACGAAGTAGTGGTGAGTGAGTTTCCCGAGAGTCTTCTTGGTCTGTTACACTGGCAAAGCTAGATGCGGAATATGTGGGTGTCCCTGGGCGCACTATAGCGGGACGACTTTGGGCGTCCTCAGTCTGATCTACTGAGTAAGCAGATTCTGTGGAGGACTCCCAATCGCTAATCCCCACTGGGGAAGAGGATGATAGGAAGGGTGTATAGCGCATGTCCTCAGAAGTGGAAGAAATATGTGGGCAATGGGGTCAGGCCAGGTCTGGACGTGTGGTATCTGGAGCTTGTGGATCAGGTTGGGGGTTGGCGGGGGCCCTGCAGACGATGGGTAGTTGTGTTAAATCAAGTGCCGACAACCTTACTTTTAATGTGGGGGTAAGGCGTATTCCCGACATATTCCACACAATTGAAATGAGGTCACCATGATTTTGGCTTATAGGGGACAATGATTCTGTGATGCTATTATAAACAGACACTGGTCGGCCATTCAAGGTGTGCAGAACTGTCTCAGCAGTTTGGGGTGGGTTGTTGTTCATTACGTGGTCAGTTACCTGAAGGTGACTTGTTTTTAGTTAAATGTGGTGCTGCGCCACATAGGTCAGACTGGAGCAGGGGAGGGCAGGGTGTGGCTATGTAACACTATTATTCACAGTGAACTAACAATATACATATTAAAAAGACATTTACAAGTCTAGTTGTTGGTGATCTCACTAGGTTCATAAAAAGTCGGTGCACCAGGCACAGATACTTTATTCAAAAGGTACCCAAAATTCATGCGAAAAAGTCACAAGGAAAAAGAGGATACGACCAAAAACTGATCACACTTCAATGATACTAGATGCAAAATGTAAAACACAGTATGTGCACGTGCACTGATGGGAAACCACAGAAATATTTGTTCACTCACTCACCCCTGTCTGCCTGAATGTCTACAGACAAACAATGGGTTTAAAATAACCTTGCTAAAAGTAAAAATGAACGTCCTCGCGTTTCACTTTAACACCAAGAAACCAGGAAACAAACCACTTTCTTTTACTGGTAGCTAAGCAGATAGGAAGGTTTCCCCTTCAGCACATGGGCCGATCACATAGAGCCACAGAGGGTCAGTTCACATAGAGCCACAGCGGGCCAGTTCACATAGCGCCACAGAGGGCCAATTCACATAGCGCCACAGCGCCACTTCACATAGCGCCACAGAGGGCCAATTCACATAGCGCCACAGCGCCACTTCACATAGCACCATAGAGGGCCAATTCACATAGCGCCACTGAGGGCCAATTCACATAGCGCCACAGAGGGCCAGTTCACATAGCGCCACAGCGGGCCAGTTCACATAGAGCCACAGCGGGCCAGTTCACATAGCGCCACAGAGGGCCAATTCACATAGCGCCACTGAGGGCCAATTCACATAGCGCCACAGAGGGCCAATTCACATAGCGCCACAGAGGGCCAATTCACATAGCGCCACAGAGGGCCAGTTCACATAGAGCCACAGAGGGCCAGTTCACATAGCGCCACAGCGCCACAGAGGGCCAATTCACATAGCGCCACAGAGGGCCAGTTCACATAGCGCCACAGAGGGCCAGTTCACATAGCGCCACAGAGTGCCAATTCACATAGCGCCACAGAGGGCCAGTTCACATAGAGCCACAGAGGGCCAATTCACATAATGCCACAGAGGGCCAATTCACATAGCGCCACAGAGGGCCAGTTCACATAGCGCCACAGAGGGCCAGTTCACAAAGCGTCACAGAGGGCCAGTTCACATAGCGCCACAGAGGGCCAGTTCACATAGCGCCACAGAGGGCCAGTTCACATAGCGCCACAGAGGGCCAGTTCACATAGCGGCATAGAGGGCCAATTCACATAGCACCACAGAGGGCCAATTCACATAGCGCCACAGAGGGCCAATTCACATAGCGTTGTAGGCCTCTGAAGGGGATCTATCTAATATCAAACATATGTATACATTGAAAACCACGGAATTCAAGCTGTTAAAAACAGGTGCAGCAGCACCTGATTCAGTGGCTGTTTACACGTGGTAAGAGATGAGTAATTTGTTTACGTAGCAAGATGCCAGTAGAAGACCAAGAACTGTGAGCAGCGGACAGAGCGACCGCCAGAGAGACAGAATCCACCAAGACAGTCAGATAAGCCACCTGGGGAAGACCAAAAGCGCAAGAGAAGAATATACTCTTTCACTTATGTTCTTACCCGAAGGCTGGCTGTGGCTGCTCAGTCAGGAGAAAGCTCGGAAGGCAACCACTCCGCCCGCTGTCACAGGATGCGGCTGGAAACCTAGTACATCCGTTCGGTGGTCGCCAGATGTTACAGGGAGATAATTCTGGGCAGCTTAACTTGTACCGGGGTGCTGCACTTAAATGGAGAAAACACACGTGTAAATGATAGACATTGAATCAAGTTTGTCTGCACATGATTATTACAAGGAAACCACTTCCAACATGAAGTGTAAAGAAACACTTTAAATGCAATAATGAAATACTGTGTCTTAGCAAAGACAAAATGGAACACAAAGCACGCTAAAGACAGGACATGAGCATATAATAGTTCAATGCAATATGAAAGAAGAATAGCATTCTGTGAAATATGATCACTTTAATGCGATATGAGAAAAATATATCGTTCGGTAAATGCAGAGACAAAATCATACCTTTAAATCACACATGGAGAAAAATACATTCCCTGACAAGTGAAGCATATGCAAAGAGAATGCTAGCTAAAAATACATTTGCAAATACTCAATATTAAGACAAGAATTCTATAATGTGAACTAACGATCGATCTTGGAGAACCCACATGTGACTCATGAACACAATATGGTAAATCCAACGTGTGGACAGTGGGCAGATGTTTTTAAAGTCTTTTAATGCAGAACTGTTAAACCGCAAGTTCATATTTTGACATTTTGTCTACGTCAATGGTACGCAAATCCTGTCTCTATTTAGACATTGTTTATCAAAATCATTTAGCATAATTTCTTAGAACCCTTAAAAAGCTGAACAAATTAGAAGGTTATAGGTGATATTGGCACGCCATGTAGCTGTCGTAAGTTTCGATAAGGCAAGCTGGCGAAAATAATTATGATAAATTGAGAAATTAGGAGATGTGAAAGTGGCCTGTTGCCCCACGCTTTCCTCTCACGTTACTAAGTTCCGTGTTCTTGTGGGTAAGCGCAGCGCAAGCTAGGGACATCGAGAGAGCGGGGATTTTTGGGCTGATGTTGACCAAGATGAACAGAGGCTGTTGGCACAACGAGGGAGTGGGGGCATGGGGGTGCTGCGCCTCGCTGAGGAGATGTATTGAGAGAGAAAGAGAGACATTTCGGGTCTACCATAAAAAAAGAACAGCTGGGACAGTTTGGCCAACTTAACAGATTGGCAGGTGGGGCCTATTGTGTTCTATATGGTAATTCGGGATCCTGCTTCATTTTCCTCCTCTTGTTCATTTATGAACAAATTTCTAACAGCATATTTTGCTGGTGTTTCACCTCACTCTATGATCCAGGGGGTGTCCTTAACATAGGGGCAGCTGTGATCCCTATTTACCTGTGCTGTCAATTTGATCTGTCAACCAGAGCATCATAAGGAGCTATGGTGTTCTCTGCCTCTACTACATTTCTACCTGAAGGAAGTGGGGGAGCAGTAGGAACTTGGTGACCAGTGTCTGCTTGTTTTTGCAGCAGGGGTGAACTGGGGGTGGCGATTTCGATAAATTCTATTAGTGTAAACCCGTCCCCATCCCCTGGTGCACCGTCCCCATGTATTGCCTCACTGTAAATTCCTGTATTTGCATAATTAATTCCTACCATTTTAGTACTAAATCTCTTTACACAGTGGCTCCCTATCTGAAAGACGCAACACAGAAGCAACAACACTCCTAATGTTGGAATTATCACTTTCAGGATGGCTGTCAGCCAGGAGGGCATCCAGCCAAGATCGAACCAGTCAGGGGCAATGTCTGCCGGAGCGCCTCCTTCGGCCATCTTTATTCCTAAGTTTGTCAACTCCTCAATGGCCTTTGTGATAGATCCATTCTCCACATCGTTTGACGGTATGAAAGTGCAGCAGATTTTACTCCTCCCTCCATAGCTGTTAGCTGTTAGCATGTCTAGAACATAGCGGTGCTCTAGAACCGTAAGCCTCAGGGGGCGTAGTTATTCCTTGATAGCATTTACTCCGTCCCTAATACTGTTGATAGCCTTCATGGCTTCCTAGCGGGTGACCTCGATCCATCGTGCATTGGCGCCTGTCTGAAACAGTGGGACAAGACACTCAAAAAACTGCTGAGCATCGTTGAACAGGCAGAATTCTTGTGGAATTTCTTTGTATGGGGTATTGGCAAAGTATTCGGCTGCTCGCCGGTGACGATGGAGGAAGGTGACGTCACCAGTCATCGGGTGCGAATGGATGTAGGACACATTGGTAGCTGGGACGACCAGGTGTACTTCATGCAGGCTTACCAAGGAGCAAAGGCCATTCCATTGAGGAGGCAGTTGGAGGTAGAGGCGTTCTCCACAAGCCCAGTAGTAGTCCATTAGACCACATATTCCAAACTGCATGTCTAAATTAAAGATAGTGTTGTTGCAGTTTGTGGTACGCCCAACAGGTACGGTGCCATTACCTAGGAAACAAAGAAGAGGACTTGTCAGTTTAAATGCTTTTTTAGGTTTGGACATTCCTTCCCTACCCCAGGTGTATCTCCTGTCCTCCTGAGCCCATATTCCTTCACATTCATCCTCAACCTCCCAGTCAATCCCTTCTTCCCAATCTGAATCTACCCAAGGGTGGGCCTAAGGATGCTGCTTTGAATACCACGAAGCCGGGACCATTCCACTTGTTGTCGTAGAAAATATGTGACCATAGGCATAGCATTGTTCTATTTTGACTGAGGCAGTTATTTACTGCGTGAGTGTGTTTTATTGACCCTCGCATTTAGCTGGGAGTCGGGATGATGAGATCATCCACGTTCCCTAATTACAGGTGCCTTAAAGTCCATGTTTCTCACTCTGGCCCTACGCATTTCCTGTATTATTTCCTCGAGGGCAGTTGGGTCAAAGACAACTTTGTATATGTTGTAGGTGAAGTCCCATTTTATGGTGTTTACATATGCTGTGGATATGTTGGCCGCAATGACCTGAATTTGCCCTTGTATGCGGTAAAGGTATAAGTGTAGGAGGCATTTGGTAATGTGGGATGGGACCTCTTTTGGGAAAATCAACCTATATGCGCCAACTGCGCGGGGGATGTAAGAGCACGCGTAGCAGGACTCGTTTGTTACTGTTTTCCCTACTGCTGTCATGTCTTTATACCATGAATTATCTAATAGGTAAGAGTGGACCAAGTGATCCCTTATCGACTCTCCTGAACCTGGTCGTGGTGTGGGTCCTAGACCCTTCTGTATTTCATGATGACGCTGAGATGGTACGTGCGCATGGGGTTTGTGAGGGAACCATTGGAGGGAGTGAGTTGTGCGGGAAACAATAGTGAATCGACGGACTCGGCAGTGGCGGGAAGGTCATTGGCAGAGTGCCAGTGCTGTATTGTGAGATCAACGGTACCATCCCATCCTGTATTGTTGTAAATGGGTGCGGGTGGTGGAGAGTTGAGGTACATATTGATACTGGCAGTACTGAGAGGAGGAATAAAACCCGCTACGCTGGCGGGGGCGCTTGTCTGAGGAGATGTGGCACGGGATCTGTTGCGAGGCAAGGGAGAAAGCAACTTGATGCGCACAGTGGTATTTGCACACGCTGGCTTTTTAATAAAAAGGTGGTTTTGGGGCATTGAAATGACCACATTGCAAGCAGGTTGATAGTTGCCATTATTCTTCCCACAAAAAGGAACAATATTAATATACATGTACATAATGTAGCATGATTTATTTCTGTGCGCCGTGTTGTTCTGTTGCGGCTGAAGCCATGAACGACCATGCGATCACCGTCTTCTTCCTCTGTGATAGTCAGTGGAAACATGGTGCCTTCCTGGATTTGGTCATCGATCAGTTGTGGGATGGCGCACGGTTGAGTCGCACATCGGTCCTGTGTATCCATGCCTTCCTCTTAGCGATACGGACAGCTGTGGGTGAAGAGTCAATTACATTGTACGGTCCGTCATACTTGGGATCATTCCACTTCCTAACAGCTTTCTTGACAAATATTTGCGTGCCAGGACAGATGGACGGGACACATGGTCCAGCTTCGATCCATCGTGAGAATGGACAGACTACCACAATGAGGTATCGATAGTTTTGGCATCGATCAATCATATCCGCATAATCAATGTGTAGTTCTTTGTAAGGGCCATCTGGTTTTGGTATGGTGGATGCAACTGTTTTCATGGAGGGATGGTGAGTATTGCTGACAAATGAGACATTTTTTAATGAAAAGCTGTACTAGTTCATGGGCATTGGGGATGAACCATTCAGTTTGTAAAGTGGTGGTCATGTTATCTAGGAAGACATGTGTAGGAAGGTGTCATTGGTCTAACGCCACTGGTAACAGGGCCTGTGGCATGACTGGCCTACCTGTCATTACTTGTTTATAAATGAAATCTTAGGCATTCTGTTGTACTCCCCTCTTCTTCCACAGTTCTTTTTCCTGTGATGGGGCACTTTCCTGTATCTCTCTGAGATGGAACTGTGCAATGTGATCATATTGCTCTGTACTGTCAATTACATATGGGGACGTATTTTTAAGAGTGTCTGCATCTGCATAGTCTTTGTCCTGTTGTGTTACTGGCGATACATGTTGTGCAAACAAGATGGGAGCATGCTGTCCTTCGGGGGGGGGGCACATCAGGTGGTGGTGGTGCAGGGGTGGGGATCCTAGCTACGGCTTTAGCTGCCCAGTCTGCCAGAGCGTTACCTCTGGAGACAATGTCTTGGCCATTCGTATGTTGTCAAGAATTCCTGTCATACAAGGGGAGGAAAACGGTAACCAGCGAAAACGGACTACATCTCCCAGGATGCTTAGCGGTTGAGAGGTTATGTAAACAGGAGAGCTGTTACATAACTCAAGGGAAACACGCCCTTATGTAAACAGGAGAGCTGTTACATAACTCAAGGGAAACACGCCCTTATGTAAACAGGAGAGCTGTTACATAACTCAAGGGAAACACGCCCTTATGTAAACAGGAGAGCTGTTACATAACTCAAGGAAAACACGCCCTATAAAGGGAGGAACCGGGAGGTACAAGGCTGTCGGATATTGTGTTTACACCGACGTACCTGCTTCGTGAAGAGCAGTGTTCCGGAGTGGTGCTCCAGTAAGGCAAGAACGGAGGTAGGTCGAGTCGTTACTCCCTGGGCCGTGTCTTGCCCCATCGTCACCTGTGAAGGACCCGGAAGCTCTACCGGTCAACCATTGAGCTTCGCTTTTTGACTCGGCTGAGTCCAAGCGCAGTGGCGCTTTTGCTGGTTGGAGTCGTAACTCCCAGCCCGACCAGAGACACAGGGACTGCCAGCTGTAACGCACACCAGGAGGTGTTTGCCGCGTTACAGACTCGGAAGTCCACAGGATCGATCGAGCGGCTGCTCTCGGTTCAGTCTTCTTGCTTGTGATTGGGGTATCGGTGACGCATCACCAGGAGGTGACTCCGCGTCCCGGTGCAGTCTGAGGAAGAGGTTGAGCGGCTGCTCCCTTCAGGTAGAGACCCCGGCTGGGTGTTTCCCTGACTCCTCGATTCTCCCCAACACTCTTCGTGCCCCTCACAGCCTACCGATTGGCATTGTCGGCCATTTCATTTCTGCCCTCTGTTGGCATACGCCGGGATCGGCGTATATGCAGAGGACGGTTAGGACCATCCGTGCTGTGGGCTGGTAACGTACTTAGCCTGGAGGATTCCAGTGACTATAACTTTTGTTTGTTCTTTGTATTTTATTTGCCTTCATTAAAAGAACTAACCCTTCACAAGTGGTTGCGTCCTCATTGTCGTGTCTGTTAAACGATCCTGAGACGTTCAGGGCGTTACATATGTGCAGCACATTTCACAACAGCTACCTCAGTTGGCAGAGTCAATGCGTCGATCAGCTCCTCGAGTAATTGTGCATTACAGGTGTGCCATCTAATTTAAGGAAGCCACGCCTTTTTCATCGCAAGATCCTGGAATGTGTTGTTGTTGTGACATAAGCAGAATCTGAGTATACAGTGATGCGCGAGTCTGCTCCTCTTTCAGGGCTGCAATCGATGCGACAAGTTCTGCCACTTGTGCTGAGTAATGTGAAGGTAGAGTGATTTGCTGTACAATGTCTACGGAATCAGGGGAGTCATTTTGTTGTGCTCAGACTACTGCAGCTCCTGTGTACCTGATCCCTGTCTCTTGATCGATGGTGGAGGAAATATCAACAAAGTACACTGTATTGTTTGGCTGTGGGTCCTCCTTTGCTGTGCCTGACTCGTCTGGACAGTATGTGGCACAGTCATGGGGATCATCATCTGTCTGGCAATGGGTCCTCCTTTGCTGTCCCTGACTCGTCTGGACAGTATGTGGCACAGTCATGGGGATCATTGTCTGTGCTTGCAATGGGTCCTCCTTTGCTGTCCCTGACTCGTCTGACAGTATGTGGCACAGTCATGGGGATCATCATCTGTGCTGGCAATGGGTCCTCCTTTGCTGTTCCTGGCTCGTCTGGACAGTATGTGGCACAGTCATGGGGATCATCATCTATCTGGCAATGGGTCCTCCTTTGCTGTACCTGACTCGTCTGGACAGTTTGTGGCACAGTCATGGGAATCATCATCTGTGCTGGCAATGGGTCCTCCTTTGCTGTCCCTGACTCGTCTGGACAGTATGTGGCACACTCATGCGGATCATCATCTGTGCTTGCAATGGGTCCTCCTTTGCTGTCCCTGACTCGTCTGGACAGTATGTGGCACAGTCATGGGGATCATCATCTGTGCTTGCAATGGGTCCTCCTTCGCTGTGCCTGACTCGTCTGGACAGTATGTGGCACAGTCATGGGATCATCATCTGTCTGGCAATGGGTCCTCCTTCGCTGTCCCTGATTCGTCTGGAGAGTATGTGGCACACTCATGCGGATCATCATCTGTGCTTGCAATGGGTCCTCCTTTGCTGTCCCTGACTCGTCTGGACAGTATCATTCAATCTATCAAAGCATTTGTATAGCGCACTACTCACCCGGAGGGTCTCAAGGCGCTAGGGGAGGGGGTCCGCTACTGCTCGAACAGCCAGGTCTTGAGCTGTTTCCTGAAGGCGAGGTGGTCCTGGGTAAGGCGGAGGTGGGTCGGGAGGGAGTTCCAGGTCTTGGCGGCGAGGTAGGAGAAGGACCTTCCTCCTGTGGTGGCTCTTCGGATGCAGGGGACGGCGGCGAGGGCGTGGCTGGTCGATCGAAGCTGGCGTTTGGGAGCGTAGAAGTTGAGGCGGCTGTTGAGGTATCCTGGGCCTTGGTTGTGTAGGGCTTTGTGTGCATGGGTGAGGAGACGGAAGGTGATTCTCTTGTTGACCGGGAGCCAGTGCAGGTCTCTCAGGTGTCCGGAGATGAGGTTGCGGCGGGGGATGTCCAGGATGAGACGTGCTGAGGCGTTCTGGATCCGTTGGAGTCTCTTCTGGAGTTTGGCGGTGGTTCCGGCGTAGAGGGAGTTGCCGTAGTCCAGACGGCTGGTGACGAGGGCCTGGGTGACCGTTTTCCTGGTCTCGGTGGGGATCCACCGGAAGATCTTACGTAGCATGCGCAGGATGTTGAAGCACGCCGAGGAGACGGCGTTGACTTGTCTGGTCATGGAGAGGGAGGAGTCCAGGATGAAGCCCAGGTTGCGAGCATGGTCTGTTGGTTTGGGTGCGTTGCCTAGGGCGGGGGGCCACCAGGAGTCGTCCCAGGCGGAGGGTGAGGAACCCAGGATGAGGACTTCCGACTTGTCCGAGTTCAGTTTCAGGCGGCTGTTCTTCATCCATTCGGCTACCTCTTTCATCCCTTCGTGTAGGTTGGCTCTGGCGGTGTCGGGGTCGTTGGTGAGGGAGAGGATCAGCTTGGTGTCGTCGGCGTAGGAGATGATGTTGAGGTTGTGCTGGCGTGCGATGGCTGCGAGGGGGCTCATGTAGATGTTGAAGAGGGTTGGGCTAAGCGAGGAGCCTTGAGGAACGCCGCAGATGACTTCGGTGGCTTCTGATCTGAACGGTGGGAGGCGGACTCTCTGTGTCCTTCCGGTGAGGAAGGAGATGATCCACTCCAGTGCCTTCTCCTGGATTCCGACATTGTTGAGGCGCTGCACTAGGGTACGGTGGCAGACCGTGTCGAAGGCTGCGGAGAGGACTAGGAGGATGAGGGCCGCTGTTTCTCCGTTGTCGAGCAGGGTTCAGATGTCATTGGTGGCTGCGATCAGGGCGGTCTCGGTGCTGTGGTTGGCTCGGAAGCCAGACTGCGAGAGGTCAAGGGATCCATTCGTCTCGAGGAAGGCGGACAGCTGCTTGTTGACGGTCTTCTCGATGACTTTTGCTGGAAACGGGAGCAGCGAGATGGGGCGGTAGTTCTTGAGGTCGGTGGGGTCGGCTGATGGCTTCTTTAGTAGAGCGCTGAGTTCGGCGTGCTTCCAGCTCTCCGGGAAGGTAGCGGTGTCGAAGGAGGTGTTGATGATGTCTCGCAGGTGGGGTGCGATGACAGCGTCGGCCTTGTTGAAGACATGGTGGGGGCAGGGGTCGGTCGGAGACCCGGAGTGGATGGAGTTCATCGTGCGGACGGTGTCTTCGGAGCTGATCGGGGTCCAGGCGCGGAGGGTGGTGGTGGGGGGCGGTGGTTCGGACGTGGCGTGCGGCGGTAGAGTGCTGAAGCTGTTGTGTATGTCCGCGATCTTGTTGTGGAAGTAGGAGGCGAGGGAGTTGCAGAGGTCTTGCGAAGGGGTGATGTTGTTGTTTCCGGCGTTGGGGTTGGAGAGCTCTTTAACGATGTTGAAGAGTTCCTTGCTGTTGTGTGCGTTGTTGTCCAGTCGTTCCTTGAATGCTGTCTTCTTGGTGGCGTTGATCAGTTGGTGGTGTTTTCGGGTGGCGAGCTTCAGGGCCGTCATGTTGTCAGGTGTTGGGTCTCTGCGCCAGTCTCTCTCGAGGGCTCGGCAGTTCTTCTTGGAGCTCTTGAGTTCGTCGGTGAACCATGGGGCTTTCTTGCTGCCGGGTCTGCTAGGCGGGGTCCTCAGAGGGGCGAGGTCGTCTGCGCAGTCGCTGATCCACTTCGTGAGGTTGGTGGCCGCTTGGCTGGGGTTCGTTGCGCTGGTGGGTGGGTTCTTGCTCAGGGAGGTTGCGAGCTGGTCGGCTGTGATCTTGTTCCAGCTTCGGCGTGCAACCTGTTGCTGGTGGTGGTGGATCGTGGTCCTTCTGAAGCTGAAGTGGACGCAGCTGTGGTCCGTCCAGTGGAGTCCGGTGGCGTGGCTGAAGGAGATGTCCTTGCTGGATGAGAAGGTGGCGTCGAGTGTGTGTCCCGCGTAGTGGGTGGGGGTGGTCACCAGTTGCTTGAGTCCGAGGTTTGCGAGGTTGTCCAGCAGGGTGGTGGTGTTGCGGTCGTTGTTGTTCTCCAGGTGGAAGTTGAGGTCCCCGAGGAGGAGGTAGTCAGCGGAGGCGAGGGCGTGCGGGCTGATGAGCTCGGCGATGTCTTCGCTGAATTGTGTGCGTGGTCCTGGGGGTCTGTAGATGAGGGTGCCTCTGAGGGTGGTCTTGGGGTTGATGTGGATCTGGAAGTGCAGGTGCGCGGTGGGTGTGAGGGTGTCGTCGGTGTTGGTCGTGATACGGATGGTGTTCCTGTGGATGATGGCGATGCCTCCTCCTATCTGGTTGACGCGGTCCCTTCGGATGATCTTGTAGCCGTCTGGGATGGCGATGGCGATGTCGGGCGCTGAGGAGGCGTTCATCCAGGTTTCCGTGAGGAAGGCGACGTCTGGGGCTGCGGTGTCGAGCAGGTTCCAGAGTTCGATGGCGTGTCGGTGGACGGAGCGGGTGTTGAGCAGGATGCACTTCAGGTGGCTGTTGCTGTTGCTCGTCTTGGTCTTGGTTGGTGCTGGTGTAGTGCAGGTCTGGATGCAGGTGAATTTGCAGGCGTTGCAGCAGAAGGGTCCGTGGGTGCGTCTCGGGGTGGCTTGGTAGCAGCTCGGGATTCGGCCGGCGTTGAGTGCGTTGAGTTCGGTGGTGTCGTAGGTCCGGCGGGTGGGCGGGTGACTGCGGGGGCCAGGGGTCCTGGCGCTGGGCGCGGTCCAGTCGTGGACGGGCGCAGACGGGCTTACCTTTGGCGCACCTTCGGCGCTCAGTCGGCGCTCCCGCTGCGCGCGTCCGCTGCGCGGTCGCTCAGGGGGCGTCATAAGTAAGGAGCCGGGGGGGAGGAGCAGCTGGGAGGCGGGAGCGGGGTGTCCAATGGGCCGGAAGGGGAGGCGGGTCAGCAGGGTCAGCGGCGGGAAAAAAAGTCACTGGGCGGCGGCGAAAAAATGCGGGAAGCAGGCAGCAGGAAGCAGCAGGCAGGCAGCACTAGCAGGGCAGAGAGGGCGAGGAGCGACTGGCTGTGTGGGGCACAGGGGTCACACTGACCAGCCCACCGCGGTCCCCTTAAGTAAGGAGCCGGGGGGGAGGAGCAGCTGGGAGGCGGGAGCGGGGTGTCCAATGGGCCGGAAGGGGAGGCGGGTCAGCAGGGTCAGCGGCGGGAAAAGAAGTCACTGGGCGGCGGCGGCGGCGGCGGCGAAAAAATGCGGGAAGCAGGCAGCAGGAAGCGGCAGGCAGGCAGCACTAGCAGGGCAGAGAGGGCGAGGAGCGACCGGCTGTGTGGGGCACAGGGGTCACACTGACCAGCCCACCGCGGTCCCCTTAAGTAAGGAGCCGGGGGGGAGGAGCAGCTGGGAGGCGGGAGCGGGTGGGCCGGAAGGGGAGGCAGGTCAGCAGGGTCAGCGGCGGGAAAAGAAGTCACTGGGCGGCGGCGGCGGCGAAAAAATGCGGGAAGCAGGCAGCAGGAAGCGGCAGGCAGGCAGCACTAGCAGGGCAGAGAGGGCGAGGAGCGACCGGCTGTGTGGGGCACAGGGGTCACACTGACCAGCCCACCGCGGTCCCCTTAAGTAAGGAGCCGGGGGGAGGAGCAGCTGGGAGGCGGGAGCGGGGCACAGTCATGGGGATCATCATCTGTGCTTGCAATGGGTCCTCCTTCGCTGTCCCTGACTCGTCTGGACAGTATGTGGCACAGTCATGGGGATCATCATCTGTGCTTGCAATGGGTCCTCCTTCGCTGTGCCTGACTCCTCTGGACAGTATGTGGCACAGTCATGGGATCATCATCTGTCAGGCAATGGGTCCTCCTTTGCTGTGCCTGACTCGTCTGGACAGTATGTGGCACAGTCATGGGGATCATCATCTGTCTGGCAATGGGTCCTCCTTTGCTGTCCCTGACTCGTCTGGACAGTATGTGGCACAGTCATGGGGATCATCATCTGTGCTGGCAATGGGTCCTCCTTTGCTGTTCCTGGCTCGTCTGGACAGTATGTGGCACAGTCATGGGGATCATCATCTATCTGGCAATGGGTCCTCCTTTGCTGTGCCTGACTCGTCTGGACAGTATGTGGCACAGTCATGGGGATCATCATCTGTCTGGCAATGGGTCCTCCTTTGCTGTCCCTGACTCGTCTGGACAGTATGTGGCACAGTCATGGGGATCATCATCTGTCTGGCAATGGGTCCTCTTTCGCTGTGCCTGACTCGTCTGGACAGTATGTGGCACAGTCATGGGAATCATCATCTGTGCTGGCAATGGGTCCTCCTTTGCTGTCCATGACTCGTCTGAACAGTATGTGGCACAGTCATGGGGATCATCATCTGTCTGGCAATGGGTCCTCCTTCGCTGAGCCTGACTCGTCTGGACAGTATGTGGCACAGTCATGGGGATCATCATCTGTGCTTGCAATGGGTCCTCCTTTGCTGTGCCTGACTTGTCTGGACAGTATGTGGCACAGTCATGGGGATCATCGTCTCTGCTGGCAATGGGTCCTCATTTGCTGTGCTTGACTCGTCTGGACAGTATGTGGCACAGTCATGGGGATCATCATCTGTCTGACAATGGGTCCTCATTTGCTGTGCCTGACTTGTCTGGACAGTATGTGGCACAGTCATGGGGATCATCATCTGTGCTGGCAATGGGTCCTCCTTTGCTGTCCATGACTCGTCTGGACAGTATGTGGCACAGTCATGGGGATCATCATCTGTCTGACAATGGGTCCTCATTTGCTGTGCCTGACTCGTCTGGACAGTATGTGGCACAGTCATGGGGATCATCATCTGTGCTTGCAATGGGGTGGGCAAAGAACGTGGCAGGGTTCACTTTGTGGCACTTAACAACGTTCAGAGATGGCAATGATAGGATGACTTCTTAACCTGATACTCTTTGTGTAGTCAACGTTGTTTTGGCTTTTTGTATTATTGCAAAAACAGCATGTTCGGTGTACAGTGTTAGCGGGGAACCCATGGCAATGGGGGTGCTTTGTTCAACAGCAAATGCAGCGGCAGCCAGTGCTTGCTCACATGGATAATGCACTTTCATTACTGAGTCTAACGTGCTGCTGACGTAGGCGTTGGGCTTGTGGCCCATGGGGTATTTCTGAGTGAGGACAGCAGTCATAGCTTGACCATCACAGTGGGTGAAAAGGTAGAATTCTTTCATGTAGTCAAGGGATCCTAACACTGGTGCATTTGTAATTTCATTTTTCAAGTGCGTGAAGGCTGTGGTCATGTCAGGCGTCCATTCTATTTTGTTGTGTCTGCCTTTGGAAATTTTTACAGCTTTTAGCAGTGGGTCAGTGATGGTGGAAAAGTCAAAGACCCATTGTCGGGCATAATTCACTAAGCTTGTATTCTGTCTTGGGTGACTGTTCTTCCCGACGCTGAGAGCAACTGTCCAAGGTATTGTACTTCTTTCTGACAGTATTGAAGTTTCTGTTTGTCTACCTTATAGCCTCTTTGTGCTGGTGTTGTGAGCAGAGCAATTTTATCCTGTCGGCACTGTTGCTCCGTTGGACTACAGAGCAGTATGTCATCGACATATTGCAGCAATGTACTGGCAAGGTACTGACACATCGGAAATTTGATAGATCATCTTTGACAACTCTGTGGAAGACACTGGGGGACTCACAATAGCCTTGTGGCAAACATCGATATGTTAGCTGCATATTTCGGAATAAGAACTAGATACTGGCTTTCTGGGTGCAATGGGACACTGAAAAAGGCATTTTTCAGGTTGATGACGGAGAAATCTGCACGTCTTGCGGAATATTAGTTAGTATCACTGAGGGGTCTGGGACTATGGGAAACTTCTGAATTACAATGTTGTTAATGAAGCACCGATCATGTACTAGACGCCATTCGTTCCTATTGGCTTTGCGGACCGGAAAAAGGCACGTGTTGCAACGTGATGTGCAGGGATAGATGACCCCTTGCTCAAACAGTGCTTGAATGGTAGGGGCAATTTCCTCCTCTGCTTCCTTGGACAGGGGGTACTGCCGCACTCTTGGGAGTATGGCGCCACTGTTTCAGTGTCACTGTGAATGGTGCAGCTGATCTAATGAGGCCTACGTCATTTGGACCTTTTGTCCACAGATTGTCAGGTACCTGAGCTAGATCTGAGTCATGTATGTTGTCAACTTGTGCAGGTGGTGTTGGCGTCCTTATTTCCATTGCCACTGAGAAGGGGACTTCATTTAAGTAGACAAGTTCTATTTTCGAGTAGTCTTCAGGATCGCCAAAGAGTTGGTCATCTGAAATGTTTCTCAGCAATTGTCCAGGCTCAATGAAAATGACGCAGGCCCAGGTGTAGGCGTAGTCATCAATTGCTTGCAATGCCCCATATGTGGATGTAATTTCAAGAGCATGTATGTCTAAGATCATGTTTGTGCCTGGCACTTGGGAATTCTGGGACTGTGGGCGAAAGAGAAACTCTTTTGGGAGCTGGAGAGTGCAGCCGTGCAATTCTGGTGTGGTAGCAACAATGATGTGTACCGCAGTGGAGAATGCTTGTTCATCCACTGGGCGGGCTCTTATTTGATCGTTCATGGAGGAGTCCACAGTGAGTGCCATCATCCTTGTACCAGGAATGGAGCAAATCATTGTGCCGTTCTCATCAAAATGGATGGTCATATTTAATTTAGTGTGAGAAGTTGGCCTGATATATGCTGTCCACTAATTCTAGTGGGCACCTTGTATCAGTCCAAACAACCCCTTATGGTGAATAGGTTAAAGACAACCTTTATTGAAAGCTATCCTAGTGGTAGCAATGGAGAGCAGCCTTCAGGCTAAGTCTTGAAGGAATGTAAAGCAGTTTGTTTTACAAGTCTATAATCTGTTGAATGACCAAATGAAAGGACAACCACACCAGGTATATATTTAAAATATACGTATTTAAGATAAAACACACCCCTCTAGTCTCTTTATGAGGCTAGAGTTCGAAGTACTTAAGTTACAAGTCAGTATTCAACAGTAAAAGCACAAATACACGTTTGGACCCTAGGCGCGTACCAAACCATATACCAATAAAGTGGTATAAGAACCACAACTGAGCTAGACACAAGGCCTAGAGCCTGTAGAAGTGCTTGGACCACACACGATACCACCCAAGGTAGTGACACAGGGGACCCACGGGGGACCCGTGCAGTGTGAGAACACAGCCGCGAATCGTCGTTTAATTCTATGGGGTAAGTCACGGTTGGAAATTAAGAGTTTAAGGACACTTAGAGGATGACTACGAGTGAACCCTTTTGGACCACGGGAGCACCGGAGTACTCGAGTTACCTCACCCAGGGAAGCCGGGTGCATAGATGTCAAATGGTGTCGGGTCGCGTCGCTGTTTTCAATGGAAGCTGCTCAGGAAGTGCTGCTGCTGTGAAGAGGAGAAGTGTCCGGAGAGATCCAAGCCTGGATCTAGGATGGAAGGAACCTGAAAGCAGAGGGGACAGAGTCTGGGTCACCTACCAGTGACCAAGGGCACGATAGTCCAATGCCCACAGATGTTGGGTGCTTCAGGTGAGCTGATGGGTGTCTTGACTCTTCAGCCACGAGGTCCAGGAGGCGTCGACGATGACCAGGAGCTGGATTCGAGCTGTCCCACAAAGTCTGTCGAGTGCTGCGGGGTCGGCGACCAGATTGGACCCAACAAGCCTTGGCAACAGCAAGTCACTTGGAAACAGAGAAAAGGACGTTGGTGCAGACCAGCAAGGGCTGGGGAACTCACCCAGCGAGGGTAAGTCGGGGCACGTCTGGAGCAACCAGGAAAGCCCAATCAGAAGAAGAGTCACTTTCGTGGGGACCCACTAGCCAAGGGGCTAGCGATCGCGAAGGAGCCTCGAGCGGTCGCACTGGAAACTTGCCCACGGGTCACTCGTGGAGTGGAGGCCAGTGATCTTCGGTGCAGGAGGTGCTCAAGGCTGGGGCTACTCGGACCCCAAAGCACAACTTCGAGGAAGATCAGGAAGATGATGGATCAACAAAAGATCACGGTGTCCAGAGGTCACGGTTCCACGTCACCCACGATAGCCACGGGCCTCAGCTTTACTGTGGACTCAGGGTAGCCTCGGGGAAGTCTGGAAATCCACCTCTGGTGATGCAAAGACTTCAGCGTCCGGCGGGAGCTTCAGCGATGCAGACCGGACAGTTGCTTCTTTGGTACCTGCCAAGCAGGGGAGTCACTCCTTGACCCCAAGGGAGATTTCTTCAGTCTTCGAGTGGAAATAGAACGTCGAAGGTCCAGGATATATGCTGCAGAGTTTCGTCCAGGGTAATCTAAAGTCTCAAGGACTGGGTTCCCATACTTATACTAAGTTTTGGGGTTGGACATACTCTAGGGACCCGCCTATAGGAGGGTTTGGAAAGAGGGGTGGTTACACCCATTTCCTTTGTCCAGTTTCGCGCCAGAGCAGGGGCAGGTAGCTCCTGCAACCGGTTTGAACTGGACTATGCTCAGGGACACCAGGTGTACCCCCAGTGCAGGACATCAAAGCACCAGAGAGTGCTCCCGTCCAGCCCCAATACACATCTGCCTGTCTGGGGAGGTGGTTACACCTCCCTGGGACAGGAAACCTATTGTCCAGGCCTCTCCTGCCGGAGTTTCGGTCAGCAGCAGGAGGCCAGACCCATGTCTGTGGCAGTGGCATCCATTTTGTGATGCCCGGGCTTTAGAATGTCTTTACCGGGTAGACCAGTGTGAACATGTCTCTCCCTCTAGAAGGGTGGAATGCTACCCCTGTCGCCAGAGCTGGCGGGGGGGGGGGGGGTTAGTATTCATGTTTCCATGCAGCCAGTCCAAAGTTAGCATTTACCGGGAGGTTATAATGCACTAAAGAGTATATGGTCAGGCTGCACCACAAACCGCATCAGAGGAGGTACTCCGAACGCTGCAGAGGGGCTCTGCTCATGCAGGGGCACCCTCTCACATAAAAACCAACCACTCTGCTTTCAGGATTGTTAAGGCCTGCCATAGGAGTGACTTATAGGTTTTATATGTGTGTGCAATGGTAGAGATATAGGTAGCCTATACCACTGTAAGGGGTGCAGGCACCACCTTACCCAGGCTGCAGTAGCAGACCTGTGGTGTCATTTTGGAGTGCTTCCCAGGCGTGGCATAATACATGCTTAAGGCCCTGGTAGGCCTCTGAGGTACCTATGCCCTAGGTACATAGTATACCATATACTAGGGGATTATAAGGCACTCCACAATCCAATTAGAGATGTACCTAATGTACATGGAAACCATTTTAGAGAGGCAGCAGCTAGTCTGGGGTCCTGATTAGCAGGGCCACAGCCAGACTAACAGTGAAACACCAGCAAAAAGTGGGGGTACCCATGTGAAGCGGATCCTACTCTCCTACATTTAGCCATGAGGTCACGGCCCAAGAGATTCACTGTGGACCTTGGTGAGTAGAGCAGACGCTGCTCCACACATTTACCTCCTACTTCTACTGGTACTGGCTTGATGAAAGGGACCCTTGCTATTGCCCCAGAGAAACCCTGTGTGTCCGCTATCTGATTTGAAATAAGCAGTGCTCCACCTGTGATGCAGGAGTAGGTAGCACCAGTGTCAATGAGAAAGCTGTATGTTTTGTTGTTTATCGTGACAAACACAATGGGATCCTCCCTGACATCGGTCAGACATGACACAACGGGGCACACAAGAGTTATCTGTGGGCTGTCCTAACCGGAATACCCTCCAGCCTGGTATTGCTGGATGGTGCCCTGCGTAAATGGATTGGTAGGGGATAGCACTGTGCTTCCCTGAGGCGTGAACGCTTGTACTTGGGGCATCATTTGCTACATAGTTGTTTGTGGCTGTTGTACTTGTGCCCGAGATTGGAGTGCGGGCACCTGTAACTATGTAACTGCAGGGGCCTGTAGCTGCAGTTGCTGCTGCATAGGCTGCATAGGCTGTTGCTGTATTGGTGGGAGATAGGACTGTATTAGCTGAGGCTGAACTTGTTGTGACTGCGTTTGCTGCTGTTGCTTTTGAATAGGCTGCATTTGCTGTGGCTGGTATTGGATAGGCTGCATTTGCTGTAGTCCCCTGACTGTCACCCCCCTTTCACTTCGCATTATTTCCTGACATTCTCTTGCGAAGTGTCCTGGTTGTTTACAATAGTAGCATACCCGTTGGTCTGGCTGTTGTGAGTACCTTTGTTGTCCCAGCCCTCTGCCGTGCATACCTGTATTTCTAGGCCTCATCTGCTGGTTTCCATAATATTGTTGCTGCTGTGTATTGCCATATGACTGTTGTTGTGCGTAGTCATAGGGGGCTGAGTCTGGGCCTGTATGGGTGGTGCAGCTACCTGTGGGTTACCTGCTAAAGCATTTAGGGCATTTTGTGGAGCATGACTGTGTCTGGAAGATCTTTTTTCTTATTAAGCTTCTACTGCACTCATTTTGTGGCTGCATTCTCAATATCTTGTTGTCTATTCTTGTCCTTTTCCTGTTTCTTTTTGCAGAGGTGGATAATGTGGTCCTGTATCTCAGGCCAGGGTTTGGCTTCCATTGCTACAATTCCATCTAACTTGTCCTGTAGGTCAGTTGGAAGTCCTTTCTTTACCATGTGGTAGAAACGCCTACTGTTCCCTGCTGCTGCGTTCCATTTATCTCCTAACTCCTGATGCCATTTTACCTTAATTCTTGAAATAAAGTCGACTGGATCCTCCTTTGCTTGCATTGTCTGTGACAGGAGAGAGCCAATGTCCGGGACATCCGGAAATTTTTTACGCAGTTGGGCCCAGACGTGTGCTCTTATTTTGTGAAACGTCTCCCGATCATACTGCGTTTCAGTCATTGTAATTTTGTTAGTGCTGACGCTTTTGAATATGTCCTCTGCTTCTTCCGCCATGATGGAGATGAGCAGACTCTTCATGTCCCCTATTCCTAAGCTAACACCTGCAGTATTCTTTTCCAGGGCCGCTATCCATTTGCCGGCACCCTCTGTCACTAGGGGGAGCTGTTTCTTCAAATTGTCTTTGTCCATTTGAGACCATGGAACATAGACAGGCGGGGCATTGGCGTGTTCGAACAGTAGGGGCATTTGACGTGTTACCCTAGTGTCTGGTATGTCTAGTGGTGCATGCAAGGTAGGGTCATATGTAGGCGTAGTCCCGTCCTTCATCTTCCTCTCTATATAGGATGCAGTCTTGTGCCGTGGCCAAATGTTGTGGGTGCCAAATTATCAGAGAAGGGCCTGACATAAAAGTCAGACTCCTCTCTGAGTGTTACTATGTCATTGGGTGTTAATTTGGTATAGGGTGATGGCATTGGTTTGCCAAACAGCATCAAATTGCGTTGACTTCTCTGTCTGACAGGGCGTAATGACGCTGTACCTGTGACATCATACTGCATGTCATCCGACTTACCATGAGTCCCTAAAATTTGCAATTGCTCTATTTCAGTCTTTTTCCTCCTCTTTCTTCTTGCTCCCCCTATGTCATGATGGGACAGTGTTTGTTCTGCGTTGCTCATTAGACCGAGGGTGGGCTTTGATGGTAGGGGCGAGAGAAAGGGGTTCAGACTGGTAGTAGGTACTTTTGTCTGGGGCGTGTTTGAAAAGCACTCTTCAGTCCTATGTGTCCCTGTCGCACCCTGTGTTATTTCAGGAGCTTCTGTGTGCAGTGTCTGCTGTAACTGTGTGTCAGGCCCTGCATCCTCCTGAGAGTGGGGAGCAGCGATGGTCACACCATTTAACAAATGCGTAAGCTTAGTAAGATGGTGGCATGCTTGTTCTACTTTCAGTGACATGTGTCTCACAGCTGCAGCATTAGTAGTGGGGCTAGGCGACCTACTTTCTGGTATCACAGTAGTGCTGGGCTCATTAAATGTGACACCATTGGTACTTGTATTTAGATGTCGCTCACTTCTCCACCTATTGAACGGCGTCTGAGAAAATACATCATTAGATAGGTCCTGTCCACTATCCCTGGAATGGATGTTAGCAGTTGGGTGATCCCACAGTAGGGACCTGTCCTCACATTGGAAAGAGGCAGCTGAGGGTGATTTCTTATTTAGTTGACATTGTGGGCTGGGGGCGGTGCTGGTGTTTAGTGAGGGGCAAAATACTGGGATTAGTGGTAAAAGGCTGCTTAGGAACGAAAGAAGATGACTGTTGTGCGTGGTTCTGTATCCATTCGCTTATCTGTGACTCAGTAATTATTTCCGGTGAATCTTGCCCCTCAGCCCTATATTCCCTACGAAGGACTGGCGGTTGGTCATTAGGTAGATGGTGCTGCTCTTCACTGAAGGATGCGTGTGGACCAGAGCGTGAGGTGTGCCAGGTGGAGTGCGCAACATTTGATAGTCTATCGCACTCTTCATCCTCTTCTATTTGTTGTGCTATATTATTGTGCCACAATAAAGGTTTTTGGTTGAAACCTGACATTTTTTACATTCACTCTGCACATCACCTGCACTATCACACGTGACACATCAATCACCCGCTCCGCTGTAATCAGGCGTTGTAGCACACCGGGGAGGTGCTAGACCTCCCTGGTGGGAGTCCAATGATGAAGCATGTCACCAACTAGGTTGGTGAGTGAGGACTCTTTTAACAAATTTTGATTGTTTTGTGGCAATATAGGTTCTTTCCCCTTTCTTTCAGTAATAATTGTCCCATACTCTTTTGTTGTTTATTATCTATATTATTGTGCGCCAGTGTGAGTTTGAAAGTGAATAGTGCGTCTATCTGGCCTGGCAGTCCTGCTACTGCGGTCTCCATTGTTGAGTTCTGGGCGGTGAGAGATGGTGGTGTTAAGGTGCGATCCATTGACTTATCACTTTGTTGAGTAAGGGTGTCTTCTGGACTCATGCCAGAGTAGCCTACGGCTGTTTGGTCATTCGATCTGGGTTCTAAATCTGTATTGATATTTACTGCAGGAGACATCTCCATGGAATGTTTGTCCTTTAATGCTAGCCCTATATCCAAATCTATGGGAAAGGCAGGGTGCATTCCTCCTACATAATACGCCCGTGGAGGGGCGGTGGCCATTAAAGTGGGTTCAGCTGTTTCTTTGAAAATGCAAAATAATGCTAGGGTATTTTCACGTTTTTTGAGTTTGGACCCTGAATATTTCGCTTCCAGGAATGTTGTGGCGTATTCTAGGGCTGCACGGTCAAAGGTACCTTCAAGCAGCCATGGGTGAGTCAAATTTTTCGTGTACTTGTGGAGCTCTTTACAGTGTTTAATTATGTGCTGTTCTTGATCTGTAAAGTTTTGCAATACGTATTGTAAGGGAGTGACCATACTAATGTAGTTAGTGTACTACTGTGGGGACACACACCCTACTTAGGCTTATTCCCTTCAAATACTTGGATCAAGGTCTCTCACAAGTTCTTCTCCTATTGCCTGAAGGACGGTAAGGTATATGCTCTCTCTTAATTCTGTCTCCTGTGGTTCTGAATATACCTCTCCAGGAGAAAAATTAGGGAACTGAAGCTGGCTGCTCAAGCAGGCAGTGGCAATCTCACTTTGGACTGGGTTCCTTGGCCATGAACTGGATAACACTGTTGGTATCTCCAAGCCAGGAGCTACTAAGATAATATGTACATTGATTTTGTCCCGTGCTTTGTACACTGTACAGCTCACGATTCTGTTCATGTGTCTGCTAGTGTGAAACCACCAATTGCAGGATGACAATGGGGGTGCACCAGAGGTGGGTTGTTTGCAGAGAGAGTCTTCTTGGTCCGTTACACTGGCAGACCTAGATGCGGAATATGTGGGTGTCCCTGGACGCACTATATCGGGACGACTTTGGGCATCCTCAGTCTGTTCTACTGAGTAAGCAGATTCTATGGAGGACTCCCAATCGCTAATCACCACTGGGGAAGAGGATGATGGGAATGGTGTATAGCGCGTGTCCTCAGCAGTGGAAGAAGTATGTGGGCAATGGGGGCAGTTCAGGTCTGGACGTGTGGTATCTGGAGCTTGTGGATCAGGTTGGGGGTTGGCGGGGGCCCTGCAGACGATGGGTAGTTGTGTTAAATCAAGTGCCGACAACCTTACTTCTAATGTGGGGGAAGGTGTATTCCCGATATATTCCACACAATTGAAATGAGGTCACCATGATTTTGGCTCATAGGGGACAATGATTCTGTGACGCTACTATAAACAGACACTGGTCGGCCATTCAAGGTGTGCAGAACTGTCTCAGCAATTTGGGGTGGGTTGTTGTTCATTACGTGGTCAGTTACCTGAAGGTGACTTGTTTTTAGTTAAATGTGGTGCTGCGCCACATAGGTCAGACTGAACCAGGGGAGGGCAGGGTGTGGCTATGTAACACTATTATTCACAGTTAACTAAAAATATACATATTAAAAAGACATTTACAAGTCTAGTTGTTGGTGATCTCACTAGGTTCATAAAAAGTCGGTGCACCAGGCACAGATACTTTATTCAAAAGGTAACCAAAATTCAAGCGAAAAGTCACAAGGAAAAAGAGGATACGACCAAAAACTGATCACACTTCAATGATACTAGATGCAAAATGTAAAACACAGTATGTGCACGTGTACGGATATGAAACCAGAAAAATATTTGCTCGCTCACTCACCCCTGTCTGCCTGAATGTCTACAGACAAACAATGGGTTTAAAATAACCTTGCTAAAAGTAAAAATGAACGTCCTCGCGTTTCACTTTAACACCAAGAAACCAGGAAACAACCACTTTCTTTTACTGGTAGCTAAGCAGATAGGAAGGTTTCCCCTTTGGCACATGGGCCGATCACATAGAGCCACAGAGGGTCAGTTCACATAGAGCCACAGCGGGCCAGTTCACATAGAGCCACAGAGGGTCAGTTCACATAGAGCCACAGCGCCACAGCGCCACTTCACATAGTGCCATAGAGGGCCAATTCACATAGCGCCACTGAGGGCCAATTCACATAGCGCCACAGAGGGCCAATTCACATAGCGCCACAGAGGGCCAATTCACATAGCGCCACAGAGGGCCAGTTCACATAGCGCCACAGAGGGCCAATTCACATAGCGCCACTGAGGGCCAATTCACATAGCGCCACAGAGGGCCAATTCACATAGCGCCACAGAGGGCCAATTCACATAGCGCCACAGAGGGCCAGTTCACATAGAGCCACAGAGGGCCAGTTCACATAGCGCCACAGCGCCACAGAGGGCCAATTCACATAGCGCCACAGAGGGCCAGTTCACATAGCGCCACAGAGGGCCAGTTCACATAGCGCCACAGAGTGCCAATTCACATAGCGCCACAGAGGGCCAGTTCACATAGAGCCACAGAGGGCCAATTCACATAATGCCACAGAGGGCCAGTTCACATAGAGCCACAGAGGGCCAATTCACATAATGCCACAGAGGGCCAGTTCACATAGAGCCACAGAGGGCCAATTCACATAATGCCACAGAGGGCCAATTCACATAGCGCCACAGAGGGCCAGTTCACATAGCGCCACAGAGGGCCAGTTCACAAAGCGTCACAGAGGGCCAGTTCACATAGCGCCACAGAGGGCCAGTTCACATAGCGCCACAGAGGGCCAGTTCACATAGCGCCACAGAGGGCCAGTTCACATAGCACCACAGAGGGCCAATTCACATAGCACCACAGAGGGCCAATTCACATAGTGCCACAGAGGGCCAATTCACATAGCGTTGTAGGCCTCTGAAGGGGATCTATCTAATATCAAACATATGTATACATTGAAAACCACGGAATTCAAGCTGTTAAAAACGGGTGCAGCAGCACCTGATTCAGTGGCTGTTTACTCGTGGTAAGAGATGAGTAATTCGTTTACGTAGCAAGATGCCAGTAGAAGACCAAGAACTGTGAGCAGCGGACAGAGCGACCGCCAGAGAGACAGAATCCACCAAGACAGTCAGATAAGCCACCTGGGGAAGACCAAAAGCGCAAGAGAAGAATATACTCTTTCACTTATGTTCTTACCCGAAGGCTGGCTGTGGCTGCTCAGTCAGGAGAAAGCTCGGAAGGCAACCACTCCGCCCGCTGTCACAGGATGCGGCTGGAAACCTAGTACATCCGTTCGGTGGTCGCCAGATGTTACAGGGAGATAATTCTGGGCAGCTTAACTTGTACCGGGGTGTTGCACTTAAATAGAGAAAACACACGTGTACATGATAGAAATTGAATCAAGTTTGTCTGCACGTGATTATTACAAGGAAACCACTTCCAACATGAAGTGTAAAGAAACACTTTAAATGCAATAATGAACTACTGTGTGTTAGCAAAGACAAAATGGAACACAAAGCACGCTAAAGATAGGACATGACCATATAATGAAATAGTTCAATGCAATATGAAAGAAGAATAGCATTCTGTGAAATATGATCACTGTAAAGTGTTGTGAGAAAAATATATCGTTTGGTAAATGCAGAGAGAAAATCATACCTTTAAATCACACATGGAGAAAAATACATTCCCTGACAAGTGAAGCATGTGCAAAGAGAATGCTAGCTAAAATTACATTTGCAAATATTCAATATTAAGACAAGAATTCTATAATGTGAACTAACGATCGATGAAGGAGAACCCGCATGTGACTCACAAACACAATAGGGTAAATCCAACGAGTGGACAGTGGGCAGATGTTTATATAGTGGTTTAATGCAGAACTGTTAAACCGCAAGTTCATATTTTGACATTTTGTCTACGTCAATGGTACGCAAATCCTGCCTCTATTTAGACATTGTTTATCAAAATCGTTTAGCATCATTTCTCAGAACCCTTAAAAAGCGGAACAAATTAGAAGGTTATAGGTGATATTGGCACGCCATGTAGCTGTTGTAAGTTTCGATAAGGCAAGCTGGCGAAAATAATTATGATAAATTGAGAAATTAGGAGATGTGAAAGTGGCCTGTTGCCCCACGCTTTCCTCTCACGTTACTAAGTTCCGTGTTCTTGTGGTTTTTGTGGGTAAGGGAGAGGGGATTTTTGGGCTGTTGTTGACCAAGATGAACAGAGGCTGTTGGCACAACGAGGGTGTGGGGGCATGGGGGTACTGCGCCTCGCTGAGGAGACGTGTTGAGAGAGAAAGAGAGACATTTTGGGCCTACCATAAAAAAAGAACAGCTGGGACAGTTTGGCCAATTTAACAGATTGGCAGGTGCGGCCTATTGTGTTCTATATGGTAATTCGAGATCCTGCTTCAGGTTGTTGTCGTAGCATGTTTCGGGAATGCATTCAACTTATCCCAATTCACCTGGACTCGCGACATCTGGCTGAAATCATCCAAAGCGCTAAATCTGTTATCCACATTTGCGTGTTCCCCACGCTGGTACACTTATAGATCATCCCCATATAGGGAGATATAGATGGGGTGGTCGTCAATCACTATTCCTCGATAATGATGGGTGTTACAGAGCATCAGGGCCAGAGGCTCAACAGCCAAGGCAAATGGCACTGGCGACAGCGGGTAACCCTGTGTGGCATCGGTCTCTATCCTACCGGGTGCTGATATCACACCCCATTTCAGACCCGAGACATCAGGGGCAAATATAGCAGACGTGTCCAGGTGAGGAAGCCGATCCCCAGTCCCATGCGGGCCAGTGTAGCATAAAGAAAGTCTCAGCGCAGAGAGTCACATGCTGTCTCTGTGTCGGTGCCGATCGCTAGTGCTTTAGGATGGTCCACTAATGAGGAATGGAGCATTTGGCGAATGTTAGGGATCATACTGCGTTTAGGTATAAAGCCTATTTGATCAGTGTAAATAAGATCACCTGGATGGGGGCCCAGTCACCAACATTTTACTAAGTAGTTTATAATCTACATTCAATATAGAGAGCAGTCTATAGGATGTTATCTTATCTCTTTTTGTGGAGTGGAACAAACAGGGACTCTCCCTTCATTGATGGGAGTTCCCCTGCTGCTCTTGCTTCATTATACAATGTAGCCAAGATTGGGGCAAGCGAGTCTGCACGAGAAGCATAAAATTCCAGATGCAAGCCATCTGAGCCTGGCACGTTGCCCAGGGCTTTACTTGCCCCCTCACCTCCTGTAGTGTGATGTCACCTCCTAGGGTTGCAGCCACTACCGGTGTCATTTGCTTCGTACTTGCCGATAGAACATTGGGTTGGGGCCACATCAGAGCATCCATAGATGATCAATTTCAGAGGCAGAACCAGAAAAAGGCTTGATGGCAGAATTCAGGGCCTACTCGCCTGAACTGTAAAACATGGAAAGTGAACCACATAAAGTCGGTGGCCTTTCATACTTAGGAATAGAATATCTGACCCATTCATGGCGGATCTGAAAGAGGACATGTTGACGGTGGACGCACATGTATTTGCGTCTTCATAACTGGAACTGGAGGGAACATACATGTACTTGTAGCATGTACATGGAGCCGTTGGGGTCTAAGATAGGGGACATAACTGATCATAAAATTCATATTTCCTCATTCCCTCCTTGTCCCCTACGGACCCTCAGGAGATATCGATCTTCATCAATCCATCAATCTGTTCATATAGCATCATTTGTTCTTCTTTCTTCTTCCGGGATCTTGAACGAAAACTTGGATGCGGGATACACGATGTGGCACACAGACCACAAATCGCTGGCCCACATTGTAGACATAAGCAGCAACTGAATAGTATGAGGAAGCCAATACCCAGGAAGGATAGGATCCTCCATCCCCAGGCTGACAACACGCTCCAGAACCAACCGGACCAAGTCCAGGTGCCTGGACTCTGGTGTATCTGGCTTATAATTTTATGAAGGCGAGTTATGGCTTTATATACTGACGGCGAGTTTTCTGGTATGAAAACACAGCAACTTGATCCGATGACCCTACAAGCTCCGCCCCTATCGGCCAGGATGACGTCAAGGACAAGACGATTTTGAAGCACAACAATCCGCATAGCAGACTGTTCTTCTGTTAAATTGCCCAAGGCGGAAGTAGTCTCGTTCACTACTGCTTCAAGGGTTCTAGTTAATCTACGTATCAGTTTACTATTAGTGACTGTACCTATATAGGGAAAGAAACCTTTATTGAAATCTGTGTATTGCTCCCATGCCGTTTCAGTGTAATCGACAATCGGGAGATCTCTCTGCTGTCTATTGTGTACTAAATGGGTATTTCTGTGATAATCAGGAGGGGCTAGGAAAACAGGTGGCAGAAGGAATGCTATGTAACAGGTACCATCCCAATCTAGAGGTAAACGTATATATGCAGTCTGGCCACATATGAAGTAGGAATGACGGGAAGCTCTAAATGTAGACTTGCCTTGATCACTGAATTTTATTACAGTGGTGCATTTACTATGGCCCATGTGTATGGAACCATTCTTTCTTACACATAATTCTCCTTTAACTGGAAATACTGACATAGCGGGCAAGATTGGTGTAGCTTCGGATTCAACATTCAGAATCATGAGGTTAAGTGTAAAGTTACCTAATCCATATACTTCATTTTCTAGATCAGTTCCTGTTCTTTTGGGAAGTCCCTCCTTGTTAGGGTAGCAGACTTTAAGCAACACTAGGTTCAGGTTTCCCCATACCCAGTTGTCTTGGTAAACTACTGAATTTGAATCTAGGGAATTAATCAAACTAAACCATGCTCCACAGGAGCCATTGTGTGTGAACGGATACGGAAAGAGGGGCAAAACTCCCTTATAGTTCTGATAGGGAGGGAGTCGGCCACAGATCCAACAATTGGTAGCATTGCTGGTCTGATGAGAATGATGTAACATACTAATAAAAGTGTTGTTGCGCAGCGCAAATCTATAAGACAACTCATGCGGAGGTAGTTCGTTAAAAGAATGTTCAGCAGTAGCATTGTAAGCACGCTTAGAAATAGGGTAATATATATGTAGCAATACACTAGAAATGATGATCAGAAGACTTAGAAAAAACAAAATTAATAATGTCATTATGCAGTGACTACGAAGCGATTTACAGTACGCATGTTTTTTAAGCTGTATCTGTCTATTTCTCTCTCTATTTCGGTCTAGAGGATACATGTCAAAGACAAATTCAACCGATTCACCTTGGAGAGGACTTAAACAATCAAATTGTCTGACTTGCTAGACCTTAGTTTCAGTTTATAGAGTTCGTTCTTCGATTGTTCAACCAAGGGGAGCTTTGAGTCTGTCTGTGAGGGAATGCAGGGCTGAGTGTTCACATCGGACGGTAATCCATAAAATTTCTTGATATGGCTCGAGTGCAACCACCCTTTACGTCCCTCAATCTTCACGGCTGTCCTTGTAGTCAGCAAGACGAGTTTGGGCGACTTCCACCTGGGCTCCAGCTGGGTCTTCCGGTCAAAATTCCTCACAAGAACCAGGTCACCTGGAACCACGTCATGGGGCTTCACCTCAGTGTTATCGGGAAAAGCTGCAGCTACCTGTGAACGACAAGATTGTAGTGCAGACATCAAGGAAGCCAGGTAATCTGTCAGCATATTACAGTCAACATCAGTGATTTTACGAGGTATAGGCGTCCCCCACATATTTGGTGGTCTACCGAAGATCACCTCATACGGGGATAGCCCCGTTCGAGAATGTGCTACCATTCTCATGTAAAAGAGCGCAACTGGTAAGGCTACTATCCAATCGACACCTTTTTCTCTACATATTTTGGACAATCTAATTTTCAGAGTTTGATTATGGCGTTCCACGAGACCTGCTGCCTCGGGATGTCGGACACAGTGGAATTTCCATTGGTAACCTAACAGAAGTGAAACGTGTTTCATTAGTTCGGATGAGAATGGCTGGCCGTTATCTGAGTATACAACACGTGGTAAACCGTATCGTGGGAAGAATTCTCGAACTAGCTGTTTGGCAGTAGTTGGGGCAGTGTAATCTGAAACCGGGTAGGCTTCTGTCCAACGGGAAAGAGCACAGACAACTACGAGAACATATTTGAATCCTCGACATCGTTCCATCTGGATATAATCCATCTGGAGGACTTCAAAAGGGTGATCGGGAGGTTGAAATCCACCCTGCTCTACGGGAATGCTTTTACCTGGATTAAACTGACAACATATCATACAGGTACGTACTTTCTGTTTGGCTGCTGCTCGCAAGTGTTTGTTGAACCAAATGTGTTGAATGCTGTCTAGCATAGCTTTTTCCCCTAGGTGCGCTGGACTATGTATTGTGTTAATGATGACTTGAACCATGGAGTCGGGAAGAAACCATATAGATTTTCCCTTCGTCATCCATCCTTGATCCGTTTGGATCCCTCCTAATTCAGTCCATTTCTTTATTTCTTCTGGTGTAGCATGTGTCTGTATGTCAATTACATCAAGGGCGGGATCCTTAACTGTCTTGCAATGTGTTGGTGTCGGAACTATTGTCTTTGTCGTGTCAGTTGTATGAGTCTGGGTCTGAGCAGTCTGTTTAGCTGTTTTGTCAGCTAGGTCGTTACCCTGAGAAATGATATTGGTAACTTTTGTATGGGCTTTGCATTTCATAATCGATATTGCAGTAGGTAGATGAATTGCGTCTAATAAAGCTTGAATGAGGGGTCCGTGTTGGATGTGGGCACCGTGAGAAGTTAAATAACCTCTCTCTCGCCACAGTACGCCGAAGTCATGGACGACTCCGAATGCATAACGTGAATCTGTGTATATGTTGACTTTCTTATTTTTGCCTTGAATACAGGCTTGTGTCAGAGCGATGAGCTCTGCTGCTTGAGCTGACAAAGTGTTAATACAATTTGTTTCAATGACTTCAGTGTCTGTTGTGACTGCGTAAGCGGCCACTAATTCTCCTGTACTTGTTCTCATACATGAACCATCTACATACAATGTTAGGTCCGGATCTGATAAAGGGATATCTGTCAAGTCTTGTCTGGGTTTCGTCGTGATAGTAATGACTTCAATACAATCATGTGCTAATGGATCTGTTCCGTTTACTGGCAAAAGTGTGGCAGGATTTAATGTATTACAACGTCTGATTTCTATGTGTGGCTGAAACAATGTTAATTCATAACCGGTGAGTCTTGCTATAGTCAAGTGTTGTGTTTGTGTGCGGTTCAAGAGAACCTCTACTGCGTGTGGTACTTGTACTGTCAATTGATGTCCTAACACTATGGCATCGCTTTGTCTGATTGCTAAAGCTGTTGCTGCCACTGATTTCAGGCACGCAGGAAGAGCCTGAGCTACTGGATCTAATGTACTAGAGAAATAAGCACATGGTTTGTGTGATCCTGCTTGTTCCTGAGTGAGTACTGACAAGGCAGTACCTTCGCGTTCTGTAACAAAGAGTGTAAAAGGCTTACTGTAACATGGTGTTGCTAAAACAGGTGCTTGACATAAAGCTTTCTTTAAGCTTTCAAAGGTTTGCGTATGTTCTTGAGTCCAAGGGAGGACAGTCGATGTGGCTGCCTCCTGTGTTGTCAACTGGATGAGTGGTTTTGCTAGAAATGCATATTGAGGGATCCACTGCCTACAGTATGAAGTGAGGCCTATAAAAGCCCGCACCTCCTTTTGTGTCTTGGGTGGTGGCATGTTAGCAATTAACTGGATGCGGTCGGGTGTAAGCTGTCTTCCCTCCTTGGACAGCAAGTGCCCAAGGTAAACAACTTGCTGGACACAGAATTGCAGCTTAGAAGGGGACACCTTGTGCCCCTTGTCGGCCAGAAATTGTAAAACCGTCAGTGACGCTTCTTCACATTCAGGTTCGCTTCGGGCGGTGATCAGCAGATCATCGACATATTGAAGCAAGGCAGTGTTAACTGGCATGTGGATACTGTCAAGTTCTCGTTTCAGTGCTTGGCTATAGATGCTGGGGCTTTCTGTGAATCCTTGAGGTGCGCGTGTGAATTTAAAACTTCGTCCATTTAAACTGAATCCGAACAAATATTGACTTTCCGGATCTATTGGGACGCTAAAGAAAGCATTCTTGAGATCAATTACAGTAAAGAACGTTGCTTCTGAATCAATAGCTGTTAATAATGAAGAGATATCTGGGACCACAGGGTATTGTGGTACAATACATTTATTTAATTCGCGCAGATCAATAACTAATCGATATACTGGTGGTGCCTTTGGATCCGTTCTTTTGAGAATCGGAATTATCGGGGAATTACATACATTGGAGTCGGTTTCCACAACCACTCCTTGTGCAATGAGCTCGTCAATGATTTGCAGCAAAGCCACAACAGCATCTGGTGGTAACTTGTATTGTCGTATTCGTGGTAATACTACTCCTGTTTTGAGTGTGACTCGATATGGTGTAATGTTCATGCAACCAACATCAGTGGGGCCTTGTGCCCATAAATGTGTAGGTAAATTCTGCAACCGGTGATCCATGTCTCTGGACACTTAGTGACCTTTGAAGTCACGTAGAAATAGTCGTACTCCTTCCGGAGAACAACATATTATAGCTCCTAGAGCTTTCAATGTTTTTATACCTAACAAGTTTTCTGGACATGATTTAGTAAGCAATAAATCTGTAGTTCGTGTCAATGGACCAACCGTAAGTGGAAGGGGTTGCGTTACTTCATTAATGATAGGTTTTCCTGAGAATCCAAGGGAAATATTCTGTGAGCCTGAGAGGGGTGCCCCTGGAACTTCACTGTGTCGTATAGTTGTTCTGCTTGCCCCTGTATCAAGTAAAAACTTTCTGTCTTCCCCTAATAGTTCACTATGTACATAAGGTCCCTCTTGATCTACAGGAACCTCGATAAGGGGTAAGCCAACTTCCCTCTCTAGGCTATTTCATGTGTATCGCTGATAATCGGGATAGTCATTTTGTGCATACTGGTACATCTGTTGTGTCGTTGCTTGTGTTGCAGCAATAGGCTGCGCTTGTGGTGTTGCTACGGTCTGATGCGGAGCTGCCTGTTGCGGAGCTGACCTAGATTGTGCGTGCTGAGGGATTTGTGATTGGTTCTGATCCTGTCTAGGTGGACGTGGTCTTTCCTGGGTTCTACCCGTGGCGATATTATGTTTCAGAACTGGACAATCGTGTATATAATGACCTTGTTGTTTACAATAGTTGCATGTCCCTTTCGCCGGACCTGCGGAATCACCCTTTTTATGACCATCAGCTGGAACTGACTGAGCAACAAGCATTTTCATTTTCGTATCTTTCATACGTCTTTGTTCATGTTCTTGTTCTTCTCTAATTCTATTGTGGTGATATTGTAACATCTGTAACATCTGTGACGGGGTGTTACCTTGCCAGGTACTCTCAAATTTCAATACTCTATTCTTAACTTGCGGCAGGGAATTTTCAACTAATTTTGTCACAAACAGATGTGGGTATGACTCGCTACTTGCTTTTATGCCACTATTTATACCAAAACATTTTTCAAATCGGGAATAGTAATCACTAGTGTCTTCATCTTGCTTTTGTTTACAGGCTGATATTGCACCCCAGTCCTCTTTTTTCGTAGTTAATAAACGTGGCAGTACCTGCACTAGTAATCCTGGTAGTGCTGTAGTCTTTTCCCCAAGCCCTGATCCTGCAGCTCGGGCCTTTTCTTCGTTTTCTAATGCTGTCCAATCTATCTTTTGGTCTCCCACCTCCCATTCTTTTTCTTTGAGTTTCTCGTAAATACCGGCAGGCATTAATACTTTTAATATTTTCATAATGTCGGGGTAGGTATACTCTCCCATGAGTAACATGTCTTTTATCTCACGGTGGAAACCTGCTGGATCCTTGTCATGGCTGGGTACTACTTTCTTCATTTCTAATAATTCAATTTTAGTTATAGGCGTGTACACAAACACGCGTTTAAAGATATTATCTTCACCTCTGACTGGGTGTACTTCGCGTAAGGGATTCTGTCTATCTATATGATACATTTTTCTTCCCATAGTGGGAACTGGAACATGTTCTGGGCCTACGAAAACTATATACTGGTTTCGAAATTCTAGAATTTCTTTAATTAGATCAGTACCTGAACCTCTCCATTTATTCGTGAGTAATTCTGTCAATAGGTCAGGTAGGGGTCCAGGATCGGAGTGTTGGCTTTTATATAATATAAGGAGGTGCTGAATCATGTATATACCAGCTAAACGCTGTTCGTATGGGGTAAGGTTCAGAAACGTGTGTGCTAGTGCATCTTCACTGTATTTGCCGGGACTGTCAGCCCATTGTACTGCTGACCTGGCTAATTCTTGTTCATCCATGGAATCGAGCATGTGGTACCCCCTTCGGTCTCGGAGTAATTTATCAGCAGCTTGGAATAGGTGTTCAGGAGACCTTGCATTTAACATAGGGGTTTGAAAATTTCTGTTACATTCTGGACGTATCGGATGTATCGGATCATTAAAGCATCTGGTATTATTAAAAGATCTTCCTTTACCTACATAAGCCATTGTCTCTAAGTGTCCTGTGGGCATTTCTGATTCTTCGTCCTCCTCTCCCTCTGATTCACGTTGATCTGTTCCTAATCTTTCTGTATGTATTCGTTCTACTTCTTTGCGGATCTTTCGGCACATAACTACTATACATGTCTGTTTATCATGTTTCCCTTCTGATATATTCTGACCCCATCTGGTAAGTACTTGTATTTCCTTCTGCTCTACCTCAGGCCTGTCTTGGTTTCTGATCACACAGTTTATGAAGAAGCGTAACAGTTGTCTCTGTACATCCACTTTCTGGTATTCCATTGCTTCGTCAATACTTTCAGGGCCTCGCCCTGATTGGACAAAGTGATATATATTGTCTAAATGTGCCATCATTCCTGGTAGCGTCGCTAAATACCTTGAAGCTCGTCGTATACGTAGTGATGACAGCAGCATACCGTCCCGTCTACCGGGCACAGGATCATATCTACAATCCACTAGATGCTCCTTAAACATGTCGGAAGTTGCTAGTTGGGGTGTACGTTCGTATGCTAAATCTCTAAGGGATAATTTAATTCCTCGGGGTGGCGTGGCAAAGATTTCTGTTGTACCTCCTGTCGCACCGTCTGAGGTGCTAGGCACGAAAGGATTTGTTGGATGTAAGATAGAGACTGTAGATGTAGGAAAAGCGGTAGAAACAGATGGACCTGTGGGAATGTGCGTAGGAGTTTGTTGTTGCGGGGATACAGACGGATGATCTTGGCGTTGAGCACCATCGGTGGGCGGTGTGTGTGGCGGAACATTAGCATATTCAGGAGCTACATCATCTAAATAGGAAGAAAGGAAAACGTCTTTTGCTGTTTTGGGATGTGCTTTTATCGGGAGTAATGGAGGTGTCAAGTCTTTCGGTATATCCGGGGTGGCCTGAGGTAACCCTTCGGCCAGAAGAGGATACATACCATTCATAAGGGTGTTTCTTTGTCTGTCTACTTGTTCTGCTTTTACTCGGGTACCTTCTTCAATTAATATATTTTCTCGGGCTTTATTTGAATTCTCCCTACTTTTCTCTTCCTGTCTGAGCGCTTTTTCTGTACGTCTATATGATTCTTTACGCCATAATTCAATGGCATCTTTCTGTGACTGTCTGGCTTTATTTTTCCATAATACTTCTTCTACTCTCATGATGCAATCTGCATCCCAGGTCCCAGCTGTGGGCCATCTCTGACTTTCTGGTAAATCTTTGGTGTAGTCCACCCATAAATCAAGAAATAATACGGCATCTAGGCCATGTTTATGATACATAAAGTACCCTGGAGTGTCCCTAGGTGGAATGGGAACAGCTTCTTCGAGTACCCCTTTTCTGGTTTTGATCTGTCTTAATTTTGAAAAGAGCGGCATTTTTAAACCTTATTACTTGAACACACTTTATACAATAAACACAATAATGAACAATCATTCACACCACAATATGTAGAACGTATTAAAACAATTAACATTTAACAGTTAACGAACGATAATAACTAATAGAAAACTAGTTACTGACATAATACTAACACTAGATAATACTGAATTATATGCAAGACATTACTAGATATACTGCTAAACAGTACAGATACACTGCTGAAACAGTGCAGACCGGATTTGTGTACCCAAACCCGTCTTGACCGGCACAACCTATGTGCACGTCTAAATGCCTCCCCGGCAACGGTACTCACCGGGTAGCTCGGAACGGAAGGCCTCGGAACTGAACTGGACTGGACCGGACTCGACTCGACTCGACTCGGAACCTGGTGGGCCTCTGTATACCTCGGATCTTGCTCTCTCAGCTAGGCTCTGGTCGGGATACTTCGCACTTCTCACCGCCTCGTCTGGGTGTTGATCGCAGCCTCAGTCACCCCCGCTTGGCCGGAGGGAGATACAGGAAATCCTGCGGGTACGCGTTGTTGTCCGTCCAGCTGTGGCAGGAGACCGGGCCTGCAACGCACCTCCGGCGCGTGAGATGAGAAAGTGTCCCTATTCGGGCGCCAACTTATGTGGTAAATATTTAATTACCTGTACTATTTTTTTATGCGGTAAAGTCTAGTAAGAATAACTCAGTCAAAATAAGAGGCAGAATCCGTGGTATTAGAGGTTCTGAAAGGCTTTATTCCTCTACAAAGGAATTATGGTTCGAACCATAGGCATCAAATTCCATCACCACGAGGGTTCAGGAAGGAAGGCAATACATTATTGACAAGTAAAGGTATTTATATGGAAAGCATTACATTAAGACAGATGTAGGAGGCGTAACAGCTGATAATACAGATAATAATACACATACGTAATGAAAAAAGGCGTAAACATAGGCGTAAACTAGAAACGTCATTTAAACATGATGTCATAAGTGGGTGGATCCATAAGAGAATCCTGCAATGTCAGCAGAAATACTTGGCAGAGATGCGTGCGCAGCCGCATGACGTGTGATTGACGTGCAACTAGAGGGTGAAGGGGACTTGACATTTAGCTCTACATGTGGAGACAGAAGTCTGAGGGGTCATGTCAACCTAATCCCAAATCATATCTACTATCTTATGTTTAAAGAACTGTATTATCCAAAAGGAAAGGTCTCTCGGACGGAATCTATTCTATACTGACTGTTAGTGCGTGTACAAGCGTCTAAGTGTCTACATGAGATGCGAGGGGGCAGGAATCTCCCATAGTAACAGGGCTATGAATTACTTGCATGAGGACAGTGAGGCCTGGCCCTTTGCTCGGTAGCTGGAAGGATGTTTACCTAAACTACTAGACAGGAATGCATCGGATGAGGAGCGAAGCAGATAATCTTGAAGGTGAAATACAGTTTTTGGCAGGCAACAGGCCGGATCAGGCACCGTTAGCCGCGCAGGGAGTAGGACAAAGTTCATGGATACAGATGCGGGCTCGGACTGGAGCTTTCAGAGGCAGAACCAGAAAAAGGCTTGATGGCAGAATTCAGGGCCTACTCGCCTGAACTGTAAAACGTGGAAAGTGAACCACATAAAGTCGGTGGCCTTTCATACTTAGGAATAGAATATCTGACCCATTCATGGCGGATCTGAAAGAGGACATGTTGACGGTGGACGCACATGTATTTGCGTCTTCATAACTGGAACTGGAGGGAACATACATGTACTTGTAGCATGTACATGGAGCCGTTGGGGTCTAAGATAGGGGACATAACTGATCATAAAATTCATATTTCCTCACTTCAATGAAACACAACAACCTGTATATCACAAGCAAGAGGTCAAGGTTTAACAAAATATAAACGATGACACACACCTCATTCTGTAGTTCAAGTTAACGGTTTGTGTGTCATTTCCATCGGTGATACACACCCCACTTCAAAAAAGGACATTTGGTTTTATGCGTAAAACGTCAACTTACACTATAGTTTATAGTTTAAGTTTATGCTCAACTCCAGTGATATTACAGAAGCTTATCTTTATTTGGTAAAATGTGTATCTACAAGTGATAACTATCTACATATCTGTGTATAGGTTTCTCAATATATATATAGGTACGCATTAATCGCACATAGTATTGAAGTGCAAATTTATGTATTATATGTTACTGCTTCTTATTCAAAATTAACAACATTTATTTACACCAAGTTCCTTCCCTGACTGAAATGTGCAGCATGCAGTCTGTCACTCCCCCTCCTTCATTTCTGGAGTCTCCAGGTGATCCACCAGTTAGATGGGAAGTTTGGTTCGATGCTTTCCAGGTATATCTGGGTGCTATCGGCGCATTACGCTTCAGTGCGGAAAGAAAAAAATGTCTTTTGTTACATGCTCTAGGGTTTGAGGGCAGGTCTATTTTTAAACATCTACCTGCTCTTACACAAGAAGAACTTAATGGCATCGATGAATTCGAAGAAACAATAATAAAGTTAAGAACCAGGTTTGATAAACAACCTAGCCTCATGGTACTAAGACATAATTTTTTTAAAAGAAAACAAACAGAGTCAGAAGACGTTGATGCTTACATATCTGTGCTGCGAAGACTAGCTGCCGATTGCAAATTTAACAATTTTACAGAACAACTGATAAGAGATCAGTTCACGTGTCATTGCAAAGAAAAGAGCATACGCCAGAAACTTCTTAGTTTGGGAAATCCAAATCTAGATGAAGTAATAAAGATTGCTAAGAGCATTGAAATATCAATAATATCTTTAAAAGAACTAGAAGAAAAACTCCCAGAAAACATTAATGTAATCAGTAACAATACAACGGTAAAAACAAGAGGAAAACCAGTGGACTCTCATAACCAAGTGGTCAAGGTAAAATCCAACACTACAAATCAGTCATTGGGTTACGTCAGCAACAAGTGCATGAGGTGTGGTAACCCTCCGCATATCAAAGGCTCTCGTTGTCCTGCTAACAATGTAATGTGCAATTATTGTAAAAAAAATGGGACATTTCGCCAAAGTGTGCCTAAAAAAAAGCAGGTATGTGAGGAAGCCTACAGTTTGCGTAGTCGAATCGGAGTGTGAATCTGATTCTGAAGTGGTGTGGGTTGTCAGAAGTGTGGATGAAGACACATTTCATTCTTCGAATCAGAATGTAGTGGTTGGTGACCCTGCCTCGTGTGTAGATCCTATTGTAGATATTAATGTTGGCAGCCATACGTTGAAGTTGTTAGTAGACTCTGGGGCCAAAATAACTATGATTACGCAAGAGTTGTTTGAAGCAACATGGCATGGTACTTGCGTTCTGTCTCCTCCTGATCGTTCTCCCGTTTCTTACGAAGGTAGGAAAATAGATTTACTAGTATTTTTCGAAGAAGAAATGGAATTTAAGGGGAGGAGAATAAAGGGAAAGATTTACGTAGCAGTCAAAGGCCTAAATATTTTGGGGTGGTTCCATCAGGGGCTGTTTGGAATGATATTGAGACCAGGAGCGAAAGAACAGGTACTGGTTGTAGATTGTCAAGATGTTAGCCTCATGTGGAAAAGTAGGTTCCCAGAAGTTTTTGGAAGAAAATTAGGGAAGATAAAGGGGTTCAAACATAAGATCATTGTTAAGAAGGGTGCTACTCCAATTAAGCATAAGTTACGTGGAGTACCATTTAGTGTCAGGTCTGACCTGGAAAAGGAACTAAAAGACTTATGTGAACGGGGAATTATTGAACCGACCGATTCCTCGTTATGGTTGTCCCCCTTAGTCGTAGCGAGGAAAAGGGGAGGAGATCTTCGGGTCTGTGTGGACTTGAGGTCACTAAATAAAGAGATATGGGTAGATTCATACCCATTACCAAAAATAAGCGATTTGTTTTCACTTACAAGAGGGGCACGGTTTTTCACGATTTGGCCAGTGCCTACCATCAGGTAGAATTAGACCCCGAATCACGACATCTTACGGCTTTTGTTTCGCCTTTGGGGACATTCAGATATTGCCGCATGCCATTTGGACTGGCCTCCGTGGCGTCAGTTTTTCAGAAGATCATGACTAGCATTCTTAAAGATGTAGAGGGTGTAGCGGTATTCCAGGATGACGTGCTTATCTTTGGGTCTGACATTTCCAGTCATGATGTTGTTCTGAGCAAAGTGTTGACCCTGTTTAAGAAAAGAGGGGTAGTGCTTAAGGAGGAGAAGTGTAAGTTTCTGTGTAAAGAAATTGAATATCTGGGGCATGTCATTTCCCAAGATGGGGTGCGTCCTCGTCCAGGTTTGATGAAAGCTATTTTGGAGGCCCCAGAACCGGTGGACAAAGGAGGTGTAAAATCGTTGTTGGGGTTGTGCGAGTATTACTCACAGTTTATTCCAAATTTTGAGTGGAATAAAGAGTGCATAGATGCTTTAAAGTTGGTGAAGTTGGGTTTGGAAAACAGCCCAATTTTGAAGCCTTTTGACCCAAATTTGTTGTGTGGTGTTACAGTTGACGCAAGCCAAATAGGGATTGGTGCCATGTTGACACAATGTGTTAATAACTCTGAGAACACTGTGTGTTTTGCATCAAGAGTATTGCGGACTCCAGAAGTGCAATATTCAGTAATAGAAAAGGAATTGTTAGCATGTTTGTGGGCCATAGAGAAGTTTAGGCCTTATGTCTGGGGCAAATCTTTCTTATTGTTGACTGATCACAAGCCTCTTGTAAATATCCTTGGGAGTGGTGTTAGCAAGTGTTGTTCACCACGGATCATGCGTATGGTGACTAAACTTCTACAGTACCAATTCAGAGTTGAACACATCGCAGGAGGGAAGAATACTTGTGCTGATTTTTTGTCTCGTTTTCCAGTTACGTCTTGTGAGGTTGACGAGATCTGTTTGGAAGAATTTTCAGAGGAAGATTGTGATGATTGCCTCGTTGCTGCACTTGATCTTCCAGAATTTTGTCTTAATTCAGAAACTGTGTGGATACAGGCTCTTAATTCTGATCCAGTGATTTGTGAAGTACTTGTCCTTGTCACTAGTGGTTGGCCAAGAGAGAAAGTGTTACCGGTTTCACTTCAACCTTTTTGGAAAATTTCAGACGAACTATCCTTGGAGGATGGTGTGTTGTTAAGGGGAGAGAAATTTGTACCTCCTGGGGTGTTTCGCAAAGTTATTATCCAGAAGGCTCATGAAGGTCACCTTGGGTCTACTTTGACAAAGAGAAGGATTAGAGACACGTACTGGTGGCCAAGTATGGATACTGAGATCAACAATATGATTGCAAACTGTTGTGTATGTGCCTCGGCAGATAAAAGTCTGAAAGTGTCTGTTCCACCATTAATTCCTATTGAATGTCCAGAAGGGCCTTGGTTAAAATTGGGCATTGATGTGATGGGACCTTATGAGATTCTCCCTGGGGGGTCTTGGTTCATTTTAGTCATGATGGACTATGCTTCGAAATGGCCGGAAGTGAAAATGGTCAGAGAAGCAAATTCAAAGGCTATTGTTGATTTCCTTAAAGAAGTGTGGATGAGCGAGGGTCTGCCTGAGTCAATAGTTTCGGACAATGGAAAACAATTTACGAGTGGAGAACTTGAACATTTTTTGATTGAGGCGGGTGTCAAACATTATAGGAGTTCACGATATCACCCACAAACGAACGGTCTGGTTGAGCGCATGAATCGTGTTGTGGGGGATTGTATCAAATGGGCAAGAACAAATGGTCATGACATTTCTAAATCAATTAATACAATGTTATGGTTCTATAGGACAACTCCACACTCTACTACTGGGGTTGCACCTTTTGAATTATTGCGTGGGCGTAAGCCGAATACAAGTTTTAGACCAGCATGGATGAGTAGATGGGTGAAGTCTGAATCTGATGTTAGTCATCTTATGTCATTAGCTAGAGAAAATATGATTGTCACTCAAACCAAGCAAAAAGAATATTTTGATGTACGCAAAGGGGTGAAAAGAGTTCATCTTAATGTGGGGGACAGTGTCAAAATCAAGGCTGGAATTCATTCATGGAAAGGTAGCAGTAAATTTAGTGAGCCTACCAAAGTTGTAAAAATAGTCAAAAATGCTGTTATGGTTGAGGGAGGTCACTGGTGGAATCTTAACAGAGTGGTTAAAGTTAAAGAGAAAGATGTTGTATCTGATTCAATGAATAAGGTTCGAGAGCTGTTGTTAAGCCCTTGAGATACAGGGATTGATTTTGAGGTCTTGTTGTTTTTGGTTTTTTATTATTATTATTATTTTGTGTTTTTTTTTTGTTATTTGCAGGAAGAGAAGATATGTTGTGGTGTATTCCAATTTATGTAATGTTGATGATGTAAGTGGTTCTGGAATGTTTGGTCTCCTAGCGACCAGGTTCAGTGTTAGAGCTGGAGAAGCTGTTGGCAGAGTGAACCTGTTGGCTCTGTCATGATTGTAGCCAAATAAATAACCAGATTTCTTCATGCTGTGCCTGCCTGGTTACTACACACTGCTCTGGTTGGCTGTTGAGGGGCTCAGGTGCACCAGCTCGACTCTTCAGTTTCCTGTATTCCAATGCCCTTACAGCTCAGGCGACAAACTGGAATGTCTTCTTTCTTTTTTATCATATTGTGAAGACAGTTTTTTAAGACACACAACATTGTTGACAACATAAGCAGGAAGACCCATTAGTATTTGGATACAATGAATAACATGTCCATCAATTCTCACAGAAGTCTGTCGTTGTGAGGAGGAGAGGTTTAATTTGGAAGGTTGGTGGGTATGGAAAGTTGACAGGCGAACAGTGTCCCCTGCTAAACTACAGCAGTTGAAGCGCAATTTTTTAATGTGCTTTCTTTAAAAAAAGCCTATCCCGCTTTGTTCTCCTATGTGTCGAAACATCTTAGAAACATAGAAATTACACAATTATGCAAAATTATCATCTTCTGCCAAGTACGTGCTGCACAACAGATTAGCACCATTGGTTCTGTCACTTCTTTCTCACATGAAGATTCTTGTTGGCCAGTTCTACAGTTTCTACTGATTCCAGTTATTGACATATCTTTTTTTCAGTATCAACTGAACTACAGTGGAGAAATTTCCAGTTGATACCAATATCTTCTTGGAACTATTAATTGGTATCCGAGAGAGGCTATTGTTTTCAGTTGGTATCTTTTTTGATTCAATAGAGTTTCCCCTGTTTTCCTGCCAGGTATGGGCTGCCCAAGGTCCAAAAAGCCCATGTACCACAAGTGATTTCAGGATAACTCTTAGTAACAGGTCAACCACTAGGGTAACAATATGTACAGATTTTGGATCCAGAATGTTACACTTATCTGAGGTCAATACAAAAGCTAAGACGTACAACATATTGTGCACATTGCCTATGATTGATGCTCAGTTCATGCTCAATTAATTTGCTGCCATAATTGACATTTCTGGGGAGACACACAATTGATGGACGGAATGCAGAACAAATCAAAACATTCACCCCCAGTCAAGAGATCTGGGTTAAATCCATAATTCTTTTTCTCACCATGCCACACCAGTTTAAACCGGCCCATATGCAAATCAGTCTTGACCCTGTGCCTCATGGGAACAGTCCAGTCCGAACTGCCAAGCCAGGTCCTCCCTGGACCGGAAACCAGCATCCTAGGACCGGTTTCGGGGTTTCACCCCTCTTCAGCCAGGATAGCTTGATTCCAGTGGCACAGTGAGCCCAGGACCCACGTCTGGGCATACCTGGCGCACTGAGGACGAGAAAGCAAAAGACACACAATTGATGGACGGAATGCAGAACAAATCAAAACATTCACCCCCAGTCAAGAGATCTGGGTTAAATCCATCATTCTTTTGCTCACCATGCCACCCCAGTTTAAACCTGGCCATATGCAAATCAGTCTTGATCCTGTGCCTCATGTGAACAGTCCAGCCCAAACTGCCAAGCCAGGTCCTCCCTGGACCGGAAACAAGCATCCTAGGATTCATCCATTGCCGAGCAACTTGCCAAGAAACGCACAGTGTGCTTTTATCTTTCACGACTCAGTGCCAGTCCGCAAAGGTGCAAACAAATGTAAAGCAGATAACATTAAGGGCGCCGTTGTAAGAGAGTGTGCGGACAGACCGAGGCCCACGGGAAATGCCCAGGTAACAGGTCCAACTCCTTGTTAACTCTGTTCCAGACCTGTCTTGCTGGAAATAAATTATATTTTGTCTGTCACCCCATACTGGATTTTAACAATTGACTAATATATATATATATTTTTAAATTTATGTTCATGGCCAAAAGGTTTTTCTTTGCGGCTCACCACCTGCCCTGTCAAAAGGTAGGATTGGCAAATACATTGCGTGCCTACGTATTATGCCGCCTCATGCCTCTTCTTTTAAGCACTCTACACTTTTTTCCTCAAAATCGAATTCTTGTAGGTTACTTTTCATCCATCCTTTCTGCCTTTCTCACTGTTTCGCTAGTTTTCTCTTTCTTCTTTTTTCTCACTTTTTTGCTTTTCTCTCTCTTGGTGAGAAAGTCTGAGGTGCAAAATAAGTCTCAGCCCCCACAAATGAGTGTTCATGCCCACCACCCGCAACCACTGGCACAAATTAATACTGACTTACCTTGCACAATATCTGCCGTCAATACCCACAGATTGAGGGAGATTTCGAAATTCCTGAGTTCGCTCTGTAGTGTAGCTCCTAGAGGTGTCACTTTTAACAGTGAGGCACTTGATGTTCAAGCCTCTCTGAGATGGTGCCTGGAATTACAAGTGCCCCGGTGCCAATGTGTGTGTGCAGGAGTACACAAATTATGGGTCACATTGTTTTCAGATAATACAGCACCTATAGTCTGTGGCTGGAGGTCTATTTATGTATTTAAACATTTAATTTTCAGCGTTACTCACAATATAGCGTTATAGCCTGCTACTAAGGCTATGCCCCGGTTGATGGCTATAAAGCAGACGAGCCACGGCGCACAGGCATTCCGAGGGCGCCTGTTCCCAGGACTGCCCCCTCCTCTCCCGTTTGTTAATCTTTCGCATTGTTTTTACTGGAGGAAGGGGGGAAGCTTCCTTGCATGCTGCGGATTCACCCTTCTTTTTTTTCTGGATTGTAATTGTTTATTAATCGTCAATATAGCGGTTTTCAGCATAAAGCACAATTCTTTCCTCATGATTTTCAGCCAGGTTGGATGAAGCCATGAAAAGTGTTTTGTTTTCTCCCCTTGTGTCTTAGAGAAAAGAATCTAAGCCGGACAGAAGAAAACATTTCTCTTTCTAACACAACAAATCCAGGGGCATATTTACAAGGGCTTTATCTCCGCTTTTTTGGTTTCAAAAAGCCACAAAAGCGGAGATAAAACTATCACCCTATTTACAAGAGGGTGCTAACATGCATAATCGCATGTTAGCACCCTTTTTCCCAACGCCTCCCTTTGCATCTCTAATGAGATGCAAAGTGGGTATCACTGGGCGTACCCCGGATGGACAACCTTGCAATTATCGCTGATGTTCACATCGCAATATTTACAAGGCTGTCCCAGCATTTTAGCACACGTTAGTTTTTGGAGAAAACTGCTGTTTTCTCCAAAAAACTAACGTCTGCTAAAATGCAGACTTACCTATCCCAACATTGGGGTGGATTATGCTGATACGACCCTGTGGGTCGTATCAGCAAGGTTATCGCCGTTTTGCTGGGAACATCACTGGAAAACCAGCAATGTTCCCTGCAAAACAGTGATAACCTCGCTATCTGTGGAATTTTTATCGCCTTGGAGAAACGCGTTGTTAATAACGCGCTACCAGGGCGATAAATTCCAGAGCTAGCCTGCGATAACAAAATTATCGCTAAGCACGGCCAGCGATCCCCATGAGTAATAATTAACGCATGCAAAAAAATATCTTCACATATGAAAATGTACGTATGTCACTGGGAAAATATTTTTCTTTATGAAGATTGCTTCACCTTAGTATTTATGAATTTTGAAGGTGCCACCTACCCTGTCCTATACTGAGAAATGATTTACTCCCACCCATGTCAGGAGTAAACCCATATAACAGTAACAAACGCTCACACTGGTATAATATGAAATACAAACAAATGTAAGTGATTTTGGCTTCTCTAACAATAGCTTCAATCAAGGAAAAACAAAGTACAAATGACATACCAAAAATGCATTTTGATCAATTTATTTATTCAATTTAAATTAAGGTGGACAATAATACTCACTTGCTGCTCTCATCAGTCCCTCAACTCTCAACTCTTTCATATATACATGCTTTTCATTTCACTTCGCTTCACTGTATGCTCAATTGAGTCCAAGCACCTTGTCTACATTTATATTTTGTATTATCTACACTAACACTACACACCACATACACTCCATAACACATGGATAAAAGACTTGGGGCCTTATGTATGAAGGCAATTTTGCGATCGCAAACGCCGAAATTCACCGAATTTCGGCGTTTGCGATTGCAAATCAGCAGTGTCCAATGTATGACACAAAACACCCCTCGCAAAATAAGGAATCGCAAATTTTGCGATTCCCTATTTTGAATTGCATTTAAGGAATCGCAAATTGTGATTCCTTAAATGCAATGTAAGAAGCACAGAAAAAGTGCAATTTGGACTTAAGGAATCGCAAATTACCACCAACTCATTTCAGGGGTGCAACAGGGTGTCCTTTTGATACCCTGGCACCCTTGAAATAGCATTCTCAATTTGCGATTCTCTAATTGAGAATCGCAAATTGAGAATGTCTTCCCATTCATTCCTATGGGCCTTTAGGCCCATAGGAATGAATGGGGAGGTATTCCTTAATTGCAGATCGCAATTTGCAATTCGCAATTAAGGAATATGTAGGATTCGCAAAATTTATTGCAAATCCTACATACATAGTGTTTTGTAATTCTCAAATAGCGATTTACAAAAAATCGCTATTTGAGAATCGCAAAGTGACATTTTCATACATATGGCCCATAGTCATTTACAACGACAATAGCTCTTAATTAAGCAAATTCGAGACCAATTGCATTTCCAATGCTTGTTTTACTAAGTTAATTATGAAAACCTTTGCTGAAATAATTAACATGTGGCGTATTCAAAGCAACTTATGTAAATGTCTGTGTATGGTTACATATGCCATCATAAGTTTCAAAAATGGTAATGAAGAGCTGTTTATACAATCAATTAGAAATTGTGTATGCACATTCCATTATGTTTCCCTTTAAGTAATTTTAAATCTCTTTACATTCGACAGGAAACAATCTTTGATTGTACAAAATGTTTCAAAATAATGAAGATAACACTGTAAATCTACAAAAACAAAGTCCGAAATATTGAGTTCCAGTATTCAGGAGAACATAAGTGCCGTCAGAGATAGCCGAACTGGGACATAAACTGACAGATCCTGGAAGAAGGCACAAGGGAAATTCAGTAATTCTACGAGTCTCAGCTGTGCGCCTCCATGCCTCAAAACGAAGAAATGACCTCAAGAAAATTAAGACAACACTGATAAACCTCCTTGTGTGTAAACATGTCCAATACCAGCTTTGATCATGAGGTTGGTATGAGGTGGGTACAGCAGTGCTCTGCTTCCTAAAAGAATAACAGACCACCATTCAGTGCTAGAGGTGCATTGTAAACTGTTTCAGAACAATCCACAACAACCAGTGAAAAGCGCAACGGAGTGGAGTCAGACAAATGAAGGTTAAAAGAAATAGGGGTTCTGCTGTCTAAAATACAGAGCACTGTCCCAGTGTGCACCAACCAGAAGGACGATGGATCTTTACCTGCAAGCATGCAGAACCATTATCCAGTCTAAAGACACAATCGCCCACAAAGAAGCCTTACACACGTTATGAGTTTGGGGAGTAGTTGTTGACCATTACACTTTATTCTTTAATCTGAAAGCAAACGTGCAAAATATGACACATACATGGAATGCAAGAATAACACAAGTGCTTTATCAAACATGTTGGCCCTTCAGGAACTACAGTCAAGGGATGTAAACAAGTGTATACCAGACCCAGAGACACTAACCAAGAGAGAAGTCTCAGACACATGTAGTGAGGGCTTTAGTTTGTCATCAATATTAAAACACCATCAGCAAACACACACATGGAAAAAACTATTCAAATGCCCTGAATGTGTAAAGAGCTTTATTCAGTTATCAGGTCTACAAAGACATCAACGAACACACACAGGGGAAAAACCATACCATTGCAGTGAATGTGTGAAGAGCTTTAGCCAGGTATCAGGTCTCCAAACACATCACCAAACACACACAGGGGAAAAGCCATACCATTGCAGTGAATGTGTGAAGAGCTTTAGTCAATTATCAGACCTAAAACACCATCAGAGAACACACACTGGAGAAAAACCATATAATTGCAGTGAATGTTTGAAGAGGTTTAGTCGATTAACACACCTAAAACAGCATCAAGTAACACACACTGGTGAAAAACCATTCCAGTGCAGTGAATGTGGAAGTAGTTTTAGGACTCCGTCAACATTAAGGATTCATCAGCGAACACACACAGGGGAAAAACCATTCCATTGCAGTGAATGTGTGAAGAGGTTTAGTGAATCTAAAGCATTAAGGATTCATCAGAGAACACACACTGGAGAAAAACCATATAATTGCAGTGAATGTGTGAAGAGGTTTAGTCGATTATCCAACCTAAAACGGCATCAGAGAACACACACTGGGGAAAAACCATTCCAGTGCAGTGAATGTGGAAGTAGTTTTAGTGACTCGTCAACATTAAAGGTTCATCAACGAACACATACAGGGGAAAAACCATTCAAGTGCAGTGAATGTGGGAAGAGCTTTATATATGTATCAGGACTAAAACGACATCAGAGAACACACACACAGGAAAAATCATTCAAGTGCAGTGAATGTGGAAGTAGTTTTATTGAATCTTCAACATTAAGGATTCATCAGCGAATACACACTGGAGAAAAACCATATCATTGCAGTGAATGTGTGAAGCGGTTTAGTCGATTATCAAGCCTAAAACAGCATCAGCGAACACACGCGGGAAAAGCCATGTCTTTGCAGTAAATGTGTGAAGATCTTTTGTCAACTTTCAAAGCTACAAAGACGTCAGCCTCTCTTCAGAATAGTGCAGGATCAATAATGAAGGTCACAGAGCTGCAGCTGTGTGGTAGCCAGCCCGAGTACTTCACTTCAAAAGAGTGCAGGATCAATAATGAAGGTCACAGGGCTGCAGCTGTGAGACAGCCAGGCCGAGTACTTCACTTCAGAAGAGTGCAGGATCAATAATGAAGGTCACAGAGCTGCAGCTGTATGGTAGTCAGGCCGAGCACACGGTGTCTGTTCAGTAGGTACGGATGAATAATTAAACTCTCCGACCCACATGCTGTGTGATAACCAGGGTGAGCACGCGGCTTCTCTTCGGGAGAGTGAGGAATCATTTATAAATGTCACTGATCCGTTGTGAATGTGAATGTTGTGTGAAAGTCGGGTTGAACACTAGAGTTTTCTGCAGAACAGTAAGGGATCATTAACAAAAGTCACAGAGCCTCACACTGTTTGATAGCCAGGCAAAATCACCATTTTACATTCTTGGATGACAATTTTCTAGATGGCTAATGGAGCCGAATTTTGAAATGATTGTTCCACAAAAGAAATGAAAAAAAAAGATTGATTGCACAAAAATAATATATAGCTAGAACCAATCACGATGCTATAAAATGTACACAATAATTACTAGATTTTACATGTTAAAAAGAAATGCATGTTTTTTGATATGTAATAGAATAAAAAAATGATTTGGATTTTGGCATTTGACTGCTGATTGTAAAGAAATTAGATTGCTCCCCTAAACTCAAGATAATTTGTGCTGTCAGCAGGGAGTCTGACAGAGGTGGCATTAGAAGGGGGTCCAGTCTCTACAGCGTGACTGCTGTCAGCTGGTAGTCTGGCACAGGTGGCATTAGAAGGGGGTCCAGTCTCTACAGCCTGACTGCTGTCAGCAGGTAGTCTGGCACAGGTGGCATTAGAAGGGTGTCCTGTCTCGACAGCGTGACTGCTGTCAGCAGGGAGTCTGGCAGAGGTGGCATTAGATGGGGTCCTGTCTCGACAGCGTAACTGCTGTCAGCTGGTGGTCTGGCAAAGGTGGCGTTAGAAGGGGGTCCTGTCTCGACAGCGTGACTGCTGTCAGCAGGGAGTCTGGAAGAGATGGCATTAGAAGAGGGTCCTGTCTCGACAGCGTGACTGCTGTCAGCAGGGAGTCTGGCAGAGGTGGCATTAGAAGGTGGTCCTGTCTTGACAGCGTGACTGTTATCAGCAGGTAGTCTGGCACAGGTGGCATTAGAAGAGGGTCCTATTTCAACAGCGTGACTGCTGTCGGCAGGGACTCTGGCAGAGGTGGCATTAGAGGGGGGTCCTGTCTCAACAGAATGACTGCTGTCAGCAGGAAGTCTGAAAGAGGTGGCATTAGAGGGGGTACTATCTCGACAGCGTGACTGCTGTCGGCAGGGAGTCTGGCAGAGGTGGCATTAGAAGGGGGTCCTGTCTCGAAAGTGTGACTGCTCTCAGAATGGCTCTGCTTTCGGCGTTCACATGACTGACAAGGATTCTTTGAGATGGGACTAGCTCTCCTGTGTTGATGGAGAGAGAAGTGCTAGTTGTGATACGAAGACCTGGGCTTCACTTCTTTTAATTCAGTCATATTTGTTCAACCAATGTATCATTTCTTAGGAAAGTTAAAAATATGTCTGTGGCTTGGCACTCCACTTGTTAATAATTCATAACACTGCAAGAAAATGTTCAGTATTTGTACGTATTCTGCCACAAGAGGGATGTAAACATAGATTTGTCATATTCCAAAGAGACTTTTTTTTTAAGGTTCTTATTTAGTGCAACTTTATATACTGGGTGTTAGATTGTGTTACATCTGGAACAACGGTATCTGTGATTGACATGGAATAAAGGAGCCGAGTACAAAGAGTTTCTCAGAAAGCTGTCAGCACCTTGGAAGGGTGAACTGTTATAAAGCTAAGGTTATTTAAGGGTTGGCTTTTTTGGCGACATGTTTATGTCACAACCATATCCAGAATGTCAGTCTTCCTATGTCCAGGACTAACCGAGTCTTTTAAGCTTTTTCATAGTATAGAAGGAAGGCTGTTCCTCAAAGTCCCTGTAAGAACATACGGTGCTAAACTTCGAGCAAAAGCAATCTATGGAGCCCTCCACTGGTGTCACTGAGCAGCACCTTCTTAAGCTGTTGTCGTATGTAACTTGTAAAAGAGAATTCTGTGGGTTCCTCTGGGGAATAATCATTCCATAGTCCTACGGAAGCTTAACTTTAAATGTATAATTGACTAGAATGGAACTTAAAGCCCTCCTGGACTGAGCCAAGATAGGGATAAGTAAGTAGTCTGTACTGATGATTGTCTTTGTTACCTGATGAGCTCGAGTGTAGATGATTGGAACAAGAATCGCTGTCATCGCACAGTTTATCCAGCTCAAATCTGTGTATGGAATTGTGTTAAAATGTCCTCATTTTGTGCACATATTCACTCCAGTACTTCTAAAGCCAGGACACCATGTCTAACAATTAATACAATTGAATATAATTATTAGTGAGGCCTAGTCATTTGGAAATTTTAGAGAACCAAAAAATTTTCCACAAAAAATTGTGATATGAAAATGATTGTATTTGGTCCTTTTGATGGCGTAAACCTTTTTCTGCCCCTGGTTCTCTTTAAACCAGGTGCTAGCTGATACAACTATAAATCTGGTTTGAGATACAGGCTAGCACACTAGGTCTATGTCCGGTAGACTAGGACGAGGTCACTGTCAGAACTTGGAAATGAAACCTTAATTACTGTTACATGCTAGAAAAAGCATAGCACATCTACAGAGCCAGCGTTCCGTCCACCATGGCACTTTTGGTATGGAAGGCTTTGTGAACCAATGATATTCAGGTAAAGAAAGATGACTCCCTATCGACTTGGCTACCTGTCCTGTATGACATGGTGGGTGTTCACCGAGAACTGGGTTCTCAAGCTAGGCGGAGGGCACTGGGGATGCTCAAACTAATTTAAAAGGTAGTTTGCTTGATAAACAAGACAGCTGTCCCTAGCTTTCACTGCAGTGTACAGAATAAAAAGGTCATACATTTCTGAAACAGTTGCTGATTCTGAGGAGACGGATAAAATGATAACAAAGCGGCAATTTGCCAACAGTTATGTATTGAGATACATTTTCACTGTATTAACCCCTTCCGTGCTTATGACGAGCCCATCTCGTCATGAGGCACAGTGGAGCTGTGCTCATGACGAGCCGGGCTCGTCATAATGGCTGCGGCACTCCCACGCGCAATTGATTCCCCGCCTGTGCGGGAGAATCAATCAGTGGGCAGAGCCCAGCTCGTCATGAGCACCGCGGCGCCGCCCCCCTCCCTGCCCCCCCCCGACGGCGAAGGGGTTAAAACCCTTAAAATGAAAATTATTTTTTTAAGAAAGCTAGTGTGAGACTCTAAATTTCCTCCTAACCTCAGATGATCTGGACGTTCTGTAGTAATTGGCCAACTGTGTGACACAAACAAACTATAGAGTTTTGGGTCAAAAAGTGACTTCATTATCGTAAGACTTCCTATCACACATAGGTTGGAGGATGCTGCTGGTAACATATTTCCGCAGGTTTGATTTAACTAGTGGCGTGATTAACCATGGAATCTTTTTAATCAGTTTGTGTATCTTTGAATGTTTAATCAAACGTGCAATCAGTTTTAGATGTAGGATGTATCTTATCCTTTTGATGCACCAGTTCCTTGTTTCCTACCAGTGTTTATGAATTGATTAGTTGATGTTAAAATGCTTTTCAGTTGTTTACTGGTTCTTCTGTGCTATTGCTGTATCAATTTCGTGAAATATTAATTAATTCCTAAATAAATCTTGATTGATTCATTCACTCACATTCTGTCAGCTCTTATGTGATATGTTTATTTAGGGACAGAGAATGCTTGAAATGTAGGTCTAGGGTAGGTGGCCTCAAACTGGGGGCAGGCTCTCCTAGGGAGGCCTGAGATGAACCCAGGGTGGGGCGCTAGGCTCTGGTCAAAAGATGCATTATGCTGATAACAGTGCTTTGTTTTAAGCTGAAAATAGTGAGCGGCAGTAAGCTGCTCTCCGATGGGCCATCACTAACATGTTTTGTCGTTTATATCCTAGCTGGGAGTATGTGTCAAAAGGGAAGGGACTCCAAATGTTTTTCAAAACGCCCACTTCAAATAAACTCACTGTGGGCACTTGCACCAGTTATTAGAACATTGGAATGTTGGAAGCTCCATTGAAGCAGCTCCGGGCTTGTAAGGGCTGGTATAAGTCCGGAGCTCCAACATTCCAATGTTTGTCTTCATGATTTTCTCTTTTTAATTTAGAACATTCTACCCTTAGTGGGTGGAATCTTCTAATTGCCTTAAAGCCCTTCTGCCTCAGGATATACCGGTCGTTAAAGGCCCTGAACCCGTTACTGGTCCGAGACGCAGGCCCTCTGCAGTGGGCCATAAGGCTATATTAAAGCGTGCCTGACCAGAATAGCATGTGTGCCAATCATGAATTTGATTGCATTCTTAAAACAGCGCTTAACTGCAATGTTTAAATAAGTCTAGACATATTTTAACATTGCCAATTGACTAGAATAATTGTGAAAAATTCAGAGGGGTGCCCGACGATCACTGTGGGGTTGGGGGGGTTACATTAAAACATTTTAAGACCCCTGGTCTAGGGTGTTCCTCATCGGAGAGGTGTGAGGGGCCTGATGTAACACTGTTGGTTAGTCAAATCTTAAAGGGGAGGGCACAGAGACTCAAAGCCGATGGATTTCAATGTCAAACCTGTCATCACCACTTAATCATCCTCGTAATTGCAATAAGTGACTGGATCAGGCCCCCTCCTCCCATGTCCAGATGGGCTGCTGGCTGAGTATATTCAGCACAGGTTTGCAAATCAAGGTTTGAGGTGTAAAACATGAAAGTAATGGAAACATGTATGCTTTGCAAAGGGACGGTGATGGTGATGCCAAGCCCTGTGTGACACTGTTAGTACTGCTAGCAAGAGTGCGTACATTTATCTGCTAACAGCGCCGCTCCATGGAAAAGGTCAGCCGTACCTCATCATGCCTGTCAAACCCAACCTATTCTGCACCCTCTCCAGCAGCACCTGTAGACGGCTGGCGAGTGAACACTAAACTCTCTCTCATAAACCCCCCCTGTTCTAGACACTTTCCAGCAGGCCTTGTAGACGGCTGGCGAGTGAACACTAAACTCTCTCTCATAAACCCCCCCTGTTCTAGACACTCTCCAGCAGGCCCTGTAGACGGCTGGCGAGTCAACACTAAACTCTCTCTCATAACCCCCCCCTGTTCTAGACACTCTCCAGCAGGCCCTGTAAGCAACTGGCGAGTGAACACTAAACTCTCTCTCATAAACCCACCCTGTTCTAGACACTCTCCAGCAGCATCTGTAGGCGGCTGGCGAGTCAACACTAAACTCTCTCTCATAAACCCACCCTGTTCTAGACACTCTCCAGAAGCATCTGTAGGCGACTGGCGAGTGAACACTAAACTCTCTCTCATAAACCCACCCTGTTCTAGACACTCTCCAGCAGGCCCTGTAAGCGACTGGCGAGTGAACACTAAACTCTCTCTCATAAACCCACCCTGTTCTAGACACTCTCCAGCAGGCCCTGTAAGCGACTGGCGAGTCAACACTAAACTCTCTCTCATAAACCCACCCTGTTCTAGACACTCTCCAGCAGCATCTGTAGGCGGCTGGCGAGTCAACACTAAACTCTCTGTCATAAACCCACCCTGTTCTAGACACTCTCCAGCAGCATCTGTAGGCGGCTGGCGAGTCAACACTAAACTTTCTCTCATAAACCCACCCTGTTCTAGACACTCTCCAGCAGCATCTGTAGGCGGCTGGCGAGTCAACACTAAACTCTCTCTCATAAACCCCCCCTGTTCTAGACACTCTCCAGCAGGCCCTGTAGACGGCTGGCGAGTGAACACTAAACTCTCTCTCATAAACCCACCCTGTTCTAGACACTCTCCAGCAGCATCTGTAGGCGGCTGGTGAGTCAACACTAAACTCTCTCTCATAAACCCCCCCTGTTCTAGACACTCTCCAGCAGGCCCTGTAGACGGCTGGCGAGTGAACACTAAACTCTCTCTCATAAACCCACCCTGTTCTAGACACTCTCCAGCAGCACCTGTAGGCGACTGGCGAGTCAACACTAAACTCTCTCTCATAAACCCACCCTGTTCTAGACCCTCTCCAGCAGGCCCTGTAAGCGACTGGCGAGTCAACACTAAACTCTCTCTCATAAACCCCCCCTGTTCTAGACACTCTCCAGCAGGCCCTGTAGGCGACTGGCGAGTCAACACTAAACTCTCTTTCATAAACCCCCCCTGTTCTAGACACTCTCCAGCAGGCCCTGTAGACGACTGGCGAGTGAACACTAAACTCTCTCTCATAAACCCCCCCTGTTCTAGACACTCTCCAGCAGGCCCTGTAGGCGACTGGCGAGTCAACACTAAACTCTCTCTCATAAACCCACCCTGTTCTAGACCCTCTCCAGCAGGCCCTGTAAGCGACTGGCGAGTCAACACTAAACTCTCTCTCATAAACCCCCCCTGTTCTAGACCCTCTCCAGCAGGCCCTGTAAGCGACTGGCGAGTCAACACTAAACTCTCTCTCATAAACCCACCCTGTTCTAGACACTCTCCAGCAGGCCCTGTAGGCGACTGGCAAGTGAACACTAAACTCTCTCTCATAAACCCACCCTGTTCTACACCCTCTCCAGCAGCATCTGTAGGCGGCTGGCGAGTCAACACTAAACTCTCTCTCATAAACCCCCCCTGTTCTAGACACTCTCCAGCAGGCCCTGTAGGCGGCTGGCGAGTCAACACTAAACTCTCTCTCATAAACCCACCCTGTTCTAGACACTCTCCAGCAGCACCTGTAGACGGCTGGCGAGTGAACACTAAACTCTCTCTCATAAACTCACCCTGTTCTAGACACTCTCCAGCAGGCCCTGTAAGCGACTGGCGAGTCAACACTAAACTCTCTCTCATAAACCCACCCTGTTCTAGACACTCTCCAGCAGGCCCTGTAGGCGACTGGCGAGTCAACACTAAACTCTCTCTCATAAACCCACCCTGTTCTAGACCCTCTCCAGCAGGCCCTGTAAGCGACTGGCGAGTCAACACTAAACTCTCTCTCATAAACCCACCCTGTTCTAGACACTCTCCAGCAGCATCTGTAGGCGGCTGGCGAGTCAACACTAAACTCTCTCTCATAAACCCCCCCTGTTCTAGACACTCTCCAGCAGGCCCTGTAAGCGACTGGCAAGTGAACACTAAACTCTCTCTCATAAACCCACCTGTAGCAGACGGGGGTGAACACTTCAGGCAAAAACAACAAAACTAGGGCTGCTGATCGACCCCGATCACAGGCCCAGAGTGGCTGGTCCGAGAGATCCACGAGGACTAGTTTGGTCCCGTGTGGGGGCTTAAACTTCACCGGTTCCTCTCCAGAAATGCTGAGTATTCACAGGGGACAGGCAGCCCTTGTTCTGGTAAAGCATGGACACTGAGTGCTTATGACCGGGGGTTGCTCAGCCTGTTAACACCACTAGAACAGCGGCTGATGTCAAACTCTTGAAGGGGGAAGAGTCGCGTTCCCTAAACTGCTGCAGTTAAAGCTGACCCTAGAAAACCACCCAAACTTCAAGCAACTTGGTTTCCACTGGTTCTTATGGTAGGGCACCGCCAGACCCTCCTTTAGGCTTTCTACAGGAAGTAGTGTGTTTGGAGGTAAACATAAGGTATGATTGGAGTAAGCAGATGACCCCATGTCTCTGGGAAAAAGCTTTCCATTTCTGGATTTTGATTTAAAATATCAATGCATTCTGCGAGTTGTAGTCTTGAACCAAATGGACCAATACACCTGATAACAATGATATGTAAAAGCAAAGTGCAGGAATGGGAAAGTGATGTCTCAGTAATCTGGAACCATCTGTTAAACATACGTACGACACAGTAAACTTTACACAACATACTTCATGCTCTGTTAGAGCTGTTACTTTTAAAAACAATATATATTTACATATAGGTGGGGCAGGTAAAATCATAAATAACATTAAAAGTTCTAGCAATCTAGGCAGTCAAGATATGACCCAAGAAAGGTTTTGAGCGCTTAGGAAACAGAAGTGCATACAACCAGACATCTGGTGGGTGAGCAACAGACAGCGTTTGCAGCGTTGGTCAAAAGTCCCTGCACTATGTCCACGTGCTGACAAACCCAGTTCCTTTTCTTGTGCAGGAGACCTCCCTCACGTGTCACCTAAGTGCTGTAAGTGACTGTAGTAAGTTACTATTGAAGTAGTGCTAGATTCTCGGGGGCTACAGGGACCTCCCAAGGTGGCACTCCTTTTGACGAGGGTAATGACTAGTTCTTGACACTACCATTGATTGGTGGCAGCTGATAGTAGTGGGTGGTTGGATTTTTTACATAGGATCTCATGGGGAGACAGCCCACTGGCTCCTCCTGGTAAATCTGTGTAGTATGTTGTGACTTGGATTACAGTCCGCCTTTGTGTAAGTAGCCTTAAAGTTGTAGGGTGCTTCATAGGGTTAGCATTCGAGCTGGAATGGGAATGTCCCCTGCATTTCTTTTCAGAGTTTTATTAAGCGCGCACTTGACCCGAAGGTATCGGGAATCGTAGTGCTTTATATGAGTACCAGTTGCGTTACAGACGGACACATTCATTTTTGTTAGGCACGGGAAGATTGAATGATTTGCCCAGAATCACAGGATGTTGAACATCGTTGCCGAGACTTGAACCTGGTTCCCCAGATTCGAGGTCGACCGCTCTAGCCATTAGGCCACATCTTTCCCATGGTGTCTAATCATGTTCACTGAACTGGGTGCTTAACTATGAGTAGCTGACTTCTTGTTTTTTGATTTGCCGCAGTGTCATTCTCCTCTAGTGCATGGGTGTGAAAGCAAGGTCTGGCCCTTGACACGAGTGAGGTCCTGCCCTGAAACTGGAGGGCAACCCAAACATGCCCTCATTTATTGGAGAGTGGACTACCGTCCCGGCCGTGGGTTTAGCATGCAGAGTGGTAGTGGCAGCGTACTATATTTTGTGAATCAGTTGAAGTGAACAGACCTTATTAACTGTGTCACAGACATCGAGGCCTACTGACCCACTCATGTAATATTCTTCTTCTGTGTACTAGCCCAGGTTTCAGTGCTAACATCCACATGTACGTAATTTGTGCGTTTGTGTGTAGCCTTTGTGGTGCATTCATTGTGTGTAGGAGTGAGACTGAGAAATGGATGCCTTTGGGTTACATATTGGAAGTCTCTGGCTTGTTCACGTGCACAGGATGGTGTTACAGTTGTTTTTCCAGACAGTGGAAGTGTATTGCTGACATGCCTGTAGTTGGAGGGAGGAGGCCGAGACACTGAAGTGAGGAAAGAGGAGACAGGGCTCCATTTAGAAATGAAATGATCTCCTTTTGCTGTGAGAGGCTGCTGATTAGTCCAGACACGGTTCCCTTGCTCACTTTGCCACTGGATTCAAGCTAGCCTGGCTGATGAGGGGTGTTACCTCGAAACCGGTCCCAGGATACTTTTTCCGGTCCAGGGAAGACCCGGCTTGGCATTTCGGGCTGGACTTTTTTTTCCATGAGGATCAGGGTCAAGACTGATTTCCATATGGCTAAGTCTAAATTGGGGTGGCATAGTGAGCAAAAGAACAATAGATGTAACTTATATCTCTTGACCGGGGAGTGAATGTTTGATTTGTTCTGCATTCCTTCCATCATTTGTGTGTCTTTTGCGTTCTCGCCTTAAGGGCGCCGGGTATGCCCAGACGTGGGTCCGGGCTCACTGTGCCACTGCATTCAAGTTAGCCTGGCTGAAGAGGTGTGATACACCGAAACCGGTCCCAGGATGCTTGTTTCTGGTCCAGGGAGGACCCGTCTTGGCTATTTGGGCTGGACTGTTCCCATGAGGAGCATGGTCAAGACTGATTTACATGTGGCTGGGTCTAAACTGGGGAGGTGAAGTGAGATAAAGAACGCTGGATTTAACCCATAACTCTTGACTAGGGGTGAATGTTTGATTTGTTCCACATTCCGTCCATCGTTTGTGTGTCTTTTGATTAGTCTTCATGAGCACTGCAATTCTGTAGATTATTGGGTTGAAGGGGGGGTCCCCAGTCTGTATTGTTCAGAGTGTAGGGTCACTTCTGTGATGCCCACCACTGTCCTACATGGCTGTTGATAGCTTTGTACGAAACCTTAAACCTCTGTGTTCCTCTGTTGTGGGTGCTCCACATTGGAGATGACCTTGCTGTGAAGAGCATCAATCTACGAAAAGGATCATTTTATTTAATTTTGTTTGTTTGTGGATGAAAGGCTCCATCTGGAAGATGTCCTGCAGATGACAATCAAATGAAGAACAAACCCAAATGAGTTCTGAGAGTGCAGAGAATCCATGCCCCTTGCATGCGTTGACTGTACAAAAGTACGAGCTGCTGACACGCTTGCTGCTCCACATTCATATTCTCTACGCCCAAGAAAGTTTAAGGAGAAAATACCTGCTGATCCAGGTTCAAATTCTCTTTGGCCAAGGACGGTAGTGATCCACAGAGTACTTAAAGGATAGCGGTGCAACCAGCAATGGTGTCTTCCTGACACCAATAGACAGCACGCAACCCCACATCTTTCTCTTCTCCCTGCATATGCTGATTTTTCCGGAGCGGGAACGGTGGCGTCCCTATTCAGAATTTGGTTCTCCCCGATGGACCTGTTTCTCCTGTAATGGGAATTCAGTAGATCATTGTCTATTGATCACATTGGAGTCTTTAAGAACGAGAGACACAAAGGTCTTATGTTTTAAAGTTTTACTTTGAAAATATTCAAGGTATATAGGCACAAATTGAAGTTAGTCAAATAGAAATTCAGACAAAGTGCTAAGCCCCAAATACAGAGAACCATGAACTTAGAAGACAGAGACAGAACTGAGAGAGATTCACCTTCTAAGATTGGGGACAGGACTCCTGAAATCGTAAAATCACACACATTTATCAGATTTTAAACAAAGGTTCATAGATTCACTACATTAGTATATGATTCTCAGGCGCATGACCGATAGGAATCAAGCAAAGGGAAATGTTTCCAATAAAACACATTTGAGGACTTTCTCGCTATTGTACGACAAGGAATTCTGTGCTAACAGCATCCAGTACATGAGGACACAACTGTTATATAGTATGTTATTCAGTCTGAGACAACTAAACTCGGTCTTGAAAAAATACATTTCATTCAGCAAAGCCTTCAGCTCGCTCTGTGGAGTCTGGTAATTCTTTATTCTAGCAGAGAAAGAAACAGCAAAGTTAATCATGTGGTGTAGACCAACGTCACGTTAAAGATGGATGACAGAGGCTAAGATAGCATGGTTCACTTACAGCGCGATATCTGACGTTACCGGCATTAAACTTTTACAATTAGCCTCCCAGAGTTAAGGAGACCTCACTTGGAGCCTGACCTGGAAGGTAATCGGTCTACTTGTCCTGAATCTCCTGGTCTTCCTGCTGGGAGAAGGAAAGAGGGCACTGCCATGTCGGAGACGTGATTGTTCGGAGTGACCAGAAGCAGCTAACTCCAGAGGTGAGGGTCCATCTGCCCAGAGAGACTCAGTAGAGGTAGTTGAGAAAACCAAGGACCAGAGAGCAGACTCTTCTGCCCGAGCAGTCTGCATTATGCCACTGTCCTGAAACTGCACCCAAATGAATAGCGGCTGTGCCTTGCTAAACCTAATTGTGCCATGCAGAATGTACCACTGCAAAGTCCAGAGGCTGTTCCAGAGCTGACTACACTTGTGTGAGGACTGCACCATTATCCCATCACAGTGAGCTGAGTAAGGGTTGCTTACTGCTCAAGTCAATCGAAGCCTGGAAGCAGATCTGGGACCAGCTGGAGAACATCAACGATGCCGGAACCTGAATGCCGGCACTCTGAGTGCAGCATCAGCTGAAGCACCAGCAGATTTGAGCTGAGTGTATGAGCACTCACAGCCGGTGTGTCTCCACCCGGAAGAGGTAAGGAGAGACAGACACGTGCAGTGGGTCTCTGGAATGACCAGCGCCATCACTGTCCATCATGTACAGAGGCGAAACCACTGGCATTATCCTGCTCGACCTCTCTGCAGCATTCAACATCGTCTCCCAAGGCATCCTCATTGCCAGACTTCAAGACTAGGATATCCGAGGACCCGCACTGAGTGGATCGCCTCCTTCTCTCCAACAGGGCACAAAAAGTCAGACTCTCCAATTTCACCTCTGAACAGAAGAAGCTAGTCTGCCGGCTCACCCAGGCATTCATCACCAGCAGACTCAGCTACGGCAATGCACTCCACTGTATGTCAGCATCTCCAACCGTCTTACACAAAGACTCCAGACTATCAAAAACATTGGAGCCAAACTCATCCTTGACATCTCCAGAAATGTCCACATCACTTCGTACCTCACCAAAATCCACTGGCTGCTTATCCAGAAACGCCACAAGTTCAAGCTGCTCATCCACACCTACAAGGCCCTCCACAACACAGGTCCTCCTTACCTCAACAACCACTCTGAACTCTACCATCCCACCAGACAACTACACCCCACCTCTCTCTCCCTCGCACAAATCCCACGCAGCCACTGAAGGAGGATAGGAGGGGATGCCTTCTTCATCACCAATAAAAACTGGAACAAACTCCCTCAATACATCAGAACTGCTACTCCACTCCTCAACTTCTGCAAGAAACAGAAGACCTGTGTGTTAAACCAGAAGATCCGCTGGGTCATGCCCCTGCTTTAGCTCCTGGATACCGATAAGCTGCGCTATACAAATTCACCTAACATAGCGTTACAAGAGCTTCGCATGTGTGAAAGAAGGCAAGTAACTGGGCACACAAACTCCTAAATCCCCTAAGAGCCATGGGGCATTATTTACTAATGCTCCTAGTTTTGCTATATTCCACCTTTACCTAGTTCACTCGAGAGGAGCCTGTTCTCTAGTAATGATGGATCTGACTCCTCCAGCCAGTCCGTATGCTCCACAAACTTAACCAGAATTTACCTAGCGAATGCCCCTAGTGCCATGGTATGGGTGACTGGATGGGTTTGTGGACTTTGTGCCTCATTTTAATTGCTGACAGAGATCGCACTACCTACACTTCAGCACCAATAAAACAGCTGTGGCTGGAGGTGGCTGCCACTGCGGAACAAACACCGGCGTCAAGAGGGTGTCAGGGTTTACCCCGGGGTGAAATATCCGCAAAGCGACTGGATGCCCAAAATATGGGCATGTCCACATTGGGAAGAATTTGGGATGTCATGTTGGTGATTACATTGAAATAAAAATAAAATGTTATCCCTGATACTCAAAGAAGTAGTTTGCATCTCTGGCAATAGCCTGATCAGTAATCACTGATTTATGAAAAGCTGAAGAGCCACCAGAAATGTGGATAAAAATAAACAAGCATGATTAAGCATTAGAAAGAATTACACTGGAAAAGATGTTTGACAAAAGCGACACGGTACACAACAAATGCTTGAAAATAGTCTGGGGTGCTTTCCAAATTAAAACAGCATGGTCTGATAGATATTTAAGTGGTGAAATGTGAAGGGTGACAGCTACCAGGAATAGACACTTTTTTTTTACTGAAAAATGCGACATTTGAAGCTCATGGCCTGGATGTATGTGGTACACTATTGTATTTATTTTTTCGCTAGGAAATTAATAAAAAGATGTAAAAAATTAGATTATTTGAAAATCTAACGTAAAAATCTAAATTCCAGTGGTGCAAAAATTTAGTACAGGGCAAGTACTCCAAAGGTCCATTCACTGATTCAGCGTTTTCTGGGACGGTCCTTCAAACAGGTTTTAAAAGCTGGAAGGCAGGAGTCCATTTTTTAAATATCATTTTTTTTTGTTAATTATTAATGTCTGAGAGGATTACATTGCTTCCATATCTGTGTCAAAGGATTGGAAGCCTACTGTCCCACTCATGAAAAGTTCCTCTTCTATACACTAAACGAGGTCCTAGTGTTAACGTCCCTGATCATGTTATGTGTGAGTTTATATGCAGCCGGAATGGGGCATGCACTGTGTGTACGAGTGAACCAGAGTAATGGAAACCTGTGAGTTCGGTTATGGAAGCCCTTGACCCGTCCACATGAACACAGGGTGGAGTTGAGGTTGTTCTCACAGTGTCATATGCGGATGACACCCAACTGCTGTTCTCTTGGAAGAATAATGCGGCCTTACCTGGCGACAAGCTTTGCAGCTGTCTCACGGCGATGTTTAGGTGGCTGTCCATGAAGCAACTCAAATGTAACGCTGGGAAGACAGAGCTCCTCTTCTTTGGCGAGAGGCGGAGACGCCATGGCAGTCTTTTTGGCCATCGGATGCCCCAAGCGCCACCTCCCACTGGTGTCGAAAAACTTGGGCTTCAAATTTGATGGACAACTGCTATTTCGCACCAAAGTTAATTGGGTGGCGGACACTTGTTTTCCCTACTTCAACTGCTTCAGAAGTTTCTGTTTCTATTGTCCTTTATGGCTAGACAGCAAGTGATTCAAGCCCTGATAATTTCACAGCTTGACTATGGGAACAGACTCCATTTAGGCCTGTCCAAATCCCTGATTGATAGGCTGCATCTGGTCTAGAATGCAGCAGCTGGAAATAATTTTGGGTTCCCCCATAATTCCCATGCATCATGTCTTCTTAAGAGTCTTCACTGGCTCCCAGTGAGTATGAGGATTATTTTTAAGATATTGCTTGTCTCCCAGAGAGCCCTCCACGGAACGTGCCCAGGATATTTACAGGACATAATTAAGTTCTACACCCCCAGGAGAAACATTTGTTCTGTAAATCTCTGTCTCGCCAGAGTTCTGCTGATCAGGAAGGCACGGTCAGGGGGCAGAGCCCTCTCCTTCCTGGGCCTCTTCCTCTGGAATAAACTTCCACTGACACTCAGATGCATCAAGGCTAAGCGTGTGATTCAGAAAAAACAAAAGACCTGACTTTTTTCCAGTCCCAAGGTTTTCCCCTCATATTTTCCTGCTGATATTCTTTCTGCAGTAGTGCCAGGACACTCCTTGGAGTAATAGCTGTGCTTTATAAATAACTCCACATAGACATAGACAGTGGAAGTATACTGCTGACATTCCTAATGGTGTAGGGACACTGGAATTGAGACAGAGGTGACAGGGCTTCCTTTAGAAATTCGATTAGGTCTTTTTGCTGTGAGGGCTACTGGTTAGTGTGCCTGAGCACCACCATTTTGTAGATAGTGGGGTGAATGATGGGTCCCTAGGTGTGTGAGTAGTCCTAAAGTTTTAGGGTGCTTCATAGGGTTAGCATCAGTGTTGAGATGAGGATGTCCCCTGCATGGTATCCAGTCGTGTTCCCCTGCCCCGAGTGTCGTGTATGTAACATCCAGTTTTTGTTTTTTATTTTGTCCCAGTGCAACATTATATATATATGAGAGAGAGAGAGACAGAGAGAGACAGAGAGAGACAGAGACAGAGAGAGACAGAGACAGAGACAGAGACAGAGAGAGACAGAGAGAGAGAGAGAGAGAGAGAGAGAGAGAGAGAGAGAGACAGAGACAGAGACAGAGACAGACAGAGACAGAGAGAGACAGAGAGAGACAGAGACAGAGACAGAGAGAGAGAGACAGAGAGAGAGAGACAGAGACAGAGAGAGACAGAGAGAGACAGAGACAGAGAGAGAGAGAGAGAGAGAGAGAGAGAGGGAGAGAGAGAGAGACAGAGAGAGAGACAGAGAGAGAGACAGAGAGAGAGAGACAGAGAGAGAGACAGAGAGAGAGAGAGAGAGAGAGAGAGACAGAGAGAGAGAGACAGAGAGAGAGACAGAGAGAGAGAGACAGAGAGAGACAGACAGAGAGAGACAGACAGAGAGAGAGAGACAGAGAGAGAGAGACAGAGAGAGAGAGACAGAGAGAGAGACAGAGAGAGAGAGAGACAGAGAGAGACAGACAGAGAGAGAGAGAGACAGAGAGAGAGAGACAGAGAGAGAGACAGAGAGAGAGAGACAGAGAGAGAGACAGAGACAGAGAGACATAGAGAGAGAGAGGACCCAGGCCTGTCCCTTGACATAAGAGAGGTCCTGGACCTGAGGTCAGAACTCAAGCATGTCCTCATTTCTTGGACAGTGGACTACAATCTCTGTCATGCCTTTAGCGTGTTTTGCGGTGGTAGCAGCGTACCATGTTTTGTGAATTAATAGTTGTGAACAGACCCTTTTTTCTGTGTCACAGGAATGGGGGCCTACTGACGAGGGCAGGTGTCCACCTGACTGCCGGTTTCCACTCTCCCAGATGTGAGGAGCTGCACACCTGTTATGAGCTCATAGCAGCCTGTCTGCCCGCTTAGAGACAACATGTCCCTGGAGGAGGAGTGTCTGACCTGGAGGAGTGAGTGCAGCTACTGAAGGTACTGATAGGTGGCACACAGAACTATTTACTAAACACGCACTGATAGGAACAATAGGCTGCTTTAATAGTCAATTGACCCATGGGATAGATATTCACCCGTACTCTCAACTCGCAAAATGAAGAGAATCATGGCTCATGCTGAAAACTTTGAGCAAGAATTTGAATTGTTGAAGTAATCAGAAAGTTTACTTCAGAGGCAATCCAAAAACATAGCGGAAACACCATGATAAACTGACAGAAACTCCCACTTTTGCATCACTTTAATCTTAGTTGAAGATTTGGATCAATGAGGACGTCCACAAGATAGTTTCAAAATATATTTTAATACAAATTTAAAAACATTTTAAAAATATCAAAACTCTTCGACACAGATGTTCATGATCAGGTAACAATATACGATTTGGAGCTTTTTCTACTGTGCTTATATTGTATTTTAAAAACAAAGGTCTAAATAATAAACAACGCTGTTAGCGCGAGGCAGTGCAAGCAAAGAGTACATGGTCGCTATCCTGTATACCAGCATTACAGCAGTCACGTATGCTATCCCTAACTTTCATCCGAGACCAGTTTGCAGGAACAGATTTTAAAGGAAGTATATTCATACAGGACCATATCAAAAAGTGTTGGATTCTGTCATCAAGGTTCCAAGAGAGATAATTTGAGGCTTTGTCACAGAAAAGGATGAAATTATTACATCAAATTTCCCTTATTTGTACAAAATTAAGAATCCAAACTTAAACTAAGGGCTCTCCTCATCAGTTGGTGGTACCCTGCATTGAAGTCTTGCTTAGAGAACCACCTTGAGCCATTAAGGTCAGCAATGATATTGTTCATCGTGGGCGTTATGTGCCTCTCCCGCTTGATGGCTTGATTGGGGAGGGGCTTGTCTATACACAACCACACTTGCTGGCTGCTTCAGCTTTTCGGCGATCTCCATGGGGACACCCACAGTGTTGGTCTGAGACTTTCTCAATCACACCTTGTGATTTTAGCTTGCAGAGTTCTTGCTCAACCAGGGGTCTTAGGTGGAAGGGTATGCGCCGGTGCCGAAGAGCTACCAGCTTTATGGACTTATCGATCTGCAGCTTGATGGGAGGAGCTTTTAGACACCCGAGGCCAGTGAAGAGATGAGGGAACTGGCTCAAAATCTCATCAGTTTGAAAGGCTTTTACTGTGTGCTCAAAAACCACTAGGCTCAAGTCCTCTGCGGTGTGGCTTATGACCAGGGTATCAGCTTCCCTGTTGACTTCCTGGCCTTCTGCTTTTATTTGAACGGTCATCTTCCCTTTGAGCGGCAATGATGTCTTGCTTCCGTATGTGAAGAACTTGGTATGACTTGGTGACAGCGGTGGGCGTGGTTGGATACATCAGTACTGTTGGACCCCCATTATGTTTACCGACGCTCTAGTGTCGATAAGGGCCTTCATGCTGGAGCCCGCGACCTCGACTATGCATGTAGATTGTGGTTGTCTACCACATTTGAGATCGCCTGTAAATGTAATAAGGGAATACTGCCTCCTCATCTTCTGGAGAGGAGTTTTATATCCGATGTCAATGACGTGGCAATATTTTGAAGGCGCCTTGGGGTTCTGAATTTTCCAGGGACAATTGTCTTACTGATTTCGATGGTGGACGTCTTCCACAGGTGCCCCTGCTTCTTGGCCCTCCTCTATAGGCAGTAGCGAAGTGATTTAGAGTGCCTCACTTCGAGCTTGTCCGACCTTGTGCTGGGCATTCTTCAAGGGTATGTTCTTCACGTACGCAATACCAACAGCAGGACACAGATGAAGAAGGGGCTGGTGGTCGCGATCTGTTTCCTACGCCTCGTGCGCAAACTGCGTTAGCACGCTCTATCTTCACTGGTCGATACCTCTCCGGCTGTTGCATAATGGCTTGGTCCATTTCTGTTGCGTTGGCGGAGGATAGCCCATGAGACCGGGCTAGGATGAGCATACCTTCCAGGGTAATGTTGGGCATTCGCAGGATGAGACCTCTCAGCGTTTTGTTCCTGCAGCCCTGGATAATTTGCACCCTCACCTCCTTCAGTTGATCGTCTGCTGTCCATGTGCTGGCTGTCTCTCATAGGTGCGCATGGAAGGTATCCATGGGTTCCTCTTACTGTTGGTAGGCTTGGTGGAGCTTGAAGCGCTCATAGTCTGGGTTTAGTTGTGGGTCAAAGTGTGCGTTCAACGCCATAACTGCTGCGTCATAGTGATTTGCAGCGCCTGTATTGGGTAGGTGCGCAAAGAGCTTGTAGATCTCCTAAAATAATGAATGAATGAAATAGCACTTCTAAAGCACGTAGCTACCCGAAGGCATCCCAGCGCTGAGGCAGTTCATAGAAGTGGAAGGGAACAACTAGGGGAAAAGCCACGTCTTTAGCTGTTTGCGGAAGGCCAGATGATTGGGCTCCTTCGGCAAGGGCAGAGGGAGCGAGTTCCACAGTCTTCTCAACCACGTAGTGGAGCAGAAGGGACCTCTTCACGTCACCATAAGTCTCCCAGGTCGCAATAAAGTAGTTGTCCAGCCTTCCAATCCAGTTCTTCCAGTGGTGCGATGCGGTGGCAGGATCCACAAGTTTTCTGAAAGGAGGCAGGGTGCTGACTTGCACATGTTGAGGAGTTGCCTGAGTAGGTGGAGGGCCCAGGTGGGGTGCCACATTTCTGGCATTGTCGGCCATGGTCGTGGTGGCGAGCTAATGTGGCTTGTGAGCAGGAGAATAGATGGGTCTTTCAGCAGCCAATGGATTCTGAGGCCACAGGGGCCGGTGCAGAGCGCTGCCACCCTCCCTCCTGAGCTGACTGCAGGCAGGGCTTCTGAGGCCGTAGGGTCCGGTGCAGAGCGCTGCCACCCTCCCTCCTGAGCTGACTGCAGGCAGGGCGTCTGAGGCCACAGGGGCCAGTGCAGAGGGCTGCCACCCTCCCTCCTGAGCTGACTGCAGGCAGGGCTTCTGAGGCCACAGGGGCCGGTGCAGAGGGCTGCCACCCTCCCTCCTGAGCTGACTGCAGGCAGGGCTTCTGAGGCCACAGGGGCCGGTGCAGAGCACTGCCACCCTCCCTCCTGAGCTGACTGCAGGCAGGGCTTCTGAGGCCACAGGGGCCGCTGCAGAGCGCTGCCACCCTCCCTCCTGAGTTGACTGCAGGCAGGGATTCTGATGCCACAGGGGCCGATGCAGAGCGCTGCCACCCTCCCTCCTGAGCTGACTGCAGGCTGGGCTTCTGACGGCCACAGGGGCCGGTGCAGAGCGCTGCCTCCCTCCCTCCTGAGCTGACTGCAGGCCGGGCTTCTGAGGCCACAGGGACCAGTGCAGAGCGCTGCCACCCTCCCTCCTGAGCTGACTGCAGGCAGGGCTTCTGAGGCCACAGGGGTCGGTGCAGAGCGCTGCCACCCTCCCTCCTGAGCTGACTGCAGGCAGGGCTTCTGAGGCCACAGGGGCCGGTGCAGAGCACTGCCACCCTCCCTCCTGAGCTGACTGCAGGCAGGGCTTCTGAGGCCACAGGGGCCGGTGCAGAGCGCTGCCACCCTCCCTCCTGAGCTGACTGCAGGCAGGGCTTCTGAGGCCACAGGGACCGGTGCAGAGCGCTGCCACCCTCCCTCCTGAGCTGACTGCAGGCAGGGCGTCTGAGGCCACAGGGGCTGGTGCAGAGGGCTGCCACCCTCCCTCCTGAGCTGACTGCAGGCAGGGCTTCTGACGGCCACAGGGACCGGTGCAGAGCGCTGCCACCCTCCCTCCTGAGCTGACTGCAGGCAGGGCTTCTGAGGCCACAGGGGCCGATGCAGAGCACTGCCACCCTCCCTCCAGAGCTGACTGCTGGCAGGGCTTCTGAAGCCACAGGGGCCGGTGCAGAGCGCTGCCACCCTCCCTCCTGAGCTGACTGCAGGCAGGGCTTCTGACGGCCACAGGGACCGGTGCAGAGTGCTGCCACCCTCCCCCCTGAGCTGACTGCAGGCTGGGCTTCTGACGGCCACAGGGGCCGGGCAGAGCGCTGCCACCCTCCCTCCTGAGCTGACTGCAGGCAGGGCGTCTGAGGCCACAGGGGCCGGTGCAGAGCGCTGCCACCCTCCCTCCTGAGCTGACTGCAGGCAGGGCTTCTGAGGCCACAGGGGCCGGTGCAGAGCACTGCCACCCTCCCTCCTGAGCTGACTGCAGACAGGGCTTCTGACGGCCACAGGGGCCGGTGCAGAGTGCTGCCACCCTCCCTCCGGAGCTGACTGCAGGCAGGGCTTCTGAGGCCACAGGGACCGGTGCAGAGCGCTGCCACACTCCCTCCTGAGCTGACTGCAGGCAGGGCTTCTGAGGCCACAGGGACCGGTGCAGAGCGCTGCCACCCTCCCTCCTGAGCTGACTGCAGGCAGGGCTTCTGAGGCCACAGGGGCCGATGCAGAGCACTGCCACCCTCCCTCCAGAGCTGACTGCTGGCAGGGCTTCTGAAGCCACAGGGGCCGGTGCAGAGCGCTGCCACCCTCCCTCCTGAGCTGACTGCAGGCAGGGCTTCTGACGGCCACAGGGACCGGTGCAGAGTGCTGCCACCCTCCCTCCAGAGCTGACTGCTGGCAGGGCTTCTGAAGCCACAGGGGCCGGTGCAGAGCGCTGCCACCCTCCCTCCTGAGCTGACTGCAGGCTGGGCTTCTGACGGCCACAGGGGCCGGTGCAGAGCGCTGCCTCCCTCCCTCCTGAGCTGACTGCAGGCAGGGCTTCTGAGACCACAGGGGCCGTTGCAGAGCGCTGCCACCCTCCCTCCTGAGCTGACTGCAGGCAGGGCGTCTGAGGCCACAGGGGCTGGTGCAGAGCGCTGCCACCCTCCCTCCTGAGCTGACTGCAGGCAGGGCTTCTGACGGCCACAGGGGCCGGTGCAGAGCGCTGCCACCCTCCCTCCTGAGCTGACTGCAGGCAGGGCTTCTGAGACCACAGGGGCCGTTGCAGAGCGCTGCCACCCTCCCTCCTGAGCTGACTGCAGACAGGGCTTCTGACGGCCACAGGGGCCGGTGCAGAGTGCTGCCACCCTCCGCCCTGAGCTGACTGCAGGCAGGGCTTCTGACGGCCACAGGGGCCGGTGCAGAGCGCTGCCACCCTCCCTCCGGAGCTGACTGCAGGCAGGGCTTCTGAGGCCACAGGGGCCGGTGCAGAGCGCTGCCACCCTCCCTCCTGAGCTGACTGCAGGCAGGGATTCTGAGGCCACAGAGACCGGTGCAGAGCGCTGCCTCCCTCCCTCCTGAGCTGACTGCAGGCAGAACTTCTGAGTGCAATAGTAGGGAAAGCGTTGGATAGCGGAAGGGTAAAAATTACTATTCCCACTCCAAAGAGTGCAACAGTAGGGAAAGCGTTGGATAGCGGGAGGGTAAAAATTACTATTCCCACTCCAGAGAGTGCAATAATAGGGAAAGCATTGGATAGCGTAGGGGTAAAAATTACTATTCCCACTCCAGAGAGTGCAACAGTAGGGAAAGCATTGGATAGAGTAGGGGTAACAATGACTATTCCCACTCCAGAGAGTGCAACAGTAGGGAAAGCGTTGGATAGCGGGAGCGCAAAATTTACTTTTCCCACTCCAGTGAGTGCAACAGTAGGGAAAACGTCAGATGGCATAGGGGTAAAAATTACTATTCCCACTCCAGAAACTGCAACAGTAGGGAAAGCGTTGGATAGCGTAGGGGTAAAAATTACTATTCCCACTCCAGAGAGTGCAACAGTAGGGAAAGCGTTGGATAGCGTAGGGGTAAAAATTACTATTCCCACTCCAGAGAGTGCAACAGTAGGGAAAGCGTTGGATAGCGGGAGGGTAAAATGTACTATTCCCACTCCAGTGAGTGCAACAGTAGGGAAAGCGTTGGATAGCATAGGGGTAAAAATTACTATTCCCACTCCAAAGAGTGTAACAGTAGGGAAAGCGTTGGATAGCGTAGGTTTAAAAATTATTATTCCCACTCCAGTGAGTGCAATAGTAGGGAAAGCGTTGGATAGCGTAGGGGTAAAAATTACTATTCCCACTCCAGTGAGTGCAATAGTAGGGAAAATAATAATTTAATATTTTATCAAAAATAAATTAATTATTAATACCAACAAAAAAGTATTAAAATTGATTACCAATCACACAATATTTAATAATTAATTAATTATAAATACCAATAATTTTTTTTTAATTAATTACCTATTAACAATTAATTAACAGCCAATTAATTTTCAATACCAAAAATTAATAAATACAAATAATACCAATTAATAATTAATAATAAATTAATTATCAATATACAAAAATTATTTCAATAATTAATTATTTACAATTAAATTACTTCCCACCATATTCCCCTATAAACCCACAACCCGCTACAAATAATAAATTAATGCAATTAACATAATTATCAATTAAACAATTAATACAAATTAATTACCAATTAATACACATTATTTACCAATTAATCAACAACCAATTAATTTTCAATAACAATTAATAATTACTTAATAACAATTAAATTACTTCCCATCCTATTCCCCTATAAACCCACAACCCGCTACGGAATTAAATTACACAAAAATTAAATAACATAAAATTCATTACTTTAAAATATTCAAACATACATTGCAAAATTAATACATGCTTTTAACACATATACTAACACTTAAAACACTATAAAAAATGTCGATATTTTTAACAATTATATTATGACTGTCGATATTACTTACTTCTATATTATGTAAATCGATATTTCTTACCTGATTTTTGATATTCTTCACCACTATATTTTGGCAATTCGATATTCTGTCCATTCTATATTAAATACTCGATATTCTGTCCAGTCGATATTTTTTTTCGATATTATGACTGTTTACCTCCTCTGGCCACGTCTGGCCCGAGGATGTTACAAGGTGTCCTTTTCGGGTCACTCCAGCACCGTTGGGATCGTTACAGTCCTGACGATGCGGGGATCAAGACAGATTTTTCCCTCTGTTGGCCGAGCTGCATTAGAGAGCGGCCATCTCTCTCTGCACGGCTCTCTAACCCCAGGGATTTCTAATGTTGCATGTGGTTCACAATCTTCAGGAATAGCAGGAAGTCTGAAGGCTGTGAAATGTCTAGGAGCAGTACCCACAGATTCAAAATCTCCTGCCAATAAAATATTTCAATGGGGTTTACTGCATGTACTGAGATTTACTGGGACTTATAGAGTTACTCTGCCCCCAGCCTCGGGGTATACTCTTCCCAAGAGATATCGTGTCAACGAACCCCTAATATTTTCCCTTATTTGTAAAGCCTTTTCAGGACATATTCAGAAGGTGATTCAAACTGATAAATTCAAAATGTGAAAATCTGTTATTAATTAAGTATTTAACAAATCCCACAGCTACTAGGGAGCTCCTAAGCTCCGAGGCATGTAATCAATATTACAATGGATGCCTCCATGTTCGTCTTAATGGCTAGGGTCTTGTGTGTGTCCTCGAGGGGTACAAAACTCCAGCCTGAGTTCGATGCCATGGTGCGATTTGGCACTTATAAGAAGCAATATGACCAGGATTTTAACCCCTTGAGTGCCACGCCCTTTCCCCCTCCTGTGCCGGGCGTTGCATTAGCGGGCGGGGTTCATGACGAGATGGTCTCGTCATGGGCACAGCGCAACCGTGCTCCATGACGAGACCATCTCGTCATGGGCACAGAAGAGGTTAAAAAGCCCAACTCTCTGAGGAGCGCAGGCTTCACTAATCCCAAAGTTAAGAGCAAAGAAATCAGACGTACCGCAGCCCACGCTCCTCCCACCTCTAACTGGGGGTTAGTGTGCATTGGGCAACAATCAGTGCTGTGAGACTCACAGGATTAGTTTATAAATGATTTGCAGAGCCATTTCCACTCATGGGTGACCAGACAGAAGAAACCCACACTGTACACTTTAGAGGGCTTTAATGAAAATTAATGCTGTATCCAACTAGAGATATTTGGCAAACATGTTGTGATCAATAAAACAGAACAAGCATGATGATATGAGCAAAAAACGGTGGATTAGGAAAATTGGTAATGTGGTTGATGGCTTTTGATATAATCAATGTATGATGAAACGCCCCCCCTTCTAAGGGCCAAGCTGAGTTAAACCTATTCAGCGTGAAACGTGGCTACATGTATTTCTCATCAGGCCCTGGCATGAATTCTTTACAAGAAGTTGTCTCGATCTGCTGCTGTGCCCAACTTCAAAGACAAGGTCACTCTGTGGTTCTTTTGGCATTTCATCCTCCAAGAGTACAGCGATCAAGGGCTACTGAGCTACAAGTCCATGGCCTTCACGGGTCAGATGAGCGCATCGCCGGCCTCACTCTGTCTGAAAACCTGAAGATATCCTCTGATGAGATGTCTGTGCATTGAGGTTAAATACACCTTGTACATTATTTTGGAAAGAGTCAGAACTCCTGACTTGTGATGTAAAACGCACACATTAGCATATGAATTCTGTTGCACGAAAATGTATTTACAACGACTGAATAAAATGGGGAGCACAAAAATTAGCAAAGCCCACAGCAGCATCCTGGTTTGTTGGTTGCAATCTCATGGGTAACTATATTCAACCAAGACCTTCCCACAGGTCAGGGAGGCCTTGCAAATGTGAGTGATCAGCACATTGCCTCCCCAATGACTCTCTAAATCATGGGGACTTGCAAACATTTTCTCATGGGTCTAAAAAGTATGGTCTGTGATGTGGCAGAGAGCTGTATCGAAGCCAGCAGTGCGGGGATGGGACTGTGCAGAAGGTTGGTGTAGGAGACGCGATGCACGTATGTGGTGTGCACAGTGAGTCTTGGGGTTATTGTGAGGGTTGCATTCCATACCGCCCTCTAAATTAAGCCCCTAGTCTCTGCAATAGCGTTATGGATAAGATAATGCGGTGGTATCCTACATCTGAGGGTGCTGTCCCTCTACCCACCCTGGGGTGAGTCTTCTCTGCTTGCTATTGCCATCTTACAAAGGAAGTAACTTGATTATTGAATTAGAATAAAAGAGAATCTTGGGCCTCTCAATCTCCACCTGTCTCTTATCTAATAACATTAGTAGTTCTTAGAATCGGGATTGGATAAATTAGCGAGTGCTATAACTAATGCACGACAACGACCCCTCCAACAAGGGCGCAATTCACTGAGGTGGGCAGACACAACACTCAGCCTCCACCGCTAGACATGCAACAATGGGAAGGTTTTGGCCAGATCACGATGAGACTTGGCAATTAATCCTCGCTTTACCAAGATATGCTGGTTGTGAAATCTGTATTTAACTCTGGGCAGGTTCCACAGCACAATGGTATATCTCTTGGTGAGAGTAGTCCCTGAGTCTAACCATCGGAAACACTCACAACCCCGTTCTTGTGTAATGACTCCGATGGAAGCTATGAAACCAGCAGAGATTTTTCAACTGATCTCTGCCTCCATTTTGTAACAAATCATGTGCTGTTGTCTAATCACGAGCATTTTTCAGCTCCTTTTTCTTCAACATTGATATGAAAAACGTATATCAAACTAAATACTGGTAGTAAGAATGTGTCTGAGGTGTAACACACCAATCATTTTATTTAAACCATGGGCAGAGAGCACCCAGTTTCATAGTCCACTCGTTAAAATATGACTTAGTGAGAAAGTTATGAATCTTGAAACAAAGAGTCCTGTGCTGTGGTGTTGGTACTCCTGCTTCACCAAATGTTTTGGTGATAGTCAAATAACTATGAATGTGTCCCCTAATTGCCATTATGTTATTTAGGTGGGCGAGCCAGTGAAGGCTCGAGCCAGAGGCCTGGCTTTTGCTCAGTCCTGGATTTGCTTGGATCCTCGAGCCAAAACAAGCAGAGCCTTCGGTCTACCACCCTCGCCTAAACCTCATCCCCCAAGAATTAAAGTCAAAGCACTATCTTGTGGTGTAAAATAAGAGAGCGAAAGAGATACCCATCTACCTGCTGAATTGCACAGTCTGAAATTAGAAAACGTGGGATCAGTCCCAGCTTCCCTCGTTCACCAAACTGTCAGATCGTAGGCAATTGTTTTATTTCACTTTGGCTCCTTTTACTTCGTTATCATCACACATGAGAGCACCTTAAAATACGAGTTCAGGATGTGCACTGTACAAAACCTGTTTTGTTTAATTCTATAAACATGGGATTCTGCAATCCCTGTATAAACGCCTGTCTCTTATTCCTTTATAATCAGCGACTTGTGATGCACCTAGTCACCGGTTATAAAGAAGAGAAGTCAAAACTAAACTGTAACAAGTTATTACAGTCGAGTTCTGACATCACAATGCCACGCTGAGAGAGCCCGCAGCTGAGATTAAAGGTAAGTCAGGTCACGGAACAGCTGTTTAAAGCAACGAAAATGAAATGTTGTTCTTCTTTCTTCTGCTGTATTTTTCTAGCTTAAATTGACTACCAGAAAGAACATGATTATTTTTGCATTCCTTACAGAATTATAGAAAAGTTAAAGTATTTCTGCATGTTTCTACAAATGACTGCGAATCAGGCCCCCTGTCTAAATTGGTTATGGTACATACTTAGGTACATCCCAGATTAGATACTGGTGTACCCTTATAACTCCGTAGAATATGGTACTGAGGTACCCAGGGCATAGGTATACCATGAATCCCCCATGGGCTGATGCATGTATTATGCCACCCATGGAGGAGCACTCAAACTGTAACTACATGCCTGCCATTGCAGCCTGTGTAGGCACCACTTACGACAGATATAGGTTTTCCTATATCTAAGGTCACTGCACCTAAAATCTCATTACCGGATGACCATCTCTAAACTGGCTGTAACGAACCCTGTCATGTTTGGTATCAAACATGTTGGAATCATATCCGCATACTGTAAACGGTGTGGGAGTATGATTCGATGCACTGTAAAGCTCCTCCTGGAGGCCTTCAGTGCTTGTGGTACTAGTCTTCTAGACTCGGACAGCACAACATGACTACTGCCAACCAGAGACCCGATTCTGCCATCCTGCTGCTGAGCCAAGCTCGAGCAGGGGAAGGCAGAGCAAAAGGTATCCTGTCACAGGGAGGTATGACTACCTCCCAGACAGGGTTTAGTGTAATGGGGCCAGGTGGGAGCACTTGGCAGCGCCAGTCTGTTTGAAGGACACGTTTGGTGCCCTCCTTGCATAGCCCAGTTCAAACCAGCTCTGAAAGCCGTCGGCTCCTGCTCTGGCACGAAACTGTACAAAGGACATGCGAGTATCCTCCCCACTGTCCGACCCCTCCCCTAGGAGGGAACCCTGAATCGTCCCAACCCATTCCTTAGGGTACTTAAGGGCTTACCTGTAGGTGGGTCTCTAGATTCGTTGTGGGGCAATATTCATATCAAGACACCATTTCTTTGACCGTCTGGGCACTCTGGACTTCGCTGGACTTAACTCTGAGCATCAAGACTGCAACTGGTAAGACTCCTACTGCTCCTGGTCACATCGCCCTGCTTGTCTGCTGCAAATTCTGTGCCTGTGCTCCATACAGGAGCATTCCGAGGCCTGTGGACATCCAAAAACCTGAAGGAATCTCCCTTGAAGTGAAGGAGTCACTTCCCTGCATCTGCAGGCACCGCAACAAAGCTGACTGGTCTGCTTATCCTGAGCTCCCACATACTCCGAAAGGCTCAGCAACATAGGTGGTGGTTCTTCACGTCCCTCGAGGCCTGCCCTGTCATCTCACCAAGATTGAGGCCAGTATTCCATGTCAGAGCCACAGAAACCTAAACCCTGATTACCACATTGACTTTTCGTTGCAAGGGCTTGTTGGCTTCCTTCCACTAACATATTCGGCCTTCAAGTAGCCCCAACCTCAAGCATCTCCAGCGACCAAGATCTTTGTCCTCACCGCAACACTTGCATCTTGGGCCTGCATCTTTGGTAAGCTGCTCGAGGTCCTCTCACGACTCCAGTTCCTCTGGCCTGAATTTGAATTTAGTGGGCTCCCCTGATCACTCTGGGCCTGCCCTGACTGCCCTGCTTGTGTTGAGTCACCTGGACCTTGCTGGTCCCAACACCGTACCTTCTTCACTACATTGGCTGCAGTTGCAAAGGCTTGTTGGTGTACCCCATGGACACTGACCCCTCACCTCTCGACATCCGACTTGGGACATCTCGTGCATGGCTCCTGGTCGTCCACAGTTGTGTCTGGTCTGCACAGCTGCAGCTCCAAGCTCTCCGTCAGCTCTCCTACAACACCCAGCATCAGTGGGCATTCGTCTTCTGTGTCTCCTGGTCACTCCTGAGTGGCATAAACTCTGTCCCCTCTGCTTGCAGGTACTTCTCATCTTGAATCCACCTTTGGGTTCCACTGGATACTTTCACCTTCTCCAGCAGCGGCATCTTCCTGAAGACTTCCATTGAGTTTGACGGTGGTTTCCGACGTCAATTCACACCTGTGCACCAGGCTTCCCTGGTGTAGTAATCCTGGTAAATAGGGTATCCACGGGTGGGGTGGCTCTCCAACCTTCGGTCCTCCACGGGGTTTCTTCAAGGTCCACTGGAAAGGGTCCTTCTTTATAATTGCAACTGTGATTACCTATTGACTTGTATTGAGCCCACGGTCGTGTTCCCACTCTACACACGGCCTCCGTGGGGTTCCTGGTTACTTACCTCGGGTGGTTCCTTGGGTCTCCGGCACTATTACGTCTTCTGGGTATAGCCTTGACTTGAGTCATGGTTCGCATACCACTATTTTAGTATATGGTTTGGTCTCCCCCTGGCAACCACTGTGTATTCGTGCTACTTACCAGTCTCTATTGCAAAGTATTGTGTGCATTGTGGATATCTCCGGATAGGAGATATCTGAATGTGTTAGTGAGAATCTTATTATAAATACATATTTTTATAAATATACTGTGTGGTTCTTTTTCACTAAGGACCATATTTATCAAGGCGAATTGTGATCGCAAACGTTGAAATTCACAGAATTTCAGCGTTTGCGATCGCAATTTGGCCTAGTGCCATGTATGAAAGCACAACTGTCTCGCAAATTAAGGAATAAAAAAATTTGCGATTTCTTATTTTGCGAATGCATTTGAGGAATTGCAAATTGCGATTTCTTAAATGCAATGTATGAAGCACCCAAGTTGTGCGAATATGGCATGAGGAATCGCAAATTACCACCAACTACAGGTCGGTGGTAATTTGCGATTTCTTTCAAAAATGCAAATTTTTGCATTTTTCACAGTGGTGTGTGGCATACACACATGCCCTTAGGGCATGTATGTGCGCCACATGTGCACCCATGCTCATTTCAGGGGTGCATCAGGGTGTCCTTTTGACACCCTGGCACACTTGAAATTGCATTCTCAATTTGCAATTCTCTAATTGGGAATCGCAAATTGAGACTGTCTTCCCATTCATTCCTATGGCCCTCTAGGCCCATAGGAATGAATAGGGAGGTATTCCTTAATTGTGAATCTCAATTTGCGATTCGCAATTAAGAAACATGTAGGATTGGCAAAATGTATTGCAAATCCTGCATACATCACGTTTTGCGATTCTCAAATAGCGATTCTCAAAAGTTCTCTATTTGAGAATCGCAAAACCTAATATTGATACATATGTCCCTTAATCTATACCAATAAGATTATCTTCTGGTCAAACAAGCTGCTTTACACTCCTTCTGGACTAAGCCTGAAGGCTGCACTCCACAGCTACCACTTAGAGAGCTTTCTAAGGTTGTCTAAGACCACTGAAATCACCATAAGGGCTATCTGGATTGGTGCAGGGTGCCCACTTACTTAAGTGTGCATCAGATACCAGGCCAGCGTCTCACAGTCGTGTGCAGCGGTTGGGATTCAAACCTGCATTGTTTTACCAGATAATCTTGGTGTGGATTAATTGAAAAACCATCACTAATAGGCACATATAATACAGCTTAGAATAAGTAAATTCTACTGAATTTAGGGTTGTGTAGTTCAGGGTCTAGCACAACCCTTTCTCCAATGTCCGAGAGTTTAGTTTCCACTAGGTTAGATAGGTGCAACACCTCACTACAACTAGAACCATGTCTTTAGTTTGAGATACCAGTGTACCCCAGTCTGCTAAGTACAGTGGTCTAAAGGTCCAGGAATGAAGGACCCTGTGAAGCCTTAGAAAGATAAAGACCGGTTGCAACCCCACCATTAAGCTTAAAGACAGGTGGCAACCCCGCCATTAAGCTGCTCTTAGAGCTGCTACGTGAGGATGATGGTCATCCGGTAGAGGCAGAAAACAGGATAATGTGAGTGGGAATACTCCAGAAGAGGGAGCACTGGGGTCCTCCCTGATGATCTCAATTCTGAGTATGGGCTGGGGGACTCAAATGATTCCAACCTGCCAAACACTGACTCCTCAGGGAATAGTGCAGATGGCACAGAGGAAATACCCTTTGATCCACCTGGGAGGATCCAGAGTAGACCAAGGAGGTCTAGATCCTCCTCTAGAGAATGCATTGCTTCAGGCACTTCCATAGGGATCTCCATATCTAGTAAGAGGGACAACTCTTTAGACATTGAATACCAAATACTCAAACTTGAGAAAGTCAGACTTAAGCTCAGGAGAGATTAGTTGGCCCTTGATAAAGAGTCCCTGGAAGTGCCGAAGACTAGGAAAAGACCGGGACTAGGGTCCCATGGTGGCAGCAACAGTGCCTCTAGTATCAGAGAAACACATTTTGACAATAGGAACCTGGGAAGGATAATCCCTTCTTACCAGGAGGGGGATGATATCCATAAATGGATCATGTTGAACTTGGCCCTTTTTGTAGGGTCATCCCTGAACTTTTTGCCTTCCTCCTGTGTTTTTTCTGACCTGTTGTTGGCTGTTTTATGACTCTGGGCACTTTACCACTGCTGATCAGTGCTAAAGTGCATATGCTCTCTATTATAAATTGATGTATGGATTAGTGACTCCATGATTGGCTTATTTGGTTTACCTGTCAGACACTAGTACAGTGCACTGCGTATGCCAAGGGCTTGTAAATCAAATGCTGCTGGTGGGCTTGCAGCACTGATTGTGCCACCCACCGGAGCAGCATTCAAATTGTGTCTCAGGCCTGCCATTGCAGAGCCTGTGTGCAGTCTGGTACTGCCATGTTGACTTGGCAAGTGCACCCACTTGCCAGTCCCCAAACCTTCTCTTTTCTACATATCAGACACCCCTAAGGTAGGCCCAAGGGCAGAGTACATTGTACGTTAAAAGCATGCCCTGATGTGTGTGGCATGTCCTGATAGTGAATTACAGCCATTTTCGTTTTTCACTATTGCATGGCTATCGGTTCCCCATAGGCCAGAATGGGCAGTTTGATTATAACATCTTATAATCCTAACTGACTCAGGGAACTAGGTAGAAATTCGAGTTTAGTATACCTGAACTCAGAATGATAAAATACATCTTTTAGTGAAGTTGGTTTTTGAACATTCTGTGTTTGAAAATAACACTTTTAGAAAATAGGTATTTTCTTGCCTAACTATCCAAGCCTGCCTCTGCTAGGTTGTGTATTCCTTGTCTGGTTTGTGAGTGACAGGGGCTGGGGGACTCCCGGTGATAGGGTAAGTCAGCACAGGACTGAATAGACCTATCTGCATGTAGAGTGGTGGGAGGAGTTGCACCTGGGCCTGAATAGGGCTGTGCCAGCCTTCCACAATGCTGGCTCCACCTCCTGTGGTGCGTCTGATGACCCTGGCCCACACTGTCAAAGGAAAGAAAGAGTCCTGTAAACAAAGTGCTCCAGGACTGCACAGAACTCGTTTGGTCTAGGTACAGACACTCTCTGCCTTCACAGACAAAGGATTTTGGTGTATAAAAGGGGGGACCCAGACAACAGAACGTTAGATCACTTCTGGGAATCAAGACGAACATTTGCTTAGGAGAAGAACCAGGAAGCTGAAGGAGGAGACTACCCCTGTGCTGTGTGCTTGGGGGTTGACCTGTAGTGGTTGCTTCATTGCCAAAGAAAGGAAAAGAGGACAGAGTGTGCTTTTCATCAACTTGAAGAAGAATCTACAAGGGCTTGAACTTGAACTTGCCTCCTGCCTGAAGTCTCAGGGATACAAGACTTCACCAACCAGCTCCCCCCTTTATTCCCATGCTGGGAATTGAAGTGCCTGCTGTTGTGCTGGGCCTTCTGAGAGACTGCGTGTCGCTGGGAGCTGATAGCGCAACTCAATGTCAAGAAGCGTGTCGCCGCCGCAGCAGTTGCCGTCACATCGCCAAGGAAGCGTGCGGCCGCTGCCGCTGTCGCCATCGCATCGCCGAAGCGCATCCCATCACTGGAGAAGCGTGTCGCCGCTGCAGAGGTCACTGTCGCATCACTGGACAAGCGTGTCGCAGGGCCTGTCGCGGCTCAGAAGATCATCGAGTCGCCGCACGGCCGTGGGGCATGCACGCATCGCATCAACGTTGTCGCATTGGAACCAAGACGCCATTTTGTCGCATCGCACTGGGGAAGAGTATTGCATTGTACTGGAGAGCAGTAAGAAACCGACGCATCACCTCCCCACACAGTAAGGAAGCGAGCATCAACTTCCCTGCGCAGCAGTAAGGAACCGACGCATCCATTCCCCTGAGTGTAAGGAACCGACGCATCACCTTCCCGGCGACCTTTTTGTTTGCTTTGCATTACGCATCCAAGGTACTTTACAAGTAAAGTGTTGCATTTACAACTTGAGAGAACTGAGCTATCTCCTACTATTTTAAAGTCTATTTTTGAGTACAGTATTGTGGATTCTTGTTGTTTGGTCTTGTGTTAAGTGTATATAAAAATACTTATTTTTATAATACGACCTGTGTGGTGTCCATCTGTAGTGTTGTCACTGTATTACTATATGTGTTCACAAATGCTTTACACACTGCCTCTGAGAAAAGCCTGCCTGCTCGTGCCAAGCTACCAAGGGGGTGAGCAGGGGTTATTTTAGGAGTGTAGCCCCTTACCCTGACTAGACACAAGGGTCCCTATTTGGTCAAAGGCACCTACCTTTGCCAACTAGAGACCCCCAAATCTAACAGATCACTGCTTTGGAGAGGGCCGGCAAAGTTCAGAGGTCCCTCAAGAGCAGTGGGCAGCTATCCTGTGGCTCTCCTTTGCTAACAAAGGTAGAGATAAGCTCCTCACTGTTAGAGAAGAGGATGCTGACAATTGCTCAGTACTGAAGAGTGCTCTCATAGATGGGTTTGGCTTAACCACTGAACAGTATAGGATGAAGTTGAGAGACACCCAAAAAGCACAGACCCAGGACTGGGTAGATTTTGTAGACAGTGCTATTAAGGCTATGGAAGGGTGCCTTCATGGAAGCAAGGTACAGGATTAGGAAGGATTGTACAATTTGATTATAATGGTGCACATCCTTAATAACTGTCAGGACCAACTTTTACATCAGTATCTGGTGGACTGTGATCTGACCTCTCCCCAAGAATTGGGAAAGAAGCCAGACAAATGGGTTCGCACCAGAGTTAAGTAGCAAAAACCATGGTAATGGAGGTGACCAGAAGAAGCAAGATTCTTCAAAATCCCAGGATAAAAGTGGGGACAAAGGTAAAGATAAAAAAGAGTCTTCAGAAGGGCCCCAAAAACCTGCATTTGGGGGTGAGTCCCAAAATTCCAAGAAAGGCTAAAAGAAACCCTAGTGCTACATTTGTAAGATAAAGACATATTGGACAAGGGATGCTGATTGTTCAAAGGCCAGGGAAACTCATACTACCACTGCCTCTAAGGCACCTGCTCCCCCTAGCACAAGTACAAGTGGTAGTATAGCAACCAAGGGATTAATGGGGTTAACCTTGGGTTCTGAGATGGGATCTGACTTAGTCAGGACTCCAGCTCTGGTTGTTCTAGTCTGTGATTGTGGCATAGAACTTTGCACCTTACTGGTAAGTCCCACTAACTTGGGCAAGTACAGACAACAGCCTTTGATTAATGGAAAAGAAGCAATGGCTTACAGGGACACATGCCAGTGTCACTATGGTGACAGAGAACCTTGTATCTCCTGATCAGATCATACAAATGTACCAAGTCACCAAAGCTAGCAATGTCAGGACTGACCATTCCTTGGCAATTCTGAACCTCAGCTGGGGAGGGATAACTGGACCTAAAAAGGTTGGGGTATCTCCAGGCCTACCTGTAGATTGTTGGGCAATGATCTAGAAAGTTCAGCCTGGGCTGAAGTGGAGTTCAGGACTCATGCAGAGATGATGGGCATATCTGCGGTTGTGTTTGCTTTCACCAGGGCTCAGGCCAACCAGCTCAGCACTGACAAGGCATTGGATACTGGAAAAATGGACCAGGTGCCTCCAAAGAGAAGGAGCAGGAAGGGTAAAGAATTGCCTTCCTCACAAACTCCTAGTGAAGATCAACCTCCTGAGGGAGATGATCTCAGCCCCTGTGAAAGGACTGTGCGAGAGGAACTTGGGCCTGACCAGGTAGAGTTCTTGGGGGCATGAGGCCCTTGCAGTTTGAGCAGCAGACTTGCCCCTCTCTTGATCCCCTCAGACAGCAAGCTACTGCTGAGGAAGCATGGAATATCAGTGGGTCCCATAGGGTCTATTAGGCAGATGGGCTTCTGTACTCTGAAGGTATGGACCCCAAGCCTTGTACCACCAAGAGGTTGATAATACCCCAGAGGTTCAGAGGTTTCTTCCTCTCCCTGCCACATGGTATTTCTCTGGCAAGACACTTAAGTCAAAGCAAGACTGGGGACAGGCTTGTCCCTCACTTTCACTGGCCCCATATGTCTGAAGACACAAAGGAGTTTTGTCACTCCTGTGCCACTTGCCAAGCCAGTGGTATGTCAGGTGGCACCACAGAGGCCCCCTTAATTCACTTCCAGTGGTTGAAGTCTCCTTTGAAAGGGTAGGAATTGACGTTGTTGGTCCCTTGAACCCTCCAACTGCATCTGGGCACAGTTATATACTAGTGGTGGTGGACCATGCCACCAGCTACCCATTGGCCATTCCCATTAGAACCACTACAGCTCCTGTAGTGGCCAGGGCCCTCCTGGGAATGTATTCCAGAGTGGGCGTCCCTAAGGAGGTCTTAACAGACAGAGGTACATACTTCATGTCTTGTTATATCACTGCCACGTGGAAAGAGTGTGGAGTAAACTGCAATCTTACCACACTCCACCATCCACAGTGCAATGGGCTTGTTGAAAGGTTCAACCAGACCCTCAAGGGTATGATCATGGGACTCCCAGAAAAGCTTAGGTGAAAATGGGATGTCTTACTACCCTGCCCTCTCTTTTCTGAGGAACCTCTCTGTAGGCTTGGCTACAGACCTTTTGAACTTCTGTTTGGACATCCATTATGGGTCCCTTGTGTCTGGTGAAGGAAGGCTGGGAGCAACCTCTCAAGCCTCCTAAACAGGACATTGTGGACCACGTCCTTGGCCTGCGTTCACGCATGGCTGAGTACATGAAGAAGGTCAGCAAATACCTGGAGGCCAGCCAAGAACTTCAACCAGCTTGGCATGACCAACAGGCTGACTTGACTGTTTACCAGCCAGGCCAGAAAGTGTGGGTGCTGGAGCCTGTAGCCCCAGAAGCTCTCCAAGACAAGTGGAGTGGCCCCCACACCATCCTTGCACAAAAAGGAGAGGTAGTCTACTTGGTGGACCTAGGTACTCCAAGATGTCCCCATAGGGTACTTCATGTGAACTGCCTGATACGTTTTGTAGACAGGGCTGACATGGGCCTGCTCTTGGCAACTGATGAGGGGCAGGAGAAAGAGAGTGAGCCTCTCCCTGATCTCTCTCAGAACCCTGATGATGGGTCAGTAGATGGAGTAGCCTCACAGGCCAGTAGAAAATGAATGGTTGAATGGTAGGCAAGTCCTCAGTCAGTACAGACACATGTTCTCCCTAACACCCAGTCAAACCACCTGGTGCACCCATGAAGTGGACACAGGTGGCAGCCTGCCTGTAAAGAGTAAAATCTACAGACAGCCTGACCATATCAGGGATTGCATCAGGACAGAGGTCCAAAAGATGCTGGAATTGGGGGCCACTGAGCCTTCAGATAGCCCCTGGGCTAGTCCAGTAGTCCTTGTGCCAAAACATAACACCAAGGGTGGCAAAGAGAGAAGAGGTTTTGTGTGGACTACAGAGGTTTTAATGCAGTCACTAGGATTGATGCCATCCTATTCCCAGGGCACATGAACTTATAGATACTTTGGCCTCAGCCAAGTTTCTGAGTACTTTTGACCTGACTGCTGCCTACTGGCAAATCAGACTAGCTGAGGATGCCAAGCCAAAAACAGCATGTTAAACCCTTAGTGGGCATTATTAATTTATTGTGAAGCCCTTTGGTCTAAACAAAATGCACCTGCCACATTTCAGAGGTTGGTGAACAAAGTCCTAACAGGGCTGGAAGCATATAGTGCTGCATATCTAGATGATATTGCTGTCTTTAGCTCCACCTGGGAGGATCACCTGGTCCACCCCAGAAGAGTTCTGGAGGCCCTGCAAAAGGCAGGCCTCACTATCAAGGCCACCAAGGGCCAGATCGGGCAGAGCAAGGTTGGTCCACCTAGTAGATGGAGGCCAGGTTCAACCAGTGGAGAGTAAAAATCAGGTCATTGATTTCCTGGGCCTAAATGGATACTACAGAAGATTTGTCAAGGATTATGGGTCCATTGAGACCCCCCCCTAATAATCTTACATCAAAGAAAATACAAAAGAAAGTTCAGTGGACAGTAAGCTATCAAAAGGCATTTGGTGAACTGAAGCAGGCCATGTGCACTGCTCCCGTACTGCAAAGTCCTGATTACTCTAAAACGTTCATTGTCCAGACAGATGCATCTGAGATAGGGGTAGGGGTAGGCGTAGTGTTGTCACAACTAAATGCAGAACATCAACGGTGACTGCAGTGTCCTTAATTTTTGTAGACCATACACGGTTTGCCATATACTTAGCACTCAAGAGCAATCTTTTTCACAACATACTGATATCTGCGTACTCCCTTTAGGTTATTTTTACAAACCACCAGTTATTTTGTTTAGGGATGCTCACGTAATACCCTTGCGTTTCAAAAACAAGGGAACCCCACACGTTTGTGACCCGGGGTAAATAGATAGTTCAAAAAAACAATGGTCTGATGAGGTCAAAGATCCTCAGGTAGCAAGGCTACAATTAATAAATTTAAGAATAATTCAAATATATTCATTGGTATATTGAACCCTGTTGGATCCAATTCAGGGATGTATGCAAGGACACAGAAGAGTAAAGGAAGGCAAAGTTTTTACTGTCACTAAAACACTTCACTTCACGCACCTTCACTCTTGTTTGTGTGAGCACTGTATATAATGTATACTCTTGAAATGCAAAAATGACAGAAACGGAAGCCACTCCATTTTATGATGTTAAATAAAATGTGATGCCTTCCTTTACTCTTCTGTGTCCTTGCATACATCCCTGAATTGGATCCAACGGGGTTCAATATACCAATGAATATAATTGAATTATTCTTAAATTAATTAATTGTAGCCTTGCTACCCGAGGATCTTTGACCTCATCAGACCATTGTTTTTTTGAACCACGTAATACCCTTGGCAGCCAATAGGTTCCATGCACTTTCCAATTTGGACTCTCCGGATTGACAACCACCGTTGTTGATCAATTTTCAGGTCCATGAGGAGGATCATTTAGTTATCGTACTCCCACCCTCTAATGATAAATCAGCCCCAACCATGGTAAACATGGCAACCAACCTGAGCGTCCTAAGCTGGAACGTGGCGGGACTTCAATCCAGGTTCGGAGAACAAGATTGGTTGCGCATAGTAAAGGAACAAGACGTAGTCATGTTCCAGGAGACCTGGGCCACCGACGATCTTCATATCGAAGGGTTCCATTGTTTTAGTGTAGTAGCCCCCAGCCCTAAATTGGGGAGGCCATCAGGGGGGCTATTTATTGGGATTAACGTGGCTGTTGGTGGCAGTTTTAAGGTTCTTTCAACTAATAGTAGAAATTATCAAGTTGTCCTTTTTAAAAGGAGGGTTTGTTTATATTTGGTAAATTTTTATAACAATGATTTTTATTCCATCCCTAATAGAAACTTCATTGGGCTTTTTGATTTTATTTCTAACTTAGATAGTCAGTGAAACGTGGAGGGACCTACTGGGATTCTCTTGGGAGGAGATTTTAATGCTACAATCAATGGCGAAGGAACAAGTAATCCTGGGCCCTCGTCCCATAGGGGAGCAGAGTTAACATTGTTTTTAAAGTCAAATAACCTGACTAATTTCATGGATTTGGTGAACAGCCCTAATACCACTAATAAAAAATTACCAACATTTAGGGGAAGGGGTTGCTCGTCAAACATTGATTTTTTTTTTATTTCTCCTTGCCTTGAAGATCAACTAATGGCCGCTGAAGTAATTGCAATGGATTATGGGGATCATAACCCCATTAAAATAGTGTTGAGCTCTGCACCCCGGCCTGCGTTTTCCTTCGAATGCGGGGCAAAAAATCTCATGCCCTCAACTGATAATTTGAGACTAGTTTGGAAGGGCGCTGATAGTGGCGAACTTTTTAAAACATTAGTTAGAGGCAATATGCACCGTATTAATTCCTGCTTGTCACCACAGATTGCACACACTGAGGTAGTTCAGGATTTTTCTAAACTGTGCCTAGCTATTAAAACACTCCTGCTGAAACCTGCCCCTTTGGCAGAAAACAATCCTAGATGGTTCGACCGTGAGTGCACATTGGCCAATAGGAATCTTCGTAGGGCACTGTCACCGAACCCGAGGTGTGCCACAGACGTACAGTTGGCAAGGAGGGAATATAACATAGTAATCTGGAAAAGGAAGGGAACCCTCTTAAATGAACGCTGGGAAACTTTATCCCAGGCCGCAAGTACAAAGAAGGGTAACATTTTTTGGTCCGCAGTAAGGGAGCTTTGATCGATGGGTCAGTTATTAACTTCCATTAGTTGCAATATCTCAAGTGAGACCTGGGAAAATCATTTCTCAAAAATGTATGCTACCCCGCAACCAGAGCTTGACCAATATGATTATGGCCCTTTTACCACCGTTGAGCTAACCATTTTTGAAGTAGAAGAGGCTATCCTACAGAGCATGGGGAACAAAGCACCTGGCCCAGATGGGTTACCAGTTGATCTAATAAAATGGAAACCAGACTTCTGGGCCCCACTACTACTTTTAAATATTTTTAATAGCTTAACTCATGCCACGTTACCAGACACATGGGCTAAGAGTATCATAGTCCCAATTTTTAAAAAAGGAGATCGGTCCCAGCCTAGTAACTATAGGCCGATCTCATTAATTGATAATACCTTAAAAATACTGGGAAGAGTCCTGTATAACAAAATTTTAACCTGGATAGAGGAAAATAGTATCTTAGAGCCCTGTCAGCTAGGCTTCCGTAGCAAGGTTTGGTACCAACGAGCAATGTCTCAATCTTAATCTGGTTATTGGGAAATACATCATCGCACGGAAGTCTCCGGTCTATATGGCCTTTATGGATATGTCCTCAGCGTTCGACTTTGTCAATAGGTCGAAGCTCTGGGCAATTCTTTTGGCATATGGCTTGGACGAATCTCTGGTACATTTCCTAGCGCACCTCCATACAGACCTTCAGGCGCAGGTGTGGATCGGCATGGGTGGCGAGGTTTCAGGGGCCATCAAGGTAGGAAGGGGGGTCAGACAGGGTTGTGTCTTGGCCCCCCTCCTTTTTATTATTTATATTAATGGGCTAAACAATCTGCTTAAAACCTCAACCCATGACGTTCCCATGATCAATGGTAAAACTCTCCCTGTGCTATTATACGCAGACGATGCGGTCCTTATAGGCCGCACTCCGAACTCTCTGCGTAATCTAGTACGGACTTTTGTTGAGTACATGGATAGCTTGGACCTATGTGTCAATTTTAATAAGTCATTTTTAATTTCCTGTGGTCCTTGGAAGCGATAGTTAAGTTCCATTGTTGTGGGTAGCCAGAAATTGACAAGCACACGTACATTTCCCTATCTTGGTTTGGTCTTTGCTGCGAACGGCTCCTGGACTGAGCATCTTGCCCACTCCAGGAGCAAGTTCTCAAAGGCCACCACCTCAATCCTTAGTCTTCCCCGTCCAAAGACCACTGGTGCTATACCAGCCATTTAAAACATTTTTAAATTACAGTGTGTCCCTGTGGCCACCTATGGGGCTGAGATTTGGGGTATCGCAAATTGTTCCTGCATCCAGCAGGAAGAAAATAGGTTTTGCAGGAAACTTTTGGTCATCCCAATCTCTACCCCACAATACATTTGCCACAGAGAACTTAATCTTAATTTTATATCGGATTTTATACGCGCTATGGAAGAACCAGGCTGCCTCCCTCACCAGAGAGATTATTAATGATTGTCTTATGTGTGAGAAAGGGATGGAAATTCCTTGGTTGAGTGGAGTACACCAAAGCCTGTGCAGCGTTAATAAAGAAAGTATTTTCTCAAATCCAAATATAGCTGATACCGTGCCAAAAAAGGAGCTTAGAGATGCTCTTTACTTTTTATATAATACAGAAAGGATTGGTCTGGAATCTAAGAAATCTTCTGTTCTTAGTTACATGTCTATTGACCAGCACCATCATTCCCTACCTATATATCTGACCCTACGCATGAGCCGCTGGGAAAGGAGCCCATTATTCCGCCTTAGAGCAGGAACTGTTAGATTGTCACTGTGCTTTCCTCTCGGCTATCATCATAATCTTGATTATGTACCATGCCCTTGTGACGGGGTGAGTGGCCAATCAATTTTTTTATTTTTTATTTTTTTGTAAGTATTATATAAAATATACAAAGTGGCTTTTAAATCCATTTTTTTAAAAGAGAAGACCTATTAGTCTGGTTAATGCTTATACATGCTTAGTTTCCCTGGCTGATGAAGAGCTGACCCTTCGCATAAGCACCTTTTTGAGTATTGCCACCAGAGCACGTAAGACTATGCCCGATTGCTGAGTCTTTACCTGACTGACTATCTCTGTGTAATTGCTAGCTGATATAATGTTTTATTAATAGTAAATTATTTATTTATCACCAATGAAGTTCTTTTTTTTCTTTAATTTGTCATTAAATGTATCAAATGTTATAGTTATATTATTATAAATGTTTGATTATCGTGTACTGTCAATCCTCCATTTTGCTATTCATTTTTTATGATGTTGTGCTTTTATGGGTATTAAGTTACCCGAATAAAGTTTATGAACTGAACTGAACTGAACTAGGAGATTCCAGACAAGGGCATGGATTTCAGGCCCTTTGACTCCTGTGTGAGCACCCAGTCTGGGGCCCACTCAGGTGGAACAGCAAAGGGTGGAAGGAACTTCCAAGTTCTCACAAATGATGTGGTCGACTCTGTGATTGGCCTCAGACGTTTGATGGGGCAATACACGGATCAGGTGATGAAAAACCTTCAGGCTAGTCAGGAGCTAATAAAAGTAGTGATGTCTCTTATTCACAGTTGTGTACAATGATACCGGCCCTTAGATCTACTCATGATGTGCTTCTCACCGATCTGCTTGACATTCTTCAGGATTTTACCACCTTTTACGAGACTCTCAACTCCTCGTCGGCATAAGTTCATGCTGCCGCAGAGCAGGTGTTTCTGACTGGACTTCCCCTCCCAGCGCTTTCACTTGACCAAGCAAAGTTGCTTGATGCTGACATCAGTGACAAGGAAATTGCACAGCCATTGACTGGATGGCTACCATGAAGGCCCTGGGAGATGTTGGCCTCCCAATTGAATGCTATCAAATTACCAGACCCCCTGATAGTATCTCTGTTGGGCAACCTGTTCAGAGAGATCTCCACCACTGCAGCCCACTCCTGGGGGTCAACAGGACGCATGACTCCTTGATACCTAACCAGACCGGGACCTGCTTCAGTGCGCCAACTATCACCAGATATCCCTCATCAAAGCGGATGTGAAGATCACGGTGAAGGTCTTGGCCACCAGACTCAAGACGTATATACCCCTGTTAAAACACCCCTCGGAAGTTGGGTTCGTACCTGGCCGCACTTCGGCAAATCATCAAAGAGCACTCTCCCATGATCTGCTCGTGCACAATACTGATGAGAAGGTCCTTGTATCCCTTGACACTGAGAAGGCCTTAAACCTGGTGGTGTGGCTGGTTCTCTTTTGGGTGATGGAGACCATGGGCTTAGGGGAGTTGAACATCGCAAAGTCTGGTGGCTCTACAGTGACCCTACAGTCTCAGTGACCTGTGAGGGTTTTTCCTCACCTTCTTTTTGCTGTCCAGCGTGAGACAGGACAGTGGTGCCTGCTCTCCCCACTATTACATTTACTGTCACTGGAACCCTTGGTGGCTAAGATCCGCTGTACTCTCTGTATCCACAGCAGTGGGCAAAAGAATGGCTTTCTATTACGCAGATGATATCTTGGCAGTCCTCTCCAGCTCCTGTGAATCGATCCCAGCCTTCATGCACATGATTGGGTCTTTATCCACCTTCTTGGGGTACCGCATAAACGGGTCAAAATGTGACGCTATACCTTTGATGCTGGGGACCACGATGTGCCGTGGGTGGAGGCACCATTCGCTTGGCCCAGAAATACCTGGGGGTGTACCTGAATAGCGATCTATCTCAGGTAGTGATTAATAACAGTGTACCAGATATTGACAAGGTGAGGAGTGAATTTACCACTTGGCTGGCGCTGCTCATTTCCCTGTGGGGATGCTTCAAAGTTATCTAAATTAATGTGATGTCGAGATTTAACTACATATTCGAAATGCTTCCCTTGAATATCCCCGAGTTCTGCTAAGGGAAATGAACCAGCTGATTTGGACCTTTGTGTGGGAGGGATACAGACCTTGCCTCAAGGCAGCTAAGCTGCTGCCAGACAACTTTAGAAAGGCTCCCAAAGTGGTAGCTATGGAGAGCAGCCTTCAGACTTAGTCTAGGAGGAGTGCAAAGCAGCACGCTTTACCAGTGTCTAATCCTTTAGTGTAGGCTAAGAGAAAAAGAACCACACACAAAGGGCCCGATTCACAGAACTAACATAAGACAAAATCCTAAACTTACTACCATTTTCGTATTCACAGAAGGCACTTACTCATTTTGGTATTCACAGAAGACACTTACTCACTTCGGTATTCACAGAAGTTAGGAGTCCTAACTTTATGACTCCTAAATGCCTTCTGTGAATATCGAAAGTCTTAAAGTTAGGATTTTTCTCAGTTTAGGTGTCCTAAAGTTAGGACTCCTAATTTTACTACTACTAAACTGAGAAAAATCCTAATTTTAAGGCTTTCGGTATTCACAGAAGGCATTTAGGAGTCCTAAAGTTAGGAGTCCTAACTTTACTACTACTAAATTGAGAAAAATCCTAATTTTAAGACTTTCGGTATTCACAGAGGCATTTAGGAGTCCTAAAGTTAGGAGTCCTAACTATACTACTACTAAACTGAGAAAAATCCTAATTTTAAGGCTTTCGGTATTCACACAAGGCATTTAGGAGTCCTAAAGTTAGTACTTCTAACTTCTGTGAATACCGAAATGAGTAAGTTCCTTCTGTGAATACCAAAATGAGTAAGTGCCTTCTGTGAATACCAAAACGGTAGTAAGTTTAGGATTTTGTCTTAAGTTAGTTCTGTGAATCGGGCCCAGTATGTATAAAAATGTATATTTATTACGAAAACCCACTAACACTAAACAATGCACACAATATTGCAACAATAGATCAGTAAAGCAGCCCCAATACACAATAGTCCCCCGAGGGAGACCAAACCATGTATACTGTCGAGAGAAAAAGACCCTTCCCAGTGGACCCTGAAGACCCCCTGTGGAATACAGAAGGTTAAGGAGCCACCCCACCCGCGGATGCCATTGGTAGCAGGATACCTACAACCACTGTCGGAAAGAAAGGAGGACTTTAATAAATCCAGACGAAGTGATGATTCTCATGAAGCTTTAATGACTTTTACCACCGACAGGTCTCTTAACAGGTCTTCTCACCAACGTCTCCTCTGCCAGAATGTCCATCTCATTCAGAATCATGAGATGCACATTCTGTCACTAGGACAACAACAAGATTCCATTACAAGACATTGAGGAACATGCAAATTACAACACATCCCCCTTACAATAAAACAAAACTAAAACAAAATAAATTATACAACTTTTTTGCAGAAGAAACAACATACCCACAGTCCTACACAATCCCAGGACTTAAGACATTTGAGGTAATAGATGTTAATATAAAACATAATCCTCATATTTTGAAGGTATGAATTTCTGTCTACATGATCTTGCAACACAACCATCCTTACCCTCTGGAACACAACTAGGAACCCTGGCTGTACCCTGATTCATACCATCGAACTTAACCAACCTTGACATACTCCAAGTACAACCATTATTCAAAGTAACAACATTTTTCTTAATCCCCGTGATGACAAAAGGACCAGAAAAATTTGTCAACCCTTTAAGGCAATGTTTCACCTTCTTCACCCAAACTTTATCACCCACATTCCACACCTTCACCTTCACAGATCTTTTGTCATCATAACGTAATTTGTATCTTCTTTGATACTCAAGAAGCTTAGTTTTTTTCTCTTCCGCACTCACACCCTTGCTCACCCACCTTGGGAGCCAAACAGGATTTAACTTAGAACTCGCCAACCTTCCTCTCAACGCCTCAAAAGGAGACTTTTGAGAAATCACATTGGGAGCTGTACGATGCGCCCACCAAGTTTCTCTCAACACCTCTCCCAGAGAAACCTTGGTATCCAAAGCCCTCTGGACACAACTTTTGACCACCCTATTCATCCTTTCCGTGAGACCATTCGCTTGTGGGGAATATAACGCAGTCTTTTGATGCACAATACCTAAACCCACAAGAAAATCTTGCATCTCCTGCGAGACAAATTGTACCCCATTATCTGTCACCAGATACTTAGGCACACCTTCTGAAACAAAAACATCCTTCAGAAACTCAATCACCGTCTTGGAATTCACAGTGCCCATGCACTTAGTGACCACCCATTTAGAGGTATAGTCCACCAACAATACAACAAACCTCTCCTGATATGGCATCAACTCCAAAGGACCCATGATATCCAACCCCAATTTAGTCCAAACCGCATCTGGAACTTCCACTGGTGACAAGGGAACTTGGTTGGTCACATGAGACTTGTCATTGTTAGCACACAAATGACAATCTTTCACCACAGACTCCACCATGCTATCCATCCCTGGCCACCAATACCTTTCCCTGACTCTCCCTTTCGTGAGACTCCTACCAAGATGCCCCTCATGAGCCAAGTTGATTACTTTGTCTCTGAGAGTAACAGGCGGAACCAACCTATCACCCCTCAATAACTTGTCCTCACAAAAAGTCAAATCATCCCTAACACACCAAAATGGCTTTAAAACTGGATCAAGATCTTGAAAATTAGGCCAACCTCTAGCTACAATCCCCCTCAAAAGCAGAAAAACTTCATCTTGAGCAGCACCAGACGACCACTCATCCTCAGAAATCGCCTCCTCCATCACCCAATTCACACATGGTGGCTCCTCCCAGACCTCATTCCCACCTACCGGTAGTCTAGACAGACAATCAGCTGACTTGTTGTTCAAACCAGGTATATAATGAACACGAAAATTGAATTCTTGTAGTCCTTCACTCCACCTCTTAAGTCTGGGAGTCAAATGATCACTGTGGTGACTAGAGTATATTTGAACAAGAGGACGATGATCACACTTCACCTCAAACGGAATCCCCCACAAGTAAAACTTAAAATGGTGTATCGCCCAATATACACTCAACGCCTCTCTTTCAATACACGAATAATTAACCTCTGCATCCCTAAGGGCTCTGGAAGCAAATGCCACAACTTTCTCCTCCCCATTCTCCACCTGCGAAAGCACCGCCCCCAAACCCTTAAGACTGGCATCAGTCGTAAGAATGGTCTTTAACCTTGCATCAAAATGCCCCAAAGTTGGCATGGCTCCAATCTCTGACTTGACCAGCTCAAAAGACTTCTCACACTCCGGTGACCAATCAAAATGCGCTCCCTTCTTTAACAAAACCCTAATCGGTTCCACTACACTGGCAAACCCCTTCACAAATTTGGAGTAAAACTCCGCCATACCAAGAAAAGACCTGACCTGCTCCTTGTTCTCTGGAGCAGGAGCCTTCATTATACTCTCTGCCAACTTAAACTTTGGTTGTATGCCATCACCAGAAATGACATGACCTAGATATGTTACCGAATTCAATCCAACTCTACACTTTTCCTTCTTGAGGGTGAGACCTCTATCCCTCAGCTTACTCAATACCAACCTCAACATTTTTTCATGCTCACTTCTACATTTCCCGTAGACCAAAATATCGTCCTGAAAAAACAAGACATTGGGAAGATCTCCTAGCACCATCTTCATAATCCTCTGAAAACACGCTGCTGCCGAAGCTAGCCCAAAAGGCATTCGCAAAAATCGGTAAGCTCCTAAAGGAGTAACAAAAGATGTTAGATGTCTCGAGCTTTCATGAAGCTTAATTTGATGGTACGCAGACGACAAGTCCAACACACTAAAAATCTTTGCCCCCTTCAACAAACTAATACACTCAGATATGTTTGGCAAAGGCTGTCGATCCACCCAAATCCATTCATTTAACCCACGCAAGTCCACACACATCCTCACAGCAGACCCACCATCCTTGGGTGCTAAAACTATCGGAGACAACCACTCTGATGCCTCGATCTCTTCAATCACCCCCAAACCCAGTAACCTCTTCAACTCTAACTTTAACGGCTCCATCATCAGGTTCGGTACCCTGCGCACTTTATGTACACAAGGTCTGGCCTTATTTTTCAAAATAATTCTGTGCTCAAAACCAATCAAACATCCTAAGGCATCAGTAAACACATCCGGAAAGTCCTTGACCAACTCCTCATTGACATCCCCAGCACCAATTGACGCAATCTTCCCACATGAGCACATTTCATCCAATAACATGACTTGGTTTTTCGGATTGGAAGCATTGGGATTCAAAATTATTCCCAAATCACGTTGATGCCTCCATCCAAGTAAATTATCCCCCCTCACCGCAATGTACACTTTTCCTGTTATCTCTTTCTGTTTAAAAATGATCCTAGCAGTAGTATAACCCACAATGTCCACTCGAGAACCCCCATAACTAAAAGGAGCAATATCTGGAGGTTGCAACACTACACTTTCCAACCCAACTACCTCATCCCAGATTTTGTTACCAATTAGTGTGAATGGAGAGCCAGAGTCAGCCATGACAGTGAAATTGTTGTTATCCACCAAAATGTCACAAAAAGGCATAATCACCTTCCCGGAATCTACTTTGTCTTCTACCACTGAAATATTTGATATAACCAAAGTACGAATCTTGTCAGAAGAACTTTCCGCATTGTGACTTTTCCTTGCAGACTTACAAACCCTGGCATAATGTCCCTTAACCCCACAATTCAAACATACTGAGTCTCTGGCATAACAATTAGGAAAATTTGAGGAATGCGAGAAACTCCCACATCTGTAACAGCGTACCCTCTTAACATCAATGCTATTCTTCACCTCCCTATCAAAAGTACCCTGTTGGCGAGGATCACGCTCACTCCGCACTTGAGTATCCTTCTCTCTATTGCCAGCAGTATGTGCATGAGTGTTCTTGAGAGTACTCTTATTCTTTGATCCTGACGACACTTTGGCAATGCCATCAGAAAAAACATTCTCATCATCATACTCTGACATAGAGTGCACACTTCCTTGGGGTCTTTTCACATTATCACTGTGGGTTTGATCAATATCCTCTTTGTCTTTCCTGATCTCCTTCACCCACGAGGATGTATTCTCTACTCCTTCCACAATTGCGATAGCTTCAGTTAGTGAGGGGTTTTTAGACAGTAACTTCCCTTGTACTCTTGAGCTATTGGTACATCTGACGAGTTGATCCCTTACCAAGGAATCTGACAACTCTCCAAAGTCACATGTACGTGCTAAAGTCTTTAAAGAAGCTACATAAGTACCAACTTTTTCAGTAGGACCCTGAACTCTTGTGAAGAACCTATGACGTTCCAAAACCACATTAATCCGTGGACCAAAATATTGTTCTAACATAGTCATGGACATTTCATAAACATCTGATGGTTCTCCGTCCCCATTACCAATAGTTAGAGGATCCATACTGTCATACGTGTTTCTGCCTTCAACACCTAAATTATGCAATAGTATTGCTTGTTTTCGTACAGCAGAAAACTTTTCTCCCCCAATAGCCACTAAATAAGAGTCAAAAAGATTTCTCCATCTTTTCCAATAGCCTCGAAGTTTGAAGTCCAAATCCAAATGGGTTCGCAGGGGAATCGGTGGTAGTGGCTTGTCCCCAATCAAGCAACTCGTCGCCAGTAATAAATCCAGACGAAGTGATGATTCTCATGAAGCTTTAATGACTTTTACCACCGACAGGTCTCTTAACAGGTCTTCTCACCAACGTCTCCTCTGCCAGAATGTCCATCTCATTCAGAATCATGAGATGCACATTCTGTCACTAGGACAACAACAAGATTCCATTACAAGACATTGAGGAACATGCAAATTACAACAGACTTCCGGTCGATGCCGCTGCTGGAAGGATGAAAGAGTCGGTTGCAAGGTCAACAGAGTCCATTGGACGAAGACAGTCTGTTGGAACAAAGACAGAGTCTGTTGGAACCCTGATGCGGGTTCGTGTAGAGAAGTACCTGTTAGCAGAGGGGACAGAGTCCATGCAGGAGACCTGGAAGACGCAGGACCCTGAAGTCAAGAAGAACAGGATACTTGTTGCAGAGCCCAGGCTCTGTTGCGCCGAACCGGTAGCTACACCCGAACTACTGTGTCTTTGGAGACGGGCGCGTTGGTCCGATCACACAACTGCATCTGTACGGGTCAGTTATAAAGGGGACAGACTCAATGACAGAACCTTCCGTAGTGTTCAACTCCGTTATCGCGAGTCGGTTGAGTTAACTGAGGCGGTCACCGGGAAATCAAGTGATGCAGTGACGCAGTGCACAGGGGTTCGGTTCCACGAGGGATGCTGAACTCAACTGGATGAGAGGACAGCTCAGGCCTCGAAGGGATGCAGAACCACCGCCTGTGTTGCTGAAACTTTGGGGAGTCCGGAGGAGCTCAGGCTCTGCAGTCCGATCGGTTGCGTTGCGGTGCCTGCAACTGCAGGGGAGTGACTCCTTCACTTCAAGGGAGATTCCTTCAGTTGTCTTGGAGTTCCACAGGCCTTGGTTGGACCTGCATGGAGCACGGCACGGACGTTGCAGAGGGCTTGCAGGACAAGGAGGCCAAGAGCATCAAGAATCTACCCCGGTGCGATCTAGAGGTCCAAAGCGAAGTCCAGAGTACCCAGGCGGTCGAAATAGAAGTGATGTTGATCTGAATCGAATCCCACACTGAATGTAGGGACCCATCCACAGGTAAGTCCTTAAGTACCCTAAGGTGAGGATTGGGATGATTCAGGGGTCCCTCCCAGAAGAGGGGTCGGACAGTGAAGAGGATACTCCTGTGTCCTTTTTCCAGTTTCGCACCAGAGCAGGGAGCCAACGGCTCCCTGATCTAGTTTGAACTAGAGTATGCAAGGAGGGCACCAAATGTGCCCTTTGAGCAGACTATGTGGCACTGGTCAGTGCCCCCACCCCGGCCTAATACACAAAATCCTGTCTGGGAGATGGTCACACCTCCCCATGACAGGAAACCTACTGTCCTACCTTCCTCTGCTCGGGCTTGGCCCAGCAGCAGGAGGGCCGAATCGTGTCGGGGTCGGCAGCAGACCTAGGTTGCTGTTAGGCTCTGTAACGTCGGTCCCGGGAGCACGGAGTGCTCCCCAGAGGAGCTCCACTGTGGATGGAATCATACCTCCAACACCGGATACGTGTTGAGGTATGATTCCAACAGGTTTGATACCAAACATGCCCAGGTTCATTCCAGTCAGTTTTGAGATGGTCATCGCGTAATGACTCTTGGCCTATCTATTTCGGGATGGCTGCTCCACTTACAAAGCCTGGAGGATGGACTCCAGGGTTTGTAGGGCTCTCCCGCTCATGCAGGGGCACCCTCACACTTAAAACCAAGAACCCTGCCTTTGGGACTGAAAAGGCCTGCCAGAGGGGTGACTTATAGGGTCCAAGTGCACATGGGGACAGATATAAGGAAACATATCTCTTGTGAGAGGTGCAAATGCTGGAGCGGGTAGTACAAAACATTTTGTATACCCCATTCTGCATGTTTATATTAATCCAAATAATCAATTAATTGTAATATTATTAATCTGTTTGAAGTGATTAACTCACCAACTATATTAACAAGAGAAATATACGTGGGAATTGCACTTTGCATGGCTATATTAATTGTGAATTAACTTGTGTACGCATATTAATAGTAGAAAATTAGAACATTATATGTTATATGTTGCTTTAAGTGATGTATTTGTGATTTGTGCTTTATTTAGTGTGTATAAACCGCTCTGAGTGTTGCTTCTGCTAGTTAAATACACACACATATGGGTATTAGTAAGGGGATAACATTTTATTAGTCATTTCCATCTTTTAATTACGTTTTTGTGTTTCTTTTGCTTAAGTTGACCATTTCGGCCTATACAAGATGGCTGATCAGGACGGTAAACGTGACAACACGAGGTTCTGGGTGAAGTGCGCATGCGTCACCGCCAGCAACAGTGGCCTGGACCTGGAACTCATCCAAGACTAAGAGACAATGCCCAATTTAAAAGCCGGAACAAGCAAGTTCGATGACTTCAGCTACGACACCCTGGGAAACGCTCATCTCCAGTCGAAATTTACCAATGAGACCTCTCTAAATCCAATCTTGATACATATTTGTTAGTATTTTCATTATAAAAGTAGGTAGGGAATTAGGGTAGGAACGCTACGCTACGCTTTGCTACGACCGGCTCGCTCTTCTTTGACGAACTCGATTTCCTGACGTTATGCTGACGGAGAGGACGGTGACACTGCTGGACAGCTGTTATCCTGAATCTATGAGAGACTGAATTGCGGCCTAAACTTTGAATAAATTCGTCTTTGACTGATTGACTTAGAGGACGACTTTAGCAAGAATAGGTAAATATAATGCTCTGAAATGCTGATGATGATGAATTATAATTTTCCTTGCAAAATAATGTAGATAAAGAGTATTTGATTAATTGACAAATGTGTTGTGTCAGTTTATTTGAATAAAAGAAATGTGGTAAGGAAGTAATGTATAGATAGACAAGCATTATTCATTAAAATCAAGTAAACAACTAAATGATTCATCCCCTTATGGGAGGGTTTAATGTCAGTGTATTTAGGGTGGGGCGAAGGTATTCCTCTCATATCAGCGTTGTGAAACGTATTTTCCCCCAGAAAACAGGTCAACCGAGTGTAAGTATATTGGTGTTATGGGCCCCACCAATGAATGTATGTGAGTGAATTGGATGCCGAGGTAGTTGGTCTGTGCCAAAGGGGGAATTTGACGTTCGGCGCTGCATCAGTTTTCTGGTAGCAAGACGATGGTTTTATTGTCTTGGTTTGGTGATTATTGCTTGTAAATAGCTTATTGATTATTGGTTATCGATACTGGTTATGTACTAATACACTATGTTGAGTTACGTCGAGTTTTATATTGTTAGCACGACTTCTGGGATGTAGGAAGTCGGAAGTTTGTAACGGTTCCGTAGTAGAGCATAGGTAAGCGCTGCTCTCGGGAAAGACGGAATTGTTGTTATCCTGTAGGTACATAGGAGAAAACGTGTGACGATTGAAGTTGCACAACGCATTGTCTGGGTTCGATTCGGTGACATCGCCGTGTGTTGCCATGAGAGACATTTTCTGTGTGAGAAAAGTGTGTATGATAGCAAAGGTTACCTGTGAAATTCTGGTCTTAGGTACCAGGGATCCAACTGGCATTCCGATAACGCTTATCACTGGAAAGGTAATAGGTATTCTCTGAGCTTGTTAGAAGGACAAAGGAGAGGTAAGCGCTGCTTTGTTAACGTATGTCATAATTCTGTAGTACGACAGACTGTTCGCTGTTCTCGGAAAAGACAGGATTCTGTGTGAATGTACTGCATTTTCTAGTGTGAAAGTGCGTGAATGAAATAGAATTTGGGTTAATAGCGAAACTCTGGGTTTAATTCTCAGGAGCATTGGGTCTCCAAATATGTGTTTTAAATACTAGAGAAACAGTTAGCTAATGCTTGTTAGAAGGGTGAAATAGAGGGATGTGCTACTTTATCAACGGAAATAACGATTCCGTAGTAGGGCAGAGGTAAGCGCTGCTCTCGAGAAAGACGGAATTCTCGTGGGAAAGGTCTATTGCTATTCTTTGGTTAGCGAAGCGGACAAATGGAGACGTTTTTATGTTGTTACTAACAGAATTGTAAAAAATTTAAACAAAAACATACTGAGCAGATTTGTAAAGGAGGGGTAGACAGGAGCAGGAGCTGCCGCAGCGGATGCTGACGTCAGAACGACCGCGCTGGGATTGGACAGTCAGTCAGAAACGTAAAACGCTCTGGATTGGTGCGTTAAGTGTGCACCGTGTTGCAATTGGAAAAATACAGGGTGACGTAGACGCTCCGGATTGGTGCGTTAGTGTGAGTCGCGCTGGGATTGGAGGATTGCGATAGTGACATAGACGTTCCGGATTGGTGCGTTAGTGTGAGCCGCGCTGTGATTGGATAGAATATAGCGGTACAGTTGCAAGGAGAAACTAGAGAGATACGAAAAGAAGGGAAAATGTATTACGATCCACCAGAAAAAGAGAAAAAGTCATGGTTCGGGAAAATTAAGAAGTGGTTTAAGAAAGACAAGCAGGTCAAAACGAGGGAAGGACAGTTACTTCCTCCGCCGAAAACCCCTGCATCTTTAATGATTGCGAAATATGGATATCGCACCTGTATTTGGTTAGACAACTGGGTCAAGTATACAAAAGAGGACGGAGTGTTAGCTTTTCCAGAACATGGTTCATTTAATTTGGCCGTTTTGAGAAATTTGAGAGAGAAAATTATGAATTTAGAACCGAGACCTAGACCGAGTCAATTTGAAGCTTTGACGGAATGGGAAGACGAAATGCATGACCGAGAAAGACAGAGAAACGGTAGAGGATATAGGTATTTGTTTGGCAGATCGTACGGACAGGAGACACATGAGGATCGAATGAGAAGGTGGCGTAATGCAAGTATGATGGAGGGTTTGTTTCCCGTAAGAACTGCAGGAGAGCATGAAGGACGAAAGTGTGTAGAAAAGAGGCATAATGTGGAATTGAGAGGGTATGGAGTGAATGAATCTGAGGATGATGTTCTTGATGATATGTTCTATAAGAATCCACCACCATACCGACCAGAACCAGAAATAAGTGCCCCAATGAAAGAAACAGTACGAATCATAAAATCGGAACCAGAGTTCCAAGATTTGGAAAGAAATAATCCTAATAGAGAGGTAGAAAAGAAGTCTGGAGGAAAATTTGATGGAGAAAATTCAGTAGAATTAGCCAAAACAACCCTAGAACTAACGGAGAAAATAAGAGAATTAACTAAGAATCTGGAAGCAGTAACCGTACCAGTAACAATAGGTCCAGTAATGCCTATTTTTGAAAAGCAAAAGGACAGTGAGAATTGTTTGAGAGTCCCTTATAAGAGTAATAAACCAGTTGAACAACCAAGAGTGAGTCAGGGTGAGAATCCATGGAGACAGACTATGAGTATGATTGAACCAAATTTTTCAAACAACCCGTTTGTAGGTCAGAACTGTGCAGAGAAGCGTATGACAATGATAGAGACCATGTCAGAAACACAAAAAGATTTTGGACAAGGAAATGTAGAGAAGCCAGTAGGACCATCTACAGAGGAGATGAGTGAATGGTTGAGAAGCTTGCAAAAGAAAGACAAAGAATCCCAGTCGATAGATGTAGCTAAATTACGAATGGTACTGGAAGAATTAATAGTAGGTACTATCCCGACAGAGAAGTTCAAAACGTACCAAGATGAGGAATTGTTATTTCTATGCAAAAGCATAACATGGAGAGCGAAAAATCTTCATGAAAGATTAGAAGAATTTGCAAATGAAATGGGCATTGATATTGAAAAGGTAAAGGCCTTGCAGAAACCCTATTGAGTAGATTTCACTGAAAAAGACATTGAAAACATGAATACTATGAAGAACCAGGCTGAATTAGGCCTGGCGGCGCAGGGTATGCCTGAAATCTTCTGAGTTCGCCTGCTTAATTGTACAGAGACACGGAACACTCTGTTGGCATAGGAACTTCAATTTATTAGCTGCAGCTAGGTACAGTTGTCCTAGAAGTACATCAGTGGTAGGTTCTCAGGAGACTGCCACTTCAATCCGTGGCTCACAGTCTTTTATAGCGCTTAAATCCCCTAAAGCAACAACGCCCTCAATGTGCAAAAACATGTCATCCACTAGCAAACATTCCTTTTACAAGATACAGGATAACAGGTAATAGAAATTCCTTCCCTAGGGTCGTGTTCTCTACCTGACCCTATAGGCCAGGTGGCATGAGCATTCCTAAGTTTAATTAATTTACAACAGGACGTGTTTGTGTGATGCAGGTGGTGATTCGTAAAACAAAGGGAAGGCAGAGAAGGATCACCAAGGGTCAATAGATGGTTATCACGGAAATGAGTTGCTTCGAGCCGGGTCCCAGAATGTACTTTGCCCAGAGAGACAGGAAACAGGTCATTTAACATGTTACAGTTCAGTGTACGAAGAAATGCTACGAAGGTCGTCGGCGCCTGAGTGAGGGCAACATCACAATGATGTCAATAAGCAAGATGGAGCCGTAATCAAATTTCCTCAGACCCTCCTTTTGCCATTACTCAGGCAAAAAACACACAGGCTGTTGTTAATCAGAATCAACTTCAATAGTCATGAAATCTACAAGCTGTTGTTGCAGCATTATTTTCGTGTTTTCTGGGATACAGGATTTGGAACACACAGGGTGGCGCAGAGCCCGCATATAGCGGGACCACATTGTAGGCAAAGGCAACATGAGAAGAGAATAGCAAAAGTCGATCCGACAAAAGTAAGAATCTTCCATCCCCATGTAGACAGTAGTCCCCAAAACCATCCCATCAGAGACCAATTCCCTTCATCCTGGTGAACGGACTCAGCGATCTTATGTAGTTTAGAGATGGCTTGGTATACTGTAGGGGCGTTGCCTGGAATATAAATGCAACAGCTAGATCCGATCAATTTGCATACGCACCCACGGTCAGCAAGAATAATATCTAATACCATCCTGTTCTGAAGCATGACAAGGCGGTCAGCAATGAGTTCTGCAGTGAGATTACTCAAAGCTCCAGCTGTTTCATTGACAGTGGCTTCTACAACTCGAATTAGTTGTCTTATGTCCCTACTGTTGGCTATTGGGCCTCAGAATGGAAGGAGTCCTTTCAAGACATCCCTGACTTCTTGTCCTGACGTATCCTGGTCAGACACCCCCCTTCTTTTCTGTAAATGATGCTTGGCACCCGCTATATATGTAGGGGGCAACAACCAAGCGATATAACAAGTGCCTCTCCAATTACCAGGTAGAGAAGTGTAAGCCTTATTTACACACACAAAGTATGTATTACGTGAGGGGACCATGCGAGGCCAATCTGTCCCATTCAAGGTCACAATATGCTGCCATTTGCTTGTACCTTTATATTTTAACCCTCCTTTCCTAATACAGAATGGTGCTTGTCCAGGTATCACTAGAAAAGTTTGTCCTTTTCGAGAGGTTTTATTAGAGGGCAGCAAATACAAATCCGTAGATCTGGTTTGGCGATCAGCATATTCTGACTTCTCACTATTCGTCCCATATATTCTTTTTCTGTCCCGCCAACATAAATGGTATAGATGTGCTCCCAAGCTCCTTACGTATCGGGTATCACCATCTCCAGAAAATACCCAACTGGCACTCAATTCCCACCATGCACTACAAGAACCATTAAATGAAAAAGGAAGGGTAACGTATGGTATTCCAGTATTCACCGAACTTGGCAGAAGACCACAAACCCAACAGTTCGTCGCATTAGCAGCCAATTGATGTTGGTGTAGCATAGAACCAAATTTGTTGTTACGGAATTCACTCCTTCTCGACTCAACATGAGGGGGTAGAGTGACATGTGTATGCATTTCAACGGTAACTTTGGGAATAGGCTGCGTAAAAATTACATGTAGTCCCCATCCTATGCAAGACAATATAATACACATTAAAATCAATATTATTAAAGCCACCACAAAACGATTATGCAATAATTTACAATGCTTCGTGCTTGTTGTTTGTATTTTGTCCATTCCCTTTCGAACAGTCATTTCCATCTCTAAATGTTGCCCGTGACGGGAGGTTGCTTCACTCAGCTGTGATTGTCTGTAGTTCTTTTTATTTTCCTACAAGTCCCACAGGCCTAGAGCCACACCTTGTGTCACAATTCTGAGACTACGATCACGGCCCTGCAACATGTGGAAATTGGGATAAAGACAGTCAATGAGGTACTATTGAGGTATTCTTGTTCAGTCTGGGCCTCAAATCGTACCTCCGGGAACCAGGTACAGTTTTTTCTGGGAAAAGGAGATGTGGTTCAGTAGGGTCCAACTCCAATGCCGGTGGTATTGCTGCTTGGGCGACCTCGTCGTCTTTTCCCTCTGATCTGGCAAAGTCTAGGTGTGAATCGCTAAACGGTCCATATCTTGGTATCCTTTCGCTTTCAGAATCGCCAATTTGTTTACGAACCCACTGATCATAAGGCAATGGTAGGGGCACTTTCTTGCAATGTACCCCATGTACCCCGTTCTTTTTTCCCACCACTTTCACTGCAGTACGCGTCGTTAACAGTACTTGACGAGGTTCTCTCCAGCGAGGTTCCAAGTTCTTCGACCTCTGGAAGTTTTGAATGCAGACCCAATCTCCGGGTCGTATGGTATGACCAGGATCAGTTGAAGCCTGAGGCAAAGTATCTTGTAGCTGTTGGTGAAGGACACGTAATTTAGTGGTGAGATCATGCAAATAGTCAATTAACAATGGATGCTCTATCTCGGAGTATTTCTTTGGCCTTGGGACTCCCCAAACATTTGCAGGGCATCCAAATACAACCTCATAAGGACTAAGCCCCATACGGGAATGGGTGGCTGTTCTAGTGGATAAAAGAGCCAAGGGCAGAGCATCAGGCCAAGCAAGACCCGTGCTGGCTTGTATCTTTGCGAGTTTAAGCTTAAGAGTGCCATTATAGCATTCTACCAAACCCGCTGACTGAGGATGGTTCGCTGCGTGGAACTTTTGTCTTATGCCAAGGCCTGCACATACGTTCTGCATGATCTGACCCACAAATTCACTTCCGTTGTCACTCCAAATAATTCTGGGTAACCCAAATCTCAGCAGAAACTCCTTCAAAAGGACTTTTGCCGTGGATAGAGCAATATTATCTTTCAGGGGATAGGCCTCTATCCATCGGGAGAAGGCACATACCACAACAAGAACATACTTCAGTTTGGTACATCGTTCCATGTGAATGTAATCTATTTGCAACACCTCAAAAGGGTACATTGGGGGAGCAAAGTGGCCTGCCGGTGTTGGTGTTCCCTTCCCCGGGTTATGCAGCAAGCATATAATACAATGCTTAACCAGATTGTCTGCACATTTAGAGATCCCCACATTCTGCCATACCGGAGCCAGAAGTTTGCATATACTTTTAGCGCTAATGTGGGCTGGACCATGCGCCATGGTAACTACTGGGAGTACATAAGCATCTGGTAACAACCAGCGTTGATGTTCTGACAAGTCTGTCCAGCACCCTGTCACATCCAACCTTCCTATACTCTCTTTTCACTTACTTAATTCTTTCTCTGTGGCTTCTGCCTGGATCGTTTTCACACTGTCCACAGTATTCTCACACATCCCTCCTTGTGTAACCCATCTAGCAGAGCCCGCAACATACATGCGGCTTGTAGTGTCTCTAGCCGTCTCTTTCGCTATCTGGTCTGCGAAAGCATTTCCTTGACCTACATCATCAGTAATCTTCTTATGTGCACTACACTTCACAATCGCTATCTGAGTGGGCAAGGTGAGTGATTCAAGAAGGTCATTTACCAATTGGCCATGCTGTATCTTAGTGCCATGGGATGTGAGAAACCCTCTTTCCTTCCACAGGCGGCCAAAACTATGGGCCACTCCAAACGCATACTGACTATCAGTATACACATTCACCCTTTTCCTTTCAGCCAACACACAAGCTCTAGTCAGTGCTATCAATTCAGCTGCCTGAGCTGAATTATGCATAATACGCGCTGTTTCCACAACGGTGTACAAGGTAGTGACTGCATAGGCTGAGGTCGTTTCACCATTGGGAAGCTTAAAACAAGAACCGTCCACCCATAGGATCCAATCCGGGTCCGGGAGTGGAGTATCCTTTAAATCAACTCTGCCTCTTGTCTCTTCCTCAGTGCGGAGGAAACAATCATGCTGCTCCTGAGTACCGTTTTCTACTGGAATTGGCAGCAATGTCGCCGGGTTCAAGGTATTACATCGCTTAATGTGTATGTGGCTAGCCAAGAGCGTCAATTCGTACCCCGAAAGGCGGGCACTCGTGAGGTGTTGAGTCTTCGTTCTATTTAGGAGGGTGTCTACTGCATGCGGGACCATGACAATGAGGGTATTATCTAATACCAATCCAGCAGACTGGCGAATGGAAACGGCTGCGGAGGCTGTAGCCCTCAAACAGCTAGGTAACGCCTTGGCCACTGGATCTAACGTGGCCGAAAAATAGGCACAGGGACGTTGCTTGTCCCCAAATCGTTGCGTTAAGGCTGATAATGCGCAACCTTCTTTCTCATGAACATAGAGTGTGAAAGGCTTACTGTAATCAGGAGTACCTAACACAGGGGCAGAGCACAAGGCAGTACGTAAATCAGTGAAACTTTTCTGACATTCCGCAGTCCATGGAAGCGGGTGTAGTGTATCTTTAAGAGTGAGTGCCAACAAGGGTTTCGCCAGAAGGGAAAAATTGGGGATCCATTGTCTACAATAAGAGGTAATACCTAAGAAGGCACGCACCTCTTTTTGCGTACATGGAATAGGCATTTGGGCAATTGCTTGAATACGTTTTGGGGTCAATCGCTGTCCCTCCTTTGACAAGAGATGACCTAGATAGGTAACCTCTTGGCAGCAATATTGCAATTTAGACGGTGAAACCTTGTGGTGGTGGTCAGATAAGTGGTGTAACAGTGAAATAGTAGCCTTTTTACAAGTATCCTCAGAATCTGCTGCAACCAACAGGTCATCCACATATTGAATGAGAGTGGCACCTGGTGGTAAAGACACAGTATCGAGCTGTGATTTTAATGCTTGACTGTAAATGGAGTGGCTCTCACAATACCCTTGAGGAACCCGTTTGAACCGGAAGCTTCGGCCTGCTAAGGAGAAGCCAAAAATATCCCTACTTTCCTCAGCAATGGGAATGCTGAAGAAAGCATTTTTTAGGTCAATGACAGAAAACCAGGAGGCTGAGGCTGGTATCATCGTTAGCAGGGCATTAATATCCGGGACAACAGGGAATTGAGGTAGCACAATCTTGTTGACCTCTCTGAGATCAATCACAAAACGATAGACAGGTGGCTGAGAAGGGTTGGTTTGTTTAAAAACAGGCAGAACAGGGCTATTGCATACATTTCCCCTAGTCTCTTCAACCACACCATTTTGTACCAAATCATGAACTATAGTCAAAAGAGCTTTTTCGCCGTCACTGGAAATTCTATACTGTGGAATGCGAGGAAATTTAACATTAGGCTTGAGGATAACAATGTAGGGCGGGATCCGCAGGAGTCCCACATCTTTGGGGCTGGTGGCCCAGAGGGTGGCGGGAAGAGAGTGTAATTCAGGGAGAAGCTGGTCTTTAGACAAATACATCGGTGAGGTCACTTTCTTACCTAAGGTAAGACGTATACCCGAAGGGGAACAGTGTAATGTCGCATACAATCTCTTCAATAAATCCAAACCCAGCAAATTTTCGCCACAACCAGTTGTTAAAAGGAGCGGGGCCTCCAATTTGTAAGGACCTATGGAAATGGGCAAAGGGCGTGAAACTGGGTTTTGAACTGGGGCGCCAGAAAAACCTACAGAAACATTTGTACAGCCAGACAAAGGTGCCCCAGGGAGTTTAGAGTGAATTAAAGAACTCTTCGTCGCACCAGTGTCTAATAGGAATGGCTCTGTAACACCTAGTGCTACAACATCAACATAAGGCCCACTTTGGTCCACTGGAACTGATACTACTCCCTCACTTTGTCGATGGCTGTCCTAGCTAGATTGGAAATTCAGACTCTCATCCTCGGTATAATAATCATCATTGTAATAGTTGGTAGACTGAACAGTTGGCTGATCAAAATAATTTGTGGAGTTTCCAGGGGGCATGGAACGTTGGTTATTAGGTGATGTACCTCGTCCTCTACCTCTGGGTGCTGACTGATAACTACCCCGGCCTTGTGACCCGGGAATGCCGCCCGTACGCTGTAACAAAACCGGGCAATTATACATTAAATGGCTTTCTTCTTTACAGTAAGCGCATTGATTTTGGCCCAGTGGGGGTCGGGGATCAAAAGGCCCAGACCTCTGCAACTGTCTCTGAAATTGTTGAGGTGGCTGAAATTCACGTTGGGCAGGGCGAGGGGGATAAGCTTGTTGCAAAATAACTTTTGTTTTCAGCTCTTTAGTCTTTTTATCAAGTTTCTCTCTTTCCTCTCTATCCCTGTTTTCATAATACTGAGCAGTAGCCAATATCTGGGCAGAAGATGATACTGCCCACGCACTTTCGGAATTCTTCAATTTATTAGATATTTCCGGAACCAAATTAGACACAAATTTGTCTACAAACAGTCGTTGGCCACCTTCCGTGCTCATATCCTGACCACTATGATCAATAAACGTCTCCTCAAAACGAGTGAAGAAATCAGAGACGCTTTCATCCGCTTTCTGCTTACAAGCTGTTAACTTATCCCAATTAACTCGCAGAGGGGACATCATAGTTTTCAGTAAGGCAATGATCCTAGCTGGGAGTTCTGTAATTAAAGCCTCAGGTTTGGCACCACCCAATTGGAGTCTGTCCGCGGCAAGTATGGCAGCCCAATCACCCCCCAATTCCCCGGGATGGTCCTCCTTTCGAATCCCAGCCCATAATGGTTGTGGGACCACATTACCCATTAGCATGTCTATATCGGCCAAATTCATAATACATGCATCAACAGTTTGGGACAACTCTTTGTAGTACCCAGCAGGATTTTTACGGGGGTCCGGTAAGGACTGTTTAAGGGCCAATACCTCAGATCGTTTCCAAGGAACGTGCACCCACACACGTTGAAAGTGAGCAGGTATAAGAGCATTACCACCCTGAGCTGCAACCTCCTCTCTTCACACTGGGGGAACCTCTCTCATAGGATAGTGTTTTAATTTTCGTCTAACAGAGGAATCGCGTTCTGGCAAAGACCGGCAAACAAACATCATTCTAAAGGTGACAAGCGTTCTTACCGCATCCTCAACATCTGCGCCCACAATCAGCCCTTTACCAAACTCGGCCTGAACATCTAGCAGGCCCTGAGGGGCTGGTCCCAATCCCATATCCTCCCACTCTTGACCTAAAATGTTACACATAGTATCAAAAATATATCTCTGCGTTGGTGCCTCCCACTGCTGAAAGGTGTCCATAATATCTTGCATACTATACTGGGAGCCATTCGTGATCCACCTTCGGGCAAAAAGATCTAACACTTCCTGTTCATCAGGACCTGGGAGCTGACTACGAGTTTGTCTACGAGGAGGAACAGGGGTCATTTTAAGTGTCCCAAAGAGAGGGGACAAAAGGCCAGAAACGGTATCAACCATTCGCCTCCGAACGGAGGGAGAATTCGTCATTAGGACAGGAGACAGAATATTAGGCGGGGCAGAAGAGGGAGTAATAGGTACAAAGGGAGACGAAGGTAAGGGAGAGCCCGGTAATACCGGAAGAGGTTGTGATGGGGGTGCAGGAACCGATTGAGGAGCGACAGGTGGAACAACAGGTGGGACAGGTGGTAATAATAAAGGTGCATTTGCCCCTGGCACAGGCTGTAGTGCAAAAGGTACATTAGCCCCCTGGGCATAGGGCGGGGGTAACCTCAACAGATGGGACATTAAGGGATCCTTCTCAGGGTCCACATTCTTTTCTGTAGGGGAAATTGGCAACACTGGATAACATTTATCTACCGTCATACGATGTTGCCTATCTGAAACCTCAATCGCATGATCGGTCTCATTATTTTTAAACTGTTGGGCAGCTTGTATAACAGACATATCCCTCCTATCTCTTTTAGCTTGTTTTATTTCTTTCTGTTTGGCCTCCTTACGCCATAAGCGGAAAGAGTCAAACATAGCCGGCCGGGCTTTTCGTTTAAACAAAGTTCCCTCCAAATTATCTAAGATATTGAGCTCAAAACTGCTATTCTGCGGCCACCGTAAAACACCATCTTTCCTAGTATAGCGAACCCACGACTCATTAAAGGCTATGGGGCCAATACCATGTTTAGAATATACTTCATAAGTGGGAGTCCCGGCTGGAGGAATTGGACAAGAGTCCGCCAGTCGGGAATCCCTATCGCAACAACAACAACACCATCTTCTAAACTTACTGAAACCAGGCATCGCTATTACACTTGTTTCCTCACAAACTTCAAGGGGTTAATTAGTCACTTTATAGTACAAAAACTGCACTCACCACTCGGTTTCGGCTTTTGCAAAAGTCGAACAAAGACAAAACAAAGACAAAGGAGTGGCCACTATACTTAACTTAACCAGATGTTTTCTTACGCCAACAGAGGTCCGTCTAATGTCTCGTGATACCAATCATCATCGAAGGAGCCAAAGCATGGCGGCAGTCAGGGCAGCAGGTCTTCGCAGCCGTTAGAAAGGAGAAGCCACACTGTAAAAACCTTCGGTCCACTTACGACATGCAGGGGTCGATCACGTGGTGCGCGTCCTGCGGAATTTCCTTGCGGGGCTCCTCACGATCCTCGGGCTGGACCCACGACCTCTGAAGCCGCCTCACAGAGGGCACCATTTGAAGAACCAGGCTGAATTAGGCCTGGCGGCGCAGGGTACTCCTGAAATCTTCTGAGTTCGCCTGCTTAATTGTACAGAGACACGGAACACTCTGTTGGCATAGGAACTTCAATTTATTAGCTGCAGCTAGGTACAGTTGTCCTAGAAGTACATCAGTGGTAGGTTCTCAGGAGACTGCCACTTCAATCCGTGTCTCACAGTCTTTTATAGCGCTTAAATCCCCTAAAGCAACAACGCCCTCAATGTGCAAAAAAAAAACATGTCATCCACTAGCAAACATTCCTTTTACAAGATACAGGTTAACAGGTAATAGAAATTCCTTCCCTAGGGTCGTGTTCTCTACCTGACCCTATAGGCCAGGTGGCATGAGCATTCCTAAGTTTAATTAATTTACAACAGGACGTGTTTGCGTGATGCAGGTGGTGATTCGTAAAACAAAGGGAAGGCAGTGAAGGAACACCAAGGGTCAATAGATGGTTATCACGGAAATTAGTTGCTTCGAGCCGGGTCCCAGAATGTACTTTGCTCAGAGGAAAAGGACAAAGGTCATTTAACATGTTACAGTTCAGTTTACGAAGAAACGCTACGAAGGTCGTCGGCGCCTGAGTGAGGGCAACATCACAATGGTGTCAATACGCAAGATGGAGCCGTAATCAAATTTCCTCAACTACAGGACGAATAGGTCAGATTAAGGATCTAATTATTTTGTTGAGAAAATGGGGAGACGTGGACAAATGGAAGAGCAGATAGTATCGTAAGCAAGACGAAGTTTCAGACAAAACATTTTCAGCCTATCCGATGAGAGAAAAAGAGAAGGTTGTGACAGAATACCCTATGAGAGAGATTCCAGGAGGAGGATATGTTCATGTCCCATGGACTAGACGGGATATTTTGTCATTTACGAATGACTTCCCTCGACTCCGTGAAAAGCCCGTCGAGTGGTATAGACAGGTAGAAAGATTTGTGAAATTATCCAAAGTATTGTGGATTGATTTGAATAGTTTGTTTGACATAATTGTACGAGCTGATTTATGGACAGAATGCATAGATTGGCCAACCCAGGAATACCCGAGGGATCCTAAGACAGGAGCCCCAGACCCTGAGGTAATGGAGAAATACGAACAGGTTATAGCATTTTTGAAGAACAAAGTACCCCCTAAGGAGACAGATTGGGTGAAAATTGACAGAACACATCAGGAAAGCAAAGAATCAGTACATGCCTATTATAAAAGGTTAACTTTAGCATTTAAACAATTCAGTGGAGATGAGAATTTGAGTGACAAGGATTTGAGTCATTTCGTATACAGGTTTGTATATGGTCTTCGTCCAGAAATTAGTGAAATGATAAAACAGCATACGGTAGATTGGCAAAACAAGAAGATAGATGAAGTATTGAGACATGCTAAATATTTCAGTGATGAAATTGAAGCAAAACAGCGAAAACTAAAAGAGAAGGCAATGTGGGCACAGGTAAAAGTAGCAGAGAGACAAGAAGCACAATTAGTGGAACAAGCAGGGTCAAAACCGAGATTTAATCCTGGGGAAAAAAAAAGGGAATATTGAGGAAGCTAAAAAGAAATTTCCGTGTCATAATTGCGGTAGGATAGGGCAGGGTGTAACACAACAGAATCAGGTACCAAAACCACCTTTTCCACAGAACAAAAATTGCCAGAAGTATAGTAAGGAGAATGGATTCTACAACGAAGAACAGGTAAATAAGCCACAATGCGCTAGCGCTGCTTCGCAGTATTGGCTGTAACGCGATGAAAGCGATTCAGAAGAGGGTTACTGACGGTGCCGAAGGGAGGAAGAAGAGTGCGTACTTGGCGCAACTCTAGAAATAGACCAGACAGGCCCATTTGTAGATGGAAAGGTTAATAATGAAAATGTTACTTTCCTAGTTGATACTGGTGCTACTCGATCAACTGTTAGATCAGCTGATGTCAAGAATCTTCCTCTCTCGGATGAAACGATCCAAGTAGTTGGTGTATCTAACAGACAGATTAAAACGTACCTTACAGAACCAGTAAAAGTTAGTATAGGGAAATTTTCTGAAATGCACAGATTCGTAGTGTGTGACACTAGTCCTGTGAATTTGTTAGGTAGGGATTTATTGTGCAAGATGAATTGCACTATATTTTGTACTCCAGATGGAATAGCTTTTGAAACACCCGATGATGATGTGTTGTATAAAATGACACTGGCTAACAGAGAAAGTGAAGTTACTGAAACATATGCTGTATTCAACCCTGACGAACTACCAAAATAATTGAAAAATCAGTAAAAGCAGAAGTTTGGGATTTCACAGGAGAAGATGTTGGATTGATGAGGAATATAGATCCAGTAAAGATAACTGTAAAAGAAGGAGCAAGTTATCCAAATGTCCCACAATATAAATTGACTCCTGAAATGATTGAAGGAGTTACTCCTGTGATTGAGAAAATGATAAGGCAAGGAATATTGAGAGAAATAATGGGTAGCCCATGTAATTCACCGATAATGGGACTGAAAAAGCCTAGTGGGAAGTTCAGAATAGTGCAAGATCTGAGAAAGATAAACAAAATTGTTGTACCATGTTGTCCAATTGTACCGAATCCATCTGTGATTTTGTATCAGATTCCTCATGATGCAGAATGGTACACAGTGATTGATTTGTGCCATGCATTCTTTTCCATACCATTGCAACATGACAGCCAGCAAATTTTTGCATTTCGGTTCGGCGAGCGTATTTTGGCGTGGTGCCGAATTCCACAGGGGTATAAGAAAGCCCCTCAATATTTAATCAGCTATTGAAAAAGTCTTTGGAGAGTCTGGAAATGCCTGGAAATTCAGTACTAGTCCAGTATATCGATGACCTACTTGTGGCGTCGAAAACTCGTGAAGCCTGTGAGGTAGACACGGTAGCTTTGTTAAATCATTTGGAAGATGGAGGGCTAAAAGTGTCACCATCAAAATTACAATTTTGTAAAAGAGAAGTCCAATATTTGGGACACAGCATTGAGAAAGGACACAGGAAAATAACCATAGATAGAATCAGGATCATAAAAAGAATGAGTCCACCAATGACCCAAAGAGAAGTGAGAATGTTTCTGGGAGTGGTTGGATATTGTCGTCAATGGATAGGAAATTTTTCCTTGATTGCCAAACCTTTAGTACGGCCGACAAGAAGTGATGTGAGAGATCCAATTGATTTAAACAAAGAGGAGTTGGCAGCATTCAAGAAATTGAGAGAAGGACTGTGTGAAGCGCCTGCATTGGGTATGCCTGACTATGACAAGGAGTTTGAGTTGTATTGCAGTGAGAGAAATGGATGTGCACTCTCTGTTCTAGTACAGAAGCATGGGAAACTGAGGAAACCAATTGCATATTTTTCATCCATGTTGGACCCAGTAGCTGTAGCCCTTCCTGGGTGTCTGAAAGCAGTAGCTGCTACATGTCGAAGTTTGGAACAGAGTGAAGGAATTGTGAAGTGGTATCCTGTGAAAGTGTTTGTGCCTCATGATGCGGCGATTCTTTTAACAAGAAGTCGTACTCAGTATATGACGCACAGCCGACTGACTAAGTATGAAAAGGTCATTTTGGGTGCAACAAATGTGAGTCTTGTGAGATGCATGAATGTGAATCCTTCAACATTGTTGCCTGATGTGGAGCATGTGGAGGTACGAGATGAAGCAGATCATGATTGTTTGGATGTACTTGATTTTTGTACAAAACCAAGCCCTGACATAAAAGATGACCCTTTACCAGAAAGTGATTATGTCACGTTTGTTGATGGATCCTGTTTGCGAACAGATGAGTGCTGAGTGCAGCATATGCAGTATGTACAGTTGCAGCAGTAATGGAAGCATCATATTTGAAAGGAGTAAGGTCGGCCCAAGTAGCTGAACTTATTGCCCTGACCAGAGCATGTAAGATTGGGAAAAGTGTAAGAGTGACTGTGATGACTGATAGCCAGTTTGGCTACGGGGTGGTCCATGATTTCGGCCAAATATGGCTGCAAAGAGGTTTCCTGACCTCAAGTGAGACTCCCATTAAGAATGCTGAAGTGGTTGGAAGGTTGCTTGAGGCAATACAGCTGCCCAGGCAATTGGCTGTGGTAAAATGTGCTGCTCATAGCCGCAGTGGTGATTACATTGCCACTGGAAACAAGTTTGCCAATGACATGGCACAATATTGTGCACGAAATCAGAATTCAATCAATCGGGCAAAGGAAAAAGAATTGGTTTCGTGTTTCCCAATGTTTACTAACACTGTGGGAACCTGGGAGGAGGTAAGACAATTGCAGGAAGAAGCAGGAGAAGAAGAGGTAAAATAGTGGGTAAAAGCAGGATGTGCACCAAGAGAGAAAGATCATGTGTGGGTCTATCGAGATGGAAGACCAGTAATGCATGATAGCATGATGTCTGCCATGGCACGGATGTATCATGGACAGGGACATATAGGGAGAGATGCCATGATTCGGTCCTTTAAACAAACTTGGTATAATGCCAAGTTCAGGCTTGTGGCAGAAAGTATCTGTCAAAGAAAGGGATTAAAGACGTAGCCGAGTGGATGACAAACAGCCGCCTGAAACTGAACTCAGATAAGACGGAAGTCCTCATCCTGGGATCATCACCCTCCACCTGGGACGACTCCTGGTGGCCCCCTGCCCTTGGCAGCGCACCCAAACCAACAGACCACGCACACAACCTGGGCTTCGTCCTGGACTCCTCCCTCTCCATGACCAGACAAGTCAACGCCGTCTCCGCATCATGCTTCAACATCCTACGCATGCTACGTAAGATCTTCCGGTGGATTCCCACAGAAACCAGGAAGACGGTCACCCAGGCCCTCGTCACCAGCCGACTGGACTACGGCAACTCCCTCTATGCCGGAACCACAGCCAAACTCCAGAAACAACTCCAGCGCATCCAGAACGCCTCAGCACGCCTCATCCTGGACATTCCCCGACACAGCCACATCTCCGTACACCTGAGAAACCTGCACTGGCTCCCCGTCAGCAAGAGAATCACGTTCCGACTCCTCACCCACGCACACAAAGCTCTCCACAACCAAGGCCCAAGATACCTCAACGACCGCTTGACCTTCTACACTCCCACCCACCAGCTTCGATCAACCAGCCACGCCCTCGCCGCCGTCCCCCGCATCCGAAGAGCCACAACAGGAGGAAGATCCTTCTCCTACCTGGCTGCCAAGACGTGGAACTCCCTCCCCATCCACCTCCGCCTGACCCAAGACCACCTCTCCTTCAGGAAGAAACTCAAGACCTGGCTGTTCGAGCAGTAGCGGACCCCCCTCCCCCAAGCGCCTTGAGACCCTCCGGGTAAGTAGCGCGCTATACAAATGCTTGATTGATTGATTGATTGATTTGTCAGCAATACAATCCAGGAAGAAAACCAGTGGTGAGTCTAGGAACAATAGGCCGAGAGGGAGGGCCTTTTACCAGAATGCAAGTAGATTTCATTGAGATGCCTCTTTGTAACAGATTGAGGTATGTTTTGGTAATGGTGTGCCTATTCTCCAGATGGGTAGAAGCGTTCCCAACAAGAAGAAATGATGGAATGACAGTGGCAAAATTATTGTTGAGAGAATTTATACCTAGATTTGGGTTCCCAGTACCAATTGAATCAGACAGAGGAGGACATTTTCATAACGAGATCATAAAACTGATTTGTGAAGCATTGAATGTACGACAAAAACTGCATTGTCCTTACCGACCAGAGGCTTCTGGTGTAGTAGAACAAATGAATGGTACTATCAAAAACAGAATAGGAAAAATGTGTTTAGCCACAGGTATGAAATGGCCTGATGTCTTGCCTCTAGTACCCATGACTATTAGATCAATACCAGACAGAACTACTGGTTTGAGTCCACATGAGATCCTCATGGGACGCGCAATGAGACATGTATTTATACCAGTCAACAAGCTGATGACAATAACTGATGACATGGTATTGGAATACTGTAAAAGCCTGGCTGACGCAGTTCATTCTGTGTTTCATCAGGTTGGAGCGGATGCCACCACTCTTGAAAAAAAACCAGCTCATGACCTGAGCCCAGGGGACTGGGTAAGGATAAAAGTACACAGAAGAAGAAACTGTTTGGTTCCCAGGTGGGGAAAACCAAGGCAAGTCATCTTGACTACGACAACAGCAGTGAAGTGTGCTGGATTAAAGAACTGGATCCATGCAAGTCATTCCTTGAGAATTCCAAATCCAGTGGATTGTAAAGAGAAAGAGTATTTTGATGAGTCAGAATCCAGTACTGAGTCAGATGACGGAGAGCCAAAGGATAAGGAAGGAGAAAACTCTGTAAGGGGGGAAACAGAGCCAAGGTTAACTTTGGTCCCCAGAAGCAACTCCCTGAGGAAAAGATTGCAGATTTCTGAATCCAGTTCAGACTCAGAGAACGAACAAAGAGCCCGTTCATCCAAGAAAGAACAAAGGAAGAACAAAGAAAAGGAGAGATAATAAAAGAAACCTGTGAGAAGGAAGTGCCAGATGAAAGATTGAGAGATTTCCACCTGAAACAACACCTTTAGATGGACAGGTGCCAGATACAGAGAGAGAGGGAAAGATTATTGCGGAAGACCCCCGAGGAGGTGTAGGGAACTCCAACATCCAGTTAGAAGCAGGGACAAGTAGTCAGAAGGAAGATTGCGTGACGGAGATTCGAGGAGGGACAGAAGTAGGGAAAACAAAAGCGGTGGAGAAAGAACTCGTTGAAGGTAAAAAGCAAGTTGAAGCAGAGTCTGAAGAAAGCGAGGATGAAATACCAGAAGGCCGAGTTCTGAGAAAGAAAGCTTGGAGAACTGAAAAGAATGATAAAGGAGGTAAACTGAAAAGAGCGTCCAAAGATGAAGTGTGTCCAAACAAAATAAAGAGACTGAGATATCGACTGACACGTGTAAATTCGCCAAGAGCTGAACAGGTGAATGAAGTAACGAGTCAGGAGAAATCGAAAGAGGAAGAACAGACAGGAGTCAAAGAAAGCAAAAGAACAAGAAAACCTAACCAGAAGTATAAATCACCGGAATGGACATATGTGGCCTTGCCTGAAGTGAAGGAAGAGGCGGATAGCCAAGGAAATCCAGAGGTGGTTGAGGAGGACGAAGAATCGGAAATCCGGAGAGTTATCTTGTCCGATATTGGAGAAGAAGCGGATGTTCAGGACAACCTGTATGTTGAAAACGAAGGGAAGGTGAAAGATGATGAAATGCCAAACTGAATGAGATAAGAAATTACAAATGGAAAGACAATAAAATACTGAAAAAGACAACAACTGGTAGAATCACGTAGGTGCTTAGAAGCCTTGGGTTAGAAACTAGTTGTGAAGTAGAAGAGGCTAAGTCAACAGACATTGCTCATTTTAGAAAGATGGCAAACATAGAAGGTAGCAAAAGTAGATGTACCTTCCTTAGAAGATGGTGCAAAATGTGTTGTTGTTGTACAGGATTATTAATGCTTCTTTGGAGTATTCTTGATCTAATCATTTCTTTTCAAGTTACTGTTGATACATTAGAAGGACATAGTGATAACATAACTAAAATAGGGAAGGTTCAAAAGGTAGTTCCAACTAGAATAGATAAAAACTATTTACATAAAGACAGGTCAATAACAGATTTTTCTAACAATGTGTTCTCAAAGTTGTTGTATGAATATGTAAAGACTATGGACGTAAGGGATTGCTACGTATGTATGCAATTACCTGCATCTGTATCTGAAGGAGTGACTTATCATCACCTCCCTGTAACATATGGCATAACATGTAGTGTAATAGCTAGTTTGTTTTATCAAACAGGTAAATTAGAGTATTATTTTTCAGATGTAGATACTATATTTTCACAAGTACCATCAAGTAACAAGCTAAACAAAGTAAAACCTGCAAAGATATTAGGTGAATTTTTCTTAGAGACAAATTAACTAACGTTAGAATATATATTTAGAAATAACTTGACTTGCAGTTTAAAGAAAGAGGAGAAAACATTTTTGGATATGGTTGAAGAAAGGAGATTGAAAATGCAAAGGAAGGTTTCAGAAGGGAAAGTGGAGAAAACGGTTTGGGACGTAGAAACAGAGAAACATTTAAGAGGAGAATCGAGTCCAACTATGGCTTTAGATTGGCCTCAGAAAGGGAAACTGTGTATAAGAAGGAATCAGACGGCATATGACAATTATTTTCTAGGGAATAGTGAGTGCCATGATACATACCGGATCATGGGAGGATGGGGATTTAAAGGTGGAAGAGATCCAGTCTTTCCTGGACTGTATTTCATTTGTGGGAACAGGGCATATTATCGTTTGCCAGACCATTGGTATGGCACATGTTATGTTGGCCTGGTTTTTCCAAAGATTTTTCACATGGATAGAGGAGAAGATGGTGTACAAAGTTTAGGTAATCATTTAGCGCGAAGTAAAAGATAATCTTGGGCTGAAATTGTAGGAGACATTTTTGGAGCACTGATACCCGCAGAGGGAATATGTCTGAATGCGAACAAAATTAGAAAACTTTCAACAGTAGTGGATTGCTTGTCAACAAGCACCGCTGGAGGATTCGTATTGGTAAATACTGAAATGGTTGCCATGCGTGCTATGGTAATGCAAAATCGACTTGCCCTTTATATTTTATTGGCAAAAGAGGGTGGAGTCTGTGGAATGCTGAAAATTCAACATTGTTGTACTTACATTCCTGATGAAAGTAAAGATTTGAAAATGTATATTAAAAATATAACAGAATTGCATGACGAAATCGTACCACTGGAGGTTGAAGGTGTTTGGGAGAAGATCGGTAAGAAAATAACAGCTATCAAAGACTTTGTAGTAAAACTAGGTAGTACATTTATAGGCAAGATATTATTTCCATTAACTTGTGTGATTTTCGTAGTATTAATAATAAGACTAGGTTGTATTTGTTGTAGACAGAATAAAAAGAGAAAACTTAAGGAGAAGGGATAAGAAACAAGAGAGAGAATTTGAAGAAATAGAACTAGAAGAGTTAAAAGATAGCATGTATAAAACAGCAAAAAGAGAAGAAACAGGGAAAACTGAAATATGAATGAAACAAGAAATCAATTAGAAATTTCCGTAAAATACTACAAAATGTTATGTTAGTGTGGTGATATAATCACCAAAGGGGGGATTGCTGGAGCGGGTAGTACAAAAAATGTTGTATACCCCATTCTGCATGTTTATATTAATCCGAATAATCAATTAATTGTAATATTATTAATCTGTTTGAAGTGATTAACTCACCAACTATATTAACAAGAGAAATATACGTGGGAATTGCACTTTTCATGGCTATATTAATTGTGAATTAACTTGTGTACGCATATTAATAGTAGAAAATTAGAACATTATATGTTATATGTTTAAGTGATGTATTTGTGATTTGTGCTTTATTTAGTTAGTATAAACCGCTCTGAGTGTTGCTTCTGCTAGTTAAATACACACACATATGGGTATTAGTAAGGGGATAACATTTTATTAGTCATTTCCATCTTTTAATTACGTTTTTGTGTTTCTTTTGCTTAAGTTGACCATTTCGGCCTATACAAGATGGCTGAACAGGACGGTAAACGTGACTGCCTTGACAACACGAGGTTCTGGGTGAAGTGCGCATGCGTCACCGCCAGCAACAGTGGCCTGGACCTGACCCCGGGTGAACATGTACCCTCCAAGGACGCTCCGGGACCCCATCCAATACAAAGGACAATGCCCAATTTAAAAGCCGGAACAAGCAAGTTCGATGACTTCAGCTACGACACCCTGGGAAACGCTCATCTCCAGTCGAAATTGACCAATGAGACCTCTCTAAATCCAATCTTGATACATATTTGTTAGTATTTTCATTATAAAAGTAGGTAGGGAATTAGGGTAGGAACGCTACGCTACGCTTTGCTACGACCGGCTCGCTCTTCTTTGACGAACTCGATTTCCTGACGTTATGCTGACGGAGAGGACGGTGACACTGCTGGACAGCTGTTATCCTGAATCTATGAGAGACTGAATTGCGGCCTAAACTTTGAATAAATTCTTCTTTGACTGATTGACTTAGAGGACGACTTTAGCAAGAATAGGTAAATATAATGCTCTGAAATGCTGATGATGATGAATTATAATTTTCCTTGCAAAATAATTTAGATAAAGAGTATTTGATTAATTGACAAATGTGCTGTGTCAGTTTATTCGAATAAAAGAAATGTGGTAAGGAAGTAATGTATAGATAGACAAGCATTATTCATTAAAATCAAGTAAACATCTACATGATTCATCCCCTTATGGGAGGGATATTTTGGGTTTAATGTCAGTGTATTTAGGGTGGGGCGAAGGTATTCCTCTCATGTCAGCGTTGTGAAACGTATTTTCCCCCAGAAAACAGGTCAACCGAGTGTAAGTATATTGGTGTTATGGGCCCCACCAATGAATGTATGTGAGTGAATTGGATGCCGAGGTAGTTGGTCTGTGCCGAAGGGGGAATTTGACGTTCGGCGCTGCATCACAAACACCAACTCACACAGGCTGCAATGGCAGGCCTGTAGTCAGGATTTGGAGGGACCCTCATGGGTGGCATAATACATGCTTCAGCCCAGGGGGGACCCCTGGTGCACCTATGCCCTAGGTACTTCAGTACCATATACTAGGGACTTACAAGGGTGCACCAGTAACCAAACAGGAATGTACCAAGGTACTTCTCATAGCCAATTTAGGGAAGAAAGAACAGAGGCTAGGGTCCTGGTTAGCAGGATCCAAGCCAGACTAGTCAGAAACAGTATAACACCAGGCAAAAAGTATGGGTAACCATAGAAGCAGATCCTACTTTCCTACACCGCTGCAGACAGCCTTTTCGAGCGTAACCACCCACAATTTATGCTGTTTGTTGGAGCAGAGGCTGTGCCTCTCACTCTCTGAGGAGGACTCCCACGACCTTTGGAAAGACCATGGCAGTTTCCTCCCGGCGGCCACGTTGAAATTCAGTTATTTCAAGTTCCTACACCACTGGCACTGGACGCCGGAGTTGGTCTATAAAGCACATATGGCAGAGGATTCCAAGTACTGGAGATGCTGAAGGCGTCGTGCACTGGCCTGCGACATTTTGCATTTCCTGTGGGACTGCAATTGATGACCCGTCTGACTTTGCTTCACAAAATGTTAATATTCCCGGATTTAATGCATCATGGTAATAGTTGGCTAGCTACGGCCTTCGTAGAGGCAAAGGTGAAATTTTTACGCCATTGGTCATCCTCCACGTTTCCGTCTCATAGTACATGGCTCTTTGACACGCACAACCTGGCCACTTACAAAAGACCGATTTGTAAACTGAAAGACCAACTGCAGAAGTTTGTGGTCCCTTCCTATATGGGTAGCGGTATACGCTGACACCAATCGGCCTGGTTCCGTCCTCTGTACCTGCCCCTTGACTACTTCAGGGGTGGGAGTTGGCTTCTTGAGGGGCTGCCAGGTGGCCTGGCACCCTGACTTTTCTCTCATGTTGCCATGTTCCTTCTCCTCGTGTTCCCCCTCGTCCTCCTTCCCTGATCATCAGCGCGATCTTCTGGGCCTTATCACCTCTATCTGGAGGGGTTATGCTATTTATTGTTTTTCCTGTTATCAATGCATTCTCACAAGTTCTAGTTTACACAGTATATTGGACTCTGCTGAATCGATAATCTTTCATACCTGTTATATGCTGATTGTATATGGAAAATCAATAAACAATTGAGATATTAAAAAAAGACCATTAGAGACATTACTGAATTTATAGACATGATGAGAACACATTAACAACCAAGTCTCACTAAAATAGACATTCACATTAGCATTCTATAGAACTGTAACATGGTAGTGCTCAAGGTGAAATATGAGAAAGGTTTTGCCACCAAAATGTGGGACAGAGGGTCTGCACCAGTGCAGAAAAGTTTGGGAGGTGCTACTCAGCACACAGCAGAAGTTGTGTGTGAAGTTCTAGTTAATCCCCATAGTTTTGAAGAATGAGCCAGGTTTGAGTGAGACTTCAGCACTACCTCTAAATGTGTGAGTGTCACTCGTGATGAGTGAGGCTTGAGGGCTCTGATGTATGCACGTCTGAACTAATGTTGCTGACGAGGCACCCATGGCTGCTTGCATGACAAAGCTACAAATAGTTGACACTCTCACTAATCAACCGTGTATTGATGATGAGTGCAGTATGATATAGGAGCCTATGTGAAGGAGAACAATATTTTAGAGTAATTAAATGCCCCTCCCCTGTTCTTCAGACCAGTAACATCCACGCATTTGTATGATAGAATGCAAACTGTGAGAAAGTTTTGGATCATTATTGATTGCGCTCTGATCTTAGGAGTTAATTGTTTCAAAGATATGTTTCTTTATTTTTTGTCAGTGAATATTTGTTGAGAGAGGGAGGAGGTTACTGTAAACAAAACAACAAAGCCTGGAAGAGGCCGCTACCTTGATAATTTAGGAGACAGTTGTGCTCTAAAATGAAAAACTCAAAAACTAATTAGGGCCTACATTTCAGTCTTGTTCGAGGATATAAAACCGTATCAAATATAAGGAATAAGCCACAAACACAGGAAAATTGGAAATAAGCGGTTCCTTTAATTGTCGCTTTGACACATGACCTGTGCCTCTTTGTCACTGATCTGGTGTTTAAAACTCCATGGTATTTTCCTCTGTTTACTTTCCTATGTACCACGCTGTGGATTTGAAAAACTGCAAATAAATAATTTAAAAAAATAAATAAGCTGCCCAGTTTAATTGCAAAACAAAACTGACCGATATGCTCATATATTCATTGAAATACAGACTGTCGCTTCCAGTTGTCACCTTTCTGTAAATACTCTTTAGTCCTTTATATCAGTGCTTGGAAGATGCTCATCTGAAGTGAAGATATAATTACTTTTCTACAGCAGCAACCAAGTGTGAGGCCCTGTACTTGAACTATCTGACCCTTAAAAACATTCACGGCTGTGACATCTAAAAACCCAGGTCTTTACAGGTACAAGTGCTTGTTTATGTGAAATGTATTCACTCCTGGAGCATGGACGCGGAAGTTCCGTTAGCGGCCACCAGAGGGCGCTCCTCGTCTGCCGATGAAACCCACTGAGCACATTGTATGAAAGGGAGAAGGGTTTCCTTTTCCGGGTTAGCGGCGGCAGAGACAGCACCAATAGCTGACGCCGACGTCACTTCCGGCTTCTGCTCTGTGTCCAGCCTCCTGCAGAGGAGGAAGGAGCCCTGTCTGTCTGTGCAGTTATCTTCCTCTTCAGATCCTCACAGACCACCCCCCCTCTCAGACCCCAGATCTGCCCCCCACAGACCCCAGATCTGCCCCACAGCCACAGGGGGGAGGAGAGAGCCTGGACATGTCTGCACAGGTTTCTGCTCAGGTAGGAGATTGTCAGCACCTTCTGCTGTGTTTGTAGAAATAGACTGAATTATCCTGGAGGGAATCTCTGCAGGAGCCGGGCTGGGTTCTTTTATCCGGGGGCCCTGGGGCTGAGCTGGGCTTTTCTATTCGGGGGCCACTGGGGGGCTTTCTTTCCGGCCCTGGGTGTGTTTGTTATCATCATTTGTGTTAAAGAGGGGATGTGTGCGCTGCACTGCATCATACTGCACTATGAGGGATCTGTGCACTGCTCTGCATGCATCTTACTGCACTGTGAGGAATATGTGCTCTGCACTGCATTTTACCGCACTATGAAGAATCTCTGCACACGGCGCTGTATATTACTTCACTGTAAGGAATCTGCGCACTGCACCTAAATGCACTATAAGGAAGTAGTGCACCAAGCACTGCATCTTACTGCACTTAGGAATCTGTGTACACTGCACTGCATCTTACTGCACTATGAGGAATCTGTGCGCACTGCACCATGAGGAATCTGTTCTGCTGCATTGCATCTTAATGCACTATGAGGAATCTCTGCCACTGTATTGCATCTTACTGCAATATGATGAATCGGTGCATGCTGCACTGCATCCTACTGCGCTATGATGAATCTGTGTACACTGGATTGCTGTCTACTGCACTATGATAAATCTGTGCATTGCACTACATCTTAATTTACTTTGAGACTTCTGTGCCACTGCACTGCCGTTTACTGCACTGTGAGGTATCTGTGCACACCCTTTGCTCAGCTCTTGCTGTTAATTTGTTTACTTGCCTACCTCTACCCCTATATCAGAAGCATGTCCCCCAGGCAGTCGACGTCAAGGCTACCTGTGCTGCCCCGTGCCCTTTTTCTCCCTTTTTCGCCCTTTGTCTTGTTTCCATCTCTCACACTAGGCAGAAGCTTCAGTCATTGCAATAGTTTCCTGTGCCATAGGTTGGCTTATGGCATTATCTGCTACAGAGGTGTGTGCCTGCTGCAGAGATTGTGTGTGTGTGTGCATAGACCTTGGGTGTGCCATGTAGGAGGCCTATCAAGCAGTGGAACGTACATGTCTGTATATTTAATGTATCTCTGCAAGGGGATATGTGTGTCGGTAGGTTGGACGTGTGTGCATGTGAACAGGGTAGGGTTGTCTTTGCAAGCTGTGTGTTTGCCTGTATAAGGCGTGTCTGCAGTGTGTCACTTTGTGACCTGTGTGTGTGGTGTGCCTGCAGTGCGTCGATCTCTTTGCAGGGTGTCTGTCTTAGTAGATATTGGCTGGCTGTCAGTCACTCTTCCTGGCCTCACCTCTTCTCTGTACAGAGATCTTTAGGATCACTGGCTGAAAAGGGGGTTTGCTCTGATAATCTCAGCTATAGATTAATTCTGATTTCCAGTCTTTGTGTTACACAGACCTATATCTCTATATTACCAAAGTCAAGAGAAACCTTTTCCCATCTTTCTTCTTCATTTTACTTTGGGACTACTGGCTTCTGGTAAGTTAGCTTGTCTTTAACCTAAAAAGATATAGTAAAAACCTTAATCCTTTCAGCTACCACCGGTGTGAACCAATGCTCCAACTTCCCAGCTAATGCTGTTCCACCAACTATGAGAAATTCTATTTAATCTCTGTTCATCTGAATATATTTAGAAGTCATTAGGACATAAGTGGCTGTCAAGAAGGCCCCCGCACAGGACTGAGGGAATAGTCAGAATCCTGGTCCAGTGTGACGATCAGCTGTGTGTCATCAGCATAGGACAATACGTTCAAGCCAAAGGCGTGGACTAACCCCTCAGTGATGCCACATACAGATTAAGGGTGAGATAGCACATCCCTTGAGTTGCTTAGTTATATTGCTGAGCGGAAGAGCAGCCTTAAAAGAACCCCCACACAGGAGCAGAATGATAGGAGAGTCTGCCTCCAAGGCCTTCCATCGAGGGATAGGTGACCAGAAGTGTTTGACAGTCTCAACAACAGTTTAGACTCGAGACTGAACTCAGTCCTTAAACTTCCTACGCCACTAAAAGCAGTGTCTGAAACTGGAAGCTTTCATGACATGGCAGTGAAATCCTATCCCAGTGGACCCCATACAGCGCAATGACTCAGCACTGCCTTTATCTCCTATTGAGTACCTTGCTACCACGAGACCAATTAGGGTATTAATTAGTCTAACCCTGCACTATGTGTTGACTTGATACCAAACACGGGGCCTAGATAAACTGAACACAGAGTGCCCAATCTGTAAAAAAAGAAAAATTAAAACATATGTGTAGTGGAAATGTTGTGTCACATTTTATTAACATACTATTTTTCAGGATGTTTTGCCATTTTCCCAGTGTGCCTTAGAGAAACCCTTGTACACACCACCATGTTTGGTGGGTAATCCATTTCCCTTCCTGTCCTAGTAGGAGAGCTGCCCCGACATCCTGCTGAAGAGAACTCTAACCTCCAAGTTGTGAAAGCTTCAAATTGGAGTTTGTAAACTTACAAACTGACAAAGCTAACCATGCCTGTGTAATTCTACGCAGATGTGGCCGAACATTATACAGTGACAAAATATTCACACCTGCAGGTATTCTTTTGTGGGTCGCTGTCAGGCATCAGAGGAACCATCAACGACTTTCTGACTTGACACTGAGACGCTTGGTGCCATAAACCTCACTCAGATTACTTTGGTGGGTCCTTTTGTTGCTTAAATGTTTTTTTTGTGTCAAGGAGGGATTTTCTGAATGTTTATAACTTGAAACACAGTAGCAGGGACTCGGACTCAATGAGTAGTCCAGTTTATATTTGACTCCACTTTCCAATTAACTAGTTTTGTTTGCAAAAGTAGGAAGAGCTACTGAGTCCTAGACACTTCTGAGAACACCCAAGCGCTATCCCCGAGGTTAACAATGGACATGGGATTCAATGTTATTTGAGACCTTCAGTTCGTGCACAAAAGCACAATAAATGTTTTTGGCTTTTTATCTCTCCCTAAGAGGGTATCAACTCAGGAAGCTAGCGTCGTCTTGTAAATTTGACCAACTATTAGATGAGAGAATAAGAGATCAGTTCATGTTAGGTTGCAATTTTGAAAAAGTTTGTGAACAACTCTGGTTAAGAGATGAACCATCTCTAGATGAAGTATTACAAGTGGCAAAAAGGATTGAACACTCCTTAAAGTTTGTGGACACTTTAAAGAAGGATGTGCAGCTCTCTGTTCAAACTGTTAAAGAAGGGAACACAGGTAAAGGTGTCTCTAAAGGTGAGGATACTGTTAAATCTAAAACTAAACCTTTTGTTCCAAAATGTTTTAGGTGTGACAAATTAGGGCATTATGCCAACGACAAGAAATGTCCTGCTTTGAAAGTGATTTGTGCCAAATGTAAGCGTAAGGGTCATCTCTCAGTGGTTTGTAAAACAAAAAATTCAACCAGCAATGTTAAATCTGTAGAAACTGAGATTCAAGAAGAGGACTTTGTCTGCGGCCAAATAGTTGTACAGGTTGAATCTGAAGTACAAGAATTTGTTTCTGGTGACCGGAAATCTTGTCCTTTGGATATAATACAAGTAGAGGGTGAGTCAACTAAAGTACTTGTTGACTCTGGGGCCAAGATTACCATTATCTCTAAAGCTTTATATCAGACAAAACTTGCAGGGAAAGTCTCTCTACTCAAGGCGGACATACGTCCGTTGGCGTATGGAGGTGAACCTATACCACTGTGTGGATATTTTGTGGGTTTAATTGAATACAGTGGACGTTATGTGTCGGGAAAGGTATATGTCTCCAGAAAGGGTGACAGTATCATCAGCTGGTTCCACCAGGCTGATTTAGGTGTCATGTTGGATCCTGGGAGTCCCTCTCCCATCATTCTTAAACAGAATATCCAGAATGTTCATTTAAATTCTGATGGTGATATTATAGATGATGTTAAAAGAAAGTTTCCAACGGTGTTCAGAAAGGAATTAGGATGTCTTAAAGGTTTTAAATTGAACATACCTCTACGTCCTAATGCACAACCTTCTATGTGTAAAGTTAGGAGTGTACCTTTAGCAGTGAGAGAGGAGTTGAAGAAAGAATTGGACAAACTAAGAGATGGTGGAATAATTGAAGAGGTCACCAACACTGAATGGCTTGCTCCGGTTGTCATCTAATGAGCAAATGGTCCTCAATAAAGGTTTAGGTTTTGTCCCAACTAATGTTGGAGATTTATTCCAACTACGATGTGAAATGGCAAAATTTTTCAGAAAAATACACCTACATTTGTTTTTTAAAAATAAAGAATTGACAGCCTCTCCTGAAGATGATTCTGATAAGAACACGGGTCTTAAAATACCGTCAACTTTTAATCCTCCAGCCCACCTGATAACTGACCGAGTAAAAGTGTTTGAACAAGCAGTGATCCATGACATCACTACTATCAGTACCAAAAAAGACAAAATTTACCAAAATTTATCCCAGAGTGAAAAACAAGCTCTAAAGGTTCTATCTAATGATGAGACCATAACAATCAAACCCGCCGATAAAGGCGGAGCAATCGTTATTCTGGACACCGAAGCTTACCGCACTGAGTGCCTGAGACAACCTAATGATCTTACAGCATACAAACCACTCATTGAAGATCCGACTCCCAGACTAACTAGAGAGATACAAATTCTTGTAGATGATGCCAAAGCTGCAGGCTGGATTACAGAGCAAGAATCACACTTTCTAACAACTAAACATCCTGTGATGCCATATTTTTATGTCCTCCCGAAAATACATAAAAGCCAAAGGCCACCGCCGGGACGACCTATTATATCAGGCATAGGTTCTTTGTTGGAACCTCTTTCCACCTTTGTGGATTTCTTCCTTAGACCACTAGTAAAGGAAATGCCCAGCTTTCTGCAAGATACTAAGGATGTCCTTAGATTACTTCCAGATACCAGCTATGACACAGAGACAGACCTTTTGGTTAGCTTTGATGTGGAATCTTTATACACCTGTATTCCACAAGTGGAAACTTTAGAAGCCATTGAGAGTCTTCTAGATGCGAGAGATTTGGACACGATAACACCGGTCCATTTTATAATGGAATGTGCCAGGTTGGCCATGATGGAGAACTTTTTTAAGTTTGAGGAGACAATATATTTACAAATCTCGGGTACATCGATGGGCAGCATTTTTGTGACCAGTCTGGCCAACCTGTATGTCCATCTTTTCGAGCAGAACAATTTACTCACTCATTCTAATCCTTTCAGAGGTGATACACATTTACTTTGGTTTTCTTCACTTTTCCTGTTGCATCAGTGTTTGGAGTCACATTGAATAATAGACCCACACTATTTATGTATATTGTATGTTTAGACCTCCTGAGGCGGAAGCCGGGAGAGTAGCTTTGTGATTTTAACATTTGAGTGTATTTACTGTGTTTTATTACGTTTTTACCTCATTCTCCCCTGGCATTAGCGCGCTGCAGCTGACAACGCTGCCGCGGCTTACCTGATTGTTTGTGTTGCCGCCAGCTCCGGGACACAGAGGCCACGCCCACCAACATCAGGCCACGCCCCCTCCGACGCTGGGCATTTAAAACGCGCTGATTGGCTAGCGCGTCCCAGAACTTTAGACCTCCTGAGGCGGAAGCCGGGAGAGTAGCTTTGTGCTTTTAACATTTGAGTGTATTTACTGTGTTTTATTACGTTTTTACCTCATTCTCCCCTGGCATTAGCGCGCTGCAGCTGACAACGCTGCCGCGGCTTACCTGATTGTTTGTGTTGCCGCCAGCTCCGGGACACAGAGGCCACGCCCACCAACATCAGGCCACGCCCCCTCCGACGCTGGGCATTTAAAACGCGCTGATTGGCTAGCGCGTCCCAGAACTTTAGACCTCCTGAGGCGGAAGCCGGGAGAGTAGCTTTGTGCTTTTAACATTTGAGTGTATTTACTGTGTTTTATTACGTTTTTACCTCATTCTCCCCTGGCATTAGCGCGCTGCAGCTGACAACGCTGCCGCGGCTTACCTGATTGTTTGTGTTGCCGCCAGCTCCGGGACACAGAGGCCACGCCCACCAACATCAGGCCACGCCCCCTCCGACGCTGGGCATTTAAAACGCGCTGATTGGCTAGCGCGTCCCAGAACTTTAGACCTCCTGAGGCGGAAGCCGGGAGAGTAGCTTTGTGCTTTTAACATTTGAGTGTATTTACTGTGTTTTATTACGTTTTTACCTCATTCTCCCCTGGCATTAGCGCGCTGCAGCTGACAACGCTGCCGCGGCTTACCTGATTGTTTGTGTTGCCGCCAGCTCCGGGACACAGAGGCCACGCCCACCAACATCAGGCCACGCCCCTTCCTATCATCCATTTCCTATTTAATATGTGCCTTTTCCGGTCGCGCAGCGGACGAGCGCAGCGGGCGCGCCGTTTGCGCGCCGAAGGCGCGCCTAAGGCAAGCCCGTCTGCGCCCGTCCGCGACCAGACTGCGGCCGGGGCCAGACATGCTGCCGAAATTGGAACATATGGTGGACAGATATCTTGGTCAGGTGAGGATCTAAAGGCACTTAACCCACCATCCAACTGCTGCCCTCACTCTATAGACCCAGCAACCTTTGACCCCGCCCAAACTTGTAGCAGTTGCAGGATAAGGTTTGATAACGCTGCCCCTGCAACACCCCCCAACCTTAAATCCCCTCCTCATACTAACCTCAGGGCGGGCCTATTAAACTGTAGATCCCTCGTCAAACATACAGATGAGGTCTGGCTTCTACTACAAGAGAAGGATTGGGATATCCTGTTCCTTACTGAAACATGGATTAAAGAGGACAACCTGACCTCTATCGCTCTTGCCATCCCTTCGGGATTTAAAATATGCCTCGCCAACCGGCCTGGGACAAAAAGAGGCGGTGGCGTAGCTATCATTTTCAAAGAGCATCTAGTACTGACATCTTCGGCTGCCATGACTATTCAAGGAATTGAAGGTCTTCACTTCTGCTTCCAAGTGAGCCCTCAGCTCTCACTAGCAGGACTAGTGATATATCGCCCCCCGGCTAGTGTAGACCCTCTTCTTACTACCCTACTGGACACTATAGTGCAGAGCTCGCTCCTCCACCCCCTTTTCTTAGTGGTAGGTGATTTTAATATCCACATGGATAAAGTAGACTGCGCTACTGCAGAGATGCTTCGCACAACGCTAGACGCTGCCGGCCTTAGACTGATCAATAAAGGCCCCACACACACTGGGGGCCATACTATTGATCTCATCTTTGCGAACATCAAAGATGTGCGGCCCGAAAAACCTCTCCCTTTGATATGGTCAGATCATTCACTTGTCCCATTCACTTTGAACATTCGTAGTGAAACCAAGGCACCTAGCAAATGCTACTTTATGAAAAGACAATGGAAAAAACTGACCCCTGAGTCTATGTCCCCGGTCTTGGCATAATCCACTCCCCTCTTGACAAATAATCCCAATTTGGATGCCGTACTACTCAACGAGTGGATAGGAGGGATGGTCTCTCTTATTGCCCCAGCCTCTCGGGCCCTATCAAAAAGAGAATCCCCCTCAGCCCCCTGGTTTACGCAGGAACTTAGAGAGGAGAAAGCGGCCTGTAAACAACTGGAAAGACTCTGGAGAGTAAACTATGGCTTAGAAGAAAAAACAAGATATAAGGAAGCATTAAAAAAATTCCGCAAAGCCATTAGGAAAAATAAAAAGCGCTTCTATGCGGACTCAATCAGACAGGCAGAACAGTCCAGCAAACAAGTGTTCAAAGTAGTGCAGTCCTTCTTCAAACCTCAATGCATTGAAAGAGAGGTTGTTCCCACACCATTACTCTGTGAGCAAATTTCAGAATACTTCGATCTTAAAATTAAAAAAGTATATGACTCCTTTGGCCCAGTAATAAGTACGGTGAAACAGGACACAGCGAATAATGGCGAGTCAGGAGGAACCCTCACCCAGTTCGCGCATACCTCTCTGAACGAGGTGAGGCAAGAACTCAGCCGCTGTAAATCCGGCTCCCCTGATGATCCCTGCCCTGCTAAACTGTGGAGCACCATAGCGGACTCTGTAGCGCCCACACTTCAGAGTATCTGGAATTCTTCCATTACGTCAGGAATCTTCCCCGACGTTTGGAAGCATGCCACTCTTCTTCCCCCAAAGAAAAAACCTAACGGGGACCCAGATGACCTCACGAATCTCCGCCCAATATCCCTGCTAGCCGCCCCGGGTAAAATGCTGGAAAAAGTGATACAACGCCAATTGAGTAAATTCGTGGAGACTAATAACATTCTCCATGAAACTCAATCTGGCTTTCGACCCGGCTTCAGCACAGAAACAGCGCTCCTAGAGGTAGCCGAGTCAGTGAGGTGGTCGATGGATGCGGGACGATCAGCTATGCTGGTACTCCTGGATCTGTCGGCCGCCTTCGATACGGTGGACCACGCTAGACTACTTAGTCGACTGGCAGAGATAGGCATTCAAGACAACGCGCTGAAGTGGATAAACTCTTACCTATCTCAGAGAACGCAGAAGGTGGCACTTGGGACGTTTTCTTCCACACCCAAAACCCTCAACTGTGGAGTCCCGCAGGGCTCGGCCCTGAGCCCTCTCTTGTTTAATGTCTATCTGGCCCCCCTTTTTACGCTAATTGCCAACTGGGGTGTTAAGGCAATTTCCTACGCCGACGACACCCAGTTGGTATTTCCTTACTCTGAGATGACACAGGGATCCTTCGCAAACTTTAAAGGCTGTCTCCAGGACATTGCTCACTGGATGAATATCAACAAGTTAAAACTAAATGCCAATAAAACCGAAGTTATCTTTTTCGGTAAAGGTCCTACCCCCGCCCCAGAGCTATGGTGGCCGACGGAGATGGGCTCCCCCCCTTCGCCCAGTCTCTCGGCAAAAAACCTTGGAGTGAGATGGGATAATAGAATGTCTTTTACTTCCCATATTCAACAAGTGGTTGGCTGCTGTTTGAGTAAACTAAGAAACCTCCGAAAATTTCTTAAACTTCTACCAGAGAGCTGTAGGAAACTGGTAGTCCATGCAACAGTCACCTCACGGCTTGACTATGCTAATGGCCTCTACCTGGGCCTCCCAAAATTCCTAACCCATAAACTGCAGGTAGTTCAAAATGCGGCTGCGAGGCTGCTACTGCGAATTCCTTTCAAGCAGTCAGTCTCTCCGCATCTTCGAACCCTGCATTGGCTCCCTGTGGTCAACCGGATAAAATTCAAAGCTCTGACACTTGCGTTCAGATCCCTGCATGGCTCCTGCCCACTTTACCTAAAAAAACGCCTCCCAAGATATTCCCAAAGTCGGGCACTACGGTCAAATGACCGTGTCTTACTGGCTGTCCCACGAGCAAAAAAGGTCCGCCTTGGCGGACGCACCTTTTCAGCAAACGCCACTGTTCTGTGGAACTCTCTACCTCAAGCAATCCAGCAGGCTCCATCTGAACACTGCTTTAAGAAGATGCTAAAGACCTGGCTCTTCTCACAGCCACGCTAGGTCTTCCATCTCCGCCCCAGGCCTTCTATGGTTCTTCTAGCGCCGGGACACCTCCTCGCGAGGTAGCTGTTCGCGCTTTATAAAATCCAGTATTATTATTATTATTATTATTATTTGGGGATTTTATACTGTTGTTGGTCTTTAAACATATCCCTTGGACCCTCCTTCGTGTGAAAGAGTTTTGTGTTGAGTGACGATTTCTCATATGCCACCTCCATCTTCCAGGGAAGAACTTATGAAGTTTTTTGGTATGGCAGAATATTATAACAAGTTTGTGGAGGGTTTTGCAGAACATTGCTCAAGCATGAGAGCACTTTTGAAGAAAGGTGTGGAATTCAAATGGACTGAGAATTGTGATAAAGAATTTGTTTCTCTGAAGAAGAAACTCAATAATGCGCCTAACCCTAAAGGTTTTGATCCTTCTAGAACATCTGTGGTAACCACAGATGCAAGTGTTAAGGGTTTAGGAGCAGTGCTGCAACAAGAGGATGACAATGGATTGGAAACCATTACTTTTGTTTCTAGAGGAAGCAAGGATACAGAATCACGGTATTCTGTAATTGAGCGTGAAGCTCTTGCTGTGTTCTGGGCAATCAAAAAGCTTAAAAGGTTTTTGTGGGGAACCAAATTCTTTGTCAAGTCAGATCACAAACCTCTATGTGAGATATTTTCAAAGAAAGGGATAGACCAAGTTTCTAGAAGAATTAGTAAGTGGGTCATAGCTCTTCAGGAGTATGATTTTGAGGTAAAATATATCCCTGGAGTTGAAAACACAGTAGCTGATGCCCTTTCTAGGCTTGTAGAGGGTACTGATGATGAAGAGGATCTAGATGATTGGGTAGAGAGTGACTCGCATGTATGTTTAGTGAATGCTGGTATAATTGATGAGAATGATTGGCGCATTAAATTATCTCTAGATCCGGTTTTGTCTGAAGTCATGAATCTGATTCAAAATGGATGGAGCAAGAAAAATGCTGGGTCAAATGAAGCCTCGAAGTTTTGGGGTGTGAGAGATGAGTTGGGAGTAAGCAAAGGCATGCTCCTACGTGGTACTCGGTTAATACCTCCTTTAGAGATCAGGAAAGCCTAGGTGGATATGGCTCATGAATTACACTCTGGTATGTTCAGGACCACAGAAAGACTTTGTGCCTCTTATTGGTGGCCTGATATGGACTTACAAGTTGAAAGGGTTGTCAGAGATTGCATGGTGTGTGCCGCAAGTGAAAAATCAAAAGTTGTCAGAGTTCAACCTATGGTTATCAGAGAACTTCCATGTGGTCCTTGGAGAGAGGTAGCTATGGATATTGTAGGTCCTATTCATTCGAATGGGCAACAAACTTACATTTTGGTGCTTTTGGATTTGTATTCGAGATGGCCTGAGATACAGTTTACATCTGGCATAGAGACAAATCATGTAATTAAATTTCTTGAAATTATCATGGCTAGAGAGGGTTACCCAGAATCCATTTTGACGGATAATGGAGTACAGTTGGTTTCAAAAGAAATGGAGAACTTTTTAAAGTTGAGAGGTATAAAACATAAGAAATGTTCTCTTTACCATCCTGAAACTAATGGAATGGTCGAGAGATTCAATAGGGTAATCAAAGAGATAATCTCTTTAGCAAAGAGTTCAGGGGAAAATTGGAAAGAACAACTTTTGAAAAAAATTGAAGACTACAGGATGACTCCACATAGTTCAACGGGTCAGTCTCCCTTTGTTCTTTTTAAAGGGAGGGCTCCTTGTACTCGTGTAGAACCTTCATGGGTTAGACGTTTGGAGGAATCTGTTTGTAGCTCTTCATCTTTTAAGAACACTGAAGGATGGAGGAAAAGAGAAGTGAACAAATGCCTAGATAGGAAAGTCAATTTTGATGCTAGGAAGTCTACTAAACATACGTAAGTAAAGGTTGGAGACAAGGTAGTTATTAGACTTCCAGGTTCAAAAGTGAATTTCTCTAAGCCTATGTATGTTGTTAAAGTATTTAATAATGCTGTAAGAACTAATGATCATAAGATTTGGAATTTAGGAAGAATCTCTTTGTGTTCTGATCTTCATGTGGAAAAGGTACATCAAGAGATAGTAGGGTCTAAGAAGAAGAAGAAAAATGAGTTCACGTTGTTTTCCACTAGATGGCAGTATTGCAGTATGGCAGTATTGTCTAATCGCTCAATATTCTTGAACTTGCACACAATGTACCTTAATACAATATAATCTTTTCATCTTTCTTACTTGCACACCGGAAACCTTTTTAGCCTTGTTACTCGCACACGGGAACACCAAAAACAAGGCGCCGTGTGACAGTTAGACACATTTAAGAGGAACCTCCACTGAGTGTAGTGACGAAGAAAATGACGCTTCCCGCTTGAACGAATCCACTCTTCTGTATCGAATCTGCTGATACCACTGAATAACTCAGACGTGTCGTCACAAGATCTAAGTGAATCCTTATGTGGCAAATCTGCCAAGAGCTAGTTTCTCATTAAAAAAAAATAACAGAATTCTGGAATCGCAGATGACGAGGACGGATCACTGAATCTCTAGGTAGGATTCTTCTACGTCATCATTATGCCTGAAAGGTCGACGGGCGAAGAGCTCCCATGAAGCAGCAAGCGCAACGAGGGCAGGTCTTCAAAGTAAACAAACTCACAGACTGGGTCACCAAAGAGGCAGCAAGCAGCAACCAGGCATACGGACAAAATCACCACACTTCTGATCTTCAAAAAGAGGTACGCTCCTTTTCATTAAATCAAAATCCTTGAATTGCAGATGTTACAAGAGATTTGATTAACAAGGTTTGATAAGATTGAGACGAGCCCGCGACGATTTTTCCCATTAAACCAAGTAAATGTAAATTTGCGGCGATTGCTCCCAGCCCCTAATATTTTGAAGATGGAGATTACAGTACCTTGTACAGAAAGGAAGAGCGTTGAGAAAGAGGTACACTCCTTTTCATTAAGTCAATTGTGGTAAATAATTTAATTACCGGAACTTAATTTGATGCGGAAAATCTATAACAATAGCTCAGTAAAATAAGAGGCAGAATCCGTGGTATTAGAGGTTCGGAACGGGCTTTATTCCAGAATCAATTTAAATTGATGCGCTCCATATTCCATCACCACGAAGGTTCAGGAAGTGAAGACCGTACTTTATTGACAGGTAATCATTTTTATACAATAGGCATTACAGTGAAGCAAATGCAGGAGGCGTAACAATTGATAGTAAAGATAAAACATACATGCGTAGCAAAAGTGGGTGTAACTGGGCGTAACTAAAGAACGTCATCAGGTATGATGTCATAATAGGGTGGTTCCATGAAAGAATTTCGCAATGTCAGCAGAAATACTTGGCAGAAATGCGCGCGCAGCAGCATGACGTGTGATTGACGTGCAACTAGGGGGTGAAGGGGACTTGACATTTAGCTCTACATGTGGCGACAGAAGTCTGGAGGGTCAAGTCAACCTAATCCCAAATCATATCTAACATCCTATGTTTAAAGAACTATGTTATCCAAAAGAGAGGTCTCTTAGAGTAGAATCTTATTCTATACTGACTATATTGACTGTGAGTGCGTGTACAAGCGTCTAAGTGTCTACACAATATGCGGGGGCAGAAATCGTCCATAGTAACAGGGCTATGAATTACTTGCATAAAGACAGAGAAGCCGGGCCTTTTGCTCGGTAGCTGGAAGAATGTTTACTTAAACTACTAGACAGGAATGCATTGGGTAGGGAGCGGAGCAGATAATTTCGAAGGTGAAATACAGTTTTTGGCAGGCAACAGGCTGATGTCAGGCACCGTTAGCTGCGCAGAGAATGAGGACAAAGTTCATGGATACAGATGCGAGCTCGGACTGAAGCTTTCAGAGGCAGAAGGCAAGAAAAGGTTTGGTGGCAGAATCAGGGCCTACTTGCCTGGACTGTAAAATGGCATAAGTGAACCATATAAAGCCGGTGGCCTTTCGTACTTAGGAATAGAATATCCGGCCCATTCATGGCGGATCTGAAAGAGGACATGTTGGCGGTGGACGCACATGTGTTTGCGTCTTTATAACTGGAACTGGAGGGAACATACATGTACTTGTGATTTATACATGAAACCGTTGGGGTCCAAGATAGGGGACATAACTGATCATAAAAATCCATATTTCCACACAATAACCAAAATCCTTGTATTGCAGATGTTAAAAGAGATTTGATTAACAAGGTTTGATAAGATTGGGATGAGCCCGCGACGATTTTCCTTCTACATTAAATTTGCGGCGATTGCTCCCAGCCCCTATAAGTTTGAAGAAGGAGATTACAGTACCTTGTACAAAAAGGAAGAGTGTTGAGGATGTTGGGTCCTTCTTTGGTCCAGCTGCCGACTACGCCAATGTGGGAATCTCCTTTAGATGAAATAAAGACACTTGGCTCAGGAGATTCAACAGGAACTTGCAGGTTTAATCCAAAGAGTATTAGGACCCATCCAAAACCACAGCCAGCTCTCAATACATAACAGCTTCTCCAGTTCAAATCACACTTCAAATATATACATTCTAAAACCTAGGAAACACAGCATGGAACATTCCCATGTCATAACAAAGAGCCATGGAGATCTAGGTGCCACAGCCAAAGAACACTATGACACCATGATCACCATAACACCCAGGATACCACAATTTTTGGCTTTTTATCTCTCCCTACGAGGGTATCAGCATCTTATGTATATTTTTAGCTGTTCCTTTTTTGTACCTCTTGATGAAAGTCCAATTCCTATTTAACGTTGTAGCCCTGGTTGAACAGTGGCCTTATTGTGTCTTTTACTGTGTTGTGCTGTGTACGATTTCTAACCTGTTCAAGTGATGTAGCATTGGTGTCTCTGCTAAACACTGTGCCTGCCTGTACTACTGCCACTTCACCACTGAATGATCACAAGACCCTAAAAAAAAAGACCTCTTAAGCTCCTGTATCTGACAGCTCCTGCCTGAGAGTACCCTGGTGGTGTACCCGGTAGATTGGTTTCAGCTGTTCTGGTCATCACTTCTTCCCGCCACTGTACCCGACAGTTCCTCCCTGAGAGTACCCAGGTAGCATCTTACATGTTTATTTTCACAAAGATGATCTCTCTAATTCCAGCAGGTCACAGGACCCGTCTTTCTTACTATAATGTAGTCTCTTCACACATCCTCTGCCGTACTTACCAAAGCATTATTGTAGTTCGTAACTTTTCAAGCCTCCAAGGCTTACCAACTCAGTTATACGTTTCCTGATCATTTCCAGAAGTCTCAGTATTTCAACTCTCACAAAATGTCTCAACACCTCAAATGATACAATAATTGAAATGTTTCGTAGCTGCCCATTATTTACACCACCTCTTCATCCGAAGTCACTGCAGGGACATTATTCCAACTCTAGAACAAGGTACGGTGTCAGCAGGATTTACTACTAGAACTGGAGTCTGCCAAACTGCATATTGTAAGGTCATATCCAAGCATACACACTTAAGTGAAGTTAATCCTCTTGAAAAACTCTATTTCCATGCATTGCGGCATGTACCCTGTATCGGAAATCTAACTGTTCCTCCTTGTGGCTTGAGCTGTTTCTACTCTTTTGTGGTTGCTGATTTTGTTTTTGGAGCCAGGCTAGTGAGCTGAAGTTTTATCTTCCAGTGCACGTGTGAAAGAACGCAGCAAGGTGCGGCTGCAGGATTCTTACTTCAAGATTTTTGATATTTGCAGAGATTCTTTCACAAAGACAACCTCAGTCTAATCTAATGACAAAAAGTTTGAATCTGTCTATCCAAGCAACCGTAGACTCATCCACAAGTAGGCTTCTGGTCCTGATACTTAACCAGGGTCAATGAAATCTTTACACCTTGCTTCTCGCTCAGCCATTCATTGGCCATGTTAGACTTGCCATTAATTTCAACCTCATCTCGGGCAACCATGTCATCCCCACTGGCTAGGTAGCCTGTGCCGACTGGCACCATGGAGAATCTTGTCCTGTTCGGTATACTTCCTCTCAACCAAAATCCTGTAAGCTCCTGTATCTCTCAGGGCAATAACTTTAATGCCTTTGGGCCTACCTAACAACACAGACCCCAAGATATTTGGATGGATGTCCCTATGAACATCTGTTGCCCATTCCAAATTGTTGATCGCTACTAGATTGAGTGCAACAGGGCCCGTCACCTACAGTCAACACACTCACTATCATGGATGCAACTGGGACAAGGTCTTTCTTTCACTTGGCAGTTCTTTACGGAATGCCCCTCATTGTGACACCTGTAGTACTGTAGTAAGTTATCCCTTTAAGCTTGGAAGAACATTTCTGTCCTCTCTTTTCCTTTTGTACTGACTCGGAACCCAATGCCTTTTTTCCTGTGTCCTCCCCTTGGGAATTGTCGTGGCCCTAACCCTCTGGTGCGGATCCAGTCTGTTGAGACGTCCTCCCTCCCTTTGGTATAAAGCTGTGCTGCTGTAGCCCTTTGTTAATCCTGGTAGCTGCCGAATTATCAGCAAAGACTACAAGCTTCTCGGAACCCTTCTCTGATAGATATTGTCTAACTGGCTTAGAGAACTCCTCCTTGAGTCTCTCTCTCACCATTCCCTGGTTAAGGGCATGAAAATCTTTGACCTCCATTCCTTTTTTAATCTTCTCATTTCAGTCACTCAGTCCAGCATGAATCCAAGTACCAAATGGAACGTCATCCACTCACTTGCTTTCCTCTGAATGTACTGAGCTGGAATCAGCCCAAACCGCCTGACAAGAGCTTCCTTAATTTGCTCATAGTCCATCTGATCAGCTGCAGGCATTTCCAAATCACTGCTGTACTTGCGTTGTACAAGCAATCTCAGAGCTTGCAAAACATCCCAGCATATCTTGCCCCCCCCAGAAACATGTACACTTTAGTAACCTTTACACATACTTCTAGTAAGTTGGATTTGGAATTGCCTTTTTCCAGAAGTGGCTGTCTCTGCTACTGTCTTCTACAAGGTTATCATTTTACTCTCCGATATTCTGTCTTTTCCTTGTCTTTTCTTTTCGCTTTTCTCTCCCCCATATCCCTTTTTATTTTTTAATTGAGTCCATTCCTCCTGTTTCTCCTGCCCCCTTTCTTCTTTCCTCTTGTTCCTGGCAAGCCAATCACACCTCTTCCTCTTTAGAAACCTGACCTTCTCGTCTTCCTCAGTCTTAGCTTCAAAGTCTCAGTCAGACTTAAATCAGCCGACTGTGCGGTGGTGCAGGGAATAATTAAGAACAGGAAAATTGACTCGCAACACACCAACACTCGACTTTAGGTAACATCACTACACAGACTGCAGAAATACCTGCTTTGTTGCTTGCACTTCAGAAGAATGAGCCAGGAGTTCACACACTAATAGTGTCTGGCTATTCCTTCTGTGTGCAACCCTACAATACAGATTCACTGCATTGAAGATTGAATGGATTGAGGGATTCAAGATGGAAACGAATTAAAAAGAAACAGCTCTGGGGAAAGATTATCATCTTACAACTCTCAAAAAGTGGCAGATGCAAATCTTTTATGACCTAGACCAGCGTTTGACTGTTTTAAGGAAAGCACAAGAGCTCAAAGACGTGCTATTGAATGTCAAGCATCCTGATTCTTCCCCCAGTGAAGGGAAGGTTTGGCTGTTCACAAAAGGGTGAATCCCCCAAGCAGGAGATCTAGTGCGTAAACAGAGTCCTGATAAACAAGTACTTGGACCAGCATCTCGCCCACCTTTACCTGTGTTTGGGGTAAAAGGGACACAAACTATAATTCTGCCTTTTCTGAATGGCTCAAAAAGAATTGACATGTATCAAAAGATCATGTCAAAAAGCATTATGTGGCCGATTCTCTACAGTCGTCTCTCTCACCTACAAGAAAGGAGGCCTCAGGGTAGAACCGCTCATCCTTTCCCTGCTCTGCAGGAGATTACGCCAATCGAGCTCAGCAATGAAGAGAACTTGAGTTCCTGGTGAAGGGCAACAGGGACTGGTGACACTTCTAGTTTACAATCGTACAATTCCATGGCGGAATCTGATGACTTTGTTTCCGCAGGCACAACTGCCCACTTGAATGCAATGGTTTATTATGAACCCCTTGGAGAGGCAATATCTATGGAGATGCTCCCATCAGATCTAGAGCTTTTGGTGAGACTGAATATGGATACATTGCAGTTGGCTTTTCATCAAAGTCTTCAAACACAGCATCAGTGCTTAATTTGAGCCGGTGGTGTCCGGTGCTCAGCACTGGCACTTAATTGTCAACACCAGCGTTTGTGACAGTCTGCTACAAGGTGGCGCTGTCTGACTAATTTAGAGATGACCACAACAACAGTTATTTATTCATTTAATAGATATTAAAAATAACTATTACCTGCCGCCCAAGCCATTCTTGAGCTTTGGGGGCCTCAAATAATCAGAATTGTGCCACTTGTAGAAGTGTGATCGTTAGTAGTTGTGTTGTTACTATCAATTGAAGTATGTCAGGGACAATGTGTGGTGCAAGCCGCAGAGGCTTCCTGACGAGAGGCCTGGCAATTGTTTTTTTTACAAATTAAACACTGTCAGCCTGCCAGAAAGTTTCTACAATATCGTTTCTGGACAGGTATTTGCTACAACCATGGTCCTATGTATGGGTTGCGACTGGAATGCTTTTCTTTATCATGTGACTTGTAATGCTAACTATTGTGGTATTATTAAATGAACATTATATTCTTGACAGACATGCCACAGACAGTGGAAATGGAACTATAACCACATCTCTCTTCCCACAGTGTTCAAAACAGACTTTGATGCTCTGAACTCCGTGTACCAGATGGCATGGTTTGGGAGAAGGTCCCTTGCCTGATTATCGGACCTACTGAGGTCTCACAATTACTGTATGTTAGACATGTGTCCGTGGATGATATTATAACTCCTGGTTCCATATCAGATGAATGGGATATAGACAGTGAAAAGGATGATGCCTGATTTAGAAGCATATACTACTTTTGAAAATGAATATCCATATTTGAATGCCTATAATTATAAAGGAATGAATTGTTCTCATCACTGTGCACAATACCATTACAGAACTAGTGCTGCTGTGAAATATACAACTACACACAGTGAGAACACTGCAGAGCATCTGTAGCCAGCACTGCAAATTAAAAAAGACATTTCACCATTTCTCTGGAGAATACAGAGCAGATCCATCTGCTTTTTATTACAAACAGCCTGAGGCAGCACAAAAACATATATTGACCAGCACTGAATTGATTTATTCTGATGAATGTAATAGAAAGTTAAGCGTACAGAATATGAGTTTTTGGGAAGATACTTTTGAAATAAAGAGACTCGTGGCCATTCAGGCCTGATTTACAAACCTTTTTCACATTTGCAAACAACCCGATTTGCGGAATCAACCGTTTTCAATTAAAAAAGGCATTTTTTAATGTACAGAGGCCCAAACTGTGCTCGGTGACCTATTACAGAATCTCAAATTGGGTTTGCGATTCGGTATTAGGAAGGGGCATGTTTAGGGCGTCCCTTCCTAATTATTTTTTTTGTTGTTGTTGATCTGTTTATTAGATTTTCACATATACAATATACTTGACTGGTGTATACATTTACAGAAGAACCAATAAGCATCCATCAAAACAGACACTACAACACAATAAATCAATATATCAACCCTGGAGTACTAGCGATCTGTCTTGGTAGTCAAGGCTATCCATTCCTTAAGTCTAACAGATAATTAAAGTGATTCCAAACTTGGTACGCTTACTAATAATAGCTCAGTGTAAATGTATTCTGGATGTACATATTATTTTCATATGTGTAGTATGGTGATTATCTCACTACCAAGTCCAAATGGCAAGATTTCGACCAAACGTACATTATATAACATAGGAACAATAAAACAACATATTGGAGGGACAGAGGGAAAATGCAGGAACGCCTACATGATTGGGAGGGGGGGGGGGAGCGGACAATAACCATTGCAGTTTTTCAACTTATACAAGCATACAACTATATATATATAATCTGTATACAGGAAAACAGTTTGGTTGAGATGTATGATACATCTTTCACATTCCAGACCACATATGAGACACATTACATCAGTTGCTTAGAGTAGTTTTTAGTCAACATGAGCAATGTCAGACAAGTCCTCCACAGTACCCAATCCTTGGAGTGTGCACAGCATTACATTCCATACCTCAGAAATGGGGTATTTAGAAAGCCCTAATGTGTCTTCTCTCACTAATGAGACTGGCTCAGCTTTGGCCCAGTTTATCATAGAGTGTAACCATGCCTTTATTGAAGGCGGGTCATCTGCCTTCCATCGGCGGATAATAAGCCTTTTAGCCACCACCAGCCCCAGGTCTATAAATCTCGAGGAGGCTTTATGCTTCTCGCTTCTAGGGAAGATCCCTGTTATACACCCTTCCCATGTTTTTGATATTTTCTATTCGTACTGTTTTCAGGGAGCAGACCACCTCATCCCAGTACATTTGCAATTTAGGGAAGGACCAGAGCATATGCAGCAAATTGGCATCTATCATCTTACATCTTGGGCAGCATGCATCTACCCTGTTTAAAAATCTATTAATCTTGTCGGGGGATAGGTACGCTTTATGCACTACATAAAATTGGATTAGCCTGAAACGTCCATTTCTGGGGACTTGTCTGGGACTTTCCAAAAGTGTGGACCCTTCTTTATCTCTATATGACCGCGTCATATCACTTTCCCACTTATTTCTCAAAGGTGTTAAATCCGTCACGGTATGTTCCTGAATAGATTCCGTGAACCACTTTAGGAGGTGTCTCCCCGTCCCCATCACATGCACATACTGCATTAGAAGATGCGTGGGGGGTTCCTGTGAATTGTCACCCCACCGCTGCCTCAACAAAGCCAACCAGGAAGCATGGCCTCCTCTGCAGACAGTGAGAGAAATGGCCGCAGCGCCCCTTCCACAAACAGATCCCCCAGTGTAAATATATCTGCTCCCTGCCAATCAGCAAGCTCCGTCCCACAGGCATATCCCTCACCTTTCGGCTTGCCCAACAATGGAATAGCTGGCGCATATGGTGTAACATGCCTAGTAAGGCATACTGCTCTACGAAAGCACTTCCGAGCAACCTGTACCAGAAGAGGAAGCAATTCATGTGATCTATTACATGGATGGAAAAGAAAAATAATCCTGTCCAGGGCATATGGGGGGCCCCGTCCTGCTGTATCTGCTAGATGTAATTCCTCCACCCACTTCGCCACCCAGAGTATCTGGGATGCCAGATAGTAATGTTCAAAATTAGGTAAAGCCAGCCCGCCCCTTGACCGAGGCAAATACAGCTTTGTTAAAGCCACCCTGCACCATGTATTGCACCAGTAAAGTCCCTCACGACACCCTTCAATGACCGGAAGAAGGACACCGGCAAATAAATCGGGAGGTTAGCAAAGTAATATAATAGATGTGGCAGCATTGCCATTTTAATCAGTTCTACTCTGCCAATGACCGAGAGGATGAGTGTCTTCCAAAATTCAATTTGAGATTCTAACGCTGTGACTGCTCTGGATATGTTGCTGTCCAGGAGATCCCGATCATCATAATAAACGCGTGTGCCTAAATATCTGAACACCAACGGTTGCCATGTCACTAACTTCCCATCCACCTCTAAGGGAGAAGCCTCCTAGGGCGTCCCTTCCTAATGCCGAAGTCCAGTGGTAAGAATCAATGCTTTGCGACTGAAATGTGGTCGCAAAACATTCACATTTTACCACCTACTTGAGCAGGTGGTAACCCATTCGTAAATGTAAAGGGGTCCCAAGGGATCCCTTACACTTTGTGAATGTTTGTAAACAAAAAAATGAAGACCAGGCAGTTGTTCTACGGACCACTGCCTTCTCCTAAAAAATGAAAAGAAAACTTTTCATTTTATTTTTTGAAACACATCCCATTTTCCTTTAAGGAAAACGGGCTGCATTCCCAAAACAAAATATTGCTGTATTGAAAAGAAATCCCAGACATGGTGGTCTGCTGATCCAAGCAGGCCACCATCCCTGTGAATTTTTGCGATTTCTAATGGCTCGCAAACCAAGACCTACCTCATGAATTTTAATGAGTTAGGTCTATTTGCAACCCACTGGGAATCGCAAAATGTGTTAAACACACATTTGTACATAGCTGTTTGCATTTATCAATAGCAAATCGCAAATATTTGCTATTTGGTAATCGCAAACACTTTCCTACGTACATTTGGCCCCAAATTCTTGCAAATACAAAGCAAATTCATGCTACCCATGAAAATTATTTTCTTAAAAAAGATTTCGCAGCAAACTACCTGGTTAGGCTTTGTAATATGAAAGATATGGGAAGTCCCTTTATTTCCAAAGCTACATAATTTAAAGACGAGGAGCTGAAAATGAACATGAGTAAAAACATGATGGATAACATGATTAGCTGAGCTTAGATAAACTTTATTCCGGCGGTGAAACACAGCCATAAAAGCACATTACAAAGATAAACTGCATTGGTAAAATACATATCTCATAATCAACTTAAAAAGAACAAATCTCATAATAACAAATTAAAATAAATGTAACCAATAATAACACAATCAAATCCCCCGCAAACAGGTTAAAAGGAAACCTGCCAAAGGACCCTCTGCCCCATCGGCATCTAATAAACAAGCAGGATCGAGCTCTCAAAACAACATTTGTTTTCTCCTGGTAATATCACCCTTTAAAAAGGAACACATAGGGGCAGACAGTGTCAGGAATTTATCCCTTGCAGATGAAGCAAAGCCTCAGCACATCTTCTGACACCACAGGCTCGGATTAGGGGTATTTAAAACCTCTTAGAGAGTACCAAATAGTATTTACAAAAGAGAATAAAATGAAGCAAACTCTGGGGCAGGGACTCGTCACAGGGACAAATTAATACCTTATTTGGGTGAAAGTGGCCGAAAGGAAAACTCAAATGCCACCTTATAATTCCAAATCTAAATCTAGTTAAAAGAACTCTGTCCCAGGGGGAATCCACCCAAGACAGGTATGGCTCCATATTGCGGGTAGTCTGTAGAGGCCCATACTTCCTAACTGAGGTTTTGGCTGATTCCTCAGTCTCTCTAAGTCGCATTTTCCTGGCAAGAAATGTTTTCTTTACCCAGGTAGTATCAGACTTGGTAATAGCAGATGGGGAAGAAAATAAGTCTGATTTCCCCAGGATGATCAATTCCTGCTTAACATAGTATAACCAAGGTATAGCCAGACCTCTGTCATAGGCTAGACGATCAGAGACCACCTTCCTATTAAGACCTGTGGGGGAATTAGCTCATATGTTAAACTATAACACCAAGGGGGCCAGTTTAACATGATCTTCAACATACTGAACACCCAAATCCTGATGAACAATATATGTAGCGCGATCCGGGGGTACACCTAAGATACGCCGCAAAACCCTTTTCTGTCTTCGGAGCAAGGCTGTTAGAAAGCCCCAAATACCAGCCCCGTAAGTAAGGATCGGTAAACACTTGCTCCTAAAAACTTCCAAAAGAGGGGCCACAGTTTTTTTTCCAATGCGTGAGGCTAAACTATAAATATAGCACGCAGCATTGGAAACCCTTTGGGAGGTTTTAAATTTACAGGGGCCCCAACTACCTCTAGCATCAAAAACCCTTCCCAGATAGGAAAAATCCTGTGTAGTAGCAACAGGACGGCCCTGCAGAAATACACTCATCAATTCCACGGATTTGGGGCCACAAAACATAGTGAAGGTTTTAGAACGGTTTGTGCTAACCCCAAGGAATCCATGGAGTTTATGAGCACCTGAAAAAGGGTATTAAGGCTGTTGTGTGTTCTCCCCAGAAAAACAGAGTCATCCACATAAAGGAACGCCCGGCTTTTTTTGTGCCCACATAGGGCAGCGTTACAAGTAGATAACGCGTCCTCAAGGCCCTTGATGTACAATAAGAATAAAATAGGGGCCAATACGCACCCTTGCCGAACACCTTTCTCCAACGGAAAACTACTGGTGCATTCCCCAGCAAGGCCAAATCTAACAGATGAAGAAAGGTCAAAGTACAGAGCCCAAAAGAATCGGACAAGCCCTTGATCCACCCCCATACCCTTCAGCAAGGCAAACAGGTTCAATCAATCAATCAATCAGAACATTTGTAAAGCGCACTACTCACCTATGAGGGTCTCAAGGCGCTGGGGGGGGGGGTGCTGCTACTGCTCGAATAGCCAGGTCTTGAGGAGTCTTCTGAAGGTTAGCAGGTCCTTGGTCTGTCGTAGGAGGATGGGGAGGGTGTTCCAGGGCTTGGCGGCGAGGTGGGAGAACAATCTGCGCCCGGAGGTCGCTCTTCGGATGCAGGGGACGGTGGCGAGGGCGAGGTCGGCGGAGCAGAGGTGGCGGTTGGGGGTGTAGAAGCTGTGTCGTCTGTTGAGGTACGCTGGTCCGGTGTTGTGGAGTGCCTTGTGTGCGTGAGTGAGGAGCTTGAAGGGGATCCCCTTGTTGACAGGGAGCCAGTGCAGGTCTCTCAGGTGGGGTGTGATGTGGCTGCAGCGAGGGATGTCAAGGATCAGGTGTGCAGAGGTGTTTTGAATGCGTTGAAATCGTCTCAGGAGTTTGGCCGAGGCACCCGCGTAGAGTGCGTTTCCGTAGTTCAATTTGCTGCTGATGAGGGCCTGGGTGACCGTTCTTCTTGTTTCGGTGGGGATCCACCTGTAGATCTTGCTGAGCATGTGGAGGATGTTGAAGCAGGAGGACGAGACGGCTCATGGAGAGAGTAGAGTTGAGTATGAACTCCAGGTTGCGTGCGTGGTCGGTGGGTTTTGGAGCTGTTCCCCGTGCAGTCGGCCACCAGGAGTCATCCCAGGCAGAGTCGGTGGAGCCGAGGATGAGGACTTCCGTCTTGTCCGAGTTTAGCTTCAGTTGGCTGTTCTTCATCCAATCGGCGACGGCTTTCATTCCTTCGTGGAGGTTGGATTTGGCGGTGAGGGGGTCCTGAGGGAAAGGATCAGCTGGGTGTCGTCGGCGTAGGAGATGATATTGATGTTGTGCAGTCGGGCGACGCGGGCGAGCGGTGCCATGTAGATGTTGAACAATGTCGGGCTGAGGGATGAGCCCTGGGGTACGCCGCAGATGATCTCGGTGGCTTCGGAGCGGAAAGGGGGGAGGCGGACGCTCTGGGTTCTGCCGGAGAAGAAGGAGGTGGACCAGTCCAGAGCCTTGTCTCGGATCCCAGCGTCGTGGAGGCGTGTGCGTAGGGTGTGGTGGCAGACAGTGTCGAAGGCGGCTGACAGGTCCAGGAGGATGAGGGCCGCGGTTTCTCCGTTGTCCAGCAGGGCCCTGATGTCATTGGTGGTGGCGATGAGGGCAGTTTCGGTGCTGTGGTTTCTGCAGAACCCGGACTGGGACGGGTCCAAGATGCGGGTCAGTTGTCTATTGGCGGTCTTCTCGATGACCTTCGCCGGGAACGGGAGCAGGGAGATGGACCGGAAGTTCTTGAGGGTCCTTGGGGTCAGCCTTAGGTTTCTTTGAGTAAGGCGTTGATCTCAGCGTGCTTCCAGCTCTCCGGGAAGGTTGCTGTCTCGAAGGAGACGATGTCTGCGGGTGGCGTTCTTGTGGGCCGCGTAGCTGTCCTGTGTCGGTTCACGGTGCCATTTTTTCTCTAGCTTACGGCAGGTTTGCTTGGAGGCCTGGAGGTCCTTGGTGAACCAGCTGGCTTTCTTGCTGGTGTGTCCGTTGGAGGGTTTCTTGATCGGAGCGAGGGTGTTGGTGCAGTCGTCGATCCATTGTCTGAGGTTGCGGGCGGCGGTGTCGGGGTCAGTGGGTGGGCTCTGGGCGAGTGTGGTGGTTAGCTGGTCTTCGGTGACTTTGCTCCAGCAGCGACGAGGGATCTGTTGGATGCAATGGTGTGTGGTGGGTTTCCGGAAGGTGAAGTGGATGCAGCGATGGTCGGTCCAGTGGAGTTCGGTGGTGTGGTTGAAGGAGACGTGGGAGCTTGCAGAGAAGATGGGGTCAAGCGTGTGGCTGGCAGAGTGGGTGGGTGTTGTGACGAGTTGTCTGAGTCCGAGGTTGGCGATCAAGGTGGTGGAGTTGGTGTCGTTGTCGTTCTCGAGGTGGAAGTTCAGGTCCCCGAGGAGGATGTAGTGTGTGGAGGCGAGGGGGTGAGTACTGACTAAGTCTGCGATGGAGTCGCTGAACTGTGGCCGGGGTCCCGGGGGTCTGTAGATGAGGGTTCCTCTGAGGGTGGTGTTGGGATTGGTGTGAATCTGGAAGTGCAGGTGTTCGGCGGTGCTGAGGGTGTCGTGGATGTTGGTCGAGACTCTGAGAGTGTTCCTGTGGATGATGGCGATTCCGCCTCCTACTCCGTTGGTGCAGTCCCTGCGGGTGATCTTGTAGCTGTCCGGGATGGCTATGGCGATGTCGGGTGCTGAGGAGAGGTTCATCCAGGTCTCCGTCAGGAAGGCGACGTCTGGGGAGGTTGAGTTGAGTAGGTCCCAGAGTTCAACGGCGTGCTTGCGGGCGGAGCGGGTGTTGAGAAGAATGCATCTGAGGTTGTCGCGTTCTTTCCTGGTGGGTGGATTGGCAGATCGAATGCTGGTGAAGCTGCAGTTCCGGCAGGAGAAGGGTCCTTGGGTGCGCTTCGGGGGGCCAGGAAGGAGGTGTGTGATTGTCTGGTGTTGAGTGCGTGGAGGGTCCTGGCATCATAGCGGTGACTGGCGTTGTGGCGTTCATGGGGGCCAGGGGGTCTGGCGCGGTCCAGGCGCGGACGGGCGCAGACGAGCACGCCTTAAGCGCGCCTTTGGCGTGCCAGCGGCGCGGCTGCCATATATGGGGAGGTGGGAGGGAGGAGCAGCTGGGAGGCAGGAGCGGGGCGGCGATTGGGCAAGCAGGGGGCGGGGCCGCAGGGGACGCAGCAGCGGGAACGGAGGGGAGAGTGGGATAAAGAAGGCAAAGGGGACAAAAGCAAATTGGACGAAGGCAACAATAAGCAGCAAAGATTACAGTGCAAACGAGAAATGCAACAATAAAGCAACAGAGATCACAGTGCAAACCAGAGTACAAAATACAAATACACAATACAGTCAGGAAGAAACGAGCGCGGCGCGCTCACAGGCCTCGAACTACCAGCAGCGGTGCTTGGGGCACGAACACACAGGTGGTGCTGTGCGGCATAGGGAGCGGCCTACCTGAAGACAGGGTCAAGGGTCGCTCTCCTCACCGCGCAGCGGCCGCCATATATGGGGAGGTGGGAGGGAGGAGCAGCTGGGAGACGGGAGCGGGGCGGCAAATGGGCAAGCAGGGGGCGGGGACGCAGCGGCGGGAACGGAGGGGAGAGCGGGATAAAGAAGGCAAAGGGGACAAAAGCAAAGGGGACGAAGGCAACAATAAGCAACAAAGATTACAGTGCAAACGAGAAATGCAACAATAAAGCAGCAGAGATCACAGTGCAAACCAGAGTACAAAATACAAATACACAATACAGTCAGGCAAAAACGAGCGCGGAGAGCTCACAGGCCTCGAATTACCAGCAGCGGCAGTAGCAGGGCTTGGGGCACGAACACACAGGTGTTGCTGTGCGGCGTAGGTAGTGGCCTACCTGAAGACGGTCAAGGGTCGCTCTCCTCACCGCGCAGCGGCCGCCATATATGGGGAGGTGGGAGGGAGGAGCAGCTGGGAGGTGGAGCGGGGCGGCGAATGGGCAAGCAGGGGGCAGGGACGCAGCGGCGGGAATGAAGGGGAGAGCGGGATAAAGAAGGCAAAGGGGACAAAAGCAAAGGGGACAAAGGCAACAATAAGCAACATAGATTACAGTGCAAATGAGAAATGCAACAATAAAGCAACAGAGATCACAGTGCAAACCAGAGTACAAAATACAAATACACAATACAGTCAGGCAGAAAAGAGCGCGGAGAGCTCACGGGCCACGAACTACCAGCAGCGGCAGCAGCGGGGCTTGGGGCACGAACACACAGGTGGTTCTGTGCGGCATAGGGAGCGGCCTACCTGAAGACAGGGTCAAGGTTCGCTCTCCTCACCGCGCAGCTGCCACCATATATGGGGAGGTGGGAGGGAGGAGCAGCTGGGAGGTGGGAGCGGGGCGGCGAATGGGCAAGCAGGGGGCGGGGACGCAGGGGACGCAGCAGCGGGAACGGAGGGGAGAGTGGGATAAAGAAGGCAAAGGGGACAAAAGCAAAGGGGACGAAGGCAACAATAAGCAGCAAAGATTACAGTGCAAACGAGAAATGCAACAATAAAGCAACAGAGATCACAGTGCAAACCAGAGTACAAAATACAAATACACAATACAGTCGGGCAGAAACGAGCGCGGCGAGCTCACAGGCCTCGAACTACCAGCAGCGGCAGCAGCGGTGCTTGGGGCACGAACACACAGGTGGTGCTGTGCGGCATAGAGAGCGGCCTACCTGAAGACAGGGTCAAGGGTCGCTCTCCTCACCGCGCAGCGGCCGCCATATATGGGGAGGTGGGAGGGAGGAGCAGCTGGGAGACGGGAGCGGGTCGGCGAATGGGCAAGCAGGGGGCGGGGACGCAGCGGCGGGAACGGAGGGGAGAGCGGGATAAAGAAGGCAAAGGGGACAAAAGCAAAGGGGACGAAGGCAACAATAAGCAACAAAGATTACAGTGCAAACGAGAAATGCAACAATAAAGCAGCAGAGATCAAAGTGCAAACCAGAGTACAAAATACAAATACACAATACAGTCAGGCAAAAACGAGCGCGGAGAGCTCACAGGCCTCGAATTACCAGCAGCGGCAGTAGCAGGGCTTGGGGCACGAACACACAGGTGTTGCTGTGCGGCGTAGGTAGTGGCCTACCTGAAGACGGTCAAGGGTCGCTCTCCTCACCGCGTAGCGGCCGCCATATATGGGGAGGTGGGAGGGAGGAGCAGCTGGGAGGTGGAGCGGGGCTGCGAATGGGCAAGCAGGGGGCAGGGACGCAGCGGCGGGAATGAAGGGGAGAGCGGGATAAATAAGGCAAAGGGGACAAAAGCAAAGGGGACGAAGGCAACAAAAAGCAACAGAGATTACAGTGCAAATGAGAAATGCAACAATAAAGCAACAGAGATCACAGTGCAAACCAGAGTACAAAATACAAATACACAATACAGTCAGGCAGAAAAGAGCGCGGAGAGCTCACGGGCCACAAACTACCAGCAGCGGCAGCAGCGGGGCTTGGGGCACGAACACACAGGTGGTTCTGTGCGGCATAGGGAGCGGCCTACCTGAAGACAGGGTCAAGGTTCGCTCTCCTCACCGCGCAGCTGCCACCATATATGGGGAGGTGGGAGGGAGGAGCAGCTGGGAGGTGGGAGCGGGGCGGCGAATGGGGAAGCAGGGGGCGGGGACGCAGGGGACGCTGCAGCGGGAACAGAGGGGAGAGTGGGATAAAGAAGGCAAAGGGGACAAAAGCAAAGGGGACGAAGGCAACAATAAGCAACAAAGATTACAGTGCAAATGAGAAATGCAACAATAAAGCAACAGAGATCACAGTGCAAACCGGAGTACAAAATATAAATACACAATACAGTCAGGCAGAAACGAGCGCGAAGAGCTCACGGGCCTCGAACTACCAGCAGTGGCAGCAGCGGGGCTTGGGGCAAGAACACACAGGTGGTTCTGTGCGGCGTGGTGAGCGGCCTACCTGAAGACAGGGTCAAGGGTCGCTCACCTCACCGCGCAGCAGCTGCCATATATGGGGAGGTGGGAGGGAGGAGGAGGCTGGAGCGGGGCGGCGAATGGGCAAGCAGGGGGCGGGGACGCAGCGCCAGGAACGGAGGGGAAAGCGGGATGAAGAAAGCAAAGGAGACAAAAGCAAAGGGGACGAAGGCATCAATAAGCAACAAAGATTACACTGCAATGGAGAAATGCGACAATAAAGCAGCAGAGATCACAGTGCAAACCAGAGTACAACATACAAATACACAATACAGTCAGGCAGAAACGAGCGCGGAGAGCTCGCGGGCCTCGAACTACCAGCAGCGGGGCTTGGGGCTCGAACACACAGGTGGTGCTGTGCGGTGTGGGGAGCGGCCTACCTGAAGACGGGGTCAAGGTTTAGATCTTACGACACTTTCGAAGGCGTGCAACGGGTCCATAAAGGCCAGCGCAAAGGGAGCCCTGCTTTGCAATGCTATATTTGCTGATAAGCAAATATAAATTTAGGCGTTGCTTTGCGGTGCCCAGCACCTCCGGGAACACATATTGAACATCTGATAGTAGGTTCTTCTCCCTGACCCAGGGCAACAAATGCTCCAACACCACCCTCCCTGGATTTTTACCAGCAGAATCCAACAGGGAGATTGGGCGATAACAACTAGGAGACTACAAATCACTTTTTTTTATGATAGGTACGGTAGTGGCAGTGTACCACGAGTCGGGGAGGCCAGTGATAGTAAAGTTATTGAAACAGTTGCATAATAATTGGGGCCCATAATTCTGGGACTGCTTTATAAATGTCCATGGGGACCCCATCTGGCCCTGGAGCCTGGAGAGACTTCATAATGGCTTGCCATATCTCATCCAATGAAAAATTAATATTGATTGGCGATTTCACCGCTACCTCCGGGCCCATTTGAGACAAGTCCGAGCGATATAAGGCACCCAAGCCTCTGGGCAGATGGTGGTAATAACAGCATTATCGATACTGGCACCCAGGAAGCCAATATCCTTAACCATCCTCCAGAAAGTTGTAGCGTCCTTCATCCGACAGGACTGAACCAGTCCTCTAATACTCCATTGTAATCTCTTTTTTCCTCCTACTCAGAGACCTTTCATACTCAGCTCTAAGCTCTTGGATCTTCTGACTATCTCCAGGAGTCTGCCTCAAAACCCTATGTAGGTTGAGGGAGGCCATCATACAGGACCATTCAAACCACCTCACCCCTGGGATATCGGGACCTACTGGTTTCATGAGTAGATTTCTAATAGCCAGTCCTACATGGGCAAAGCAATTATCCTCGTCCTGCAGATCAACCGTGGGGGTTAAACAGTCCAAAAGTGGAACCAGATGGTTAGCAGGTTAGCACAAAGTTTGTGTATTGCAACACCCAGGTCTGCATGTCTACAAGCCAGTCGAAAGCCCCTGGGATTTACCTGTTAAACCAGAGGCAGGGCTCTCCCTGGCCATGCTTGCCCCTTTGAATACGTTAAAAGCCTCCCACAAGGGATTATGGTAACTCAGTATTGTTGCAGTGGTGCCACCTGCCTATACCCTCGCCATTAGGGCCCGGGATACAAAAATATAATCAATACTGGATTTATAGTCCTCCCTTACAGAGGTGGCATTCGACGGGTAGGCCGGCTCAACTTCGGCACAAGCGTTAAGGTGATCAAAAGTATTGACCATATTTAAAAGAGCCTTGGTTTTCAAGCCCCCCTAATGAGATATCCCCTTTGCACATTCTTTTCCTAAAATGACAGAGGCAGATCAACAAATTTGACATTAAAATCACCTTCCACCACAGTGTAGAATCCGGAGGTCAAATATGCTAAGTCAAAATCCAGGCCTGGATAAAACTATACAATGTATTTATATTAATACTTGCCAAAAGACCCCTTATAAAAATGAACATAAACAATATTAAGGCATCCAAGTGGCCCAAACCGGTTCTGAACTCGTATATTAAAATAATGCAGATATGATTGTTTAAAACCCTGGGCATCCGCCAGACTGGCGGATTTAAAAGATGAGTTAACAATGGGCCTGTAAAAATATCCAAGGGATAAGAGCTTACCTTTGCTAGTTTTATGCCAACCCTGTGAGATGGCATCCAACAAATTCACAACAACTCTTGTGTTGTGAAATGTAATGATGACACAAACTTCAGAAAATTCCTTTCGCTGCTTCCCTACCCAGCCCACCCTTCTGGACACTAACACTTAATTAAAAAGTACATCTCTGCACCCAATATTGTCAAGCAGCAAGTGTGTTGATTTAATAATTAAGTCCATTGTTGACTCTTCTTCCCCTAAACGGAGGGCTGGCACATCAGCAAGCACGATGACATATGGGGAGGTGGCAAGTCACACCATGAAGTAGAACCAAGAGCTGGCCCCGGGTTGCAAGGGGAGATGGGAGTATTACTGCAAACAGGATGGTGCTCCACTTGAAGCAAGTTTTCTTTATCTAGAAGTGAATTGAATATTCCTGAAATGTGCACAATGTGATTTAAAATCGTGACCTTGTGGGGCGTGGCTTGGACGGCAGTGGTAATGGCTGCCTAACTCCGTTGCTCGGCATCGGGAGGAGAAATTAAGGCGCCTTTCTGGGGAAAATACAAGCGGATATTTGAGAGGATGCCAGTTTCCTGCCTCTGCCTACAAGCGGCACATGATGTGATGTGAGGACCTCACATTAAACGCTCGATTGAACAGCAAACCAGAGTTGTGTGAGCGTGTCATGCCCGTCTTGAGCTCCACAAAATGGCGATCGGGACGAGACGACCGGGACGTGTATGAGAGAAACGACTAAAACGTATGAAACAGAAGTGCAGCTTTACCTTGCCTGTGGATCTCCTAAGCCATGAAGGTGGGTGATGTTTGCTAAATTCACAACCCCTATGATGCACGAAGCTACACGATAACCGGCTGCCATACATCCTGACTGACCTTGTAATGGCTTCCCTGAAGACCGCGTTCAGCGCAACCAATGCTGTCTCATCCCCATAGCGCCGTTAAGACAATGTGTTTCCAGTAAATCCCAGTATTACCCTACGCATTTCTGGGCGCATATTAAACTTTTCTGTCATTCACCGGTGTGATAGTGCGCATCTTCCTTCCTTCCATGTATGTATTATCTAGAATTGGAAGTTAGAATGATGTGCTGATTCTATTGGAGAATTAGAAGGGCGTGGAGAAGGGGATTCTAAGGGAGTGAGTTGGGAGACGACTGTTGGTGGTTGAGGTGTAAATAAACCTACCTTCTCAACGTACTTTGTTGTTCCTGATTATTCAACTCCTGGAGAACACCACATTTATTTGGCGACGATCGGGCGAAAGGGCACCTCAACACCGATCAAATTCTGTCCAAGCGCAAGTCTTCTGATGACAGTCTCGGAGTGGTTGACGACTCATCTAACAGGAGAGAAGTCGAACTACAAATATCATCTGGAGGTACCGTGAGTCGAGTCACACTTTGGGTGGAGCGGTGCGCTTTTGGATGGAAATTAATTTTTTAAGTTGTGGCGGAGGATATTGTATGCGCGAGACTGACGCGAGATCAACTCACTTGCGAACGCGAGGGATCTGAGCGTGCGCGCTACGAATCCAAAACGAGGCTTGAATCCGTCCAAATGGGAGTGACAACGCCATTACTGGCAGCCATTTTGTGTGATTGGGAAGACACACACGGAAACGTTAATGTACGTAAAGTAAGCTGGAGCGTTTCGTGAGAGAACATCGGTGGATTTTCATCGAGTTTGGGCAAAAGCAAAATAAAATCTAACGCGTGCGCTTCAGGAGATCTTCATTTTTATTTTGGAAGAGAAGTGAGCTTGAACGCGTGCAGGTGCCACTGTCTATGGCACGAATTTAAAAAAAAAAAGGAAAGTTGAAGGGAACATCGTTTTAGAAGTAACAGGTGACAATTACATTTACATGGAAATGTACAGGTACACAAGTTTGACTTGAGACGTTATGCAATAGGATATCATTCCAAAGGAAGGTGAAGAGGTTATTTTTGTTAGTTCTGCAAAATAACAGACTGGCTAAATACACCATTTAATTCCTGGTTTTTCGGTGACTGGCACATTTTTTTTTTTTTTGTGGAATGGAAGAGAAGAAAATTAAAGAGCCAAATACATTCAGCCTCCTTTCTTTCTGACGAGCCCAGGAGAACCTAGTGTGAAGTGGCAAAAATGGAAGAAAATATTTATAAATTATGCGAGGGTATGTGGTACGAACCTAAGTGCAGAACGTAAACATTCATTATTGTTGCATTGCCTTGGGGGTGAGGGGCAAGAGGTTTTAGAACACTTACCGGATCTAAGTGCTTCTGAACAAAGAAACCTGAATGAATTTGAAATATGTATTGTACAATTAGATCAACATTATTTACCAAGGTTAAGTACTATAATGGAAAGGTATCATTTTGGCCTAAGGGAACAAAAGAAGGATGAATCTGTAGAAGACTTTGTTTCAGCTCTGAGGAAACTTGCATCTTCATGCAAGTTTGGTCCTGCTGTAGAGGAGAGGATCAGGGATCGGTTTGTTTTGAAATGTGCACATGATAATATCAGGAAGGAACTCTGGTTGAAGGATGAACCTCCGCTAGAAGAAGTTATAACGATTGCTAAGCAAATCGAGCACATGATGAAGTGTGTTGACGAATTGAGTGGGCAGAAGAGTAAAATTGCATTAACTGAAACTAAGGTAGAAGAGGTGGTGTGTCAAGTACAAAAGAAAGAGGTGAAGGGAAAAGATACGAGTTTCCCTATGACTATTAATGTAACTAACTCCTCTACTGGTGGCAAGCCTGTTTGTTTTAGGGGTGGTCGATCTGGACGTTTTGCAAATTCGCCTTATTGTCCTGGTCTGCGGGCTATTTGCAACACTTGTGGTCGGAAAGGGCATTTCGCAAAATGTTGCAAAAGCAAAAGTAATAGAGATAACAGTCTGTCTACTAAATATCAACCTGAAGTAAAAGTTGTCACTTTCCAGGTTGATGTAAGTAAGGGTGATCACCCCTCTCATATTGTGAATATAGATGGTGTATCTCTTGATTTCAAATTTGACTCCTGTTCACATTTGACAATGATTGGGGACGATGTCTTTATGCAACACTTTGCTAACAAAGTCAAACTTCTTAGGAATGATCTCTCTCCTGTGGGTTATGGTAATTAACCTATAGAAATGTCTGATTACTTTGTAGCTACCATTGAACTCTGTGGGAGGATGATCGCTGGGAAAGTATATGTTGCTAAGCAAGGGGATTCTCTTATGGGTTGGCCTCACCAACGTTTACTTGGGGTGCGTTTGAACCCTAATGCCTCTCCACAGGTTCAGGTACAAGCGGTTGGAGATTCTTCTCTCACTTTCTTGGATCAGTTTTCTGAGATATTTAAGGACACTCTGGGTTGTCTTAAGGGGTATAAACACCACATCAAGATAAACAAGCATTTACAATGCAATGGTCTCGGCATTGTTAAAGTTAGAGCTATTAGTATTGCTCCTGACATTTAAAAAAAATATATATATTTAAAGAAACTGCATTGTTATTTACAATGTCAATAGCTTAATCACTCTCAAATGCGAGACATATTGCATTTGCACCCACACACAGAGCCACACACACAAAGCCACCCACACACACAGAGCCACTCACATAGCCACCTACACACTCACAGTTACCCACACACAGACAAAGCCACAACGCATAGAGCCACCTACAAATAAAGCCACCCACACAGAGCCACCCACACGCACACAGAGCCACCCACACACACACAGAGCCACCCACACACACACAGCCATCTGCGCTCCCTCAGCCGGCTTGCACAACACACACACACATCAGTGACACACTAGGCACACCTCAAAAAGAGACTCCACACAAGTGTATATAAAAATACCCTTTGTATTATACATAAAAAACATTAGATCACTGTGCCACTAGGAACTTGTCATAGAAATGCATGGATCGTAAATCTCTTTGACACTAGGCAACTGTCATAAATATAGAGATTGTAAATCACTTTGCCATTAGACGTAAAACACCTTAGACCACACTCACATTGTATGTTATGTAAATCAGATCAGACCATAAGCACACAACCCTAATAGTCACCTTGCCATAAGGCACTGGTAATAAACATTGCAGTTAGCGTACTAAAGCACTTACTTGTAACTGGCACATTAGTCGGCAGACGCCTTGCACTATACATAAAGCACATTTGCAAACAACTCGGCAAACATCATGCTGCCCCTTTACATAACAGTTGTTAGTCTGGCTAGTAAAGTCTCAGAATGACCACAATCATGACATCAGATCATAGAATGTAGCAGTCAGGTTACACATCAGTCACCTCTTATCACAGGATTTATAATACTTTGCTGTGTGCAGAGATGGCATTCCTGTATGTTTTATACATTGCCCCTCTGGTCAAGGTATGTGCCCAGATAGGGAGGGCAGACAAGCCCTGCTGCCATTGGCGGGAAGACCTCGCTGGCTCCCCTGCAGGCCAATATCCCAGTTGTGGCTTCCTGTAGTGCCAGTCAACCGCATCAGACCCGATGCAGCCTCCATAGGTCCCCGACAGACACACATAGTCTTTAGAGTCTACGGGGGCGGTCAGTGGCCAGCGAATTCTGCTTTGGAGGTGTTTATGGGCTGAGAATAGAGACGAACCGCCCCCCGCCCCCCTTTTTGTAATCAGTCTTGGCACTATGCTGACAGTAATCTCGTCTGGTTGCCCGCTTTTTTCTCGGCTCCGCTCCTGGCATCTCCTTGGAATCCTTAGAAAACCTGGAGGGCAGTATTCTTGCCCGCTGTGTTTGCCCCAGCCATGAGTGTATCCAGACCATTCAATCATTGGCCTCTCTTTAGAAACAAGACCTCCCGACCCCCCTTCTTTCGGCAAGGAAGTAGTGGCATTGCCAAGGAATTCCAAGGTTAGGAGACATAGATGACCGTTGACATGACAACGTGTCAGCCCCTACGCCTCTCCTACTCCTGCTCTTCCTCTTTCACCTCACCTGATTGTGCCTGCAAGAGCCTTATCTGTTTGTGAGTTGCTGCTCTCCTCGCTGCCAGATGTTCCTACCTGCCCCTCCAATGCCCACATGTTTATTGTCACTAGCCCTGCGGATTGTGGAAAGCCCTCTGCCCACCCTCCTACCTACTCTCACATGACCAGCCCTCTGCCCACCCTCCTACCCACTCTCACGTGACCACCCCTCCAGAACCCCGTTTGTGCGCCCAGGTTTCCAGTCACGTAGCAAGGGTGACACAAACTATAGCTTAAGTGAAGAAGAATTGTCCCCTCAAATCACTATTTCACACAGCATTTTTTTGGGGGGGCATGTTATATAGCGCGAACACGACCTGAAGGAATCAGAGCGCGTTACATATGATCACCAGTTGCTTTACACACGGACTCACTCATTTTGTTATGCACAGGCAGATTAAGTGATTTGCCCAGAATCACAGGCTGTTGAGTGTACCTGCCGAGACTCGATCCCTGTTCCACAGCTTGGAGGTTGACCGCTGTAGCGCTTACTCCACATCCTTGCATCCATGCATGGTAGGGGCATGGAACGCCCCCGTACTCCAGGGTCCCAGTGCTACTGCAGATGCTGCGCCATTGGTAGCTGTGCCTATGCAGTTGTATCAAGTTTTTGCCCCATCCTCTTCTTGAACCCTCAGCTGAGAGCACTGTGGTGCCCACAATTCCGTCCTGCCCCCGCTTACACTCCCTGATGGTCCTCCTCATCCGACCCCTCCAGAGGGAGTCCTGTTTGCCTCACCTGCCCCTAGAAGTCGACGCTTTTAAACCCCCAACAACACTTTTGCCCCACCCCGCCCTCCTCACCTGCTTGTCGGGCAGCCCTCTTAATTCCCGTACCAGGGCCAGCAGCAGGCCTGGGCCCTCCATCTCGGCGGCGGTACCCGAACTCCCCATGGCTCCGCCGGGAGGGAAGCGCGGCGCTGTGCACTCCACGGCCGAGATAAGACGAGGAGTGACGCACCACACCTGCAGCCGCAGACGGCACACCCAGGCCCAGCCCACACACCAGAGCGCACCCCCGGACAGGGCAAGCTTGCAGCACATAGACAGGGCAGGCGCAGTACGAGCGGATGCAGGGCACCGGCACACCCCCCACCCTAATTTAAATTGAATGCGTGGCGGTATGAGCAGAGCCATTGCCTCTGCAGTCCCACAGCTTACTTTACGCTCAGGTCCCGGGCGGCGGTGGTGATTTCAGGGGCACAGCACTTTCCTTCCTCAGCGCGTCGCAGTGCCTTAGGGACCCCATGCTGCCTGCACGCGCCAGTAGGCTCTCTGATTGTTTGACAAGGTCCACCAATCACAGTGCTTATTTGGTAGTTGCCAACCAATCGGAGAGCCGACTGGGGCGTGTAGGCAGCGTGAGCAAGACATGCCTCTGTCTTATGGGCGTGTTTTAAAAACGAGAAAAGAAGCGAAAAAACACGCCCCCGAATCGCAAAGAGACGGGGCTTGTTTGGAGCGACGAACCTCTTCACCAATGGCTGACCAGCATTTCAGAGGCCAGCCAATGGAGAAGAGGGGCGGGTTAAAGCCCCACTACTCCAAGTCATTAAATCTCGCGAGCGAGACTGCGCAAGCGCAGCCTTCGCTAGCCGAGACCTAAAAATGGGGCAGTACCTGTGGTTGCCAAAGTAAGAAGAATTCAGTTAAATGAACAGGCTGGCGTACAGAAGGAAATTGATAAATTGGTAAATGCAGGTATAATTGTACCGGTTGAAGCCACTGAATGGTTGGCTCCGTTAGTCGTAGCCAAGAAGGCCAGTGGTGAGCTTCGCCTATGCATTGACTTACGAGCATTGAATAAAGAAGTCATAGTTGATAGGTTTCCGTTACCCAACATAGATGAGATAGTTAGTACATTGGGTGGTACAAAGTACTTTTCTACTCTAGACTTGGAATCAGCTTATCACCAGGTTGAATTAGATGACTCTTCTCAAGATCTAACTGCCTTCGTAACTCCCATGGGTACTTTTAAATTTTGTAGAATGCCATTTGGTCTTATCTAAGCGGCTAATGTGTTTCAGCGTATAATGTCTCACATTCTCAAAGGTCTTACTGGGGTAAAATGTTATCAAGATGATCTTTAGATTTTTGGTAACACTTTTCATGAGCACAATGTTCGTGTGTTAGCTGTACTGCAACGTCTAAGAAAGCTGGACTCACTCTTAGAAAAGACAAATGCAAATTTGGGTTGGAAGAAGTAAATTATCTTGGCCATTGCATAACTGGGCATGGTGTTTTCCCTAAGAAGGAATTGGTGAATTCTATCATGAACATTTCCGAACCAGTCAACAAAGAAGAACTTCGATCTTTTCTTGGCATGGTAGAGTTCTACAGTAAGTTTATCCCAGACTATGCTGGTAAAACCCACAATTTGAGGAAACTTACTGTAAAGAATGCGATGTTTCTGTGGTCAAGTGAGTGTGAGAATGAGTTCAGTTCAATCAAGGAGGAACTAAGTAAAGCTCCTGCTCTTCATGCATTTGTTCCTAGTGATCCTACTTTCATTATGACGGATGCTAGTGAAAAAGGGTTGGGTGCTGTGCTGGTTCAGAAAAAAAATGGTCTGGGTTGTCTGATTGCCTGTGCCTCAAGGTGTCTCAGCGGGTCTGAAAGGAATTATTCAGTTACAGAGAAGTTGTCTCTGCCCATATTTTGGGCCTTAAGGAAGTTTAAAAATTTGGTTTGGTGAATGAAGGTTAATGTTTTGTCTCACCATAAGCCGTTAAAGGAGGTGTTTTCTACGAAAGACCTTGACTCCATTTCATCTAGAATAAAGAAATGGATTATTTCTCTTCAAGAATTTAATTTTGATGTGGATTATATTCCAGGTGTTATCAATAAATCGGCAGACTGTCTTTCTAGGTTGGTTGATCTCAGTGGGAACATTGAGGATGATGTTGTTTCTGACAGTGAGGTTGTTAATGTATGTGAGATCACTGACGGTACTGTCACTCAGGATGATTGGAAAGTGGAAATCAACAAGGACGAAGAGATTAGAAGAGTAATTGAGATGTTGGGAGAGAGTAAGCGTTTGGAGAAACCATGGAGCTTGGTTTCTGATGAACTATCAGTGGTTGATGGCATGCTTACTAGGGGCACAAAATTGGTTCCGCCGTTGGGTATAAGAAAGAGGTTACTCAACTTTGCCCATGTTGGCCATCTTGGAATTGTCCGGACCAAAGAATTGTTGAAATTGCAGTTTTGGTGGCCTGGCATGGATATGGAGATTGAGAGGTTGGTTCGGGAATGTGCTGAATGTTTTGTTAGCGACAAGATCTTGAAGACAAAACAAACCCCCATGGTGTGCAGGAAGTTACCTGATCATCCTTGGGATGAGATTTCAATTGACATTATTGGTCCATTACATGGTGTGTGTGATACTCCATACTTGATGGTGGTTTTGGACCTTTACTCCAGGTGGATAGAAGTATGTGCTGCTAGAGATGTTTCCACTGTATGTGTTATTAGATTCTTACAAGACATCTTTAAGAGAGAGAGCTTTCCTAACAGCATTCTTTCTGATAATGGACCACAATTTACTTCGAATGAGTTTAAAAATTTCCTTGACAAATGTGGTATACGTCATAAAAAGTGTGCGATTTATCATCCTGAAACGAATGATGCAATTGAAAGGGTCAACAAAACTCTTAAAGAAAGTATTCAACTGGCGAGAGCCAGTGGTTTGAATTGGAAGGAATCACTTCAAATCAGAATCTCGGCTTACCATGTGTCTCCCCATTCAACCACTGGAAGATCTCCCTTTGAACTCTTTAAAGGGAGAATCCCCAATACTTTGTTATGTCCCGGTTGGATGCAATTGAACAAGAATTTTGTTAATAATCAAATAGGAAATTGGAGGCACAGAGAGATAGAGAAACAGTCCTTGAGGAAATCTTATGTTGATGAAAAGAAGTGCGCTCAGTTCCAAGTGGTAAAAGTTGGAGATTTGGTTAAAATAAAAGCTCCTGTAGGGTGCCAACCTTGGTCAAAATATACCAATGTAAGACCTGTAATTAAGTATTCAAAATGCTGTTAAGACAGGTGATGGGAGAATTCGGAACAAGAGCCGTATTGTGGTTGTAAATCCCATTGCTTCATCTGATCAGGCGGGTAGCAACAGACTAACTCATGTTCCAAGTTATCTAATTCCTCATCTTCTTTCTCTGACCCGCCTAGTGTCTCGGGTGGTGTTAGAGAAAGAAGTCAAAGGGTACGCAGACTTCCTGTGTACATGAAGGATTATGTTTGGTTGAAAGTCAGTTAAGGTAGGATGTTATGTTCATTCTGGTCATATGTTGCATGGCGTGTTTATGCAACGATGTTTTGGTGTTTCTGATTTTATATGTTTTTTTATCTCTCGCTATGTAATTGTTTGTAATTTGCTATTTTCTATTGTTCAGGGGGAAGATGTGTGATAGTGCGCATCTTCCTTCCTTCCATGTATGTATTATCTAGAATTGGAAGTTAGAATGATGTGCTGATTCTATTGGAGAATTAGAAGGGCGCGGAGAAGGGGATTCTAAGGGAGTGAGTTGGGAGACGACTGTTGGTGGTTGAGGTGTAAATAAACCTACCTTCTCAACGTACTTTGTTGTTCCTGGTTATTCAACTCCTGGAGAACACCACAACCGGTACCCAACATCTCCTGACACGAGGGTTATGATCAGAGCCTGATCCAAAATGGCGGCCGCATAATCGAGTGCCTGAGAGAAGTAGCGCATACCTACAATCTACACACCATGCTGCCTGCTATCTCGGCAATAGCACCCTGAGGGCTGATAGTCTTATAACCACACAACAGAACTGTTTCCTGAAGGCCTTTGAGGCCCCTTGCCCACCCATTGACCACTCACTGACAGTACCTGCTGAGGGCTGTATAAAAAATAAAGGATACGGGCACAACAGCCATTAAAATAGTGCGCCACAGTCAAACCACTGAGGGCACCTGTACCGCTGAGGTCCCACACACTACCTACACCGCCTCGGCATTGCCTCCACTGTAACCCTCCAAGTACCATTTGCGATGGTGCGGTAAGTAGGGCACGCATCAGACAGTTCCTGGAGGTTTGCCCACGGGTCACTAGATCTACTGGATTTACACGTGCCAAAACGCTTGCGCATCACAAGCACACTCTTAGAACCTCTGCGAGCCCTCGCACCTGCATCACTGGCAGCAAAGGAGAGAGGAAGAGTGCATCAGACCTCTATGAGCGGACCATTGATTAAACTGCCCTACTCTGTGAATCTAATGTGGAATATCGCCAACAGTCCCTGAACGCAGGCTTCCTCTTCGGAACCATGGGATATCGGTGGTATATCGGACAATGGACATGATTCTAAAGAAATTAGCTGACCGTGCGAAATCGCCATAACAAAATACTGATGCTATGCAGCTAGAACTCACCGCCATCCGGGCGGACATGAATGTAATGAAGTCCAAGATTACCGACGCAGGACAAAGAATAAGCGACGTTGAGGATGTGTCAACCCAAAGAAGCAAAGAAGTAAAACACCTCTGAGAAATCGCAAGCGACCTTAAAAGACACGCAGCTGAGACCGAAACAGAAAGGGGAACATACGTATCTTCGGTATTCCGGAGGGCTCAGAGGATGCTGCGGGTTCATGTGTGGCATTCTTGGAAAACTGGATACCCATGGTCACTGGAATAAAATTCCAACATGGCTTAGAAATGGACAGGGCGCATAGGATTCCAACATTCAATGCCTCAAACAGAAAAGGAAATCGCCCAATAATATGTAAACCGTTACGCTACCAACACACGGAAGCTATCCTAACCTTCGCCAGGAAAAATCACCAAGTATCTTGGGAAGGCCATCGAATCAACTTTACACAAGACTACTCCAAGGCAACCGTAGACACTAGGAAGGGATTCCTTATGCTGAGAGACAAACTGAGAGACAAGAACATCCAATTCTCATTTGAAGACCCATCCAAATTCAAGATCTTTGAAAACGGCAAATCATACTTCTTTACTAACCCCAAAGACCAAATGAAGCATCTAGAAGCAGCTCCAACACAGGAAATGGACCTATCCACAGGGATCTCAAACAAACGGAAGCCTTGATATCCTTTGTCTGTATGAGACCGTTCCATCTCTCTCCTCAATGTCTTTGTACTTGTGCTTGTACAAATCCTTAAATGCAGTACCTAGATGCAGAATACTACTAATCTGACGTATTCTCAGTTGCAGTTATATAACAGGTTTTACACAAGGTTACATGTAAAGTTAAATTTTGCAACACCATCTCTTGGGTAACAGTCACTTGAATTAGGTGGACAATAGCGTAGTCCGTTATTGTGATACCACATGCTATATCACAGGTATTTTTGCTGGATAGCAAGATAGTAAGATAGATAATTTGACTATATTTACCATGTGCGGTTGTACTATTCAGGGGGTTCAAACTTAGTCATATGCTCCATTACTACAGAGGTACGGACTTGGCGCCTTTTCAATCTAATTTCTAAGATGAAACTAGACCAAGCTGAAAACCCCAGTTCAACACCCAGCTCAGTACCCTCCTAGGTGTCGGCAGACGGATCTGCCGTCGCAGCTCCTGTTTTGAATTTTTTCAGGGGGAGGGTGGGGTGGGGTGAGGCTGGACAGAGGGTTACAATATTTGTGGTTGTTCTCTTTTTGTTGTATATTAGTTTTACATATTTTTTAGATTGTGTTGCTTCAGCAGATTTGCTCTACTCCCGATACGTGTTTAGTGACAGGGCCATTATGAATAATAAACTAAAACACTCTTACCAGTTAAACCTCAACAGTATCCTAAGGAACCATTATGCAGGCTTCGAGGGCAGTTCTATACATCCACTCACTAGACTACTCAGACTGATTGTTTCATTTAACAATAATGAGTTTGTCTGATGTCGCAAGCTAAATTTATTGCAGAGGACCTGAATATTGTCTCCCTGAATGTAAAGGGACTGAACCATCCTGTTAAACGTAGGAAAATATTTGATTACTTGGGAAAAACCAAAGGGGACATTATACTCCTTCAGGAAACGAAACTATCGGCGGAAGATACAGGTTTCATTAAACACAACTGGATATCCCAAATCTCTTGCTCGCCTGCAGACCACAATAAAATCCAACATTACCACTGTCTGACACACACATGATAACGAAGGGAGGATGTTAATAACACAATTGAAAAAAAGAGATGACTCAATACATGTCCTCAACGTATATGGCCCTAACTCCGATGAGCCCGAATTCTGGGAAAGGGTCTCAAACTACAATAGGGAGCTTTCCCCAAGAGGACCTCATCATAGTAGGCGGTGACTTTAACCTACCTTTAGACCCCCTTGTAGACCGTCAGTCAAAATGTAGATACCAGCCCACACGTTCACATGATGTGCTCCATAAACTTTGCTCAAAGTTCAATCTGAAGGATTCATGGCGCCTTCAACACCCGGACACAAGGGACTATATATTCGACTCAGCCCCACACAATTCCTACACTAGGATTGACTACATTTTAATTTCCGGTGCATTTACACACCTCATAGACCAAACGGATATAGCCCCTAAACTAGTCTCAGACCATTCCTGCATTAACACCAAACTAGCAGGTACCCATTCCATAATCCCTCCGAAAAATGGCGGTTTAATGACGAGGTTCTCTTTAACCCAGCCGACAAAGAAGCGATTGTTAAAGCAATTCAGGACTACATCAAACACAATGATCTGCCAGACATAGACATCTTCACATTGTGGGACGCACTAAAGGCGACTATAATGGGGATACTCATTGGTATCAATGCAAAAATAAATAAAAACCTAAATTTAGAACTAGATGCACTCGAAAAAGAAATTAAACTCCTAGAGTCCTCACATGCCGAGGCGATTGATAACAAAGATATCTTAGATCAACTGGTTAAGAAAAAATATCAATACAACAACATAGTAAGCAAGAGAGCGGGAGTGTGGATCAACAAATTCAAGGCACTCAAACTTTGTGAGGGAAATTGAGCGGGCAAGTTACTAGCCTCTTACTTCAAACATAACAGAGACAGTTCACTATCTCCTCGATAAAGGATTCCTATAATAATATCCAAACTAAACAAAAAGAGATCCTGTGAGCCTTCCAATACTTCTATGAGAATCTATATAAAAGTAATAAGTCATTAAATTCAGAATAATGCACCAGATACTTAGAATCGCTGAACCTACCGAGATTATCAGAAACAGACAATGCAACGCTAGGGAAACCCATCTCTGACAAAGAACTAACTAACTCCATTAAATCCCTTAAAAGTAATAAAGCATTCAATGGTTCCCTTCAACCTATATTATTAAAAGTATTCAATGCCATAGCCAGAGAGGGACGTACTACGAAATCAATGAGGGAAGCCAACATTATAGTCATATCGAAGGAAGGGAAAGACCCGGTCTTGCCAAAAAGTTACAGGCCAATCTCATTGATCAACATAGACTGCAAATTATATGCTAAGATACTAGCCACGAGGCTGAACGAGGTGCTCCCTAAACTAATTAGCAATTCCCAGGTTGGCTTCCTCAAATATCGAATGTCTAATGACAATACGCGGCTGCTATGCCACATACTTGAGCAAGCAAAGTTAAAACCTGACCCAACCATAGCCATCACCCTGTACGCAGAAAAAGTGTTTGACAGGGTATCATGGTCATTCGTGAGACACTGCATGGAGTCCTTCAATCTAGGTAATGCATATATTAACATGGTAATGGCTATGTACACAGACCCTACAGCCCGTATAGCGATCAACGGAACCATATCAGATGCCTTCACACTGGAGCACGGAACAAGACAGGGGTGCCCTCTCTCCCCTGCCCTGTTTCTCCTGGCACTGGAGCCACTAATACAAGATATTAAGCGTAACCAAGACATTAAGGGAGTAAAATTCTGTAAGTCTCAGGTAAAATTAGCCGCATATGCGGATGATATCCTCATAGTCACAGAGGATCCGTGCTCTTCCATTAAGGCCCTGATGAGTACAATAGAAATGTACTCATCCCACTCAGGTTACAAGTTAAACCGAGACAAATCCGAAGTTAAACCCTTGAACATCCACTGCACCCGAGAGGTATTAGGTGACTCAGGCCTGACATGGCAACCGGGATTTATCAAATATCTCGGAATGTAATTCGGTAGCGATATTTTAGAGTCACTACAACAGAATGAATCTAGCACCCTCGGGAAAATAAAAGGCCTCCTCGAAGCATGGTCCCCAAGGTTCATTACATGGTGGGGCAGAATTGAGTCCATCAAGATGATGATCACGCCATTAGTAAACTACCTAATCACCATGCTCCCCTTAATATTATCTGAGGATTTCCAACGCAACTTAGACACCCTAATATCAAACTTCTTATGGCAAGGTAAAAGAGCTATAATAGGCCTGAAAAAACTCAGATTGAATAAATCTATAGGGGGGGGTCAACCTAGCGGACTTCAAAATTTATCAAACAGCATTCCTAGCTAAACAAGGATGATATTGGCTCGTGCCTCCAGAGGAGTACACCCCAGTCTGGCTTACAATTGAAAAAATACTACTCAATAACCTTGCCCCAGTAGCCCTCCTCACCTCAAATTTTACCAAAGTCACATGTTCGAAACCCATTTTTAAAAACACAAAGTCTGCACTATTAAAAGTGGATAAAAAACTGGTAACCAGCATCCGCCGATCCAATCTCGAATTCCTTTGGGATAACCATAATATACTCCTGCTTCTCCCACATTTTTTTGTAGGTAGTCAAATAATATTCTTACTATGTATTTGTGTCCCTAATTTTCATTATTTTATAGAGATGGGTGAGCCAATCAAGGCCGCCTGACTTTAGCTCAGCTCAGAGTTTACTTGGATATTCAGCCCAAAGCAAGCCAAGAGATTTGTCTGCATCAGGAAGTCTTTTTTAGGGGTGACTGACATATATTAAAAATCGTGTTTGACTTTACCACACATGGTGAAAGGCAGAGTCGAGATCAAGCAGTTTACACTCTTCTGCAGTCTGCAATGGCAGGCCTCTTGTTAGTAATTTACTTGGGCTACTCAGGGTGGCCTAAATAGTGCTTCAGTCCCTTGTGACCCCTTTAACACCCTTACCCTGGGTACCATTGATACCATGTACTAGGGACTTATAAGGGGGTTAAAGTCCTTGCCAATTGGGGATGCCAATTCACATATAGCAATTTCAGCCTGCTCCAGTCCACTTTCAGAGTCCTAACCAACAGCATCTGGAGCAAAAGGTGTGGGGGTGACCTTCCAAAAAGGGTTCTTTCCTCCAGATGATGATGGAGGCAGTCGTGGGGCCTGCGCCGAGTGAGCCCTCTCTAGATTAAAGCACGGGGATGTCTCTCCCCGGCTTGTTGTCCTTCTATGCCCTTTGGCAGTTCCACCAGCCACAGATTATTTCTGCATGATCGGCCTTCTGCATCTTCCATGCAGTGTTCGAGGAGTGTCGTCGGCTCATTCAGTCTTTTATGCTCTTGTAGTGGCGCCTGCCACATCTTTCAGGGAGGAAATGCACCCCTCTGCCTCCATAGCTCGTGAGGATAAGTTGCGCAAGTATTGACAGAGGAGCGAGACCCCTACCCCATACATTTTGTCTGTCAACTCTTTGTGGTTGTCGTTGATCACTTGGAGTACTGCTGCTGGGGAAACTGTCTCTTCCTGTGACAGTAGGGGAGGCCCTGTGCTCCTCCCTCTGCCGACCCACCACGTGCCACTGGTTTGGTGTATTTATCTATTTGTCCCTGGCCCCCTGCAGCCTTCTCCTTCACCATGTTGGCAATCCAATTCCCAGCATGAGTATTTTCTGCCTTGGGCTTTCACACATCCTTGGTCTCTGCCCCAGGGCAATTTGTTGCCACTGTTGCAGTGCAGGGCCAGATCAATCCCACTCCCCTACTTCTCACCTCTGTGTCTGTCAGCAAGGAGTAGGCCGTCGTTATCCAGGGTCATCGTCTGTTTGGTCCTCTTCCCTTTGAGACTCCCACAGTAGATCAGAATTGGTGTGAGGGCAAGACCGCCTCGCATATAGAGGAGGCAATAAATGAGAGAGGTGCCTATCTAACCCTTGCGGCCCCAACGGAAGTGTCAGTGGGTGACTGCCACCCTAACGGTCCACTGGGGTCTTGGCAGGTATTCTCAGCCCCTTCTCCTCTCTCAGGGGAGCCAGCAGCAGTGGGGGAGATAGCTGAGTTCAATCCTTCTGTCCCCAGCCGCCACAGGGGGAGTCGCCATGGTATGACTGCTCCTCCTCAATGTCTGTTCAATGGCTTCTGACCATGTTTGCGGCCCCCTTCTCCACTCATGGTGGGTCCAGCAGCAGGACACAGTGATTGGTGGCAGGTAGCCAGCCACCAGCAAGGGCTGATCCCTCTCCAGAGGGGCAGGATGCTGAAGGATATTCATGGCTGGCGCAAAGCCCGTTTGGATTGCAGCCACCAGGAAAAGGATCTTCAATTAGTGTAGTGTATAGACCACTGATAAGCTTACTATATTTGCCCCATTTGTCTTAGTAGGAGTTAGTAGTGGTGTCCGAGATGATATTTGATTGACTTCAGAGGTCTTCAGGTCACATTTGAACTGCTGGGAATGCTGGAATTTGGAGAGGTCGAATTGCTCCCTGAGAGTTTAAAAGGTTTTGAGGGCCCCCTCAGGAAGGACCTAGCTGCTACATCTGGATCGCCTGGTGTGTGACGATCTATTCCTCCTCAGAGGAGTCATCGTCCAACAGCAGAAGTAATCACCTGTATCATCTATATGGGAACAGTTTTGAAGAATCAAATCCCATTCCTGTGTGTGGTCTGGACTCCCCAGCCCCTTCTGTTCTTCATCTTTTAGTATTGTTCCCTTGCATGTGGCCCATTTGATTAGTTAATTTCCCCACTCTTGGAGTGTGGGTACCCTGAGAAGTTCCAAAAGAGGCTTATCTCGCATTGTGCAAGAGCCAGGGCTATATCTGCCAGTCCTGGAGAAATCATATTGGCTTTAGAATTAGGAAATACGCCTAGGAGGCAAGCCGCTGGAGAATTTGACAATTTTATGCCCTGTTGCGGCATTAATGTAACTTGTCTCTGTTTCCCAACTTTTGGTCCAGTTCATGTTGGACTTGGAAAACGCTGCAAAGTCTGATATGGTGGACATCCGTGATGGCAGTGAACGTTCTGGAGAGGCTAAACTGAGGAGTTTGTTGTCCGTTTACAGCATCATTTCCAGGTTGCCGGCTTTGGTTTCAGTTCCCCCAATGTCTACTGAACAGTATAGGGTGAGTGTGAGGGGCTCTGGGGCTATCAGGAAGAATATGGGTGTAAGGGGACATCCCGTCCTCATGCCATGTCCAATGAGCTTCTTTCTCTTCCTTTTGCTCTTCTCCACTTCGTTTCTTGTTTGCCATCTGTTTCTTCTCATCCAAGTGCGCACTTCCCATTATGTGTTGTATCATGCTCAGAATGTAGATTTTCCTAAGTGTAAAGATTCAGAAAGTCTTGTGTATTATGCATTTCATCCCTTGCTTTATCAGCATCCAAGTTAAACACAGTTACAAAATGACTGCACTTCCCAGAGCCCATTGGAATGCATCACTATGGAAAACTGACCCTGGTGCACCGCCATGACACACTAGATCTCTTAGTTAATCCTCCCGTGCATGTAGGGAGTCCTCTTCTCTGATAATAGGCATTAAAAACAAGATGCATAGGCTTTTCTGTGTTCAGTTTCTATGGGCTCTAAATTGTGGTGTTTTTTTCAGTGTTTTACAAACGTTAAAATGTTTTTGCTCTGTAAAGTTTCTCAGGGCCTGTGTTTATCCAAAGAATGTTGAGTTTTTTTCCTTCTCTTGCTTGTCCCTATTGCCATTCTAATATCCATCTATTTTCTCCTAACTCTCTTTTTTGAATTTGCTCTTTCAGGTAATGTTTCAGTGTTTTGCTCACCTCCAAACCTGTCTCATTTTCCATTGATCATATTCCAGCAGTCTACTCCCAGGATGTGCAGGATGGAGGTATGTTTGCATCTCATTATCTTCTAAATATTTTATTGCAGCTGGTGAAAGTTTTTTTATTTTTTATTCTATTAAAACACCAACAAGAGGAAACTCATTGAGGGATACAGGTTGCAGGGAGCATCAATGACATAATAAATGTGACATATGTAGAACACATCATGGTTGGGCAGCATTGCCATTTACAGTTTCAGAGCAAGATCTACTAAGGTAAAGGGTGATCACAAGGCGAGGAGGACGGTGAGGACTACGAAACATGCCAATCCTAATAGCAGGCAGTGCATCAATAAAACTATAAATTATAAGGAAGTAGGTGTAAGGGGAAGGCTGCAGGGATCACATAATGGTAGGTCAACATGATGTCTTTTTTTTTTTTAAAGATTCTTTTTATTAACAAAAAACAAATGCTTCATAAAACATTACAGTATGCATAGAACGAGTTTGGCGTATAGAAATACAAAATAAAAAATATTACTACAGTTCAATCCTCCCTCTAACCCTCCCCACCATTCGTCTAGCATAAGGCACAATCAGTTAAGAGTAATATTGAGCATATCTGCGACCTGTTAGGAACCTGGGATTGTCCGGTTCTGTAACCCACCCAGGCCCCCCATATCTTTTCCTATTTGCGTGGGGACCCCTTGGTCTGATATACTGCCTGCTCAGCCCGTTGGCACCAGTCTAAATAATTTTCCCAGGATTCCACCGTTGGAACTGAACTGGAGCCCCATGCCCGGGCAATGTTGTGTTTCACCACCACCCCCGCTAGGGCAAGCCACGTCGTAGCCCATTCGGGCCATACTCCTGTCACCTCCACGATATGCCATCTCCCATCAAGTGGGACCTGCTCCCCCACTACCAATGTCATCACTCTGGCCACACCAGAAAGCCTGAATTCTGGGGCATGCCCAAAATATATGGAAAAAAATACCTGTCTCACCACAGCCCCTAATACACATAATACACTGTTTTGAGGTGCTGTGGCCATATGATACTGTACAGTCCTCGATGCATAAGACCTGTGGAGTATGCTAAATCTTGCTTGTACCCCTCTCTCTCTGGGGGTCTGTAGTCATCATCCTCAAGGAGACCCACGTCTGATTCCCATGCTGCCCGCAGGGGCCCCATACAGTCAAGTGTGTTATTTAGTAGTTTTCTGTTGATGAGGGACATTGCCTTGTCAATCATTGGATCAAGGAGGAGCCTGCCTTCGAATGGCATATACTTCGGGATGGATTCCCCTTCTTTCAGGTGGCAGTGAAGTGCATGTCGCAACTGTAAGTATTCGGAAGTGTTCGGTCTTACCCATTCAAAACTCTGTCTAAAGATCGTCAAATGTTATAATTTTCCCTTTTATCAAAACGTCCCCAAGGAGATCAATGCCTATATTACTCCACCTATGGAAACCCCTCAGATGCCTCACCTCTCTTAGAAAGTTGACCTCCCACAGTGGCGTTTGTTCAGTAAGTCTGGCCACTCAACCTATCATTTTGGTCGCCTTCTGCCACACCGTAACAAATGTCTGAGTATGTGTCGGGAGAGACGGGGTACCCCTCATCCCCCTGAAAAGAGCGGCCAAATAGCTGCCTGCTCCCATCGCTAAGCGGTCAACCCGGTAGGCAGGTTCCTCAGTCGGCGAGAAGACCCACCTGTTAATATTAACAAGCTGAGCTGCCCAGTAATATTTACGGACGTCTAGTACCGCCGGTTCAAGTGTGAGCGCAAAAAGGACCGGAGAGAGTTGGCAGCCCTGTTGCGTAACCCTGTGCAGACTCTGTAAACTGTTTCATTAACCCTGACTCGCGCCAGCGGGGTTGCATGAAGCAGTTCAATCCAGCTGCGGAAGCCCGGGCCAAATCCAAGTTTGCCAATTACTGCAAACAAGTATGGCCACTCGATACTATTGAAAGTCATATGGTCATCTAATGATAGGGTGTGCCGCCTGTTCGTCTGGTCGCTGCCACACCATATACATTACCCCGTTTAAACGACGAAGATTCAGTTTGGTGTTTCTATGAGGCATGAATCTGGACTGGTCTGGATGAATCAACAACTGTATCACAGGAGATAGCCTGTTTGCGAGCGCTTTAGCCAAAACCTTAGTTTCAAAGTTAAGGAGTGAAATAGGTTGATAGGAGCTACAGCAATCATGCAGTTTGCCTTTCTTAGGGATTACGACAATAGCAACCATCCTCAGGACAGGTGGCAGTTGACCTTCCACCTTCGACTCTTGGAACATACGAAGCATATAGGGTGCAAGACGTCCTGCCACGCACTTGTACAGTTCTGCTGGGAAACCTTTTGGGCCGGCTGCTTTACCAGACTGAAGGTCCCGTATGGCCCCCTCGATTTCTTCTATAGAGAAGTCTGCATCTATTGCCTCGCGGTCCTCTACACTGAGCACTGGTAAAACTATATCCTGTAGAAATTCCGTGCAATCGTCCACACCCCTATCCGTCGGAGTCTGATACATCCCTTCATAATAATGGGCGAATGCCTCAGCTATCGCTGCGCCTGTCCCTTTCACCGTACCGTTCGAGTTCCATATCTCAGAAACCCATTTACTACATCTATCCCTTTTCTCCAACCATGCAGTGAGTTTATTTGCCTTATTGCCTAGGTCATATATGCGTCTTTGCGTCGCTATAGCGTGCATGCGGGCTGTATTTTCTTCTAGGTCTCTGAGCTCCTTTTGTTTGATTCTAAGTGTGTGTGAACGTCCATTAGTGCCCCCCAGCTCAGTTCCTACCACCGATTCAAGAGCCGTAATGTCCTGTTCCAGACTGTCTCATTGCGCCCTCTTTTCTTTGCGTCTAGCCCCAGTAGTCGCTTGCACAAAGTCCCTGGCCACCGCCTTATAAGCCTCCCACAGTATACAGTCGGACTGCAGAGAACTCAGGTTTTCCGTGAAGTATTGCTCAGTACGTTCCTCGAATTGTTCCCTAAACTCCTGATCTTTAAGTAAATATGGGTCTAAGCGTGGCGGTAAAGTCCAATCCCTAACCGGGCCCTGCAGAAACACCTCAACCGAGGAATGGTCAGATATTCCCCAAGCCCTGTGACAGCTCGCTCGAAAGAGTCCAACACATATGGTATTTGTGAAGATGTAATCCAAACGAGACCCGCTTCCATGCGCCGCAGAAATATGTGTATTGTTTAGTAGTGGGATTATGTAACCTCCACAGATCCACCAGCCCCAGCGCAGTTGTGAAATCTGTTAATGGCCGCAGCCCCCCAGCCTTAGAGAAGCTTGCATCCCGGTCTAATTCAGGCATCATCTTCTCATTCATGTCCCCTCCTAGAATGAGAATACCCACTGGCATGTCCAGTAGTAATTTGCTGAGGTCTGGGAAGGTCACCTCTTGCATTCTCAGAGAGATGTACACTGAGCATACATTAAGGTTATGTCCCTCCCACATTCCAGACAGTGCAATATATCGTCCCAAAGGGTCAAACCATGTGCCAGATACTACTAGGGGCACCGAATTCTTGAGCAGTATCGCCGTCCCCCTGGAACCAGTTGTGAACCCAGCAATGTGTTACAAGCATAAACGCTAGGTAATTGTGTCCCTTCTGGTGCGTCTCCTGCAGGAGCACCATATTCGGGGAGTGTAGATGGAGATACTGCAGCACCATGGTCCTCTTAATTTTGTCCCCCAGACCATTGACATTCCATGATAACACTTTTAGTTTCTGAGTATGTTGTGAGGCCATCCGCTAAGAGCATTTAGCAAAAATCCACCTACCTTCAGTCCTCCCCCATTCTGCCTCCCCCACCTCCTATGCATCAACATAGATCTCTCTATCCTAAGACCCAGGTCACTTCGGATGATAGTGATATTCTGAAGCATACAAAACAAAACTATATAGAACAAAACCCCCAGAACTACACTCCCCCTCCCTGCCACCCTGCTTTGTAGTCCAAAAACTACCCACATCCCAAACTAGCAGAGCGCCTGTTGCCCAAAAAACACTCATAAAGTGAAGGGGCTGCCTGGGGTCGCCACCCTGAATCCCCGCAAGGCCGCTGCCTAGCCCAAGTCCTAATAAGTTCAGTTGCAAAACATTACCACAGTTCACGGAGCCACCCCATGTGGAGTGCAAAGACCCATTTACTTAACATAGCTTAATACGTTACGTGGTTCAGCTGCAAGTTTCCAGACCCCAAGTCTGTTGCATGGATATCATTTTCCAAGAGTCTCCGAGGCCTCTAGGCTCAGCGATCGTGACCAGCGAGATTGTTGCTCTCATCGATCCAGCCCCTCGGGTCCACTGGAAGATCCGGATAGATGATCCCGGGTGTCTCTCCAGCCGTCTTCTCTACGCTGACTATTCCGCTGTGATCGCCCCTCGTCCAACCATGCTTGCACATCCTATGGGGCTGTGAAAAACCAGGACCTACCATTGTGAAAGTCTTTGAGTTTCGCCGGAAAGAACATCATGTACTTTATGCCCCTCTCCCTTAGGGCACGCTTCACTCCATCAAAGGTACGGTGCTCCTGCTGCATCTTCAAAGTAAAGTCTGTGAAAAATCTAACGGTTGTATTCTCATAAGCGAGGTCACCATGGAGCCTTCAGGATAGCATCCCGGTCCCTATAATTCAGGATACTTGCAATGATTGTCCTGGGGGGAGCCCCCGGTTTCGACAGAGGAACCGGGGCTCTGTGGGTCCGTTCCACAGTAAAGAAGGTAGAAAGTCATTTGGGTTTGAGATGATTCAATATTGGGTCCTCCAAAAAAAGGTCCATGCTAGGGCCTTCTGCCACCTCTGGGACCCCAACCACCCGGATGTTGTTCTTCTGGGCCCTACCTTCCTGGTCCTCCAGCCTCTGGGCCACCAGTCTGTGTTGATGAACCAATTGCTGAACCCGCTCTTCCAACTTGTGTGTGGTAGACTGTAGTTATGTTATGTTTGTCGCCGCCACTGTGACCCTCTCCGAAGTCTTAGTCATATCAGAACGAATCAAGTTCATTTCAATTGAAACTTTATCCATATTTTTTCCAGCGTCGTTTCAAGAACTTGAATGGCCGCCATTATAGAGCTTAAAGATGGTTCTGATGGATCCTCCTGGCCCCCAATAGCCCCTTCCTCCTTGGGTGATTGTTTCGGGACCGTATATGTATCCAGTTTGTTGGATTGCCCCTTTAGGCTTCATCCTGCACCTGGCGGGGCCACAGTAATGACGGTAAATGATAAACACCCAGTGGACACTCAATTTTCATTGTAGCACAGCCATAGGCACTCCAGCAGGGTATCACATCTACAGTAGCTGCCCACTCAGGTGTTAATAGGCGCCCAAACCGAGCGCCGGTGGAGTTCGGGAGGCTGGGTCCCCTGCCTCCCCTCTGGTCAGCGACACTCTAGAAAACAGGGGTTTTATGTGGCCCAACGTAGCCCATCTGCCACCAGATCAGGAACTGCATCGCGCTCAGGCAGCCTTTATCAGGTGTTGTCGGCGCGATCCCTTTTCAGTCCCAGGGAATTGTACACTGGTGGGCCCGCAACCACTGCAAATCCAGCTTTCTTGGGCGGCCCCGGAGTGCCCCGATGGAGTAGCTGAGAGAAAGGGCACCCAGTCCTTGATTGCAAATTAACATATCAATAGGAATCACCGCGCAGCTGGCCACAGTCCACCACGGCTGGAACCACAGTCAAAAGTGGAGAGACAGGAGGCCCACCGGCAGCGCCCCACTCACCATCTCCCACATGGCCCTCGCTTCACACTTTCTCCAGCAGCAGGAGTTTAACGACCCACAAGAGGGGGGGGCACATTCTCCCCTCCCCACCCATTCAGGCCTGATTCCACAAAGTTCACCAGCTCAGATCGGTTGGCCTCCATTCCGCTGTCTCCTGAAGCCACCCAGCACCATTAAACACCCCGGGGGTGGGGGAGGCAACGCTGAGCAGGATCCCTCGTTGCTGCGTAGGCCCAGGGTGTGGCAGATCAATGATGCATAGTCAGCGCCTGGCTTACCCAGCCACGGGCGCAGGAAGAGGGCCAGCACCCGCGCGGCCCTCAGGAGCGAAAATATGCACTATCCATGTGGGGGGGTCCACAGCCAGCCCACCCACTCAGGGCCAAAGCAACGGGCCGCAGGGAGCGGCCCGCAGCCACACCAGCAAAGCCATTCTCCCCCGACACAGCCCGGCTCCTCAGATCCTGCTGGGCGGGCCTGGCGGCGTGGCTCAGGATCTCGAGGGCCAGGCGTGGGCACCCCCAGGCCATACACTGCAGCTTCACAGTCTCACGGTCCAGGATGGTCCGACGTCCGGAGGCGGCCCACACGCGCACCACCCAGCCGCTCCGGAGGCCTTCTCGTTAGTCAGACGCACCAACGCGCCATCATCTTGCTGCGTCTATACAGGGCGTAGCTCCTCGTTTCCGACACCAAACAAGAGCGCTTGGTGTCCCGCGTCACCACCAACTGTTGCGGTACTGCAAACCCAGGATTAAATGCAGATATCGCGGGCCATTAGCGCCGCCCTGGCGGAACTCTCACTTTACGCGGCCATCTTTGCTGACTCCAGGAGGCAACGCCCCCTCATCAACATGATGTCTAATCCATGCTATCTGCCGGCGCGGCTCCTGGCCTCACCGTACACAGGGGAACAGAGATCGCATGAACAGGAGGATATATGTCTATGTCTATGTGGGGATACTTGTAGAGCACACTGTTACTCCAAAGAGTGTCCTGGCGCTGAAGCTGAAACGGTAGTAGCATGGAAGGAAAAAAGCTTAAGGGCAAGAGAAAAGCCATGTTTTCATTTCTTTCCAGAGCAAGGGAGTGGATTTAATGTATCTCAGATGAAGAGGCATTTTGTTCCAGTGGAAGGGCCCCAGAAAAGAGAAAGACTTGCCTCATGGCCTGGACTTTTTACAAGAGGGGACATTGGCCAACAACAGATCCGCGGAGCGAAGATTTCCACGAGGAGTGTAGACGGAAATCCTACGTTTAAGGTAACCTGGTCCTTCCCCGTAAAGGGGTTTCTGTGTGACGAGCAAAGTTATGAAAATTATTATTTTCCTTACAGGGAGCCAGTGCAGGCTCCTCGGAAGGTGGGACACATGCGCATTTCGAGGGAGCTCAAAGATGGTACGGGCTGCTGCATTCTGGACAAGCCGAAGCCTGTCCATCAAAAAGCTAGGCATGCCAAGATAAAGTCCATTCCCATAATCCAGCCTAGATATAATCAGAGCTTGAATCACCTGTTATCTGGCAGCTTAGGCCAGAAAGAAGAACATTTCCATAGAGCAAAACAGGTGCCTACTAATGCATTCATTTGAGCGCGAAATAGCAACTGGTTGTCCAATTTAAACCCCAGATTTTTCATCACCAGGCTGTTCGCTGAGGGGACAGGAGCGTCCACTGGCCAGAACATCTGGAAAGGAGTCTCCGCCGCTTTACCAAAAAAGAGAGTATCTCTGTCTTACCAGCATTACATTTCAGCTGGTTAGAGTGAAGGAAGTGGCTCTTAGGGTCCACCCGGGTTACTGAGAACCACCTACTGTGCCTTCACAAGTAATGAAGAGTCGGTCAGACAGTAGAGAATACAAACAGGCGTTTATTAGCAATACTCTGCAGAGGAGTCCAATCTGACCTTCACCCTAAGATGTCTGCCGAGGGACTGGCCCCCCAAGAGCCTGCAACAGGTAATCATTCCTCCAGGAACCCCCAACCACGCCCACAATGGAAAGTTACCGACTTAGGCCGAACGCAAACAAAGGAATCACAGAAGGATGAGCTACCACCTGCTAGATGGGTACACACTATCACTGATTCAAGGTTGCCGTGCCGGGTCTCAGCGTCTCCTATCGTGGGAGCAGAGCTACACACATGGATCGGTATGCGAGGGCGGAATGGCCTCCTCAATAGTAAGTCAGAAAGCAACCTTGACTAGAAGAGAACATGATAACTAAATACAGTCTTTGGCTGAGGCAAGCAAAATGAATAACTGGGCCTAGTTCAAACATAGCCTAATAGGGATTGCGAAATACAAAATGGAGTCACACTCGCTAACTGGAGCATTCGCATTGCAAGGATAACTCAGTGTGTTGCATAACGTAAATACACAAGGGATGTCATTTAGCCACACACTGCTAACCTACTATGGCACGAAATAAGTATATGATAAGAATGGGGTTTTTCAAACCTAACAAGAGGCCAGCCAACTGAAGACAGCTGAGAGGCAAGAACTGATTAACATACCCAGACAAGGCTCGCTAGTCTTCCATGTAAACAACAGCTGTGTGTCTTCTACATAGGACACGATTTTGTCCCCCAGTGAATTGGCCACCTCGACTAAAGGAGTGAGGTAAATATTAAACCGGGTCGGGCTCAGAGCCGAACCCTGTGGGACCCCCACCTTCAGTGAGCGCGAGGAAGCTGAGAAAGGGTGGCACCAGACCTCCTGCCCCCTCCCCTCTAGAAAAGATGCCAGCCATTTCCAAGTCAAACCCCTGATGACCATCGCATGAAGCCGGGTCAGGAGCATCTGATGCGACACCGTATCGAAGGCTGCCAACAGATCTAACAAGATCAGCAAAGCCTTCTCGTCTGCCTCCTGACTCCGCCGGATAGAGTCCACCACTTCTAACAGAGCTGTTTCCGCGCTGTGGTTAGGGCGAAAGCCCGACTGGCTGGGGTGAAGTAGGCCGTTCTTTTCCAGAAAGGACGATAGCTGCGATACATCATACTTGGGTACAATTGTACAGAAGTTATGCATTCATGAGGTCCCAGACATAGTTCCTTCATGGTGGTCAAATGTCGTGCTTGGCTTCTATGTTAAGGATATACATATCCCAGTTACCCCCCATTCACTCTTCCCCACTCCTCTAGTGAGTAGCATGTGTAGTGTGTTGGCCTATGCTTGTGCACAGTGCAGGAGCGTATGCAGCCACCTCTTAGTGTCTGGCACAGAAGCGGCTTTCCAAAACATTTGTATTTGGCGCTTGAAAAGTACGTATGCAAGGTCTATGAACCGGTGTAAGTGTTTGCCCCTGTTGCTTTAGGGCGAAGGCCTAGCAGGCAGGATTCAGGAGTAGGTGACCGTGTATGGTCTGCGAATTCCGCTATGGTGGCTGCAACCTCGAGCCATGACACCTGTAGTGGTGGGCACTCCCACACCATATATTATAAGCCGGCATCAGCCAGTTTACAGAGCGGGCACTCTGGTGTTGAATCAGGAAACATGCGCTGGATACGGTGGGGGGAGAGATAACTGGAATGTGAGTGGTTAATTTGTGTGAATTGGAATCGAGGGTTCAAGTAACCCTTCGCTAACATGTTTTAGCGCCCGCATGCATGACTTGAGTGGTTGCGGGAGCACACCGTTCCATCTAGCCAATGCAGTCCCGGTGTGCAGCTGGTGAAAGGTTAATGGTCGGCATTTAACACACCTTCCTGTTGCCCTGTTCTTCAAACAATCATTAAAGATTGTCTGAAGTGGGGTGCTCAGTGCTGTGCTATTGCAAGCCAGCGTCCTACTACCCAGTTCTTTATCTCAAAATACTTCTGAGCTATAAATGTTTTATTTCTGTCTGATCTGGGCTGCACCCGCTCTACCTGTCCTAGAGGAGAAGCTGCTGAGGAATCGGCACACATGCTGCTAGTTTCAGACTCTTCGGTCACAATTCAGTAACAATCCACTATCCAGCTGCCTCCCCTATCACTTGTTGACTCTGTCCCTGCCTTGGACCCGATAGGGAGCTCTGTTGTTTTTTGGTTAGGTTCGTGCTGTACAAATACCACATGCATAGCACCTTTTTCAAACGAAGAACACTTTGGTGCCATTAAGCTGCGCTGCTGTAGGAAAGAGCAGCTGAGACAGTAAAGACCCTTGTGGCCAGCAGCAAGCTTTGTATCATATGTTGGTGGGTTTCACACCGATAATTAATTTTATTTTACATTGTTGAGCTGTGACTATGGCATTTTGTGTGTATTTGAAAAGCAGTGCTAAGCATGTGGGCCTTTGTAAAAGCTGTGTAGGGACTGTGTACTTGCGGGCATGTGTGAGAGTCGCAGAAGGCACTTTATCCTTGTGTGATGTGCAGTGTGCGCTGTTCTGGTGCATTCTCCATCTTATGTAAACAATGAGCGCACCTCAGTAGTGTTCCATTAAATGTGGCCACGGTGGTTGGTACAGGTGATGTTGCAAAGCGTGAGTAGGAGTAGAGACCTATGGAAAGTCATGGGAAATACATGGTTGGAAAATCTTGTTCACAGGCTTTGGGCTGGAAAAGGAATGTTGACAGCAGGGCTATACAAGTGAGGTGCAGGCGAATAAATGTAAGAACAGGTCCTACCTTTATGGATGAAAGCGTGGAGGGCAGCCGAGGTGTAGGAGGCATAGACAGAACCATTTGACTTAAGAGATGTTTTTAAGAGATTGTTTCGGTGCTGGGCATGGTTCAGGAGTAAAAGGATGCTAACAGGCTTTCGGGCACCATCCGTGCACTCGCTGCACAGACGCACGACAGCTTTTAACTCGTAGGCAGCCAGGCTGGTGTGCTATCTCAAGCACTAATGTTAGAGGTGGGACAACTAAACAACAGACTAGCCCAGCTTCAAAACTGGCATACTAAAAATAGCTAAAAAACATTTGAGAAAAGTAAAACCACAAAGTAAATAAAATCAATAAACTGCTGCTCTACAGGATAATTTCTTTATTTAAAGTTTTACATAGCGCGAACATGAATCGAGAGGGTATCAGAGTGCTTTACAAATTATCAGGGTGAGAGAAAGAGGCAAGGCCGACAATAATAAACAATAATAACAATCATAGTAACAATACAGGAAGTAGCAGTATCCAAGCAGGGGGAACAACTCCTATTAGTCTAAAATGGCGCTACATAAACGATTAGGGTGAGAGAAACTAGTGGTGTCTGGCAAGTATACCGATTGGCGTGGCAGGTAAAATAAATACAAAACATTAGTACATGAAGTACATTTTTGAAAAAACAACTGCTTGCACAGACAGGTCCTCCTCGCTCCGGTCCTCTTCTTTTCCACCGTCACATCCAGGCCCCAGCTAACCTATCCAGGCACTGCACTCAGCATGAGAAAAGCTCCAGGATTGGAGGGAGCGGTTTGTCTTGGGGCTCCCGAGGACAGTAAAGGCATGTGCAGGCTCTCTACCCATCTGTCTAAGATGGCTGAGTTGAGTGGTTTATAGTGCGTATTTTAGGCTGCCCATCGGAAGACGGCCGGCGAGAGAGACATGGGCATTATGAACTAGGGCACAGGCAGCCCACCACTGCTGCCAATCAGCAGGCCCGCCCCTTCCTGAGTTAGGACGGATTGACAAAAAATTAAATGGTAATGAATTATCTTCATTATCATTTTATTTTTAGTTTCTGGAGCTTTTCTGGGGGCATTTAAGTGGGACGATGCGCCTTCCCTCCAATGGAGGAGCTGCCCGCGGAGACACTGGTAAGACAGGCAATAATAAACAATAATAACCATCGCAACAACAGTATCAAGAGAGCTAAAGCAAGAATTTGTTCATCAGTAGCACTTTCACTTATTTTGTGAAAGATGCAGGTGAAGAGATAACTCGGATTTCAGTCTGTAGGGAATTCCAGATTCTCGGGGCAATGCCTGAGAAGGCTCAATTGTAAGTTTTGTTCTTGAATTTCTGCGGTTTTAACAGTAAAGACGTGGTACTTCTTGAAGTTCTAGAGCCAAGTTCTAGAGCCACCTGGCAGCTCCAGGTTTTGTGCAGTGTACCTTGGGTGTTGGAGTGTATGGCTTTGTGTGAAATGAATTCTTGACTCGTAAGGGAACGTTTAGTGATTTCAAATAAGGTGTGATGTGGTTATTGCATTTAGATTCAGTAATAAACCTTGCAGCTTAGTTAAGGGAGGCCCAAAGGGGGGACAACTTTGATCTAGGAAGGCTGCAAAGGGTTACATTTCCATAGTCCAGCCTGGAAATCACTAGGGCTTGAGCAACTGACTTGAAGTCATCGAGGGGAAGGAAGGGTTTGATTTTCCTTAAGATGCCCATTTGGAAGTAAGCTCCTCTGGTGGCTAAACTTATGTGCTCCTGCATGTTCAGCATTATTCCCAGTGATTTAGTGGAATCGATGACGTGCGGCATGCTATTGTGGGCTGTTTAAATGTTTCATTCATTGTTTTGTGATTGTTTGGAGGGTGCAATTAAAGGAATTCGCTTTTGACAGTATTTAGCTTAAGGTGGTTGCATTGAGAGACCAAATATCTTCAAAGGAGGAGATTTTCAGGTGAAGTTGGGTGTCATTGGCGTACGTGTGAAAATTGATGTTTAATGATTTCAAAATTCCGGTTAACGGCTTCACGAACAGGTTAAAGCTAGTGGGTGCGAGCAAGGAACCCTGGTGAACCCCTAATGAGACAGGTGAGGAGTTGGACAGGGAATGATGAATCTTTATCAATAATAATCCCTAGCATGAGGGCTTCCAACTGGTGTGCACAGGACAGGATTATAGCTATATCAATTCAATGTTATTAATCCAATCAATCACGCTCAACCTTCTGTAGCCCACCACTGCAGGACCACCGAGAATGAAAAATGCCACAATGAAGGGAGCGCCGTATTCAGTAATCAGTATTTGCAAATGCAAATTTGTTCCCAACTGATTCAATCAAAAAGGCAGATTTCCTTGAATCAACAGATCCACAATTTATTGCACGTCACTTTAGGATAGTGTTTCCACAACGATTATGGCAGTTCATCAATACTGATGGACAAGCTTGTAGCAGTTCATCAACAGAAGTTCCTAATAAATTCAGCCAAATTGGCTGATTACTGAATACGGCGCTCCCTTCATTGTGGTATTTTTCAATGATGAATCTTTATTCTTTGAGATCTATTGTGGAGGAAGGAGGGGAATCAGTCTAGGATGGGACCAGAAAGCCCCATCTTGCTTTCTAGTTAGTCAAGGAGGCTGTCATGTTTGACCGTATCAAATGCTGATGAGAGGTCAAGAACGATTAAAAGGCAGGATTCATTTCGATCAATCATTTGTAACACGTCGTCAATTATGTGAGTCAGGGCTGATTCCGTGCAGCATCCCTGAAGAAATCCGGATTGAAATTGGTTTAAGAGTTGGAATTGCTCTATGTGATTGCATACCTGGGTATGGACACATTTCTAGAGGAGCTTTGAAAGAATCAGGATGCCAGAGATAGGGCGGAAGTTATGTAGATCAGTGTGGTCTGCTGTGGGGTTTTTTAAGAATGGAGGTTATCTGTCCAGACTTGAGGCAGTCTGGTATAGTGCCTTGACTTAATGGATCGTTTACTATTTTGGTCCAGAGTGGGAGAAGAGAGGTTTTAATCTCAATGACGAGTTTCGAAGGAAGCGGATCGCTGAAGTGGTTCGAAGGTTTAAGTGTTGACAGGATTTTTAGTTTGGTAGTTTCATCAAAGGTTTTGGATGAACACCAAAATGCATTATTTTTGTGGGATGTGAAAGGAGCCCACGCCAGCCCCCACGCAGGTGGGTGGGGGCTGACGTGTGAAAGCACCGGGAGGTGATCCAATGCAGTCTTTAAGTCACTTTCAATCTTTTCCGTCTTTCCCAGGAAGAAGGTGGCAAGTTCTTCGCAGTTAGGCTGCAGATTAGACCTAGAAAACAAGTTGGGTTTCCTGTTAGATTGCAATTTAACGAGTTCAAGCAGTGTTTTAAGTCGATTCTTGGCATTGTTTAGCTGTTTCCTAAAGACGTTTGCTTTTGAGCTATGTAAATGATTCTTACAGATCTCAGGTGCTGGAGGTGTTTGAGCGAGGAGGAGAATGTCCATGACCATTCAGCCAATCTTAAGTTGCATCTTTCAACATTTAGACTACCATTGTACCAAGGCTCGGAGTCTTTGGTGGATACTCTTTTTAATTGTAGGGGTGCCATAGAGTCTAGAATAATTGTTATTGAATTAGTGCAATGATCAGTAAGGTCCTGGATATCTGACATGTCCTCGGGAGCGGGTAGGATGTAATTGTTGATAGATGTCAGTTCATTCAGGTTTATGCTTCGAAGGTTCCTTTTCTAGTGTCTGTTTTTATTATTTGAACCTTTTTTGAGGACAGCGATTCAGTGATGAGCAAAGTTATGCAGTGGTCTTTTGTCCAGTCACATGGAATGATAGATTCACGTGGATTGGAATTATCTTTAGAGATAATTAGTTCCAAGGTCGCTTCCAGGTTGCGGGTTGGACTTTTGCAGATTTGGATCAGGTTTAGGTCAGCTAGGAAGGTTTTTAGGCTAATCACCGAATGGTCATTTGGGTCATTCCAGGAGAGGTTGAAGTCACCGAGGGAAAATTGGGCACAGTATACACCAGAGTTGGTTGTGATGATTTCCATAATTTGTTCAATGGATGGGAGGTTATCTCCTGGAGGGTGGTAAAACGTATGCAGTTTGTATCGAGGCCTATCTTTACTCAGGATATAGATGCCTAGATAGTCACACGAGATGAGAGTAACATTTTGTGCTTACTTCACAGAGAGATTATTGTAGTGAGTACAGGGTGTTACCTCCACCAGGTCGGTTGGGTCTATCTAATCTGAAGGTGTCGTAGCTGGGTGGTACTAGAATGTCGAACGTTGGTGTGGAGGAGTCATTTAGCCAAGTTTCAGTCAGGACTATCAGGTCAAGATCATGAGTAAGGATAAGGTCAGCAATATCCACCGCGTGTTTAGATGCCGATCTGCAATTGAGTAGCGTACATTTCAGGTGGGGTATGGAGACAGCGGAGGCAGCCTGCGTGATCGGAATTTGCTTGAAGTTGGAATTGTTAACTGCTCTGGGATTGGGCCTAGGATCTCTATGTGGATTCGACTGAAGGAGGAGGGAATAAATATTGTTGTCCGATAGAGTATCTTTCATCCTGATGAGTCAGGTGGAGGCGTTGTGGTAGGGAATTGTCTTCCAGGTCAAATGAGGAGACGTTGCGTTTTCTTAGATCCCATTGGATGTGGAGGATGACATCCATGTAACTTGATTGTTATTGGATTGCTAAAGGGAGTGTCTATTCTTACCCATCGGCCTAGTGGGACACCAACAATTAGCGAGATCAGAGGTGAGGGATATTAGGCTTTGAACCTCAGGCTTAAGTTGATGAAGCTCCTGAGAGATATCGGTGAGTTTTGAGTCAATAGTAATGTGGGAACAGGAGCTTGTGATGTGGGTCAGGGGGCCAAGATAGAGGGTGCTCTGGTGTATGGTGTTAGGGAGCAGCTGTGGTGGGAGAACCAGGGGAGGGGTAATAGAGATGGAGTTATGATTGAGGAGTGGGGGTGTGGGACTCATAAACTGGTTGATGAGGAGATAGGTGCCATGTTACTGGTCAAGTTAGGGGGTTCCGAGATAGCAAGTGTCATGGTTTGGTCAAATGGGTGTCACAGCTGTATCAGTGGTGACAGCGGGGGAGTGTCCAGAGGTAAGGGGCAGACATGAGGTGAAGGTGTTAGTATCGAGTCAGTGTATTTCTGTGGTCGCTGCTCTAGGGTTGTAGAGAGGGCTCAGACTATTATGACGACAACTGTCGGTTGAATCAAGCGGCAAGGGTAATGGTGAATGAATGATGTTGGGTAATCTGATGAAGGTGGATAGGGAGGAGAGGAAAGGGGTGGAGCAATACAAGTAGTGGGGAGAGGGGAAGATACAGAACGAGGTACCTGTGGGATGACTAAAGGGCTAGGATGAGCTTTGGTCAGGGAGGAAACTTTGTCACAGAGAGTTTCATGAGTGAAGAAAATTTCATCAAGGGATTCTAAGTTGCATTCAGATGCTTGGATGAGGATAATCCCATTATTATAAAGGGAGATGGTTGCCTCTGCTCGGCAAACGATAGAGGGAGTTACAGAGAGTCTGAGACCGTGGGGGGCTTTAGTGGATGCAGTGATCCGAAGCAGAGAGCAAAGGGCATTACTTCATTGTGCTGGTCTTTTAGTGCAAAAGATAAGGTCACTTATGGTAGTTCCTTTATTCGTGCAGACATAGTGGGTGGAAATAAGGGTTTCTGGGTGAAATTTGATAAGTCTGTGCTTGAAGTTCTTGAACACGCTTTTAGATAGTTATGGGGAGTATATGATAGTGTAGGAAGTACTGCTATCTGGAACTAGTTTGGAGTCTAGTGATCTTCGAGAAAAAGAATCCATGGCTAAGGGCACCACATTTCTATAGTTGAATAAGGGGAGGGACCCGGGTACTAAATGCTCACATGTGGGGGGAAGCTGAGGGGAGGAGAGGGGAAAGGGGGTATGGTCAGATAAAGAAAGGAACGGATGGGGAAAACCTTGGGGTGGCTGGAGAAAAGTTCCATGACTCCGTTCTACAAAGACAGCCCATTAAACAGCAGCATCATGACAGAAGATGTCCAGAGAGAAGAGGGTACTCTTTCTGTTTTGGGCTTCCCAGTGTTATATGCATAAGATTACTAGGTGGAAATCAGCAAATCCTGAAGGGAGGGCCCAGCTGCGAATATAAAAAAAGGGAAGTTGAAATACATTAGGTCAAACTATATTATGCAACTAGGAAGATGGAAACCGGATTAGAGGGATAGGAGGGATGAAGGAAGAGTGGCCTAGGATGAGGGGCTGAGAGGTGAGTAGAGATGCTATTGGAAATGTGATAGACCGAGCCAGTCTGGAAATCTAAGCAGAATTAGTAAACAACATCATTCTAAGATGGCCGCCACCTTGGAAACACTTAGAAGCTATAGAACATGATAGTCCTTTTTTCATGTCCATAAGAAGGGCATGCTGAATCCTATGTTGATATCTAGATTCCTAGAGTCTTAGAGGCACCGCCATTTTAGATTGGAGGGGGGCTGTGGGGGTCAATACATGATGCAGGGCCTACAAGGCCCAGATAAAGCCCCTTTATGCCACAAGGGCCCCAAATACAATCAGCACACAAAATGCTCTCACGATCAGGCCTTGAGACAACAGCGAAGGGAATCCTCCTGAAAAAAGAGTTAGTAGTGAATGAAACCAGGCAGCTCCATGAACAATAATATTTGATGTATGGCACAACATCCTGATGTCTACCCTACTGTCTTCCTGATCCATCTCTTACTCCAAGAACTGTTCTTGTTTTGACAAAACCTACACCTTATGCATCTACCTAAAGCTGTAACTAGTGTATGAGTGCAACGCGAGCATGCTTTTTTTTTCTAAGTTACTCACGAACACCTTAGCTGGAATAAATAAGATGTTTCATGTTCAAAGGAACTTTTATGTAAATATCTGTGTATGGTTAAATATGCCTTCATAAGTTTCAACAATAGTAATAAATGAGATGGTTTTACAATCAATTAAAAATTGTGTATGCACATTCCTTTTTTTTCATTTAAGTAATTTAAATCTCTTTACATCCAACAGAAAACAATCCTTGATTGTACAAAATGTTTTAGAATAATGAAGATAATACTGTAAATCTGCAAAAGCTATGTCCGAAATATTGAGTGCCAGTATTCAGGAAAACATAAGTGCCGTCAGAGACAGCCGAACCTGAACATAAACAGACAGATCTTGGAAGTACCATCAAGGGCAATTCGGTGGGTCTACGAGTCTCAGCTGTGCACCTCCGTGCCTCAAGATGAAGAAATGACCTCTAGAAAATTAAGACAACACTGATCAACCACTTCTTGTGTAAACATGTGCAATAGCAGCTCTGATCATGAGATGGTTACAGCAGCGCTCTGCTTCATAAACTGTTATCAGACCACCATTCAGTGCTAGAGGTGTATTGTAAACTCTTTCAGACCATTCCAAAGCAACCGGCAAAAAGCACAATGGAGTGCAGCCAGACAACTAAAAGTTAAAAGAAATTGGTGTTCTGCTGTATAAGTACTGTCCCAGTGTGCACCGAGCTGAAGGACAATGGATCTTTACCCGCAAGCTTGCAGAACCATTATCCAGTCTAATGACACAACCACCGACAAAGAAGCCTTACACACGTTATGAGAGTGGCGAGTATTTGGTGATCTTTGTACTTTAGTGTTTAATCAGAAAGCAAGTGTGCAAAATACCACACACATACAGGATGTGTGAGAATAACACAAGTGCTTTATCGGTCATGTTGGCCCTTCAGGAAGCACAGTCAAGAGATGTAGAAAAATATATACCCGACTCAGAGACACTAACCAAGAAAGAAAAAACATACACTTGCAGTGAATGTGGAAGTAGTTTTACGGAATCATCTAAACTCAGGAGTCATCAGCGAACACACACAGGGGAAAAGCCATTCAAGTGCAGTGAATGTGGGAAGGGCTTTTTATATTTACCAAGCCTAAAACGCCATCAGGGAACACACACAGGGGAAAAACCATATCATTGCAGTGAATGTGGAAGTAGTTTTAGGGAATCTGCAACATTAAGGAAACATCTGCGAAAACACACTGGAGAAAAACCATTCAAGTACAATGAATGTGAGAAGAGCTTTATAAGCTTATCAGGCCTAAAACAGCACCAGAGAACACACACAGGGGAAAAACCATTCAAGTGTAGTGAATGTGAAAGTACTTTTAGTTACTCTTCAGCATTACTTATTCATCAGCGAATACACACAGGGGAAAAACCATACCCTTGCAGTGACTGTGGCAGTAGCTTTAGGCTTTTGACAACATTAAGGAATCATCTACGAACACACACAGGGGAAAAACCATTCAAGTGCAATGACTGTGGGAAGAGTTTTAGTCAATATTCACACCTAAAACGGCATCAGGGAACACACACAGGGGAAAAACCATATCATTGCAGTGAATGTGGAAGTAGTTTTAGGGAATCTGCAACATTAAGGAATCATCTACGAACACACACAGGGGAAAAACCATTCAAGTGCAGTGAATGTGGAAGCAGTTTTAGTTACTCTTCAGCATTACTTATTCATCAGCGAATACACACAGGGGAAAAACCATACCATTGCAGTAACTGTGGAAGTAGCTTTAGGGATTTGACAACATTAAGGAATCATCTGCGAAGCCACGCAGGGGAAAAACCATTCAAGTGCAGTGAATGTGTGAAGAGCTTTAAAAGCTCATCAGGCCTAAAACTCCATCAGAGAACACACACCGGGGAAAAACCATACCATTGCAGTGAATGTCTGAAGAGCTTTAGTCGATTATCACACCTAAAACAGCATCAGAGAACACACACTGGAGAAAAACCATACCATTGCAGTGAATGTCTGAAGAGCTTTAGTCAATTAACAAACCTAAAACAGCATCAGAGAACACACACAGGGGAAAAACCACATCATTGCAGTGAATGTGGAAGTCGTTTTAGTGATGCATCAGCATTCAAGTGCCATCAACGAACACACACTGAGGAAAAATAATACCATTGCAGTGAATGTCTGAAGAGCTTTAGTCGCTTATCAGACCTAAAAAAGCATCATAGAACACACACAGGGGAAAATCCATTCAAGTGCAGTGAATGTGGGAAGATCTTTATATCAGGATTAAAAGAGCATCAGAGAAGACACACAGGGGAAAAATCATTCAAGTGCAGTGAATGTGGGAAGATCTTTATATCAGGATTAAAAGAGCATCAGAGAACACACACGGGAAAAACCGTTCAAGTGCAGTGAATGTGCAAGTAGTTAGTGACTCTTCAACATTAAGGATTCATCAGCGAACACACACAGGGGAAGAACCATTCAAGTGCAGTGAATGTGGGAAGAGTTTTATATGTTTATCACGCCTAAAACGGCATCCGCAAACACACACAGGTGAAAAACCATTCAAGTGCAGTGAATGTGGAAGTAGTTTTAGTGAATCTTCAACATTAAGGATTCATCAGCGAACACACACTGGGGAACAACCATACCATTGCAGTGAATGTGGAAGTAGTTTTACTGCTTCCTCAGATCTCCGGATCCATCAGCGAACACACACTGGGGAAAAATCATTCCAGTGCAGTGATTGTGTGAAGAGATTTTGTCGCTTATCAGACCTACATAAACATCAGCGAACACACACAGGAGAAAAGCCATATCATTGTAGTGAATGTGTGAAGAGCTTCAGTCAATCTTCAAACCTGAAAAAACATCAGCGAGCACACCACCACCACTGAACACACATAGAAATAAACATAGAGCTGCAGTGAATTTGGTAATAATTTAAGTGCATCAAAAATAATACTGCCCCATCTGTGAATGTACACTGATGCAAAAAGTGCAGTTATTGTGAGATGAAGGAATTATAGAAACTGATATAATGACAATAATGCGGGACATTCAAATACCAGCTGATAAAAAGCAGGGCATAGAAGACTGAACTAGCAGGAAAGAAGAAAAACACCTATATTTGAAAAATACAAAAGTGTCTATTCTCTGCTATTGTTTATTTCCCTATAGCTAGGAAAAATATGAAATATCAGGAAAACCATTGGGAGACTAGCACAACGTGGAGTAAAAGTAAATACACATTGTTGGTTTTTATTCTATGAGAGAGTTGTAACAAATGAAATCCAAGCACACCTGACCATGCTACCTGTAAAATCAACACCATGAACAATGCTTGGACTAACAAGGGTATTTTCAGCTAATTTGAGAGATTATTAATAAAACATATAAACCCAACACACTCAAAACAGTTTAACACGCACAGGCTGGACATTCTTTAGAGCTGATTGTGGTGTTTGGTCTTTTTATGCATCATTACTGGTTCTGTTATAGTGGGCAGAGAACTGTGTAGAAAAGTGATAGCAGTAGAATGTGTGCTGCAGCTCTCTGGGTTAATCCTTTGCAGTGCATGACATTTACCTATGTCCCGGACTAACTTAGAGTTTCAAGCTTTTTTAATAGTATGGAAGACTATTCTTCAAAGCCCCTGTAAGATCATACAGTGCTAAAATTCTAGCAAAGGCAATCTATGGCGCCAATCCACTGGTGTTACTGAGTAGGACCTGCTTGAGCTATTGTCGTATGTAACTTGTAAAACAGAATTCTGTGGGTTCCTCTGGGTAATAATAATCCCATAGTCCTATGGAAGCTTAACTTGAAATGTATAATTGGCTATAATGAAACTAAAAGCCTTCCTGGACTGGGCCAAGATATGGGTAAGTAAGTAGTCCGTACTTATGTAAGTCTTTGTTACCTGACGAACTCTTCTGAGATTCCGAGTAGAAAGTTCACTGAATTATTTTGAGAATCTTTGTTGTCACTTAGTGTATATAATTGGCGCACTGGTCACAGTTTATTCTGCTCAAATCTGTGCATGGAATTGTGTTAAAGTGTCCTAATTTTGTGAGCATATGCGCTCTAATACTTTTAAATTCAGGGGACTATATCTAAAAATGTATACAATTATATACAATTTCTAAAGTGAGGCTTAGTCATTTTGTATTTTTAGCAAACCAAAACATTCGACACAAAGAATAGGGAAACGAAAATGCAATAGAAAGGTGACCGGGTCGACTTCTGCGCAAAATTGTATTTATAAGTTACAATGTTCAGTTCAGATGCTCTAAGGATAAGAAAACGGCCATGAAATATTTCGAAAACAAAGACAAAAGTCCCCACAAGATAAAGAAGTATTGTCCTGAGCAAATGTCCAATACACAATGTACACAAATATGCTGTTTTGGGTATAGTCATCTCTTAATTTTCAATCTTGCAACACATCTAAGGCGATATTTTAGCCAATCTTATTCTCAGTTTTGTAATGCATCTAAAAATCGTTACTGTAGCCAAAACGTGTTTCGTCTGTGATGTATAGCACTGACAAGCATCCTACTTACCAAATCCAGTGTGTTTCTAAAAATTGTTTTTGCCACATATATTAAAGGGACCAGAAATCCCTATATTTCCTAAACTAAAAATCCACCTGTTTTAATGCAATCACATATTTCGGTTTCATATTTAAAACAATAAGTTGTTCATATCTTACAATACCGAGCATGAGTTTACCTACAAAAGCATATTTGTGGACATTGTATATTTGGACATTTGCTCAGGATAATCCTTCTAGGGATATGAAAATGATTGTATTCGTTTTTGTGAATAGGAAGACCAAATAACTATAAAACTTGTTTATTTTTTGGCCTCTGATAATCTTTAAAACATATGCTAGCCGATATGTTTATAAAGCTGGTGTGAGATACAGGATAGGACACTAGGTCCACATCCAGTAGACTGGGACAAGGTCAATTTCAGACCTTGGAAATTAAACCTTTACAGGGCTCAAAAACTCTGCTTGCCCACTCACTATGGCAAGATGAGCTATTTTTAGGGCCTACTCAACCTTTGTCAAGCTGACAACAGGTGTTCTGCTTGCTCACAAAGTGAATGAGCAATAAAAATGCCTTTAAATCTTGTCACATTTGCTTCGCTTTCAGAGACAGGGGCCAACAGTCAGTTTGTCTTCTTACATTTACTTTTCTTTCTGTAACTCAAGTTAGAAGATTTTGTAAAGTGAACTGTGTGACATTCGCGCTGTACAAAGCATGTGGAATTAAAGGCTGTAAAATTTCAGGCTGAATAGCTAATAAGTGAACTGTTCAAACATTTCAAATATATGTCACTAGTTATGAAGACACATTTTTGTAGTTCTGTGATGAAAAAAAGATTTTCATAAGATCAAAACAACTTAACTTGGTGATGTGCACATTTTAAATATATTTCCAAACATTGTTTATGCCCTATATATTTTCATCTGTAAAAATGCATGTTAGTGGGAAAGTTTGTGGCCATTTCAATAGAAAATATGCTATCTGTAACTGACTTCACTACCACATCATACTTTAGTAATATATTTATGAAAAGTGAGGTATATATGTGGGCTCACTTCTTGTTATACATGGAGCACACGGTTAGTCGAGTTTTTTTGTACAGCAGAAATAGTGAACTTGCATATTTGAAGGTGCTTACTTATGTGATAATAAAGAAAAAGGCAGCGCTAAAAGGTGAAATGTTTGTCTAGGATCACACAATTTGGGACCAGTTCTTGGGTCAAGTACATTACAGTTAGGTCGAGTAGATTATTCAAGTTACTAGATCTGCAAGTCTAGTAACATTTTTGTGATTTTTCAAGCCTTGCTTTAGTTGCTATTAAATGCTAGAAAGAGAATAGCAGATCTATGGAGCAGGAGTTCCATCCACCCTGGCAAGTTTGGTGTGGAAGTTCTTGTGAATTCAAGTAAAGAAAAACAACTTTTTGAACCTCTGGGAGCTCCTGCGGCCTAGGTGATGGTCCGGCCATCGCAAATAGATATGTCTTGGGTCGATTATCCCAGAGGCCCGAGAGCGACCCAAAGTCAAAATCCTAAAGGGGGTTCCCTCCCCCCCTCACCGCGTCCCCAGGTAGATCAACAGATCGTCTGCATATAGGCAAATTCCATATGTTCTGCCACTCCACGACAATACCAGGCTTTCCCCACCCCAGCTAAAGAGCGCGGCCAACGTATCAACTGCCAGCCCGAGCAGGAGTGGGGATAGAGGGCATCTTTGGTGGGTGCCACGTGATATCCTGTACTGCGGGTATATAGCCCTGCCAGTCTTAACTGGTGCAGTGGGGAGAGTATATAACAGCTTAACCCACTTCAACCAACCCACTCCAGCCCCACTTTCTGCATGACCTCAAACAAGTAGTCCCAACTCACTGTATCAAAATCCTTTTCCAGGTCCACTGAGAGAAAGGCAGCTTGGGCAAGAGTCCGCGCATCTGAATGGAAAAGCACTAAATATAATCTGCATAGGTTGTATGAAGTATTGCGGGAGGGGATGAACCCGTTCTGATCGAGATGGACCAAGTGGGTCATATATGGAAGTAGTCTGAGTGCCAGGACTTTACTTAATAGTTTAAAGTCGGTGTTAAGCATAGACCGAGGCCTATTTGCTGCTGAAGGCTTTCAAGGGGTGGAACAACCCGGTGAGGCATCTAGGGAGTCTGCCACGGGGTCGGACTAGTGACCCAACTAATGCACTAAAAATATGTAGATATGGTTAACATACAACCCAGAACTAGGCAGAATGTGTGCAAAGGATTGCAAGGCATACGTTGTCAATACTTGGGTATAACAAAAAAACTGGATAAGCGTGTCAGGAACACTACATAATCCTTATTGCAGGTAGTAGTGCAGGATATGTATATACTGTCTGATTTATTCCTTGTGTTGCTCAGTTAGATGGGGGTGGGGGTACAATGTTGGTAGATGATGTTCGTTGGAATATACTAAGGACACCACAGGAGATCCCAGATTGTGATGCAGTTGTTGACATAACAACTGGGGATGGACAATAATAGTGTGCTCAAGCACAATGTCACATACAATTAGGACACGTTACTATAACTGTACTCTCTGTATTATACTGTGCATGTATAATTAAGCAACTGGTAACAATGTATAACTGTAATCAAGGAGGCATTATTCTGGAACATAAACTTAATTAAATGTGTTTAAAAAAAAAGAATAGACCGAGGCCTAAAATCTTTCACCCCAGCGTCATGGACCATCATCTTAGGGAGCAGGATCACCATTGCCAACTGCGTAGAGGCCTGCAAGTGCCTTCGTCGCAAAGCCTCGTTATACATAGTCACCAAATGGGGGACCAGTCCAGTTCCTTACCTCGCTAAGAACTCGGCCGGGAAGCCATTCGGGCCTGGCATTTTACTGCCAGCCATGAAAGCAATTGCACCACTGACTTCTTGAAAAGTAATGGGCCACCTAACTCCCCCGCAACCTCGTCATCAACTGCGCGAACGTCCAGTGGGGCCAGGAAAGCGCCGATCTCCGCCTGTGAGGCTCCCTGTGGGCCAGTGCATAAATACTCATAATATCTCTGGAAGAGACAATTAATTTTACCCAGGTCATATTCAGTTGTGGCTATATTGGTCTTAATGAGAGTTATTGGGGAACCCTGGGTTCAGCCTAATTAGCCACACCAGTAGGCATCCAGCCTTCCCTTCTTCATGCTGCACTCTATCCATATACGTCCTATAGTCATGAGACTGAAGTCTCTCCAGAGCCTCATCATATTGTTTCAATTTAGCCGATAACCGCTCATGTGCCTGTGCCCCCAGACTCTGCATATTATCCAGTATACGCAAATTTTCCTCCAGGTCCAAGAGCTCCTGGTGCAGTTCCCTCTGTATTGCAGTCGTCTGACCCATGGGGTGCCCCCTCACCACCACTTTAAATGCCTACCATTCCACCAATGTCAAAGATGCCGTGTCTGCATTCTCAGAAAAATATTCATCTATTATGGACCGCAGAGATTCCGCAAATGGTACGTCCTCCAGCGCCAGAGGGTTAAGTCTCCATGTTGTGATTGAGGGTCTCTGCCCATAGGGTTGGTACATCATTAACAGGGGGCTATAGTCCGAGAATGTTTGACCAAGATATTCAGTGTGTTTAATAGAACTACCGATGGTTGGGGAGCACCAGAATGCATCCAGTCTTGTATGGAGATGGTGTATGTGAGAGTAAAAGGAATATTCCCTGTTTCTATTATGTTGGAGCTGCCATATGTCTTGTAGATCCCTGTGTGCCATCCACTCCCGCAGCCCAGCTGCGGTCCTGTATGCTCGGACCACAGGAGGGGCAAGTGAGAGCGATCCAGCTGCACATCAGCTACACTATTGAAGTCCCCCGTCCCCCCCCCCCCCCCGCACCATCGGTCCAACTTTTATGTCCGCTACGCAGGCGGAGAGAGATGACAAGTACCTTACCTCTGCATCAATTAGTGTGCATGTTGCTTCATAAGGGACCCCTGGGAGGATCGATATCAGTATCCTCCGGGCTTATGCTGAGAATGTGGTGGCAAAAACTGCCCTCTCCATCTCTTGCATAGGTTTCCCACCTCCCCCTGGGTAAGATGCATCTCCTGCAGGTGTACTATCTGTATCCCCAGCAGTTTCAGGTAGCTATGTATGTTATGAACCCCATCCCCCTGAGGTTCCAAGTGACTAGCTTCAGGTCCTGATGTACAACAGCCATCTTTTATCGCTCCAAGTTCCCTCCTTTTCCTGCGCCTCCTACTCCATCCTGGTCATGAAGAATCAAAAATGAGGCATCCCCGCATGCATGAGGAACACAACAAATCAAACATATAGTGTCCCAATGTTCAACAACTCCCTGGCCCCAGATCATTCTGGCAACGGTCATCTGCCCAAACACTAAATACATCTTGGTGCAAAACAATGAAGGCCCAAACCAGTCTCAGTAACAGCCTTCAGGGGGTCATGGTCACACAGAACAGTGCGCTGTGGTGTGTACAGCAATATTTTAAAGAACATTGTGATGCGCAGCGGCACCCCAAGCACCGGTCTGTGTTCTTGACCAGCCAAGACAGGTCGTCCACTATTATATGAGTTCAACTGCAGTTTTCGGGGTCACCACCAGGAGCTCCAAACTGTTACTGTCAGAAATGTCCGATTCTGAGCCCTCAGTCCCTTTCATAGATCGCGGTCTCGCTTCTGATGGGGAACCACTGTTCCGGGCGATCTCAGCCACCTCCTGTAGTGCCGCAGCTCTCTCCCGCTCCGTCTGTGAGGAATTTGGCGTCTTCGACCCGAAGCGGTCAGATCTTCGCTCGGAACGCTTCCCAGGTATACGGCCTCTCGCTACCCGATGGGGTTTCGGGGTTGGCCCGGAAGTCTCAGTTCAATAGGCCTCTATCCAATCCCAGGCCATTTTGGGATCATCGCAGAAGTGAGTCTTGCTATCTATGACAATGCGGAGCCAGGCAGCGAACATAAGAGAGTACTGGAGGCCCTCATTTCTAAGTGCCTTCTTGACCTGCAGAAATGAGGCCCGTTTCCCTTGGACCTGGAGTCAGGAAACATCGAGATCTTGGTGTTATTTACCATAGAGGGGCCATATGTGCAAGCTTTCTGTAGCAGCATGTCTGTATGCCCATAATGCAGTAGCCTGGCCACCACTGGTCGTGGAGGGCGAGCCAGCACCCGGTGCATTCTTTCCAGCGTGTACAATGACGTCAGAGCTCCCGGGGCCACCACCTCCCTGAGCCATGGCTCTAGATATGCCACCATATTACCATTATCGATCCCTTCCGGTAGGTCAAGGATCTGTACGTTATTTCATCAGCTGCGTCCTTCTTCTTACTCTGCGCCACATTTTAGGGTCCGGGCTATGTCAGTGAGTTCCGCTAGCTGCAGCGTGAGGGCCTTTTGTGCAGGAGATAACTCCTCCAGTCCTGACTCTACCACTTTCACCCTTTCGTTGAGCTTCTGATGCTCTGCGCGGAGGAGTCTGGGACCCACCAACACTGTCTGTACTGATGTCCTGGTGGAGCGTAGCTTTCGTGTTTGAAATAGCCTCAAGTATTTTAGACAATTGCTGTTGGATGGGGTCTAGTTTAGACTGGGGCTCAGGGCTATCCTGCGCTTGCTCCTGCAAATCCTCCTCTTGCTCTGGGGCGTTCCCACCATATTTTGCCTGTGGTTTACCCATCGCTACAGCTGCTGCAGAGCGCGGCTCGCTTGTGGCCAACTCAGGCTTAGGGGGCCACCCCCCAGCACACCAGCCCCACACTAACTTTCACCAGGGCACCCACTCACCAGGGATCAACAAGGAGGGTCCATACCCCCCTTTCTTGAGACCTACCCTGGTAGCTCCAGGACCTGCTTACGCCCGCCGTGGGGGGGGGGGGGGCTCCACCCCACCTATGAATATCCAGGGAGAATATTCCTTCCCCAAGTGCAGAAAGTGAGGTCAGTCTCAGGCTGATCGCTGCGCCCTCCTATGGAGCCACTCCAGTGTCCAGCTATTCGGAACATGTTTGCTTTAGCATTGTAGAAACACGACAAATAATTAACTCACAGAGGCCTGGAATCACGACACCATGCAGGTCGACCAAGTCCTTCTCCCAATCAAGAATATCCACTCAGGGGTGCGTCAGCTGCTAGTCAGTGTGCCGACCCTAGCTGGTGCGCCGCATGCACTGGTGCACCCTCCACCAGTGCAGCCAACGCTCTTGCAGGGGTGATCTACTGCTGGGCCTGCTGCCAGCATGGAGGGGAGGTGGTGCTGCACACAAAAACTAGTGCTGCCACCTCCTCCTCTCTGAAGATCGACAACCCTCTGCCATGGCGCTGGATTGGGTAAAGAAAGATGAGAAAAGAAGGAAAAGGAAGAAAAGGAAAGAAGAAATAAAGAGCTCAGGGAAAAAATAAACAAAATATAAAAGTCACAAAAAACACCAAAACAATTAAAACAAAACATAAAATACACAATCACAAAGACACACACTTATATATTTAAATTAAAATGAGGGGTAAATAAGTTTGATTAGACGAAGATTATAGAGAGATTGAAAATTATACCCAGCATACAAATCAAGTGGTGCCATTTGCGAGTGATTTGGAACGCAAGGACGCTCATGAGAACCACATGGTGCCATTTGTGCGCAATTTAGAACGTGAGGATGCACTCTGCGTAATGCATCGCAATGCAAAATGGTGCACCGGCAAACTCTGCCCACCAGCATAATTCTGCATAGCGTAGCTCAGTTTTTGTAGCCACTTCGTGGAGTTCCCCATAGTGCAACACTGTGCCCGGGCCTATCAAATATCTATTCATAGACCCATGCAAATACTCATACATCTACTCACTCAACCATAAAGCCACTCACACACCCACTCACTTACTAATACAGCCAATCACACAACCACTCAACCAAACAGCTACTATATTCCCACTTATTCACCTATACAGCCTCTCACACACCCACTCACTCACCCATATAGCTTCTCAAAACAGCAACTCGCTCACCCATAAAACCAATCACACACTCACTTGTACACCTCATTCACATATCCATACAAGTACATCCACTCACTTGCCCATTCATACATCCATTCAGACAGACACATGTTCTCCAAAACAGACACTCACACACCAACGCAGTTAACCAAACTCCCACTAAAACAGCCACACGCTCACCCATACACCATACTTACACACCCACTCACTCACCCATACAGTCACTCACATACCCATACAGCCATTGACACACCCACTCACTCACCAATACAACCACTCACACAGCCACTCACCCGCCCACAATGCTACTCACACACCCACTTTTATACCCATACAGCCACTCACACACCCATGCACACACCCATATAGCCACTCCAACACACACTCACTCATGGATACACACAGCCACTCACATATTATATGTAAGCCTGGGCGGTGAACTACGCTCCGCTCGCAGAGTTTACGAAGTTTCGGTAACTTTGCGATTCGTGTAGAGCGCGAAGTTGCAGATTGCTACGCAATCTACAGCGTAGCGTAGTTTTGCTTCCTCGCACGCTCAATATTCATTCTCGCGCACGCTGTAACGTCTTATGTGATTCTGCGTTCGCGACTCGATTTTCTTTCCGTTCGCGTGCGCCACAAGATTTGTAATATGGCCGCCCGATCCCCCGAGATTGTGCGAACGCAAACACGTCATTCGGACGCGCGAGCTGACTTCCGGCAGCTGTCTTGGTAAGATCGCGATCCCGAACATGCAAAAACTACAATCTGGCGCAGAAGATCTCTCGATCATCATAAAACCTTCTCGAAAATGATCATTTTGCTCCAAAAACTCCTCAGATTGTGATTTGGCTGTAGTCTTTTGTGCAAGGAGTCCTTTTTATTTTTTTTTACTCTTTTTTTTAAGAGGAAGAAAGTGCGCCTGAGTCTCCAACTTCCTGTTCCTGTCCAGCAGGCTCCTCCCAGTGCTTTGTCCATGTGCTGTTCACTTTCATTTGGATTTGGAGCTGGAAGGATCACTTTTTGTGTCCGTCTGCTGCATCATATCATTGGATTGGATTTATTAGAGGACTTTTTGATTTGAGATTTAATTTTACAAGTAAGTTGGAGAATTGGTGTACATGTTTGTTTCATTGGGGCTTGTTTGTACCTACATTGTTCTGGGATTTTCATTGTTTTTAAAAATTATTGTTGTGGGTGGCCTGTATTTTCAATAGGAGCCTAGTTGTGTTTTTCAGCCAGTAGGGTACCCATGGGTCCATGTTTCTGTGGTGTCTGTTGAATTTAAACATCATGTAGGACATGGATGGCATAGGATTGAATTGCTAAATGTGGTTGTGGTGTATTTCACTGTTTGGGTGTGTGTGTTAAATACCCTTTTTGGATGTGTGTGTGTGCTTGATGTGTAACTTCTTTCAAATCCTTTCGTAGCCCTGTTGATTTTCATTTTTGTATTAAAGCTGTGTTGTTTAGCAGGCCTCATTTGTCCGGTCATATATAGGCCTGCTTCAGTTCATTGTTTTCCATGACCTGTTGTGACTGTGAGTGCCCATGTGGCTTGTGGCAATTTTGTGGTGGTAGTTTAGTAGTGTGCTTCTTTTTCCATATAGGCCTGCATGTCTTTTCTTTGTTCCCCTTGGCTTATGCTTGTTGTTGTTGTGTCCTGGCCATGTGTGAGGCGGCCATTTTGTGAAGACAGGCAGTGTGCTTTCGGCATAGGCTTACATTGTCTGTCTTCCATTTCTTGTTGTTGTGGTTGGCGAGCGGCCATTTTGTGGAGCTATCCAGACAGTGTGCTTGCTTTTGCTATTTTGTTCCAAGCTTGTGGCCTAGTCTGCCAGTAGGCCCAGAGGTAGTCATCATCAAATCATGGGTGCATAAAAACTGTTTGTGTTGTCTGTTGAATTTTAACTCCAAGGATGGCATTGGATTGAATTGCAAAATGTGGTTTTTTAAGTGGAATTTCAGTTTTTGGGTGTGTGTTAATGAAATAGGGCTTTTCAGCCAGTAGGTAACCCTAGGAATTCAGCTCACGTACTTTTGGCAACTCTGCACAGCGCGACAACGCGGACTTACAGTTTTTGTCATTTTCACACTCTCAATATCCGTAACGACTTTTTGTACAGTTCGCGATGCTGAACACGCAGAATTTGCAATCTGGCAAACAATATCTCGCGAGCAACATAAAACCTTCTCAAACGATGATTTTGTGCATTTTGCTAAACAAGCTCCTCAGGTTGTCATTTTGCTGTAGTTTGGAGCACGAAGTCACTTTTTTTTTTTAAAAAGAGGAAGTAAGTTCCACAGAGACTCCAACTTCCTGTTCCTGTGATTATATTCACTTTTTTGTTATTATTTTGGTGGGTGGTCTGACCATGTGGGTGGCGGCCATTTTGTGAAGCCAGGCATTGTGCTTTTGCCATAGGCCTGCATTGTCTCTCTTGTATTCCTGAACTTTTCTTGTTTTTGTGAGTGGCCTGGCCATGTGGTGGCGGCCATTTTGTGGGAACATCCACTGTGCTTTTTCCATAGGCCTCCAAGCTTGTGGCCTAGTCTGCCAGTAGGCCCAGGCGTACTACTCAGTTCTCATCAATCATCACAGGTGCATGGAAGTTAAACAACTGTTTTTGTGTTGTGTGTTGAATTTCAACATCATGTATGGCATGGATAGCTTTGGATTGAATTGCAAAATGGGGGTTTTACTTTTTTTCTGGGGTATATTTCACTTTTTGGGTGTTGTAAATAAATGCCTTTTTATGTGTATGTGTTCGTTGTTGTTGCTCCCTGATGCTATATCCATCCCATGTGATGCACAAATTTGTATTTAGGGCAAACAGGCTACACTACATTCATGTTTTTGTTCATTGCTATTCTTAGTCTTCCTGAGTGTACACAGTACAGTAATACACCAGGAGCCCTGGCCTTGTTGTCAAAGTCTCATAAATGGCTACACTGTTGTTGTTCACTGACTTAATTAAATTTAATAATTGTGTTTGTGACCACCCACCACACACTAAGAAGTAATATATTATATTAGTTTGATTGTACTATCTTTTGACTGATGTTCTTCTGGCTTCTTTGCTTTTAGGTGCACAAAAGACTGAGGAGGAGGTGTGTCATCATCGCCCGTTGTGGTGCCAGACCGACGTCCTGCTGCTGTACACGACGTGACGTGAGAGTGACCTGACCAGCCATCTCTGCAACTTGTGCAACTTAGTGCTGTTGACTTCTGAAGAAGATGCCCCCAAAGAAAGCAGGTAGCAGGTCCTCTAGTACCAAGAAAGTTGCCATTGAGAAGAAGGAACAGAAGAAGAAGGAAGTGTCACTTAAGTCTGGTGTGCCGCCCAAAACCTTTTTTGGGACACCAAAAATGACGCCTGCAGCAGCAGTGTCCGGGGGCCAAGCTGGGGGCAGCACCTCCGCATCAGTGGGCCTAACCCACCAACCCAGGCCCAAGCAGATGAGTGTGGAAGAGGTAGCCAGCCTAATGGTAGAAAGCAGTGATGCCGAGCCTGAACTAAACTTATCGCTATCTCAAAGTAGTACACAATCAACGCAGGAGGAAACACAGCAGATAAGTGGTCAACAACAACAGCCGCAACCACCGCCCGCAATAGTAGTTGTTGTTCCTCCCGAAGTAGGGGCAGTTCTGGAAATTGAGCCTCATGCAGAGGAAGAAGAGAAAGCCACTTCTTCAGAAGTTCCATTGTCTTCCAAATTCCCAGCAAGGAAAAGGAGGGTTAGTCCATCAAGTTCTTTGCCAAGCCCCCCTTCTGATGATCTAGATGCCACTTGGAAGCCACAAACTGAGTCTGAGAGGGAGACACGTCCCAAGATCAGGCATGGGAAAACGAAGGTTCCAGAAAGCCTTACACTTATGGAGGTTGATGTAGAACAGCAAGATGCTGATGATGATGATGATGAGCCAGTCATCACGAACATCACTCCCGGCCCAGAGGAGATAGAGACCAACATTTTTACCCTATCCAAAATGGCTGCAAGGGATGTAGCATGCATACCTCCAACACAGGTAACACCAACACGACCTCCAGCTTCCATATTTACATTAGCAAAGGGCCGGCAGCGTCCTACATCCAGCACAAGCACCACCTCAGCAGAAGTAGGTAGTGGTACTGCACAGAGTCAAATTCAATGCACACCCTCCAGTTCATCCGGCATTGGAAGTGGCACCTCCAGCAGGAGACAAAAGTTAAGCTCCCCAGTGTGGGACTTCTTTACGGTTAGCGAAAAGGAGGAGAACATTGCTATATGCTCCATTTGTCATACCTCTGTTAGTCGTGGTAAGCTTGGTACAAACTATGGTACCGTAGGCCAAATGACCCATCTGAAAAAAACACCACGCAATCCAGTGGGAGGAGCACCTTTGTCGCATAAAAACTGGAACCATTGCTGTTGGTGGGGATAAACGAGTACCATGACCGCTCACGGTGGAATAGGAAGAGGAAAAAGAAGAGGGAGACATTCTCTGTGGTAGTGGTACACAAAGTATCCCTGTCCCCAGCACTGCAGTGGTAACGCCCACGTCCTCAGCAACATCTCAGTGGCACAAGAGTAAGAGTCAGCCTGAGACACCAAGGAGTACTGCTTTAAAAAAAAAGTGCGACGTTGAGCATAACAGGAAGGAATACCACGCAGCCTACCATTCTTAGCATGTTTACTAGGTCGGAGGGGCAGTACGAACGCACCCACCCAATAGCACGTTTGTACAATGCAAAGCTGGCTAAAATGTTAGCACTGGATCTTCTCCCTTTTTTCTTTTGTTGAAGGGGTGGATTTTCTGGAATTTGTGACAACCATCTTCCCAAAATGGAAGGTTCCCAGCCGCTACTATTTCGCCAGAGTTGCTGTTCCAGCACTACATCACGATGTGCTGGAATTGCTTGGAAAAGCCTTAAAACCGAGTGCTGTTCAGAGTATCCACCTGACAGACATGTGGACCAGTTGCCAAGCCAGTGATTACATGTGCATCACTGCACACTGGGTCTCTTTTTCGGGTGTTAAAGATAAGATATCTGCAGGTGTTGTTGACACTGCTGAGATTTTTAATGACACTCGCAAACATGCAACTGTAGCCATGTTTGCTATGGAGAAATCTCATACTGCTGCAAACATTTTGGATGAGTTTAACAGCAAGGTGTTTGAGTGGCTTCGACCAAGAGGGCTTCACATTGGTTTTGTTGCCACGGACAATGGCAGTAATGTAGTTAAGGCCATGAAAGATGGTGGCTATTTCAGGGTCCCGTGTTTGGCACACTGCATTAACATTGTTGTTCAAGACTTTCTGAAAAATGAAAGCAAAGTCAGCAACTTACTGACAATCTGCAGAAGAATATGCACACATTTCAACCATTCTTTTAAAGCCCGGAAGCAGCTGAGGGTCATTCAACGTGAGCATAAAATGCCAGTCAAAGCACTCATCCAGGAGATGCCAACACATTGGAACTCAACTTATTACATGCTTGAGCGTCTGTTTGAGCAGTACATACCACTCAATGCTTATGTCATGAAAAGGTCAGGAGATCCTACTGTGAAAGACATGACCATTGAGATGGCCCAATGGGACCTCGTTAAATGCCTGACAGAGATGCTACTTCCTTTTGAGGTCTTCACACGTGAAGTCAGCAGGGAGGACTGTACTATGGGCCAAGCTATCCCATTGTTGTACATGCTAGAGCAAGAGCTGAAGGAGGTGTCTGAAATGTACGCAGGTGTGGATGACAAAGTAGATGCATATTATTTGGCGGACACCTTAACCGTTCGCTTATCTGAAAATACAAGGATTTAAAATAACATTGTGTCACATCGACATTACATTACTGCCTCAATTTTGGATCCACGTTACAAATTATTGCTGAGCAGTAATGAAGTAATTCCTTTTTCAGAAGTGGATGTTGCCAAGTACAAAACTTTGATAGCTGAGGAAGCCACTGAATTTGAAAACGAACGGCTCTTAATTAGAGGCCCGCCACCCCAGGCCAGAAAAAGCACTACAGGGCACCCAGAGTCAAGTTCTACGTCAGAGCCTGAGAGCAGTGTGTTTGCCTCCCAGCAGTCACCAACACTACCAGCAATAACATCAACAACAGCACCAACAAGATCACCAGCCACATTTAAAAAAACGGCAAGTGATTGGTTTCTACGGAAAGGGTTTTGTACGTCCATTGCTGATGCAAAGGCAAAAGAGGCTAAGCAAATCGGAGCACCCCTGAAAATTAAGCGGATGGTCCAGGCCTATCTGGATGACACAACAGAGGTCTTCATGGAGCAAAGCCCATTGGTGTATTGGTATGGGAAAATAAGCCAATGGCCAGTGCTCAGCAGGCTGGCGATAAAGTATGTGGCTTGCCCTGTTGCAAGTGTCTCTTTTGAGCGTGTTTTCAGTGCTGCTGGTGCCATTGTTACTGTGAAAAGGACCAGTCTCTTGCCCAAAAGCATGGAGAGGTTAACCATGATCAAAATGAATCAGCACTTTATACCACCGGAGTAATAAATACGTGAATCACAGCAGGAAGAGGAGAGCGACTTCGATGACATAAGTAGTGGGTTACATGACCTACTTCTGTCCGAACCGCCAGAGTTTGCGGACGAGCTTCCTTCCTTTATTTGTGTGTGTATCTGTTTTTCTGGTTCAAATCTAATCACAACAAATCCATCAACACCGTCTCCCCTTTTTATTTCCCTGTTGGAGTTGCACGTCTGTGCATAACTGTCCACTCCACTCCTCAGAGTCCTGCTCCATCCTCCTTACTCTCCCTAAATACATTTCAAGCAAGCCAGACATTGGATGGAGATGGAGAATAGTACAATACATGTTGCCTCTAACAGTCCCTCCATAAGAAGTGAAACGTGACTACAGCTATCTTCCGTTTTGTTTCCGAGCCGAAACTCATCACTGTCAGAAGGCTAGGCATCTGATCTGACAGCCAAAGAGCAAGACAGGTAATGATTATTATGAATGATGGCATGCATTGCATTGGATGCTTGCTGACTACGAGTGAATGTGCATGAAATCGAACTATACTAGTTTATCTACAAAGTAAAAGTGACTCAAGTGACAGTCAATGTTTCCTTGTCTATATCAAGAAAGAAAAAGAACATTGTTGTAACCAATACTCTTAGCAAAACAGTAACACAAAATTCATTCAACACATAGTGGCACAGTATCACTAGCAAGCACAGTACACAACATTTGTGGTAAGTATCTATCCTCCTACACCCTCTGACTCTAACATTTGTGGGAGTTTCAGGCATTATACTAGCACTATGTACTCCAGTACACACCAGTCGTCTTGTTCTTATCTCTAGTTTAGCGAAATTAAATAACCTTGTTGTAGCCGGCATGCCAGCTCAGTCAGCTAAGCTTGCACCCAAGAGAAACAGATACGAGCCACATGATGCAGACTCACGTTAGTTTTATTTACTACTACTGTCTGCAGGTGGGGAAGCTCATATTTTTGTATTACGGGTGGCACTGACCATACTCTCTCTGTTACATGAGGGCAATTGCTCAATTTCACTTTCACCCTGCCCTGGGTACTGCAAAAAGGCAGATTATTTATCGGATCCAATGATCATTGCTTATATTATAGATGGTAACACAACATCAGGTCAGTAGCGGTCGGTGGTGAGAGTTCTGCCGGGCGGTGACGTGGGGAGGGGCAGGGTAGGGGTAGTAAACTATGGATTACGGATAATCACAGTAAGTAAACAATACATATAAATAAATAAAACAAATTTTGTTGCACGCACTTCATCGCATTTGGCGGTGCAGTGCGCACAATGAAAATCGTTTTATTTATTTTTAGGTTTACTTACCTGTATTTGGCCGTAATACATAGTTTACTTCCCCCCACCCTGCCCCTCCCCATGTCACCGCCCGCCAGCACTCCCACCACCGACCACTACTGCATAGGGTACTTTGTTTTCATTGATTGTGTAACCAACAGATAGGCCACCCTTTGTAGACTGGCTGACACAATTGAAAATACATTAACATAGGTAGGGAGTGGTCCTCGGATTCGGGGGAAGGCGCTTGATAATATATATATATAAGATGTGCTTGCAAACTACTGTGAGTCAACTGTGTTCTGAAAATACTACTTATATTCCCCTCCGCTTTGCTACTCTGGCGCGGTTTCTTTTACATTCTCTTCAAAGTAAGACTCTCCAGTGATAGTCTCCACCTATGCTGTCTATGGATGATAGTACATCCAGGCATACATCCATTAAAGTAAATGTCTATCCTTCTTTTTTATATATCTCTTAACAAACCTTAGTTGGTTTCACCAACAACCACCCATGCGTCCCCTCCTTCCTTGCTTGCCTTGACTTTGAGTTTGAACCAAACACCGCTGATGATTCTTGCTATCTAGTATCCACCCATACTGTGTCGCCCACCCAGGCAGGCATCCTCTTTCACCGTGCACCCATCCTTCAACAACCCATGCATCTGATCTGATTCCTATCAGCCACCTATGCATGCTTCCAACATATCCTTCTCTGCCGGTCATATTACATCTCGCCCGTCCTTCCTCCTTCCACCCTTCTTTCCCTCTTTGTTCAACACATCCATCAAGGTCATTTGATCTGAGTTTTAGTCTTCTCCATAAAACCTTCACAGCTGAGTTGGAGTCAGATAGAAGAGGCCATTGGTTACTCAACTCACGCTGCTAATGCTAAGTAAAGGGTGTCTTCTTCAACCGTTGTATAATGTTCACTACAACTTAATAAGTCTCACAGTACAGTGAGTGAAGTGAACACACTTCCATCTAGTAGTAATGTCAAGAAGTAATTAATATAACTTACCACCGCCCGCCACTGCTGCTGGCTCCCCCCCTGTAGCTCCTGCTGGTGCCGCCTGGTCTCCCGCCCCCTCCGGAATGGCCGCATCGCCATCGCCGCTGGCCCCGCCGGCACTGGTGGATGGTAGTATGCCTAGAAAAAACATTACACATTTTTAGATGCCTGTACACCTCCCCCTATTTTATTAGTTTTCATTAGGAAGATTGAAAAAAAGTTAATACAACATACATCATCACTAGTCCAAATCGGGTACTAGAGTAGAGTCAGTAGAAAGACACTAGTAGTGGTATATGGTCCCTAGGGTCATCTAGTCCTACTCTACTCTTTGGAAAGTTAGCCTGAGCCATGTAACCCTTTTATATTTATCATGTCTACTACTCTTTTTGCGCATATTATACCTCGCAGCTTATTGTGCAGTAGACGCCTTTGAGGCCACATGACGGTTGCGTACAAGTGAAGAGGTCGAAAAACAAACCACTTTCTTATGGAATTCGGTTAGTCCGTATTGCTTAGCCATCACATGTACATGTTACACTTTTTGCCATGACTGCGAAATGCTTGCATTATTGCAGTATACTATCTAACGCGCACCATTTTTCTCATACTAGGCGGAAGATTCCCTTCTCCAAACCAGAGATTTGCAGAGCTTATGATGCATGATGTAACCAATATTTCTACGTTCTACGTTGAGGGGTCTTCCAGAATTCACACAGATCTTTTGTCTTGTCATGCACTTGTAAATGTTTACTGTTTTTATCTTATGCTTTATGCTGTTGAACCTGGCTGTAGTAATAATTTCATAGAACGACGTACAGAGCTTGTTACTTATTTAAAATAAACATTTTGAACTTACACATAGACTCTGTGGTATTTGGTGTGGTGGGGTGGACTTACACAAGTGAGTGAGCAAAAGGGTGGTATTATGTTCTGGGTTGTCTCATCATCATTGTGTATCTTCGTCTGGGGGGCCGGGACCTAATGAGACACTATAGCTAGTCGGTCAGGGGATTGTCGGTTCTACTGACTGAGGTGTGAGTAAAGTGAGGTCCAACCTCCCATCACCAACATCCTATTTTCTTGTGCAAAGTTCTGTATGTGGCTCTGCCGAATCCCTACAACTGTAGTAATATGTACTATCTTATCCAAAATACTAATCAAATATCTGGTTGGGCATATTGTTAGTGGGAATTGTCAAAGCCTCAAGATTAAGAAGACTAGAAGAGGACAACCCAAAGGACAGGACACAGTGGCTAGAGCTATTGGTCAATCTGAGTTTTATTCCAAAGAAAACCTTCAATAAAGAGTGGCCAACTGGGCAAGCTTAGCTACAGACAGACTAATAGTAGTAGTAGTACAGAGAGTCATAGCAGAGGCAGTTAGAAGGAACTTGGAGGCAGGGATAACCAGAATTTGGAAACAGATAGTCAAGGTCAAATAAGCTTTTGTAAAAAATTGAATTAGAAAGTGGAACCATAATTAAATTTTTTTTTTTTTTTGAAAACCTTTATTGTGCACATTTATGTCGTCTTACAACGCACAGTCACCGTCCAGGTGGTAAAGCAGTTAAATAAAGTGTACATCTCCAGATATGAGAACACAGCCATTTAGCCGACAACCCGGAGGTCCGGCGGCATTATGCAGGATGACATGCGCGCAGAAGAGGGGGTGTGCGCGTTGTGAAGGGAGTAGGCGCGGAATGTTACGTATGTGCTTTTTAGTTTTAGAGGTGTCTCAGGTACATGCTATCAACGGTAAAGGATGGCGCTGTGATCTAGCCCACTCCACGGCTATGCCGGCTGCCACCCAAGCCCCAAGCCAGTGACCCAGCGGACGTCGCCATGTCCCCAGGATGTAGAGGCCTCCGGGTGGCCGAACGCCAGCAGCGCGCTCAGGGTGCGGGCCGAAGCGCGGCAAGGATAACCCAGTATAGCTCACAGCTACACATACGGCAGCGCATAGAGCTGGCGAGCCTGGTATGCAGCATCATAGTCCTTATCTATCCCGTGTATGCATAGCAATAATATGTGCTAGGGTTAAGGTCATAAACTCAAACAGGGCTGAGGGGGAGAGGGGGGGTGAAGGGGGGGGGGAGATCGGTCTGCGGCAGAGCAGGAGGGTCATTGGCTGTCAGGCTGGGCTCGGCAGGGCCGCGCGACGTGTGCGTGGAGTCGCAAGTCAGGAGATGGGAACAATAGAGACAGAGGGCTTTCAGGGAGGTCGAGTCTCCCTAGTGTCCGCGTCCGCACCCGCCCACCAGTATCCCCAGGGCGTCAGGGGCAAGCAGGGGCAAGGGGGGGGGGGGAGATAAGAGTCGTCCTCCCAGCAGCCCCAGGGCCGGCGCTGTCCCACCAGCGGAGGTGTAACATATCCCAGGGATTCAGGTTATCCCCCTATCCCGGCAAGCCCTCTGGAATGTCCCAAGGAGAGTGTCCCAAAGGTGTGCAATGGGGAACTTCCGGAGCCCTGCCGTTTCCTCGCGAAGGAGCACCGCGCTCTCTGCTTGCGCCCAATTAACAAAGGAGGCTCTCCAGTGGCGTACGTGTGGGGAAACTGCTGCCTTCCAGTGCTTGGTAATCATGCGTTTGGCCGTGATAAGACCCATGTCCCAAAAGCGTGCCTGCACCTTATTGTCTTTTGTGCGCTTGTAGAGTCCTAGAATGCATGTTTCCCATGTGTGTGGGAGCCGCCCGTCTGCGCCGTACGCGAGCAGTGGCAGCACCGTGCCCCAGTATGCCTGTATCTCCGGGCAGTGCCATAGCATGTGTAACAGATCCGCTCCCGGTAAGGAGCATCGCGGGCAGGTTGCGTCTGTCCTCGCGAAATATCTGTTAATTTTATCAGGGGTGAGGTATGCGCGCTGTAGGATGTAGTATTGTATAAGTTTAAAGCGGGGGTTGCGTGGGATGTTCGTTGGGCCAGCCAGTATCATCGCCCATTCCTTGTCCGTCCAGTCTCTTCCCCTGTCCGTCGCCCAGCGCTCCCTCAATGCTATTGTGGATGGCTGTGAGTGCGCCTGTAGTGCCTGCGCCAGCCAGTGTACGACGTGCGCGCCATGGCCCATAACGTGTAGGTATTGCATGAAGGTATGCATCGGAGGCTCATCTGTCATGTCACCCCAGGAAGCCGTGAGTGTGCGCAGAATGGAAGCATGTAGGAGGAACTGCCCCGCCGGGAGGGTCGAGTCTTCAGACAGGTTGGCGAACGTGAGCAGTGCGCCATCAGCATATAGATCGCTCAGCGTGGCCACTCCCGCTTGGTCCCAGCCAGCTAAGTGAGTCTCCGTGAGCGGCCCCGTCGGGTTGGGCATACCCAAAAGTGGTACGCTAGGGGCATAAGGTTTCGTAGCGCGCGTGAGACGAAGGCTCCTCAGAAAGCATCTGCGCGCCACTGCCAGGTAGATCTGGGAGGGGCAGGGTGCGCGGGTTATCGGATGGAACAGCGCATTAATGTGCGTTTGCGTCCATGTAGCCATGTGTGTGGCCGTGTCTTCGAGGTGTTTGCCGCTCAGCCATCCCGCCACCCATTGCATCTGCGCCGCGAGGTAGTACAGCTCCAGGTTAGGAACCGCCAGACCCCCCGAGTCTGTGGGCATATATAATTTAGTCAGCGCCACTCGTGGCCTTCCCTTGTTCCAGATGAGTGAACGGAGCAATGCCTCGAGGTCGCGAAAGAGCCTGACAGGCACATACAGAGGCATGTTCGCGAAGTAGTAGAGGAGGCGAGGTAGCACAATCATTTTGGTTAGCGCCACACGGCTGGGCACGTTCAGGGGTAGGGTATTCCAAAAGCCAATTTGCGCTCGGATAGAAGCGATCGCTCGGCAAATGTTCCCTTCCAAGACATCCGCCGGCGTGCGATAGATTTGGATCCCGAGGTATCGGAAAGTGGTGGGATGCCATTGTAGCCTGTCTCCTCCCAGCCGGATGTCACATTCCTGTACGTCAGGGTTAAAGGGGTACGCCCCCGACTTGGCCCAGTTAACCCTGAGGCCCGATATTCCTTCAAAAGTGCGGAAAACGCCAGCGAGGGAGGCAGGGATGGCGGTTATGTCCCTGACGTACAGTAGCAAATCGTCTGCATACAGTGACACGGCGTGCATTCCATCCGCCAGCGGGATTCCCCATTCCAGCCCGTGTGCTCTGAGGGTCGTGGCCAATGGCTCCATGGCCAGTGAGAACAGCAGTGGCGACAACGGGCAGCCCTGGCGGGTGCCCCTGCAGACCCGGATGGTGTCCGAGATGAGGCGGCCCGTGCGAACCCGGACTGTCGGTCTGCCGTAGAGCAGGCCAATCATAGTCTGGTATCCCCCCCCAGTCGATATTTCTCTGTAACCGCCCGCAGGTACGGCCACTCCACAGAATCGAAAGCCTTCTCCAGATCCAATATGAGGCATCCCGCTCGCGGCCACTGCCGTGTAGCGTACTCCTGCACCCGGAAGAGGCGGCGTATGTTAAAGGAAGTGTGGCGCGTGGGGACGAACCCGTTCTGGTCACGGTGTACTAAGGTGGGCACATGGGGGGCCAGTCTTCTAGCCAAGGTAGAAGCCAAGATTTTATAATCTGTGTTCAGGAGTGCCAATGGGCGATAAGAGCCCACCTGTGCACCATCCTTGCCCGGTTTAAGAATAGAGACCAGCGTGGCTTCATTTAATGTGGGGGGCAGAGCGGCGGTCTCCGCTGCCGCAGTGTACATCTTCAGCAGCTCCGGAATGAGAATATCCGAGCCGGCCTTGTACATCTCGGCCGGCAGTCCATCCGGACCCGGCGTTTTACCATTCGACAGATTAAAGATGGCTTCTCGGAGCTCATCAGGCTCCAGTGGGGCACCTAGTTCGTCCTGCTGTGCAATAGTTAGGTGCGGCATTGGCAGGGGGGAGAGGTAGTCAGCGATAGCCATAGGAGGAGCCGCCAAGCGGGAGCGATACAGCCCTGCATAATGAGACGTGAAGGCTTCGTGGATACCGATCTGTGTGTACACTAAGTCCCCCCTCCCGTCTGTACAGCCGCCACTGGTGTCGAGCGAGTCTCCTGAGAGATGAGCCACGCTAAAAGTTTGCCAGGTCTGTCGCCCAGGTGATGCGTCCTCGCCGAGTGCGCGGCATAGTTTATGTTCCGGAGTCGCTCTAGAAGTCGTGCGTGTTCTGCGCGGGCCTCATGTAGCGGACCCCCGTCGCCAGCCACAGCCCCCTCTTCCCGTGACAGTAAGCCCGACTCCAAGCTGGTCAGGTCCCTCTCCAATTGGAGCCTTATGTGCCCCTGCGCGCGTAGACAATGTCCCCTGAGTACTACCTTGAAGGCGTCCCATTCCGTCTGTGGAGTTGACGCCGTGCCAGCGTTGTCCTCGAAGTATTGCGCAATGCATGTGAGCAAGTTATCTCGGAAAGCCGCGTCTAGCAGCAGCGCAGGCTGCAAGCGCCAAGTGGGGACAGGAGGGTGCGGGTGCGCCCAGGCCAGCGACATGAAGTGTGGGTTGTGGTCCGAGTGCGTGCGGCCCATGTATTGTGTGTCCGTCACGTGGGGTAGGAGGGCAGTGGAAGCCATGAACCTGTCCAGGCGGACATGTAAGTCGTGAGCGCCGGAGTAGTAAGAGTACGTCCGCACCCCCGGGTTGCGCTGCCGCCAGACATCATGTAGGTCCCATTGCGCAGCCCATTCCAGTAACGCTTTTGTGGCTCCCCGTGTAGAGGCATTAGCGGGGGGTGGGGAGGAGCGGTCCAGCGCCGTATCTAGTGTGCAATTGTAATCGCCCCCTATTATCCACGAGGTTGCATGCCATGGCGCCATGACCCGTGAGATCCGCGCCAGGAAGCCGCCCTGATCTACATTGGGGGAATAGAGGGACACTAGTGTGAGAGGCTGGCCATCTAATCTGCCCTGCGCAGCCGCATATCTGCCCTCCCCATCTACCGCCACCTCCGTAGTTACCCAGGGGGTCCCAGGGCGGATCCATATCAGTGTGCCGCGCGCATAGGAGGAGTACTCCGTGGCGTAAAGCTGCCCCCGCCATCGACGGCGCAGTGCTTGCACCTCAGCACCGTTCAAGTGGGTCTCTTGGAGTAGTGCTATGTTGATGCGATGGCGCTTTAGGTAAGAGTAAATTTGATAGCGTCTGGTTGGTGTGTGCATTCCCCTGACGTTCCAGGTGCATATTTGTATATTAGTCATGTCAGCTACTCGCGCCTGCGCGCCATCTCTCCTCCCAAGGTGCGGTCCCCCGGTCAGAGGCCCCCCAGCTCCAATAGCCCGTCCCAGCCGCGCAACTGTCATAGGTGTCATATCCGCAGTACCATGATCTCCAACAGGGTAGTGGGGTAGGGAACAGGGGGAATGCAAAAAGCCTTAACATGGCAACAAAGTCCAAATACCAAAAGGTCGGCCACACAACAGGTCGCCGTCCAAACACTCAAGTGAGCTCGCGAACTATACAGTCTAAGGGGGTACTTGTGGTTGCGTTCAAACAGTAAACAAAACAATGCAGTTACGGGTGTGCCCAGTGTCCCTCCCGGGTGCAGCATGCAAGCCCTCACTGGCCAGCGGACGCCCAGTGTCTCCTATGCCATGCTGCGGCAGCTGTACGTTCAGGCATCAGTCTGGGGTGTGAAAGAGTGTCAGGGGGGGGTGCAAGCCCCCTCCTCCCAGGCAGGTCAAGTCGCCGCGGGCCGGCAACGAGTCGCAGCAGAGCATTCCCCCGTGTCCGCAGCGGAGGTGCGTGAGCCGCAGATGAACAAGTAGGTAAAGTACTTACAGTGGCCAGTGCCGCATTTCGGCTCCCCAGGGCAGCGACAGTGTGAGCGTTGGCAGGTCCAGGACAGCCCCAGGGCCAAGCGGGGCAGAAGCCCCGGCGGGTTCTCATTATGTAGGTGGCAGCAGCCAGGCCCAGCCGCCGTCAGCCAAAGAGATCCACAGTCTGGGGTGTGACCTCCGGGGGTCCCCCAGAGCTCTGCGTGTCCGGCAAACCATATATAGCCTCGTCGTCTGTAGAAGACGCTGCTGGGCTGACGCCCGGGTGGAGCGATGGCGCCGGGGAGTTGCTGATTTCCGCCACTCTGCGTAAAGCATCTTGTTGCTCCTGTTGGACAAGAGCCGCCGGCGGGGAGTGGCGTACTGCCTCCCCGAACAGTGGTGGCGTGAATGATCGTCGGCGACGTCGCCGTCCCGGGCCCCTGGACTGTTCTATCGTGTTGGCTCCCGGCGCCCTTCGCGGTGCGTCCGGCATACCTCCATCCAGCCAGGCCGCAACCTCCTCAGGGCTCATAAAGAAGTGTGTCTTGTCACGTAGTACGACTCGTAGTTTGGCCGGGAAAAGTAGCGAGTACTTTAGGTTCGCCTCACGCAGCCTCCGCTTGACAGCCAGGAAGGAGCGTCTCTGTCCCTGAACTTTCGCAGTGTAGTCCGGGAAAAACATCACCGCAGCGTTCTCGACGGTGACCTCCCCGAGGTTCCTGGCTTCGCGTAGGATCGCGTCTCGATCTCGGTAGTTGAGTACTCGAAGGAGGAATGACCTGGGGTTAGAGCCCGGTGGGAGCGGCCGCATGGGCACTCGGTGGGCTCTCTCCACCACAAAGTGGGGGGAAAGCGTGCCAGCTGGGAGAAGGTCTCGTAACCAGTCCTCGACCCTACGTGCGGGATCCGCTCCCTCCCATTTCTCTGGGATGCCCACGAGGCGAATGTTGTTTCTTCGTGCCCGTCCTTCTGCATCTTCAGCCCTGCCCTCCAAGAGGTCCATTCTGGTGAGGAGGTCACGTACCTTTGTATCTGTTTGCGCCACCAATGGTTCAACCGCTGCCACTCCATCTTCCAGCGTCTTAGTGCGGGCCTGCAGTTTCTTGTGGTCGGCGCGGAGGTGGGTCAGGTCAATCGCCACGCCATCGATTCTGGTCTCCAGGGAGGCGCGCGTCTGTTGCAGCGACTCTTCCATCCGCTCCATGGCCGCCAAGACGCTGTCCAGCTTCGCCGCCACGTGGTCGGCATCCATCTTGTGTGCCGTTTTCGTTTGTCTCCCCTTTGCCACCGCAGATCCCGATCCAGTGCGTGTCCGCGCTCCCCGGCATGGAGCTGGTGGCGAGCGCAAGTTAATGACCCCCGGTGTTGTGTGTCAGGGGCCCGTCGGTCGCGACAGGTCAGCCCGGCGTCTCCGGGATCGCCGTTGGAAGCCGCGTCTCGCCTGCCGCAGAGCTATCGGTTCCAAGCAGCGCAGCGCAAAGGTCTCGTCCCAGGGGAGCAGGGCACCTGTGCAGCTCCGATCAGGTCCAATCTCTCGGAGGTTCGTCGGCGCTAGTGCAGCCGCAGGCGGCGTGGCATGCTGGTCTATGGGGAGCCTGTGCGAAGGAGGCCAGATTACGGCGTAGCAGCCCTCAGGCCAGAGCGGGGGGGGAGGGGGAGGTGAGTTCCCCGCGTTACGCCGCGGGTCCCAGGGTCGCCGTCTCCTCCTCAGGTTCCCGTGGCTGTCCCCTCTCCGGGTCTACCCCGCCGGCCCCCAGGCCCCCGTCCGCCGACTTGCCTGTCCACTGGGCACCGCAGAGGGCATCCACGCAGGCGGCCGAAGCCGCTCCCAGTCCGCCGTCGTCGCTGTCGTCGCCCGGAGTCCTCCCACGGGGGAGGGGGGTCCCCCAGGAGCCCCCGATCGCTGTGTCCGTCTCACAGGGGGTCACGACAGCAGTCGCAGGGCGTATCCTATGCCGCAGCGTGAGGCCTGCGAGGGCAGCGCGAGCCGCGGACTCGCGTAGGCGCCGTCCACAGGTGTGGGTTCGTCAGTGCAGCGCCGGGCCCGTCGTTGGTGGCAGCGTCTTGCGGCGTCTCCAAGGAGCCCCAAGTTTGGCCAGGGCATGCAGCAGGGAGCAGATCAGGGCCAGCTATAGTGTTGGATCGCGGGAGGCCGCCGAGTCCCTCGAGGCCTGGTGTGTCATCTCAAGCCGCGGACTCGCGCAGGCGTCCTCCCCAGGCGCGGGCTCCCCAGGGCGGCTCCAGTCTCGCCGTCGGCGCCGGTGGTGCGCGGTGCCTCCGATGCGCCCCAAAGTTGGCCAGGGCATGCAGCAGATGCCGGATCAGGTCCGCCGGCAGTTTTGGGCCAGAAAAAGGAGGATTTAGCGGATAAAAGGCCCGGTGTAGGCGAGCTCAGGCAGGAGCTCTACCCGGGCATGTCCGCTCTCGCTGCGTGGTAAGTCACGCCCCCCGTGGAACCATAATTAATAGTAAGGACTAAAAAAGATGCAGTAAAAGTTAGGGAAATATAATTGTTAATAATAACCACTGGAGGACTTACTGGGGCCAGCAGCAGGAGCCTCGGTAGAGGAGCGGTCCTCTGGTTGTTGTTGTCCCGCCGACTCGGACCCTGTCTTCTTGCCCCTGGGTGGTGCTGATGTTCATGTAAGATATAATAAAGAAAGAGACCAACATTAAGGAGTGCTGTGAAACAAATAAATCATTTTAAAAAAAGTCAAAAAACATTTTAGGTAACAACAATTGCAATAGAATTGACCTATTTAATCAGATGGACCGACTACTGGGCTGCTTGCTGGATTCACGGATCGTCTACTTATTTATGAACACTCCAGTGTTCCATAATCATTCTGATTCCAAATACTAACGAAGCCTAAGTGCCACCTGACCTAGACCACCTATTCCAGATGGGCCAATTGTTCACTAAGTCTGCATTTCCATTTTTTTTAGCCATAAGAAATGCATAGATGAGATGGAGGACACATGCATAAATTTGTGCATACACCAAATTGTGGGCTGGTTGCATCTGATCTTGTTCTGCTAGTGACTGACCCTGCTAAGCCTACCACTCACTAAACAAACTACAAAAGGTTCTACGGAGGACTGGGGTATGCAGCACTGAGTGACAGAGGAGGCGTCACGATGACCGTAAAAAAATTATGAACTAATACTAACTAAACCTAGTATCCATCCACCACTATTTCACAGGAGGACAATGGAAGGACTAGAGTCTCTCTAGCAATAGCATTACCTAACTTCAGTTCTCGAAAATAAACTCTTACATTAATCAGCCCAAGCTAGCGCAAAGTTCCAAACAAGTAAGAGTAGCGCCGAGCATCTGGGTCCTACAATCACAGAAGATTTTGAAACGTAATTTACCAGCAACGTTGGCAGCAGTAATCTTGTTATTCGTCAAAAATGTATACACAACAATACTTATACTAAGTTACTCACCAAGCCCAACGACCTTGACACCTAGCAGGTCCAACAGGTCCTGCTCCCGGTCCAGGATGTCAGACCACCGGTGGGTCAGCTGATTATGGGTGCGCCGGACCCCTGAGCACCGAAACTCTGCCCGGTGCACCTTCGCCCACCGACGGTGATGCTCCTGGGTTGGTAACCCGGAGCCGGGCCTGCTGCCAAGTTCAAGGGGAGGTGGCGCTTGATAAAAAAAACAAGGGCGGCCACCTCCGCCTCGCCAAAAAGATGCCGGGCCTGCACACCTGTAAGGCGCATTCTGCCGCCAGGCAGGCGGCTCTTGGGCGCAGGCGCCTTGCCCTTTGAGCCGTTAGTGGCAGTGGCCTTGGCCATGGTTCTGGGGTGGGTGGGAGGTGGAAAAGAAAAGTTAGACGGGAAAAAAGAAAGTTAGGGGGAAGAAGTAGTAGCTTAAAGAAAGAAGTAATATAAAGTAAAAAAAACTGTAAAAGTAGAAATAAAATGCAAAATATAAACTTAGGGACAGAGAGAGATAGATGATAAATAAATAAAAAGTCAGAAAAACTGTGTAAAAAACTAAGGATTCCAAAGATTAAGGGAGGATAGAAAAGTAGGCCCAGGACCATAGCATAGAGTGAAAAACAAGATGGGCGCGCCCATTCGCGACCGCGTGGGTAATTGTGCGCGATATTTCTCGCGAACACGCAATAATCGTCGTGAACAAGTAAAATGCGCTCCCGATCATGACATGCGCATCGCGAACACGCTATACGCGACCCGGAACAGGAAATAAGGCATCGCGAGCGGGCGGGACAATTGAAAAACAAGATGGCCTCGCCCATACGCGACCGCAGGGGTAAGTTCGCGAGATATTATCCCCCGAGCACGCAGATAGCGCCCCGAACATGCACAATGCGCACCCGAAAAAGAAAAACGCATCACGAACGGGCACCCCAAGCAACTACGCACGCTCGCGAAGCTACGTGTAGCTCGTGTAGTGCAAGAACATCTTCGCATAGCTTCGCGTAGCGCGACTACGTGAACTACGCCCTGGGTTAATTATATGTTAAAAGTAGTATCACTCATTATTTGTACACCTAGTACACCAATTAAACATTTGTAGTTGCTTAGTATATATGTTTAACACTCATAAAATCTGAAAATTGTATAGACCGTGTTTATTCCGTAGTGTTTCACTTCCCTTCAGCCATACTTATGTTCTTTTGCCTATGCCTTACATGTACACAACTTGTTATCTCTGTAAAGTGCTCTGATAGCCTAATGGGTCACGTTCACACTCTATAAAACACTAAATAAATAAATTACTAGAAAACACTTACATTCACTGGATGATGTAATTTGAGATGTCATGGCTGATGTCACTGACCTTGTCATGAGTGATGTAAAATGTGAGGTCATAAGTGCATTGCGGCGGCGTAAGTGATACTTAGCTCAGCTAACTATAAATGCTGAATTTTTATGGTTTTTAACGCGTAAAATTTGAGCTTAACTATAGCGTCCCTGTAACCATTGGTTGTTTTAGTGAATTTCTAAGGTTTTTTTAAACTCTTTTCCTAACCATATATATATATATATATATTACCTACTGGCGGTCGGCAGTAGGTAGTTATAGTTAGGACCTATTTTCCATAGGAAATCCGCAACATTCTATTCCCAATAAGTCTGGCGCCGGTGGACGAATCTTTGTGAAATTTTCCAAACTTTTGGCCAGCTCCGATCCGCTCCTATCCTGAAAGTTTCGTGGTGATTCGTCAAGCAGGGGCCGAGAAAAAAGGGGCGGTCCCAAAACGCGTTTTCCCCATGCAATTTCCCATTGGACCTGTTGACGCAGCTACAGCCCGAACTGCTGAACGGAATTACACCAAATTTGGCAAAGAGGTAGTCCTCAGTTCAGACTCGTGCCTTTTGCATAAATGGTGTAAATCCGTTCAGTAGTTCCTGAGAAAATTAGAGTAAAAAAGATAGATATATCTATGACCTCGGAGGATCCGCGCACCCTAAGCGCATCCTCCCCGAACCGAGCGCGCACCCTCCTGATCACGCGCTGAATGCTAATTGGCTGTCAAGTGTCTGTCTACATTCGAAACCAGGAACTGTTGGCAGCCATTTTGTGCCTCGGTAGAAGCGAGGCTGATTAAGTAAGGTAAATAAGTGTGTGAAAGATGTAAAGGGGGCAGGGTAGAAATACTCTGATCCTCTAGTGTTGCTTAGGGCCCCCTTTTTTTTTTTTTAAATGGCAAAATGTGCGCAGGGTGCGCGGTTCCTAACGCGTTGGGTGCGTGGATCCCAAAAAAATGGGGGAAAAAATTTAAAAATAAAGTTTTGAAAATATAGTTTAAAAAATATAAAACTATATTTTAAAACATTAACAATTTTTTTTTAAAAACCCAGTAAAAACAAATCATATTTTTTTAATTTTTAAAAGAATTAATTGAAAAAATAAGTTTAAAAAAAGGTGATAAAGTATTTTAAAAAACATAATTAAAGGAATTGACACACTGAAATTGAAAAATTCAAAAATTCAATGAAAACCATTAAACATCATAGTTTTAGAGATACATTATAGATAGGAATTAGCATTTAAAAAACCTTTGAAATTCACTGAAAAAAACATAGGTTTCATGCACGTTATATAGTTAGGAATTGGCATTTAAAAAACCTTAGAAATTCACTGAAGAAACCATAGGTTTCAGGGGTGTTATAGTTAGCTGGACATTTCCCTCTTACAAAACCCTAGAAATTCCCCCGTTATAGTTAGTTCAGCTAACTATAACTTGCGTGCCCCCGCAATGCACTGCTGATGACGTCACATATTACATCACTCATGACATGGTCAGTGACATCACTGATGACATCACTGATGACATCTCAAAGGACATCACTTATGACATCACTGATGACATCATCCATGTAATAAATAAGTGCATCTTCTCACACCCTGATATAACCTTTGATACACCGACTCAAAATTTCAGACGGCCATTCTCAAAACCATAGATACTCCAATACCAATAACTACATACCCACTCATTGACTCTTAGGTCTACACACACCTCCTCTCACTCACCTGTAGAGTCACTCATACTTACAGTCACTCAGTACAGGACTATCATATGCATTTATACACCTATATAGACACTCAGACACCGCAAATCATCCATAGACATACCCACACACACCTAGTCAATCATGCAAATAATTAATCACACTCCAATTTACTCACCTATACAGTTATACACACACAAGTTCACGTACTCATAAAAATACTACCACATTCTTACGCTCTTATACAATTACTGATACAAGCACACACTCATCCATACAGCCACTCTCACAATCACACACTCTCACATATACCCAGTTATATACTCTTACACACATATACCCTGCCTTTCACATATATAGTTACTCACACATGTACCACTGAGATATACATTCAATCACTAACACACTCATACATACACTCACCCAACCATACAGTCCATCACAGATGCACTCTTAAAACCATGCACCCATAGAATCACCCACTCACACATCTATGCACAGAGTCACACACACCCTACCCACACAAACACTCAGGCACCCATACAGATACTCAGACAACCAATCAATAACCCATATAGACCCTCATATAGCTATTCACAAAACCATGCAGCCACTTATACGCCAACAGACAGACAGATACAGACATTCACACAGTTTAGTCACTAGTCTGCAGTAAGATACATTTAATGACTCACTTATAGAGTCAGTCACACACCTAGAAAATCATCCATTCACACACTTATACACCCACTCATTCTTCCATAGGTCTTTCCCTATATATATTAAACATATTAAAACTCTACAAAAACACAGACTCACTGGATGACGTCATCAATGATGTCATCAGTGATGTCATCAATGATGTCGTCAGTGATGTCACTGACCATGTCATGAGGGATGTAATATGTGACGTAATCAGCAGTGCATTGCGGGGGCGCGTGAGTTATAGTTAGCTGAACTAACTATAACGGGGGAATTTCTAGGGTTTTGTACGAGGGAAATGGCCAGCTAACTATAACACCCCTGAAACCTATGTTTTTTCAGTGAATATATATATATGCCACAACGGGGTGCGTCCTTCTCGTACCCAACGGAAAGCACTCACGGGAACAGTTTTTAGCAATTGCTTTATTCGTGCAGACTGCCCCCTGACAGATGCGTTTTGCCTTTCAGCTTTCTCGATGTCAGTTACCCTGTGCAAAACCGGCAGTATTTCACGTCACATTGTGTCACATGATCATGTAAGTAACATCAAAGACGGACTTACAAACATTGTTGTTAAAATTCATGGTGGACATCTTTTAGTGTGGTTTTCATTCCACGATTGATATACCACCATAAAATAAGGTGCTTAAAGTGAAATAACAGCATTAGCCACGCGGTGGTCCTGAACAGATTCCGGAAATCCTAGAAATAACATCAGCTTATTCTTCCAATGAAAGAAAGAAGATTCAGGACGCTCCAAGGTGCTAAATGCTGTTTATTGCAGTACAGATAGCTTCCTATCGACGCGTTTCACCTTTACGGCTTGGTCGCGGTAAGGCAAGCATTGTTTCATTTCAGTATACATACAGTGGTGATTAAACATAAAAAGTGGACCTGAGTGATACTGGCAGAAATCTGATGGCCGCCATCTTATAATGGTTAAAACCTGTGTTCAAGGCTCATTCTATAATAATAAAATGCAAGTACCTATATTTCAGATGGCGTTTCTAGCTGCACATGTGATACAGTATAAAATACATAATTCATGTACCTTGTTATATGGCAGAATAAAGTGCAAATGCAAACATGATTTTAATCTCGATAGTACTTATTTGCCTAATAATCGAATACACTCTATCTGTGCAGACATTGCTTCAAAGTTAGAAGTTCCTCTGTTTCAGGTTCCGTTTAAAATTGTGTATGGTAAACTACCTTCACAACGAAACTTTCATTCCGCATACCTTCACTCCGCATACCATTATCACGGTAGTACCATTACTCCGCAATACTATGATAACGCATGCCATTACATCTTATATGCTTTTACCACGCATGTTGTTACAGTGAAATTCGTTGTAAAAGCATGAATAGTAAAAGCATATGTTTTTAATATTTATGTTTAAGGTAAGTATATGGTTTTAATATGGGCGTGTAGGAGTATAGGTTTTGGGGTTCAGGGGTATTTTAAGGGTTTAGGGTGGGTGTGGGTTTAGGGGTACAGGGGCATTTTTAGGTTTCAGGGTATGTTTGGGTTTTGGGGTACATGTGTATTTTTAGGTGTTGGTTTAGGTTTTTGGGGTACAGGGGCATTTTTAGGGGTAAGGGTGGGTTTAGGTTTTTGGGGTACAGGGGCATTTTTAGGGTTTAGGGTGGGTTAGTGTTTTGGGGTGCAGGGGTATTTTTAGGGGTAAGAGTGGGTTTAGGTTTTTGGGGTACAGGGGCATTTTTAGGGTTCAAGGTTTGTTTGGGTTTTGGGGGTGAGGTGATTTTTTAGGGGTAAGGGTGGGTTGGGATTTTGGGGTGCAGGGGAATTTTAAGGGATCAGGGGGGGTTGTTTTTTAGGGTTCAAAGGGTAATATTTAAAAAATATATATATATATGCATATATGTATACATATTTTAATTAATAATTAATTATGATATTTCCTTAATATATACAATATAAATATACTTGTATATAAATAAATATAGATACATATATATGTATATGTGTGTGTATATATATATATATATATATTTATTTACGATAAGTACTTTTACTAAGTTTATGCCTTCACCACGCATGCAATTGCGTTGTAATGGCATGCGTGGTAAAGTCATATGCGGGGTAAAAGTTTGCGGAGTGATGGTATTGAGGAGTGATTGCACCCGTGTTGTAATAAATGCGGAGTGATGGTATGCGGCCTAATTGTTTGCGGGATAACGTCATATATTCACTGTGTATATATTACAGTTTAAAACAAGCCATTCATGTACCTTGTTGTTTGGCAGACTCAAGTGCAAACATGGTTATAAATATAATAGAACATATTCGCCTATTTATCGAATGTACTCTATCTGTGCAAATATTACTTTTAAGTTGGAGTGTAACCTTTTACAATTCATCCCCTGTTTTTGAAGATATATATTCCACCAAAAATATAATCATTTCACAATCAACATAACTTCGTCGAGTGAAAATATGAAAAAGTCCTGCCCTAGTGGGCCTTTCAACATACAGTATGGCTCTATTTTGCACCGAGCAATCCTTCCCAAGTGGGCCTGTAGGCTTTAGAAATACTGTATTCAACGAAATGTATCATGTGAAAGTTGTTGGCACTTGTCTTCATATATGACTTATTCGTCAGACTTGCTGTTAAATTGTACAGTTATCCCAGTAGATGCAAGATCCTATTTACAAAAAACGGAAAACATCAAAAAACAATAATACATAAAATCCTAAGTACAATTAAAAAATTGTTAAGTGCATAATTGCATTGTGGAAAAGATCAGTCGATGCCTCAATCAGTTTTTCATGTACTCTAATCCATATTTATAATAATTACGATTGTTAACCATCTTATTATTACAGATTTCTTAATCTCATCATCCCCCGTGCTACCACAGGTATATGGCTAGCTCTACACTAGGGACTAATGTCTCAAAATCAAAAATATCTCTTTCTCCTCTGGGTGTTCTTTTTTTCTTCTGTAACACAATGTGGGGAGGATGAGGAAATGGTGTTATCAGAAAGGGAGGACGGGGGTTTGTGGTGGGTTTGTGGTGGTTTATGGTTTTTTTTTTACACGGTTGGAAATAAAAGGGGAAACTGGGGGGGGGTGCTTCACTGGTCTAGGTGTAACGCTGCTTCATCTCAAGCAGACCATCGGTCTGGAAGCTTTCATGGGAAGGGAGGAGGGAGAGGATTTGGGGGTGGGTGGAGATGGGGAAGCTTGTGGGTGGGAGGAGATGGGGAAACTTGTGGGTGGGAGGAGATGGGGGAAGCTTGTGGGTGGGAGGGCTCAGGGGGATAAAATGAGGGGGGGAAATCCATAAAGATAAAGCAACAGAAGAGATAGGAGGGAAATTCACAATCCAGATGGAAGGGTTGTATGTCATTACAATGCATTCCGTTGCAACGCATGCCTTTACTACGCATGCGTTACAACGCAAATGCCGTTACTACGAATAACATTTACCACGAAAATGCATTTACCACGCATATCGGTAAAGGCATTTTCGTTGTAAGTGTTTTTATTTTTTTTAATACCCCTGTGCGACCCCTCGCCCCTTTTTCTTCTATTAAATTCTCCTCCCCTCAACATTAAAAATGGTTCCCTGTGCGATTCCCCCACCCACAAACCCTTAAATTTACCCCTTCGCTACACGTCTCCCTCATTAATTCCTTAAACTAAATTCCCCCTTAACTCGCTACGTCCTCTTCTCTGGAAGCTCTTCCGATCTGCGTCGCACGTCGTAAAGAGGATGCGGAAGTGTCTTTCCGCTTCCTCTTACGACGATACAACGCCGATTGCCTCCACATTGATGAAATCAGGTTTGGTTTTTTTGTGGGTGGGAGACCCCGCAACCCCCCTTATTTAATATTACCTTTAGCACACATGCCTTTACTACGTATCTCGTAGTAAAGGTATGCGTGGTAAAGGCAATCATGGTAACCACGCATGCTTTGTAATGCATGCGTGGTTACTGTTATGCGTGGAAACGGCCGCGTTGTAGTGCCCGTTTCCCAGATGGAAGGCTGTTAGATATAACAATGGCTAAACAGAGGATTTGTTCAGTGAATGTGGGGGGATTACATGACAAAAACTAAAGAACTCAAGTATATGAGGTATTAAAATGTATTAATTCCGAAATATTTTGCCTGCAGGAGACCCTTATACCTTGGGGAAATAAGGATACCCTTCAGATAAGGGGATATGGTCTACCCAGACATCTATCATAAGAGTGGTGGCCATCTATATTAAGCATCAAGCTGGTGTAGTAAAACGGACACTCGCTGATAAGTGGGGACATTGGGCAACAGTCTCACTAACTACCGGACTAACGGTAGGGACAGTATATTGGTCAAATCAGGATGACCCAAAAAGTTGGGAAGATTTGGAACTAGAGCTAGCTTCCTGGTGACTGCTGTGATAATATGCGTAGATCTCCATATACATCTCAGGGTTTCAAAGGGGGATCTGCTAAAATACAATGGGAGGTAACCCCAAGTATACAGAGCATTAACTGCATTCAAGGAAAGTCATGGACTGTCTGATGCTTGGGTGCATAAAAACTCTATTGATCCTGGATATACCTAATACTCTTACCCTCATAAAAAATGTGTCCGATTGGACTATTTTTTGGTTCTGACAACTATGCTTGGCAAAGTAGAAATCATGAAACTTTTTTTGGACCATAATCTGCTACTTTTGGAAGTAAGATGGCAGGGGGCAGAGGCAAAGAAGAGGAGGTGGTCATTTGACAGGAAACTAATAGCTAATGAAGAATTTGCTGTTCATATAAAACAATGGGTAAAGGAATTCTTTGACATAAATCGATATAGCACATCACGCAGGGTAGTGTGGGATTCCTTTAAAGCCAGGCTAAGGGGAGAGGTTATCAGCTATGTGGGTCAACGACTTAAGTGGTAGAGGGAAGAGGTCAACTCACTAATGGCAGAGCTGACCCAACTGGAGATGGAACATCTGAAACTGATTAATGAGTGGGAGCAGGAGGAGGAACTAAGGGAGCATACAGCAAAATTGGCTATAACAAAAACTGAAATTAATAGCTATTTTCAGGTAAAAGTGGCCCAAACTTATCAAACACGTAGAAGGGAGATGTATGAATATGGGGAATCATCAGGATGGTTGCTGGCCCTATGTTCAAGGCAGAAAGCTACTAGAAATAACAAAACCTGAATTAAGAACTGTAAGGGGCAGTATGAAACGAGGCCTTTGGAGATCATGGGTGTCTTCAAATAATTCTATAAAGAGCTATATCAGGCAAACCCCCATAGGCCCCGTCTAATGGGGGAAGTAGATCAACAGCCGGCACTTAAAAGAATTGATGAGGCTACATATCTGCAAATGGATGAAGAGTTTTCACTGGAAGAGGTAGTGGATGCATTAGGCTCCTTGTCTTCTGGTAAGGTCCAGATAAGATTCCCTAGAGGCATATAAGCTGCTTCAATACGAGCTGGCCCGATAATGCACAATCTCTTTTTAGATGGGCAACATTGTGGAAACCCACCTGCCTCATGGCAGGCAGCAGATATTGAAGGGAAGCCACCGGGACTAACTGCTTCCTATTGCCCGATCTCTTTGATGAACTCTGACACCAAGGTGTATTCAAAGGTTTTAGCTAATCTGCTGCAGAGGATCATAGACAAATTAGTTTCACCGAGGCAACATGGCTTTGTTCCAGGCAGGGGGACCACAGACCATATCAGACGGGTTATCTCGCTATTGGACATTGCCGAGGTGGCAGGGAGTGATATGGCTGTGATCCTCTTAGATGCTGAAAAAGCTTTTGATCAGGTGACATGGCAATCTCTCTGGGGAGCTCTGGCAGACAGAGGGTTTGGACCAAGGCGTATCACTGTTATCTGTGCAATGTACTATACGCCTTAGGTGCAGCTGCAGATGATGGGCAATACCTCAGGGAAGATCAAGATAGCTAGAGGGACGAGGCAGGGGTGCCGATGCTCCCCAATCCTTTTTGCCATGTATATCGACCATTTTATAAATCAGATATTACAAAACCCAGCAATTGCAACTGTAATCACTAATGGATATGAGACCAAGGTCTTGGTCTATGCGGACGACATTGCTATCATTACACCAGATCCGAAAAAGGCAATCGAGGAAGTTGAAGACATGGCGGAGGTATTTGGGAGCAATCTGGGTACCTCCTGAATAAGGGAAAGACACAAATAGTGTGCTCACGGCAATGCAATTTTCAAGTCTGCCATGCATTTGGGGGTTAGGATAAGCCCTAATAGGGATGAGGTATGGCCTATAAATTTAGATCCGGTCCTCGATGATATAGGGACGGAATTAAGGGGCATAGACAAGTAACACTAGACAATTGTTTTTTTATTTTTTTCGAGTTTTAGATATCGTGAACTAGACCCAAAGATATCGGGTATCAGAGCGCTTTACATGAGCACCAGTTTTGTTACACAAGGACATATTCATTTTTGTTAGGCACGGGGAGATTAAGTGATTTGCCCTGAATCACAGGATGTTGAGTGTGGTTGCCCCGGTTCCCCAGCTTTGAGATCAACCACTCTAGCCGTAAGGGCGTACCAATGTATTAAAAATGAAAATATTTCCAAAAGTGCTGTATTTGTTTCGTTCCATCCCCCTCAAATTAGCCACTATACAAAAAATGAATTCAATGTTTGCTAAGTATCTATGGAATTATCAAGAAACTCTACAGGCATTGAAAACAATGTCACTTCCTCGAACTAGGCTAGGGTGGGCCGTCCCGAATCTACTGTTTTATTACTGGGCAGCTGCACTACAGCAGATGGGCACTCTGCTGATATCAGATAGTATAAGAAGTGGAGACCTAAATCCACCCACTATTTATCACTTAGCTCTAGGAAAAGAGGCGAAGGGGATTTTCCTTAGACAGCTAGAACCAAGCTAATATAAAAAGACACAATTTAAAGGCATAATGGCGGCACGGGAGATCTGGGGTAAAATATCTAGGTTGTTAAAAATCCCAAAATATAAAAGGTATACACCCCTATGGCGCTCCTCCCTCCTTCCGGCTGCAATGCATGATGTAATGGGTAGAAGCTGGGAGCAGGCCGGTATAGTTAGTATAGCTAATCTATATGATAATACAGATGCTATTCCATTTGTAGATCTAGTGCAAAACTTAGGGATAGATAGCAGATCTCAATTTAAATATATGCAGATGAGGGAATATCTTAAGTGCTTGCTCAGAGGGCCACTAAATTTAGCTACAATACCAATACTAGAAACAATAAGGCGTGGGGCTGGTAGGATCAGGTACTATTACACAATCTTAATAGAAACCCTCCCGGACGATTTGGACAAAAATGAGGCAAAGTGGGCAATAAAGCTGGGGGATTCGAGATAGATTTGGATATGTCAATTGAAATGGGGACAAAGATCAGAAAATTTGATGGCCCAGCATTTTAAAACAATTTTCAATCTATATTATACGCCTGCGATGCTGTATGGCAGGGGGTAGAGGGATGATGATAAATGTCCCAGATACCAAACACGACCAGCTGACTGTGTACATATGTTTTTTGCATGTAACAAGCTGATACCTTTAAAAACTGGCCTAGAAAATTTCTGGCAGCAAACACATAATAAGGCAGTTCCTATTAGTCCAGCCTTGATGATATTTGGGTCGATATGGTGTATCAACCAAACGACAGCACAAAAGGATCTTATATTTATTACAATAGCTGTGGGCCGGTTACTGATTGCTACGGCATGGAAAGAGACTGAACCCCCCACCTATCAAGCTTGGCTCTATCGCCTGCTTAATATCCATGTCCAGGAGACTGCTATATATAAGAGTAAAGGCTTTCGGATTAGGGAGAGGGGTCGAAAAATATGGGGACCTATTACAATATGGCTTAGCAGTAAGGCAGGGTAAAATGAACTGATATAAGTGTCAGCAGAGAATACAGGGATTTTTATCTTGGAGCTAGAAGTTTGCAATCCTTTTTAAAATGTTATAGTCATTTTTTTCTATTGTAACGTATAAGAATGTAGTATAATTTATGTTGGAGATGTATTAATGAAAACCCCACAGTGAAATAGGCATATAGTAAAGTATTTATAGGATTGTATATGTATAAATGATGAAATAAGCAATCTACTTATTGATGAAATTGATATTTTTGTGACAGTATATTTCCTCTTTATCTTTCTGGAATAAAAAAAATCATTAAAAAAAAAAATGGAACAACTCACTTCTTGTTTCTTCAAAACGTGGGGCCATATCATGATTTATGGTGCTATGCTGGTTTGGCATCTTCGGTACTTTATTGTTAGAAATATGTTTCTTTTCACTGACTAGAGTAGGATTTGTCACAGAACTACCTACCGGGCTTTTCGCAGGTCTTTCCATCGCACCTCACTTGGTTACATGTGGCTGACAAGGAATTGAATCACTTTTTGGATTCTGCATGGGTGTCTTAACATAATGCTTCTTGCCCACTTCTTTTTCTGTCTTACTAAACTAAGCGCCTTCTTGAACTCGTCTATAGCTGTCCCGTCTCATCATCTTTTCTCTCATCTCATTTATTTTCTGAAATGGTTAGTTACTGTCTTATTTTGTTCTTCTTTGTTAAATATTTTGCAGCTTTGAAAAAGTCATGAAGTGAGGAACGCGTGTTGGCTGTTCATCCAGAAAGAGCATAAAGTTGTACATCATCTGTATCAGAAGACTATGGGCCCGATTCACAAAAGTAATCTGGGACAAAATCCTAACTTTACTACTTCTAAATGCCTTTTGTGAATACCAAAAGTCGTAAAGTAAGGATTTTTCTCAGTTTAGTCGTAGTAAAGTTAGGAATCCTAACTTTACTACTACTAAATGCCTTTTGTGAATACCGAAAGTCGTAAAGTTCGGATTTTTCTCAGCGCCTGAAGGCCGTTTTGCAGACCTTGTTGCCACCGCACTTCCCTGGGCCACAAGATTACAGAGCCCAGCATCCCTTTGGGCCGACGACGGCAGCAGAGCGCCCCAGGAGGCGCTTAAATTTGTGGCAGGGCTCTCGCAGCGTGGAAAGCCCGTTTTGCAGTTCTTGTTGCCACCACACTTCCCTGGCCCACAGGACTACAGCGCCCAGCATCCCTTGGGGTCGACGACAGCAGCAGAGCACGCCAGGAGGTGCATAAATTCGCGGCAGGGCTCCCGCAGGACAGGAAGGCCGTTTTGCAGACCTTGTTGCCACTGTACTTTCCTGGGCCACAGGACTACAGTGCCCAGCATCCCTTGAACCTGACGACGACAGCAGAGCGCGCCAGGAGGCGTTTCAATTCGCGGCAGGGCTCCCGCAGCGCAAGAAGCCCGTTTTGCAGACCTTGTTGCCACTGCACTTTCCTGGGCCACAGTACTACAGTGCCCAGCATCCCTTGGGGCCAACGATGGCAGCGGAGCGCGCCAGAAGGTGCTTACATTTGCGGCAGGGTTCCCTCAGCGCCTGAAGCCTGTTTTGCAGACCTTGTTGCCACCGCACTTCCCTGGGCCACAGGACTACAGTGCCCAGCATCTCTTGGGACCGAAGACGGCAGCAGAGCACGCAAGGAGGCACTTAAATTAACAGCAGGGCTCCCGCAGCGTGGGAAACCCTGTTTTGCAGACCTTGTTGCCACCGCACTTTCCTGGGCCACAGGACTACAGTGTTCAGCATCCCTTGGGGCCGACGATGGCAGCAGAGCACGCCAGGAGGCGTTTAAATTCCCTCCAGGGCTCCTGCAGTGTGGGAAGCACATTTTGCAGACCTCGTTGCAACCTGACTTCCCTGGGCCACAGGACTACAGTGCCCAGCATCCCTTGGGGCTGATGACGGCAGCAGAGCGCGCTAGGAGGCACTTACATTCATGGCAGGGCTCCCGTAGCACGAGACGGGCACGGGAGAACCCAGGCCATGCCCGGGAAAATCCCAAGCCAAAGGCGGGCCCGTCTGCGCCCATCAGAGGCTGGGCTGGCCCACCCCCCTTAAATCTACAACTGAAGGCATACAGCTTGCCCTTCACTCTAAAGGTACTGTGACTGACTTTGACTTCCACCAAGCTATAAACAGATCTCCTAATCGAGGCCAGCTAGTTTTATTCTTGGTCTTTTTCCCTCATATAGTTGCACTCCTGCTTAACCATGGGGAAAAGGAAAGTAATTGAGGGAGGGCTGGGAGGCGCTCTGAGGAAAAAAGACGTAGAAACGGACTCGGAATCCTAGTCCTGTGCTTGAGAGGGACGGGGAACGTGGGGGGAATGTGATGGACCAAATAGAAACCATACTATTTGATTGTGAGGGCTTGCTTACGACATTTGTACCATCTACTATTACATCTGCTCCCTCCCCGAGGGTCCCAAAACCTCCACCTCCTCTACCGCTGCATCTGTTAATCTAGGCCCTGGCAGTATACCAAGCCTATTCAAAAAGGTAGCTAGCAAGAAACGGCTGGCGTAAGTCACCGAAGATATCGAGGCGCTTTCTACCAACTCCCCCTGGCAATCATAGCGAAACCCAAGGTGGGATTTTGGTAAACCTACCCTTGAGCAATAGATTCGCACCCCTCGAGGAACAACCAGTTACATCCGACACACCCATTCACAAGGAGAGCTCGGGACCTATGGGCACAGCACCTAGTGGGATGGATACGACTCTTCACCTCGGTGGTTGCAGGGTGGCGAGTACTGAAACAATACCAACTAACCTAGAACTTCAGAGGGAAATTGTAGCCCTAAAAGAAACAATAGGGGCTTTAACCACCTTCATTTCTAAATTATATCTCAGAGAAGATCGCAGTAGCCTGGAGACATTACCCTTCGAGTACACTCACGATCTTGAAATCTGATCATCTCACTACCCAGAGCACACAAACAACACGTAATACCCCAATCATCAATCCTGCACCCTTGACTGGAAACCCAGGGCACTGCAAAGGGGATCTTTCATAACCTGCCATCCCTGAATGACAAATACCAAGAAGGCCTCAGGAGAAACTGTAGGGGAAAGATTGGGCCCATGATGGCCTGGGCGATAGAACCATTCTATCTGACCACAGGCCACAGCGAGGTGTCTCCCCTTCTTAGGCCTTGCCCAATCCCCTCAATGCTCCCCAGTCTACCATTTACATGATCAATGTACCCGAGGCTGATTGTAACCACAAACATGAGTTTGGAGAGGCCCTAAAGAACAAAGCCACTCATTGGATTAGGCATGTAAGGGGTTGCCGATCGGTGATAAGGGATGACATCTTGAGGGCGAGAAGATGTGTCCTGAATAATAGTGCCGCTGACGCAATAGAACTTACCCTCGTAAGTGAAAACTTAGTGTACAACTTAGTCACTTTGAAAGCCAGAACCTGCCCTCCGTGTACCAACAACATTCAATTGAAATTAAACATCTGTTCTCTCGCGGCAACTGCCAAGAATGCAGTGATGCCCCTAAGGGACTCTTCACTCTCGTCTCTATCACAGAATGACTGACTATCGCCAGAGTCCCCACGAGACTGCTAAAAAATCCCATAAAGCTCCCTTGGGTATCCTCTATATGCAGGGACATGATTCAGTTTGTTAAAAATTGTACTATATTTTCAAATTCCCAATCAAATCATCAAGATAATACAGATAATTAATATGGGACAGTGTACAGAAAAGTCGTATTACAAATCACTTAATTAATTTCATCCAGTCTTCCTTGGTATTGAATCCTCGTCTCACTGTATCTAATATTGAAATATACCACTGTTCTCTATTTTCGCATTTTAGTTCAAGATTCCCCCACTTCTACTTCCTGTTGTTTTTTCGATATTAAACCACCGAAACTCCATGAAAGTATGTCCTGCTTCCCTAAATTGTTCCACCAAGTGGAAATTCTCCTTATTCGTTTTAAGTACTGGTTTATGCTCGGATAAATGCTCCCGGGCTTTCTCACCTACGTATCCTAAGGCCCAGGGACATATTATCAAATAGACAACATTGCTACTTCTACATTTATTCAAATATTCATTATATGTAATCGTTTATTTAGGAGTTTTGTTCAATTTGGACCTTATGGAGGCTCTTTCCTTAAGTACTCACTGTCATGATATTTGGGAGCTCTTTGAATTACCTCACTATAGTTGGGTTTGACCCCAATTTCAGTACCCAGTTCGAGTTAAGGGTACCTTTATCTTAAATAGTTAGAGTTGATACTCGTTTGTTTAGCTCTTCCGTTCTCTTTTCATATACGATTTTATTTTCTCGAGGACATCTTACTGAAAAGCAGTGTGTTACCTAACAGTAACTATATTGACAATCATATGCTCTGAACACTTGCGGGAACAGTAGTATATAAAGGTGTGCCCAAAGAGAAAATATATTTTTTAAGCTGCACTGTATCGGAGATTTTTACTATAGACATGAGGGGTTTGCATCCTGGGGTGACATTATACCCATTTTTTATCTGTAGTTGTATACTAGGAATGAAAACGTATTCCTTAATTTCTAAAGAACAGCTTTGTTAGACCGGGGCGTGCCTCAACTCAAAGGCTGTTAGGTAAGTTGATTTTGTTTAAAATTGAATGAATGATAGTGCATAAAAGTGAAGTTTGCTTTCGGATTCTGCACCCTAGTCTTCATTGGGCCTTCAGGATAATTGTCTTCTTCTTTTAGATAACGTTTTTTTTGTGAATTAATGTTATGTGCATGCAATGATTGAATTATAATGTTGGAATATGAGGAATAGTCAATTAGATTGTTATCTTGGAAAAAGATGAGTAAATTCTGTCTTTATAAATATTGGCTGTGACTTAACGATATGAGCTAATGGTATGAGACATTATCTGATATATGTTTTGTGTTTTTTATGCGGGCTCATACTGCATATTCATTAGAAAGGATAAAAATATTTCTTGTTGTCCTGAAGAAGGTGGTTTTATCCAGTTAACCGACCGAAACTCGTTGACGCCTACTTGTGTTAAATTTGAGGAACAAAGTATTATATGTGGAAAAGATCACAGATAACAAAAGTATTCTATTGATTCCTTCAAATTAACAAATGTGTGATTACAAATGTATATGTTTTTTGTGTTGTCTGTCTTATAATATATTTGTGATATCATGTACAATAGTTTTTATGACCAGGATTTAAACTGTTTTTAATTAGATGAATTTTATGAAATTGTGCATATTGGTTTGATATTAAAAATTGGCTATCAAGAATTGCCTTGTGGGTCCCTTTAAAGATGGGTGTAGAGGTGCGTATGATATGGAGAAAGTGAAGTATGTAAGTGGTGAATGTATTGAGTTTGCCAAGAGAATTTACTGGTGACAACCAGCTCTAGTCAACATCAACCTCAACGACCTAGGGAAGATGCTCTTCGATCTCACCCAGGATGAAGTTGGGGAATGATCGAATTCCAATCCTTGTGTTCGCTGATGATGTGGTCATCCCAGCACTCACAGAACTGTCAATGCACCGCCTACTGGAAGGTTTTGAACTTTTCTGTAAAGCTAGGAAACGAACAATCAATGTGCAGAAAACAAAGTTCATGGTAATGAAATCAAGGGCCAAATTGAAATCAACCTTCAGGATCTATGGTAACTAAATAGAGCAGTTTAAACCTTTGACTACTTGAGTATCCAGATTGATGATAAGCTTCACTGGGGTAGCAAAGTAACCAAGTCTGAAGGGGTCCTTTCCCAACAATCCAGGGATTGGGAGTCAGTGTAATAACCGCCAGATAAAGCCAGATTTGACTGCCTACAAAACTAAAGCAATAGCCGCAAGCAACTTTGGCACTGAAATTGGGGCGTGGCTTGGCCGAGCAGCAAGATGGCCGCCTTCTAAAGGGGCTCTGCCGGCGGGAGCTGGGCACATTATCCTGCATCATTCGTGAGACAGCGAGGTGCCTGCAAATCCTGCCCTACTTGGTTCGATCCTGCGCAAGACGTGGAGCATGCCCATGCCTCTCTTGGGCTGAATGGCGGGCCAGAACTGCGGCTATCACCATCACGTAGCGGAGTGAACTCGCGGCCGGGAAGAACCTGGGCTGCCGCGTCCATAGCGTGGCCTCCCATCCCTGCATCCATCCGGCTGGCCACGGAGCGGGCCACTGCGTCTGTACGCTGGTTGGGATCCCCTCATTCAATCCGCAACCGCGAAGAAGAGGTGCCGGGCAGACCAGCGTACTGCGCTGCCCTAAGAAGTGCGCCGACGGTCCGTGCTGCTGCCTGGAAGGCATTGTGGTCTATTTGGGAGCTGATGGGGCCCTTGGTTGCTATGAGCATCGGTGCCCCTGAGGCATGCCCAGGAGGGCGACATTTACTGCGGGGTCTCGCCTGACTTCAGTGGCTGCCAGCACACTCCGCATAAGAGACCACATGGGAGCCAGCGGCTGCCGTGGCAGGGCCTGGTGGAGTGACAGGCCATCCCACCCTGACGTGCACATGCCTGTGGTGGAGCTGGGAGGCCCAGACGAACAGATCTGTGACCACGTGAGTAGGCTAGTGGGCCCTAGCGCCTTCATTCTGGGTACTGGCTGGTGGGGGCTCGGCCATCTGTGGTGACTGCTGCAAGGGGATCCCTGGGTGCTGCGAGCTGCGTGCCTGCTCTGGGCCCGGTCAGGACTACGCAGGCCCTGGGGCATAGCACTGAGGGGTGCTGAGCGGGAGCTGTGGAGGAGCTGGATTGGGGCAGAGTGTGGTACCTTGTGTGGTGTTGCATCCTGTCGCCCCTAGGGTTGCTGCACGCCTGTTCCCCCTTCCCTGGCAGTACTCCACTGGCCCCGGCTTTGCCCCTTGAGTGCTTTTCAGCCCGACAACAGGCCTAAAGCTCAGCTGGAACTGCGACTGTCTCGGTGCCCCGTCCTGTAGATGCAATATCTCGCAGCAGCGTCCGCACAGCGATCTTGTGCACACCAACTGGCCTACCCACTTTCCACACGCTACGCCATGGGGAACAAGCATTGGCATAGCCAATAGATCTCGCCTTTGGGATCTTAGAAGAGAGCAATCACACTTGACACCCCCATGAGGATTGTGTGAGACAGTCTGTGGATTTCGGGTGAGACATACCTAGGGTACAGAAAATGAATGTGGAGTGTAGCTGAAAGCACAAAGACCAAGCACTACATGCTAGAAAGTGAAAGAGACAGCCTGTTTAAGTGTGGCAGCAGGCTTGTTTTTTATTTATTAAATAAGCCGAATAACAGCACACAGTCTTTTCAGAGCAGAGGCAATAAGGCGAGGGATGACAGGACTTCTCTGAGCCGCCGAACCCTCCCTCGCTGTATCTGCTGGCAATAACCAAAGACCACGGCTGTGCACCCACTACAAATATAGTTTTTAAGAACGCATTTTACCACATTTCCTTTACATACAAATACATTTTTATTCATGTTCTGCTGCCTTTTATTAGAACTTTTGACTTCTGTAGATAATGGAACCAAGGCAGATGTAGACAAGGGAATGTTCCAAGGATCACACAGTTTTCTTTTTAAACTGGGATGTGATCGTAGTTTCTGGTTGTGTTGAAAGTCAACCTTCAGCAGCCTGCACAGTCGGCAGAGGAGCCAGGGAGGGACAGACGCTGTAGGTTATGTTTTCGTTCATGGCCTCTCATCTGCACCGGTTTGTTTTGAGAGCAAAGTGAAGCAATGTATTTATCTGTAACATGGTTTCAAACAGGTGCGACTGGTCTGATGCAGAGATGAATGCACACAGGGATGGTAGTAATGTGTCATGGGTTCCGCATGGGGAGAGGGGTGAAAGGGGGGTGCATGGCGCTCTGTGGCTGCTAATGGCTGCTGCTGCTCTTCATGATTTCACCCAAAGCAAAGTGGCGGCACCGCTCGCAGCAACATCGTAAAAAAAATCACATGGTTATTTTACGATGTTGCTGGGAGCAATGCCGCGACACTATGCCTTGGTTAAAATCATGGACGGGAGACAGGCGTGTGGCCGCCATCATATTATAAAACGGTGAGGGAGGGAGGTGGGGGGGATATTGAAGGCACGGTCATCAAGGAGGGAGGGTGGGATATTGAAGGCAAGGACAACGGGGAAGGGAGGGAAGGCGGGGGGATATTGAGTAGTTTAGAGTACTTACAAGAAGCCTCGCAGAGCAGCGCATGCATGCTGCACTAGGCTCCCCTTAAAAACGATCCCAAGCAGTCAAAACTGCCATTTGAGAACAAGCGTCTAACCCGGAGCAGGGGACACAAACTCTGAAAATGAACCTTCCCAGGCCGGTGACACACAAGATGAAGACCTGCGCGCCATCATGCTGGAGGTCTGCTCTAATCTCTGGTCTATGGACACCAAACTCGACGCTCTGACAGCGGGGCTCGACATGGTAAAGTGCCAAGTGAACACTCACGAATCCAGATTGGACCCACATGAAAATCGTGTGGAAGACTCCTATGAGTATCAAGTTCACTCTAAAGAGCACCTCCTTAACATGGAAAGAGTTCTCACAGAAATAAAAGCTAAAAACGAAGACTTGGAAGCGCGGTCTTGGCGCAACAACTTGCGCATAGCTGGCATTCCGGAAATCACGGCTATTCCAAAAATGCAACCTTTTGTCAAGAGTTTGCTCCACGATCTCTTCTCGACAGCACTCTTTGCGGTCTTTGTGATGGAATGTGCACATTGCTCGCTTGGCCCCAAGCCGCCCGTTGGTGGTACACCTAGACCCATCATAGCACGTTTAATAAATTACCGCGACAGAAACTCAGTCTTAAAAGCAGCCAGAGAACATGGCCCTATCACCCACCAGGGCAATAGTATTTCCATATTTCCAGACTTCACCCCCATGGTACAAGCCGCACAGAAAGAATTTCTGCCCGCAAAGCGCCTCCTCCAACGTGCTGAAAACCCCTATGCAATGCTTTATCCGGCAAAGTTGAAGATCTCTCACGACGGCCAAACACACTTCCTCACTGATGCCAAATCAGCGCTTAAATTCGCCAAACATATCTGCCCGAGCGGACATCACCACGTATGCCCATGCAAACGGGAGCGGTGGATAGACTCAGCGACAATGATTGACCATGGGACTATGCTAGATAGACACATGGCGCTGCGCCTTGAGTCCACTACCCATGCTGTTGAAATTTTTCGCTATATACCCATGTCCTACCAATTAAACAATTATCACTCTTCGTTTGCAACCTCTATTTGCCCTTCTCGAGCATGGCAGCAAGCCAGTAACCCATGCCCCAACAGGGGGATCTCCGATGGTTTATATTGTCTGTTCTTGGTCTGGGTATGTTCGGGAGAGGAGAGGTAGGGGGCTCTCAACCAAGGTATGGGGGTTGGAGTGGGAGGGGGAGGGTGTACGGATTTGCGCATGCATGGTTGGTTGTTTGAAGTCACTTCAAGGTCACTTAATTTATCCTCTCCACCAAGTATAAAGAGACTTGAGTACCTGTTGTTTGTGGTCTCGGACTGCTGCCACTTGTTATCTAAATTTGCTGCTATTCTCTACTGCATTTTGCACATTACAGCTGATTGCTCATTTTTAAACTGATTAATTTTAAATTCTTTGTAAGACATATCTGGTTTTATCCCTTACCTGCCCATCTTTGCTTATATGTTCCTCACTCCGCTCTCGGCCCTGGCGGAACCCGGTTGTTAGCGGGTCCACATCGCACAGGGGTTGACACGCTAGTCTTTTTACTACCGGAAACTATATCAAACGCGCTGGAGCGGGACCAGCGCCATAAACCCAGGTCGATCAATCTCCGGAATATATAGTAGGGAACAGTTGCTATTTTTAGACTCAGAATCATGTAAGCTACATGATTTTAATCTGGTTGGTAATAATGTTAACGAGTCTGTGTGCCCTAACTGCTCCTTCCGTCTGGGATGTTCAACTGCTGAGAGGGTGGAGGGTTTGGAGGACGGAGTCATGGGAAATCAACCCGGTTATCCGTCCAGGCAAGATGAGGTTAGAAACCCTAAATTTGCCCAAGGAAAATACCTGCAGTGTGTCTTGGCAAATGTTCGATCTTTGGGGAAACATAAATACCAGATCGAAGATATGATTCAAATTACGAAATCGTTTTTAATTTTTCTCACCGAGACAAGGACAGACAGCGCCTCATCCCCAGACTGGAATATAGCCATGCCAAAGGGCTATGCAGTTACCTCGCAGGATAGGGAGGGGGGGAGAGGTGGGGGCATAGCTATTATTCACAGGGAGCATTTAAAACTGTGGGTAGACACCATTAGGGATCTTCCGGCAGAAGCCCTACATTTTCCCATTAATATTAATAATACTCTGAATTTTCAGGGTCTACTAATCTATCGTCCTCCTGGACCCAAGGCCCCATTTGCACAGACTCTAATGACTTATTTTGAATCTTACATAGACTCTGCCCCATTTATGATTCTCTGGGATTTTAACTTCCACCTGGAACTTGCTGATAATTTAGATACAGGTAGATTGTTGGATAACCTGGCAACCTTTGGTTTCACTCAGTTGGTTTTAGAGCCCACTCATCAGGCTGGTCACAAATTAGATGGCATCTTTTAGAATAATTCTGAGACGCTCGTGTCAAGAGTTGTACCTCTCTCATGGACAGACCACCATGCGATCCACTTTAAGATCAGGGTCCCGCTGCCAACTCAGAAAACACAAGTAAAACCAACTAAGGTAAAGACCAGACGTTGGAACAAAGTCAACACCGACGATATCTTAGCAGCCCTTGGTCAAGGTCCCCTATCGCTGGCTAAAAATAACGATGAGGCAGCCTCTGAGTTTAATAACTGGCTCCGGACAGCGGCTGACCAGGTAGCCCCTGAAAAATGGTCAACAGTTAGGAGACTTAAGCCCTCGTCGCCCTGGTATAATCCACAATTGAAGAGCTTAAAGGTTAAATGTCGAACTGCTGAGCGTCAGTGGAGGCAAGATTATGGTAATGCTATGAAAATAAACTATAATCTTGCTCTCCAACAATATAAAGAGGCAATTATTGCGGCAAAAAAGTCGTTTTATACCACTAAAATTGAGGAAGCTGGCAATTCTTCTAGGGAGCTCTTTAGAACGGTAAATCTGCTCTCTAAATCACAGCTGGGCAGTATCTTCCATCCGAATCAAACTATGTGCAATAAACTAGCAACATTTTTTCAGAATAAAGTTCAAGTTATCTATGATAACCTTCTGAAAGTTCAAGTGGTCCCAGATAAATTAGATCTATTACAAATGAAGGTAGAACTATCTGATGTGGAGTTAACCAGATTTCCATCGATCAGTAAAGATGAGGTTTGTAAACTCCTCCTCTCTATAAAATCTGGATCATCTAAAGACCCCTGTCCTGCCACGGTGCTACACTCAGTCGCTAGCAGAATTGGCGACGAACTGACGCTATTAATTAATCAAGTCTTGGAGTCTGGTAGCTATCCAGTAGGCTGGAAAAATGCCACGATCAGACCTATTCTTAAAAAACCTTTTTTAGATCCTACGGAGCCTAAGAATTATCGACCGATTGCCGGTCTGCCTATAGTGGCTAAGATCCTAGAGAAGTCAATGAACAAGACACTGATGGATTATCTGGACGCTAATAATTTATTGGACCTAACTCAACATGGTTTTCGATCTAACCATTCGACCAATCAGCCTTAATTGCAGCAGCTGAGGAGATTCGGAGAACAGTTGATAGTGGGGGTAATGCAGTTCTTGTATTACTTGACTTGTCGGCAGCCTTCGACACTGTGAACCACACGGTGCTGGTGCAGCGGCTGCGGGAGGTAGGGATTGGGGGTCTGGCTCTGTCCCTCCTATCCTCATTCTTGGATGGGAGAGTACAGAGCCTGTACTGGGAGGGCCTGCGGTCAGACAGCTTCTCTTTGCCCTGTGGGGTCCCCCAGGGTTCAGCATTATCACCAACGATATTTAATATATACATGCTGCCCCTGGCCAGTCTCATTAGGAAGCATGGTTTTGCTTTCGTGTCCTATGCAGATGACTCCCAGCTCATAGTCTCAATGGCTAAACAGCCTGAAGATACAGCCATCAGGTTTCACACCTGTTTAGAGGAGATTATGTCCTGGATGAACCTAAAAATTAATACGGATAAGACGGAGGTTATTGAGTTTTGCCAGGGGCAACCCCAGTGGGATGCTTCTTGGTGGCCAATGACAGCTGGTGAATGCCCCAGTCCGGCTCCTAAGGTTAGAAACCTGGGAGTTATTTTCGATCATCAACTAACCTTCTCCGCCCAGGTAAACAGCCTCACCTCTTCCTGTTTCTTTTTAATCAAAACCTTGAAGAAGATTTTTCCCTTTATCGGGAAGGAACTACAGAAGACAGTGGTAGTGGCTCTGCTGTTGTCCAAGTTAGATTATTGTAATGGCCTGCTACTGGGGACCAACAAATTCCAAATGAGCAGGTTACAATCATTACAAAATGCTGCCGCCAGATTACTCTTAAACATACCAAGAGGTCAACCAACCTCTGCTGGAATTCGAGCCCTACATTGGCTTCCCATCCAGCGGCGAGTTGATTTTAAGGCCTTATGCTTGGTCCACAAGGCATTTTATGGTGGAGGAGCCAAGGCCATTCAAAAAATGTTCAGACTCTATACTCCGGCTCGTTCACTGAGATCCAGCGCATTGGGTCTTCTCCACAGTGATCGGATTAGGAAGATGAGATGGGGTGGGAGAGCTTTTTCCCATTGCGCAGCAAAGCTGTGGAATACACTGCCAACAGCCATGCGTTTTCAATCAAACAGACTAGTGTTTAGGAAAGAATTGAAGACCTGGCTGTTTGCTATAACATAGGCGTATGATATAGGCTGCAATACTTGTACTCACTCTAGCGCCAAGACGCCTCGGCATTCGAGCGCTCTAAAAACATATATCCTATCCTATCCTATATCCTATCCTATCCTACCACTTTTTGCGACAAATAGGATCTAAGCGCGATGCCATATTTCACTTAACCAACAGACCACTCATCACAAGCTGGTGGTCCCCACACTGCGTCACACATCACGCCAAATGACTTAAGTATCATTTCTAACCTGGAACATTTGCGGTCTGAGCAACCACAGAAAGGCAAGACTCACAAATGCCTATTTGAACAGACAAAAAATTGATACCCATTCAGCCACATATTCTAACTACGCCCGTGGTACTGCCATCCTTATCTGACGCAATATCGGCTGGACTACAACTGACTCGTGTGTCAACCATGAAGGGCGATACGTACTGCTAAAAGGTACACTGCACACCACACCGATTACTCTAGCGGCTGTCTATGGCCCTAACATTGATGACATGGCCCTATTTGAAAACCATACGGTCCAAGGTAACCCTTCTTGGGAAGGATACAATTGTTTGGGTGGGCGATTTCAATGCTGTCATACAGGGCTCCATGGATCGCGTGGGGACCTCCAGGCACCTACACCCCAAAACTACTGAAGTACTCAATTCCATAGCGCTGGGCTATGGCCTAATGGATATCTGGTGCTCATGGCACCCATACACCCGTGAGGGCATGTGTATCTCATCTTGCCATAACGCCTGGTCCCTCACCACCACCCCCTTTTGTAACGCCTAGTCCCAGCTGGACTACTGGTTGGTCACACAGGATGTAGCCTCCTGGACCACTAGCATCAAACACTTACCGCGCACGCTGTCTGATCATGCTACAGTCCAACTCAACTGGACTGTACCACTAACTAAGCTGCAAGCCTTCAGTTGGTGATTGCCGCCGCATGCACTGCGAGGCACTGTATTTAGGCAGGAGGTCTGTGAGGAACTCCTGCATTACTTCGCTATAATTGTTAATTCTGTAGATTGCCCTTCCGCTCTATGGGAAGCCTTCAAAACTTTCATACGTGGTGTCTGCATAGCCAAGCAATCGGGGTGCTGAAATCCATCCGCTCCGCCCTGGAACGGATGGAGAAGGAAATACAACAAGCGGAGACAGTATACTTTCAAACGAGTCTACAGATGCACCTCGCTACTATTCGTGAAAAAATCTCAGAGATGATGACGAAGCACTCCGTGAAATAAACTTCCTGGGGAAACATGCCAGAGCCCGCAGGTATGGGGATGGTGATCCCCCAGGCAAAGCCTTAGCCTGCACACTCAAACATCAACGTACTTCCGCTTATATCACCGAGCTCTTGGAAGAGGATTCCAGCCCTGCACGTGGGGAGTCTGCAACCCTAGACAGAATGAGAAGATTCTATGAATCCCTCTATATCGCGACCCAAGACGGCCCTCATTCGGAGCTGCAGACTTATCTAGACTCCATCAAACTGGTCTGGTTAAGTAACACCCATCGCAAATATTTAGATGTGCCATTCACCAAAGAGGACATTATCCAGGTCATTAACAGCTTACCTGGAGACAAAGCGCCTGGCCTAGACGGCCTATCAGCATCATTCTATAAGGCTTGTGCCGCCGAGCTTGCTCCCCACCTGCTAGAGGTGTACCAAGAATAGACCAGCTCCTCCTGACGATGCACGAGGCCGTAATTGTGACAATTTTGAAGTCAGATAAACCAGCAAACAAATGCGATTATTATCGCCCGCTCTCTCTGATTAACATAGACGTGAAAATACTGGCCAAACTGATAGACAATAGGTTGCAGCCACTCTTACCCCTCGTTGCTAGACCGGACCAATCCGTCTTCGTTCCCGGGAGATCCACCTCACATACCCTACGCACCTTTTTCTCCATACCTCATAAATTAGACCCCAAACTCTCTGCGCTCTCTGCGTTCTTAGATGCCATGAAGGCATTCGATTCCCTTGAGTGGCCATTCCTTTTCACCATACTCCCCAGGATTGCCATAAGCCCAAACTGCCTGAAACTTATTTACTTGCATTATACTAACGCGACTGCCAGACTCAAAGTTAACGACTTGCTATCGGAACCATTTCCTCTATCCCGAGGCACTAGACAGGGGTGCCCCTTGTCCCCTTTATTATGTGCGATAGCTATGGAACCTCTCGCGGCCAGGATGCGCCAACACCACACAGCCGGGGGACTAGGCCTCACGGATATAGGTTTGATTATATCAATGTATGCAGATGACATCACACTATACGTTCGCGAGCCTGAACCGAACCTCAATCCGGTGCTGCGTGAAATTCTCCTCTTTGGAGGCATGTCAGGCCTACAGGTTAATTGGTCCAAATCGACCCTCCTCGCCTTAACACCAGCCCCAATTGCATTGGACCTCGAATTTCCGCTCACCTGGGCAGATGCAGCGATCAAATACTTTGGGATATGGCTCTCCAGGGAGCTGCAAGAGATCTGGTGCTTGAATTATGGTTGGCGTATCACCTGGCTGGAAAGCAAAATCTCCATTTGGGCTAAACAGCCGATATCACTTGATGGTAGGATAGCAATCGTTGAAATGATAATTCTGCCTAAATTCCTGTACCTTTTTGCCAACATCCCCCTTCCTCTTACGCAGGCCTTCTTTAAACAACTACGCTCCCTTTTAATTTCTCTTGTCTGGGCGGGTAAACAACAATGTATCTCTTGGGAAGTCCTGACACTGCCATTAACACAGGAAGGTCTTGGGGCACGGAACTTTGAACTCTATGCTCTGAGCACTCAGGCTCAATACCTTCACTATTGGGTCCACCCCATCCCATTCCAACCCTATGTGGCTGTGGAAAAGGATGTCGCTTTTCCAGCAGCTCTACCAGCCACTATTTACTACACCTACAAAAGGCCCAACGCTGAAATCAATACTGTGGAAACTCTATGCTGGGCATGGGAGGGGCTTAGATGTGCGCAAAACTTCCATCACTATACGCCCCTAGCTCACCACCCTAGCTTCCCCCCATTGCAAGACGCTTGCTCTATTTAAAGAGCCTGCCGGATGGGGCTGTCCATTTTCGCTGACCTGTACCCAGCCAATGAATTCTTACCTCAGCCACAAACTCCAGACTGAACACGCACCCCCTCCTGGAACTGCTACTCTACCACCAACTTAAAGCTAACTGTCGGCAAATATACAGCTCATTCCCGCTGCACCCTCACCCTTACTCTTGTTGGAAAACATACTAATAAATCCATCGCCCAAGAAGCTGATAACCCGCATTTATAATGCCACACAACATAATACCCCGATCACAACACACAATGCACTGGCGCAGTGGTCCTCGGACCTGGACCCACCGACAAACAATGGGCCTTCTGTTGTGCTCAAATCAAATGCCTATCTCTCAACTACAAGCTGCGGTTAATACATTTCAAATAAATACCTGCATAGGTTATACCGCACACCATTGCATTTACACAAAATGGGCCTGCGACCAGATGCCGCATACTGGCGCTGTGCGGATACACAAGCCTCCTTCCTACACTTAGCATGGCTCTGCGGCCCCGTTTCATCGATTTGGGAAAAGGTGTTCGATATAATTCATAAAGTGACTGGTTTCCAACATGCTTGCACTCCCCTAACAGCCCTCCCGGCTCATGTGGCTGATGCCCCTCCAGGCGCTGGCCGCCTGTCAGCCATGATGCTCCTCCTCGCCAAGCACTGCATTGCAATACATTGGGGATCACCCAGCGTGCCCCACGTTACAATGTGCATAAGAGACGTTACCTACTGCCAGGAGATGCTCTCTGCCCACTGGGATCTGATGCCCACTGCATCACGACCCAAGGACACCTGGGCCCCGTTCACAGCATGGGCGCTGCACCTACTGAAATAACAGCTCATACTCCGCCAACGCACATACATTCATGACCTCACGCAAACCGTTAGGAAAATACTTGCCGCCACCATCTCTATTCATTGAGGCACCGGGTCACTATCCCAACGCGCCACGACTTGCATGTCTATGCACGTGACCTTCCTATTGCTGTGCGCGTGAGAAGAGAATACAGTGGTTCTGCTACCTTAGGTGACCTAACTTACATCTCCACTGCCTGAGAGTACCTCGTGGCTGTAATGAAATGCCTGCCCGGATTGACCACGATTGTTGTAAACTGTCGCTACCCTCTTGATGCTCGGATGTACTTACCCTGTCTCGATATCTGATTCTGCTGTGACCGCAATGTGACTTGTATGTTACCTTTATGTTATGTTTTAGAATGATAAATGAAAATTTTAAAAATAACTATGGCACTGAAATTTGGGGACATGCAAAAGTGCAAGCCCTACAAAAAGTGGAAACCACCTTCCTGAGGTGACTGCTACAGCCAGGCCCAGGGACACTGATGGTGGTGCTCACAGCCGGGCCGGGAACTTCTAATGACTTCTGTGGCCAGATTACATCGCTTTCCACCCAGTAAGTTACTGGATGTGTCTCTGGACTACGCCCGCTCTTGCGGAGTACCAAAAAACCTTGATGGACATTCTGAGATGACAGAATTGCAAATACGTGCCGTGGTTCAGACACGCATCTTAAAGTGCATCGACCGTCTAGGCCGATAGATTTTCCCAGAAAATATCAATAAAGATACTCTACCATTGGCGAATAGGAAATTCTGGGATTTCATATGGCAAAAGATTGAGGATACAAACAGTGCATTTCTAGCCAAATAGCTGCACATAAAAGCCGAACCTGGCTGGGAACCTTACCTTGACTCAAGTTCAGGCTAGGCACGCTATAGGGTCATTCCTATCCCCAATTCTGGCCAAAGGGTTACGGCCGGAGAGATGGGACGTGTGACTGTTCTCTTGGTGGCCAAGAAACTTCAAAGCATTTTATGTTACTCTGTGTCAAGTCTTTAGCCCCCGAAGGTGCTACCTCAGCCCCTGTTCTTAAAATATTGTATGAGGAGCTATAAGGATACCCTTTCATGGTGTTATAGAACTGATCAGTCAGAGATCTATCAGGCTGTAGCTTCTTATATATATATGCATTTTCTGGAAAGGAAGATGACTGGTTGCTCTTGACCCAAATTGCATTAGCACTTTTTCTGATGGGAAGGTCTGGGGCCCTGATTTGAGCCTACAGGTGCTACCTCAGAAGTGAGCAGCAGGGGAGGTCTCATTGCGGCCCTATAAGGCGGCTTAAGATTGTAAAGGTTTTTTCTGGTGTTGATCCACTTTCTTTTCTAAAAGGATCTGCCTTGTATTGATGCATCTTAGTTGTCCTGCATAAACGCTTTTAACACCCTAGAATTGGCCATATCAGACAATACCTATACCTAGTATAAAGCCTTTAGCTGCCTATGATCATGGCACCTACATACAGCACCGTATTCTGCGTGTGGCACGGATATAGAATATCCCTTTTAACTTACCCTGCCTCGGCACGGTTGCCCTTTCGGCCATTCTTGCACATACAAACATTTGAGGCTTAACCCTTTCAAGCCTCAGCTGGCATGGCTAGCAATCGTTTTTAGTTTACCCACCTGCCCATTCTATAGTCACCACACCACTTTTTTATACTCACAAAGCTTTTAAAAAATCTTCAGTGTTTTATAATAGTTGCACATGACATTTCCTGTCGTAGCCCCACCTGCACGGGAGTCGTACCTTTGTTCTAACACATCTAAGACTTGATTCGTTATGCCTCCCTATAGAGTATAACTATATTTTGTGTGTGTTGAAGCGAGGACGGAGGACATAGCCATGTCATTGAGGGAAGCCATGTGGATGAATCATTAGTCCTTTAAAGTGTTTTAAGTTAGGCACATAGCACCTTGCTCCTTGAAATCAAAGAAAGGAGGCATCCTAGTAAAATGGGAACATGTGCACAGGAATGTTTTCTCCTTTTTGTCTTATGTAACATTTGGGGCATGAACTGTATAATGATCACATAGGTCGGGTTTTTTGTCCTGTGTATTTTATGATTTTATTATTGTATGACTTTACTGTAAAGCTGAATCAATACATTTGAAACTTGAGTCTAGTAAGAGAAGGCTGGGAAAACATCTCAAAGAGCTCAAGCAAGACATAGTGAACTATGTACTTGGCCTGCGTTCATGTATGGCTGAATACATGTAGAGAGTATGCAAGAATCAGGAGGCCAGCAAGAGCTTCTCAAGTTCTGGTATGACCAAAGGTCAGCACTGGTTGAGTACCAACCAGGGCGTAGTGGGTGTGGGTGTTTGAGCCTGTGGCTCCCAGGGTCCTCCTGGACAAGTGGACTGGGCACTCCCCAGGGGAAGTCACCTACCTGGTAGACTTAGGCACCCGTATCAACCCTCACAGGGTACACCATGTCAATTGCCTAAAGTCACACCAAGACAGGGTTGACATAGCCATGCTGACGGTCACCGACGAAGGTCAGGAGGAAGAAAGTGAGCCCCTCCCTGACTTACTGTCAAACAACCCTCAAGAGGGGACAGTGCAAGGTGTTGTCTTGTCGAAGTCCCTTACTGACCAACAGCAGACTAATTGCAGGCACGCACTATACTAGTTTGCTGAGCTCTTCTCCTTGACCCCTGGATGGACAATATGGTGTGTACACAATGTGGACACTGGTGACAGCCTCCCTGTCAAAATAAAATATACAGATTGTCTGACCAAGTCAAGAGTTGCATCAAAGCTGAGGTAAGCAAGATGCTAGAGCTAGGGGTGATAGAACCTTCTGACAATCCCTGGCAAGCCCAGTAGTACTGGTCCGCAAACCTCCTTCAAACGGTAGAAAACCAGAGATGAGGTTCTGTGTGGATTATAGAGGGTTGAATTCAGTCACTAAAACAAATGCACACTCCATTCCAGAGCTGATGAGCTCTTTGTTCGACTTGGTTCAGCCAACTTCTTAAGTACTTTTGATTTAACATCAGGGGACTGGTAGATTGGACTCGCCCAAGGAGGAAAAGCGAGGCCAGCATTTTCGACACATGAGGACCGTTTTCAATTTAAGATAATGCCCTTTGGTCTGAAAATAGCCTACCACTTTCCAAGGGTTGATGAATCGAGTTCTTTCAGCACTGGACAACTGTTGTGCAGCATAAATGGATGATATTGCTGTATTTAGTTTCATCCTGGGAGGATCACCTGGTCGACCAAAGGGGAAGTTTCAAAGGGCCAGTAAGTGACAGCTAGGGCAGATTTCTGAAGTCTACGTGGGTCACCTTGTAGGTGGCGGCCAAGTGCAACCTCTCCAACCCAAGTTCAAGATCATTCTGGAGTGGGAGGCTTCCAAGGCCCAGACACAAGTCAAGTTTTTCTGTGGCTTTACTGGGTAGTATAGTAGGTTTGTGAAGGGTTATGGTACCATTGTGGCACCACTCACTGAAGTTACCTCTAAAAAGCAGACTAAGGAGGTCATCTGGAAAACAGGATGCCAAAAGGCCTTTGACACCCTAAAGGAGGCTATGTGCTCAGCACTTCTCTCCATACCGGAGTATGGAAAGGAGTTTATTGTCCAAAACGGCACTTATGAACATGGGATTGGGGCAGTGTTGTCACAAACAAATGATGACGGCCATGATCAAGCATTTGCCAATATTAGAAGGCGACACCTCCAGAGAGAGCAGAGTTGGAGTACAATTAAAGGGGAAGCCTTTGCTGTGCTTTGGTCCCTGAAGAAGCTGAGACCCTACCTGTTGGGTCGCATTTCAAGGTTCAAACCTACCACAGGCCTCTTCGATGGCTAATGCAGATGAGTGGAGAGGCCTCCAAATTTCTGAGGTGGTTCTTTTCCCTAAAAGGGTATGGACTTTACAGCGGTATACAGACCAGAACGGAATAGATTAGTTGCTCCTCACCTTATGCCTGGGGATGCGGGGGTCATGTAAGAAAGTGCCCTTTTTGTGTGGTTACCCCCACACGTTTTGCTCCAATGCTGAAAGTTATGAATCTGAAAGTGCACCGGAGTCTGCTGCCCAGGCCCCAGTGCCAGTGCTTTCTCCCTAAACACGATGAAGCAAATATGTAACCCCCCTATAAGTCCCTAGTAAAGTGGTACCAAGAGTACCCAGGGCATAGGTATTAAAGGGGTCACCAGGGCCTGAAGCACTATTTGTGTCCTCCTGAGTGACCAGAGTAAATAGATGACTGCAAGCCTGCAATTACAGACTGCAGAAACAGTGCAAACTGATCCAACTCGACTTTCCCCTCACCATGAGTCGCAAAGTCAAAGCACTATGTTGAATATATGTCGGTATCCCCTAAGGTAGACCTCCTCAGCCCAGGAGGCAGGGTGCAGTATATTAAAGGTGTGGACATATAAATGCAAGTTTATATGTCCAGATAGTAGCCCTTTCTATTCAGGACTACTACAAGTGATCAGCAGTCCATAGGATAAACTGGGCTGGCACCAGGGCACACTCAAGGTTGCCAGCTCCATTCAGGCACCACTGATAATGATCTTGTTTGGTATCAAACAATGTGCCTGCTCGGGTTTGATGTGGAATGCATCTTAGTGTTTGCCCACCTGGTTGCCTGAGCATTTCCTGTGCTCTGACTGGCAGCGTGGAGCTGTTACAGCCAAGACAGGAATCTGTCCTCCTGCCAGGAGGTGTAAACACTCTCAGGAGCCAGAAACAAAGGCCTAGCTGGGAAGGAGGTGACACATCCCACCCTGTCAGGATGGCTAGTGAAGTGCCACATCAAGACGATGAGCTTCAAAGCATGCACCACCACTGATATGCATGCAGGCTAACTTCCAAAGGGGCAAGCCTCCCCGCCACCGCCAGGCACAGTTGCACCCAGGCAGGCGGGAAAATTAATTAGTCAAGAGGCGTACACCCCAGAAAAATGCAGGTAGTCCATCTTTTGGTTTTCATTCTCTTTTTATTGATTTATTCAAAAATTCCCAGCACACAATCTTGCCGACAGGTGTTTCGTCTAATCCTAGACTTATGTGCTTGCCCACTTTATTTGGCAAATATTAAATACATGGTCATAGTGTGGAAGTGAACCCTGATAAATTTGCGACCAGAGGTAACGTTAATCTCCAAAAACAGAGACGCATATTACTTCTGCCCGTCTTGCCAAATAAAATGGGCAAGCACATACGGTCCTGCAATTGGGACTGGACATGACTAATGGAGATTGGAACGGGACAGGATTAAAGGTCGCAAACTTACCAGGGTATATGTATCGATAGGGAATTCTTTATCAGCTTTGTCACTCGCGGAAGACAATAGTTTGATTCTGACTGACCAGGTCAATAGTTTTTTGCTTTTGAGCTCGCAATCGTACGTTGCCTTATGAAGAACTTACAACAGACTACATTGTGATAATTTCCTTATATCGCCTTGAAAAAGTGTAGGATTAGATGAAACACGTGTCGGCAAGATCGTGAGCTGGGAATTTTTGAATGAATCAATAAAAAGAGAATGAAAACCAACAGATGATTTCTTTGGACAACCTGCATTGTTCTGTATACCTGATGTCTAATTAGATTGTCTTCATGAATTTTTGAACAGGATTGATTAAAACTCGATTTTGAACATCACCAATCCAATACCGTTTTTGGATTGTTATACATTATAAGTGGTGTGCTGCAATAGCTTTGTCCTTTAGTATGTTTCATTTCTATATATGTCTCTTCTTCCTCTAAAATAGGCGTCATATTGGAAAATGGCAGAAGGGTTGCTCTGAGGAGTTATTTTCTGTCTCTCTAAGACGACTTGACCCCTAAAAACCTATGTTTTGACAAAAAAATTAAGTATAGAGATCTCATGGTTCCTGAAATATGATACCAGCACTGCAGCACATACACCATTTTTTAAACATGTTGTCCAGAAAAAATCTGCCCAGATCAGCAATGTCTACCCAAGCTAAATGACTTCTCTAATGATCCAAAAACACAAATCAAAAATGAAAATCTCTGAGCAACAATTTTTTACAGAGGTATATCAGGGGACCGGGATTAAGTGGCCTTGTTGTCGATCTTAAGGGGTAAACCCAGCTCTCCCGCAACTCAAGTTTCAGCCCAAAGGACAACCAGGACAACTCTGCACCGTGGCCTCTTGGGCCAGATAATATTGAACTGACTGTTGTGGTTTGGTCCTGAGACCTGCATCACCTTAACCCCGCCGCCCGGATTCCGCGTAACACGACCTGCAAATGACCGATTGTCACTGGTGCTTTTTCCCATTGACCGCAGTGATCATGTTTTACAGAAGTGAATTCCAGTGATTTATATTTTCTTCTAAAATCCATATCTCCAGTTCTCTGCCTCCAGGATTCAATGGCCACCGGATCTTAGCAATGGATTATCATTTTTGATGGATAACTGTGTTTTCAAACAGGCGTATTACAGTGGCTTAGTTGAAGCACGTTAGCCATTTTTCAAATTGTAAAATTAAACCTTGTGGATGAAGCATTTTCTCTTCTTTACGTCACCCTGCACATGAGCACCTCTATGATCACTTTTTTTATGCACCTTTTTGGAGCAACTGTGATGTGATTTTCTTAAACATGTGTTTGCATTTATTAGGGAATTTTTGGAAATGAAAAATACAAATTGAATTGAGTTGAATATTCCTTGTATGGTCTTTTTTTATTTCACTCGCGACATGACTACATTACGTTATTCAATATTGAACACTATCTTGTACATAATTTGCCAGTAGACCATATTGTTGCATGTGCCATACGTTACCCAGGCCCTGTGGCTTACCATGGGTTACTCCATTATTTTATAATGGCTTAGGCTGTCTAAAGCCTACCCTGGGATGACATATTTATTCAAAAGGAAGGTTTGAGGCTGGCAAAAGGTTAATTTTGCCAGGTCGACATGGCAGTTTAAAACTGCACCCACAAGCTCAACAATGGGAGGCCTGAGACACGTTTATGGATCAATTCTGTTTATTGGTTATAGCAAAAGTAAATCAGTCAAGTACACGACTGTCCTCCTACAACCCTGGGGCCAGCAGAGTCATCAAGGCACAATCAGAATCAAAACTCAGAAAACATCCCACAGAACTTCCATCCCCAATGCTGCTTCCAGAGGTATCTATAGCGGCCTACACCTTCGATACGATATCTCATTATAAAGACCGGAGTAGACGTGTGTTGTTGTATAGTCCTCAAAGCGGGGCCGACGTCTGCGCCGAGGGGAACCGGCGCAGAAGTTTAAGATGGGGCAAGTCAATTCATTGAATTCAGTGGGCAGGATGGTGATGAATGGTGCCCACAGGTCAGGGTAGGAGCCATGTTTCGATTCTATGGTTAAGGATAGCTTTTCCATCCCCAAAATGTACCATCGTTTATGCAACCAGGCTGTGTAGTCGGGGACCCTGTCAGAACCGCATGCGAAAGGTATGACCTGGTGAGCTTGCCCCTAAAGCCAGGGCCATCTTTCTCCCGCTCAATGAGCGCAGAGGGTATGTGACAGGGTTGGGAAGCACCAGAATGGTTTACACCAGGAACCCCGGGATCGTTGTATTGAAGAAAACCATTTCTCAAAGGGGGCACTGCGCATAGGGTTAGATGGACGGTTGCATCACCCAGTGTTGTATTTGTAAGCACTGGATGCGGTCTGCCTCCACCAGGCCATAATCTGTCTGTAATCCATAAAATGGGATTATACCCTGGGTGTCTAACAAACAACCTATGCGCTTACAGCCTCCCTCCTGCCATCGCCAAAACCTCGGGGTTAGCTAACATAGGAGTCATAGGAGAGTGAAGGGAGGTCAGCACAGCCTGGATCACCACAGTGTCTCAAACCCTGAAGGTGGAGCCGGTCACTGGGGATGACTAGAGACCCCACGCTCTGTCTGTGGAACTCTTCACGGCCTTTAGAAATATATTTTAAAAGGTGATTGCACTATCTACTGGAACCTTGTGTAAATAGCACGGTTATTCTGGAAGTTGATACAAATATTTTTCAGTGATCCGTCCACTGGGTAAACTTTCTTCAAAGCACAGTGGATCACACAGTGATTCACACACTATAGTAGCACGCGTTTCCTGAAACAGTACTTAATTCAAGCCACTTTTGGCGATCCGCACACTATCCTAATCGTTTCATTCCACCTTTCTGTGTCTGATTACACTGGAGCACACGGCAAGGAACATCATTCACACACTATAGCTCTAGTGACTCGGAGTGGACACATCATGAAGAATTGTAAAGTACTTACAAATGTGCTTATTGTCACCTGTAACAACCTACTGTACGAACCTGTACATTACTTCCTGTGGCTCTTTACTTGTTTATCATTATTCACAATGCAAAACACCACACCACCTCCATTCTATATCAACATGCCAGGCGAACCCCCAATATTATGGAGTAAATGGAAAACTGTGTTTGATAATAATCTCACGGTGGGTGGTCCGAATGTGAATATTGACAGGAAAATAGCATTACTAGCACACTGCCTTGGAGCGGAGGGGCAGGAGGTACTAGGAATGCCTATCAGATCTGAGCCTGAGGCAGAAGTTTAACATGCTTATGAAATATGTGTAAAAAACTGGATAAACATTGTTTACCAAGAATAAGCACCATCCTGGAAAGGTATCATTTTGATAAAAGAAGTCAGAAAGGGGCTGATCTAAGAAGACTAGCAGTGATGTGTACGTTTTGAGGTTTCATTAGATGAACACATCTGTGACCAGTTTTTGTTCAATAGTAATATAGCTATGATACATGAAGAATTACGGCTCAAGGATGACCCCCCCACCCTTTAATGAAGTGTTAATGGTTTCAAAGCAAGTAGAATACACGTTGTCCAGTGTAAAAGCAAAAGTTGAGAACACAAGCAGTTCACTTGAAAGTAAGAGGGAGGTAAATGTTGTGAAGGAGAAGAAGGAAATAATTAAAACGAATGACCCGAGCTTCAAAGGGCAGTGCTTCAGGTGTGGTATAACAGGCCATTTGGCTAACTGGAGAGAATGCCCAGAATGGGAGGCTGTGTCTAAGGGTTGTGGCAAGAAAGGGCATTTTGTTGCATGTTGAAGGTACAAGAAAAATGCGAAAGTATCTTAAATATGTGACGAAATAGTCTTGCAAATGAATGAGTCAGGTGAAGGTTGTCCCAATGTTATTGTAGATGCAATGTTTGATTCTTGCTCCAGACTAACTAATTATTTCTGACCAGTATTTGGATACAAGTTCAAAGACAAAGCCCAGTTGAATAACATGGATATACAACCTGGCGGGTGTGGGGGCCAACACATCATGAAAGGCTACTTTTTGGGGAATATTCAGGACTGTGGAAAGAAAACCCTAAGCAAAGTGCACTTGTCTGAGAAAGGTGACATTTTAGAATGGCCAGTCCAGAAAATCTTAGGTGTAGTTCTTGACCCTAATGCCTCACTAGAAATCCAAGTTCAAGCGATCAAGGAAAACTGTTTTGTACACGTGTCCAGACGTATCTAGCAGAAAATTAGGATGCCTCAAATCATACATCTGCAAAAATACAAGGTCTGTAGACGACCGGGGGGCGTGGTCTGCCGTGCTGCGGAATGGCCGCTCTGTGAGCGAGCTCCGCCGGCCGAGACATTATCCTGCTTTGATCCGTACATCAAGAGAAGTTGGAACTCTGCTATTCTCGCTTCCTTGGAAGTGGTAAACCTGTGGCAACAAGCGGTGAACATTTCTTAAGCCTGCCCTGCTCAACCGCCGAGCTACAAGCCCCGAAGCGCTGAGAGCGGAGGAGAAGGCAGAACCGACGGATGTGTGGAGCGGGTGCTGAGACTAATTGAGGCCGTGGCTCCTGGTAAGGCCTAGTAGCTCAGATTACGGCCCTCGCGACCCCGGTCCGCCATCCAACGACGGTGCGGGACGGCTCCGATGCCTATGTGTTACTGTCGCATGGCGAGGGAGACGAGTGAGCTGAGGCGGGACACATCTAGTGAACCCCCGCGCATCCTGGAGGAACAATTTTAAGGTCAGGAGAGACGACCGTTGTTGTGTCGCCAGAAGAAGGGGAGAGCGCTTGCCCTGTCAGACAAACCGATCGAGTGAGGCACAACGGGATGCCGCCTCGCTCTGATAGTACAGTGAGATTGCTAGACTGGTGAGACCAACTGACAGACGAGTACGCCATTGTCTGACTGCATACTGTTTCGGTGAGCGCGATGCCCTTTTAAAATATTTCATGAACTGCCACGGATGCATGTTTCTCGTTGGCTGCTGCCATCGCCACGTTGGGGTGCAAAAGGCGTCTAGTGAGGGAGTGCTTTGGCCGGACAGCCGCTACTTCTGTACGAACTGTGTCATGTTTGTGTGGCTGCCTCTCAGAAAGGACAGCAGTGTTGGCTTTTGCCTTGAGGAGGGGTGCGGTGGGGAGACGATTTGCGCCTACATTGTCTAAAAATCACACTGTGCCGTAACACCCGGAGCCAATTACGCGGAGTAGTGTGGGTGTCGCCCCCTCCCTCATAGAGGAGAAGGAGAAAGGTGCATGGGGTGCGTGGACTGAGAGCTGCCATATCTCATCTGGTGACTGAGGGTCTGAACAACGTTGAAGACCACTTGCTGGGGAACAAGCAGTATATACAGAGAGGGTGTCGCAAAGCCCATTTTTCACTGGGGTGGGGCACTCCCTGAAACCGAACCATGGGCAAACAAGATGCCAAACAGCCCAAAATAAGCTTTGATCAGAGAAGGATGACTCGCCTAACGGAATCAGACCCAGAGACCGCCGCAGGGGGCTCTAGTGAGGGACAATTGGGGTACCAGGGAGAAGATCTTCATACCCTCATGCTTGAAATGCGCTCTAGCCTCCGCACAATCAACGCGAAATTGGACACATTAACGACCCAAATGGAAGCTGTGAAAACTCAAGTCGGGGTTCATGAACACAGACTGGACTGGTTGGAAAATAAACAATCAGACTTTCATGAGATTCAGGTGGAAACAAAAGACCACTGCTACAGATGGATAAGCTACTGGGTGTCATACGTGCCAAAAATGAGGATTTGGAGGCGAGATCCCGCCGCAACAACCTGCGTATCACAGGAATTCCGGAAACTACAGCCATTACCAAAATGGAGGTGTTTATGTCGGAATTGTTGTGAGACTTGTTTGCCGCACACCTCTCACCGGTGTTTGCAGTGGAGAGAGCTCATCGCGCTTTGGGACACAAACCCCCGGTGGGGGCGCCTCCCGGCCCATCCTGTCGAGATTACTGAATTATCAAGAACGCGATGTGATACTACGCCAGGCGTGCGCAATGGGGAAAATAACACATCAGGGAAACCAGGTCTCCTTCTACCCGGACTTTACACCAGTGGTACAGGCGGTGAGGCGCGAGTTCTTGCCGGTAAAGAGGATCCTGCTGCAGGGGCAAATCCCCTACTCGTTGCTATATCCTGCTAAACTTAAGGTGTTTCATGACGGCTCTTCCCACTTCTTCACGGATGCTAAATCTGCCCTGAAATTCGCCAAACACGTGGGTGGTAGGCAGGCCAAGAAGAGTCCTAGATTGGAGGAATCGACCAAACACCAGCTGAGTGACAATGATTGAAGTGACTATAGTATACTTTTTTATATAGCATGAAATGCTATTTGTCTATTCCTCTTGGGTCCTGGAGGGGATTGGAGCATATGTTCTGCTTTAGTACCGGATCCTGACCCTTTTGGTTCGATTAATACTGCTTTTTGTAGTTAAAGAATGATAGCTTAGATTGTTTGTTATATGCTGATTTGACCTGGGGCTGTCGCATAACTGTTGAGTATCCCGGAACCATGAGCAATTGTCTCTCATTGTTAATATTTCGCCTTCCGTCGCTGTCCATTCCTAGAATATGATTGGAGTATGGTGACCGGGGGTAGCGGTGATTTTTTTAGATGTGAAGCCGCACATTACTCATTTTGTTGAGATGCAGGCTCAACTGCTTGCAGTTTCTTGGCCACACTGCCATGGTAGGGACGTATGCCGGAACTCCTACATCCCCATGGGACCTTTCCCAGGATTATGCTGTTTTATACTTTATTGTTGGGGGGGCCTTCTTCAACCTGATTGGGGGGTTGGTGTGTGAGGGGGAGGTGGGTGGGAGATGTTTATTGTTTGGCTGGTGTATTGGTATGCTGTTGGATGAAATACATGTCCAGACGTGAGACCACCGTACGGTGCACTAGACACAGTAATGGTATACGCATGATTTTCCTGCATAAACTGCTTGACATGGAACATAAGAGGATTAAATGACAGTAGGAAAGCCAGGCTAGTACATGCATACCTTACAAGGCATAATTTAGATTTATGTATGTTACAGGAAACTCACTTACATGCTCAGCCTTCCCCAAAACTCAAACACAAAAGGTGGGGGTTCGCATACACATCGGTTTACTACAATTATTCTTGCGGGGTGGCAGTGTTGGTTAAACGTGGTATTGACTGGAAAGAGAGACAAGTGCACACAGACCCTGAAGGAAGGTACGTTATTCTGTTGGGGTCGTTGGGAGGGGTTTTCTTAACCATAATAGCAAGATATGGGCCTAATATCGACTCTTCCGGCTTTTTCCAAGATCTATGGGCCAAAATTAAAGCGACTGGTTGTACCACGGTGCTATGGGGGGGTGACTTCAATGCCGTTTTAAATGATGACATGGATAGACAGGGTACGGCGCGGGCGCATCATCCCGTGGCTGGCAAAGTTCTAAATACCTTACTCAACAATGGGGACCTGGTTGACATTTGGCGCTTACAAAACCCATTATCCAGAGAGGGTACCTGCTTCTCTAAACACCATAAAGCCTGGTTGTGGTTAGATTACTGGCTTACAACGCGGGATGTGGCGAGCTGGGTGGTGGAGGTGACGCACTTGCCCAGAACATTATCGGATCACTCCCCATGCTTATTGAAACTTTCACTCCCTGACACGATGCGGAGAGCATTCTCCTGGAGACTGCCCCCATATGCGTTATTAGATGAGGCATTTAAGGAGGAAATCCGTAAGGATATTATTGACTATTTCACCCTCAACACCGGAACTGTTGACACTGAAGCCTCTTTGTGGGAAGCATTCAAGGTGTTCATTAGAGGGCAGTGCATCTCCAGACAAGCGGGAGTACTCAAGGCCCTTAGACAAACATTGATGAACATTGAGGCTCCAATAAAAGATCTTGAGGCGCACGTTTACTCTGAAGGCAAGCCGGCTCTTATGGCTCAGTTGAAGGCCAAATTATTAGAGTATGCCAAAGAGGCACAGAGAGAGTTGACATTTCTTGGGAAGTATGCGGAAGCGCATAGATATGGAGAGGGCGACAGACCAGGACGGACACTTGCTGGCATGCTCCGCACTCCGCGGTCCACTGCCTACATTCCCGACCTAGTCGTCGGGGATGGTGGTACTGTCAGAGGTCAAGTGGCTGTACTCAATGAGTTCTCCTCCTTTTACCCCAAACTATATACAGCTACACAAACTGAATGCCCAGAAGGCATGCAAACGTTTTTAGATTCCCTGGAACTGGTTTGGTTTAACAACCCGCACAGGGAGTACATGCACTTATCGTTTACGGTGGAAGACGTGGTTAACATGATTAAAATCTCGCCTTTGGATAAGGCCCCTGGGTCGGATGGGTTGATGACCGCTCTCTATAAAACCTACATGGAGGAACTTGTGCCCAGGCTTCTAGCAGTTTACGTGGAAGCCCACGAAACGGGTATACTACCCCAAACAATGAGAGAAGCGATAATTGTCACCCTGTTAAAACCAGATACTGAATTATATTCCAATCGCCTTCTGTCGCTCATTAATGTGGATGTTAAAATTCGGGTGAAATTAATAGCGAACAGGTTGCAACCTATGCTCTCCATCATAGCCCGTCCAGACCAATCGGGTTTCATTCCCGGGAGGTCTACCTCCCTTAACATTAGGACAGTCTTTTCGGTCCTACATTATCTACACCTGGATGTGCAGACAGCAGCAGTGTTCTTGGACGCGACCAGAGCCTTCGACTCGCTTGAATGGCCCTATCTCTTTCAAATAAAGGAGCGGATGGGGTTTGGCCCCCTTTTTATTAAATGGATCAGATTATTATACACCGAGCCGACAGCTAGGATACGAGCGAATGGTCTCTTATCTGATCCGTTTCCGATCACGCGGGGCACGCGGCTGGGGTGCCCTCTATCCCCCCTGTTGTTTGCCATTGCGATGGAGCCACTGGCTGCTCGCATCCGACAACATCATGCGGCTAAGGGGATAGGGTACAGCTCTAGGAACCTCCTGATATCACTGTATGCAGATTATATCACCTTATACATTCTGAACCCCGCACAGAACTTAGACACTGTCTTAATGAGCACAGGGAGTACATGCACTTATCGTTTACAGTGGAAGACGTGGTTAACGTGATTAAAATCTTGCCTTTGGATAAGGCCCCTGGGTCGGATGGGTTGATGACCGCTTTCTATAAAACCTACATGGAGGAATTTGTGCCCAGGCTTCTAGCAGTTTACGTGGAAGCCCACGAAACGGGTATACTACCCCAAACAATGAGAGAAGCGATAATTGTCACCCTGTTAAAACCAGATACCGAATTATATTCCTATCACTTTCTGTCGCTCATTAATGTGGATGTTAAAATTCTGGTGAAATTAATAGCGAACAGGTTGCAACCTATGCTCCCCATCATAGCCCGTCCAGACCAATCGGGTTTCATTCCCGGGAGGTCTACCTCCCTTAACATTAGGACAGTCTTTTCGGTCCTACATTATCTACACCCGGATGTGCAGATGACGGCAGTGTTCTTGGACAAGACCAAAGCCTTCGACTCGCTTGAATGGCCCTATCTCTTTCAAATACAGGAGCGGATGGGGTTTGGCCCCCTTTTTATTAAATGGATCAGATTATTATACACCGAGCCGACAGCTAGGATACGAGCGAATGGTCTCTTATCTGATCCGTTTCCGATCACGCGGGGCACGTGGCTGGGGTGCCCTCTATCCCCCCTGTTGTTTGCCATTGCGATGGAGCCACTGGCTGCTCGCATCCGACAACATCATGTGGCTAAGGGGATAGGGTACAGCTCTAGGAACCTCCTGATATCACTGTATGCAGATGATATCACCTTATACATTCTGAACCCCGCACAGAACTTAGACACTGTCTTAATGAGTTTATCAAGTTGGATGGGCTGGCTGGCATCTCTATATTCTGGGCTAAATCAGTAATATTCCCCTTAACAGACAACACCGAAGCTGTGACTTCTGATTTCCCATTAAAATGAGAGAATGAAAAAGTGAAGTATCTGGGAATCTGGATTAGTCGAAATTTACAGGAAATATGGAACTTGAACTATGGTAGGGCCATTACTAGGCTGGAAGAGAAGGTTGCTTTATGGGCTAAACTTCCATTGTCGCTGGCAGGAAAGATCGCACTGGCGAAAATGGTTGTGCTCCCTACATTTCTGTATCTTTTCGCAAATCTACCGATCATACTTACGTTCTTCAGCACTCTGCGCTCACTGTTAATAACTTTAGTGAGGGCGGGTGGACAGGCTCGTGTATCGTGGGAGCTTCTGTCACTTCCGCTAAAACAGGGAGGCCTGGGAGCCCCAGATATGAAATTATATGCACTCTGCGCACAGGCACAATTTTTGCATTATTGGGTCAACCCAACGCCCTTTCAACCACATGTGGCTGTTGAAAAAGATGCGGTGGCACCGGTTCCTATGCAGGTGGCGGTGCATCAGAAATATCGACGCCCCGCAGACGGTATTGACACTTCTGAAACCTTAAGATGGGCTTGGGATGGTTTACGGAGGCAGGCAGGAGCCCAGATATTATATGCCCCTTCTATTCCCTTAGCGCAAAATCCAATGTTACCCAACATCAAAGATGAGATCAACAAGAAGATAGTGCAGAAGATGTCACTTTACACTTTTGCGGACCTCTACCCAGAGGACACTTTTAGGGAGGCAGAGGAGGGGCAGGGGGTTCTGTTTGGAGAGATGTTTTTATATCACAAACTGCGGGCCGCCTGTCGCAAAGTGCACAATGAATTCCAAGCCCCCCCTCCCCCAATAGCACTGGAGAATCTACTTAATTCGCCCTCACCACGTAGGCTTATAACCAGGCTTTACACAAGTATGCAAACCAATGCCCCTGTGACGCAATCTAGTGCTTGGCTGAAGTGGAACTCAGAGCTCTTGCCTCCCCTGACTGAAGCTCAGTGGACATACTGTTGCACTCAGTTAACTGAGCTGTCCCCAAACTACAGACTTCGCTTGATTTATTTCAAATTTATTCATAGGTTTTACAGAACACCCATAAGTTTACATAGAATGGGACTGAGAGATAATGACTGCTGCTGGAGATGTGGGGTGACCCCTGTCTCTTTCCTTCACATGGCATGGGAGTGTTCTGCGCTTGCTGACTACTGGTCCCAGATTTTTATGGCTATCAATCAGATCCTGGGCCTAAACCTGTCCCCATTCCCACTATTGGGACTGTTAGGATACGTCAAAGACATGCATCCCAAAAAACGTAAATTACATGCATTACTGTTGCTATTCGCCAAATGGCAAATTGTGATACACTGGGGGGGGGGGGGGGGGTGGGGGGGAACTGAAAGGTATAGTCTGGTAACTACTGTCATATTCAGGTATTACTACCTTTGAATGTTTACTGCAACATGAATACTGTTCCTGAAAATGTGGAGATACATTGCTGTGATAGGCACATGGCAACTTAAGATAGATATGCGTGTATTTAACTGTCGTATACTTAACACTTGTGCACCAAGCCTGTTTGTTGTTGTATAAAATGTATATTGCATTTATTTTGAAATGCCAATAAAAATAAAATTAAAAAAAGGTCTGTAGACGACCAGTGAACATAAAAAGATGTGGTGAGAACTGAATTGGAGAAATTCTGTGAACAGAATGTCATTGAGCTAGTCGAAGCCGCAGAGTGGTTAGCTCCCATTCTGGGAGCACGAAAGCTGACAGAAAGGTGAGATTGTGCGTATATTTAAGAGCACTGAACAAGGAAGTAGTGTTTGAAAGATTTCCCCTACCCACGATTTATGAAATGTTCACAGCCTTAATGGGAGCAAAAGTTTTTTCAACCCTCAATTTGGCATCAGCCTATTATTAAATAAGGTTGCACCCTGAGTCACAAGACCTCACTGCCTCAATCACACCCATAGGCGCTTACAGGTTCAAACTTATGCCTTTTGGGCTGGTATCTGCAGCATCAGTGTTCCAGAGAGCAATGTCATCAATGCTCAAAGACATTACAGGAGTATCTATTACGAGGAAGATGTATTTGTACGTGGGGCAACCAAAACAGAACACAATGAGAAGGCTGTGAAAATACTAGAGAAATTTGAAAGTTTTGGACTCACAGTAAAAGCAGACAAGTGCAAATTTGCATGTGAATAAATAACCTATGTGGGCACAGGATCTCCAGGAAAGGCACTGAACCAAAAGATGACGTGGTGAACTCAAGCATAAACCTAGCCGTTCCAACCAACAAAGATGAACTACGGCACGGGCTGTCCGTCACGTTTGTAGATGGAGTAACTCTGTCCACCAAGATTGTAATCAGGCCCTTAGTCTGGTTTATAGGACTACTTATGGAGAGCTTTTCGAACTACAGCCCTCAGAGCCACACAGCACCTCTTACCTGGCTCTCGGGGTCAGGGATAGAGCACCTTCCACCTGACAGCACTGTCGCTGACAGTCCGCTACGCCGCCTCCAGTCCAATCGAGGCCGCCAGCGAGGAGGACTACAACCCCCAGCGTCCACTCGGCGTCCCGCCCACATCCGCCGGAGTAGCGCGCCCGGAGGCGCTACATTAACAGACGCTCCCCCGGTGGAGCGGGGGGAGAGCTTTTCGAACTACAGCCCTCAGAGCCACACAGCACCTCTTACCTGGCTCTCGGGGTCAGGGATAGAGCACCTTCCACCTGACAGCACTGTCGCTGACAGTCCGCTACGCCGCCTCCAGTCCAATCGAGGCCGCCAGCGAGGAGGACTACAACCCCCAGCGTCCACTCGGCGTCCCGCCCACATCCGCCGGAGTAGCGCGCCCGGAGGCGCTACATTAACAGACGCTCCCCCCGCGTCGCGGGACGCGCGCGGGCGTCGCCGGGCTGAGCCCGGGCAGAGGGCGGGCCGTCTGTGGCCGGAGGAGGCTGGGCAGGGCCATGGACTTTGGTGATTCGCCTGTCGTGGTTATGCAAGTAGGTTCATAATGTATTGTCGTACATGTGCGTAAGCTCAGTAGGATCTAACGCCCCCAATATAGTGTACGGAGCCCGGGGAAAACCTACTGCTTCATATTTTTGTTGTGGTAAATCTTTGTCGAACATCTCATGTCTAAGCCCAGGCAAGTTAAAACTGTTGTCACTAATGAAACCAGGACTATGGATAGCTATCTTGTCAGAGTGGTAAACAAGATCAATCAAGACAGGAGAACCTCCTTTGGCAGATTAAGTCCGGAGACATCACCACTAAGGTCATCTATGTTGTCTTCCCCAACGTTATCTCTAGATAGTGGTGGTGCCAATCTTGATATTGATAATGTAGTCGTAAATACCGATGCAACTACTTTAGTCAATACTGTCGAAGGGGCAATCACCAACGTTTCCAGTTCTAGCCAGAGCATGGTATCGCCTATCAAGGGCATACAAACTCCATCCCCTGCTCGGAGAACAGTGCGTGCCTGCAGGAAGTTCCCGGTTAAGAGGGTAGTGACTCGTAAACCCAAAAAGCAAGGAACAACACCATTGACCGGGGGGGTTTCCTCTGTACCCTCAAATAAAGTCTCAGAGACCGTAAATATCGCCGAGAACAGCCCCCTGTGTCCACCACATATTGAACTCCTGGCTTCTATATTAGAGTCTAAATTAGAGGCCTTGATTAGTCCACTGCTGGCAAAGTTAGACTTAGTTACATTAGAGGTCACTAGACTTAAGGGTCTTTTAGACTCTAATTCGATTAGGACCTCTCCAATGACTTCTATTCAACCTGATTCCTCGGGCCCTACAGGACATAGTTCATTGGAGCCCGCCCTTTTCATGTCTGACAATACCAGGGAAGATGGTCCGGGGGGTAATCATCAGGCACTTCAGACTGCAAACGCCTTGTCTGCTACCTCATTATCACAACCATTAATGGGCTCGAAAGTTGCACTAGCTCCACCCTCTCGACAAATACAAATAGTACAAAATAGTCGTCAGAATGCCATGAAGAACGCCCCAAGGGTTGATGCCTCGGGGCATAGTAAACCCATGTGGAGAAATGTTGTCAACCTTCCACCACAGTGTGTTCCATACACTGTAATATTGACCAATGTTCCTAAGGTTGACTCCTGCATGTCTAATTCCGGGATGGAAACCCATGACGCTTTAAAAAATAAATCACTTGCTTGGCTGAATAAGAATTGTGGCTTTCCGGTGGCCTTCTCAAACGATATTTTATCCACTCGTAGAGTTGGTTGGATTGGCCACGGTAAGAAAGACATAGGGGGGGACTGTATCATTGTTAATTTTAAATACCCGCAACACGCTGCTACCGTCCTGCTTAGAGCAGCCTCTTTACCCTTCCAGGAACACGCTGTTTGTGCCAGACCACTTGGTTATTTCTATAGTTATCTGGCTAGTACTCTTTTACCACCATCCTATCAGCTAGAGCATCGTGGTAACGCTTCTACAGGGGGAATGGCTGGTCGTCATCCCATTAGGCCATTGAATGCTCCTGTGTTCCAAAACGGAGGTGATCCTTTCGGTCAGCAGCCAGTGAACAGGCAGATGTATAACAGTCTTCCCCTTCATAACCGTTATTCTGTTTTGTCCTCATTGGAGGAAAATGATTGACTCCCAGACATAACAAGGAATCCCACTCAGCCACCTGCTATATTTCCATCACTAAAAATTGCCATCTGGAATATCGCGGGTATAAAGAGCAAAATTGGGAACCCGGACTGGCAACTGACACTTAAAGCCTTTGACATCATTGCTTTACAAGAGACCTGGGACCAGACAAATAGCTTCTCCATGGATGGCTACAGCCACTTCTGCATCCCAGCCATCAGCAGCGTGGCTGGACGACCCAAGGGGGGCCTGCTAAGTTTATTCAAACTGGACATAAAGGGTAAACTTACTCAATGCTCATCTGGCTCCGATTACTGTTTGATTGTTGAACTTGCCCTGCAAGACAGGGCTAAGATTCTTTTTGTTAATTTTTATAACTCTAACGCCAATGATTGTACCAGTCACAACTTAGAGTCACTGGACAAATTTCTGTCAGTCTATAATACTAATGTACATACTTTTGAATTAATATTACTAGGGGATTTTAATATACACCCATGTTCCCTACCATGCCCTAGTCAGGACATTGAAGTTCCCCCCCTTTCTTCCATTGTGCACCTGGAACATACTAGGCGTGGAGAAATCCTCGAATCTTTTTTAGCAAGTTGGAACTTATACGAATCAACTTGTGGGGATGGGAAAGATAGATCCCCTACGTTTAAAGGAAACGACATGGGCACTATTATTGATTATATTTTTTTGACTCCTTTTTTGTTAAACAATGTGATTAAATATTACACAGAGGTATCAGTTTTTAGCGACCATAATCCTGTTTTAATAGAACTAATGATTGCAGATGTAATTTCTTTGAAATCTCTTAAACATAAAGGGGGAGCTAATCTTATCCCTAAAGACCAAAACCGTAGGCTAAAATGGTCCAAAATAGTCCCTGAAAGTCTCCTACAGGAGGTTCTGTCTAGGACCGAGGATGATGTTGCAATATGTCTATCTAACAGAACCCAGAGCAATCAGGTTATAATGGCATTTGACCATATCTGTATAGAAATTGCCCGTAACCTCGAGAACACATCGAGCTCAAAGCAGTTAGTCGGTAAAAGATGGTTTGACAAGAACTGCTCAAAGGCTCATAGTGATCTATTAAAAGCCCTGAAAGCCACTCCTAAAAACCGTGTGGACATATCGAGCGCAAGGTCCGCATATAAACGTACAATTTTTGCAAGAAAGAGGGCCCTGAAAGATACAGCTCTAGAGCAACTTTTAGATCCTGTTACATTAAAAAACAGTGGCCTATTTTGGAAAATAATAAACCAACCACTCTTTTCAGAGGACTCAAATATGCCTTTAGAAGCAAACATCCCTGATGAGGGTTGGATTAAACACTTCAGTGAGATATACTCTGAATCCAATAGCACTGTCATCACTGCCGCCCCTATAGAAGAGGCAGTTGGCGATTCACGTACCGCTAAGGCCACTGTAGTTTTTGTCGCAGCTGAAGTGGAACGGGCAATAGAACTGACCTTGAAAAACAAAGCTCCAGGTCCTGACGGGGTCCCTGGGGACGTTTTTAAACATGATCCTAAGTTTTGGTCCAAAATTTTATGTAATGTTTTTAACGTTCTCTCAATTGACAAAATCCCGGATTCATGGAAAAAATCCATTATCATACCGGTTTTTAAAAAGGGTAATAGGCTAGACCCATCTTGTTATAGACCGATCTCCCTAATCGACTCATCGGTGAAAATATTGGGTAGGGTCATCCTATCTAGATTGAATGACTGGCTACTTGAAAAAGGTGTACTTTCTAATGTGCAGTATGGTTTTAGGCCAAAAAGAAGCACCATTGACCAGGGCCTAAATTTGCATTTACTGGTCGAAAAATATACGAAGGGTCAATGTACCTGGGGTTCATGGACCTTTCGTCAGCCTTCGACCTTGTAAATCGCTCCAAGCTGTTGAATATCTTGCTTGATATAGGACTGGATAGGGCCCTTGTCTGTCTTTTAGCTGATCTTCATTCTGACTTAACTGCTGCGATTAGAGTCACCTCGGAAAGGGCGTTGCACTAGCCACTTTAAGTCCGAAAGAGGGGTAAGGCAGGGGTGCATCTTGGCTCCCCTCCTTTTTACGGTCTATATAAACGCATTGGAATCCTCCTTAAAAATAGCTACTCTGGACGTTCCGCGAGTAGGCGATCTGGGAATTCCAGTTCTCCTATACGCGGACGACGCTGTTTTGCTCTCCCGTACTGGAGTGGGCCTTCAACGCTTACTGGATGCATTTGAAGATTTCATGGCTTCCTTGGATTTAATGATTAACGTCAAAAAGTCTCAAATCATGATAATGGGCAAGGCTAAAAACACCAAGTTAATAAAAACATTTACATGCGGGAAACAAGAGCTTTGTAGAGTAACCACTTTCCCCTATCTGGGGATTACCTTTGATGAGAGAGGATCCTGGGGTCCCCAGATAAAAAATAGAAATCTTGCTCTTGCTAGATCTTCCTTTGCACTTCAGAGTTTTATAAAAAAACTGGGGGCTAGGCCAATAGTCACTTTGCTACAACTCTATAAAGCCAAAAGCTTGGCTGTTGCCACATATGGCAGCGCCATTTGGGGCTATTGCTCAACGGACAGTATCCAGATTACCGAAAATAAATTTCTCAGGTCAGTCCTCTCCGTACCCCAGTCAACTCCTACATACATTGTTCACTCTGAACTAGGGCTGGGATACATTTCAGACCTGATTAAAATAGCCCCTGTTTTGGCCTGGCTTAGGATCTGGCTGAACCATGAAATTCCCCTCAATCACACCATTTTAAAAGATTGCTTGCAGTTAGATGGGGTTAGCAAGATTCCATGGCTAGCATATATTAAAGATAGCCTTGGCAAGCTGGGGAGACCAGATCTTTTCTTAGCCCCTTCTAGTATAACTACGAAAGACATAGCTCAAATTAAAGGTATGATGAGAGATATGCTATGCCTAGATAGGGAACAAGTGGAGCTTGGGAAACCAATGGTAAGGTCTAGCCTTATTTTGTGTACCCATGTGGGGCCAGAACCATACTTGACCATTGTTAACCGGCCCTATCACCGCTTCCTCTTAACGCGATTTCGGCTGAATTTGATCCACTTATCTCTGGGCTACTTTCCGAGCTGGAGTTCACCAGATAATGCCCCGCCATGTAAGTGTGATAATTTCTCGACCCAGAACACCTTGCACTTTCTGATGTTCTGTGACCACTACACGGTCCTAAGAAGGAAATTCTTGAGACCGATCCTTAAAGAGGTGGGGTTCACACAGGTCAAGCCAGCACTACTGTTTCTCCAGCTATTACAAACCCCTAGGATAATGTTTTATGTTGCCAATTTCCTTGTGGGGGCTAGTAAGGCTAATAAAAGGATGGTGTCCGATAACCGGGTGATCATGGATCATTAGAAAGATGAATTGCATATTTCGTATTAGTATTGGTTATTACTTGAATCCTTTTTACATTGATGAGTTTTTTGCAATCGATATGAACAGCTTGTTTTATCTTTACTGACCTCTTTTAAATGTATTTTTAGGTACGGATTTTATAGAAAGTATATATTTTTGTATTCACATGTAAATGGTACTAGTATGTATATATATCATGTTTTATTATGTATTTATTGCATTTGATGATCATGTGTAAAATCTTGTTCCTATGTCTTTTTATGATATTGATTTATCGAAATAAAGTATTATGACTGACTGACTACTTATGGGTTAAGAAAGTAGGAGTGCTATATTCAAATGTTTTGATAAACAAATTCCTGGACACAGTTAAGGGGCCACTCACCTACTCCTTACTATTATGACACTTCAGGAGCGGAACAACGTTGGCACAGAACTGCACGGTACCACCTACAGGCCCGCAGGGGTACTGATGAAGATTTTCCAGATCTACTCTGATGCTAGGGAATATTAAAAAGCTTAGAAACCTGCAGCTAAAAGTGTCAGAATTTCAACCTTTGAGGCTTCACTAATAGATTCTCAGAAATTGCAACCTTCAGGAATTGCTCCCACAATGGCTAAATTAGGCCTGGATCCACTGCTTTTGAGGGTTCACCCATGTATTCTCAAAACTAGCAGCGTTCTATTCAAGAAGGTGGATGTAGTTCATCAGTTTCTTATGTAGTTCATTCATTAATTCACCTAAATACCTTTTTGTTCCGAAATACAACTTGATTCATGTAGGTCCAATAATGAGTGCAAGTGATCATTGAGTCAAAGACAAGAAAAGCTTTTGTTTAATGCACATCTTAATCTCATATTTCAAGATGCTGTCATATATTATAATAAAGAAAAAGAAGGCAAGGGGAAATAGAAGAATGGCAGAGGATCACATCATTTTGTCATGTGGGGTAGCTTGTACTGAACCCAAGTTTTCTCGTTTGACATTGTGCTAATCAGCCACAAGATGGGCATCTTTTTCTCTCTCATTTTACATCGAACATTTCTTTGTCTTTAATGCTTAGTGAATGAGGTGTGACCCTAGGTGGCAGGCAGAAGACATACAAAAGCGTGCCTTGTTTTGAGCTCAAGGTTACAAAAAACCTTATGCTGAGCCAGAGCCACGCATACGATTCGAGCCTTCTGTGGCTTGTCCACCTCTATCACATTATAGCAATTAAATGGAAAAAAACATAGAAAGCACTTGGTGTGACTGTGATCAAGCAATGTGGTTAAGTAGGAGTCCTAAGTCCACAGCAGAAGTCTCCTTGTTTCTCAGTCAATAATATTCTCACTACATCATATTTCAGTGAGTGGACTCTGAGACTGGATGTCCCTTCCCCATGTGTAAAATTAATTGGATTGTTGGGTTACAGTCCTGTTTCTTCCATCACATACTTACTTAAAGTGTTTAGTTTGATTTAAGTTATTCCAAATACTGTTAAAAAAGAAGAGATAGATCTTGAGAAAACAATTTGTAACAAGGGGAGGCTGGGAATTATGAAAAATAAGTCTCCTGGTTTAATATATATCTTGTTTGTTACATACCTTAACAAATCTGGTAGAATGAACAGACTCTTCTGGAAAAACCTGGTATAAGAAGGTTTTAAATAAGATTATCAACTTTCCATTATTTTTAATGCATTTTCTTAGTATATAGAAAGTTTTCCCCAACATCACAATATTATAAGCAGTGTGCTGTGCTTAAACTACAATTATGGGGTAACAATTTATGGGCCAGATGTATGTATCTAGAATCTTGCGATTCGAAAATAGCGATTTTTTCTGAATCGCTATTTTGGAATCGCATATTATTTTGCGATTCCTTATTATTACCTAATAGCGATTTGGTAAATAACAAATCGCTATTAGGTAATATGACTCCATTCATTCCAATGGGACTACAGGCTCATAGGAATGAATGGTATTGCATTTTCTAATTTGAGATTACCAAATTGGTAATTGCAAATTAGCGAATGAAGATCCAAGGGTTCCAAGGGTGCCCGGGGGCCTAAGACCCCGCTGAAGCATCCCCAAAATGTAAATAGCGCACATCTAAAGGAGACACATGCCTTACGGGCATGTGTGCACAACATTGCTCTTTGAAAAATGCATTTATTTTGCATTTTTAAACATTCGCACATGGTTCCATCAACTAGAAGTTGATGGTAATTAGCGTTTCCTAAATGCACAGTTTGCATTTAGGAAAGGCTTCTTACATGTGCAATAGGAATTCGCAAATTGCGATTCCCAATTTGCATTCACAAGTTGGGTAATCACAAAAAATAGCAATTACTTAAATTGTGAATGCCTAAGCCTTTCATTCATAGGAAAAGGGCCTTTTCCGTTCGCAGACGGGCTGATTCCGCGAATCGGCCTGTTTGTGAGTACAAAAAGGCTTGATACATCTGGCCCCTATATCCTTCGACACATGCCATTCACAGTTCTGCTGTACAGATGCCCGTTTGAATTGGTAGCTCAACATGCAAAGTGCCACCTGAAAGTGTCTATGTGATAACACATGATTATGTATTGAGCTTACTTTAAACCTCGTACACAGTCAAATAAAAAGTAGCATAATCTCAAGAGTGTGAATTTTGCGACCACAAATAATGTTATCAAGGTTTCCCAACTCACAAAAAGGTGTCAGTGATTCGTTGCTCAGTGCAATTAGGAGAGTGACCAAAGGAGCACCGCCTGCTTAACTGTGAGCTGCGAAGACACATCAAAGGTATTTGACCACAGTTGCGAATGCAAACAATTTATCATATCCATATACACAAATTGGGGTAGTATTTGTTCAGCAAATCTCTTGATGTGTGCAGTTTCCTCTTTGGGAACCATGCTTGATGGCTTTAGAGAAAGGGAAGGACAGACAGTGGTTCAGTTGGCCAATGCAAAGTTCTGTGATGTCTTCCAAAACTGAAACCTTTTTTTCTGTCTTTTTAATGGATATGGGGTGCCTCTAAAATAAAAAATATATTAATTTGTCAAAGGGAATGCAGAGATGCCGTACTGCTGTCCCTAGTAAGCCACCTTCTCTGTATTTTCAGCAAATCGTAGATAGTCACAAAAAGCAACCTACCTACACACCATTTAGCAGGTGGTTTTACAACCTCCTGAAATATGAGTTCTTGAAATATGAGTTCTTTGTATACACGTCTCACTGAAAATTGCTAACCTGTTTGCAATCCAGTCAGTGTGCAACTTGCACATGCTGGTTTGCAAATAATAATTAATACTTGAGACCCCTATTGGCTGCTGTTTCAATATACATTTTTGTTTATTTGTTTTATAAGGGTATCTATCAGCCCACTAGGCACATTGGCACTACAATAGAACATAAACCAATTTGTAAGGCTGCTACTGAATTTCCAAATTAAATACGAGGAAAGAGCCAGGTCTAAAGTCGCCCCCTGAACCTCATTAGATCAGATTAATTGTGAGTGGGTCGGGGAGCATATTCCAGTTTTGGGCAGCTAAAACTGAGAAGGCCCTATTACCAATTGTCTAGGCTGCAAATTTAGGGATTACATGTTTCAAGCAAAAAGCTGGCCTCAAAGTATGGGTAGGGTAAGACAACTTGAAAAGAGGCCTGAGAGGGGAATGTTAGTGAACCACTTTATGTACCAAGTACAATGATTTAAACACAATTCTCTCCTTCAATGGCAGCCAATGCAATCTGGACAAAACTGGGGAAATGGGAAAACTCCATTGAATGCCAGTTGCTAGCCTTGCAGCAGGAGTTTGGATGCACTTCAGTTTGTTGATAAGTAGCACTGGTAAATGAAATTACAATAATCCAGATGTGAAGATACAAAGGCATTTAAGACTGTAATCTTTTTGTTGAATGGTGTAATTCGATAGCGTGCTTACTGAAGGGCGTGTAGTGGAAAGAGACGGTGTAGATAGACAACCTGCCCCAGACATGGCATTAGTCTTGTACTGAAGGATCTTGTCTTCTAACATAGGCACTGATGACTGCATCCTGTTTAAATGCCTGAACAAGTATCTGCTCCTCTTTTCAAACTTTTGAGATGTGTACTTTAAAATGACCTTCCATCAAACTTCATTTCCATACTTGTCTGTGGTCATTGCTAAGAATTTCTTGGAGTTACTATGGACACCCCTTCGGCCAGACACGGGGACACAGACAGTGCTGGGCACAACTTGTTCTGCTAAGTGGGTTCTCTCATTTGAAGTCAACTTTATTTAAATCTGAATCTGCTATGGAATTTAGAGTCCTGAATGCATACAAACTCTATGAAACAAAGCCCCAAAGGGAAACAAAAGTCCTCAAATGGATTTGAGCAAAGATAGTTTGAAAACAGCATGGCCAGTTGCAAAGAAAGAACAATCTGAAACCTGCTCAAGCAAAGTTACATGGAGTTTAAAAACATACAGGAAGGTAGAAGTCCTTTACAGTACGCGGGCACACTTGTTTGTCCCCTCTAGGCAAGTTTGAGTTGACCTGTGTGGGGTGTGTTGCAGTCACTGGACTAGTGTGCAAATACATTCTCTGTTATTTGATGTAGTCGAAAGAAGGGGAAAAAAATTAGAAAATTTAGGGAAACAGCGATTTCAAAATGCTCTAATGTTTGCTCTAACAAACTTGCAATTCAAGAAATGAAAGTCCTCAAATGGAGTTGACAAACGCAGTGTAAAAACAGCACGTTCAGTTGCAAAAAAAAAAAAGAGAACTTGAAATTTGTCCATGTAAAGTTGCACACATGGAGTTAAAATACATTTTTTATTTGGGTGGCAACAGCTCTTCAAACTACATGTCCCAATCACTCATACTATTAGTTCAACATAATTGCACACAGTTGTCTAAAAATATCTAGCAAAACTGTACTATCCTTTGTCCATTAATATGTTTCTTTTATCACAAGGTCACAATACAGCAGTCTTTAAATTTGAGCTTACCAAACTATTTTTTAAACAAAGATAAAGGTGTCAGAAATCAATATTTTTGAAAAACAAAGCAAAAAGCTAAAAGAAATCAAGTTATTTCTCATTTGTGGCAAGTTGTTTATTATAAATCCCAGTATGTTGACTTTAGAAAGTGACATTAATCGTTCATTTTGGATTTTAGCTGGCAAATGACTAAAACAGTTACCTTCACACCACAACCTAAGCACTCTGCGGCAACTAGACCACAAAATGAATTGCATCAATTCTCTGCCTTAGCAGAGTTATTAGCTCTATAAAAAAATTAAATACACTTAAAATGGATGTAAACATGTGTTATTGTGTAAATTATGAATTATGGAAACTCATGAGATTTCTGAAAGCATCAGTAAAAACAGCGCACACAGCTTATGAAAGGTACATAATGTTTAACAAGCAATGTAAAATGAGAACATTAAAAAAGCCAAATGTACTTTTGCATGAAATACAAATATTTGCTTGCAGAGAGCGCAAAAGCAGGCCGTGTCCATTTATGCTTGAACATGAGAAGTCGAAGCACGTAAATTTAAATCTTTATTGCTGGGGTACAACCTCTTTTTACAACCTCTTACCGCACTACAAGAGCTTCCCAACAGAGATGACAACAGAGGACACCATGACATTCAGACAATATGAGGGCCACCACAACCAGCAGCGCACAGATTTGTAAATGCAAATTTGCTTGTCCTCGCCTGTAGTCAAAAATTTGTATATTAGGAAGACAAGTGAAATGAGCGTCTAAATTCTTAGTTATTTCTGTATCTCAATTCCCAAAAAAGTGCAGCTTTTGCTTAAAATAATATTTGCCATTGATCGGACGTGTGAGAAGTTGGCCTGATGTATGATGTCACTAGTTATAGTGTACACCTTATATCAGTCCAAATACCCTTATGGTGATTGGTTGTAAAGTCAACCTTATAGACCAGCTATCCTAGTGGTAGCATGGACAAGAGCAGTCTTAGGCTAAACTCTGAATGGCATGTGAAGCCAGCTGTGATACCATATATAATCCCTTGAATACCAAATGAAAGGACACCACAACAGATATATATATATAAAATAAAGTGTATTTATTCTAAGCAAACCCTCAGCACTCTTTATGAGATTAGAGGTAAGTACAACACAGTCTTATTAATGCATACAGTAAGTCACACAGGTAAGTAATACAGTTAGGCCCTAGGGGCCACGCAAACCATATACTAAGTAAGTGGTATAAGAACCACTGTCACGGAAATAGAATAGGCCTAGGCCTAGGGAATCGCTGGGGCTACACTACACTAGCGTTAGTTAGGAAGTGGGAGGCCCACGGGATTCGTGTGCAGAGTGGAAACACTCACGCGTAATGCGTAAAAGTCAATAGCAATAGTACAGTTTAGAAAACGGTAGATTTAGGACACTTCCGGAGTAGCTAGGAAGTTGAGACTTGAAAACTAGACACTAGGATAGTCACTATCCTGATGAGCACCGGAGTACCCAAGTTACCTAGCCCACAGGCTGCGGGTGCATAGGGGTGAAGATGCGTCGTTTTCGTCGTCGACTCCTATGGATGCCTGAAGAAAGATGCTGACAGGCAGTCAGTGAAGAGTGTCCGGTGGATCCCAAGGCTGGGATCAAGAAGAGAAGAAACCTGCAAGCAGAAGGGACAGAGTCAAGGTCACTAGCCAGTGACCACGTGGAACCAGGAAGGAACCAGGCGATGTCGTGAAGAGTTGCAGGTGAAGGTGAAGCTTGTCGCTGCAGCCAGGAGGACCAGGAAGCGTCGAGGGCGACCAGGACCAGGAGGCGAGCTGTCCCACGAAGGCTCTTGCTGTCGGCGGCGTCGAAGTTGGACTAGGACTCACCAAGCCTTGGCAAGCGGAACCCACGAAGAACGAAGGACTTGCTTCTGGTGCAGACCAGGAAGGTCTGGGGTGCTTCTTCTTTGCAGAGAAGCGGGAGCCAGTCTGGAGGAGCCAAACCAGCGCAGAAGATTTCAGGGTGCGTCGTCACAGAGGCCACTAGCCAGCGGGCAAGCAACCGGACAGACGCGGCAAGCAGGAAAATGCTGAAGGGCCCCACGCAGGACTCATGGAGTGTGGGGGGCTGATCTTTGGTGCAGATGGTGATTGGGGTTGGGGCTTCTCAATCCCCGGTGCACAACTTCGAGGGTACTTCAGAAGCTGCGCTGTAAGTTACTAGCCACTTTTCCCAGGTAGCCGGTCCCACGTCGCTCGTCGCCTCCACGGATCTCAGCTCTGCTGCAGATGTGGATGAGGGTCGGAGAAGTCTGGAAGTCAAGGCTCTGGTCGGGCTCTGCAGTCGGTTCCTCGTAGAACGGTCGCAAAGCAAAGGGTAGTCTCTTGATGGTGCCTGTTTGCACAGGGTAGCCACTCCTTGGCTACAAGGGAGATTCTTCAGTCTTCTTCTTTCGTCGAATGTCGAAGGTCCAGAGTTTCTGTTCAGTTTTGCAGGTTCAGGATAATCTAAAGTCTTGAGGCCCAACTCCCACTCTTATACTAATCTGGGGGGCTGGGATACCTGCTAGGTCACGCCTTATGGGTGGGACCTGGGAGGGGGTGGTTACACCCACTTCCCTTTGTCCAGTTTCGCGCCAGAGCTGGGTCTGGAGTGCCCCAGCGCCGGTTTGAACTGGACTATGCAAGGAACACCTTGTGTGCCCCAGGCATGTCTCATTCCTTTCAGCCCACCCTGCCCCAATACACTAAAGGCTGTCTGGGGAGGTGCTAGCACCTCCCCAAGCAGGAAACCTATTGTCCAGGCCTCCCTGGCTGGGATCACTCCCAGCTGCAGGAGGTCAGACTTGTGTCGTGGCAGCAGCATCCATTTTGTGATGCTGAGGCTTTGGTCAGAGGCTAACAGTTGAAGTATGATTTTAACATGTCTTTCCCTCTAGAAGGGGGGAATAATATTCTCATGTCCAGAAATGGCATGGGGGTATTATTCCCTAGTGTTAGACACCTTACACGACATGTTTTGATAAAGCCAAACCATAGTTACCATAACCGTCTAAGATTATAAGGCACTTTAAGAGTATATGGTAGGCTATATCATAGAACAGCTATAAGGACAAGGTTCCGAAAGCTGCAGACAGGCTCAGCTCATGCTAGAGCACCATCTCACATGTTACCAAGCACTCTGCCTCCAGGATTGTCAAGGCCTGCCATAGGAGTGACTAATAGGTACACATGTGTCTATATGTAAGTTAGGTATAGGAATACTACACCTAAGCAAGGGGTGATTACACGACCTTGCCCCAGCTGAGTGATCAGCCAGTTGTGTCAAAATGGAAGGCCAGGCCAGGGGTGGCATAATACATGCTGCAGCCCCTGGTAGGCCTAGGGTACACCTATGCCCTGGGTACCTAGGGTACACTGTACAGGGGCCAATAAGGTGATCCTATCCAAATGGGTTATGCACCTAAAGTACATAGTATTAATTTAGAGAGAGAACAGCAGGGCTGTGGGTCTGATTAGCAGGCCCACAGCCACATCTAAGTCGAAAACCAGTAAAGCAAAAGCAAAAAGTGGGGGTGAACATAGAAAGCAGACCCTACTCTCCTACACAACCCCCCCCCCAAACTTAGGGACATTAAACTAACCTTGACCAGTTGAGTCTTCATGTTCTAAGTGGAAATATCTGGAGAGTCCATCTGCATTGGCATGGTCAGTCCCAGGTCTATGTTCCACTGTGAAGTCCATCCCCTGTAGGGAAATGGACCACCTAAGAAGTTTGGGATTTTCACCCTTCATCTGATTTAGCCACAAGAGGGGCTTATGGTCTGTCTGAATCTTGAAGTGAGTGCCAAACAAGTATGGCCTCAGCTTCTTCAGGGCCCAAACCACAGCAAAGGCCTCCCTCTCAATAGCTGACCAACGTTTCTCTCTAGGGGTCAGCCTTCTACTTATAAAAGCAATGGGCTGGTCTTGACCATCTACATTCAGTTGTGAAAGAACAGCTCCCACACCTAACTCAGAAGCATCTGTCTGGACAATGAACTCTTTGGAGTAGTCTGGACTTTTCAGAATAGGTGCACTGCACATGGCCTGCTTCAGGTCATCAAATGCTTTTTGACAGCTTACTGTCCACTGAACTTTCTTTGGCATCTTCTTGGAGGTCAAGTCATTAAGTGGTGTCACTATGGACCCATAGTTCTTAACAAACTTTCTGTAGTACCCAGTCAGGCCCAAGAAAGCTCTGACCTGAGTCTGGGTAGTTGGAGGAGCCCAGTCCTTTATGGTCTGGATCTTGCTCTCCAGTGGTTGAACCTGACCCCCACCAACTAGGTGGCCCAGGTATACAACCTTGCTCTGCCCTATCTGGCACTTAGTGGCCTTGATAGTGAGGCCTGCCTTTTGCAGGGCCTCTAAAACATTCCTCAGGTGGACCAGGTGATCCTCCCAGGTGGAGCTAAAGACAGCAATATCATCAAGATAAGCTGCACAATAATCATCCAACCCAGTAAGGACTTGATTCACCAGCCTTTGGAAAGTGGCAGGTGCATTCTTCAAACCAAAGGGCATTACCACAAATTGATAATGTCCTCCTGGGGTCGAGAAAGCAGTTTTGGCCTTTGCACTCTCAGCTAGTCTGATTTGCCAGTAGCCTGCTGTTAGGTCAAATGTGCTCAAAAACTTAGCAGCTGCCAGTCTGTCAATGAGCTCATCTGCCCTAGGTATTGGGTGGGCATCTGTCCTAGTGACAGCATTGAGACCTCTGTAATCCACACAAAACCTCATCTCTCTCTTACCATCTTGGGTGTGAGGTTTTGGCACAAGGACTACAGGACTAGCCCAAGGGCTCTCTGAAGGTTCAATGACTCCCAGCTCCAACATCTTTTGTACCTCAACTTTTATGCAGTCCCTGACATGGTCAGGTTGCCTGTAGATTTTACTCTTCACAGGCAGACTGTCACCAGTGTCCACCTCATGGGTGCACCAGTTTGTCTGACTTGGGGTCAGAGAGAACATATGTCTGTAGGCTTGCAGAACTTGTCTGCAGTCCTGTTGCTGATGGACAGTGAGGCTGTCAGAAAAGACCACACCATCAACTGAGCCATCATCAGGGTTCTGAGTCAACAGGTCTGGGAGAGGGTCACTCTCTTCCTCCTGCCCCTCATCTGTAGCCATGAGTAGCCCCATGTCTGCCCTGTCAACATATGCCTTCAATCTGTTGACATGAAGCACCCTGTGGGGGCTTCTGGGAGTCCCAAGGTCCACCAAGTAGGTGACTTCTCCCTTTTTCTCAACAATAGTGTGGGGTCCAGACCATTTGTCTTGGAGTGCTGCTGGGGCCACTGGCTCCAACACCCACACTTTCTGTCCTGGCTGGTAAACAGTCAGTACAGCCTTTTGGTCATGCCAAGCTTTTTGGAGTTCTTGGCTTGCCTCAAGGTTTTTAGAAGCCTTCTTCATATACTCTGCCATCCTGGAGCGGAGACCAAGTACATAATCCACTATGTCTAGTTTGGGTTGTCTGAGAGGTCTCTCCCATCCTTCCTTCACCAAACACAGGGGTCCTCTTACAGGATGCCCAAACAAAAGCTCAAAAGGGCTGTAGCCAACCCCCTTTTGTGGGACCTCTCTGTAAGCAAACAGAAGGCAGGGTAAAAGGATGTCCCATCTTCGCCTAAGCTTGTCTGGTAATCCTTTTATCATTCCCTTTAGGGTCTTGTTGAATCTCTCAACAAGCCCATTGCACTGTGGGTGATAGGGTGTGGTGAACTTATAGTTAACACCACACTCCTTCCACATTGCAGTCAAGTATCCTGACATAAAGTTGGTACCTCTGTCAGAAATGACCTCCTTTGGAAAGCCCACTCTGGAGAATACTCCAAGCAGGGCCCTTGCCACAACAGGAGCTGTTGTGGTCCTCAGGGGAATTGCTTCTGGGTACCTGGTGGCATGGTCCACTATCACCAGTATGAATCTGTGCCCAGATGCTGTTTGTGGGTCCATTGGTCCTACAATATCTATGCCCACTCTTTCAAAGGGGACCCCCACCACAGGTAGTGGTATGAGGGGGGCCTTTGTGGTGCCACCTGATTTGCCACTGGCTTGGCAGGTGACACAGGAGCGACAAAACTCCTTAGTATCTTCTGACATATGGGGCCAGTGAAAGTGAGGGACAAGCCTGTCCCAAGTCTTGTTCTGGCCTAAATGTCCTGCAAGGGGAATATCATGGGCCAAGGTTAGAAGGAAGCCTCTGAACTTCAGTGGTATGACCAACCTCCTGGATGCACCAGGCTTGGGGTCTCTAGCCTCTGAGTACAGTAGCCCTTCATCCCAATACACTCTATGGGTACCTTGAGCATTCCCTGCAGCCTCAGCAGCAGCCAGCTGTCTGAGGGGTTCAAGAGAGGGGCAGTCTAATTGAGCCTGCCTCAGATCTGCCCTGGAAGGTCCCCCTGTCCCAAGAAACTCAACCTGATCAGGTTCAAGTTCTTCTAGGACAGTTCCTTCAGGGCTCTCAGAATCATCCTCCTGGGAGGGCTGATCCACCACCTGAGGCAGGGGGGAAGGCACAGCCTTAACCCTACTGCTCTTTCTCTTGGGTTGTGACTGGTCCATAGTTTCAGGATCCAGCACTTGTTCAGTGTTGCACTTTTTGGCCTGTGACCTGGTCACAGCAAGGACATGTGCATCTATCCCCAGCATTTCTGCATGGGTCCTATACTCCACTTCAGACCAAACTGAAGTTTCAAGATCATTGCCCAGTAAACACTCTACAGGAAGGTCTGAACTAACAACAACTTTCTTGAGGCCAGTTACCCCTCCCCAGGAGAAGTTAACAATAGCCACACTATGGGAGGTAGTGGCATTGCTAGCGTTGGTCACTAGGTAATTCTCACCTAGTATGATCTGTCCAGGGTCCACAAAAGCAGGTGTCACCATTGTGACACTAGCTCCAGTGTCCCTGTAGGCCTGAGCCATTCTATGGTTGATAAAAGGTGTCTGTCTGTACTTGCCCAGGTTACTGGGGCCTACAGTAGAGGACAAAGCTAAGTCCCCATCACAGATCAGAACAGCCTGAGTAGGTACTCTGACTAGGCCAGAATCCTCCTCAGTTCCCAGGGTTAACCCTACTACACCCTTTTGCTGGGAACCACCACTTACAGCTGAACTAGGGGGTACAGTTGCCTTAGGGGCAATGGTGGCTGGGGGCTTGTCCTTTTTGGTGCACTCACTAAACCAATGTGAGTTGGACTTACAATAGTTGCACCATGGTTTCTTTTGGCCATCTTTCTTCTTATCCTTTTTGGAACCACCCTCCCCCTGAGCCTTTTGGGGGCCTGGTGAAGACTTCTGGTCTTTTTGTTTCTGCTCATTACCCTTCTGGTCTGCCTTTTTCTGATCACCGCCCTGGTTCTGTTTTTTCTGCTTAACTCTAGTCCTGACCCATCTATCTGCCTTCTTTCCCAATTCTTGGGGAGAAGTCAGATCAGAATCAATCAGGTGTTGATGCAATAGCTGGTTTTGACAGTTGTTAAGTATTTGCTCTCTCATGATCAAATTATACAATCCTGTATAGTCCTTAACCTTACTTCCCATTAGCCAGCCTTCCAGAGCCTTAGTGGCACAATCTACAAAGTCAGTCCAGTCCTGAGTCTGTGTCTTCTGGGTATCCCTGAACAACAACCTGTATTGTTCAGTGGTTAGGCCAAACCCATCAATCAGAGCACTCTTCAGGACAGTGTAATTATCTGCATCCTCATCACTAACTGTGAGGAGCTTGTCTCTTCCTTTCTCAGAGAAGGAGAGCCACAAGATAGCTGCCCACTGACTTTGGGGTACCTGCTGTACTTTGCAAGCTCTCTCCAAAGCAGTTATCCATTTGTGGATGTCATCCCCACACTTGTAGGGAGGGACAATCTTGCTCAGGTTTCTATTATCATAGTGCCTGTCTCTATCTCTAGGAATGTTGCTGCCACCAGTGGGTTCTAACCCACTTAACTTTTGCTCTCTAGCCAGAGCAAGCTTCTCTTTGGCAAGGGCAAGTTCTTCCCTCTGAATCCTCAGATTAGCCTCCCTCATTCTGGCTGCATGCTCCTTTCTCTCAGGTGAAGTCATTCCCCTGTGAGAGGAAGCATTAGAGATGCTAGAGACATGGGAGTGGATGGATTCCCTTGAAGGGGATCTGTCCCTCCTGCTTCTCTGTGAATGCCTACTTGGGGGTCTGTATGGGGGGACCCCATGCAAACTCCCATGTAAACTTAGGTTAGCCTGGCTAAGTCTCCTTACTTGGCTCTGGCTGTCTACCTCCCCATCTGAAGCCCCATCTGACTCCTCTGTGGTGGGTAGACCCTCCTCTGTGCCTAGGGCACCTGCCTGAGATGCCCTATGAGCATCATACTCCTCTAGGAGTTGTCTTAACTGAAGGAGGGTAGGGTTTGCACCCTGTTTTATTCCTCTGGAGGTACACAAGTGTCTCATCTCCTGGAATGTTAAGGTATCATATCTAGAGGGGATCTTTTGCAGACCTGATCCTCCTGAGAGAGCATCTACTTGATCTACTCTCAGAGACATGATCTAGTGAGGGTGTGGTGTGTGCACCTACCTACACTAGTTGTATCTACTAAACCTCTCTAGTAGTTGTAGTCAGGGTGTGTTACTCCCTTCAACCTACAACTACAAAGTCCAGTAGGACTTAAGTATAATAATCTATGTTATATGTACCTAGACAATATCTGTGTGATCTTTCAATTTAGTATCTCAAGATTACAATGGTATTACAACAGCAAGCTCAGATCCCAACCGCTGCTCACCAATGTGAGAAGTTGGCCTGATGTATGATGTCACTAGTTATAGTGTACACCTTATATCAGTCCAAATACCCTTATGGTGATTGGTTGTAAAGTCAACCTTATAGACCAGCTATCCTAGTGGTAGCATGGACAAGAGCAGTCTTAGGCTAAACTCTGAATGGCATGTGAAGCCAGCTGTGATACCATATATAATCCCTTGAATACCAAATGAAAGGACACCACAACAGATATATATATAAAATAAAGTGTATTTATTCTAAGCAAACCCTCAGCACTATTTATGAGATTAGAGGTAAGTACAACACAGTCTTATTAATGCATACAGTAAGTCACACAGGTAAGTAATACAGTTAGGCCCTAGGGGCCACGCAAACCATATACTAAGTAAGTGGTATAAGAACCACTGTCACGGAAATAGAATAGGCCTAGGCCTAGGGAATCGCTGGGGCTACACTACACTAGCGTTAGTTAGGAAGTGGGAGGCCCACGGGATTCGTGTGCAGAGTGGAAACACTCACGCGTAATGCGTAAAAGTCAATAGCAATAGTACAGTTTAGAAAACGGTAGATTTAGGACACTTCCGGAGTAGCTAGGAAGTTGAGACTTGAAAACTAGACACTAGGATAGTCACTATCCTGATGAGCACCGGAGTACCCAAGTTACCTAGCCCACAGGCTGCGGGTGCATAGGGGTGAAGATGCGTCGTTTTCGTCGTCGACTCCTATGGATGCCTGAAGAAAGATGCTGACAGGCAGTCAGTGAAGAGTGTCCGGTGGATCCCAAGGCTGGGATCAAGAAGAGAAGAAACCTGCAAGCAGAAGGGACAGAGTCAAGGTCACTAGCCAGTGACCACGTGGAACCAGGAAGGAACCAGGCGATGTCGTGAAGAGTTGCAGGTGAAGGTGAAGCTTGTCGCTGCAGCCAGGAGGACCAGGAAGCGTCGAGGGCGACCAGGACCAGGAGGTGAGCTGTCCCACGAAGGCTCTTGCTGTCGGCGGCGTCGAAGTTGGACTAGGACTCACCAAGCCTTGGCAAGCGGAACCCACGAAGAACGAAGGACTTGCTTCTGGTGCAGACCAGGAAGGTCTGGGGTGCTTCTTCTTTGCAGAGAAGCGGGAGCCAGTCTGGAGGAGCCAAACCAGCGCAGAAGATTTCAGGGTGCGTCGTCACAGAGGCCACTAGCCAGCGGGCAAGCAACCGGACAGACGCAGCAAGCAGGAAAATGCTGAAGGGCCCCACGCAGGACTCGTGGAGTGTGGGGGGCTGATCTTCGGTGCAGATGGTGCTTGGGGTTGGGGCTTCTCAATCCCCGGTGCACAACTTCGAGGGTACCTCAGAAGCTGCGCTGTAAGTTACTAGCCACTTTTCCCAGGTAGCCGGTCCCACGTCGCTCGTCGCCTCCACGGATCTCAGCTCTGCTGCAGATGTGGATGAGGGTCGGAGAAGTCTGGAAGTCAAGGCTCTGGCCGGGCTCTGCAGTCGGTTCCTCGTAGAACGGTCACAAAGCAAAGAGTAGTCTCTTGATGGTGCCTGTTTGCACAGGGTAGCCACTCCTTGGCTACAAGGGAGATTCTTCAGTCTTCTTCTTTCGTCGAATGTCGAAGGTCCAGAGTTTCTGTTCAGTTTTGCAGGTTCAGGATAATCTAAAGTCTTGAGGCCCAACTCCCACTCTTATACTAATCTGGGGGGCTGGGATACCTGCTAGGTCACGCCTTATGGGTGGGACCTGGGAGGGGGTGGTTACACCCACTTCCCTTTGTCCAGTTTCGCGCCAGAGCTGGGGCTGGAGTGCCCCAGCGCCGGTTTGAACTGGACTATGCAAGGAACACCTTGTGTGCCCCAGGCATTTCTCATTCCTTTCAGCCCACCCTGCCCCAATACACTAAAGGCTGTCTGGGGAGGTGCTAGCACCTCCCCAAGCAGGAAACCTATTGTCCAGGCCTCCCTGGCTGGGATCACTCCCAGCTGCAGGAGGTCAGACTTGTGTCGTGGCAGCAGCATCCATTTTGTGATGCTGAGGCTTTGGTCAGAGGCTAACAGTTGAAGTATGATTTTAACATGTCTTTCCCTCTAGAAGGGGGGAATAATATTCTCATGTCCAGAAATGGCATGGGGGTATTATTCCCTAGTGTTAGACACCTTACACGACATGTTTTGATAAAGCCAAACCATAGTTACCATAACCATCTAAGATTATAAGGCACTTTAAGAGTATATGGTAGGCTATATCATAGAACAGCTATAAGGACAAGGTTCCGAAAGCTGCAGACAGGCTCAGCTCATGCTAGAGCACCATCTCACATGTTACCAAGCACTCTGCCTCCAGGATTGTCAAGGCCTGCCATAGGAGTGACTAATAGGTACACATGTGTCTATATGTAAGTTAGGTATAGGAATACTACACCTAAGCAAGGGGTGATTACACGACCTTGCCCCAGCTGAGTGATCAGCCAGTTGTGTCAAAATGGAAGGCCAGGCCAGGGGTGGCATAATACATGCTGCAGCCCCTGGTAGGCCTAGGGTACACCTATGCCCTGGGTACCTAGGGTACACTGTACAGGGGCCAATAAGGTGATCCTATGCAAATGGGTTATGCACCTAAAGTACATAGTATTAATTTAGAGAGAGAACAGCAGGGCTGTGGGTCTGATTAGCAGGCCCACAGCCACATCTAAGTCGAAAACCAGTAAAGCAAAAGCAAAAAGTGGGGGTGAACATAGAAAGCAGACCCTACTCTCCTACAGGACGTTAATGATTTTTTTAAACTGCGGTAAAGCCAGAGATGACCATTTTATTCTGTTAAACATGAGACACAAAACTCTCCCCTCCCTGATGTAATATATAAAACGTAAAATGTTTGTGATATAGCTGATGTGCTAAAATAACATTCCAAAGATGAACTGGTGTAGGGCTTTACATTCCTTTATGTTGCCCAGTAGCTGGCAGGCCCAAGAGCTGTTTTTAAAATCGAAGCACCACAAACGTACACAATTTTTTCATAGCAGACAGAAAATGCAGGTTAATTGTCGAGTTAAAATACATACAGGATGGTAGACTTCCAGTGCAGTGAAATGGCACACCTGTTTGATCCCTCGAGGCAAGTTTGAGTAGTCTGTGGATGCAGAGGGGGAAGGGATGTACGAGGGTGTCACTGGACTATGTAGTAAATATATTCTTACTTCGCATACTTAAATCAAGAAAGACAAAATGCAATCAGAAAAAAACGACAACATAAAGAAATGTATGACAAAACTTATTTAAAAAAGCAACCAAGTCTGTTCTAAAGTACGTGCAACTAAAACAAAATGAAAAAGCAACAGAAATGAAATCACAATGGAAAACTTTGCATTTTTTCAAATGAGGATGCATGAACGCTGAGAAAGGGAAAAAGGGCAAGATCAACCACCTACAAAGAAAGGGAAACCCAAAACCTTTTGAAGCAAATTAGGACACGCCAAGTTTAAATGCAGGAGCACACAAGTCCTTTGATGGTCAGGGAAAAAAACTGAATAAGATCAGGTGCTTCAGAGGAAGATAAATTCCATATACAAAGTTTGTTGTACGGTAACTCAACGTGATTAGGAAAATGTCAGAGTAGAAGTGTATAAAGAACTCCGACTTCGTACCAAAATTACCCTAAAAAAATACTGAAACATGAGCACTATGAAACTCTGGTGGCGCCAAAGAATGGAAAATATGGAACAGTTTGCAACAGATCCACAAATGCAGGCTAAAAACAGCTCAATGGAGAGGGGAAACCTTGTCAACTAAAAAACACAAAAAAAAAGGATAGAGTTTAAACAGGAATGCAGTGTATGCAAAATAACTCAAGATGTGAAACGGATGAAACATGAATGCAAGGGCTCAAAATCACAATCAACCCCCCCCCCCCCTCCAAAGAACATTATTATTTGGAGTGGCTTTTGGCATAATGTTATAAATTGTACTCACTTAAATACCCCCAAAAAAATATTTCGAAAACACAAAAACAGACAGAACTCCAATGCAAAATGGTGAGTTTCTGCTAGGCAACTACAGTGAAAGAAGGCCCTTTTTTATACTTTGAAGTATTGTCTAGGATAGCTAGGACAGACATGATGTTACTTCCACCCTTTGCAAGTTGGACTTTAAAAATATGACTGCAGCCCACAAGGTTCTGAGTTTTAACATTTGCACTGTCTCCCCAGAAGTGTACAGAAGTGACCGGAGCCTTGCAGCAGAATGTGTGCATTGTAGTTACCAGACAGCCCAAGTGCTCTAGAACCAGCAGAATCTACCCTCCGACACTCTACAAAAAGGGGTGAGCGGGAGCCACCAAAGGGCCTGGTGCCAGTGGCTGAACCTGGCATTTTTGGGTGATGGTCAGGGCACTGAAACGTTGGGTAGGCCCAACCTTCAGTAAAATATTGCCCCTCTGGGCCAGCCTTGTTCCCCATGAGCAGTTGGCTCATTCAAAGAATTATTAGCCCCCTGGGCCTGTCGTGTGCTCGTCGGAGGCAGGCCCCTGCATTAAAATCTTGCCCTGCCCCTTGGCCCATCCCATCCCCAGTGGGAGGCAGGCCCCTGCGTTATTTTACTGGCCCCCCGAGGGCTGCCCTATGGGCACAATTGTTTTTTTTACCACCATAGGCCAGAGGGGCACGATTTTGATTATATTTGCCCCCCTTGACTAGGCCCATGCACCCTTACATTTTCTCGCCCAGGTCACCTAAGGCCCCGGACGAGGAAATGGAAGCACAGACAAGCAGCAGAAAACAGATGCGCATTGCTGCATCAGGCCGGGAAAACCTAAGTAATCATCTTTTCGGTATTCCGGTCTCAGACGTGCAGTCTTTTCTCCCCTCCAGCTACAGAAGAGTCCAGGGTGCAGCCAGGAAGGTTCTCCAGGTTGTGGCAGGCGGTGGAGTCTGCGGCCCTCCAAAAGAATACAAAACCGCAGGCAGGCAGGTGAGGAGTAAGTAAACAAAGAACACCTCACCTGCCTGCTGCTGAGACCCCTCCTTTTATTGGCCCAGTGTTGAGCGCTTGTCCAATACAGGGGATTTTGGTAGAAAGCGCAGATATGTTAAAAAACAAGTCATTTAGAGTTTTTTTTAAAGTACATCACTAAATCATAGAGGGTCTGAATGACTATGCTCCCCAATATAATCATGCCCTGTGGGATACATTGGCCCAAACTCTGCCTGTGACCCTAATAAAAGCTATTCAAGAGGCCCGCGACTGGATCTGCTCCTTCCTCTCCGGCAGAACGCAGCGGGTCAGACTCCCCCCTTTCATCTCGGACCATAAACCTAACACTTGCAGAGTCCCCCAGGGGTCCTCCCTCAGCCCTACGCTCTTCAACGTCTACATGGCTCACATCGCCCCCATCGTCAAAACCTACGGACTCAACATTGTGTCATATGCAGACGACACCCAACTCATCCTCTCCCTATCCAACGAACCCAACACCGCCAGACATAACTTTCGAGAAGGCATGGAAGCCGTCGCCAAATGGATGAAAAACAGCTGCCTACAACTAAACACCAACAAAACGGAAGTACTCATCATGGGCCCAAACCTAGACGCCTGGAACGACACCTGGTGGCCCTCCGCCCTCGGAAGCCCGCCCACCCCCACGGACCACGCACGCAACCTGGGAATCATTCTGGACTCAGAGCTCAAAATGGACCGCCAGAACAACTCTGTCTCGTCCTCCTGCTTCCACACCCTCCGGCTCCTATGTAAAACCTTCAAATGGATCCCCCTCGAACACAGAAAGACCGTCACTCACGCCCTGGTCACCAACAGGCTCGACAACGGCAATGCACTCTATGCCGTAAAAAACAAAAACCTCACCAGCACGCTACAGAACATCCAAAACGCCACCACAAGACTGGTTCTCAACCTGCCAAGACACTGCCACATCTCCCAGCACCTGCGCACACTCCACTGGCTTCCCATCAAAGCTAGACTCACCTTCAAGATGCTAACCCACGCTCACAAGGCCCGCCACGATACCGGACCAGCATACCTGAATAGCAGACTCAAATTTCATGCACCCTAAAAGACCCTACGATCAGCCCAGCTCTCCTACACCGTGGTCCCCCGCACCAGAAAGACCAGATCGGGAGGCCGCTCCTTCTCCTTCCGCACGGCCAGAGCCTGGAACGACCTTCAGTCCACCTCAGACAGATAACATCGCTCCCCATCTTCACAAGAAACCTCAAAACCTGGCTCTTCGACAGACCCCCTCCTTGATGAACTGGAACCTGCGAACCCCCCACACATCCCCCAGCACCTTGAGACCCTTACGGGTGAGTAGTCGCACTTAGCAAACACCTGATTTGATTTCATTTGAAGATGGACGTGCTGCTGCAAAGTTTGTAATTCGTTGTGGCTTGGACATGGTTGACTGCTTGGGTAAGGCGTTAGGCACGAGTGTGGCACTTCAGTGCATCACCTGGATTAGGTATATAGGCTTCTCTGAAGACATCTAAGCATCTTTAATGGACCTGCCGTTCAATGGCTGTCGTCTTTTAAACAAGAAAGAGGACTAAGCCCTAGACAGATTTAAAGAAAGCAGAGCCACAGCACATTTCTTGGGCCTGTTTGCCTCCGCCAAGCAATTTCATAGAAAATGTTGTCATCTCAGTGGATGGTGCCAATGCTAGACCCCTCTGCAAACTCAACAGGTATCCTAGTTCTTTCATGGACATGGCGCACAAAGACAATGTCCACGACATCAGGGACAACACGCCACTGAGTCACCTGCTGCCACAGCGGGTGCAGCCACAAAACCTCTTTATTGTGTCCTTCCTGACACAGAGTCACTGTGTTGGATTCAGAATCTAACATTTTGTCCAGCAACTGAGATTGTGCCAGCGACAGACTCCTCTCCTTACTCAACCCAGATTTAACCGAGGTGGCGGACGCATCACCTCCGGGTTGGGGAGGCCATATAGGAGAGGTGCAGATTAGAAGACCCTCATCACAGGCCTGACTCCACATCAATCTGTTGGGAGTAGCAAACATTTTGCTTGGTGCTCATGGCATTCCTGCCCACCAACAGAGGAGGGCTGGTGTAGCTTCTCCCGGACAACATAGTCAGTTACGAGGATCTCATCAGGACGTATCAGACTCGAACTTGTTTGACAGCGAGCAGAGGATTCACTGGCTTCAGGTGTTTGGTCAAGCGAACGGGGGGTTGGAACTGATTCGTTGAATTTGACTTCCTCCTGGGAATGCTGGCCTGTGATCCAGAAGATCCCTTACTGAGGAGTATTGAATACAGTGTGAGCAGTATACAGGAGAGGTGGCAATCTACTGTACTGATGAGACCATGATAATTAAATGATTAACTGGAATGGTTGAAACATCAACTATACAGGGACTGTTTCACATGAACTATGACTTCTAAGAATCAGCTTTGCTTAACTTGTATTGTACAAAAGTAATTTTCAGTCCTGTTTCTGTGTATATGTGGATCAGATTGTCCTATCATCATATCACTTTCAGATTGAGCACTGCACCGTCATCACTCACAAATGTATATATACACCTGCTGCTGAGAATACAATGAGTTATTAGAAATTAAAAGGTCTCGTCTAAATTCGACTCATGATACAAATGGTGAATTAACATCTGCCCAGGGCCTGCATATGTGATACAGGCTAGTGAGATAATGAAACCCTCGGACCCCTGTGTTGATTCTCATGGGTAGTGCTTATATGCGGCTCCGATCGTCACTTCTGGAGCAGAAGGACGTCGACACTGAGCTGATCAAAGTCATCTACGAAGGTGCAGCAATACTGCTTTCAACTTTCAGGATTCAGTCTGGCGTCTGGGGAATATTCACCAGGTGAGAAATCTGCAGGTAAAGGAGTATCCACCAGAAAGAGCGTTATCAAACGTAACTTGTTGTTACGTTTTACTGCTGTTGTATCTTATGATGAAAATTCTATATTCAATAATGTTAACAAAATGTAAAAAACACTGCACCCAATATATTTTAGTCATATGTTAACAAACAAAGGTGAGTAGAAACCTTTGGGGTTGAAAACATTTAATACATTCATGTTCTGAATTTTGTTGCAATTTGTTGATTTTTTTTCAAGCACTAACATTTCTGAGTCGAGTAGAGACCTTGAGAGTATTGTAACTTTCCGATACTTAAATTACGGATTTTGTGGCACTTCGTTGATTTTTTCAAACCCTGCTATTTCTCCGAGGTTGCATGTGGGCAGGCTAAGTTAACCTGCAAGATTTTCTTGATTAATCCTATTGCAACTACAATGCTCGCTCTTTATGGCAAGTGAGGTTGCGTTAGAAGCTGTTCTGCAACTCAGATCTGGGTTCCTATTCACCTGGTGTGGATGCATTTTTAGTGAGACTTACTTTTCTGGCATTCAGAGTATGTATAAGGCTTTAGTCCAGAGTAAATTCTATCATGTGGAGTGAGACTGAATTGGATACTAAACCTTATCTGACATTCAGAACATTCATCAGGTTTTTTCCCCATGTGAGTTTGTTCATGTCAAGTGAGAAGTAATTTGTAACCACAGGTTTACTTGCATTTCGGGGACTCATAAGGATTATCCCCAGTGTGGATTCTCTCATGTTACATAAGACTGGCTTTCAGATAGAAGCTTTTCTGGCATTCAGAGCAATGAAAACATTTTTCCCCCACTGTGGAGTCTCTGATGAAGAATGAGACAGCTTTTCTGAATGAATCTTTTCTGGCAGTCAGAACACTCATAAGGGTTTACCTCAGTGTGGAGTCCCTGATGGTTAGAGAGGTATTTCTGTCATTCACTTTTCCCTGTGTCTGTTTGCTCATATAGAGTGAGATTGTGTTTCAAATTGAAGTTTTTCTGGCATTCAGGGCACTGATGATTATTTCAGATTGTGTGTGTTTTCTTATGGTGCTTGTAACAATCTCAACTCTCAATCTTGTCTGTCTTTCAGAGCACTGTTAAGGTTTTTCCCCAGTGTGGATTCTCACATGTTCAGTAAAAGATTTATGACTGAAACGTTTTTGGCATTAAGAGCACTGAAAAGGTTTCTCCCCAGTGTGGGTTCTTGCATGTTTAGTGAGACCGCTTTTGTCACTGAAACATTTCTGGCATTCCGTGCACTGATAAGGTTTTTCCCCAGTGTGGGGTCCTGTAGGCTGAGTGAGACTTCTTTGGACACTGACACATTTGTGGCATACAGAGCACTGATATGTCTTTTCAGCCAGTGTGGGTTCTTGTATGTTGAGTGAAACTTTTTTTTCCACTGAAGCATTTCTCGCATTCAGAGCATTGATAAGGTTTTTTCCGAGCGTGGGTTCTTGTGTGCTGAGTGAGACTGCTTTGGGTACTGAAATATTTTTGGCATTCAGAGCACTGGTAAGGTTTTTCCCCAGTGTGGGTTCTTGTATGCTGAATGAGAGTGCCTTTTTCACTGAAACATCTCTGGCATTCAGAGCACTGGTAAGGTTTTTCCCCGGTGTGGATTCTTGTATGCTTAGTGAGTCTGCTTTTGTCACTGAAACATTTCTGGCATTCAGAGCACTGAAAAGGTTTTTCCCCAGTGTGGGTCCTTGTATGCTGAGTGAGACCGCTTTGGTCACGGAAATATTTCAGGCATTCAGAGCACTGATATGGTTTTTCTCCAGTGTGGGTTCTTGTATGCAGGGCGAGACTTCTTTTTTCACTAAAACATTTCTGGCATTCAGAGCACTGATAAGGTTTTTCCCCAGTGTGGGTTACTGCATGTCGAGAAAGACTCTGTTTAGTACGAAACCTTTGCTGGCATTCAGGGCACTGATAAGGCTTTTCCCCAGTATGGATTCTCAGATGTGCAGTTAGAAGAAAATTACGTTTGAAATTCTTTTGGCATTCAGAGCACTGATAAGGTTTTTCCCTAGAGTGGATTATTGCATGTCGGAAAAGACTCTGTTTGATATAAAACCTTTGCTGGCATTCGGAGCACTGATAAGGTTTTTCCCCAGTGTGGATTCTCAAATGCTCAGTGAGATAAGATTTACGGCTGAAACTTTTAGGGCATTCAGAGCACTGAGAGAGTTTTTCCCTAGTGTGCATTCTCACATGTTCAGTGAGGTGAGATTTTCAGCTAAATATTTTTGGGCACTGATATAATTTTTCCCTAGTTTGGGTTATTTGGCGATGAGCAAAGCTGGTGTAAACACTGATTTAGTTCTCGCAGTCCATGTTTTTATAATATTTATTTCTAGAGTTAATGCTCCAAGTTTGGTTTTCTCTTGCTTGTATGCCATGGTAAGAGTGAACCAGAATCTAGAGTCAGGGCTTGTTTAGATAATGTTCTGCATTAATCTCTAAAAGAAATTGTATATAATCTTCTTAACACTTAAATTGAGCAAAATATATCTGGAAGCAGTCCTTTAACACCAGCCAAAATGTTTTTCGCGGATATTGGGCTTTAGGATATGGCCTGTCCGGCAGCAACTTATTTTGTAACTGAAGTTTTTCTCACATTCATTTGTTAGGTTCTTAACAAAGCAGTGATAAGGTATTAGTCAGATATTTACTGATTAAATGTTAAGTACCTTTTTGCACTGACATATTGGTGGTAACTAAGGACATTAGAACATGCACAGTAGTATTGTCGATCATCAGTCGCAGAACATCAGTTCCTGTTAACCTTCCTATGTTTGGTGCCAAGTTTCAAGTTCTGATGACGGGGATCTATTTACATTAGATATAGCACCACGGTGTTCACTTAATTCGTTTTTATATTTAACAGTTTTACACATCACTCCTGCACAACAGATAATGTTGAGGCAATTCACATAGAATTATAGAACAGTACACAATAAAAAGGAAATATAGATTTGAGATGGTCATGAACAAAAATAAAGTGGTGAATTTTTAAGGGTTTTGTTAAAGTGAGGAGAGTTGGTCGAGGTGTTCTATCCAGAGACAGAAAGTCTCAAAGTTGCGCCACTAGTTACAACTGGTTGTTGAGCAAGGGTGATTTTTAATCCCTGTGCTTTTGGCTGTTGGATGTGTCAGCTTGAGAGTCTTCTTTCAGTGTCTTTTATTTGATGGTCTGCAGAAGAAACCTTTTGTTATAACTTTCTTTTATCCAGCGCGTGCTTCCTCTCTGGAATTGGATGAGTCTTTAGATGAACGTTATTCTGTCATGCTGAGACAATTTGTCATTCTGGTAATATTTCAGATGAGGATGCTGAAGTGACTGGTCTTTCTACATTATTTCTGATGCTGTGTGCTCTGATATGGTTCTGCTCTGGGTTACTGAAACACAAAGTTGGAAAATTCACTTACAGGAACAGTACTTTTATCAGCTTAAAAGTTCCTCACCACACCTGGATTTTGGAAACGGTTTAAAAAAACAATCCTTCTTATGGCATTGACATTCAGTTGCCTGGTGCTAAATCTTGCTTTCTTCGTTCATAATTTCAATCACCTGTAGTATTAAAATAAAATAGTTAATATGTGTAAATTTGCAAAAATATTCACAAGCCAAATCAATGTAGAATTTTGAAAAATTTGCGCTAGTTTTCCAACACAGCAGAGAGTAGCATGGTAACCTGAGAGGATTTGTAAAATTTTCAACATTTTAATAAGCTCACAAAGGTTATATGTACCCTAGAGTCGTAAAGTCATATGGGCTGGCACAAAACAGATATATAGAAATACCATTAATTCATTTGTAATGTAGATTTCTGGGACGGGAATGTCCCCTCCATGGACAACAGGCGGTTTCCCCTGCCCTGAGTTACCCACTACTTGTATCTGGTATTCGAGCTTTTGATTTATGGCCCCAGCTTCACGCTGATTTATTGTGTGTTGTGAGGCCTATGCCTAGACCTATCCCTCAACTATGGCCCCGATTACGAATCAAGCGCAATGAAATTAAGGTGTACTTTCATGTGTTCATTTTATTCCACTGGATTATCAGTTGTGAGGTATTTCTGCACCTGGATTTACCGGGTGCAGAAAAACAGGAAACAACTTTTTTGCAGACAGAAAAATTAGACGGAAAATCTGCACAAGACTTTGGCTGCAGCAGAAGCAGCCAAGACTTATGCTGTTTTATTTACTAACAGGGGGAACACACAATGCTTTGCCCTTTTAGAACTGCCAAGTGTCGAAATCCCTGTCTGAGGTTACACCTGTGGTCCAGCCGGCCACAGTGTGGGCTCAATTGCTGATGGGGGAGGGTCCAGAGGGGCTGCTCTTACCGACAGGCCAGGTGTGACTGCTACCTTGAGACTGCTGATCTTCAGGCAACTGCAATGAAAAGATAGAGTGGGGGCCCTACTGAATGCAGCCATGCACCCAGGACGAAAGAGCTCGACAAAAGCCTGCTGGTGGGCCACTGCTCTCTAGAGTGTGCAGGCGTGTCCTTTGAGTGCTGGGCAGCTGGAAAGTTACCCTGACAGGACTGACTCATCCTGTGAAGGGGTTAAATACTTAGGACTGAGCGCACATACGCATTGGGGTGAATGAACTGCACCTATATTCATGCTACTCCTAAAATCCACTAGAGGAGAAGAGGGGATCAGAACCGGGAGAAGGAACCTGATAATAGGGGGAGAGGGATAGACATGAGTAAGAGCAGCATCTGCCAACTTAACAGGACAGAGACATTGACTTGTTTCTGATTAATCTAGTATTGGGTGCAACTGAGTGAGTAAAGTAAATTTTCTTAGCAAGATAAGCAGTGTGCTGAACATTCATGCTATTGAGCCTGTTGGTTTGTTGTTGAGCGCTGAGTTCGAGCAGCCAACATTACCAAGCTGAGAATCCTGAGACTGCTCGCCCTCACTAACTTGAACACAAACCCTAGCAAGAGACTTTTATTACAGCCTATATTTTTTTTCCCTGTATGACATGATTTAACATAACCAGTAACTTGTTCAGCGGACTTTGGAGAAATAAACAAATGCAGCATACACAGCTATTTTTTTTAAAAAGTCAGAATTAAGGTAAGGGACACAGCAGCGTCTTATCATATACAATAAATCAAATACAGACAGCATTCTAATTATCTCTTTCTCTTTTCTTCACACCTCTATTTATCAATTATCAAGTCTCTGGGTATGCTTTTAAGTCCAACGGGCCGCCCACCTTGTTTAAAGATTTCTGCTGGCCTTTCGGTGCTCTCCGTACCTTCAGCGGAGACACAGCCCTTGTGCCTCATCTGAAGGCATGGATAGATTGGTTAGTGGCTGCCATGTTTCAGGTGGCAATTACAAATCTCGGAGAAGTTGAAGCAAACGTACTTCAAACTCGGGTGCACTGCAGTGCCAAATGCGTATCAAAAATACACCAATTTCATTCAAGTTTAGTCCTTTTATTGTAAATGATCCAAAATGTTCTTTCAATTATCCTTGTTACATGGTAGACTGAAAAAGTATGAATAGCTTCTACACGGCAGTTGTGCTCATGCTTCTTACTGTCGCATGCCCCATACTTTAAACAAATCCTTAGTGGTTCTCCTTTGTCCCAATGCATTTCGGGCTTATGTACTAGCCCTTCTTCAGGGGTTCACTATAGGTTTAGAGAAACATTATCATTAGGTAGTGTCATGGCCCAACCATATCTTCAAGATTTGTTTGGCACGTGCACAGCTCCTTTTAAAACAGTTTAACAGATAGTGTTAACTTTTAAAATTTTTTAGAATGTTTTGTCCGTGCTTCCAGGGTGTCACTCCTCTGATGTGAGTGCCTCGAATGAATCCTAGTGTAGCAAACCCTAGGTTTAGGGTGTGTCCCCCTGGACACACCCTAAACCTAGGGTTTGCTACACTAGGATCCAACCATATCTTCAACACAACATCATTGCAAAACTCTAATCTTCTGATCACTACCTAATGATAATGTTTCTCTAAACTTATAGTGAACCCCTGAAGAAGGGCTAGTACATAAGCCCGAAATGCATTGGGACAAAGGAGAACCACTAAGGATTTGTTTAAAGTATGGGGCATGCGACAGTAAGAAGCATGAGCACATCTGCCGTGTAGAAGCTATTCATACTTTTTCAGTCTACCATGTAACAAGGATAATTGAAAGAACATTTTGGATCATTTACAATAAAAGGACTAAACTTGAATGAAATTGGTGTATTTTTGATACGCATTTGGCACTGCAGTGCACCCGAGTTTGAAGTACGTTTGCTTCAACTTCTCCGAGATTTATAATCACACGTGGTACCAGGTCAGACCATGGTCGGGTTGCACGCCAAAACCTTCGAATCTGGATAAACTTTGAAACCTTCGCCATACACGGAGTGCACTTGACTAAACTCATTTTCTTCAGGTGGCAATTAACCAACTATTGTGTTTTTCAATAACAAGCTCCCAAAGAGGGAGATTGTTTTTATAAACAAATAACTAATCACCCTCACACCCTTGGAGTTTTCTCCTGGATTAATTTTCTTCAAGGTTGTGGGGTTCATTTTTTCTGTCAGTGATAACTGGTTTTCCCGAATAAGAGAAAATACATCAGATTGCCTGATCTAAATAGGATCAGCAGTCCGATGTATAAACACTGACGGCACCCAAGTAAGGCTGGACACATAACAATCCAGCCGATTTGCTTTAGGTCAGGCAGACCATCCGTTTGTCGGACAGGATACTCCACCACGCTTGTGAAGGAGTACCCTGCTCACCAAACTCTAAATCAAGACCTTTATCTTTTCTGTGTTATGCATGTATCTCAAAGTCTGCTTCACTATGCCCATGTATGATCTACCTGTTATTGAGGCTTGTGTGTTTAGTACAGGTTTACTCTCTGGGTGTTTGTGTAGGTGTATTTAAACCCTGCGTTTTAATCTGCACTTATTATTTATGCAGTGTGTTCAGGCCCTTGTAATTATAAAAAGTGTGTTATGCACGACCAGATGTCTCTTTGTCATGACTTCTGACTAATGTTGCATAGTTAACAGCAGCATCATTGCAAAGTATTAAGAGCCTGATTTAGAGTTCGTGGTTGGGTTACTCCGTCACAAACGTGACGGATATCCTGGCCGTCGTATTACAAGTGCCATTGAATATAATATACCGCAGTCTTTTTACTATTGTTCGTCTATCTATTTTTCTTATTTAGTTATCTTTATTTTACTTTTTGCTCTTTTCTTATTGCTTTTTCTGTTTCTCTTTTTTCCTCTCTTCTTACCTTTCTTTGATTCCTTAACTTAAGAGTGCTCAGCCTCGTAAAGCATTTCATTTATTCATTTGTGTTTCATCTTTTCTGTCATCGGGATGACTGCAGAGATATCTTTACTTTTAGAATGCTACAAATTCTATGTCAGGTACAGAGGCGAGGATTCTGTTCGTCTTTCTCCACTTTAATTCATACAGCAGCCTTTAACAAACAACTACCTTCCCTAGAAAACCATTAGGGAAAGAGAAAACATCGTAACCAATCATTAAACACTCCTTATAATATAGTCCATCATCTCTGCTTATCAGTTATGTGTGTTTCATTGTCCCCTGAATTAAATTCATTGTTAAATGCTTAACTGGTGATTTTGCTGGTGTCTACATAGTGATTTTGAAGTTTTTGCTGTTGCGAGCTCTAACACTGCCTTTATTTTCATAGGCAGCCGCTGGAGCGCATCTCACCGCTCCTCACACGTCTTTCAAACTTTGACAGGGCTGCATGTGTGCAGTGCTGTGTACAGGCCACTAGAGGGCACTCATAGGAGACCGAGGCTCGTCTCACCGCACCACACGCGTCTTTCAAACTTTGACAGGGCTGCATGTGTGTGGTGCTGTGCACAGGCCACTAGAGGGCACTCATAGGAGACCGAGGCTCGTCTCACCGCTCCTCGCACATCTTTCAAACTTTGACAGGGCTGCATGTGTGTGGTGCTGAACAGTGGCCACTAGAGGGCGCTCATAGGGAACCGAGGCGCGTCTCAGCGCGCCTCACACGTCTTTCAAACTTTGACGGGGCTGCATGTGTGCGGTGCTGTGCACCGGCCACGAGAGGACGCTCGTAGGGGACGGAGGCGTATCTCAGCAGTCCTCGCTCGGCTTTCAAACTTTGACGGGGCCGCATGTGTGCGGTGCTGCACACCGGCCACTAGAGGGTGCTCATAGGTAACCGAGGTGCATCTCAGCGCTCCTTGTGTGGCTTTCAAACTTTGACTGGGCTGCATGTGTGGGGTGCTGTGTACCGGCCACAAGAGGGCGCTCGTAGGGGACCGAGGCGCGTCTCATCGCTCCTCACGCGTCTTTCAAAATTTGACGGGCTGCACGTGTGCGGTGCTGTGCACCGGCCACTAGAGGGCACTCGTAGGGGAGTGAGGCGCTTCTCAGGCTCTGCGAGCGTCGCATGCTGTTTCTGTGCGCCTTATTCAGCCTGGAAGCCTCTACGCCCTATCTGGGGTCGGTAATACACAGTGCAGTGACTGACACGCTCACGTGGTCAAGTATGCAAAATGAAGCCCATAAGTAGAATTACTATGCAGGTGTGCCTACAGACATTGGCAGAGCCTGATCACTGTGGTTTGGGGCTTGCTTCTTTAGTGGGGTAAAGATCCCTATTTGCAGGCAGCTTGTGTCCACTCTGGGCACATAAGCCCTTCTCATCCTCCTTTGGGTGTTCTGGCTAACAGAGCAGTTAAGGCCTTCCACTAACCTGTCAAACCCTCCAGCACGGCTGGGACCAGTCCAGGCTGTCTACCCTTTGAATACAGATAAGATGTGATCCCATTGTCTTGAAACCCTGACTCTCTTTACTTGCTAGGCTGCTAAGCTCCACAGAGTTTAAATCATTCGCATAGCAGAAGCTGATTATATGGAGGAGGAATCTGTTTACTTCCTGCCTTTGGACAATGAATTCTGCAAGGTAGGGGACCTCATTTCCGATTTCTGCAGTTTCTTTGGGGCCCTGGGGTAGGAGAGTCTCGGACCTTACCCATCAGCCTGTTATCCGCCCCTTGGTGTTTCACCAAGGTACTTGAACCTGAGGTGGACTTTTTCCACGTCAGGAGCGTACACTTAATTGATTACCTTTACGATATTATGCTGATCGATCAGTATCCTCATACGCTGTCAGCTCAGCTCCAGAAGACAGTGGATTTGCTGGAATGTCTGGGGTTTGTGATAAATGAAAAGAAATTCCTGTTAGTCCCTTCTCAGCAAACAACTCTTATGAGTTTCATAATCATCCTCCAAGACTCCACCCCAAGTCTTAATGCCAAGAAGATGGCAAAATGTTGGAAGACATGGCTTGGCAGTTCGGGCTGGACTGTTCCCATGAGGCACAGGGTCAAGACTGATTTGCATATGGACATGTCTGAACTGGGGTGGTGTAGTGGGCAAAAGAACGATGGATTTAACCCAGATCTCTTGACTGGGGGAGAATGTATGCATTGTCAGCATTCCGTCCATCATTTGTTTGTTGTAACGCTTTTCGCCCTAAGTGGGTTGGGTATTCCCAGACATGGGACCCGTGCTCACTACGCCACTGGAGTCAAGCTATCCTGGCTGATGACGGCTGATAGCCAGAAACCGGTCCTAGGATGCTTGATTCCGGTCCAGGGAAGACATGGCTTGGCAGTTCGGGCTGGACTGTTCCCATGAGGCACAGGGTCAAGACTGATTTGCATATGGACATGTCTGAACTGGGGTGGTGTAGTGGGCAAAAGAACGATGGATTTAACCCAGATCTCTTGACTGGGGGAGAATGTATGCATTGTCAGCATTCCGTCCATCATTTGTTTGTTGTAACGCTTTTCGCCCTAAGTGGGTTGGGTATTCCCAGACGTGGGACCCGTGCTCACTACGCCACTGGAGTCAAGCTATCCTGGCTGATGACGGCTGATAGCCAGAAACCGGTCCTAGGATGCTTGATTCCGGTCCAGGGAAGACATGGCTTGGCAGTTCGGGCTGGACTGTTCCCATGAGGCACAGGGTCAAGACTGATTTGCATATGGACATGTCTGAACTGGGGTGGTGTAGTGGGCAAAAGAACGATGGATTTAACCCAGATCTCTTGACTGGGGGAGAATGTATGCATTGTCAGCATTCCGTCCATCATTTGTTTGTTGTAACGAGCTCAGGAAAACCATAGCCCGGCCGCACACGTCCCTCCGGACCATCTGGTGGGACTGTGAGAATCCTCCATTCAGGCGATCTTCCCAGGCCCTCTTCTGAAGATACATCACCTTCAGGAAGGCTCGACTTATTCGGCAATGATTCCGCTATCGAAGGAGGCCAAAGAGGAAATGTGGAGGTGGTTGACTCATATGGAGGATTGGAATAGGAGAACCATCTTCAGTTCCTGTTTGGACATCGTGATTGAATCCGATTCCAGCAAAACCGGGAAGGGGGCCAGTTGTGGCAGTGTGCCCACAGGAGGAAAGTGATCGTCCAAAGAACAAATATAGAACATCAACTGCCTGGAACTAATGGCAGGCTCCTTTGTGGTCCAGTGTTAGACGCAGGACAAACTGAGTTGCTCGGTGCTGCTAATGGACAGCATCTCGGCAGTGAGGTACATCAACTGCTTGGGGTGCCCATGATCCAAGAGGAGCTGCCAGAAGTATTTTGGCATTACTGCCTGAAACTAAACATCTTGCTGAGTGTGGAATAGCTTCCTGGAAAATCCAGCGAAGTTGCAGACTGGAATTCCTGTCACCTTCAGGATCTCAGTACATGGCAACTACATCCGGAGGTGTGCCATATGCTTCAGAGAATATGGCGGCTTTTCTTGGTGGATCTCTTTTCCTTTAATCTCAACTGTCAACTGGTTAGGTTCTTCAGTTGGAGGCCCAATCCACAAGCGGAGGTAACGGAGGCCTTCCAGCAGGGCTGCAGTGCGAAAGAAGATACGATTTTCCCCATTTGTGATGTTGATGCGAGTGGCTATGCAAAGCCAGCGGGAGAAGGCTAACCTGGTGGTGATATGGAAATCGCAAGTCTGGTTTTCAGTGATGATGGAACTTTCTTGGGATTTTCTAATCCATCTGCCAGAGAGAGAACACATTCTGAGGGACCCACTGGGGAATCACCATCTAGTCCTTGAGGAGTAACACCTCCCCATGGCATAGAAGGTCACAGGTCTAGGTGGAAAGTCAGAGGACTTTCAAAATCTCGTCAAAGTCTTTTGTCCAAGGCTTATCTTTAGGAACACATTCTTGTTTAAAGACATTGTGAAACAAATATAAGCTCTCTTCAAAATTCCAAAAAGTGTATTACTCTAAAACGTGGAAGTGTTTCATCCCAATACATGAGATTATACCACTGCGTTCAGAGGAATTTATTAGAAGTGACAGTTTTTGATCATGAAGGACAAACATTCATACTCTCCCCTTTGATGACAATATCACTAGTGATTGAAGAGGATAGTAAGTTGTCACATGCTCCGTCTATCTGGCCTATACCATTATCATAAATGGAGCAATGCTATAGTCTATTTAAGACAAGGAAATGTTAGGATCAATGCACATCTTGAACTCGTATTTTAAGATGCTTCATATGTTATAATAAAGAAAAAGAAAGCAACATGAAATAAAACAATTGCCCAGGATCACCTAATTTGGTCAAGTGGGTAAGCCGGGACTGATTCCAGCTTTTCTTGATTCACATTGTGCAAGTCGGCATCTACTTCTCTCTCTCATTTGACATCAAACGTTAATTATTTGTCTTTAACTCTTGGTGCATGAGGTGTGAGCCTGGGTGGCAGGAAGAAGCCACACAAAAGCTTGGCTTGTTTTGGGCTCAAGGATACAAGAGAACCTTGTGCTGAGCCAGAGCCAGGCACATGGCTCGAGCGTTCACTGGTTTCTCCACCTCTATCACTTAACGGCAATCTAAGGGACAAAGACCTAGGAATCACCTGATGTGACTGTGGTCAAATAATGTGGTCAAGTAGGAGTATTAACACCACAGCACAAGTTCCCTTGCTTCGCAGTCAATAAGATTCTCACTACTTCATATTTCAGTGAGTGGACTCTGAGAATAGATGTCCTCCCCCTATGGGTGGAAGCTGCCCAGACTTTTAATAGAGTTCACAACCAGAATATTTTGGTCAAGAGGTCAAGCCAGGACTAAATGACAGTGAGGTTAGTGGCTGCCCAATTCAGTGAACTACGCACCTTGTTGGGGGAGTTTCACAAGGATTTTTAAAACACACGCTACTTTAACAGAGCTGGTTTCTAAGAATGCCAAATGTTTACAGATAAGAGACAAAAGACATAAGGAGAATGTGACGCCGAAGATTGTTTTTCATTCCAAATAAATAATCAAGTTCCTTCCTCTGTAAACTTGATTCACCAAACGTAGCAATAGCATGCAAAGAAGGCTCCAGTAGAGGGATAGCAACTGAGATACATCACAACACAGTACTGTCATATCTAGGTTTTTTCTAAACAGTAGGGGATTACTTTAAAGAGCAGTACAATATGCCCTCAATAACCACACAGGTCACAGTCCACACAATGTACATGCTTTGTTACCCCTACTTCCAACCTTACGTATACCTCAAATCCCCTGCGCGACTCTCTCCCTGCTGATGCCAATGTAGCCCTCCGACACCCCACAGACCATATTTTTGGCCCCTGGGAAAATGTTTGAGAGCGCCCATACAATAAAAAAATGCTGCAGTTGTAAATACATATCACTATTCATTTTGTGCGTTTGAAACATTTTATTGAATAATAAAACCTAATAAACATAAGCTAGTTAATAAAGCATAACTAAACATGAGCTGCCTTACATATTATAGACAAAAAGGGGTATATAAAACTCAACATATTGTAACATAGCATTCTGTAACACAGCATAGTTATGTACAGCAAAATACTTAATATCAGGCAACCTGAAAAGTTCAACTATGGAAATGTTCATGAAGAAAGGAAAGAAAAGAAAGACAGTGGGATACAGGGATTCCATTAATGTAATGCTTCCTACATATAGAAAAACAAATACTAATTGTTTTTCTTACGCAATAAAGTACAAATATTAACATACTAAGAGAAATATAGTAAACAAAAAACATTTGATATTGTAATTAAAATTCAAATAAAATATTCAGGGATGCTTTTTGACTTCATCAGCGTTATTTGACTTATGACTTATGAAACGGACAGGAATACTTTCTGGAGAGGAACCGCCTCATAGGGTTCAAAATCATATCTTTTTCTGCACTAGCAATTAAGTTATAAACTTGAATTCGATCCACTTTGTGATTAAACACCTCTCTTTCCAACAAGCATCACAGGACCACTTATTGTTATTTTCCTAATCAGTGATAATGTTTTGGATGGCAACAACAAAAAATATGTTTACAATTTTACCTCCGAAAGGAAAAACAAACCATTTCTGAATCATACGGCACAATAAAACATAAGGACATAGAAGGGCGTATTTAGGTGTAGCGTTCATTAAGGTTTGACCAGACTTGAAATCAGAATTTCTTATCTTTTCTGAATGTAAATCTCCTATGGAAAATAGTTCCAACAGACCCAGCACAAGACTGAATTAGAAGATGAGTTAATTGAAATCAGAGAATATGTGCTGATAAATAATCTATTGATGTAAACTACAGTGGTCAGGCCATGTTTGTGGATCTAAGGTATTCAGATTTTAACTCCATACTTTGTTTCATAAATTGACTGAGCATAATACTTGAAGGTCCATCTCTCAGATCAGTTCTATTAGTTTTATTTCTGATAATAGTAAATGAGATCAATGATAAATAGCTTTTAGAAGGCATGGGCGGAATTGATCCTTGGTCTAAATCTAAATTATTGTCTGCAACAGATGCCAGAACAAACAGATAAATCTAAAATAATTGGATATGTTTATTATAATGGTTTCGAGAAAACCAAGAAATGTATTGTTCCTGCTACTCAGAAAATGTATCTAAAGATTACATCCTATCTTATGTTGAAGGTCCAGAGACAGATTTAGCTACTTTTCCCTATAGAGTGACAACATTTGGAAATATATTTAACAAAACATTAAAGCTTGATGTCAGAAATCCTGTCTTTAAATAAGTATTGTGTCAGAGTTATGCAAGATGTTTTTCATTTGATCTGAAGCAATATTAACATTAAATAGGTAGGTGCACAGGTTACGCTTGATTTGGTAATTCACGTGGTTTGTAAATGCTAAAACCCTTTTTGAAATATTGTAAGCCCATTTAACGATTCAGATTTTGGAATGGGGATATTAATAGTGTCTCTTCTGAATATTTTAATGCATCCTAATGGTATGTATTAAGTTTTGTGACCGGTTGCAAAATATTAATAGGAGACAGTAACCCATTCGCAAACGGGAAGGAGTCCCCAAGGGGACCGCTGTGAATGTGAAAGGAAAATGGGCTGCATTTAAAAAAATGAAAGATTCTTTTATCTAAAAGCTATCACAGAAACGGTAGTTTGCTGACCCCAAAAGGAACTACTGTTACCAAATGGATTATTAGTGACGGAGGTTTATTATCTCCTATATTTCTGAGGTGTAGGGCTTGATTTAGGTCTCCGCGGATGGTTTACTCCATCACACTGGTGACGGATATCCAAGAAGACAAAAAGGAATTTTTATTTAGGCCGACAGGATAACAGTAACCCGTCCGCTGAGATCTAAATCAGGCCCTTAGTATCCAATATTTTTGTCCTATGGTGTAAATATTTGTTCCTGTTATTTTATTTTCCATTTCAATATTGTCATGAAATATACCTATTCTTTTTGTCAAACGTATTGACATATCTTTATCACAATTTTTAGGGAATTCTAAAAAAGTGCTCTCGCTCTCTAACTTGAAGCTTCCTAAGAAAAATACTGATCTGCTCGGTCATTTAGCTTCTCACTGAAACAAGCACAGTTTTGATTTAAGAGAGATGGTTATTGTAGAGAAACACATTGGGGTTAATTTACAAAACAAATATTATAGCGCTTCTTTAATCTTTAAAAAAGTTCTAATTATTTTCAAGAAACCTAACATTTTAATTTCTCTCCTATAAGTGATACATGCAACATTTTATATCCAATAATCTAAGGTAATTTACTGATAAAGGTATCTGGTAAAGATATATGAATTTCTTATTCCTTGTGGTATAGTAAATCTGATAGAATTAACAGACTTCTCTTCTGGAACAAAACTGGTAGGGGAAGGTATTAAATAGGATTATCAACTTTCCGTAGTTTTTGATGCATTTTCGTAGCACATAGTGTTTTCCCTTAAATTGATCGCCAATATTTCAAGGACTGTTCTGTGCTTAAACAAACAATCCAAGGGTAAGAACTTATATCCTAAGCCACATGCCATTCACAGTTCAGTTGTACAGAAGCCTGTTTGAACTTGTAGCTCATCATGCGAAGTGTCACCTCACAGGGCCTATGTCATAACAGATGTATTGAGCTTAGTTTAAACCTTGTATACAGTCAAATAAAAAGTAGCATTAGCTCAAGAGTAGGAATTCTGCAACCACAAATAGGTTTTTTTGTAGGCTTTCCAACTCACAAAATGATGTCAGCGATTCATTGCAAAGTGTAATTAGGATGATGAGTGAAAGGAGCCTTGCCTGCTTAACTGCGAGTTGCAAAGACACATCAAAGGTATTTGACCACAAATGCGGTTGCAAACAATTTATCATATTCAGATACCCGAGTTGGGGTGGTATCTGTTTTGGGAGTTGCTACATTTTTATTACCTAAGGATGTAAGGGATTTAACTGTGTTGAATAATTCCTTACTTTTTATTTTTTCCTCTAGGCTATGACTCTTCCTGCAAAGTTGTTTTTGGTGCCTATAATTCCTTTTATATTCTCTGAGCACACAGGAGTACCATGGCGCTGACCAATGGCTAGTTTTTGATGTAAAAGGTGCTACTTGAGAGACCGCTGCATCAACCCAGGCCTCACACCTGGCAGCAGCTTGCTCCACATCATGATCAATTGAGGGCTTGGATTCACGTAGAAGATTGTTTAGTTTGTTATTGTCAATTTTCTTCCATCCACAATATTTTAATACTGTTGGTGTCTTGGAGGAAACGGACTGCACAGCTGGACCACGCAATTTAAATAAAATGGCCCTGTCATCAGCAGTCCACACATAAGGCAGAACTTTTCCGACCGCTAAATTGATGTTATTGGTGAATATACCATCTACGGTGCGATGAGCACTGCTCAGTCAGATTATGACCCAGGCTGCATCACAGAGGTGAACAACTGAAGCACTGAGGTATTTTGCTCTTACATAAAAGTCTTTAACAACTTAATATTGGAGCTGTGAATACAATTATGTTTCTGAATGCTTTTAAATGGGAGAAAATTTAAATGAAGTTACCTCAATGATTAGGTTAACTCTTCATTTTAATTTTGTCCTATTTTGAAGGGTCGCATTTACACAAACAGTAGGCCCCTGACTCCCAGTGGCCAGTAGACACCGTGTCATAAGTATAACTGAAAAATATAGCCATTTTTTAAAATGAGAGAAATTTAAAGTGCGGAAAAATGTTGCATATTATCAAATTATTTTAAGAACATTTGTTTGCACTTTAAATTTCTCCCATTAAAAAAAAAAAAAAAAAAAGATTGTATGATAGTGTTCTACATGTAACAGTGCGAAATATGGTGAAAGGTATGTCCTGTCCTGCAAGTACATACAGCACAGACTCTCAGTCACACATATAAATATATCCCATTCATACATACACATGTTCATACATCCCCAATAACCGTGCTCTAACTGACACACATGGTAGCCCTACCATAGTGCCCTTAGTCAAAGTATTTTGCTCAAACCATAGTATTTGGCTCTATGGACATTGGGCCTCAAGCAACAAAGCTGGGCGTGGTAACAATGTGTGAGATGTTTAGCCTCCAGCAGCTCACAATTTCCACTGATCAGAAGTATCTCTAACTACAGAAAAGAATGGAGACCACTGCTGTAAACACTTAAATACCCACAAAATTAAATAATTTGAAAAACATAATAAAATACAGAACTCCACAGCAGAACGACGTGTTTCCCTTGTGCTGCTCCTGTGAAAGGGGGCCCGTTTGTACAATTGCAAGGACTGCCTGCGATAGATAGGATAGGCATGATGCAAACTGGGAGGGGGAGAGGCACCATGTTACCTCCACCCTTTGCAAGTGGGACTTCAAAAATATGGATCCAGCCCACAAGGTTCTGAGTTTTATCATATGTACTATCTCCCCAGAAGTGTACTGAACCCTAGACTGACCAGTGCCTTAAAGCATCAAGCATACACTGTAGTTACCAGACAGCTCAAGAGCTCTAGAACCAGCAGAATCTACCATCCAAGACTATACACAAGAACAAAAAGGAGTTAGAGCAGATTAGTCCTTTTCCATGCCACCCTACCTTGAAGCACTGCCATCTACCCCACCATACTAACCGTAAAAACCATAGCCTCTTTCCCCAAAACACTGCTGTCCTACATTCCCACAAAACACTGCCCCTTTCCACTTGCCCTAAAACGAACCCGACAATGCCACCTACCCTCAAAACACTACACGGCTACCCTGTCTGCTTATGCCATAACACTGCTCTCTATCCTGCCACATCCACCCAACAAACTGAACCCCACGTTACCACTGTCTTTACTGCCAAACAGCAGCCTCTACACTCACCAAAGTATCCTGAAAACACTGGACCCCACCACCAAAACACTGGTGAGAGGCAGGTGGATGAAAAGGGGTGAGTGGGAACCTCCAAAAGGCCTGGCGCCAGCGGGCTCAACCTGTGTTTTTTAAGCAGTGGACAGGGCACTGGTGCTTTGGGTGGGCCCGACCTAAAGTAAAATATTTTACCGCCCCAAGGTAAAATATTGCCCCATCGGGACCGCCACGTGCCCTGTGGGCTCCTTGGGCCTGCCGTGTGTGTCCATGGACGGCATGCCCCTGCATTAAAATCTTGCCTAGCTCCTGGTCCCTCTGTGAGAGGCGGACCCTTGCATTAATATACTGGCCCCCCAGGGGCCACCACATAGCCTGAGGGCCCAATTGTTACTTTTTTTGCCACCCTGGGCAAGGAACTAGAAGCACAGGCAAGCTGTAGGACTGGAGGAGACAGATGCTCACTGCTGCAACAGGACAGGATAACCTACCGGATCTTTTCAGTGCCTCGGTTTATGATGTGCAGTCGGTTCTCTCCTCCTGGCTGTAGAAGAGTCCATGCTGCAGCCAGGAAGTTGAGGAGTAAATAAACAAAGAACACCTCACATGCCTGCTGGTCAGACCCCTCCTTTTATTTGCGAACGCTGAACCAATACAACAAGGAGATCACATTCACTGGCATTTTTGTAAAAAAAGGCAGCGTTCTTACAAAACTGGTGATTTAGTGATTTTTTTAAATGGTATGTTCCCCATTTTTTGCACATCGCTAAACCCTAGAGGATCTGAATAGTATGCTCCTCAATATAATCATGCCCTGTGCGATACAGTGGCCTAAACTCTGCTGGTGTCCAGGATGGATGTGTTAATGCAAAGTTTGGAATTAGTTGTTGCTTGAAACCGCAGACTGCTTGGGTTAGTCGATACGCACGAGTTTGGCACTTCGGTGCAGCGCCTGGTTTAAGTCTATGGACTTCTCTACAGATATCCAAGCATTGTTAATGGACATGCCATGCGATGGCTCTCACCTTATAAGCAATAAAAAAAAGACTAGGCCCCAGACAGAAAGCAGAGCCATAGAACATTCCTTCGGTCCGTCCGCCTCCGCTAGGCAACTTCATCACAAACTTTGTCCCCTCTGTGGCTATGGAAGCGTTTTTCAATACTGCCAACACCAGACCCCGCTGCAAACCCTAGATGTCTTCCAGTTCTTTCATGGCCATGGCACACACAGACACTGGGGACAACAAGCCACTGAGTCACCTGCTGCTACAGCTGGCGCAGCTGCAATGCCTCTTTATTGTGTACTTTCTGACACTAAGTCACCCTGTTGTAGGCAGGATCCAACATTTCGTCCAGCAACAGAGATTGTGTCAGTGGCAGACTCCTCTCCTTACTCCACCCAGACTTAACAGTGGAGACGTATGTATCACTTCTGGGTTGGGGAAGCCATATGGGAGAGATGGATATTAGAGAACCCTCGTCACCGGCAGAGGCGCGGCTCTACAACTATCTGTTAGAGTTAGAAGCATTTTGATTGGTGCTGAAGGCCTTCCTGCCTACCAACAGAGGAGGGCTGGTGCAGCTTCTCAGAGACAACACAGTCAATTATGAGGGCCTCATCAGGACGTGTCAGACTTGAACTTGTTTGACAGCGAGCAGAGGATTCACGGGCTGCAGGTGTTTGTTCAAGCGAACGGGGCTCTGGAACTGCTTAGTTTAATTTGACTTCCTACCGAGTATGCTGGCCTGTGAAACAGAAGATTCCTTACTAAGGTGCATAGAATACAGTGTAATAAGTATACCGTAGAGGCAGCGATGTACGCCCAGATTAGACCATGATAATTAACTAAAACAATCGAAATATCGACTATTCAGAGTCTGTTTCACATGAACTATGTCTCCTGAGAATCAGCTTTGCTTAACTTGTATTGTACAAAAGTAATGCACAGTCCTGTTTCTGTGTATAATATGTGGATCTGATTGTTTTATCATCGTATCACTTTCAGCTTGAGCACTGCGCTGACATCACTCCGAAATTTATATATACACTTGTTGCTGAGAATACAATTTGAATTTTTAGAAATGAAAAGGACTCATCTGAAATGTATTCATTTAAAAAAGGTGAATTAACCTCTACACAGGGCCTGCATATGTGATACATTCATGTGAGATAATGAACCCACGAACCCCTGAGTTTGTTCACAATGAGAATGGTTAGTGCTCATATGCGGCTTCGCTCGTCACTCTGGAGCAGAAAGACGTTGACACTGAGCAGCGCGATGTCTCCTACCGGCGTGCAGCAGGACTGCTTTAAAGTTTCAGGATCCAATCTGGCGCCTGGGGAATATTCCCAAGGTGAGGAATTCGCAGGTAAAGGAGTATCCACCGGAAACAGCGTGACCAAAGGTAAGTAACTTGTTTGTTACGTTTTTACTGCTGCTGTGTCTTATAAAGAAAATTCTGTATTCAATAATGTTAACAAAGTGTACAAAACACTGCACCCAAAATATATATTTCAGTCTTATGTAAACAAAAAAGGGTGAGTAGAAGCCTTTTGGGTCGAGTACACTTTAGACATTCATATTGTGAATTTTGTGGCAATTAGTTGATTTTCTCTGAGTCGAGTAGTGACCTTGAGAGTTTTGTAACTTTCAAATACTCAAACTGCTGATTGTTTGGGAATTTGTTGACTATTTTCAATCCCACAAATTTCTTTGGAGGTTGCACATCAGCAGCCTAAGTTATACTGCAAGATTTTCCTAATAAATCCTATTGCAACTACAATTTTTGCTCTTTCATGTAAAGTCAGGTTGCATTAGAAGCTTTTCTGCAACTCAGGATGGATTTGGGTTCCTATTCACCTGTTGTGGATGCATTGCTCATGTTTAGTGAGACTGACTTTCTTTAGTGACTAAACCTTTTCTTGCATTAAGAGCACATATAAGGCTTTAGTCCAGTGTGGGTTCGCTCATGTCGAAATAGATTGTATTTGTGACTAAAACTTTTTTGACACTCAACACCCTAATGCTTTTCCCCCATGTGAGTACACTCATGTCGAATGAAAAGCAGTTTGTAACCAAAGATTTGCTTGCATTACAAGCACTCATAAGGTTTTTCCCCAGTATGGGATCTCTCATGACATGTAACACTGTCTTTCAGATAGAAGCTTTTCTAGCATAAGGATTTTCTTTAGTGTGGAGTTTCTCATGTTGAATGAGAAAGCGTTTTTCTCTGAAGGTTTTCTGGCATTCAGAGCACTCATATGGTTTTTTCCCAGTGTGGAGTGTCTCATGGTTAGTGAGGCTATGCCTATCAAAGAGGTATTTCTGGCATTCAGAGCACTAGTAACGATTTTTTCCTCTGTGTGTTTGCTCATGTAGTGTGAGACTGCGTTTAAAATTGAATCTTTTCTGGAATTCAGAGCACTGAAAATTATTTTGGCCGGTGTGTGTTTGCTTATGGCGCTTATAACACTCTCTACCTCTGAAACGTTTCTGGCATTCAGAGCACTGATAAGGTTTTTCCCCAGTGTGGATTCTCACATGTTCAGTGTGATAAGATTTACGGCTGAAACTTTTTGGGCATTCAGAGCACTGATAACGGTTTTCCCCAGTGTGGGTTCTTCTATGTATAGTAAGTCTTCTTTTGTCACTGAAACATTTCTGGCATTCGGAGCACAGATAAGGTTTTTCTACAGAGTGGGTTGTTGCATGTCGAGAAAGACTCTGACTGTTAGAAAATCTTTTTTGACATTCAGGGCACTGATAAGGTTTTTCCCCAGTGTGTGTTCTTGTATGCTGAGCGAGACTGCCTTTGTCTCTGAAATATTTCTGGCATTCAGAGCACTGATACGGTTTTTCCACAGAGTGGGTAATTGCATGTTGGGAAAGATTCTTTTTGTTACAAAACCTTTGCTGGCATTCAGAGCACTCAAAAGGTTTTTCCCGACTGTGGGTTGTTAAATGCTGAGTGAGACAGCTTTTTTCACTGAAACATTTCTGGCATTCAGAGCAATGATAAGGTTTTTCCCCAGTGTGGATTCTTATATGCCGAGTGAGACTGCTTTTTACAGTGAAACATTTCTGGCATTCAGAGCACTGATTAGTTTTTTCCAAAGAGTGGGTTATTGCATGTTGAGAAAGACTCAGTTTGTTACGAAACCTTTGCTGGCATTCAGAGCACTGATAAGGTTTTTCCCCAGTGTGGAATCTCACATGCTCAGTTAGAACTGCTTTACGGTTGAAACTTTTTGGGCATTCAGAGCACTGATAAGGTTTTTCCCCAGTGTGGGTTCTTGTATGTTCAGTGAGTCTGCTTTTGTAACCGAAACATTTCTGGCATTCAGAGCACTGAAAAGGTTTTTCTCCAGTGTGGGTTCTTATATGCCGAGTGAGACTGTTTTTGTCAATGAAACATTTCTGGCATTCCGTGCACTGATAAGGTTTTTCATCAGTGTGAGTTCTTGTATGCCGAGTGAGAGTGCTTTGGCCACTGAAATATTTCTGGCATTCAGAGCACTGATAACGCTTTTCCTTAGAGTGGGTTCTTGTATGCTGAGTGAGACTGCTTTTGTCTATGAAATATTTCTGGTATTCAGAGCACTGATAAGGTTTTTCCACAGAGTGGGTTATTGCATGTCGAGAAAGACTTGATTTGTTACAAAATCTTTGCTGGCATTCAGAACACTGATAAGGTTTTTCCCCGGTATGGATTCTCACATGTTCAGTGAGATGAGATTCACGGCGGAAACTTTTTTGGCATTCAGAACACTGATAGAGTTTACCCCCAGGTTGCAATCTCACATGTTCAGTGACATGAGATGTATGGCTGAATCTTTTTTCCCCAGCTTGGGTTATTTTGTGTTGAGTAAGGCTGGTTTGAACACTGAATTCGTTCTCATAGTCCGTGTTTTTATAAGATTTATTTCTAGAGCTAATGTCACCAAGTTTGTTTTTCTTTTTCTTAAATGCCATGCTAAGAGTGAAGCCAATTCTACAGTCGGACTTGTTTAGATAATGGTCAGCATTAATCTCTAAAAGAAATCATGTGCAATCTTCTTAACACTTGAATTGTGCAAAATATGTCTGGAAGCTGCCCTACAAGCACCCGTCGAAAGGTTTCTCGAGGATAACTTTCTTCAGGTTATGGCCTCTCCGGCAGCAACTTATTTTGTGACCGACATTTTACTCAAATTCATTTATATAAGTTCTTAGCAAAGCAGTGATAAGGTGTTAGTCAGATATTTACTGATTTAATGTTAAGTATATTTTTGCACTGTCATAGTGGGAGTAACTAAGGGCATTAGAACGTACACAGTACTACTGTTGATCATCAATCGCAGAACATCAGTTCCTTTCAACCTTCCTATACATGTAGCAAAGTTTGTATTTCTGATGACAGGGATTTACATTAGATATAGCGCTCCAGTGTTCACTTGATCAGTTTTTATATTTAACAGTTTGACATATACTGCTGCTCCACAGATAATGCTAAGCCGATTTACATAGAATTCATCACAGAACAGTACACAATAAAAAGGAAACATTTATTTGAGATGGTCATGAACATAATGAAGTGGTGTATCTTTAAGGATACTGCAAATGTGTGGCGAGTGGTTTGAGGTGTTATATCCAGAGGCGGACAGTCTCGAAGTTGTCACTGGTTAAAAACGGTTGTTGAGCAAGAGTGATTTTTAATCTCAGTGCTTTTGGCTGTTGGATGTCTCGGCTTCAAAGTCTTCTTTCAGTGTCTTTTCTTTTATGGTCTGCAGAAGAAACCTTTTGTTATAACTTTCTTTTATGCAGTGTGTGCTTCCTCTCTGGAATTAGATGAGGCTTTAGATTAACGTTTATGCTGTCATGCTGAGGCAATTTGTCTTTCTGATAATATTTCAGATGGGGATGCTGAAGTGACTGGTCTTTCTACATTATTTCTGTTGCTGTGTGCACAGATATGGCTTGGCTCTCGGTTGAGGAAATGCAAAATTAGAGACTTCACTTACAGGTATAGTACTTTTCTCAGCTCCCAGGTCCTCGCCACACCTAGATTTTGGGAATTGTTCAAACTTAGAATGCTGGATGTCCTTCGGTTTTTCAAAATAATCCTCCTTTTGGCACTGACATTCGGTTGCATAGCGCTAAACCTTGCTCTCTTTGCACGTAATTTCAATCACCTGTACATTTAAAATTAAACAGTTAATAGATGTAAATTTCTGAAAATATAATTTACAAGTCAAATCAATGCAGAATTGTAGAATTTGGATTTTTTTTTGCTGTTTTTGTGACACAGCAGAGCGAAGAATTGTAACGTGAGAGCACTCGGATGAAAGAGTGAGCATTTTCAACATTTTAATAGGCTCACATAACTCACATGTGCCCTGTGGAGTTGTAACACAGAATCCCAGAGGCAGATATTTAAGTCATATGGGCTGGCACAAAACAGATTTACTTTTTAAAAATACTATTAATTCATTTGTAATGTAGACTTCTGGGATGAGAATGTCCCCTCCATTGACAACAGGCGTTTTCCCCTGCCGAGTTGCCAACTGCATGTATCTGTTATCCTGACTTTTGATTTTTGGCCTCGGCTTCACGCTAATCTATTGTGTGTTGTGAACCCGACGCCTTGACCTATCCCTCAACTATGGCCCTGATTATAAGTCAAGCGCAAAGTAATTAAAGCTTACTTTCATGTATTAATTTAATTCCAGCTGATTATCAGTTGTTAGGTTTTTCTGCACCTGGATTTACCAGGCGCAGAAAAATATGACATGATTTTTCCAGACGGAAATATTTGACGGAAGAGCTGCATAAGACTTTGTCTGCAGCAGTAGCTGCTGGTTTTTAACTAACTGGGGGAACACACAATGCTTCGCCCTGTTAGAAAACGTTTCCCCTTCCCTCCCCTCCTTCCGCCACCCCCAACCAACCACATGCCTATATCTGCCACCTGATGAAAGTAGGTGGTTAATAATAGCGGGGAAAACCCCATGAAATGGCGAATTGTGTGTGGTTGGACGACCAGAAAAATCTGCTCCTCATTGCAGTTCCCCATTCCATGGCGTCCACCTTGCAATTGTACGTTACTGGGCAAATCTATCACGAAGTAACAGAAAATAATTACATGAGATTTTTCTGCCACCCCAGTACTGTGCAACTTGTAACAAGGGACTATGAGAGGTCTTGGACCTGTCCTGTGACCTGGAGGGTTGCACCAAGTGTGCCCGTATTTAAGACAGAGGACTGTCATGGGTTCAACAGTTAGAGTGGTGGGGGCAACACACCCTGTTGTAAGGATCAATAGTTTGATGAGATCTTTTCATCAGGATCATTGGATTGGCATCCTACTTACCCACTCATGTAAAGCTCTGTTTCTATGTCCCTGTCCAGGCTTTGCGCTAACATCTCAAGTGCGTGTTAAGCATGTTGGTGTGTGTAGGCTGTGTACTGCATACACAGAATGTGAGTGTGTGCCAGAGTAAACTACCTCTCCTGCCTGCCAGCTGTGTATACATGTGGGACCATCGATCCCTCTTTTATGCCCCAGTTCAAAGTCCTCTGTTACCACCAGGGCTGGTGTCTGCCTGACAGTCCATCCAAGTTGAAGGGACATCACCTGCAGGCTGAATTAATTGCTGGAGAAGCTGTGTACCTGTCCCGAAGAGCCTAGAAGCCTGCCTGCCTATCAAGTAAGAGAAGGGATTTTGACTATCCAACAGGAGGTCGAGGCTGTCCTGGAAGAAGCAAGGTCTTGCACATACCTAGCAGCTGTAGGGGGCCGGAGGAAGCCAACTACTGGAAATCCACCCAGCAGGACTGTCAAGTGGCCGGTGGGGACATTATCGACATCACTAAGTTAGCATGAGCCCCTTCGGCCATGATTCAGCTTTGCACACGTTACTAGAAGCTTTTATTTTGCAACAACTCTGTCCGTGCCTTTCACTTGGGAACTGTTCACTGTGTTCGTTCTCTGCCGGCTCCTGGAGTTTAGTCTGAACATTGTGAGCAAGGTCGATAAACAATGCCCCTTGTTGTTCTGTTCTGGTCAGGACCTAGCACTTAGACACAACATACGAATGCAGCTGGTGGGAGACTAACATTTTGATATTACGGGATGCACGCATGGGGAACACACACTTGGAGAGGGACCTTTCCAGGGAGAAGAGCAATGCGGTTCCTATGATTTAGATCTACCATCTAGGCACTAAGGTATGGGGTCTGCTGAAAAAGCCCAGAGCTCTTCTGTTATATAATAATACCAATTCCTAGCAAGGGGAGGGGAGTTAGGCTGAACTGTCTTCTCTCTATTGTCTTTCCATTATGACATCTCCCTTCATGATATATGGCCTTGTTGCTATGCTGACAATATTTGTATTTTGCATTTTTTTGCTTGTTGTGGCACTTATACTGCATTATAGAGCACAATAGTTCAAATAAATATTCTAAATTATTTAGTGTCTCTGTCAGACTTTATTGTGGACAAAAACAAGAGTGTGAGCGAAAGGGTTTTGCCTTGTTACCGCGATTCCTGTGAGAGTCAGAAGTGTTGTGTTCTGGGGTGTCTAATCATTTGCTTCTCTGTGAGTGTGTAGGAGAGCAAGTGAGACACTATAGCTAGTCAGTCCTGGCCTCGTGGGCACTAAGGTGGTGGGAAGGCTTAGCCCCTATACACTGAGGTCCCATAATCCTGCGCATAGTTCTGTGTATGGGCAGAATCCCTGCAACATGGCTCCTCCAAAGTTTGGTCTGGTTCTTATTCACAAGGCACCCAAGTAGTGCTTGTCCATAATACACTCTAACCGTTTACGGAGACATCCGTGGTGTGCGGGTTTCACCTCTTATATTAGATTTATAGGTTTTTCAAGCTTAAAGTTTAAAAGATTTTGTCGTTCTCAATGGAGCCCAATTTTGCGCTACCGTTTATCTGGTTTCTTCTATACTGTTTTAGTAATGGCAGTAGCTATTGCAGCACATAACCGGGTGCCGGTCACAGCACATTTGACTCAGCATGGAGTCCCTACTGCCGGTGATTTTATATTTGTTGTTGAGGTGAATGCGGCATACCGCTTCGAAGTTTTTTTACACTTGGTTTACATTTGCGGCAGTAGAAGGAGATGATAATTTATTTAATTCATGAATATACACGAGCTGCGATTCCGCAGTGGTACCGCCCTTATAGCTTACTTGAAGTTCCATTGTCAGCTTGGGAGCATATCATATGTTTTAATGCACCCTTCCTCGCCCTGTTACTGTGGTCCGTTTAGGCCCTTTATCGGTCGACGGGTCGATATTGCCCGTTTTGGCAGGCTTTACACCACATCCATATTACCTTTGTGTTACACACGCAGAGCTCAGGCAATTACACACATCTCTGAATCATATACACAGAAGTGTTATACAATATATGTCTCGTACTTTACAAGTGGCCCTAGCAGGAACTGATCCACAACCACCAGGGCATGGTGGCAGTATAGTCGTTAGCCCGTCATGGTTAATGCTGTGATGGGCAAGTATTCTTAGAATAGGGATGATTTATCGTTTTGGTTAGCAGAAACATTTGAGCAACTTGAGGCTGTTTTTCCACACACTACCCCTGTTGAGAAACACAGGATCTTGCTGATAAGTTTACCGAAAGGTATAAGTCCAGATCTAACTGATTGCACCACCTGGGGGACGGTGTTTGCTGCAGTTTATTTGCTGTGCTTTGGCACCCCCTCCATGGCAGTTTTACTGACCGTTCTAAAGAAGGTTCAAGATAAGCATGGGCTGGGTCAGCCCTGGAATTAGGGATGAGATTAGTGGGTATGTTCCCTATAGATATGACTATCCATAGATATGATTCTTGCCAAATTCAAAGGTGAGGCAGTTAGCTTACAAGTACGTCAACACCTGTCACCTGTGGCTGACGTAAACAAGCAAAGCGAGATGCTGCTTATTATTGTGAATGTGTATAAATCATTGGGCTGGAATAGTTTGGGAGTTCGACATTTAACACAGCCTCTCCAAAAAAGCTTCCTCCTGAGAAGGAGAGACATCCGGTCTTTCCCAAAAAGGCTTGGAATAAACATCAGTGGCAGCAACAACAGAAGCAAGGGTCACGTGCTGGTTCGCGTGCGAGTTCCTGGCCGCCTACAACTTCAGAGTGTAGATATGAATTGCGTGACTGCTCTACTATTAAAGCAACCGAGAGGTTTCAGGTTTCTGATCCTCGTTTCTTTCAGGAAACATTGGATCAACAATTTGGTGGCGGAGAGCGACAAGATCACAGACAAGACTGGACCACAGCAACGTGATCCGCAGCGTCAGTTTGACGTAAAAACCAAACAAGAGGGACCACCTCCGTATCGAGCCCCAATGCCTCAGATGGTGAGAACCCTGCTTCTCGACTGGACATGGGCGGTAACACTCCTAGACAGCGCGGCGGAAGTTACCATAGTGCAGGAGGCACTCCACCAATGTCTGGAGGTGAAAGCAACTGTCATGTGCATAACAGTGGAAATGGCAGACACACAAGTTGCAGCCCCTGATAAGCTTTATGAGATAGGCCTACAAATTGAAGGTGATATAAAATGTAAGATTTAGGCAGTCGTTTGGGACAACCGTACATCTTCTTATGACATTTTGGAGGTGGAGGCTGATTGGCCTCCACCATTTGTCTTAGCTTCTTCTCGAGGTGAGTACGCAATACTCCCCAGTTTTTCACGTTATGTCTTGGACGAGGCTAAACAAGCTTATGCGGCCGAATGGGCGTTAGCCCTTGCGCCGGCTGTGCATCGTAATCAAGTGGGCTGGGATAAAGATTCACCGGAACATGAAATCCATTTACGATCTATGCCACAGCCCCAACAATACTGGATCAAGCGTGACACGAAAGCATCCGGGAGTGAAATATTTACCCAATTGGAATATCAGGGTGTCATTGAACCTTGTGTTTCATCCATGAATAATCCTTTTTTTCCCGATATCGTAACCAGACGGTTCATATCATATTGTTTTATATGATAGACATTCGTACGTTTGCAGTACAGCACAACCAAAGCTCTGTGTTAGTAAATAACAGTTCGCAAACAACACAAAACACTGGATATTTCCAATGGATTTTATAGTCACAATTTGACTACTGAAAGCTGTTACTGGACAGCATTCACTGCTCTCGGCAATCAAAAAAGATTTATGCGTTTGCCTATGGGCTATAAGAATAGTCCTGGTGCTTTTGAAGCATGTATAGTGTCGCTTTTGCATGATGTTGATCCTAATGCATTCTGTTACGTCAATGACATCTATTTGACGGATGATGAATTAATACCGCATCTTGTGCGCAAAGATCATATCATACTGAGTTTTGCCGACTCGGGTTACAAATTCAACTTAGCAAAATTCCATATCGCCTGCTTGTCGGTACTTTTCCTGGGATACAAACTGAATAATTAAGGTAGGGGTTGGCCCTCCACTTTCTGGCGAAATGTGCACAATTGCAACCTCCATCTACATTGAAAAAACTGCAATCCTTGCTTGGATTTTTAAACTTCTGGAAGACATATAGTCCTGATTATGCCCAGCGTATCAAACTGCTTTACGGGTTGATACAACCCACTTTCTCGTGTTCCAGCTGGCATCCAAAACACACTGAAATACTTTGGTCTTTGCAGTCTGATCTGTTTGCGGCTAACTTCTTGTTAACAAGTGACAATTCTACAAACCTGGTCATAAGAATTGTGCCAGGGACTGTAGGTTTCACTTATTTAACATTCTATGAGGGTGACACAGTACCAATAGTTTACAAATCGCATTTGTACACATCAGCGGAAATGCACTTTTCCAGAGTTGAAAATCTTTTGACAGCTGTGCAGATGGCGATTCTGAAAGAATGCTCTCTGGCGCAGGGAAAACACATTTTTATGGTCTCGCTTGTACCTGCTTTGGAAGCAGTGACAAAGTCGAGTGTTCCGAATTCTAAAGCTTTACATCCCCATTGGATACAATGGGCAAGTTCCTTGACATCGGCTGATGTCACGTTTATCTTTGATCCCTCTTTGCAGACACAGGAGTTTTTACAATATGAACATGTTCATCCTTCTCCATTGTCTTTGCTTCCTCTTGATCAATACAAATGTATGATCTATACCTATGGTTCTGCTCAGCCAGCCATTGGGTCTAAGCATGCTTATTCGGCGGCCTGCGCTATAGTGGCAGGCTCAATTGTTGATGGTGAGTTTAAATTTTCCATTGTGCACACAATTGGCGGAGCTAGGTGCTTTGATGTTAGCTCTAGAATTCACCGATCCTGATGTGCCCACTCTTGTTGTGTGCGATTCCTTCTACTGTGTGCAGGCTTCAAATGACAATTTATTATTTTGGTCTCAGAATGATTATCGAGACTCTAAAGGTAGCGCAATAAAGCATAAAACACTTTGGGTTCGAGTGGCCTAACTTAAGGAATGTTTGCCACTTACACATGTTATTCATATTCTTGCCCATCAGCATGTGGGAGCACATGCAGTTGGTAATTCTTTGGCTGATAAGGCAGCCAAATAGGCAGTTGCCACATGTTCAGTAGCAGCCGTTACTAGGTCCATGACTAAAATTGATAGTGATATTCTTGTGGCTATTGCTGCGACGAAGGACGTAACATGTTCCCACAAGGTTTTGCTTCAAAATATTCATATCACTTATCTTCTGATCAAGTTCCATTTGCAACTATTCCATCCGTTGGGGATCGGCTGATTCCCAACGAAGACTACAGACTTCCTTTGATCACTGCCGCACATGAAGGCATGGCTTCTGCACATGCTGGAGTCTCTGCGAGAGTTTCTCTTTTACAGAAACGGTTTTGGTGGCGTGGCTTATACAGACAGAGTTATAAATATGTACTTTCTTGTGACATTTGTCAACATATTAAGCCCTCTACAGTTACACATCCACCTCATACACAGCTTTACATTTCAAATCAACATGTTTGGTTGGATTTATCTTGATCAAGCGGTCCTTTGACGTCTGACACTGCATATAAACATATTTCGGTTGCAGTGGATTTGTGCACTAGACTCCTTTGGGTTTGGCCACAACGTAGTGCTGACGCTCGAAATGTCTCGAATCTCTGGGTGGGCGGACCCCATAAGAAATGCTCTTTGGCATTAATATATATATGTGCCAGAACTTGATGGTCTAGACGTTGTGGCAGCTGCCGCAACATTTGATGTAGGTAACCGTTCTCCTATGTTACAGGAACTACAAAAGACCTGTGACACACTGGCATTCGCCCTCGTCCACTGAAGCAGCGGTGCTGATCCCTGTTACTGGCTGGCTTCCTAAAGTTGGTTATCTGGTCAGAGAAAAGCTAGAGAACAAAAATAATTTGGTCCCTCTTATCGTGCACCTGACCCAGTTCTTGGATTAAAGTGTACACATACAGTGATTGTGCCTCCTTTGCCTGGCCACAATGAAAACCGATTTATTTCTATTGAAAATGTCAAGCTACATCATATGGCCGATTCTGAATAGTGGGTCTACAAGCATTCCTCGTCGGGATGTTTCTTTGAGTCTGATGACTTCGGCTGCTTTCACCGCCAACTACACAACTGGAAAGTGATGTGGAGACTCCCGTCGATTTGGTGTCAGTACCTCCATCAGCTTCAATGGCACATTAATATGCCTCTCAACCTGTTGATCTTACAGTTGAACTGCCTAGTACTGAAATCCGTTCCTCTTCTAATACAGAACAGCCCCCTTTGGTTCACCTGGGTGCCAGTGGTTATTATATGGACAGACATAACTTTTCCTTAACTTCTACAGCTTCCACTAAACAAGAGCCCCCAACTTGGATTTGCATTTTCATCTCCTGGTTTCGTAGAACTTATCTGGTTCCTCCTTGGACGTGCATCTGGATGGTGCTAACGATGGTGTCTCTCTTTATGTGGATTGGTTTTGTGATAGTCTTCTTCTTTCTAATAATGGCCATTACTTACCTGAACGCTCTGCAGCCCATCTGGTAGATGGCGTTTTTTCCCCACAAACTTCGTCTCATAAAAGGAAACGGAATCAAACATTTGTCAATATTTCAGCATTTCCAGTTAGCAATCGTATAGTTTGGAACAAAATTCCATTCGAAATATATGGTCCGACTGAGATAATTCAAATTCCATACGTGTTTCGAATTTCTTTAGGTGATGTCATCACACCAGGAATACATTCAGATGACTGGGATGTCAACACAGTCCATTCTCTGTTTTTAGATTTGAAATATTACACAGCATTTGAGACTGAAGATTTGTATTTAAATTCTGCAAACTGTGCTGATTTATTCTGTCTCCAACATTATGATCATCATGATTTACACAAAACAAATACAGTCAGACCTGTAGTGAATTATACACAATGGGAACATTGTCCAACACGTTTAAAGGGAGTTTACCGACACAGGAAAATAATTTTGTATATTTTTCTGGATATAATCTTTCAAACCCAAAATTGTTTTATTACAAACTGAATACACAAACACGTTCGAAATTTATGTTGGGGTATGATTACTGGAAGGACACCATTGCTTTGAAATCAATATGGGGTACCAAAGTTTGGCAAGTCCAGGGTCATTACAACGTGCTTGTTTAATTCCATCACAGTTGATATTTTTGAATGACATGGTGCAACAGACTACATGTGTTGGTTTAGCTGCTACAAAAAATGTGAATGCTCCCTCACTTCTGCAATTGGCTGCGTAAGGCGCATGGCCACACTACAAAAATTATTCTATGGCCTCCCTAAATGACATGGTTCCAAATGGTACTATTAACTCCTCCAACAGTAATCAATTTGGCTGGTGGATGTGGTCAATAAGTACTAATGCGTGTCAATTACGTTTTTCTAATGCTTCCACCGGGTTTACGCTCAGTAGACCTGACTGTCACATACCGGTACTACGTACTCAGTAGGTAAATTATGCCAGCACAGGTTGGGAAATTCCACATTGTCATCTGTCAAACAACATTTGTCTCTTTTAAATGGGGACATAGATTTGCTCAACTTCCTTTTAGGGCCGAAATCCCCTCGTAAGAAACAATTTATGTATGTTGCATATAATGAATTTTTGAAATTGTCCCAAATTGAAGCCGCTTTCCGCTTACGACAACTTGATCAGGATACGATTGTGGTTGATAATTTTCGAGGCGCAGTACATGGTGGCCGGCTGAGCAGTCCGTTTCTAGGCAAGGAAACAACATGAATCGGTGCCCGTCAGAAGGACATTTTTAAGGAAAAAAGAAGAAAAGCAATCTACCTCTAAACAAACATGCGAGGCGCTTGAAAGAAAAGTAAATTCATTAATGGACCTAGTACTTGTGGTAGAAGCAACAGTAGGAAAATTTGGAAAAGAGGTCGCGGATGTCAGGGAGAAGTTTACACCTTAAAATCAAATGAGAAGGAGCTAAGAGATAAGATTGAGTCGCTGGAAAATAACGCGAGAAGAAATAACCTCTGGATATTAAATCTACCAGAGGGATTGGAAGGGCAAAATATAAAGAACTTTGTGATTAATCTTATGAAAGACTTCATCCCTGGGGTGGATGATAAAACACTAGAAGAAGACATTCAAAGAGTTCATAGAGATCCCTTCAAAATAGGGAAACTAAGAAAAAACATGAGGAGAATTCTGATCAATTTTAAAACATACACTCTGAAGGAAAAAATCTTGAGTGAAGCCTTGAAAGCAGGCACCTTCACTAAAGGAGATTACAATTTCAGAACCCGATCTGACCTATCAAGAGCCACACAGGGTAGGCAGTGGGAGATTGGCAAATATATATAAGAACTTAGGGCACTGGAAGCAATGGTTCAGATGAAATTCCCTGCCCTACTGAAAATTATGTGGAGGGATCAGATGTACAACATCAGGGAGCCTAAAGAGGTATCAAACTTTGTAGAGCAATTCAAATCACAACAGAAATAGAGGTATATTTTGGGGTAAAATAATTATGACTAAGATCCTTGCCTAGAGAGGGCGGCCTTCAAATAGGGGAAACCAGGTTTGTCCAATGAAAACAGGGAGGGTTCTCCAGGGGCGGGTGAAGGGGAGGGACTCACTCAACTTACGTACAATTTTTTCACTAGGTAAAGGGGGCATGTGGGAAAAAACTAAAATAAATTCTAGTCCGATGTGCAAATTATCAGGGAAGACAAGGTCTCAACACGATCCGAAATAGGGTCAATAGAATGGACTTCACAGTAAGGATCAAGAAAGTCCATGAACGAACAACAGGGTCAGTAAAATGGTGAACATTATGTCTTGGAATGTGAACGGCCTCAGAGTAAGGAAGAGAAGGCATAAAATATTGGAATACTTAAAAATCAAACAGTGAGGTCATACTTCTACAAGAGACACACCTTTTGAAATCAGAATGGGACAAAATTATGAAATTCCAAAAGTGGGTGGACAGCCACGTCTGCACCAATGAAATGTGTTGCATTTAGGGTGTGGCAATCCTGTTTAAAAAATCAGCAAAAGCAACAATCATAGAAGAGTTAACAGATCCAAAGGGAATATGGGCAATAGCTAAAGTTAAAATAGATGGAAACCTATACACTATTGCTGGATACTAGGGTCCAAACACAGATAACTGTATCACAAAAAGGGTTTCCTGTGGACTACAAAATAAAGCTAACTCAACCTCCTTACCATATTCTCAAATCATCCAATGATAATACTAGCTACCAGCATTTCAGATTCTCCATACACCCAAAGGGAATGTAACAATAAGCCCAAAATCAAAGTACACAGTTTATAAAAAGTAGATCTATTTATTAATGAATGTGATCAAAACAATTGTTTACATACGCAAACACAGATAACCCAGCCCAACTACAAGCTCTCTATTCTCAACTAATGGAAGTGTCAGTTCCAATTATTTTGTGAGGGGATTTTTAACCTGTTACTAGACCCTAAAAAGGATAGATCTCCAACTGGTAAAGGCTTAAACCTCCCAAAAATGAGAGTATGGATGAAAAGATATATAGAGGATCTGGGGTTGGTGGATACGTGGACGATCAAAGGTAACCAAAGTAATAGATTCACCTCTAAAAATAAAAAGTACGGTCATGCATCGAGGAATGACTTTTTCCTGATAAAATCTTAAATAATAGTGTTAAAAAGGTCGAACATATATCTGCACATTTATCTGACCACTCCCCGGTCTATATGGCAATAAAAACAGGGAAATCCCAGGTAACATCTAGATGGACCGTAGACTGTACCCTTTTTCTAGATCAGCAAATCATAGACAAGCTGAAATCAATAACCGAAGAATACTTTGAAATTATTATTAACAACCAAACCCCTATACAAAAGTCTGGGATGCTTATAGAGCAGTGATTAGGGGGTCTTTAATCGGTTTGGCTGCTTTAAGGAATAAAACGGTTAGACACAAAATTTGCCAGCTAGAAGCCGTAATTCTAGACCAACAAAGAAAACTTGAGGTAGCAATGTACACACAAGATCAGGAAAAAATAGAAAAAGATTTAAATGAGAAAAAAATGATTTGACTAATATACTAGATGAAAGAATTAGGAAAAGATGGTTACGCTAGTGAACTACGAATATGAGGAAGGCAGTGGCAAACTCCTAATATGGAAAATTAAAACTAATCAAAATAGAAATAAGATTGTAGCAATACAAAAAGATAATCTGGGTAAACAGGAAGTAGATGACTCAGGGATCAAGAAGGAATTCACTGTTTTTATCTTGATATAATGAGGATCTGGAGGGGTCTAACAAACAAGCTGACTCCTACCTGAGCAAGTTGGGTGTCCCTAGTTTAGAATCAGAAGATAGGGAAACACTCAACTAAAAAATAACCATAGAAGAAGTGATTGAGGTGTTGAAAAAAACTAAAAAGAGGGAAGGCAGCGGGCCCAGATGCACTACCAAACGAGTTATATATGGTCTTAAAAGTAATACTGGCCCCATATTGGTTACTCTGCTAAACAAGATCTTTCTCGAAGGGTTAACTCTTCCTAATTCCTGGAATGATGCCACTATTACTCTAATCCCAAAGCCAGGAAAAGACCCTTTGAAGTGTGAATCATACAGACCTATAGCCCTCCTAAATAATGATCATAAAATTTACACGCAGATCTTGGCAATAAGATTAGGTCATACTACAAGCAATTTGAGCCATAGAGACCAGAAAGGATTTATTAAGGGGAGACAACTGCATGACCGTACACACAAATTGATTGAAACTATTGACATTACCACACACGAGAATATTACTCTCGCAATTCTTACTTTTGACGCCGCGAAGGCCTTTGACCGAGTAAACTGGATGTTTCTATGCAAAGTAATAACTCAATTTAGCCTCGGAGAGAATTTTTTAAAAGCAGTAATCAACATATACACAGCACAGTGGCAAAAATTCTGATAAGTGGCAGCCTTACTAAAGAAATAAAAATCAGAATAGGCACTCACCAAGGTTGTCCACTTTCGCCTTTTTTATTCAACCTATATATTGAGCCCCTGGCTAACGCCATAAGATCTTTACAAGGAATAACCCTGTTTAACTTTCAAGGATGGGAAAAGAAAGAGGCATTATATGCAAATGACTTAATGGTGTTTACTTATGACCTGAAGGTATCCTTACCTAATATTACAAACCTGCTAAATGAACTTGGAGAGTTTTCGGGGTACCAAGTCAACCACCAAAAAACGGAAATCATGGACTGGAATACCCCTCTCCCATAGTAAAGAGTAGAATTAAGTATCTGGGAATAGAGATACTAAAAACATTGACGAAATTGCGCAAGTAAACTTTGAGATTAAAGTGAAAGAGACAAGGAAGCTGCTAAGAACCTGGAGTAGTTTACCATTGTCTTTGGTGGGGAGATCCAACGCAATTAAGATGGCTATCCTACCCAAATTCTCCTTTATTTTTAATATTATCCCTCTAGAATTTAAACTGCAGTGGATCAAAACGATACAAGGTGAACTAAATGGATTTATATGGACCTCGAAAGGAGTAAGACTTGCCAGGAAAAAACTACGTAGGAGAAAAGATCAAGGAGGTATCGCTAGCCCTGACCTTCTATATTACTACAGGGCTTTCCAGTTCAAGAATATCAGGCTACAACTCAAGGAACATTATCTATGCCCCATATTATAAAGTGATAATGGAAGGGGATTTCTGTCTATACAAGTACGGCCACCCAAAGTACGTAAAAAAAAAATCAAGCAGAAAGTTTTAGGTGCAGCCTGTAAACTCTGGTAACAGATTAGGCAAGTACTAAACATTCTATTCTATAGTACCTGTGCACCTATCTGGGAATCCCCAAGTACTCCAGAATGTGTGAAAGACGTTCTGCCAGTCCCCATAAAGAACGCAGGTATAACAAAGTGGGGACAGCTGATACAAGCAGGAGCTTTGACAAGCTGGGACTCTCTACAAACGAGCACTGGTGAGAAATTGAAAGATTCAAGTACTACCAACTGACAAGCTGGGCAAAAGGCATGGAGAAATATCAGGAGGAGAATATGGAGCTGGAGATAGAACTACAAAGTGATCCAGTGCGAAAGGAAGTATCAAAATGGTATTGGCTTATGATCCAAGCAGGAGAAGAAGATCTTACTCTACCACTAGAGTTATGGAAGAAAGATCTGCCATTAAAGGACTTACAACATCTACGCAAGTATCCTTTTCTACATTATGGCATGTAATAAAATCTGCACCTCTTAGAAAAAAACATCTTTTTACACTACACAGGGCATACTGGTCGCCAGAAAGGCTGACAAAGATAAACAAGTAAGTGGTGAAAAGATGCCCAAAGTGTAGAGAAATAAAGGCAAACGACATCCATATGTTTCGGCAGTGCCCTCAACTCCAACCGTTCTGGTCCAACGTGGGTAAGGTTATAAGTGAAGTCTTGGGACAAGACATTGAGGTAAACACAGATATACTTATTTTTGGAACTATGAGTGATAGCGGAGCTGTACCTTGTTTAAACGACAAGCAAAACAATGTGTTGTTTGTGCTAATTCTTCTCGCCAGACGCAAGATATGCATAAAGTGGATACTTGCAAATACCCCAACATTAAAGGACTGGCTGACCTCAGTGTGTAAAATTAAGAAATTGGACTTAAGCAGAGAGGGAAGTAAACAAACGAAATTCTGGGAGATATGGGACAGGAACAAACTCCAAGACGGAGAGTAGATGTAGGGTAGGAAGGAATGTCCAATGATTACACACAATGCAATAAACAAATTCTGGGATTGATACCATGAAGGACTTTCCCGGTGAATTTGGAGATCGTAAGACACAAACTTACCTCAAAATGAGAAGGTTTTCCATCTACCGGATTAGGCGAGAAAATTCCCAAGGTGGTAAAGTTCTGAAAAGAGGGATAGCTGTCTTCCTATATCTCACCTTTTGCACTAATGAGGACAAAAAAAAGAAGAAAAAAAATGTGATCAGGATAATTTACGCAAATTTCTTAATAGGGTTGATTATAGCATTCACACTTTGTCTTCTCTTCTCGGATTTACACACTAGATAATATTGTTTCATCTGCGATTGATATCGTACAAAATTATGTATCTGTGCTATACCATAGTCAAAATCAATTACGGTCTGTAATACAGTTTGGTTGGACATTGCAAATGTTGAAGAATGGAAAAGTTCCATGGGATAATTTGAATGATTCTGCCTTATTTTTACCATTTAATCTGACAGATAAACAGAAGCTTATGTCTATAAAAGATGCAACATACACTATGTTACACATTGAAAAGTTGGATCAGTTACCTTTCACTATAGCTGAGACCAAATCTTCGGTCTGGTTAATACAACGGGTTATATCATTACCTATTTCCCTGTTCCAATTCATAGCATGCATGAAGCATTATCCGACTAGGAGGTACGAATCGCTTGGTAGTACTTTTCTCCATGAATTATGGTTGTTACAATTTCAATTCCGCTGTCAATAGGAGGAGAAGGAAGTATTCCTTACAGGGGAGGACTGTGATTCTACTGTAGGAAATTCCTTAGTATGTAAACAAGTTAAATTGCATGGTGTTTGCAACGTGTAAGCCCCTAATTTGGCCTGTTTTTTAAAAAGGACTACAGCCCCTACGATAATTCCCACGCTAATTTTACTTTCTAACTGTAGTTATCTTATCCTGAATAACCATAATTGCTGCGGCTTACGGGAAGGCATCCTGTATATAGTAACTGTTTCCCAACGTGTTACATGCTGCAGCAATGTTCTCTTTCCACCCCCACAGGGAGTTGTTGATACCTTGCTGTGGCCTTCAATTCCCACTTTGGAAACCGACTTCAACAAGTTAAGCAGACTCAAAGCGCTATTGCTTCAACAAGAAGTCGCTAGAGAGACCTTCGAATTGCAGGAGGCTAGAAACTAGAACTTCTAGTGAGATTCAGTTACTGCTGAATACAAATCTCCCACTCCATTTTGGGGAGTTAATACACCAAATATTTAATGCGTCTGACACCGAAGGACTGGCTCATTTTTTCAAACTTGTGGGATCTGGCCTGGTGTCATCACTTCAGACTATATTTGGTGTTATACCGCTCTTGCTGGTTGGCGGTGCATTGATTCTTTTCTGCCGACTACGTTATGGCTGCCAGTCCTGTGGTTCAGCCTAGCCCCATACAATTGCGGCTGTACCGTGAACGAATGCAGCAGCTTTTTGGATGCTTGCCGTTAGCCACTTTGGGCATCAGTTATCAGCTCAACTTCCGCTACGCCTACTTCACCTGCGTGCAACCTGTATTCTACTGTCGCCGGTGCCCCTTCAATTGGGCCCTGGATATATGCCTCTCCAATACATCTCTCATTTACCTGGATTATGAACTGTTGGTGAGTGTGTTGTTGGCCCACAACCAGGACTGTTCCGGGGACGACTGCTTGATGTATGCAGCTACTCTTAGAGTTCTGGTTGATGTGAGTACCTGTGCTTCTGCGCAGTACCTCTTACAGCAGAGTGTCATCAAATTTCATGCAGGTTGCCCTCTAATGCTCTTCGACGCAGGAGCACATCTGTTCATTCGTGTTGCTTGACTGAATGGTAACCCTCTCTGGAGGAAGGGATGCGGATGCCGTTTTGGAACTGATCGCCTTGTACAGTACACGTGATCTTTTCGCTCCTGTTGGACAGTCATAGTCTGACTTGGGGAACAACCTACAAGACGGTCTTTTGACATTTTTAGCCGCAACTTCTGAAAGCTGTTCTATACATTTTTACTTTTTGTTTGGCTTGATTCTAAACTACCCCACAAAAAATATATATATATATATATTTTTTTTTTTTTTGTTCTTTATTTTTGTTTATGGCAAATAGCTTTGGCTCTGCTTACCTACATGTTCTCTTAGCATCAGTGCTACTGGCCTGGCCAAAGGGAGGGTGTCACAGGGCCGGTGGGGACATTATCAACATCCCTAAGTTAGCATGGGCCCTTCAGTCATGATTCAGCTTTCCACACGTTACTAGATGCTTTTATTTTGCAACAACTCTGTCCGTGCCTTTCCCATGTAAACTGTTCGCTGCGTTCGTTCTCTGCCTGTTCCTGGAGTTGAGTCTGAACATTGTGGGCAAGGTTGATAAACAATGCCCCTTGTTGTTCTGTTCTGGTCAGGACCTAGCACTTAGACACAACATACCAATGCAGCTGGTGGGAGACTAGCATTTTCATATTACAGGGATGCACGCATGGGGAACACACACTTGGAGAGGGACCTTTCCATGGAGAAGAGCCATGCGGTTCCTAAGATGTAGATATACCATCTAGGCTCTACGTTATGTCCAAGATTTCACAGCAAGACTTGCCGAAGATTTCACAGCAGGCAATGTTTCTGAGAACTGGATCAAACTGGCGACGGAGGTGTACCATCTTTTGATAGGGAAACAAACAAAACACCACCGAGCCTCTGGAGAAAGGGTTTGCTGCCAATTTCAAACCCGGTGCGGAAAAGTGGAGCAAAGCAAGCGGGCATTGAGAACAGCCATCCGCATTCATAAGCGAGAGGGAACAGATAAAACACAGCAAGATCAACTCCTAGCAAGGAAATTACATAGGAAAAATGTATGGGACTGCAAAAGACAACAGCAAGACTCCCAATGGCTGTACATTTTCAGCCTGTTGACCCCAAGAAAACAGGCGGAAATTGTGGTCATACATCAACATGGCCACGATAGGCACAATGTGGTCGCTAGTCACACATGTATCACCACGTTACTACTTTGGACTGTCGTTCTCCAAATCTGACTCCACTGCACCACCAAGGTCTTTACATCACCACCAGTATCCCCAATTACTTCCCTCCATCCATTGAAGAAACAGCTGAACTTCTGGCTGCAGGGAATCCTCCAACTGTGACTACTCGCCCTCGCTACCTTGAGAGTCAAGTACAAAAAGGGGTTACTTGGTCCAGTTTGCACAGCTATTCTAGGACAGATCTCAGGACATCAAAGGAAAATGATGTAAACCCAGTAGCCCCTGCAATGGATTGAACACAAAGGCTGGAACAAAAATCCCTTGCTAGGATTTGTCAAGCTAAGGCCTTTGGTCCTTGTATTTTTTCAAACAACAGAATATTTTTTAAGCATTCATTTATCCTTTTCCAGTATGACATGATTTAACGTAATCACTAACTTGTTCAGCTGACATTGTTGAGATAAGCAAACTCAATATATATGGGAAATGGAAAAAAACAGTCAGCGTTAAGGCAAGGGACACAGCAGTGTCTTGTCATTTACTTATTCGTATACAGTAAGTCACATACAGGCAGCCTTCTAATTATCTTTTTCTTTTCTCCACTCTTTTATTTGTCAATTATCAAGACTCTGGGCCTGATTTTAGGTCCAACGGGCCGCCTGCCTTGTTTAGAGATCTCTGTTGGCCCCGGGGGGCGCTCTGTCCGTCAGAGAAGCCACGGTGGCTGCTCTGAAGGCATGGAAAGATTGGTGAGCGGTTGCCATGTTTAGAGATCTCTGCTGGCCCTGGGGGGCACTCTGTCTGTCAGAGGAGCCACGGTGGTTGCTCTGAAGGCATGGAAAGATTGGTGAGCAGCTGCCATGTATAGAGATCTCTGCTGGCCCTGGGGGGGGGGGGCACTCTGTCCATCAGAGGAGCCACGGTGGCTGCTCTGAAGGCACAGAAAGATTGGTGAGTGGCTGCCATGTTTAGAGATCTCTGCTGGCCCTGGGGGTACTCTGTCCCTCAGGGGAGCCACGGTGGCTGTTCTGAAGGCACGGAAAGACTGGTGAGAGGCTGCCATGTTTAGAGATCTCTGCTGGCCCTGGGGGGGGGGCACTCTGTCCGTCAGATGAGCCCTGGTGGCTGCTCTGAAGGCATGGAAAGATTGGCAAGCGGCTGCCATGTTTTAGACGGCCACTCACCAACTTTGGTGTTTTTCAAAACATACTCCTAAAGAAGGTGTGTGTTTAAAAACAAATAAATATTTACCCTTGGAGTTTTATCCAGGATTAATTTTCTCCCAGGGAGTGGTGTTCAAACTTAATGTTTTTCTGTTCAGGACAGTCACATTTTCCCTGGTGGTCCCCAATAGGACAAAAATACAGCCAGCCAGATTTAAAGAGGATGGGCCGTTCGATGTATTTACACTGACGGCACCTAAGTAAGGATGGACACATAACAATCCACCTGACATGCATTAGGTCAGGCAGACCATCTGTATGTTGGACAGAGTACTCCACCACGCTTGTGAATGTGTACCCTGCTCACCAAACTCGAAATCAAGATCTTTATCTTTTCTGTGTTATGCATCTATCTCTGGGTCTGCATCATTATGTCCATCAGTCTTTGTATGATGTACCTGTTACTGAGGCTTGTGTGTTTAGTACAGGTTTAATATTGGTGTGTGTGTAGATGTATTTATACCCTGCGTTTTAATCTACACTTGTTGTTTATGCAGTGTGTTTACGTCCTTATTATAAAAAGTGTTACGTGCGACCAGATGTCTCCTGCTTGTGACTTCTGAGGAACCCACAGGCACACCGTTCCTAACAGTAATATAAATGATTGGGGACCCCACAGGTAAACCTGTCCCAGTACAGTGCCATACAACCATAGGTGCCCCGCAGCTAAACCTTTCCTAACCCAGTACTACAAATGCTATGTACTCACTGCAGCAGGACTGGGCGCTCTAGGGCAGTGATTTAAATTCATGGCATTCATGCACCCTTAGCTGAGCCACGTAATGTAGGCAGTAGATCAGGATGTCTGATTGCATATTGACATTGCAATTAAATATTTCCTTTTGTCTCTCTCGCTCTCCTCTCATGCTGTTATTGAATTTTTTATGTATTTTCTAATGAACTGTGTTTCCTTATTGTGAACTTACCTGTAACACTGAAATAACAAAGAATTGATGATTCCTATGTAGATGTGTATTAACCATTCATATTTTGAAATATTCATATAAAAGTAACTTAATAAGAATTCAGAGTTTGTCTTTATTGATTAATTATTGACGTATTGTGACTATGGTTGCTCGTTACGCCTTTTCTCCATTATCGGTCCTCATGGAGGAAACAGCACCCGTCTCTCATCACCGAGTCCCTATTGGCTCTACCAGAGGTCTATCGGAGGAGCTGCAAGTGATTTTTGAGTTTACTAGTAGAGAGGATCCTGTTTATTGAAAGATCAGGGTTATAGTGAATGATTATAAGATTTACACCGCTTCTGCTGCATCAGTCTCTTAATTATCATCTAGTATCCGTTCCACTTTTGTTTCTAAGATACTAGAATGCCTAGATTTAAATCGACTCACTACGTATGTGTGAGAAGGTGGCCTGATATATGCTGTCCACTAGTTCTAGTGGGCACCTTGTGTCAGTCCAAACAACCCCTTATGGTGATTGGTTAAAGACAGCCTTTATTGAAAGCTATCCTAATGGTAGCTATGGAGAGCAGCCTTCAGGCTAAGTCTCGAAGGAATGTAAAGCAGCTTGTTTTACCAGTCTATAATCTCTTGAATGATCACATGAAAGGACAACCACACCAGGTATATATTCAAAATATATGTATTTGAGATAAAACACACCCCTCTAGTCTCTTTATGAGGCAGGAGTTCGAAGTACTTGAGTTACAAGTCAGTATTCAACAGTAAAAGCACAAATACACGTTTGGGCCCTAGGGGCGTACCAAACCATATACCAATAAAGTGGTATAAGAGGGGAACAACCTTTACAACGCAAGTGTAGTGTAATATTATGCGTTGTAATGGTATGCATTGTAAAGGTAGTATGCGTTGTAATGGAATGCGTTGTAAAGGTAGTTTTTAAAAATGCGTTGTAGTGTCATGCTATGTAATGGAATGCGTTGTAATGGATTTTGCGTTGTAAAAAATGCGTTGTAAGTGCATGCATTGTAAAAGTGTGCGTTGTAACGACATACATCCGGTATAAGAACCACGACTGAACTAGACACAAGGCCTAAAGCCTGTAGAAGTGCTTGGACCACAAGGAACCACCCAAGGTAGTGACAAAAGGGACCCACGGGGGACGCGTGCAGTGTGAGAACACAGCTGCTAATCGCCGTTAACTTCTATGGGGAAAGTCACTGTTGGAAATTATGAGTTTAAGGACACTTAGAGGATGGCTACGAGCAAACCCTTTTGGACTTAGAGGTGTCTAGGACCAATACCCATGGAAGCACCGAAGTACTCGAATTTCCTCACCCAGGGAAGCCAGGTGCATAGGTGTCAAATGGTGTCGGGTCGCGTCGCTGTTTTCAATGGAAGCTGCTCAGGAAGTGCTGCCGCCGTGAAGAGGAGAAGTGTCCGGAGAGATTCAAGCCTGGATCTAGGATGGAAGGAACCTGAATGCAGAGGGGACAGAGTATGGGTCACTTACCAGTGACCAAGGGCACGATAGTCCAATGCCCACAGATGTCGGGTGCTTCAGGTGAGTTGAGGGGTGTCTTAACTCTTCAGCCACCTCCTGAGGAGGCGTCGACGACAACCAGGAGCTGGATTCGAGATGTCCCACGAAGTCTGTCGAGTGCTGCTGTGTCGGCGACCAGATTGAACCTAACAAGCCTTGGCAACGGCAAGTCGCTTGGAAACAGAGAAATGACGTTGGTGCAGACCAGCAAGGTCTGGGGGCTCACCCAGCGAGGGTAAGTCGGGGCACGTCTGGAGCAACCAGGAAAGCCCAATCAGAAGAGGAGTTGCCTTCGTGGGGACCTACTAGCCAACGGGCTAGCGATCGCGAAGGAGCCTCGAGCGGTCGCACTGGAAACTGGCCCACGGATCACTCGTGGAGTGGAGGCCAGAAATCTTCGGTGCAGGAGGTGCTCAAGGCTGGGGCTACTCGGAGCCCAAAGCACAACTTTGAAGAAGACCAGGAAGATGATGGATCAGCAAAAGATCACGATGTCCAGGGGTCACTGTTCCCCGTCATCCACGATAGCCACGGGCCTCAGCTTTGCTGTGGACTCAGGTTAGCCTCGGGGAAGTCTGGAAATCCACCTCTGGGGATGCAGAGACTTCGGCGTCCGGCGGGAGCTTCAGAATTGCAGACTGGACAGTTGCTTCTTTGTTGCCTGTCAAGCAGGGGAGTCACTCCTTGACCCCAAGAGAGATTTCTTCAGTCTTCTAGTCGAAATAGAAAGTCGAAGGTCCAGGATATATGTTGCAGAGTTTCGTCCAGGGTAATCTAAAGTCGCAAGGACTGGGTTCCCATACTTATACAACGTTTGGGGGTTGGACATACTCTAGGGACTCACCTATGGGAGGGTTTGGAAAGAGGGGTGGTTACACCCATTTCCTTTGTCCAGTTTCGCGCCAGAGCAGAGGCAGGTAGCCCCTGCAACCAGTTTGAACTGGACTATGCACAGGGACACCAAGTGTGCCCCCAGTGCAGGACCTCAAAGCACCAGAAAGTGCCCCCGCCTAGCCCCAATACACATCTGCCTGTCTGGGGAGGGGGTTACACCTCCCTGGGACAGGAAACCTATTGTCCAGGCCTCCCCTGCCGGAGTTTCAGTCAGCAGCAGGAGGCCAGACCCGTGTCTGTGGTAGTGGCATCCATTTTGTGATGCCAGGGCTGTAGAAAGTCTTTACCGGGTAGACCAGTGTGAACATGTCTCTCCCTCTAGATGGGTGGAATGCTACCCCCGCCGCCAGAACTGGCGGGGGGTAGTATTCCAAAGCGTTTGACACCAAACACGACATGTTTCTGTGCAGCCAGTCCAAAGTTAGCATTTACCGCGAGGTTATAATGCACTTAAGAGTATATGGTCAGGCTGCACCACAAACAGCATCAGAGGAGATACTCCGAACGCGGCAGAGGGGCTCTGCTCATGCAGAGGCACCCTCTCACATAAAAACCAAGCACTCTGCCTTCAGGATTGTTAAGGCCTGCCATAGGAGTGACTTATAGGTTTTATATGTGTGTGCAATGATAGTGATATAGGTAGCCTATACCACAGTAAGGGGTGCAAGCACACCCTTACCCAGGGAGCAGTAGCAGACCTGTGGTGCCATTTTGGAGTGCTTCCCAGGGGTGGCATAATACATGCTTCAGCCCCTGGTAGGCCTCTGAGGTAACTATGTCCTAGGTACATAGTATACCATATACTTGGGGCATATAAGGCACTCCAGAATCCAATTAGATATGAACCTAATGTACATGCACACCATTTTAGAGAGGAAGCAGCTAGTCTGTGGTCCTGATTAGCAGGGCCACAGCCAGACTAAGGTCGAAAAACAGTGAAACACCAGCAAAAAGTGGGAGCACCCATGTGAAGCAGATCCGACTCTCCTACAATATTCATATGAAAAATAAGTGATAAATCATGTATTTTGCACAACTCTACTTTTTCAATTGCTGACATTAGTGATATACATGCATTTGCATCATTAAATAAACCAGTGGCAGTGGGTGATCTAATTCCGGTAGCAAATGTACTTAATTTACAGGAACATATGACCATAGATAGTGGTTTGAAACTCCATCCAAATATATACCTCCTAGCGCTCAACATAGTTATTGATGAGTCTCACCGAAAGATGACTCTACATCTGCATAATAGCATTATAATAGCAGTAAATGTACACAGTTCCAGCATGACCAAAAATGACAGAGATCCTAAATGCATAACAAGCATTGGAAATGCAATAGGTCTCGCATTTGTTTGATTTTGAGCTTTTGGGGTTGTAAATGGCAATGTTTTGTACCCATGTGTTATGGAGTGTATGTATGTGGTGTGTAGTGGAATATTTCGAGTTGGATTATAATTGATATTTGTGGAGCACCATGAAGCATCAAGAAGGATATTGACGAGGTGAAGAGCAGCATGAGGCACAAGGACTGAGAGTGAAGAGAAGAGAAGCGTGAAGCACAAGGAAGGAGAGTGAGGAAGAGAGCAGCATGAGGCACGAGGAATGAGATGGGCAACGTGAGGCACAAGGACGGAGAGTGAGAAGAGCAGCATGAGGCACAAGGATGGAGAGTGAGAAGAGCAGCGTGAGGCAAAAGAAAAGGTGAGCGAGGAGAAGAGAAGCGTGACGCTGAAGGAAGGAGAGTGAGGAGAAGAACAGCATGAGGCACAAGGACGGTGAGTAAGGAGGAGGGCAGCGTGAGGCTCTAGGATAGATAGTGAGGAGGAGAGCAGCATGAGGCACAAGGACATAGTGAGGAGAAGAGCAGCACAAGGCACAAAGACAAAGAGTGAGGATAATTGCAGCATGCAGCATAAGGAAGGAGAGTGAAGAGAAGAGCAGTGTGAGTCACAAAGGAGGAGTGTGAGAAGAGCAGCATGAGGCACAAGTACGGAGAGTGAGAAAAGCAGCATGAGGCACAAAGAAAGGAGTGAGAAGAGCAGCGTAGGGCAGAAGGATGGAGAATGAGGAGAAGAGCAGCATGAGGCACAAGGATGGAGGGTGAGGAGAAGAGCAGCGTGAGGCAGAAGGAAGAAGAGTGAGGAGAAGAGCAGCGTGAGGCAGAAGGAAGGAGAGTGAGGAGAAGAGCAGAGTGAGGCAGAAGGAAGGAGAATGAGAAGAGCAGCGCGAGTCACAAAGAAGGAAAGTGAGGAGAAAAGCAGCATGAGGCACAAGGACGGAAAGTGAGGAGAAAAGCAATGTGACGCAGAAGGAAGGAGAATGAGGAGGAAAAGAGTAGCGCGAGTCACAAAGAAGGAAAGTGAGGAGATGAGCAGCATGAGGCAAAAGGAAAGGAGTGAGAAGAACAGCATGAAGGATAAGGATGGAGAGTGAGTAGAAGATCAACGTGAGGCAGAAGGAAGGAGAGTGAGGAGAAGAGCAGCGTGAGGCACCAGGAAAGTTAGTGAGTAGATGAGCAGCTTGAGGCACAAGGACGGAGAGTGAGAAGAAGAGCAGAGTGAGTCACAAGGACAGAGAGTGAGGGGAACAGTCAAACTCTGCACAGTGCAGTGCATCAGTCACACTCTGCACAGTTCAGTGGATCAGTCACACTCTGCACAGCGCAGTGCACCAGTCACACTCTGCACAGTACAGTGCACCTGCCACACTCTGCACAGTGCAGTGCACCAGTCACACTCTGAACAGTGCACTTCTGCAATCACACTCTGCACAGTGCAGTGCACCAGTCACACTCTGCACAGTGCAGTGCATCAGTCAAACTCTGAACAGCGCAGTACACGAGTCACACTCTGCACAGTGCAGTGCACCAGTCACACTCTGCACAGGGCAGTGCATCAGTCACACACTGCACAGTGCCATGCATCAGTCACTCTCTGCATGGTGCAGTGCATCAGTCACACTCTGCACACTACAGTGCAACAGTCACATGATGCACAGTACGTGCACCAGTCACACTCTGCACAGTGCAGTACACCAGTCAAACGTTGCACGGCGCAGTGCACCAGTCACACTCTGCACGGTGCAGTGCACCAGTCACACTCTGCACGGTGCAGTGCACCAATCACACTCTGCGCGGTGCAGTGCACCAATCACACTCTGCACAGTACAGTGCACCAGGCACCCTCTGCATGGCGCAGTGCACCAGTCACACTCTCCACAGTGCAGTGCTGCAATCACACTCTGCACAGTGCAGTGCACCAGTCACAGTCTGCACAGTGGAGTGCATCAGTCACACTCAGCACAGTGCAGTGCACCAGTCACACTCTGAACAGTGCAGTACTGCAATCACACTCTGCACAGTGCAGTGCACCAGTCACACTCTGCACAGCGCAGTGCACTAGTCTCATTCTGCATGGTGCAGTGCACCAGTCACACTGTGCACAGTGCAGAGCACCAATCACACTCTGCACAGTACAGTGCACCAGTCACACACTGCACAGCGCAGTGCACTAGTCACATTCTGCACGGTGCAGTGCACCAGTCACACTCTGCACAGTGCAGTGCACCAATCACACTCTGCATGGTACAGTGCACCAGGCACCCTCTGCACGGGCAGTGCACCAGTCACAGTCTGCACGGCGCAGTGCACCAGTCACACTCTGCACGGTGCAGTGCACCAGTCACACTGCATAGCGCAGTGCACCAGTCACAGGCTGCACAGTGCGTGCACCAATCACACTCTGCACAGTACAGTGCACCAGTCACACACTCAGCACAGTGTTTAGGGGCAAGGACGGTGCACCATGTAACACAATTCAAGAAGCTTCCAATCTTGCGAAAATAAATCCTTTATTCTTGTTAAATCTTTAAAACAAGGCACAGCCAACGCGTTTCGCTCCAATGGAACTTCGTCAGGGCTTTTTGCACAATCAGTCACACTGCACGGTGCAGTGCACCAATCACACTGCAAAGTACAGTGCACCAGGCACCCTCTGCACAGCGCAGTGCACCAGTCACACTCTGCACAGTTCAGTGCAGTCACACATTGCACAGTTCAGTGCACCAATCACACTCTTCACAGTACTGTTCACCAGTCACACTCTGAACAGTGCAGTGCTGCAATCACAATCTGCACAGTGCAGTGCACCAGTGACCTCCACAGGGCCCCTTGGGAGGCTGTGAGTGTCCTGTAAAATCCAGCACTGATCCTCAAGGCCATGACTCGCCTTACCTCTCCTTGTGCACTGGTCAGTGGGAGGCTGCAGGGCCTAGAAGAGAGGAGGCAGACCCGCAGTGAGCACAGCACGGATCTCCTCGAGGCTGAAGCGCGCGCTCACGCCGCTGCACGAGTCACAATCGCGCGCGAACAAAGCAATGCATCTCCCAACTGCGCATGCGCATTACCGCGCGGCATAGCTGCGCATGTGCGGAGCGAAAGCATTTCCTATCGCAGAGCAATCAGAAAGTGTTCGGCTCTTGCACTGAGTACAGACAGTGAACAGCCTCGTGCCTCGTGAAAGAGTCTAATCCAGCGAGGATACAACGTGGGCCGGAAACACCGTTTTCTTCCGACACGGGGAATCCTCCGGAATGAACCACATGCACAGGTTGAGAAACACAATCATTAGCTGCGCCAGTCTCACTGCGCCTGCGCAGAGGAAAGACACTCCCTCCCATAGAGGAGCTTTCCACTTGAATAAATCTCGACATTTGCTGTGCGTGCCCTCAGGGCCAGACCCTGCAGCCCTCCCCTCAGAGCCAGGCCACTCCTCCCTCCCCTCAGAGCCAGGCCACTCCTCCCTCCCCTCAGGGCCAGGCCACTCCTCCCTCTCCCCTCAGGGCCAGGCCACTCCTCCCTCCCCTCAGGGCCAGGCCACTCCTCCCTCTCCCCTCAGGGCCAGGCCACTCCTCCCTCCCCTCAGGGCCAGGCCACTCCTCCCTCCCCTCAGGGCCAGGCCACTCCTCTCTCTCCCCTCAGGGCCAGGCCACTCCTCCCTCCCCTCAGGGCCAGGCCACTCCTCTCTCTCCCCTCAGGGCCAGGCCACTCCTCCCTCCCCTCAGGGCCAGGCCACTGCTCTCTCTCCCCTCAGGGCCAGGCCACTCCTCCCTCCCCTCAGGGCCAGACCCTGCAGCCCTCCCCTCAGAGCCAGGCCACTCCTCCCTCCCCTCAGAGCCAGGCCACTCCTCCCTCCCCTCAGGGCCAGGCCACTCCTCTCTCTCCCCTCAGGGCCAGGCCACTCCTCTCTCTCCCCTCAGGGCCAGGCCACTCCTCCCTCCCCTCAGGGCCAGGCCACTCCTCCCTCCCCTCAGGGCCAGACCCTGCAGCCCTCCACTCAGAGCCAGGCCACTCCTCCCTCCCCTCAGGGCCAGACCCTGCAGCCCTCCACTCAGAGCCAGGCCTCTCCTCCCTCCCCTCAGGGCCAGGCCACTCCTCCCTCCCCTCGGGGCCAGACCCTGCAGCCCTCCACTCAGGGCCAGGCCACTCCTCCCTCGCCGCCTCTTACAGAGCGGACGCACAAGGGGAGTTAGCTCAAGGAGGCGGTCGAAGTGCATTAAAGTATGGGAACTGCCGTGGGGGTGGGCCCTGTGGGTTGGGGCGGGTTCTGTGGGTGGGGGTCAGTGAGAGTGGGGGCGGGGCCTGTGGGCTTGGAGTGTGGGGACAGGGTCAGTGGGTGGGGGTCAGTGAAAGTGGGGGCGTGGTCTGTGGGTGGGGGTCAGTGAATGTGAGGGCGGGGTCAAAACAATGAACCTGCACAGCCTGGAGGCATTGAATGATTAATTTCCAAAGTGCGCATGAATGCACCCTCCTCTGCCAGGAGGCTGGTCCGGCCAGGCTGGGCCCAGCTGCGCTCTCGCTGGCGGCAGTACCGCGGCGGCGTTCTTACCACCCAAGACAGAACTTAGGTCAGGAACTGCAAGGGGGTGGGGCCTGTGGATGTGGGGGTGGGGTCTGTGGAGGTGGGGGGGGAGGCAGGGTCTGTGGGTGTGGGAGGGGTGTCTGTGGGTGGGGGTCAGTGAATGTGAGAGCGTGGTCAAAACAATAAACCTGCACAGACTGGAGGCATTGCATTATATAGGAGGCGGGCCGCCATATGTTTGAGTTGGATTTCCTGCGTGCACAGACGCCAGTGCGACCAGTATTTGGAACTCACTTCCTCCATACCTTCGCACTGCCATCTCTTTCCGCATCTTTGAAAAGGACTTTAAAACTCTTCTCTTTCGAAGACACTGCTACCAATAACTGACTGTTTCATGTTCCTCACTGGAGAACTAGTTTGTCCTTACGTTTCAATTGTGGAATGTGTTTTTTTGGAACCCTAATCGCTCCAACTTTAGTTTGCATTGTGTAATTTATACTCTGTAAACATGTTACCATAAAATGTAATCCTATATACTCTATTTTAAAGCGCTCTGACACGTCTGTGTAAAGTTTGCGCCATAGCAAAATACATAAATAAATCTAATGCCCTGCGACCAGGCTATTGCAGACTCCTCGTCGCCGCGGCCTTGGGCTCACTGGATCTGTAGACTAAAGACTGTTAATAATTTAATTTTAGCAGCCCGCAACTCAGAACTGTTCAATTCCTAAGGCCCCGGCGAGCTGCTTTTGGAGGCTTCAGGCATGATTCTGAATACCGCCGTAGTCGGAGAACCTCAAGTTGCACATACCTATCTTTCTCCTGGGCGAACGCAACCACGGACTTTACCCATCTGCTGACCGCATCTATAAATGATGTTTTGACACAAGTGTGTCCACATGAGCATCTATTAATTTGGCTGATCTGGGACTTGCTGCAAATATTGTTTTTTTAAAGTCATGCTCTTGTATTTACAATCGGCAGAAGCTCGTGCAGTGAGGGCTGGTGCTGTTCCTGACCTCCCATTCAGTTTGTGGAAGTGCCCCTTTGTGGATACAGATCGCGCCTACCCTCTGATCGTGCTTCAGTGCACATGCCCGATGTGGCTGCCTTCACAGTTTTATCCCACACACAAGCTTCTACTTGCACACCCTGCAGCCCTTTACAATCACTTCTCAAGCACCAAAAGACAGTCATGTTTTTTTATTTTTTTTTTTGCATCTTTTATATAGCGCGAACTCGACCCGAAGGTATTGGAGCACTTTAAATGAGCACCGTATTTACATTACACATTCAGGCACGGTGAGATTAAGTGATTTGCCCAGAATCACCGGATGTGGACGCGACCCCGAGGCTCGAACCCTGGTTTACAGCACCAAAGACGGCAGCGCAGCCGACGGACCACATCTCCTTTGTCTTTTGCTAACTCGTGTATTAATGTTTTAAAAGGAACACTTCTGTCCTTCTCTACATGGTGCTTCTGCATTCATACAATGCTAAAAATACAAGATCAAAATTTGATTTTGATCATACACAATCTATATATAGCATTTTAAGTGACATGTTTTTGTTTTGGACAAATAAATAACTTTTAATCGTAAGTCACTTGTATTATAAAAGCTGTAGTTAAAACTGGCTTGAGCAAAGCCACACCAATTACAGCCTATTTCATTGAAACCATTGTCATTACAAAAGCCGATCACTAGAGCAAATATGAGTCTTCTGGCCCAGAGCTGTGTGCAGCGTTGGGTTAGCTTCATGCGGGGGGTTGGCCACAGGGCCTGGCAGCAGGCCCGGATTTGTGGACTTTGGCCATGCGTGTGGTTGGCTGCATGCAGCCAGACCCCCGCCGTGCACTTCTGGTAATTAAATATTACTTTATGTAAAAAAAATATTCCACTGAAATTAACGAACATTTCACCTAACTATAACATTACTATAAACCTTTTTAGGTCGAGCCTAGGTGCAACGCTCAGGCTCTGCGAGGCATGATGTAATGTATATTGTGGCTTGGAAGCCCTCCTCTTTCTTTCATTGGTTCCTGTTTGTGCCTTTTAGAAATGCATGCTTCTGTTTTCATCCTCTTGTCTAACTACTCCCGCCTTTTGTTGATCTAGATCATGGGTACTCACAAACATTTTTCTGGGGGCCGCAAAGATTGGTCTATGGTGTGACCGAGGGCCGCACTGATGCCAGCGGGGTGTAAAGTCGGGGTAGGGAAACAAAGCATGTATATCTAGTGGTTGTTTTAAGAATGAAGGTGTTTCCTAACTGCAATTAACCTTTAAATAAGTGTTTGCTGTATATGTACGTTTTTTTTTCATGTTAGTGCTGAGTCGAGTAAACGGCAGCCCAGTGTTGCTGCTGCCATGGGGGCTGCATGTAAAGGGCATCATGCGGCCCCCGGGCTTACTTTGAGTATCACTGATCTAGATCCTGGTGGAGTTTGCCCCGCCATATGAAATCAGCCAGAAAGGGTGACCCAAAGAATACTGTATTCCTTGATTTCGAAGATGCGTGGTTGCCACTCGGAACGCCATACTTTTGAAGGGTTATTAGGGCCAGGCCTTGGTACAAAGCTATGGAGTGGGCCTGATATCTTAGTGGTTGCTTGTCCCTGGCAGCACATAGTATACGCTCTTTTAGTTGAACATCTGGGATGTAAGCCAAAATATCCGGTGGGGCGCCGGCGCTCGTCACGGTAGGCCCACTCTGTGCGCCCTATCTATTTTGATTTCAAAGTCCGATGGGGCGTCCAGTATGCTCCTGAAGAGACCCTGCAGGTACTGTGTGATGTTTGGCCCGTCTTCTGTAGGTGGAACTCCCTTATGCGGATGTTGTTTCGCCAAGACCAATTCTCCAGGTCTTCTGTGTGTGCCTGGAGATCGATCTGTTGAGCCTTGAGCTGGAGTATCTCTTGCTGTAGATGCTCCACCTCCTCTTCCTGGGCTTGCTCCTGGTCCTCGATGGAGGCCACACGTTCCCCAACGGCATCAACGTCCCGCATTATCATAAGGCGGGACGTCGATGCTGTGTGGGAACGTGTGGCCTCCATCGGTTATCTCCTTCATCTCCCCCGCTATTTCCCTTTTCAGCGTCTGCAAGTCGCCTCGTAATGCACCAAATAGCAACTCTAAAAAGGCGTGGGTAACTGGGGCTTCAGAGGTGTCCGCATTTTGGCTGATTTGTGTCGTTGGGGAGAGCCTCCCTTCTCGGCTGCCGTCATCGGGAGCTTGGTCAGCATCTCTTTTAGATTCCGATCCTTCTTGCTTCTCGTTGAGGACATGGCTGATATATCTCTTACCACATCATCAGACTGGCCTGCCTTGTCGTGGGGGTCCCAGCCCCAGTGGGTGGCCATGACCGGGTTGTCCTCCTGCTGAGCTCCGCTACGCTGTTGCACTGATGGTGCGGGGTCCTCAGTCGGCCTCCCCTTCCTTTTGTAACTCTCCAGCGAGGGCCTGAGGTGTCACTCCCTGTCAGTCTCATCCAGACCTTGCTGCCTTCGACCGTCTGCTATTGCCCTGCTGGGCGTCTGCTGCTTGTTCTCAATACTCTAAGCACTTTGTGCCCGAACCTGCCGTGAATCCCTCTGTAGGCCAGAAGGCCTATCTGAGCCTGGAGGACTAGATGTCTTCTTGGACCACTGCGGCGAATTCCTGCACTATGTGCTTGCAGGCCGTGGCCTCCGGTTTCCTCTGACTTGGCAGTCAGCTCCAGAGAGACTAATCCATGCCCGGGCCCCTCATCCATTGGCACCCTGTGATTCTAACAGCGTTACAGTTCATATCTCATTCCCCTTATTGGAGTTTGTCATTTTAGTTTCATTTCGTTCAATACATTTTACTTTATTTTTCTATTTCGGTATGGGTTTTTTATTGTTTTGCATTTTGACTTTTACTTTTTTGGTTTCTGCATAAATATTTAACATATTACCTTAAGTTAAGCCTGCCTGTTCCGTGCTTAGGTACCAGGGGGTTGATTCTAGGTTATTTGAATAGCATTGAAAGTTCACTTTGACAACGGTTGTGATTATTCCACATCTACCACAAATAATAATTCAGTTTCTTACAGAAACTAGCTGAAATTATCTGCAAAACAGGCAGGTGATAATCTACCAGGGTTGAAGCACCCTGTGGACAAATTGGAATATGGGACGAGTATCGTGCGGCAATAGAACCTCTAAAAATAATTCAGTTTGGAGATGAACCAAGCATCACACTTGAATGTCAGAACTTTTTAAAACAAGGTAGTCAGGAAAGTGTGGCGGAATATATTGCAGCTCTTTGTATTTTGACAGCCCCAAGCAAATTTGAGAACAGAGTGGATGTATGTAGCAGAGACGAGTCTGTTCGCCCAATGTGAGTGGTGATATCTGCTTTGCTGGTCTGCCTGAAGTTGTGATGCCGCTGAAAGTAGCCTGTCTGCTAAAAGCGATGGCGTGACTGGTGGAACTATAAAGCCAAATAAGAGAAAGTTATCTTCCGACGCCGCAGTCTTCGTGACTGAGACCAGTAACACTGAAGACTCTGAGACTCACAGCAATAATTTCTCCTTTAAGAGCATTACTGCTGCAGATGGAGTGAAGCAAAGAAGTAAGCACATTACTAAGGTACCAACAAAGTTTAATATTTTTCATTTGTATTAACTGGTTCACTTTTGCAGCATTTGGAAATGCATTTTCTAGTTTTGTTGCTTTTTGTTTAGTTTTTTCTTGTAGGCTGTGACCTTTGGTTTAAAGGGAACGATGTTGCAATGTGTGACCACATGCTGCAGTTTGCATTTCATTATCATCATTTGCTTATCTTGGAAAATCTCCAGGGTGTAGGAGGCTTGCTGTTCCAGAGTTCTTTCTTCAGCTTCTGGGCAGTAGTTGCTCTGTGGCGATCTGTGGTCCTGTTTCTCTGCTCTTCTTGTAGTAGCTCTTATCAGAGCTTCATCCTCCCGCCAACGATAATAAGATGCCAGGCATCACCCAGCACACAACACAGTCCATGATGGCTACGTCTATCTGCTCGGCGCAGTTAGAGCGAGGATAAAGTTCTCCGGATCTATCAGGCTGTGACTGTAACCTAAGGGCTTAAGATTAAATGAAGAGCTTACCTCCTCCCTGAGTGGCTCAAGACTGCTGTGTGCAGACCCGATAGCTGGCAGCACCCTGGAGTTTGTATGTATAAATCTGATTATGTTGGCAGAAACATAACATTCTACCGTTAAAATAGTTGTGATGGGGAACATTCATGTGGGGTTAGGACTGGCTGGACCAGAGTGCTTGCTGACTTGGAGGTGTATGGAGTTGACCGCCTTGCCTGGTCCGGTGGGAACCAAGCCAGCGATGCTTTGCTGCAGGCTCATTTGCCCTGATAGCTGGTCAACTGTTTGAGAAGGAGGAGGTGAAGAGCTGGCTAAGTGTGCCATGAGGCTGGCATTTCAGTACATCCCTGAGAAGTGAGCTTTGAGTCGATGTAGTGTTCCTCTTATACCATGTGCAATTCATCCTCTCCAAAGCCATAAGAATTCCTGGGTGTGAAGGGCGGCTGATTCTGATTGGGTGCTTGATAGTTTACCAGAAACTCATGTTCTTGATTGTTCATGTTTGTCAGTAATTAATTAAACTAGCCCAGGGGTTTTATCTCTTCAGTGACACAAGCTACAATAAAAGTTTCTATGTCGTTGCAAAAAAATATGAATGGACAATGAGCCTCTGTCAAAGAATGGAAGGGCTGGGGAACTGTAATTCATCTCACTACTAAGCAGAGCAGTGTCATGCTTCATCCTCAGTCAAAAACAACAGTTGATGGACAGAATGTAGAACAATGTCATACATTCACCCCAGTACAGAGATCTGGGCCTAAATCCATCGTTTTTTTGCTCACCATGCCGTTCCAGTTTGAACCCAGCCATATGCAAATCAGTCTTGACCCTGTGCCTCATGGGAACAGTCCAGCCCGAACTGCCAAGCCAGGTCCTCGCTGGACTGGAACCAAGCATCCTAGGACCGGTTTCGGAGTTTCACCCCTCTTCAGCCAGGATAGCTTGATTCCAGTGGCATGGAGAGCAAGGGACCCACGTCTGAAACCGGTCCTAGGATGCTTGTTTCGGGTCCAGGGAGGACCTGGCTTGGCAGTTTGGGCTGGACTGTTCCCATGAGGCACAGGGTCAAGACTGATTTGCATATGGCCAGGTCTAAACTGGGGTGGCATGGTGAGCAAAAGAATGATGGATTTAACCCAGATCTCTTGACTGGGGGTGAATGTTTTGATTTATTCTGCATTCCGTCCATCAATTGTGTGTCTTTGGCTTTCTCGCCCTAAGTGCGCCAGGTATGCCCAGACGTGCGTCCTGGGCTCACTGTGCCACTGGAATCAAGCTATCCAGGTTGAAGAGGGGTGAAAACCCGAAACCGGTCCTAGGATGCTTGTTTCCGGTCCAGGGAGGACCTGGCTTGGCAGTTTGGGCTGGACTGTTCCCATGATGCACAGGGTGAAGACTGATTTGCATATGGCCAGGTCTAAACTGGGGTGGCATGGTGAGCAAACGAATGATGGATTAAACCTAGATCTCTTGACTGGGGGTGAATGTTTTGATTTATTCTGCATTCCGTCCGTCAATTGTGTGTCTTTTGCTTTCTCGCCCAAAGTGCGCCAGGTATGCCCAGACGTGGGTCCTGTGCTCACTGTGCCACTGGAATCAAGCTGTCCTGGCTGAAGAGGGGTGAAACCCCGAAACCGGTCCTAGGATGCTTGTTTCCGGTCCAGGGAGGAACTGGCTTGGCAGTTTGGGCTGGACTGTTCCCATGAGGCACAGGGGCAAGACTGATTTGCATATGGCCAGGTCTAAACTGGGGTGGCTTGGTGAGCAAAAGAATGATGGATTTAACCCAGATCTCTTGACTGGGGGTGAATATTTTGATTTATTCTGCATTCCGTCCATCAATTTTGTGTCTTTTGCTCATCCTCAGTCAGGCCTCTAATTTTGACCAACATTGTTCAGAACACTGGGACTTTATAGCCCATCCTTTTAGTGAGAAAAACAAAACTACAAGTTCCATAAGCAATAGTGATGGAAGGGGTCACGCATGACCTGGGACAACATCCAATTCAGCACATCCAGTTTCATTTTTTAAGTATTTGACACAATATTGAATTTATAACCTTTGGTTTTTCTGGTCATGAGTCACCAGAATACTAAAAAAGTGTCTTTTATTTTCAAGGTCAATTAAGTAATGGTCAACAGCTTGGAAGCTCTGTTAATTTTTCAGTATTTGTCATTGATCTCCAGCGTGTGGCTGGTTTGGGTCTGCCCCCTGCATCTATCCTGATAACTCACACAGGTAAGGACCTTGTAGCAGCAACATAATAACCCGATACCCATCTTTAAGAAGTACACTCTGAGGCAGGTATCCGGAAACAAAATAATCCTGTGCTCTCTCTCAAACTGCAAGAACCCAGAATTTTTCACTCGCGCACCTTGCGGCATTGAACAATGTTCCTGGGCTTATTCTCTGTTATATTTCATATCGGTACCCTAATATAGGTCCAGGGAACACCGTACACCTTCCCTACATCATCTCCCCTTCATTTCATATGAACGAGCCTTATAAGGTCATAACTCCTAATAAGGACATACTGCCTTATAGGGACTGAGCACCTTATAAGGACTGACGCCTTTTATGGACTAAACATTTCGCCTACTTCCATGCTGAGGGAGGGTTCTTCCCAATCGATATTGCTAAGACGTCATCCTTAACACATATGAATAATTTATGAGAACGATACCCGGGGGTATACTTCACCTCTCCTATCCACGCACAAGGTTTAATCCCCAACATCATCATCATACTAAACAATAGCTAACACACGCACATGGACTGTATAAATGCAGCACCTCGGACGGACCGAGACTTCACGCCGAAACACTGACGAGAGACGCTGCGGTTCCGAAATCCAATCGCTCCAGCTGACAGTGGTCTGACTATCCCTTGCAGGGTGTCCAATTCGAGTCCAGGACGAAGTCCCACACTCTCACTATTTCAGGTAATGGGGTTCGACTAAATCCTAGCGGGATACTCGGCTCTTAGGCTTAGGCTCTTTCGCACCTACTCACATACAGGTACATCTAGACAGGCACCGTAGGAGTACGCACTATCTTTTATGAATGCATTTTTTTTTTTATTTTTTATTTTTTTTTTGAAACCGTTTATTACAAATCTCAAGAATATACAATTATGGGCCCACAACCTTCCGGCCGGCCGCTAGGAATGGCAGAAACATATGGCATACGTTCATAGAACCCTTGGCATTACAAAGGAGCATAAGAAGGAGTCATCAACATCATGGGCCACAGCCATAACACGTCACAGTGCGGTTTCATTTTATACAAACAACAAAAAAACAACACCCACAAGGCTACCCTACAGTCGGAAGTAACAGCACGTGCTCCCCAAAGGGGAACCCCAACTATTAGAGGAGTCCAAAGAGGGGAAGGGAAACAGAGCGAGGACTGGGGGAACCTGTGCCCGGGGCTAGGGGAAGGGGTCAGCTAAGGGGACGGGGCTGGTGAGGCAGCAGGCAGCAATGGTGGCGCGCAAATACTCCCACGGTAGGCGTTCCAGGGGCCCCACACTTTCACCCATGTTGCAGGCTTACCCCTCGCCACATACACCACCTTTTCTCGAAACATGCACCAATCCATGTGCTCTTTCCAGGCCGACACCGTCGGGGGGTTCTGGGATCCCCACAGTTGCGCAATGTCACGCTTAGCAATCATATATCCCAGAGTCACCCACCACGTTTGCGGAGCCGAGTAGTCAGTTGGTTCCCACACATTCAACAGGCATCTCCTCGCTTCCGGCAGCAGCGCAACACGCGTAACCACTCGCAGGACCTCGTGCACACCGCGCCAGAATCGCTCCACCCTCGGGCATTCCCATAAAATGTGCAGGAAGGTCGCCACGGCACCACAACCACGCTTACACAAACCATCCACAGTGTAGCCCATGCGCTGAAGCCTTGGCCCCGTCATGTAGACCCGGTGGAGTATTTTGAGCTGGACGAAGCGAAGGCGAGCCGGTATAGCCACCTCCTTCGGAGAGGCCACCGCGGAGATCCAGTCCTCATCGTCCAATTCCAGACCGTCGGCAACCCAAGCCTCGCGAAGGCCAATCAGCAAGCCCGATCGATCATTAATCAGTTTTTTATAAATAAGGGAGATCGTACTATCTGGAACGTGGCCATCTAGCACTCTATCCTCCAGGGGGGAAGACTCCGGGATGGAGGCGACGTCTGGGAAGACGGAGCCCAGTGCATGACGGATCTGCAGGTATCGAAAGTATTCACTACCCTGCAACTGAAACTCCGTCTGCAGCATCTCGAATGTTTTAAATCCTCTCCTCGACCAGAGATCCCCCACTTTACTGATGCCTATCATGTCCCATTTCGCGAAGCCCTTCGAGGTCCAGAGAGAGCCCAGCCTCTCAGACGCATACAGCGGTGACGCCCGGGTCAAACGGTCCTTCCACCCCATAGCTGCATTAGCCGCATGCCATACTCTGACCATGACACGCGTAGGTCCCGTCAAGCGAGCATCGGGCGCGCCAGAGTAGAGCGCTCGATTGTAGTCGCCACCGGGCAGTAGCATCTTGTCCATCTCAAACGCCGGGTTCAAGGCGGGCCCATAGAGGCCATGGTTAATTGCAGCTAGCTGGGAGGCCCAGTAATACCGTTTAATGTCCGGGAGGGCAATCCCCCCGTCATACCATGGGAGCGTCAACTTCGCCAGGGCAATGCGCGGCCTCCCGTCCCAGAACAGGCGGCGCTGTAAACTCTCCACCTCACGGAAGTAGCGCGCCGGGACTGGGTCCATAGTGTTCTGGAGAGCGTATAAGAAACGTGGCAACGACATCATCTTAAACAACGCCGCCCGGCCGAGCGGCGAAAGCGGCAGGCGCCGCCAGCGCACGACGTCCTCCTTCAAGCGCTGGAGAGGGGGAAGCAAGTTCCGCTCGTAGCGAGCCTCTGGGTCCAGAGTAATGTAGACACCCAGGTATCGAAACCCCTGAGAGGCAATCTGAATCGGACAACCCCGCGGAAGGACAGGAGCCTCCCCAGAGAGCACATACACGCATGATTTAGCCCAGTTGATGACAAGGCCTGAGTTCCGGCCAAATGAACGTAAAACATCAACCAGGACTATGAGTGACTTACGTGGGGAGGCTAGGTACAAAAGGATGTCGTCAGCGTATAGGGACACACGGTCCTCATATTCGGGGGTCCAACGGAGTCCACGGATGGAGGGGTGCCACCGCAGCCACTCCGCCAGGGGCTCCAAGGCCAGCGCAAACAGGAGCGGCGACAAGGGACAGCCCTGTCGCGTGCCCCATGAATGCATTTTATATTCATATATCTGTTCATGACTATTACAAAATGGTAGAACTGAACTATTCCTTTTTATTCACTGTACTGTTGATCTTCTATCTGTGCTACTGTGTAACAGTTGTAGCAGCGCATATATTTTACACTAGAAGAACAACGGTACAATAAATTCTTATTGTAAAACACGCTCGACTGTTTCTTCCGTGTATCTCTCTGAGAGAAAATGAGCATACACGAGTGACAGGGTGAAAAGTAGTTTATCGTTTCCACGAGTCTGAGGAGTCAGGGTTTGTTGTGTTCTGAGGTTGCCAAAAACGATACTATAGGAACTACACTACGGCTCCGCATGTTTCTAGAATCGCTATTCCTTCACTTTGTGAGCCTCTGGTGTATGCATGACTTTTTTGCGTCTGTCAGACCGACCCCTTATTCCACACAGTATACCCTTTGATGACTCGTCCACTCAGGTGCCTTTCTAAACGCTGGTTCACTCATCACTATACTTACAGTGTCACTGGTATACCACCCCCATTAATTTAATTTTCCTACCTAGCGATTGTTCCCATAGTGGGCAGGCTGCCGCACAAAGCGCTATCTACTCAATTTGTATGGCTCCTTAAGCTAAGCAGCATGATTGGACACAGAATGCGCTTGTCCTTTTCCTCATGACCTTAACCTGTCAACTGTATGCTTGAACACACCTGGCTTTATTTGTGCTCCTTAACTTTTATCTCTATAATTCACGGGTTCTAGAGAATGTACTATTTAGACACCAGCATTGGCATCCTTGGTCTTTTTGCTCTATCTACAGTTTTCTTCACAAAACAGGATATGTATGGACATGATTAATGTATTGTTTATATCTAGGGACCGCTCTTTAAAACATTGTTTTTCCTCCGACAGATTCCTCTTGCTCACACAATTCGTCCTGATGATGATCTCGATTATTTGAGATTGAAACGCCGTCGACCCCTTACAACAAAAAAACTCCTTTACTGTCTAATTATTCATTCTAATGTTGTCAATGCGATGCAACTTTTAATGTCACCAGCACTTATCACCTCACGCACCTTTCACTATTTTTTGTGAGCACTAGAACTATCACTTGAACAGTTACAATTGATATATCATTTATGATGTTAATAAATGTTATGTCATTATCATTGTGCGTCCCTGCATGTATTGTCAGACAGTCCCTTTTGCGCTGACTCTGGCAAAATTGACTAACGCTCTTTTAAATCGTGATAGCTCAGGCTAACCTAGGATCCGTGTGGCCTTATTTTGTAACAATTGATTACCCCTGGTCTAAATATCGGGGTACCCTTGTTCACCAAATATATTCTGGCCAAGGTCGGCACCGAGACATTGTTTCCAACACCACGTCCCTCGGCTCGGCATCAAAACAAACCGTCAAGCCTTCCGGCTCGGGATCGAGTCGGACGAAATTACCCTCGGATCCAAAATCATCAGGTTCCAAGGATAAATCTGGTTCGGAGCTTAAACCTTCCACTTTGAAACACAAACATGCATCGGAGCCGAAACCCTCCGCTTCGAAACACAAACTCGCTTCTGAGCCGAAACATTCTAAAGACTAGCTGAAATCCAAGGAGAATGTTCTCGAGCACCCAGAACCAATTTTAGACGTTCTTAAAGCCAAATTGGATCCCAAACAAAAGAAAATTTATATTAATCCTGATACTGGACATATTTTGGCTAAAAATCCAGCAAAACACAAGCATCCTGGAGAGGACACTTCTGATACGATTCCCTTAAAGAAAAAGGACATGGCTACTAGCCATGTTTATCCTGCCCCACAACCCTCTCCACCTCCTTCTCCACAGTTAATAATTGAAGATCCCTTACACATAACACCTCAGGGTTCTCCACATACAGATCCAGATGTGGATTAAGGTGATGATGATACTCATTTGCCTGCAGACCCATGGAATGATTACACCATTGACCTCCAGTAGACAATGAGCCAGACCTTTACTCAGCAAAACCATCACCACCAGATGATAGTATGGCTTACCAACAGCTCATTGCCAGAGCAGCAGAGTATCATGAGGGTACCATCACATAAAGAGAAATAAGAGGAGGACTTTCTATTTGAAACACTTGAGTCTACGCACAGGTCAAGTCAAACACTCCCTGTGCTTAAAGGCATGATGAGGCATGTAGACGATATCTTTAAAGACCCTATCACAGCATGTATTTTAACTCCAAGGGTAGATAAAAAATATAAACCCTCACCATCAGATCCTGTGTTTATTAAGGGATGATTACCTCTTGACTCTCTTGTAGTGTCCAACGCTCGCAAAAGAGCTAACTCGCAAACCCCTGGGGGTGCACCTCCCCCTGATAAAGATTTCAAATTACAGATGCCTTGGGAAAACGAGTAGCTGTTCAAGCCGCTAACCATTGGCATTGCAGAAAATCTGCATCCCCCTGCCCACAGCGAACACAGCAGGCATTCTCCTGCAGACCAAAGCGCTTCAATTGCAGCGGTGTATAGTATAACTGGTACAAGGATTTAAAATGGATGATGTGGAGGTTGCAATTTGCCGTTAAGCGGCCTGTCGGGGCACAACAGAACCTCCATATATCTGGTGAGAATGAAGTTCCTAGTATCGCCACCTATTTATTATATGAAGGGGTCCTGCTCATGCAGGGGCACCCTCTAACGTAAAACCCAGCACCCTGCCTTCAGGCTTGATAAGGCCTGCAATAGGTTTGACTGATAGGTTTTAAGTGTGGTGACCTATAGATATAGTAAGCCTATATCTTTTATAAGTGATGCAAGCACCAGCTTACACAGGCTGCAATCGCAGACCTGTAGTTGCATTTTGCATGGCCTCTCATGGGTGGCATAATACATGCTGCAGCCCATGGGAGGCCTCTGGGGTACCTATGCCCTGGGTACATGTGTACCATATACTAGAGACTGATAAGGGTACCCCAGTATCCAATCTGGAGTGTACCTAGTTCATATTTTACAGTTTAGGAGGAAAAAGCAGATTGGCTGGGGTCCTGATTAGCCGGATCCCAGCCAGACTAGTCAAAAACAGTGGGTGCAATCAGCAAAAAGTGGGGTTAACCATACAGGTGCGGGGCTGGGGTACCGGCCTGAGGTACGGTGCGTACAGGTACGGGACTGGGGTATGGGCCTGGGGTACGGTGCGTACAGGTACGGGGCTGGAGTACGGGCCTGGGGTGCGGCGCGTACAGGCACGGGGCTCGGGTACGGGCATGGGGTGCGGCGCGTACAGGCACTATGGGCCTGGGGTACGGTGCGGACATGCACGGGGCTGGGGTACGGGTCTGGGGTACGGCGCGTACAGGTACGGGGCTGGGGTACAGGCATGGGGTACGGTGTGTACAGGTATGGGGTTTGGGTACGGGGCTGGGGTACGGCGCGTACATGTACGGGGCTGGGGTACAGTGCGGACAGGGGGTACGGTGCTGACATGCGGGGGTATGGTGCTGACATATGCGGGGGGAGGGGGGGCTGTTTGACTCGTATCCAGGCACAAGTTTACCCGGGTACATGTGTGCTACTGCGTTTGCTCCGTACGGGGCCTTTTACATGCGGTTGTGCATTCGGACGGGCGGTACGGATCGTACTTGCGCGCTCGGACTTCTGTTTTACGATTTGCACGTAAAAATGTCCGGCTCCCTCTCGTACACTTTTCCCGACGCTATTCGTATGTATTTTTCACGTACGAATCGTACTTAGCCGGTTGTAGGGCACTTGTACGATTCGTACGTAAAAATATACGGATACGAGTCGTTTGCAAAATTCTTTTAACGGATCGGAATCAGCACCTATATAAACACTCCTTACAACTATATAATAATTTAACATATTAAAACAAATAATATTAAATAATACCAACATATATTAAATAAATATATATTTAAAACAAATATTAAACAATTATAAAAATGATAATAAATATATCCATTCACAAAAAACAATAAATATACTCACTAGCACATAATTATTCATACATATATATGACATACAGCAATTATTAACGTTATAAATTAAAATTATAAACAAATATTTTTAAATAACTACAACAAATAAATTGTTATAAACATGTAGCAAACAAAAAATATATTGACCTAATTAAAAAGTAACTGCTACAAAAATCAAACAACGTATCTCAACCAGTGATTTTAAACTAAAAGAGCACAAACCAATTAAAATTGAGAAGTAATTAACTAACTACTATAAAAACTAAGAATTAACTTAAAAACAATTACCTTTTATCGGCCAAACACGGTGGGAGGGCGTTACTTTGCTGGAGAGAGAGAGAAAGAAGATCTACAAAAACTACTATAACAGACTATACTACAACATAGTTAAGAAAAAGCATTTTGTTATTAATATAAATGCCTCTACATCCTTAACTTAACTACCTAAATTCATTAAATGTTCTCTTCTTTTTAAACAACAAAAATAAAATACAAATGTGATGAAGTACCTTATCTAATTCTACATGATAAAATACATGAACTATTAAAAAAGTAACTTTACCTAGACATAAAATAAAATTGTCTTATTTTGTTACATGCTCAAAAAGAGAAAACAAAACTAATAAATACATCTTTCCTCTCAGCTTCAACAAACTGCATCTACCAAACAACATACACCAAATTAAATTCATCTACTACAAAAAGTAAATATACTTTCAGTGTAAAAAAAAAAATTAAAATAAAGAAACTAAATGTGAGAAGTTGGCCTGATGTATGATGTCACTAGTTATAGTGTACACCTTATATCAGTCCAAATACCCTTATGGTGATTGGTTGTAAAGTCAACCTTATAGACCAGCTATCCTAGTGGTAGCATGGACAAGAGCAGTCTTAGGCTAAACTCTGAATGGCATGTGAAGCCAGCTGTGATACCATATATAATCCCTTGAATACCAAATGAAAGGACACCACAACAGATATATATATAAAATAAAGTGTATTTATTCTAAGCAAACCCTCAGCACTCTTTATGAGATTAGAGGTAAGTACAACACAGTCTTATTAATGCATACAGTAAGTCACACAGGTAAGTAATACAGTTAGGCCCTAGGGGCCACGCAAACCATATACTAAGTAAGTGGTATAAGAACCACTGTCACGGAAATAGAATAGGCCTAGGCCTAGGGAATCGCTGGGGCTACACTACACTAGCGTTAGTTAGGAAGTGGGAGGCCCACGGGATTCGTGTGCAGAGTGGAAACACTCACGCGTAATGCGTAAAAGTCAATAGCAATATTACAGTTTAGAAATAGATAGATTTAGGACACTTCCGGAGTAGCTAGGAAGTTGAGACTTGAAAACTAGACACTAGGATAGTCACTATCCTGATGAGCACCGGAGTACCCAAGTTACCTAGCCCACAGGCTGCGGGTGCATAGGGGTGAAAATGCGTCGTTTTCGTCGTCGACTCCTATGGATGCCTGAAGAAAGATGCTGACAGGCAGTCAGTGAAGAGTGTCCGGTGGATCCCAAGGCTGGGATCAAGAAGAGAAGAAACCTGCAAGCAGAAGGGACAGAGTCAAGGTCACTAGCCAGTGACCACGTGGAACCAGGAAGGAACCAGGCGATGTCGTGAAGAGTTGCAGGTGAAGGTGAAGCTTGTCGCTGCAGCCAGGAGGACCAGGAAGCGTCGAGGACGACCAGGACCAGGAGGCGAGCTGTCCCACGAAGGCTCTTGCTGTCGGCGGCGTCGAAGTTGGACTAGGACTCACCAAGCCTTGGCAAGCGGAACCCACGAAGAACAAAGGACTTGCTTCTGGTGCAGACCAGGAAGGTCTGGGGTGCTTCTTCTTTGCAGAGAAGCGGGAGCCAGTCTGGAGGAGCCAAACCAGCGCAGAAGATTTCAGGGTGCGTCGTCACAGAGGCCACTAGCCAGCGGGCAAGCAACCGGACAGACGCGGCAAGCAGGAAAATGCTGAAGGGCCCCACGCAGGACTCGTGGAGTGTGGGGGGCTGATCTTCGGTGCAGATGGTGCTTGGGGTTGGGGCTTCTCAATCCCCGGTGCACAACTTCGAGGGTACCTCAGAAGCTGCGCTGTAAGTTACTAGCCACTTTTCCCAGGTAGCCGGTCCCACGTCGCTCGTCGCCTCCACGGATCTCAGCTCTGCTGCAGATGTGGATGAGGGTCGGAGAAGTCTGGAAGTCAAGGCTCTGGTCGGGCTCTGCAGTCGGTTCCTCGTAGAACGGTCACAAAGCAAAGGGTAGTCTCTTGATGGTGCCTGTTTGCACAGGGTAGCCACTCCTTGGCTACAAGGGAGATTCTTCAGTCTTCTTCTTTCGTCGAATGTCGAAGGTCCAGAGTTTCTGTTCAGTTTTGCAGGTTCAGGATAATCTAAAGTCTTGAGGCCCAACTCCCACTCTTATACTAATCTGGGGGGCTGGGATACCTGCTAGGTCACGCCTTATGGGTGGGACCTGGGAGGGGGTGGTTACACCCACTTCCCTTTGTCCAGTTTCGCGCCAGAGCTGGGGCTGGAGTGCCCCAGCGCCGGTTTGAACTGGACTATGCAAGGAACACCTTGTGTGCCCCAGGCATGTCTCATTCCTTTCAGCCCACCCTGCCCCAATACACTAAAGGCTGTCTAGGGAGGTGCTAGCACCTCCCCAAGCAGGAACCCTATTGTCCAGGCCTCCCTGGCTGGGATCACTCCCAGCTGCAGGAGGTCAGACTTGTGTCGTGGCAGCAGCATCCATTTTGTGATGCTGAGGCTTTGGTCAGAGGCTAACAGTTGAAGTATGATTTTAACATGTCTTTCCCTCTAGAAGGGGGGAATAATATTCTCATGTCCAGAAATGGCATGGGGGTATTATTCCCGAGTGTTAGACACCTTACACGACATGTTTTGATAAAGCCAAACCATAGTTACCATAACCGTTTAAGATTATAAGGCACTTTAAGAGTATATGGTAGGCTATATCATAGAACAGCTATAAGGACATGGTTCCGAAAGCTGCAGACAGGCTCAGCTCATGCTAGAGCACCATCTCACATGTTACCAAGCACTCTGCCTCCAGGATTGTTAAGGCCTGCCATAGGAGTGACTGATAGGTACACATGTGTCTATATATAAGGGCAGATATAGGCATACTACATCTAAGCAAGGGGTGATTACACGACCTTGCCCCAGCTGAGTGATCAGCCAGTTGTGTCTGATTGGAAGGCCAGACCAGGGGTGGCATAATACATGCTGCAGCCCCTGGGAGGCCTAGGGTACACCTATGCCCTGGGTACCTAGGGTACACTGTACAGGGTCCAATAAGGTGATCCTTACCAATTGGTTATGTACCTAGGGTACATGGAGTCCATTTTACAGAGAGAGCAGACAGCCTGAGACCCTGAATGGCAGGATCTCAGGCCAACTAAGTCGAAAAACCAGCTAGACACTAGGCAAAAAGTTGGGGGTAACCATAGTCAGATATCCACCTTCCTACACAACCCCCCCCCCCAAACGAAAGGAGATAAGGCTGGCCTTGACAAGGTAAGCCTTTATTGCCTGAGTGGCCATATAAGGAAGAACCAGCACTGGCATGGTTACCCCCTGTCTCATGGTCCACTAAGCAATCCCTCATCCTAAAGATATCATAGGGTCTCCACCATAGGGAATCTCTACCTTTGGTGTGTCTTTGCAAAGTAAAAGGCTGGTGTTGAGATGGAGTACTGAAGTGAGTGTCCCCAAAGTGAGGCCTCAGCTTCCTCCAATCATCCTCCACCATGGATGCCTTTCTTTCTCTAACTGAGTTGCACTGTGCTCTCAGGGTCAGCCTCTGGCTACCTAAAGCTGGAGGCTGGGTCCCTTTTGTGGGCTTCCTGGAGGGACAGGTCAGGTTTGGGGCCCTAAGGTCCCATGTTTGCCTGTGCCCAACAGAATCCCTCTGGGGGAGGTCCCTAACTACCTGTGAAGGGGATCCCTCAGGAATGTTTTTACCCATCACCTGGCTAGGGCAACTAACCAGGCAATCCTCATTCTTTTGAAGGGGGGGTTCTTGTGGACAGGGGCCCTCTTGGGGTCCACTGGCCTCCCTGACCTCTACAGCCCTGGGCTGACTGAGGCAGGGTAGAGAGAGGCAGGCTACCTGCACCAGACTGGGTCCCACCTTGGAAGGGGCCACTGACATCAGAGGCTCTGCCAGGCCAGGCCTGGCTACCTCTGGGGCAGTTCCTTCACAAGGGGTGAGGTCAGATCCCTGAGGAGGCTGACCTTTTCCTAATGTCTGGGGAGAGGGAGACTTTTCTTCCTCCCCACTACTCTCTGTTTGTGTGGAGTGATCCATAGTTTCAGGCTTCACTACACCTATATCAGTCTGAGTGTGGGCTGAGACCATTACAGCCTTGCCAACCTTTTCAGGAAGGCACTCAGTTTGTGTTTGAGCTGGGACTGTCACAGCTCTGCCAATTTCTACAGGGAAGTCTGTCTGTGCCTGGGCTGTGGCTACCACTGCCCTTCCAACCTTTTCAGGGAGGAAAGCTACTTGGACAGGGGTTGTGACTGGCACAACCCCACTACCCTTTTTGGAAAGGCCTACCATTTTAGAATGGGTGTCTTGTTCAACTCCAGCCCAAGCTGAGAGTTCTAAGTCATTCCCCAGTAAGCAGTCCACAGGCAAGGTTGGAGACACTGCCACCCTTTTAGGGCCAGTGACACCTCCCCAGCTGAGACATACCTCTGCCATGGGATGACTGTTCTGTTTGCCATCAATGTTAGTTACCTGGTATGAGAAACCAGGCAAAAGCTGCTCAGAGGGAACTAGCCTATGGGCCACCATAGTGATGCTAGCTCCAGTGTCTCTGTAGGCCTCAGCTTTTCTACCATTGATGTAGGGTTCCTGTCTGTACCTACCCAAAGTGTTGGGACAGGCAGTGAAGTTGGCAAACCCCATGCCACCATCACAGACAAGAGTAGCTGCTGCAGGGGAATTGGCTAAGCCAGGATCCCCCTGTGTTCCCCAAGAAAACCCAACCAAATTTTTGGGTGCACTCCCACCACCTGGGGGATTACTGCTGACAGTAATAGGTGGTGTGACAGGAGTAGTTGGAGGAACAGTTTTGTTTTTAGCCTGTGGACAACTGCTGTCAGTTTTCCAATGCCCAGGTGTTTTACACACTTTTTAACTGTGGTAGAGGAGGGAGCTTGGGACCCACCACCCTGTGTGGAGTTTTGGGGCCCTGAGGAAGATTTCTCTTTTGCTTTATCCCCACCCTTCTCTTGAGGCTTGGTGGTATCTTTCTTTTGGTCACCACCCTGATTTTTAGGCCTAATCCTGGTCCTGACCCATTTATCTGCCCTCTTTCCCAATTCTTGGGGAGAGGTCAAATCTGAGTCTACCAGGTGTTGATGGAGAAGCTGGTTCTGACAATTACTAAGGATCTGCTCCCTCATAATCAAGTTGTACAATCCTGTATAGTCCTGCACCTTGCTGCCATTTAACCAACCTTCCAAAGCCTTAGTGGCACAATCCACAAAATCAGACCAGTCCTGTGTCTGTGTCTTCTGGGTGTCTCTGAACAACAACCTATATTGCTCAGTGGTTAAGCCAAACCCATCTATCAGAGCACTCTTCAGGACTTTGTAATTGTTTGCATCCTCATCACTGACTGTGAGGAGCTTGTCTCTACCTTTGTCAGAAAAGGAGAGCCACAAGATAGCTGCCCACTGACTTTGGGGTACCTGCTGTACTTTGCAGGCCCTCTCCAAAGCAGTCATCCATTTGTGGATGTCATCCCCATTCTGATATGGGGGGACTATCTTGCTTAGGTTTCTATGGTCATAAGACCTATCCCTATCTCTAGGAATGTTGCTGCCACCAGTGGGTTCTGACCCACACAATTTTTGCTCTCTAGCCAGAGCAAGCTTCTCTTTGGCAAGGGCAATTTCTTCCCTCTGAATCCTCAGATTAGCTTCCCTCATTCTGGCTTTATGCTCCTTTCTCTCAGGTGAAGTCATTCCCCTGTGAGAGGAAGCATTAGAGATGCTAGAAACATGGGAGTGGATGGATTCCCTTGAAGGGGATCTGTCCCTCCTGCTTCTCTGTGAGAGCCTACTTGGGGGTCTGTATGGGGGGACCCCATGCAAACTCCCATGTAAACTTAGGTTAGCCTGGCTAAGTCTTCCTACTTGGCCCTGGCTGTCTACCTCTTCATCTGAAGTCCCATCTGACTCATCTGTGGTGGGTAGACCCTTATCTACAGCTATGGCACCATCCCTGGCAGCTCTTTCAGCATCATAGGCCTCCAGAAGCTCCACTAGCTGTCTAAGGGTAGGGTTTGCACCCTGTTTTATTCCTCTGGAGGTACACAATTGTCTCATCTCCTGGAATGTGAATGCATCATACCTAGAGGGAACCTGTCTAGGATTCTCCTCTCCTGAGGGAGCATCAGTGTGATCTCCATCCAGGGGCATGATTCTAGTGAGGGTGTGGTGTGTGCACCTACCTACACTAGTTGTATCTACTAAACCTCTCTAGTAGTTGTAGTCAGGGTGTGTTACTCCCTTCAACCTACAACTACTAAGTCCAGTAGGACTTAAGTATTATAAACTATGTTATATGTACCTAGACAATATCTGTGTGATCTTCCAATTTAGTATCTCAAGATTACAATGGTATTACAACAGCAAGCTCAGATCCCAACCGCTGCTCACCAATGTGAGAAGTTGGCCTGATGTATGATGTCACTAGTTATAGTGTACACCTTATATCAGTCCAAATACCCTTATGGTGATTGGTTGTAAAGTCAACCTTATAGACCAGCTATCCTAGTGGTAGCATGGACAAGAGCAGTCTTAGGCTAAACTCTGAATGGCATGTGAAGCCAGCTGTGATACCATATATAATCCCTTGAATACCAAATGAAAGGACACCACAACAGATATATATATAAAATAAAGTGTATTTATTCTAAGCAAACCCTCAGCACTCTTTATGAGATTAGAGGTAAGTACAACACAGTCTTATTAATGCATACAGTAAGTCACACAGGTAAGTAATACAGTTAGGCCCTAGGGGCCACGCAAACCATATACTAAGTAAGTGGTATAAGAACCACTGTCACGGAAATAGAATAGGCCTAGGCCTAGGGAATCGCTGGGGCTACACTACACTAGCGTTAGTTAGGAAGTGGGAGGCCCACGGGATTCGTGTGCAGAGTGGAAACACTCACGCGTAATGCGTAAAAGTCAATAGCAATATTACAGTTTAGAAATAGATAGATTTAGGACACTTCCGGAGTAGCTAGGAAGTTGAGACTTGAAAACTAGACACTAGGATAGTCACTATCCTGATGAGCACCGGAGTACCCAAGTTACCTAGCCCACAGGCTGCGGGTGCATAGGGGTGAAGATGCGTCGTTTTCGTCGTCGACTCCTATGGATGCCTGAAGAAAGATGCTGACAGGCAGTCAGTGAAGAGTGTCCGGTGGATCCCAAGGCTGGGATCAAGAAGAGAAGAAACCTGCAAGCAGAAGGGACAGAGTCAAAGTCACTAGCCAGTGACCACGTGGAACCAGGAAGGAACCAGGCGATGTCGTGAAGAGTTGCAGGTGAAGGTGAAGCTTGTCGCTGCAGCCAGGAGGACCAGGAAGCGTCGAGGACGACCAGGACCAGGAGGCGAGCTGTCCCACGAAGGCTCTTGCTGTCGGCGGCGTCGAAGTTGGACTAGGACTCACCAAGCCTTGGCAAGCGGAACCCACGAAGAACAAAGGACTTGCTTCTGGTGCAGACCAGGAAGGTCTGGGGTGCTTCTTCTTTGCAGAGAAGCGGGAGCCAGTCTGGAGGAGCCAAACCAGCGCAGAAGATTTCAGGGTGCGTCGTCACAGAGGCCACTAGCCAGCGGGCAAGCAACCGGACAGACGCGGCAAGCAGGAAAATGCTGAAGGGCCCCACGCAGGACTCGTGGAGTGTGGGGGGCTGATCTTCGGTGCAGATGGTGCTTGGGGTTGGGGCTTCTCAATCCCCGGTGCACAACTTCGAGGGTACCTCAGAAGCTGCGCTGTAAGTTACTAGCCACTTTTCCCAGGTAGCCGGTCCCACGTCGCTCGTCGCCTCCACAGATCTCAGCTCTGCTGCAGATGTGGATGAGGGTCGGAGAAGTCTGGAAGTCAAGGCTCTGGTCGGGCTCTGCAGTCGGTTCCTCGTAGAACGGTCACAAAGCAAAGGGTAGTCTCTTGATGGTGCCTGTTTACACAGGGTAGCCACTCCTTGGCTACAAGGGAGATTCTTCAGTCTTCTTCTTTCGTCGAATGTCGAAGGTCCAGAGTTTCTGTTCAGTTTTGCAGGTTCAGGATAATCTAAAGTCTTGAGGCCCAACTCCCACTCTTATACTAATCTGGGGGGCTGGGATACCTGCTAGGTCACGCCTTATGGGTGGGACCTGGGAGGGGGTGGTTACACCCACTTCCCTTTGTCCAGTTTCGCGCCAGAGCTGGGGCTGGAGTGCCCCAGCGCCGGTTTGAACTGGACTATGCAAGGAACACCTTGTGTGCCCCAGGCATGTCTCATTCCTTTCAGCCCACCCTGCCCCAATACACTAAAGGCTGTCTGGGGAGGTGCTAGCACCTCCCCAAGCAGGAACCCTATTGTCCAGGCCTCCCTGGCTGGGATCACTCCCAGCTGCAGGAGGTCAGACTTGTGTCGTGGCAGCAGCATCCATTTTGTGATGCTGAGGCTTTGGTCAGAGGCTAACAGTTGAAGTATGATTTTAACATGTCTTTCCCTCTAGAAGGGGGGAATAATATTCTCATGTCCAGAAATGGCATGGGGGTATTATTCCCGAGTGTTAGACACCTTACACGACATGTTTTGATAAAGCCAAACCATAGTTACCATAACCGTTTAAGATTATAAGGCACTTTAAGAGTATATGGTAGGCTATATCATAGAACAGCTATAAGGACATGGTTCCGAAAGCTGCAGACAGGCTCAGCTCATGCTAGAGCACCATCTCACATGTTACCAAGCACTCTGCCTCCAGGATTGTTAAGGCCTGCCATAGGAGTGACTGATAGGTACACATGTGTCTATATATAAGGGCAGATATAGGCATACTATATCTAAGCAAGGGGTGATTACACGACCTTGCCCCAGCTGAGTGATCAGCCAGTTGTGTCTGATTGGAAGGCCAGACCAGGGGTGGCATAATACATGCTGCAGCCCCTGGGAGGCCTAGGGTACACCTATGCCCTGGGTACCTAGGGTACACTGTACAGGGTCCAATAAGGTGATCCTTACCAATTGGTTATGTACCTAGGGTACATGGAGTCCATTTTACAGAGAGAGCAGACAGCCTGAGACCCTGAATGGCAGGATCTCAGGCCAACTAAGTCGAAAAACCAGCTAGACACTAGGCAAAAAGTTGGGGGTAACCATAGTCAGATATCCACCTTCGTACACTAAAGATAATCTCTGATATAATTAACATAAACAATTTTCTACCCCATCTACAGAAATTACAACTGAAACAGAAACAGAAAGAACAACAATTTAAGTATTTTCTTTTAATTACTAATAAAACAAGCATATTTATAAATAACAAAAGCATATTTACCCAAAACATATATATATATATATATATATATATATATATATATTCACAGAAAAAACCATAGGTTTCAGGCACGTTATAGTTAGGAATTAGCATTTAAAAAACCTCAGAAATTCACTGAAAAAACCATAGGTTTCAGGGGTGTTATAGTTAGCTGGACTTTTCACTTGTACAAAACCATTGAAATTCCCCCGTTATAGTTAGTTCAGCTAACTATAACTCGCGCGCCCGCAATGCACTGCTGATGACGTCACATATTACATCACTCATGACATGGTCAGTGACATCACTCATGACATCACTGATGACATCTCAAATGACATCACTGATGACATCACTGATGACATCATCCAGTGAATGTGTGTTTTTCTGAAAATTAAATATGTTTTATATATGTATATCTCAAGGTCGATGGAAGAATAAATGGGTATATAAGTATCTAAATGGATGATTTGTTTTTGAAAAATTGATTGTGTAACTGACTGATTAACTGTATCATAGTGAATACATGGCTTAGTGAGTAATGTTTAAATATGTAAATATCTGTATCAGTCTCTCACTTTGTGTATAAGTGGATGCATGGGTTGATGAGTAGCTACATGGGTGTCTATATAGGTTATTAGTTGGTTTTTTGAGTATCAGTCTGAGTATCTGCATGGTTCGGTGGGGGGTATTACGTAGTGCATAGTTGCATGAATGAGTGACTCACTGTTTGTATGTGTTGAAGACAGCATGTGTGCAGGACTGTATGGGTGGATGAGTGTGTGTATGGATGTGTTAGTCTCAATAGTGTCTTTATGAGTAACTACATATGTTTTAAACTAGTATATGTGACTATTGGTGTATATAAGTGAGTATATGTGAGAGTGAGAGATTGAAAGAGTTCCTGTATGAATAAGTATGTGTTTCTATAAGTGATTGTTTAAAAGACTAAGTATGTGTAAGCTTCTGTAGAAGTAAGTGTGGTGGTGTATGTATAACTGTATATGCAAGTAAATGTATGTTTGATTATTTATTAGCATGAGTGACTATGTGTGTGAGTAACTCTATGGATGAGTGGTGTTGTGTAACAGGATGTATAGGTGTATGAGTATATATGATGAGTGAGTACATGTATGAGTAACTGTATAGGACTGTTGGTGAATGAGTGGATGTGTATGTGGATCTTAGAATTACTGAAGAGGTTGTTGTAACTGGTATTGGTATGTCCATTGTTTTGAAAATTGTAGTCTCTATTTTTGAATGTGTGTATCAAAGGTTATATTAGGGTGAGAGGAGGTCTGCCACTCTATCACAAGGATGATGTCATCAGTGATGTCTTTTGAGATGTCATCAGTGATGTCATGAGTGATGTCACTGACCATGTCATGAGTGATGTAATATGTGACGTCATCAGCAGTGCATTGCGGGTGCGCGAGTTATAGTTAGCTGAACTAACTATAACGGGGGAATTTCAATGGTTTTGTACAAGTGAAAAGTCCAGCTAACTATAACACCCCTGAAACCTATGGTTTTTTCAGTGGATTTCTGAGGTTTTTTAAATGCTAATTCCTAACTATAACGTGCCTGAAACCTATGTTTTTTTCTGTGAATTTCAAAGGTTTTTTAAATGCTAATTTCTAACTATGCCTACAGAGATGGGACATGTGAAGAAAGAAGAAAAAATGCACAGAAAGAAAAAAAAGAAGTGCAGAAAGAAGCAACAGAAGTCCTCAAAGACGAAGAAAAGTGCAGGAAGAAGGATAACATGCAGAAAGAACAAAAAGAAGAGCAGAAAGAAGCCTTGTTGCAAAATCATCCTGTACCCTCAACTTTTTCAGACGGATACTGGTGGTAACTGAGTCTGACTAACCAGTCCTAGAGCCAGTGCTATGTTAAAAGACACTTAGAATACAGTGAAAACACCTACATACACTAGGGAACATTATGCGTTGGGGTCCCCCTGTGATTAGCATGACCTCCTCTGTAAGCCCCTAGTATATAATAAGGCAGGGGGATTAAAACTACCTCTTAAAACAGGCCACAGGGCGTTTTTGCACACGTTAACTCAGGCCCCGTCCCCTCCCTTCACCACTGTGTAAACACGCCCTGTGTCCGTTTTTAGTTGGGAGATTAAGTTCATTTGCATCCTGAGGGTCCCTAGGGTCCAACTAGCCCACTAGGTACCTCCAGTAAGTGCCACAGAGCTGCGTTGCAGAGAGGTGTAAAAAGTGGCACGGCCTGGACCACCTCTCTGCAATGCAGCTCAGTGGCGCTTACTGGAAGCACTTGGTGGGCTAGTTAGCCCCCAGGGGCCCTCAGTATTGAAGGGAAATTATATCCCCAATTTAAAACGTGCCATAGTGCGTGTTTGCACACGTCACCTCAGGCCCCGTCCCCTCCCTTCACCACTGTGTAAACGCGCCCTGTGGCTGTTCTAAGTTGAGAGATTAAGTCCCCTTGTATCCTAAGGGTCCCTAGGGTCAAACTAGACCACTAGGTACCTCCAGTAAGCGCCACAGAGCTGTGTTGCAGAGAGGTGTAAAAAGGGGCTTGGCCTCAGAACACCTGTCTGCAGCGCAGCTCCCTGGCGCATACTGGAGATGCCTGTTGGGCTAGTTGGCCCTCAGGGACCCTCAGTATTGAAGAGGAATTAATTCCCCAACTTCCAACTCGCCAGGGGGCGCGTTTGCAGAGTGCTGCAAGGAGGGGGCGTCGCCTCCGGCACGATGCCAGTCTTTTATTTATTTTAATTTTTTAAGAAAGGGGGCTGTGTGGTTCCCCTTCTTATTCTAATTTATTGGCCCTGATGACCCCATCCCCCAGGGCCTGTTTCCTAATGATATTTTTTTGACCCCAATCACCAGGGCCGGCCACTGTTTTTTATTATTTTAAAAAAAGATATATTTATAGACACACCTAGGACATGCTGGACAAACCGTACGTACCTATCACCATGATGATTTGCGTGATATTCATTAAAAGGCGACTATGCATACAATGAATCCACGTGGAATGTATTTACACCACTAGTGAAGCTCTGACATGTCTGATGCCCTACCGTGCCTAATCCCGGTAGACACCCTTGTCGTTTATTTATACAAACATGGGTAGCTATTGACGGGCACATTTAATACACATGCACACCAAGCCATTCAAAGGGGATTCGACAAAAATTCGACCAAAACTATGCAAAAACCCCCCCTCACGATTAATAAAACACACATCCACTGCCGGATGTGTAATACTTTTTATTTTACTCTCTGGAAAGGGGACGAACATCACTTGAGAGTCACAGCGCGCTCCTGGCAGAGCCCAATGCTGTGTTACACCCACCATTGCCTGCTGAGTGCCACACACCTCTGTGTTGTATTCCACTAGCTAGTGCATATGCTATGACACTCTCTAGCCCATGTGCACTGTAACACCACCCCGTGAATATGTCATGCCACACTTGTCTTCGCACGGGTTATATTGCCCCATCTAACGTGCCTTCCTCGATGCCTATGTTATAACGCACAGTGCTATGCCATACATATTACAATCTGGGATCCATATCTTTGTCACAGTGCATATGCAGCGTTACACTCCCCAGCACATATTTTATATTACAACTTTAGAGACTAGTTAGGTTACACAACACTGCCCTGTGCATATTACACTCCAAGGCGCATATCGCATAGCACGCGCTAGTGCCTGTGCTATCTCGCGCTCTCCAATGAATCTATCATTGCGCACAATGTATTGCATATTATATTTCACGCCCGGTTCATCTTATATCACACTTTTTGGTGCATAGTTTATACCATACACTATATCTAGTTTTCATTTTCAATCGTGCTCTCAGGACTATGTTCTATATAACACTGTGTTCACCTACCCTTTTCACGGGCATTACATTTTGCGATAGGGGGTGGAGGGTCAGGGGGTGTTTCTGCCAAGTGAGCCCGGAGTCACAGTCACAAACGTCCTCTTCTTCCTGAAAAAAAGTGAGATTATGCTGCATACTTGTTCATATTTTAAGTAGTTCGCACAGACACACGTTTTAAAAACAATAAAGTTCCTAATACCCGCCTTCTCTGAACAGTTAGCTTGCTGCCCCATCCCCCTCCTCCCTATCCTCTGTTGTGTGAATCCATGGACTAGCCTCCTCCCTCCTGCCATGCATGGTCTGATGTGCTGCCACTTTTTTTTTTTTTTTGAACAAAACTATATAGGAAACAATTCAACAGAGGTAATGCACAAACAATCAAAACATTTCGGTTCTAATTCCCTATTGGTTGAATACGACAACTAATACACATATTTTTTCCATTAACTCATTTTATTTCTTACTTTCTCATTCTTATTTTTATATATATGTGTATAGCTTTTCTTTGTACATATTCTGTATCAAAATCATTATGTCATATCGTATTCGTGTAAACATTTGTGATTCTACTATACAATAAAATACCAATAGGAGACACAAAAACAATGAAAAACAAAAAACACAGGAAATAATTATTGGTTATGGCTAATGCTTGATTCTACGCGCGTTTCGGCGATCAGCCTTCTTCAGGTAGCCATAATTCTGATACCTCCTACAATAAGAGAAACAAACTATAATTGTCTGTACATACCATAACAACCTAAAGTGCATATTAATAATTCTAAAAAAACCTTATCCTTATTTACAACTATTTACAAACATATATCCATTTTCATTTTAATACCAATTCCTATACATATTATCTACAACAGACTATCTCATTCATTTCTAATTCACCTTAGCGGTCTGCAGTATTCCAAATACAACCATTACAGGTCCTGAGTTGAAAAAGTTCAAAACATTCGGGTATTTTAAGTGCTTAATATGTCTCTTCAATCTGTATGAGATGGTAAAGTCAATTCATCTATTATTTATCTTGTTTATAAGGTTACTTAAGTACTCCTTTTTACTAATTATAAATGTTTATAATTTTCTCGTGACCTGGTTTGAAATCTATATAAGACAAATATTATAGCGAAAATGTAAATGAAGTTCATTGGGATTCTATTTACTTGCTATACATACACTCGTGTCTTCATGTTTTATTTCATTACCTTATTACTTTGTATACATGCCGCCGACTAATTCTCACTATCTGGGGCGTTATGGCAGGTCTGTTCACTTAGTACCGGGATGCTTTCTCACCGTTAATGAGTTGTGGGACGTACTAGTACCCAAAGCTCTACAACAGAATAAAATAATAGAGATGTTTTTTGATCCAGATCTACCTACTCCGTGTATTTAGCATTAGCTAACTTACTTTTAGAATTGGGTTCTTATGCTGAGTAGAAAAGAGATGCAGCAACGCGTATCGAAAAAAGCTCACTGTAGAGCTAATATTGCTCTTCAATCTGAAAAAGAACACAACATCACAGTCCCTTAAAGTTAATGTCTTATACTGGGGATATCCGTGACTGTTTCTTCTAACCTACGATTGTTCTATAATACTTACTTAACAAAGTGTAAACGTTCAGTGTTAGGGCTGTCCCATCCAAACTGCGACGTGCGCGTGAGTCGTTGGGTATTTTTTGGGGAAAGAAGTGCAGTAGCGTCATCTAAAAAAAGGGAATATGTTTACATCTAGGTAAATACTTTTAGATGACCCACGTTTAAATGAACAGAAGGCGAGACCCCTTCCATATTTACTCTATACCGAATGGCCGATTTACACTCACCAGAACAACATTGTGGCTCGCCCTTCCGAGCTGCGGCGTGTGCGTATGTTGTTAGTTTTTTTCGGGAGGACGTGCAACAACGTCATCTATAAAAGAGTATGTATATCTAGATAAATACTTTTTAAGTACCCCACGTTCAAAGAAACAGGAGGAGAAACCCCCTCTATTTCCACTAGTTGCCGAAAAGCCGATTAGCACTCACCAAGTGATCTTCGTTCTCTGCTCATCCGATTTCAGGGAGTCGTATCGGCGTACAAACGCCGCCGATAACTGGTAGCTCCGTTATATTCCGTAAGCCTTCCTACCATTGGTCAATTTTAGTCCGAATTGACCTATCGTGCACTTCATAGCAATAGTATCTATTTGCCTATTAAAGGCGTATGCACATACCGTTGGATGAGTACAGACATTGATATCTGTGGTACAAAACCATTAGAGGACTAGCTGGGAAGAAAAGCCAATCCCGATATTGGTCAACTGTAGTCTGACTTGAAGGTCACTCGCCTGCTTTTCAATGACGATGTTCGTGAATAGGCTTAAAGGGGCAGGTACTTATTTCCACGTTCTATTCCCAGTTACAACACACTGGGGCATCTACATTGGATGGAAACAAGATATAATAATCGTGTCCACGGATAACGGTGTTTTAGGAGCCCATGTACACTGGTATCAATGCTAGAGGACCACTTACAAACTAACTAGGCAACAACACCACCAATCTCGCCATTGGTTAATTGTAGTCTAACCTGAAAGTCACTCACCTATTTTACAATGGTGATGCTCAGGGATAGGTTTGGAGAGGCAAGTACTTATTTCTATGTTTTCTTCCTAATTAAAGCAAGCAAAGGCATCTATATTGGATGGAAACAGAATAAAACAATCGTATCAACAAATATCGAGGTTTGCTAAATTTATGTATTTGTACTGTGATATTACAGATTGCATAGAATTATAATGAGCAATATCTGCGTTATAGAGCATTTCTCCACTCGTTGGTCCATGACTTGAAATTCCAAACATAGGGACACTGTATATTGGCGTTGATTTCATACCAAATCCATACGTTTGTTATTGGTCATATTGATTATTATTTCAGTAGTGTAGATGGTATCAGGCTAGTTATTATAACGGATAGCTTGGCTCCATGGGATCTCGTTATTTAAACCTCTCTTGTATGTGTCTAGCGAGAATATCCAAAAGACTTCTCTTCTTTTGCGTATCTCCATGCCCTGTATTCCACTAGTATTGATTTTCTCTAAAATCAACCATTTTATGTTCTCTATGGTATGATTAAAATCAATAAAATGTTGTACTAGCGGTGCCTGTAGTTTTTTCGTTCTAATGGCTGACCTATGCTCCGTTAAGCGAGTCGCCATTGATCTAGATGTTTCCCCTACATAGGTTTTATTACAAGGGCATTGAATTGCATATATTATATTGGTGGTTTTGCAATTCGTTAAGCTCTGCAGTTCTATTTCAACTCCATTGATGGAGTATTGCTTGACCTCTAGGGCAGACTTGCAGGCAAGGCATGACATACATCTATAGTTTCCTTTGACTGTAGACAAACCTTCAATGGTAGTTTGTATAGAAGTGGATGTTGGTTTATGCATGCGGGACCTTGTTACTAAATCCTTCAAGTTTTTATTTTTCCGATAGGCAAACATTGGTTTTGGCAGGGGATTTGAGTCATTTCTTGTGGCATTCAAAATGTGCCAGTTTGAGTTGACGATTTGGCGCACGGACTCATTCATGGTTGAGTATCTCATTACCATTACCAAGCGTTTTTGTTCTTTAGGTGGTTTCTTACTCAGCAGGCATTGACGATCAAAATAGCGTGCTCTTTTGAAAGAGTCACGCACTAGCCTTCTGGGGTAACCTCTGGCTATGAATTTCGCCTTCATGATCTCCGATTGTTTGTCATAGTCCACTATATTGGTGCAATTCCTCCGGAGATGAAGGAATTGCCCAAAGGGGATGGTTGTCTTCTGTGCTCTAGGATGATAGCTTGAAAAATGCAAGAGCGTGTTCCTTGCTGTGGGTTTGGTGAATAGATCCACCACTAGCTGTTGTCCAATGGATTTAATTGTTACGTCTAGAAATTCAACTTTACATTTGTCACTAACCGCCACAAAACGGATATTTGGATCACAAAGATTTAACCAGGAAACAAATTCCGTTAGGTCGTCCTCTGTCCCGTTCCAAATGTAAAAGACATCATCTATAAATCTAGACCAGCTAGTGATGGATTCACTAAATGGTGCGACTTCATTATAAATGAATTGATGTTCATAATGCGCCATAAAAATGTTTGCTACCGTTGGAGCACAGGAAGCTCCCATACTTACTCCTTGGGTTTGTTGGTATAGTTCACCATTAAATTCAAAGGTATTTTCTTGGAGTATGATGTTAAGGCATTCCAGTAAAAAATGTACTGGACAATCAATTTCATAGGTCTCAATGAACCATCTCACTGCCGTTAATGCTGCTGCTTGTGGGACATTGCTATATAATGCCTCTATATCCATAGTGACCAAAAATTGTGATGACTGATTGAAGTTGATTTGTTCAATCTTGTTGATAATGTCAGATGTGTCCCTTATGTAGGATTTTGTCTTGGGGATATAAGGGCGTAATATGGCATCGACATATTTAGATAGTGTCTCTGTTGCCGATCCAATAGTGGTCACTATGGGCCTGTACGGTGGATTAGTGACATTTTTATGGATCTTGGGTATCCCGTATATTGCGGCCATTTTTGGTTTGGTTACATTCAGGAAAATCGATTCTTGTTCACAGATAGCTCCTTCTTCTAAACCTTTTTTTGTTAGGTCTCTTATTAGTTTGGATACTCTTTTGGTCGGATCGACACTTATGGGAGTGTAGTGGTTTTTGTCAGACAACATCATAGTCATGTTAGTGACATATTGGTCTGTATCCATTAACACTATACCTCCACCCTTGTCGCAACTTTTGATGGTGATATCTGTGTTATTTTTAAGTTTCACAAGGGCTTGGTATTCCTCACGAGGTATGTTGTATTTGGGCGCTGGGATAAATTTTGTGGCTGCTGTAATTTTATTGAATACCACATGTTCAAAAATGGCCACTTCAGGTCCCACCTGTTCAAGTGTCGGAGTGAATGTGGAAGGGGGTGCTAGCCCTGATCTATTAGGTGTACTTGATATTTGTTGGGGTCTATCCTCAAAGAAGGCCCGTAATCTAATCTTACGAAAGAACGAGATGAGGTCTTGAAATAGCTCAAACTTATTTGTTTTGGTATGTGGGATGAAAGATAACCCTTTTGTTAGCATAGATTCAGTCTGACTATCAATATCGATGGTACTTAAGTTAAAGATGGGAATTTGGTTTATTCTCGCCAATAGTGGGCATGTCTGGTCGTCAGAACCTGAGGATCGTCCTGATAGAAATTCTGTGCTTGGGGATAATTGTATCCCTGCTGAAAATTGCCCCGTTGACGTCGTTGGTACCTGGGCCGCCATCTGGTTCTTTGGGCTCCTCGCCGGGCTAAAAAACCAGGCCGATCGCCCCTATTATCACCTCGGGCCTGGCGGCCTCCAGTGTTGGCTTGATGTTGATTGTAACCCTCTCCTTCTGAGTCTGTTGTATCCGAGAAGGTTACTATTTTCTTGGAAAACCTGTCATTTCTAGGCTGAAATTGATCTTCCTCAACTGGCAGTTGTTGATAAAAATTATCTGCCAAGTACGGATACATTTTTTCTTGAGTGGTGTATCTTACATCTTTCTTGAGCTTATCTGTTTTTCGTTTCATTAGATATTCATGGTAGGATAACATCTCTGTTTCTACCTCTTCTAATTTCTTTTTCGCTTCCTCGATTGCCTGGTCATTTTTGATTTTATTTTCTAGCTCTTGGATTTTCTCCATTAATGTTTGTATCATCTCTTTAGATGTTTCCACAATAAGGAATATTAGATCCCGGGAACATCTATTTGCTATATGTGACCAGCGTTCTAGGAATTTTCGAATTTTTACAAAAAGACTTGGGATGTTCCTCACCCTTAGTCCTTGCGGGATGACTCCTACCTTTAAGTACTCCAACATGAAATGGCCATGCATTTCAATGCGTTTGGCTTTTTTCTTTAATGAAGTTAATTTATTAAAGTCTTCATTACCCACTGTGTTGGTTATGTGTCCCATTTGACCACTTACCGTGAAATCGCCTAGCAAGGACACTAAGTCACTAAGTCCTCATCTGAAAAACCGAATGTTTGGAGTTTTTCCATGTCGCTGGAGATTTAATATGCTACTGGGTAATACTGATGTGCTGCCACTGCCCTCAATTTAGTTGTACCAGTCCACTCCTCCTGCCCTCCATTGCCCAATTCTATGTCCCATCATTGACCTCCTGCTTAAACTCTGTGCTTAGATTGCTGCCCCTATTCTCCTTCCCCCTGCCCTCCGATGTCTTTGTGCATGCCCTTGCTCCATCCTTTTTGCCCACCATGTTCCATGGACCTGCCACTCCTATCTACTCTGAGTGTTCTGTTAAGCTGCCACTCCCCTCCCACCTGCCTAGCATTGTCAGATGACTGTAACCTGTCCCTGCCACCTCCACCCTGCCTGTCCACATGCCATGCCCCTATCCTCTTCCTCCTGTCCACATGGTCCATTGTACTGCCACACCCTTCTGCCCTCCCTGGTCTGTTGTGCTGCAACTGCTCCTCCTGCCTGCCCCGTGCGGTCTGTTTTGAGGCCCCTTCCCCTGAACTTTCTTGTCTGTGCACAGGTCCTGACCCTCCCTTCTATCCTCCATCGTCCTTTGTGCATGCCCCTGCACCCTCCTTCTTGCCCATCATAGCCATTGTGCTTCCACTAACCCTCCCACTTGCCATGCATGGTCTTCTGTGCTGCCATGGCCCCTCCCACCTTCCCTGTGTGGTCAGTTAGCTGCTCCTGACCCCCTCCCACCTTCCCTCCATGGTCTGTGTGTATGCCATCACAGTCTCAATGTTGCTCTTCATGGTGTGTCTTGCTTCTAGTGCCCATCCTGTCTGACCTCCATGGCTATCTTGCTGCTCCTGCCCTGCCCCGTTGGCCCCAGCCCTCTGTTTACATGTGCAGACCCCTACTCCCTCCCTCCTGGCTTGTCTGTTCCATTGTAATGCCCCTGATCCGTTCCTCCTGCCCTTTATGGTCTGTTATGCTGCAGCTTTCTCTCCTGTCTGTCCATTATGGTCAGCTAGCTACCATTGCCTCTTGCCCCTCTGTTCTCTGTTGTCCATGTGCATGGTCCTGTCGCCTCCCTCTTGCTTTCTATGGATTGTTGTGCTGCACTCCCGTCCCGCATGCCCTGTGTGGTGTATTGTGCTGCTGCAAACCCTGATGCCTGCCCTGCAGGGTCAGTTTGGTGCACCTCTCCATGTCCCTCCTGTCCTCTGTTATCCAAGTCCATGTCCCTACCCCATTTCCTTCCATGATCCAATGTACCATACTTGCGAACATTTTGAACTTGGTAAGAGGAAGATTTTGAAAAATAGCTGGGGTATTGATTTTCCCCTTTGAGTTACATTGAAAAAGAGGAGATTGTAGACAGGAGACAGATCAAATAAAGCCCATTTGAGCTTAAAAACATTGGACGTTTCCTGGCTGAATCGGGTCTGTTGGCATGTATGGTTGTACTACCATTGCCTCTTCCTCCTGCCCACAATGGTCTATTACATTGCCACAGCCTCTCTTGCAAGTCCTGTATTGTTGGTTTGTTGCCCCTGCCCCCCTTTCCACTGCCCTCCATAGTCTGTTGTGCTGCTACGGCCCTTCCTGCCTGCTCAGTGTGGTTACATTGTTGCCTTTGCACCCTCCTACCTGCCTTCAATTTTCAGAGTCCGTGCCCCTGGCCTCTGCCTCTCAACAGTATCCTAATGAACAACTAGATTGCTAACATTCTATATTTATTACAAAAGTGTGGAACGCCTGACATCATCTTGATGTAATCTAAACTGTAATACCTAGAGCATTTCCTTTAGAAATTACATATATGAGAGGGTCTTATTGGCATCAAATTTATGGTTAGTGCTCTAAAAGACTAAAATAAGGACATATTTTCTGAGTTTTCAAATAGCGACAAAGCACTTTTAAATTATTTGTTATCTTTATGTTTTTTTATCCAGTTGACCACTTGATTAAATGTTGCACTTAGGGGAAGAGGATGTGGTGTTACTTCCAGAACTGCAGACTTTGCAACTGGGGACCAGGTTGGAGTTTCTGCTTCAGCTCGACATTCTGTGATTCTGGTCAAATCACTTAGTCTCCCCATATCTACAACCAAAATGAATTTGTTCTTGTGTGATGTAACCAATGCTCATGTAAAGCACTCCAATACCTGACAAGTCTGCACTATATAACACTGCAAAAACACAAAATAATAAGTGTTTTGCACACTTCTGTCATTGGGCTATATTTGGGCTACATCTGGGTGATTTTGGGCTACATTTGGGCTCTTTTGTTTCCGGTGGCCATTTTGGGAGATTTATTTGTTATGATGTTTCCTAATTTCCTCATGTACTGCAGTCTCCTCAGTAGGAAATGCTTTCAGTTTTTTACTTTGATTCCATCATGAAGGTATTCAGATATGTCACACATTTGCCATAAATTCTGAATATTAGCACTCTAGTTGCTCATTAGATCACTGTAGTAAAACTACTGTTCACCATGGAAGTCTGCTCCTGGTATTAAAAGTGCATGTTTCAGTCTGCATGTCAGAATTTTTTAATGAAATAGAAGAGGATTTGAGAAGTCACTCAAAATGTGCCCTCATTTTCTTTCTTCAGCATTAATCATAATTTCTATGGCAGAATGAACCCCCTCATTGTGTCCCTTTTTAAATTAAATGTTTTAAGTGTTACCAGTTTATTCCAATCAAGATAGCTTCAGGTGTGCCATACTTTTTTCATAATGAAGACAGTAAGCGCTCTAGTTGTTTTTAAGAACACTTTGGGACATTCTGTCATTGGGCTATACTTGGGCTACATCTGGGAGATATTTGGGCTACATTTGGGCTCTTTTGTCTCTGGTGGCCATCTTGGGAGACTTATTTGTTATGAAGTTTCCTAATTTCCTCATTTACTGCAGTCTCCTCAGTAGGAAATACTTTCAGTTTGTTACTTTGATTCCATCAAGAAGGCATTCCGATGTGTCACACATTTGCCATAAATTCAGAATGTTAGCACTCTTTTTGCTCATTAGATCACTGTAGTAAAACTACTGCTCACCAGGGAAAACTGCTGCTGGTATTGAAAGTGCATGTTTCAGTCTGCATGTCAGAATTGTTTAATGAAATAGAAGAGGATTTGAGAAGTCACTCAAAATGTGCCCTAATTTTTCTTTCTGCAGCACTAATCATACTTTTTATGGAAAAATGAACCCCTCATTTTGTTCCTTTTTAAATTAAATGTTTTAAGAGTTACCACTTTAATCCAAGCAAGATGGCTTCAGGTGTGCCATACGTTTATCATAAGTAGGACTTTTTAGCGCTCTAGTTGTTCTTTGGAACACTCTGGGAAGCTGCAGTAGAACACAAAGGAATCAACTGACAGTCTCTGCCCTTGTTGGATGTACATGTTTTACTGAGAATGTCAGACTTCATTCTCACATGACTGAGAAAGATAATGTGAATTTACAGAAAATATGCTCTCAGTTTAGCTTATAGATCACCTTCCAAACCTCTGTGGGAAAAGCATGAGAAAATATTTTTCTCTCAATCATGATATCCCAGCAGAAGGCTTTTTCACATGGTGAAATCACCTTAGAACATACCACAATTCCTAAAATGAGTATGGTACCATCAACAAATGATTTATAATGTAACTAAAGTCTTAAAACCTTCTATTAACTGCAATGATTTTTAATGAGGTGCTATCATGTATATTGGTCCCAAGATGGCTGCCAACACTTCTTGGATGAAGTGCTGACAGCCAATCAGATCTCAGGATGAGATGTGTGGTTAGGCTCCGCCCACATATATATATATGATTTTACTTTTGATTTTCTCAGGAACTACTGAACAGATTGACACACTGCAAAAGGCACTTCCCTGACCTGAGGACTACCTCTCTGCCAAATTTCAAGTAATTCTGTTCAGCCGTTCGCGCTGTACCTTGGACTAAAGGTCCCTATGGAAAAATGCATGGGGAAAACGTGTTTTGGGACCCCCCTTTTTTCTCAGCCCCCGCTTGACGAATCACCCCGAGACTTTCAGGGTAGGAGCGGAGCGGAGCGCCCCACCTATTTTGAAAATTTTGCGAGGATTCGTCAACCGGCGCCAAAGTTATTCCAAATAGAATGTTGCGGATTTCCTATGGAAACACGGTCCTAACTATAACTATCTAAATCCAATAATTTATTTAAATATAAAAGACACCATCGCCGCCATTACGCGTTTCAGCCCGTCACAGGCCTTGGTCACATGATGCGCAACACAGCGGGTTTACCAATTATATTCACTTAAGTGAGTCACATGTGCAACAAGAAGTCAATCATAGAAATAAACAATCAGGCAACATGTCCAATGATAGTCTGTCTTCACGTGACTATACCCCACAAAGTTATAATTACTGTATAAATACTATGTATTTCCAGCCTAATGCTAATTACAACTTCATTTTTTAGCAGGGGAATTTGTCTAAAAAAATAAATAAACAAATGCTCATTGTAAAAACATATGGCGTATAAGTCATTTGAATTAACCTATTAATTTGCATAATGCAATTCGATGTCACCATGATAATTGTTTTAAAACCTTCCCTTTAAAACAAAGAGAATGAGATAATCCTTCACAATTAGTTTTCATAAACAAGACAAGTTGCTTTTTTCATAATGCGGCCCCAATGGGGCCCTTCTATTGAAACCCTTGCTGAAATAAAGTGACTGTGCTAATTAGTGCAAGTATGCATATCAATAACTGGAAGTCACATCCGTTACATCAATTGTTAATAAATATACAATACAATTTATTATTAAAAAAAGAGGTATACATATATATATATCTCTTCACAGATATACCCTAGAAATGGCTGACGGAGCAAGCTTTATTACATCGCAAAAGGGAAAATTAATGCTTTGCTACAGGGGTAATACCTACACCCAAGAAAAGGTGAAACAATTCGAGAAGTAAGCACAGGCTCCCAACAGACAAGCACTGAAATCTCGAAAAATGTGTTGACAAAAGTACCTGAACATGTCACAGGACAATTGCCCTCTATTCCCAACCTGAAACGATTAATAGCTAAAACTAAAAGAGATTCCGATCCAACTCCACCCACCCCCCCAAACATTTCAAGAAATTGAAACACTGCCTGAATATACTATTACCCACAAAGAAGACAAATTCTTGATATATGACAACGAAGGTAAAGAGAAAAGAATTCTTGTTTTTGCAACAAATAATAACTTGCAAAAATGTAAACACTGTGAAACATGAATGATGGACGGAACTTTTAAAGTGTGTCCAAAACCATTTTACCAACATTACACCATTTATGGTGAATTTCAGGAAACAAATATTACCTTCATTTATGCATTGCTGCCAAATAAAAATATTCCCACCTATATTGAACTATTAACAACAATAAAAGAATTAACTGATAATTATTATCCCCAAAGTATAATAATAGATTTTGAACTAGCTATGATTTAAGCTATTCTTAAAATATACCCACATACTGCAATTCAAGGATGTTACTACCATTTTAATCAAAGTATCTGGAGACACCTCCAAACATCTACCTTAAGTATAGAATACTGTACTAACAGCAACTTTGCATATCAAATAAAAAAAATAATTGCACTAGCATACGTGCCAACAACAGAAGTAGCAAATGATAACATGTTAATAGATAGTCCTTTCTACTGCACTAATGAAATAAAATTAAGGGGCCTATTAGGATGGCAGCCGCCACCCTAGCAGTGCTGGGACTGGCCGCCAGTGGTACGGCGGTCTCGCACCGGCAATTAGGATGCCACTGCCACAGTGGCGGTGGCATCCCACATACATAGCATTGTAGCAGGCGCTGCTGGAAGCAGCACCCGCCACAATGCAATATATGCATGTTGCGCATTTGCATGCACAACATGGCAGGCACCGGTCGGTGCCTGCCACCTTGTGCATGCAAATGCAGGGGGGTACCATGGGTACCCCCAATGTGCACCCCCAACACCCTTGGGGCCCACAACGGGCCCCCAAAGAAAAAACGGATGCCCTTCCATGGCAGAGTCTCCACAATGGAAAACCACTTCTCCGCCATTATAGTAATATGGATGGGCACCACCACCATATTGCTGTGCTTTTCCACACAGTAGGCAATCGGGCGGATTGCCTACCGGCGGACGGTCTTTCCGTCCGCCGGGGTATCCTCGGCCATTGTAATGTGGCGGGGGGAAAGTCAAGCGGGTGGTGACTTTTGGCAGGCGGATCGCCACCGCCATACGGGCGGTGGAGATCCGTCAGCTATACTAATCTCCAGGGCCGGACTGGGAACCAAAACCGGCCCTGGAAAAGTGCTCGGCTGCCCCCCCCGGGGCTTGGGGGGGGGCCGCCGAGCTCTTTGCCAGGGCCGATTTTGTTACAGGGCCGATTTTGCAGCTATGCTGCAAAAATGGCCCTGTAACAAAAAAACGGACCCCAGGGGCCCAAAACCGGCCCCCAACCATGGTGCGCACCGGGGGATTGCCCGGTGCCCGCTACGGCCAGTCCGGCCCTGCTAATCACCCCCTAGGTCCCTTGTTGGATTACTTTGAGGACGCCTGGGTGGGAAGGTTGCATCGTTCAGGTCACCGTAGACAACCAAAATTTCAAATTCCCTGGTGAAATGTCTACGCCAGCACTACTGCACAAAAAGCAAAAACTAATAACGTTGTAGAATGATGGCATAACGCCTTCCAGGCCACAATAGGGAGAGGGCAACCAACACTCCACAAATTTATACAATCAATAAAAAAAGAACAAAGTTACCAAGAGCTCAGAGTGGAACAATCTATGAGCAAAATAGGACCAAAACTGAGTAAAAAACTATTAATATGTACGAATACCTCCAACAAAAAACAAGAATTTATCCAAATATCCAAGGTCTAGAATACATAGACATGATAGCAAAATCTATTTGTTAATGTAAAACAAATAGCAAACATTAAAAACATATCAAAGACACAAAGTATTTTTATTTTTATATTAGTTAAATTATGTCATAACATTTTCTATATACCTCAATATCATATGACATAATATAACTAATAAAAAAAATTCAATCACACAAATAGACATTGCCCACCCTCAATAATAAAATAATCAACTTACGGTTCTGTAGCTGTAGAATATCCTCAAAATAGATGAAATAAAAAACAATCCAAGGCAAAAATAATTAATTTAGTAACGAAATACCCCCAAAAATGTAAAAATACAACTGTAGATAAAAAAAACCAACGCAGGAATCCTCTCGATAAAGAAACCATAAAAACCCGAAAAGATAACTGTAAAAAACGCTCCAACAACCCGATAAAAAAAGGAAATGTATAGCAACTTGTTTTAAAGCAAGAAACAACAATTTCCTTTATTAAAAAAAAAAAAAAGCGTGGGCAACTCCATTTGTTCACCAAACTCCGAACCTGTAAATAAAAGCAAACATCCCCCACCCATAACGATTATATAAACCCACAAATCGAAATAACAGCATATAATAAATATAAACACACATTGTAAAATAATAAGTAAAATAACATTGCATTAACCACATCGATGCGAGTGACGGAGCGGTTCCGTCATGCGCGCCGGTTGCGCTGTGCGTATGACGGAACCGCTCCGTCATGGCCCCGCCCGCGCAATAGAACCTTCAGCACAGCGCGGTAATCCGCGCCACGCTGAAGGGGTTAAAAAAAAATTTACACTACCACTAACTTAATACTACCTTAAAACTAACTTAAAAGTAAATAAAAGTAAACTTACAGAAACGTAGACGAAGCAGCTCCCAACTGCGAGGTTCCTTCTTCATAAATGACCCAAACAACTAAGGGGCCGATTCCAATCCTGGAGAAACCGGGTACGAACCGTCGGACGGAGCATTTTCTCCGTCCGACTCGTACCCGGTCAAAAAACTTTACGATTCGCATGGAAACACTATTTCCGTACGAATCGTACAAAACACCGACCGACGAAAATCTACATACGTGACGTCGGGACGCCTTCAGGCTGCGTTTCACGAACCAGGAAGTACGATCCGCACCGACGTCACCCCGCACGGATTAAATTCTCCGGCTGCCAAAAACTGCCGGGAAATCAGGACGACGCGCACAAGGAGCACGGACAGCCATGGACCCGAACCTACGTGTCATCCCAGCACTCATAGCAGTCCACCTGCTCTACAGGAACCGACGCAGATGCCGCAGAAGGTCAGAACAACACCCAGGGGCAAAGGGGGGGGCAGGACACATAACCCCCACCCAAGTCACAAATCACACATGCCCTGGACATACCTGACCTGCAGGACCTGGTCACCTCGAGGGGGTGGGGGCGTGTCCAACAACGCAAGCGTCCGCCACAACGGAAGTGGATGTTGACGCGAACCGGCAACAGAACAATACCGGTACGTACCGTACCCACGCATTAAGAGCGTGGGTACGGGTCGTACCACGCCCACCCCTACGGCACCCCAACAATGGCGGTACGGCCCGTACCCACGTTCTAAAGACCTGGGTACGGGTCGTACCAGCATTGTTGGGGTGATGTAGGGGTACGCGTGGTATGACCCGTACCCACGCTCTGAAGGCCTGGGTACAGTGCGTACCCCTACGGCACCCCATTGGGGGTCTGCACCGTACCCAGGCCTTCAGAGCGTGGGTACGGGTCGTACCACGCGTACCCCTACATCACCCCAACAATGCTGGTACGGCCCGTACCCAGGCCTTTAGAACGTGGGTACGGGCCGTACCGCCATTGTTGGGGTGATGTAGGGGTACGCGTGGTATGACCCGTACCCACGCTCTGAAGGCCTGGGTACGGTACGTACCCAGGCCTGCATATCGTGGGTACGGGAATGTACGGAGCGTACCCCCACCCGTGTATGAATGGAGCGTACCCACACCCCACCAGTGTATGTACGGAGCGTACCCCCACCCGTGTATGAATGGAGCATACCCACACCCCACCAGTGTATGTACGGAGCGTACCCCCACCCGTGTATGAATGGAGCGTACCCACACCCCACCAGTGCATGTACGGAGCGTACCCCCACCCGTGTATGAATGGAGCGTACCCACACCCCACCAGTGCATGTACGGAGCGTACCCCCACCCGTGTATGAATGGAGCGTACCCCACACCCGTGTATGTCTCGAGCGTACATGTCCAGACACAGGAGGGGTGGGTGCCTATCACTCCCAGCAGTGCCCAGACACAGGAGGGGTGGGTGCAGAGTCCTCCCAGCAGTGCCCAGACACAGGAGGGGTGGGTGCAGAGTCCTCCCAGCAGTGCCCAGACACAGGAGGGGTGGGTGCCTATCACTCCCAGCAGTGCCCAGACACAGGAGGGGTGGGTGCAGAGTCCTCCCAGCAGTGCCCAGACATAGGAGGGGTGGGTGCGGAGTCCTCCCAGCAGTGCCCAGACACAGGAGGGGTGGGTGCAGAGTCCTCCCAGCAGTGCCCAGACACAGGAAGGGTGGGTGCAGAGTCCTCCCAGCAGTGCCCAGGCACAGGAGGGGTGGGTGCAGAGTCCTCCCAGCAGTGCCCAGACACAGGAGGGGTGGGTGCCTATCACTCCCAGCATTGCCCAGACACAGGAGGGGTGGGTGCAAAGTCCTTCCAGCAGTGCCCAGACACAGGAGGGGTGGGTGCAGAGTCCTCCCAGCAGTGCCCAGACACAGGAGGGGTGGGTGCCTATCACTCCCAGCAGTGGCCAGACACAGGAGGGGTGGGTGCAGAGTCCTCCCAGCAGTGCCCAGACACAGGAGGGGTGGGTGCAGAGTCCTCCCAGCAGTGCCCAGACACAGGAGGGGTGGGTGCAGAGTCCTCCCAGCAGTTCCCAGACATAGGAGGGGTGGGTGCAGAGTCCTCCCAGCAGTGCCCAGACACAGGAGGGGTGGGTGCAGAGTCCTCCCAGCAGTGCCCAGACACAGGAGGGGTGGGTGCAGAGTCCTCCCAACAGTGCCCAGACACAGGAGGGGTGGATGCAGAGTCCTCCCAGCAGTGCCCAGACACAGGAGGGTGGGTGCCTATCACTCCCAGCAGTGCCTAGACACAGGAGGGGTGGGTGCAGAGTCCTCCCAGCAGTGCCCAGATACAGGAGGGGTGGGTGCAGAGTCCTCCCAGCAGTGCCCAGACACAGGAGGGGTGGGTGCAGAGTCCTCCCAGCAGTGCCCAGACACAGGAGGGGTGGGTGCAGAGTCCTCCCAGCAGTGCCCAGACATAGGAGGGGTGGGTGCCTATCACTCCCAGCAGTGCCCAGACATAGGGGGGGTGGGTGCAGAGTCCCCCCAGCAGTGCCCATGGAAAGAAAAGGGTGCAGTACCAACAGATACAATGCCCACAATTGTCAGTCAGGTGCTCAAAGACCCTGCAGAACACGTAACATGTGTGCGAGGCTGGGAGTACACACATGCATAGTGTGTAAAAGGGAACATGTCCACATGAAGTAACTTCAATATACTCCACACACAAGTACAGTGACCACCAAGGATGCCACAAATGATGCAGGTGGAGACATTGCCCAGCATGCATGGCCAAAGTTTAACGGATCCGTCACACACCAAGGATATGTAGACACAGCTCAGCACAACATTTAGGAAACACTGTTGGAAGGGGCGTTCTCCGGGGGGCTTCGGAAGACGTTCCTGACCACCCGTTGACCCACCTCTCCCAGAGTTAGGCCGAGCACTGGCGGGGAGGCCCTTCCGGGAAGGGTCTCGTTCCGAGGATCGTACACGCTGAACTTACACTCTCTGACAAAGGGACACCACACAGTAGTTCTTAGTATACTTTATCGAAAGGTCAAGGGATCTTTATGATCCGTGATACAGCCGTTGGATCAATGCTGCAAGCGATGGGGGTATTGGGGTAGCGGGACAGTCTTTAAGTTCAGTGTCTCTGCAGAGTATCCTACGCACAGCTCTCAATCCTCGAGCTGGGGGATTTGGGTTCACTCGGCAACCTCCGCCGATCTTTCTGGATAGGAGCGCCGCGAGTCTCTCAGCAGGCACAGGTGGTTTCGGGTTCTTGGGAGCCGCGACGTCGTCAGCAGGGCTCAGATGGTTCAGAGTTCGGGGAGCCGCGACAGCGTCACTAGGGCTCAGATGGTCGGGGAGCTGCGACAGCGTCAGCAGGACTCAGATGGTTCAGAATTCGGGGAGCCGCGACGGTGTCAGCAGGGCTCAGATGGTTCAGAGTTCGGGGAGCCGCGACAGCGTCAGCAGGGCTCATGTAGGTCCAGGTCTTCTCTGCCTCCCGTCCCTTCAGCACCCCTTGTTATACTCCCCCTCCTCTTTGAAGTCTGGAGTCCTCGCGGAGAGGGGTCTTGGTGCCTGGGGGTGGTGTGTCGGGATTTTCGGCCGCTCGGCCCTTTGATCTATTCAGGTTAGACTGGGAGGGACTCCAGACGCCCAGCATGCGAGGCGCCCGCTCACCGGGGGCCTGGTGGTCGATCCAAACCCTCCTTGGGGAGGAGATCAGAGGTGTGACCGAGACGGCGTCTCCTGGTCTTGCTTGGGGGTTTCCCGCTCCCTCGGCCGGGCATGCGTGGTAGTGTTGTGGGTTCGGCTGGGGCCCCGGCCGGCCACCGGGTTGTTGGGTCATGGTGGCCGGAAGTCTGTGATATCGGGGATCAGGTGCGGTTGCAGGGTTGCTTGCTGGTCGGGAGGGCCCACGCCACGAGGCAGGTCTCACACGTGCCCCCCCAGCTGAAAGGCGGGGAGAACTACCCATCCACTTGGGGGTTCTCCTCGCTGAAGCGGAAGAATCGGGACAGGCCGTCAGCGTTGGCGTGGTCCGTCCCGGGGCGATGCTCCACAGTGAAGTCCATCCCCTGGAGGGAGATTGACCATCGTAGCAGCTTGGGGTTTTCTCCTCTCATTTGCATCAGCCACCGTAAGGGTCGATGATCCGTCTGAACTCGGAAGTGGGTTCCGAACAAGTAGTGCTGCAGCTTTTTGAGGGCCCAGACTACTGCGAAGGTCTCTCTTTCAATGGTGCTCCACCGTTGTTCCCGAGGTAGTAACCTTCGGCTGATGAAGGCTATGGGCTGATCTATGCCTTTGTCGTTGAACTGTGAGAGGACTGCCCCGATGCCGTGTTCCGAAGCGTCCGTCTGGACCACAAACTCCTGAGAGTAGTCGGGGGCTTTGAGTACCGGAGCAGTACATATAGCGGCTTTCAAGGCGTCGAACGCTTTTTGGCACGGGGGAGTCCACTGTATTTTCTTCGGTTGCTTTTTGGAGGTTAACTCTGTGAGGGGGCCTGCGAGGCTGCCATAGTTCTTAATAAACCTCCGGTAGTACCCGGTGAGGCCCAGGAAGGCCCGGACTTCCGTTTGGGTCGTAGGGGGTTCCCAGGACAAGATGGCGTCGATCTTCGGCTGGAGGGGGGCGACCTGCCCGCTCCCCACCTGGTGCCCCAGATAGATCACTGAGCCTTGTCCAATTTGACATTTGCTGGCTTTGATGGTTAGGCCGGCCTGGCGCAGGGCCAGCAGTACTTGTCGGAGGTGCTGGAGGTGTTCGGTCCATTGGGAGCTGAATACTGCTATGCTGTCTAGGTACGCTGCGCTGAACCCCTGTAGTCCGGCCAGGACCCTGTTCACCAGTCGCTGGAAGGTGGCCGGGGCATTTTTCATTCCAAACGGCATAACCCTGAAGCGGTAGTGCCCATCCGGGGTGGAGAAGGAGGAGCGCTCCTTGGCTCCCTTAGTGAGCGCAATCTGCCAGTATCCGCAGTATCATTGACAATCAACGATCATCAGATTGTCGTTCCAAGACACACAGGCACTGCCCACTGTGAGTATGCACAAGCAAAATTGGGTCACACTGTACAGTGGACACATGTAGCACAGTTTACGTCAATACAGATGAGGCCAGGGTACAATGCCACAGAGCCCAACCTATGCCAAAGACACAGAGAATGTCCACATTGTTGGATGACACACATGATACCTAGGAAAAGGTGCCCCAGGGCACGGTAGTGGCCACACTCCTCCATGGTCCTGGATGGATATGACTGCAACTGAAGCAACCGTCCCTGCACTATGCATTACTCCCACTCATGCACATCATGTCAGAGGGCACAACATTGCACATGCATGCTGGAAGGCAGTACACTTTTAAGACACACTCCTATGTTGGGACTCTGCATCAGTGCCAACTGACATGGACCCCACAATGACTGAACTGGCCAGGGCACAGCCAAGGTTCCAAAACCTGTTACACTCCACCCCCACACATGATGCTGCAAGCATTGGGCACTTGGATTAACTGCCAGCCTAGATTACCTTGTGCAAGAGTGACTACACACAGACCAGGGAACACATGGCAAGGAGGGGAAGGGAGGAAGAACAGCACCGGTTTACTTTGGGGAACTGGTATGCACTGCACATTTAAACCCTGGCAGTGTATCCATGCAACTGCGCACTTCCAAAAGCTGGTGACACACAAGAAACACACATGTACCTACCCCCTTCCTGCTGCTGCTTCTCCTGTAAGCGCCTATCCAAGTCGGGGAAGACCACCGCCAGCACACGCTTATGGATGTGGGTCAGACGCCGGCGCCCACGGTTCTTCCGGCTCTCAGGTGAGTCCCCCAGCAGGACCTGTGCAATCCTCCTCGTCCAGCACCGGATATCCTGCCAGCGTTTCCTCACCTGGGCTAGGCGCCGCTTCCGACCCTCCGTCATCCTCACGGCACTGACGGCTTGCTTCCATATCTCCCCCTTGGCATGGACGCCTACCTGTGAGAATGCAAAAGTGAGAATACATTAATTCACCTGAGCAATGACACAGAGACACACATATTAACAATTTGTCTTGTTTGAACAGGCCATGGTATGCAGGCAACTCATTGCACATTTGTCATAGGGACATAATCCTCTGTGGAAGGCAAAATGCACTACGTGGCATTGAAAGTACACAGGTGGCATGAGGGGTGCCACACAATCAATGATCCTGGATCACACTGTGCATCACAAGCTACACAAGGATTATGGACAGCACCTCAAAGCAGTCACATGCCCCAGCCCACTGACGCAACCTCAGCAGAGTGCACAGACACACACAGGCACAGGACAATCACCTGCCATTGCCAACTGCGGGTACAAACCGCACTCTGCCCATGTGCCACTAGACTGGGGGGTGTCACAGGTGTGGGGCTGGCTCAGCACGGCAGTCACACAGCACTGCTCCCTGCTGACATCACATGGGCAGGGTATATCCATACCTCATGCAGCTGGTGTGCAACACTCCCCATATGCACTCACCCACATGACAGGGGACACACACACACCAATGTCCAGGGGACCAACACATCATTTGGACACTCACAGCACAGATACACTAAACAAACACACATCCATGGGTACTGTCACCTGTCACACTGGGGGGACCACAGAATCACATCAGGACTGTAGCAACAACATTCCCAGGAGGAGTAGCCAGGCAGAATGTGGCATGCACCATGCATTGATTGTCACAGTAAGCACAATGCAAGTGAGGAGTGCACACAGGAACTACAGCATGCTCTGCATGGGAGACATGAGGCCTTCACCACCCTGGGACCCACTCTAAACAACATTGCATGTCTGTCACACAGGGACACAATGCCAGTAGTCACAGTCACAAAAAAGGGGCACAGTCTAAGCTAGTGGAGTCTGCACTCACCTGCTCCCCTGGTCGACCATACAGCATGGTGTACTGTGGGAGGATCACATCCACCAACGCCATATTCTCCTCCATGGTGAATGGCTGGGCCCTCTCCACAGACCTGGACATGGTGCCAGAGGAATCACGAGCAGCAGCAGTGTTGTGTAATGAAAGGATGTGCAGGCAAGTGCTCTCTCATGGGACCTGGCTGCCTTATATCTGCCTTGGTGGCCTGTTTCATTTACAGGAGTACAGAGTGATTGGTCAGTCACATTAGCATCCTACGTTTCCTCCAATCCCTTTAAACCTACCCCAGTGAGTGGCTTTGCATGGTTTAAAAATTGAGCATGATGTCAAGTCAGCAACCACTTTGCAACAAAGTATATTGTTTCCAACCGACTTCTGCTGGTCTCCATGACAACCAGCATGCATTTAGGCCCTTATACTTGTCCCTCATGTGTCCCCTATGTTATTTCAATATTTACACACAGGTACGGTCCGTTCCATGGCCCTAGGGCACCCCAAATGCAGTGATACGGACCGTACACGCGTGTGTAGGGTCCCTATCACTATGGGAGTACTGGCGTATGCGTACGCCATAGTGATACGGACCGTACACGCGTGTGTAGGGTCGGTCCGTATCACTATGGCGTACGCATACGCCAGCACTCCCATAGTGATAGGGACCCTACACACGCGTGTACGGTCCGTATCACTATGGCGTACGCATACGTCAGCACTCCCATAGTGATAGGGACCCTACACACGCGTGTACGGTACGTATCACTATGGCGTACGCATACGCCAGCACTCCCATAGTGATAGGGACCCTACACACGCGTGTACGGTACGTATCACTATGGCGTACGCATACGCCAGCACTCCCATAGTGATAGGGACCCTACACACGCGTGTACAGTCCGTATCACCATGGCGTACGCATATGCCAGCACTCCCATTGTGATAGGGACCCTACACACGCGTGTACGGTCCGTATCACTATGGCGTACGCATATGCCAGCACTCCCATAGTGATAGGGACCCTACACACGCATGTACAGTCCGTATCACCATGGCGTACGCATACGCCAGCACTCCCATAGTGATAGGGACCCCACACACGCGTGTACGGTCCGTATTACTATGGCGTACGCATACGCCAGCACTCCCATAGTGATAGGGACCCTACACACGCGTGTACGGTCCGTATCACTATGGCGTACGCATACACCAGCACTCCCATAGTGATAGGGACCCTACACACGCCCTCAGAGCGTATGTATGGTGCGTTTCACACCTGACAGTGGTGACAGGCGGCACACAGACAGGAATAGAGCTGTAATTCTTGGCCAAGGCTGGACATCAAGGCATTGTCTGTGCAGTACTACATGTGTCGGGCACAGGTGGGTCAGGCTGTGATGTGGCACTTTACTCCTGAGGTGTGAAGCTAATAAAAGTATGATGAGCTGTGTACACATGTCATGTGTGATGGTGTCCTATGTGCCACACATCCCCTTCACTCCTTTGACATGTGTGCATGTAGTACAGACTTGTTGAGCCATGCGTCACTGGCATGGCACAGTCACCGACACCCGCAACTGTCCCCTGATGCCAGGGACACTGAATATTACCCCTGACATGTGAATGCCCGCGTTGCACGCTGGAACTATGTCATGTGTGTGTCATGTGTTCCCATAGGTTTGCTGTAGGTGTTTGGTCAAATGCATCTGCAGTTGCTGCAACCAACATGTGTCTGTGTGTAGATGGGCATGGCACACTGTTACGCACACCAGCCCACATGTGTAATCCGACGTAAGGTGTGTATGTATGCATCGACACGGAGTTCCAAAACAAGGACATATCTGCATACTGTCAATGTATGTGTGATCAGTCTTGACATGTACTCCTTCATGGCAAGGTGTGTGGTCTGTCCTTTTTCTATGACATGTGACCTGTGCCTCTAGTGTTCCGCAACCTGTCTGTACAATAAACATCCTTCTTCTGCACATATGTGGATGTCTGTAACTCCTGTAATGCGTCTGCCTGTTCACTTAAACTGGCCCACAGCTAGTTTCATGGCATGGCATATTGAGGTTGAGAATCAACTTTTGTAGCTGGCTCTTGGTAGGAGTGTCACCTGCTTGGCATACGTGTCCAGGGCATATTGCACAGACCTGACTCTGTATGTAGCATATGTGTATTGCCTGTTGAACATGTGCTCAGTACATTGACATTGGTGGTGTACTGTGCTCACTCTTCGTTGTCCCTTCAAATTCACTGCAGGGCTCCACCTCTCCCTCGACCAATTCCGGACTTGGCTGACCTGAGGGAACATGACTGTATACGCCGCTACCGCTTCCCCCAACATTTGATTGAGGACTTGACGACACGGCTGGCACCACACCTCCAACCGCTACACAGGTATCCTACTGCACTGACACCCAAGATGAAGGTGATGGCAGCCCTACATTTCTTTGCCACGGGTACCTTTCAACATACCATTGCTCATGTTGGTGGCATGTCCCAAACCATGTTCAGCCGTGTTCTGCATGATTTTTTAGAGGCCATGTTGGATAACCTGGATGAGTTCATAAAATTCCCAACTCCTGAGCAGTTGACAGGTGTCAAGCGTGAGTTCTATGCCCTGGGAGGGATGCCCCATGTCATTGGGTCCATAGATGGAACACATGTGGCTTTGGTACCACCACAAGTACAGGAGGTAGCGTAGGAACCGCAAGCATTACCACTCCATTAATGCCCTTGTGGTGTGTCTTGCCAACATGGTGATTTCACATGTCTGTGCTCGTTTTCCAGGATCAGCACACGATGCCTACATCATGAGGCGTAGCAGGGTGCCTGAAATGATGCTGCAGCTGCGCAACGAACGAGCATGTATTGTTGGTGGGTATACTCTGGCAGTCCTGTAACGTCATCTTCGTGTCTTACTGCTTCTCCTGACCCACTTTTGTCCATGATGTTTCCATGTAGGGGACGCTGGCTATCCCAACATGCCATGGCTGATCACGCCTCTCCGCAACCCCAGCACGGCTGCCGAGCACCGCTACAACAACGCTCATGGGCGGACCAGGCGAGTGATAGAGAGGACGTTTGGCCTCCTGAAGAGCCGATTCCGTTGCCTCCACAAGACCGGTGGCGCACTCCCATATGCACCGGTGAAGGTCTGCAAGATCTTCCTCGTGTGCTGCATGCTGCACAACATGGCAGTGGAGAAAGCTGTGCCACTCATCCTGGATCCAGATGAGCAGGACCATCCACCCGTGGAGGATGAAGGGCTTGGTCACGAGGCAAGTGATGTGGAGGAGGAGGAGGCAGTAGAGGACATCCGTAGTCGGCTCATACGCAACTTCTTTGCTTAGTGGTGAGTTCCAGTGTCTGAGTGTGCACGCATTGGGCCATGTGTGGCATGTGTTGCAATGTGTGTGTCCATCTGCATGTCTGCCAAGTGAGTCAGAGGTGTGTTTGGATGTGTCACTCGAGTGATGGTGCAATAGAAGAATGTTTTTCCAGAGTTATTATTGTCACCTAGCATGTTGACAACCTTATACGTGTCGAGTACATGCACATGCATGCGGATGTGCTTCTTTTGGCTGACTTCTGGTGTGTCTCTCATCCACAGGTACTTGCGCATGCTGTCTGCTGGTAGCATTGTTGTGCTCCTGCTATTCCTCATGAACACAGCAACATGTGCTGAATCAGCGTTACATGCACGGACAAGTTTGAAAATCTCCTTAGGGTAAGGGATGCAGCACGGCTTTTTGGGAGTGGTATTTGTTTTGAATGTGTGTGCACTGCTCCTGTTCATGTTAGGATACTTTACATACATGTAGAATCACCATGGGGCACATGACATGGAGCTGAATTCACCTGAATTGATGGTCAGACTTGGTAACAGTCATCTGTAATGGGATTGTGGATTGTGATGAAGCCATCAATGTGTGTAACACTGCCCTCGAAAACATACGGGTTGAACCGGGTTGACATGGTGTGTGAATTCCCCGTTAGGGGCTCAATGGTGTATAGCAGCCTCTCCATGAGCATCAGGGGGTGTTTAGCTGTAACCCGTCACTTGTGTGCCAGTTCTATGGATTTCCAGCATCTGTGGTGCAAAGGGGGGTGCCAGTGTTGGTCCCACGTGTTCATCCACATGACCTGTGTATGTGTTGACAGAGTTGCATTAGCATTCCGACACACATGACTAATAAAGGTGTCCCTCTGCCTCCAAGGTGCCTCATCTCTGTCAATGGTGGTCTGTTGCCACTGTGCATGCGGCATGTCTGGCATAGTTCTCAGAGATGGTGCATATGAGTCTATGTGTGGAGTAGCAAGATGCAAGCTGTTTGTCAGGGATTAGAATCTGTATTGTGCATGATGTCCATGGCTGTGTAGGTATTGTGGCATGTCAGTCTCCACAACGGCCACTGTGCTGCATGTGCATCCATTGTGTGTGTGTGTGCCATGTTGAACCAGACATTCCTTCCTTGACATACACTTTTTGCATAGTTCCTTCCTGAGATCCTTGTCTTTGTGTGCTACTTGTGGCATTGTTTTCTTGACATGGCGCATGCTGCTGCAGGCCCTGCAGCAAGGGCACCCAGTGTCCACGCAAACGAGCTGGTGTTCATCATGGATTGCTTGCTGACATGTGCTATGCTGATCAGCAGCATCTGTGCCTCATGCTGCAGCACACTCTGCATTATGCACAAGATCCCCAGTTCCATCCACCTCAAGGCAAGAGAGACCATCCCCCAGGTCAACTACGACATCCGTGTCTAATCCTACCCTGCACTCTACGGACATGTGCATTACAACTCCCATGATACTGGTCCACATCCAGGGTGCATCTGCACAGCTCTGCTTCTACATCCGGCGACCAGGCCAAATCAACGTCCAACAGAGATGGGGGGAATGGATCACTGCCAGCTGCAGGATGACCTTCTCAATCCACGCACACACTCAGGATGCAGCCCACAACCACAACACAACCTTGTGGCACTGTGATCCAACACCCCATTGTGCCATCTCCATGCATCCAACCTTGGCCGGCCCACCATTCTCCACATCCACCTGACTCAAGCATGCAGGACATGGTTCTGCCACATGTCTACATATACCTGGGAGTAGCACCCCAGGACACTCCACATGACTGTTGCTCTTCGAAATAGGTCTGTCCGCACAGTTGTGCAGGCACCCCCTCAGCTGGTTGGGCCCATCACGGGTGAGTATGGTGCTCCATGTCTGTAGTGGATGATACATTGTGACCCATGTGTGTCCTGTGCCAGACTCAGACCCCAGGGTATGGATGGTTGGAGTTACTTCTGAAATCAGGCATGGTTTGACTTTACAACACACACATGTAGTGGAATAATGGAAAATGACGGCATCATCTCGTGATTGTGATGATTTTTATTTGTGGTGGGGTACGTGTTTGGGGGGATGACAAGAGGTGCTTGGCGGGAGTGTCGAATCCAAAGTTCACAGGGGGAGTTGGTATCCTTGCCATTGGAAGTCATCAGAGTCTATGCCACAGTCTTTGTCAACATTGGTCAGACAGTGACCAGCAAGGCCATGTGGCAGAGAATGTCATTTGCTGATGTGCTGCTGTTGGGCCAGAGGGCCAGGTGCCAGGCCAGGTGACCTGGGAGATGGTGATGTTTCGCTGACTCTCACGGTCTTTTGCGTGGACGACCCACCCTCCTGCGGGGACCCTCAGAAGCAGGCCGTGACGATGCTTGTGATGCTCCGTCGGATGAATCCTCCTCCTCCTGATCCCTCCCTGTGGGTGGTGATGTTCTTCGCCTGGTGGCACAGGGAGGGTTGCCCATGTTTTCGGCAATCCGACGGAGTACACGGGTCATGTCCGTTTGCACCGCCACGAGCTCAGCCAGTCTTGCCTCCATCCGTCCTTGGTGTCGCTGTTGACTGGCATGTTGCTCAGCCTGCAGGGTCTTCATCTCCTCGAGGGTGGACACAACCTGGCTGATGCCCCTGGTGTCACGCCGGTATGAGTCGAGGATGTTGCTGACGTGTGACATTACCGGTTCCTGAGCCAACTGGTCAGGTTCGCGCCTCCGCCGTCCTCCACTCCCACCACCCCTGCCCACTTGCGCCTGGCCTGCCGTTGTGGGCACATCGGGTCTCTGGGACCCCTGAGGGATGGCATTTGCGGTGTCGCCTGCCTCCTCCTGGGTGCCCGGAGAACCTTGTCCCTCCTGGACAGACTGGCTGTGTTGTTGTGTGCGGGCAGGGCTCCTGGGTGTCTCCTGGAATGTGGTAGGAATGGGGGTGGTGGTTGGCACAGTTGTACCTGACGCAGGTGCTGCAGGTGGTTGGACACCAGAGGGGCCAGGTTGGTCTGGGTCATCCACGGAGTGGTGAGAGTCGTCGCTGCCGGTGGGGTCCTCTTCACGCAGAGCCTGGTCCTGTGAGCCTTCCCCCCCAGTGTTGGGGGGAGATCGACGACGTTGACCTGTGTGTGAGAGAGACAATGTTAATTGTGTTACATGCGACATCCATGTTTCATTCATTTTTGAGTTGACACAGTTCCTCTGGGTGGTTGGATTTGGCTAGCATTCCTCTCACAGTGCACTTGTGCATGGGTATGTCCCTTGGCCACAGCTTTCGACACTTTACCTATGCGTGACACAATCTTAGTTGATGCATCTTTTTGTAACGCAGTCAGCAGTGTAGGGAGTGGGCGTAGCAAGCCATGCAAAGCCGCCTTACGTGTTGCACTGTACGTGGCCAAATGGGGTTTTTTCCATGCTATTTGAGAATGCAGGTAGGTAACTTAAGCATTTGTGACAGGGTTCTGACAAACACAGTAGGTGGGTATACTGGGTGTAAGGTTAGGTTTGTGCCTGCAGCACGGATGTACTCATGCACAGATTGACACATGGCCCAGTGTTTATCAAAGGTTGAAGGGGGGGTTCACGCACTGCCAAACCTTGTCCACATGCACACAGTCCACCTGCTGACGAGCGGACATGGCCACACCACCCAAGGGTGATTTGGTCTCCCTCTGTCTCCCTTTCTCCCTCCCTCTGTCACCCTTCTCCCACTGTCCGTCTCCCTCTGTCTCCCTTTCTCCCTCCCTCTGTCAGCCTCCTCCCTCTGTCCGTCTCCCTCTGTCTCCCTTTCTCCCTCCCTCTGTCAGCCTCCTCCCTCTGTCCGTCTCCCTCTGTCAACCTCCTCCCTCTGTCCGTCTCCCTCTGTCTCCCTTTCTCCCTCCCTCTGTCACCCTCCTCCCACTGTCCGTCTCCCTCTGTCTCCCTTTCTCCCTCCCTCTGTCAACCTCCTCCCACTGTCCGTCTCCCTCTGTCTCCCTTTCTCCCTCCCTCTGTCCGTCTCCCTCTGTCTCCCTTTCTAGCTCCCTCTGTCACCCTCCTCCCACTGTCCGTCTCCCTCTGTCTCCCTTTCTCCCTCCCTCTGTCAGCCTCCTCCCTCTGTCCGTCTCCCTCTGTCTCCCTTTCTAGCTCCCTCTGTCACCCTCCTCCCACTGTCCGTCTCCCTCTGTCTCCCTTTCTCCCTCCCTCTGTCAGCCTCCTCCCTCTGTCCGTCTCCCTCTGTCAACCTCCTCCCTCTGTCCGTCTCCCTCTGTCTCCCTTTCTCCCTCCCTCTGTCACCCTCCTCCCACTGTCCGTCTCCCTCTGTCTCCTTTTCTCCCTCCCTCTGTCAACCTCCTCCCACTGTCCGTCTCCCTCTGTCTCCCTTTCTCCCTCCCTCTGTCAACCTCCTCCCTCTGTCCGTCTCCCTCTGTCTCCCTTTCTAGCTCCCTCTGTCACCCTCCTCCCACTGTCCGACTCCCTCTGTCTCCCTTTCTCCCTCCCTCTGTCAGCCTCCTCCCTCTGTCCGTCTCCCTCTGTCAACCTCCTCCCTCTGTCTGTCTCCCTCTGTCTCCCTTTCTCCCTCCCTCTGTCACCCTCCTCCCTCCCTCTGTCTGTCTCCCTGTGTTCACCTCTGTCTCCCTCCCTCTCTCTCCCCCTCTCCCTCCCTCTGTGTGTCACCCTCTGTCACCTCAGCCCAGCTTCCTGGGCACACACAGTTTGCAGGTCATGTGGGTTTGTTTCTTATCTCCGGGCACCCATTGGGCGGAGTGTCTGAGTCTGCGCTGCTGCTGTGGCGGTGTGTGCTAACACTCTTTCAGAGTGATGCGTCTTCATTAGCTGCTGTTATGTGCAAATTGTGACTTCATACCCATGTCATCCTGCAACGCAGCCACCATTTGCAGGCAACACAGTACTGTGTGGGGACACACTGTTTGTATGGCTGTGCCCTAGGCCATATGGGCTGAGGGCATTGTTGTGTGCTTCAGAGTTGCTCTATGTTAGTTTTGAGGCCCACCCTCCCGGCATCGGGGACATCCTGTCTTGTGTTGGTGTTTTGTGTGGCCTGTGACTTGGCAAGGCCTTGCTTGAGGCATGGGGCATGGAGGCGCTAGTGGCATGTGTGTGTTTTTGGAGGGTGGTTGTGTCCGGTGCTGGCTTTGGGGGGGTTGCACGCATGATTGGTATTTTGGTTGTGTATGGCGTTCCCCCCATGTGAGGTGAGTTGTTTGTGTACTCACCAGGCTCTCGGACTCCTTCTACTCCGTCTACTCCCACCGGCGGCAGCGTGGATATCACCTTCTCCTCCCAGGGATGGTATTGTACGCGTCTGCGGGGCGGCCCTGCTCCAGTGATGTTCCCCTGGTTGTGATCGTCCGTCATTTTGCGGCGGACCGTCCTCCGCAGATCGTACCACCTGGCTTGGCACTCATGCCTGGTCCTTCTGGTGGACCCAACAGCATTCACAGAATTGACAATCCTCTCCCACATGGCTGATTTTTCGGATATGCTGGTCCGTCTGACCAATGTTCCAAAGAGCTGTGGCTCGACTCTGATGATTTCGTCGACAAGGACCTCCAGCTCCTCCTTTGTGAACTTTGGATTCTTGTTAGTGGGCATGGTGTGGGGTGTGGGTGTGGATGGTTGTGGGTGTGTGGGTGTGGATGGTTGTGGGGGTGTGAGTGTGGTTGTGCAGGTGTGTGTGTGTGAATGTGATGAGGGTGTGTTTGTGATGGTGGTTGTGTGAAGGAGTGCAAGTGTAAGGTGTATTGATGTATGTAGTATGGTGCAGTACGTTGTCTCTGTGGTCTGGCAGTAGTGGATCTGTTGCAAAGGATCATGGTTTGTGTGTGCTGGGCCTTTTTATTGGTCCATTTGTGGGTGTGGCTGTGATTGAACTTTGGGTGGGTGTGTTATAAGGTGTGGTTGTGTTTTGGGCCTCTGTTTAGCTGTTTGGCAGTTGCAGGTCAGTGTATAGGATGTTTTTGGGCTTGTTGGACATGTTTTGTGGTGTTGTGTGCATCGAATTGACTCTCCTTGTGTTGTTTTGGTTTGTCCTGGTTCAGTACGAGTGTTTTTGGCGTCTGTACGGTGCGTACATGGGCCATGTTGTTGTACAGTGCTGTCCTTTGCTATGGCTTAGTACGACTCGTACATGCGCGATGTTGGGTGAGGGTGCTGGTGTAGGGGCCTGGGGTAGGGTGCGTACAGACACGGGCAGGGTGTTGGTCCGCACTGTCCATCGGTGGTGGTGTTTCGCACCGTACATACAGGGGGGCTGGGTGTACGCTGCGTACATACACGGGTGGGGGTATGCTCCGTACATACACGGGTGGGGGTACGCTCCGTACATACACTGGTGGGGTGTGGGTACGCTCCAATCATACACGGGTGTGAGTACGCTCCGTACATACACTGGTGGGGTGTGGGTACGCTCCATTCATACACGGGTGGGGGTACGGTCCGTACATACACTGGTGGGGGTACGCTCCGTTCATACACGGGTGGGGGTACGCTCCGTACATAAACTGGTGGGGTGTTGGTACGCTCCGTACATACACGGGTGGGGGTACGCTCCTTACATACACTGGTGGGGTGTGGGTACGCTCCATTCATACACGGGTGGGGGTACGCTCCGTACATACACTGGTGGGGGTTCGGCGCGTACATCCGCGGCCGGGGGACGTTTGGCGCGTACATGCGGGGGCTGGGGGGGGTTTGGCGCGTACATACGAGGGCTGGGGGGTGTTCTGCGCGTACATACGGGGTCTGGGGTGGGGTGTTCGGTGCGTATGCGGGCACATGTCTCCATGGTTGCTATAGGAGTTCGGTCCGTACGGTGTTTTTTCCATACGGTTGTAAAATCGAAAGGACGGGACTGATCGTACTTGCGCGGTCGGACTTCATTTTTCCGATTCGTACGGTAAATCGTCCGGGGACGTGTCGGACACATTTTCCGACCCGAGGACGTGTGGGGAAATTTTCCCAATGCGATTCGTATGGACTTTTTCCCATGCGAATCGTACTTGGCAGTTTGTACGCTACTTGTACGATTCGTACGGAAAAAAATCCGGATACGATTCGTACGGGGGAAATTTTTCCAGGATCGGAATCGGCACCTAAGTAGATAGTTCACAAAGTGAACAAAGGAAAATAAAATGGCAGCATCATTAAAACAAAAATAGGACTGCCTCCCCATAGAAATGAATGGAAAATAATAAAAAATGCTCTAAAAATGTTTAAAAATGTATTATATATTATTTTTAAATGTTTAAAATAAACATATTAAAGATGTAATATATACATTAATTATTTTATTATAAATAATTATAATATAATAATTCATATATATTAAAATATATGTTTATTACATGCACTTTTATTTTCCAAATATTAAACAAATGTTGAAAAATATATATGTACTTTTCAAAATATCAATGAAAAAGTTGTAAATTATTTAAGATACTAAGGGGTCTATTCCTATAGCGGGCGGATCACCACCGCCCATGTGGCAGTGGCAATCCGCCCGCCATTCCTCCCCGCCCGCCTACCATTTCCCCCATCATAATACGATGGCGGGGGGGACCCCGGCGGACGGAAAGACCGTCTGCCGGTTTCTGCCCGTCGACGAGTCGACTGGGCGGAAAAGGGGCATAAAATGGTGGCGGTGTCTGCAAGACACTGACATCCATATAATAATGCAGGCGGATATGTGCCTTTCCAAAGGCATGCGGTGTCTGCATGTGGGGGCCTGTTGCGGGCCCCAAGGGTGTTGGGGGTAGGGGGGCTCATGGGGGGCACCTATGCTACCCCCCTGCATTTGCATGCACAACGTGGCAAATCCAATAAAACTCAGGAAAAGTGCTGGATGGTAAACCATAATAATTTACTATTCTAACTCCAAATCCAATGAAAGTCTTAGAAAGTGCTGGATGGTAAACCAAAATAATTAACTATTCTAACTCCAAATCCAATGAAACTCAGGTAAAGTGCTGGATAGTAAACCATAATAAATTACTATTCTAACTCCAAATCCAAAATAACTTAAGTGCTGGATATTAAACCATAATAATTTACTTTTCTAACTCCAAACCCAAAATAAGTCCGGGATAGTGCTGGATATTAAACCATAATAATTTACTATTCTAACTCAAAACAATCGCTATTAAGGAATTGCAAAAATGCATTTACCTACATCTGGCCCTTTGACCTCTAACAAAAATATTATTTTCATATATTTCATAATTAAAATTTTAACATTCAAATATAAAAATTAGTTAATTTCAAATTTCTTCAAAATGTTATATTTTTCAAAATAATTGTAAATATTTAAATTTATTAAACACAATTTTAAATTTGAATAATTATTTTTAATAACAAATTATTATTTTTAATATAAAAACATATTTTCGCAAAATTTCTAATTTCTAAATTTAAATTAAAAATTTCTAATTTCTAATTACATTTTTTCTAAATTTAAAATATTATTATTCCAATTGTGAAACCACATTTTTAAATTACTACCCACCCTTATCCCCTATAAACCCAACATCCCACTCCTAAAATATATACAAATTAAAAAAATGTAATAAATTTAAAATAACATTTTTAAATTTCTACCTACCCTTATCCCCTATAAACCCAACATCCCGCTCCTAAAATATATACAAATTTGATGAATTGAATTAATTTAAATTAACATTTTTAAATTACTACTCAACCTTATCCCCTATAAACTCACCATCCCACTCCTAAAATTATTATGAAAATTACCCCAAAACATTATTTCATATTTATTCCTTCAATACAAACAATACAAATTTGAAAAAATAACATAAAATAACTATTAAACAGCTAAATAAAAAGTTACATCATAAACATAAAATCAATATTATATACATCGATATTTTTTACATCTATATTTTTTACATCGATATTTAACACTTGATATTTTTGCAGAACTAACAAATCGATATTTTTGACATAGATATTACTTACATCGATATTTAAAACAAACAATATTTTTACCTCGATATTTATGTATGTCGATATTTTACCATCGATATTCTTGCTCTGCACCCACAATTAGGTACTTTGACAACTCTAACAGTGTTCCACCAATTGCGAGCTTGGACCCTTACAGCATTACCTCACACTTTGTCAATAATTAATGGATCAGAAAACTTGGGGTCACCTTTCTTCATAAAACTTGGAGTTTAAATGCGTATAATATCACCTACCCTAAAAGGGTAATCTTTGACTCTCTTTCTTGCATCATAATAACATTTCTGTTTCTGCTGGGCAGATTTCACACTACGTTGAAGCAGCTCATCATGACATTGATGAGATAATTCGCTCTTTAAAAACCTGCTCATCCAAGCCAGTCTAAACTGCACAGCAGGTTTTCTTCCCTTAAGAGCCTCAAATGGAGGGCAACCAGTAGTAGAATGCAGAGTGGTTCCATAAAACCACAACATGGGTTGTACAGCATTAATGACATCACACTTGTTAGCCAAAGCCCATCTCACACACTCACTCAGTACTCAATTGAAACACTCCACAAGGCCATTAGTTTGTGGATTGTAAAGAGAACTCTTGAGATGACGAATGGAACTATCCCTCAAAAATGTCTCCACTACACCAGAGACAAACTGCACAATATTGTCCAAGATGATTTCCTCAGGTATCCCCTCATTCAGAAAGATATCTTTGAGGAAAATAATCACAGCCTTGGAGTCTGGCTCACCAATAAACTTCACACAAGGCCATTCCGAATAGTAGTCCATGAGTATCAATGCAAAACGAAAATTGTGTGAAAGAATATTAAATGGCCCTACCAAATCAATGCCAAGTTTTTTCCAAGGCCCAGAAAGACAATCAATAGTTTTTAAAGGTGGAGTAGAAGTCTTGAAAGATTTATCAGAATTGGAACACAGACAACAATTCTTAATCAACTCATCAATTTTTCTATCCATTTATGACCACCAGAATGACTCGCGCACTCTCTGTTTGGTCAAAGTGGAACCCAAGTGACCCTTATTCACTTTAGATAAAATACGTTCCCTCAACTAACTTGGAGGAACAAGTTTATCAGATCTCAACAGTGGGCCATCTTTGAAGACACTTTGAAGAAAGGCTGCATATTAAGATCTAAAGATTTTTCTCTAGGCCACCCAGAAATGACCTTATCGATTATTTTTTTCAAGACCTCTGCGTGACTTAACTTTTCTCTCCACACCACTTCAGTGAACTGAGAACAATTCTCAACCTCGTAAGGCAGCAATGAAACAACACTCATCATCACTCTAACCATCCCTCACATCCATTTCGGCAATAGGGTGTCTGGACAAATAATCTGCCCTCACATTTCATCCTTCAGAGATGTAAACCACATCAAAATTGAATTGCAGCAGTCTGGCAGCAAACCTTGCGATACTGGGAGTGTTGGTCTTGCAATTAGTGCCATTAAGACTAGATACTAAGGGTTTGTGATCCGTTTGTAGGGTAAAACATTTGCCCCAGAGATAACATTTGAACTTCTCTATTGCCTACCAACATGCTAGAAGTTCCTTTTTGATCACAGAATAGTACACTTCAGCATCTCTTAAGACTCTAGAGGCAAATTCAATTGTGAATTCAGAATGAAGATCCTTTTGTGTCAGCACAGCACCAACACCAAACTTACTAGCATCTACAGTCAAAACACATTTAAGATTGTGGTCAAAAGGTTTTAGAGAATTCACACAGGTCAATTTTTTTTTATGTCAGAAAACGCAGCAGCACACTCCTCACTCCACACAAATTCTTAATTGTCTTTCAACAACATTGAAATAACTCTGACTCTGGCAGCGAAATCGGGTATAAGGCGAGAATAAAACTCACACAAACCCAAAAAAGATTTCACCACAGCTTTATCAACAGGGGGAGGGGCATCGAGAATGGCTTCAACTAATCCTGGCTTAGGACGCACGCCCTCTTCAGAAACAACATGACCCAAATATTTAACAGAAGTTTTCACAAACTGACATTTTTCTCTTTTAAGGACTACACCAGCTTTATCAAAGGCAGAAAGTACTTGCTTCAAAATGAGATCATGCTCTGAGCGAGAACCAGCATGAATTAAAATGTCATCCTGAAAAACAGATACGCGGAAATACCTTTAAGCAACTCAGACATAAGTCTCTGAAAAACTGAAGCTGCCGATGCCAACCCAAAGGGCAAGCAACAGTACTGGAATGTTCCCAAAGGTGAAATGAAAGTTGTGAGATGACGTCATTCCTCTGCCAAAACTACCTGATGATAGACAGATGCTAAATCTAGCTTTGTGAAAAAGTTTGCACCATAGATAATTGACAACATTTCACCATTCTCCTTGTTAAGAGCTCTGAGATCAACACAAACCCTCAACTCACCATTCTTCTTTTTGGCCACAACGGGAGAAAGCCACATAGAAGATTCTATAGACTCAATTATTCCTTAAGACTGCAAACCCACCATTTCCTTCTCTAAATCATTGCGCACGCTGAAAGGAACAACCCTTAACTTGTGTTTGACTGGCACAGCATTGTCTTTGACCTTTATTTTGTGTTGAAAACCAATTATTTTCCCGAGCTCCCCTGAAAACACCTTGTGGAAATTGTTTAGCAAACGTTCAATATCATTCGAACCTCTAATTACTGAGACCTGTTCTTTCGTTCCAGGACACAGGACTATTTCGAACAACCCTTAGTGGAACCATGCTAAAATGTTTAACCCCTTAACAGCAACGTAAATTTTGCCACAGATGCGTCTTCCTTTAAACATCATAGTTTCTTCAAAAAAACCTTGCAAATCGATCTTGCAGCCCTCATAGGAAACGGGAGACCTATCAGGTGGGAAGAAAATATGACCAGGCCAATTTGGTTGAAAGAGCTCTTGTGTAATCATGGTAATTCTTGCACCTGAATCCACCAACGGATAAAGCTGTCTTTCCCCCACTTGAACATACACATAAGGGTCAACACATATTTCTTCCTGCAAGTTGCCTATTTTATCATCACCCACCACTACAAACATGTCACGTACTTCACTCAAAAGGTTTTCTACATCAACCTTGCAATCCTCATTAATAGCTGATACCCTGGTACCTTTGCGTCTCATGCTTTGATGTTGTGGATAACCACATTTAAAACAAATGTTACTATGTTTGAAAAATGATTTCTGCTGCATATGATTAACAAGTGAGGAATGTGACGAAGGAGATGGAGAAGCAGACATCTTACACACTTTCTCCTTGTCATTTTTGTTGAATACTGCACTAACTCGATCATCAGTTCTGTCTTCAAGTTCTCTTGCTGATTTGATAGAAGTCTCTATACTCTTACCAATCCTGATCGTATCTTTCAAAGGAGGATTGCCTAGAGAAAACAATTTTTGTTTGATGGATTTGTCTGTGCAATGGCAGATGAACTGGTCTCTGATCAACTGCTCACCGAAATTCTCAAATTGGCATTCAGCAGTCAACTTGCGCAGAGCAGAAATGTAAGAGTCAACATCTTCGCTTTGTTTTTACTCTCCTTAAAAAACTTGTTTCTTGACACCACCAAACTGGGAGCTACATCAAACCTAATGACCAGTTTCTTTAGAGCTTCTTCATACACGTCAAGTTCAAGCTCCCCTTCAACTTGAATATCCGGTAGATGTTTTAACGTGGATCTTCCCTCAAACCCCAATGAGTGCAAAAGTAAATATATTTTTCTCTCTGGTCTGTATCTAGAAGCACTGATTGCCCCCAAATAAGTTTCGAAGGCATCATGCCACTGTCTCCATTTAATGGGTGGATCACCTGGTGTCTCCAAGAAAGGTGGTGGGAGATTTACTGATTGCATAATGCAATTTTGCGCCGCACAAAATAAAAATAGACTTAAAAGCAAGAAAAAAGTATCTTGCAAAAGCCTTAAGTAACAGTTATGAAAAGCCAAACAGTATAGGCTGACTAATGTAGTCTTAAAACTATTGAATGTACCTCTCTAGAGAAATAAAATGCCTGAAGCGTAGCCAAACAGTTTTTGAATTGTTAAAACACACCAGAATAGTTCCAAAAGCATAAGATGGACGCCAGTTTTGTTGAACTCCCTAATTCAAAATAAGTACTTCCATTAGTGAGCTTTGAAGACATTTCACACCCCAGATGTTTTTCCGCTTATTCAAAGCTGGTGGAGCTTGTCTAGCTCATATGCGTGTAAGGGACGACTGCACATACTCATCCTTATGAGCTTGAATGAGAACTCCGCCTCCCTCAGCTGCCCTCCTCTCTCCTTCCAGCAAAAACAGCATACAGGAAAAACTAACTGTTCTTTCATTTGTGCGCTCTCCACCGTGTCCACTTTTGAGGCTCCACACACTTGTGTGTCTTCACTGACTGTGAGTCACGTCTGCTGTTCACGCTGCACCTCAGAAGCAGGGCTGACATGGTGAGACTCTTCACGCTCCACCTCGGGAGCAGGGCTGACATGGTGGGATGCGACGATGCGTTACGGCACTTCAACACTGCTCCTGAAGTCGCGATGCACCGTGGATCACCGATGCTGCGTCCAACATCGATTAATACACCAAGGCGGTCGGGTGAGTGCCAATGCTCATTAAACGTTTTTAGCATGCTGTTTGTCTCTCGAGGGTACTCGGGTCCAGCTCGTCGCCACATGAAATAAGTGTCAGACAACGCTGTGCAAAGCAAATGTCTTTATTTAATCTATAAATAGTACCCCCAACCATTTCAGGCCAGCAATACTTGCGCCAACAGCCACTTCTTTGAACTGAACATGCTAAGTTCCAAGAAGGAATGGGTTGACCAAAGGTTAAGCAAACATTGGTAGGAGGAATAGAATACTACAGTTTGGCTGTCTTACAGGAACTGAATGAAGCAAGAGCCCTGCACAGCAATGTGCAGGTAAAGAAGACCACCACTGGGGAAGTCAAATCAGTAACGGCAAGACCTGTCTGGATTCCCAAAGTCGGGGATCTGGTCAGAGAAAAGATACTGGACAAGAAAGAATTTGGGCCTTTATACAGAAAGCCTGTACCTGTCCTTGCAGTCGAAGGTACAAGAACTGTACTTCTGCCAGAAAAAAGGAGAAGAGATTTGTCTCCATTGATCTGATCAAACCAAACTATGTGGCCGATACTGAATAGGAGGCCTCATGGACTCCTGGGTAGCTGACGTCCTCCTCTCACTACTATACAGGAAGTTCAAACTGAAAGACACATCATATTCGAGAAGTCACCTACACGGAATGATGAACTATGAAACAATGCCATGGAACTCGGTCCTCTAGGAACTGCAATTCAAACATAAAATCTAAATCAAAATGAAAGACAAATTTCAATTCGACCAAGCACTGATGTCTACGTAAATGTGCCTCAACAAGAGCCACCTACAAGTTCAACAAAACCGGCTGAGCTACCTAAACTTTATCGAACAGCATCTGGCTATTTCATAGACTTTGATACCTTTTAGTTGGATCCAAGTGAACCTGAAACAGTGCCAGACCATAAAACTCGTCAACGACTCAAAGACTTTTTTGTTTTTCTAAAAAAGACTTACCTGGTGTCACTGTGGTTACAACTATGGATAATCACTGGGATCCTTTTCTTTCTCTTCTGGTTAGGCTTAGTTACTGTTTTTTACTTACTTATTAATGGAAATTACCTTCGCCAAAGCTCTGCAGCATCAAAAGGAAACTTGTTCCTGAAACCTCATGTTTCATCACATCGTGAACACAGAGACTTGTCATCAGTGAACATTACAGCTGTTCCTATACCGGATGTGTATAGTTTCGGACAAGGTTGATTATGATATTTTTGGTCCGACAGAACTTTTAAAAATACCTCATTTGTTTAAAATTTCCTTGAATTATGTTATTACATCCAGTACATTTTCCGATGATTGGGATACTGAAACTGTACATAGTATGTTGTCTGATTTAGAACAATCTGCTGCATTTTTTAACAGTGAAATGTTAGAAGACACATCAGACTTTAACACCATGTATTGCTATCAACATTTTGGTCATCACTTTTTACACAAATCGAGTAACCCTAGAAATTTTTTCACATATCATCAATGGGAACATTGCCCTACACTTCCAAAAAGTAGCTCAAGAACATTTGCACAGAAATACTCATATTTTTCAGGGTTTAATACTTCTGACCCAGCCTTGTATTATTATAAGTTTGCACCTACATCTGCATAGAAAAAGATGCTAACAAACACCAAACAGATTTATTCTGCTTCCTTTATTACCCAACTGTCTGAACAGGGTTTCGACGTATGGAAAGACACTATAGATTTAAAACCATTCTGGGTTTCTAGAGACTGGCAAGTCCAGGGAACAGAAGCGCTATTTAGAGCATGCCTCATTCCACAGCAGATAATTCTCCTAAATAAAACTGTGCAACAGACTTCCTGTCTTGGAATAGCCCAGAACAAGGATTTAAACACACCTCGGTTTCCACCACCATCACAGACCGAGGGCAACATCACGTCGAAAGAAGAGGTTATGTTAGATGACATCATGCAATACAATAGAACAGACCCCAATTGGAAGGGATGATTGGTTTGGCCCACTGACACCAAAAGATGTCAAGAAAGATTCAAGAGTACCACCGAAGGGTTTAGTATCCATAGGCCAGACCCACGCTATGTACAAAGAAAACATCTGGGGGTGGTAACATCATACAGTGTTAGGAAGTTATGACTCGATTGGCTGAGAACCTCAGCACGCACAGAGGTGAGACAAAACTTATCGTTACTTACAGAGGATGTGGACCTATGGGATTTCTTATTGGGTCCCAGAAAACAACATCAGAAACGTTTTTACTATGCTGTCTACAATTAACTCTTGAAAATCTCCCAACGAGAAGCAGCGGAAAGATTAAGAGAAATAGTTTGGATCAATTTAGAAAAAGTGTTAGCTGAAGTCGACAATGTTATGACTACTTTAACATCCGGAATTTATTCACTGGGCAACATTGTATCTTCTGCTATTGATATACTAGAACAAGATCTGTCCATACAACAGCACAGACAATCACACTTGCGTTCTATTATGTTACTAAGCTGGACGCTGCAATCCTTGCGTTCTGGTCATGTGCCTTGGCATTTTGTCAACAGCATGTCTTTATTTTCTGCATACAATCTGACGTAAAAAGAAATAACAATGGCACAGAGAGGAGCAAAATATACAATGCTGAGTAGTGAAAAATTGGATAGGCTGGCCTTCACTGTAGCAGAATCACCATCTACAGAATGGTTGATCTACGGCCATATAACATTACCGGTCACAACTTTCCAGTTTCAACATTGCCTGGAATAACAACAAGCAGGCAGGCAGATATGAAGGAATGGGTAGGGAATTCATCAAAGAATCTTGGGTATTACTGTATTGATTTCGATGCCGGAGTGGGCATTGAGAAGTGTTTCTAAGCGGAACAAACTGAGAGAACGGTTTAAGTGGATCTCTCATATGCCAGGATATTATGTTATACGGCGCCTGTAATGGTTCAGTGGCAAACCTGTCCTGTCATCTGAGAGGTGCCCCAGCAGCCGTGATTACCCTGGTTTTTGTGTTGCTTTTGAATGGAAGCTACTTGATGCTGAATAGTCAAGGTTGTTGTGGAATGCTTCCGCACATCGCCTATTTAGTCACCATGAGCTCCAGGGTTACCTGCTGTATGCAAGTAATGTTTCCACTGGCACACACAATCATGGAGGTGCTGCTAGGGCCTTCGTTGATTGTTTCTCTTATACGGTTTAAAACACTGAGCAGAATGAAAGCCATGCTGCTTCAGAAATCCGTGCCCTTAACCTCCGCTCGGGAGACTTTTGATCTTCAAATAGCAAGGTCCTCGGCCGAGATACAGGCACTCATACGTACAAACTGCCCCTTCCATTTCGCAGAAATGGTAAATCGTATCTTTAACATGTCTGATACGACGGCATAGTCCACCTATTTAAGACCATAGGTTTGGGACTATTAAGCACCTTTCAGACGCTTCTCCGAGTTATTCCAAACTATATACACTCTGTATTCGGAAGCATTTTTGGAGGACTTCCACTGATCCTGCTCCTTATAGCAGGTATCCTGATTGTAATTTTTCTGCTATGCAATGGATGTCCCAGTCACCAAAGAAATGGATTAAGCGCTCCTGGAGCACAAATACCGTGATTGCATGGTACAACAACTGGGCACACCTCACCTACGGGAACTAAGTGCTTCTTGGTTTCTGTCATTCAGACCAGTCTGGCTGGACTGCGTCTTACCTGCTCTCCGATGCCTGTTCTGCGGAGAAGAATATGTGTTGGATCTCTGTCTGACACTTCAATCCGTTGCGCCACTGGACGTTGATGCTCTACTGAACCCGATAACGGCCCATGTTCTGCAGTGTCTGCAGCGTATTCCGATGTTGATGCCGGCATTCTTTCAGCCACCACAGGAAGTCTCAGCTCCTGTTAGGATGGATACCGTCTCCTCCACTGGCACCCAGGCCTTGGGTAGCGCACAGGCTGCCCCAGCATCGGTTGCAGGCAGTCCGGAAGATCATCTGTGCTCAATAGACGTAATGTGCAAGGTGTTACAGTAATCGTTGTCTGCGGAGGCAGGCAACAGCAATGTTGCATCTACCAGCCAGGACCTATAAATATTTGGCCCGTCGTGTGCTGGGAAAAATTTGGCTTTCCTTTTTTTTTTTTTTTTTTACTTCAAAAAGTACAGACTCAAAAACGTATACTCCAAAAGCATAATGGTACTTTTGATCTGCATGGCTATTAGAGCTTTTGCTTGAGTGACTTTTTAGCAACTTTTTAAAGTTTTTACTATTTCACAAAAGTATTGGTTTTTATTGTAGTTATTGCATACAAATACGTTAGAATGTAATTATGTTGTCTGGTCGAATGTGGAGTGGGTGTTATATTCGATATAGGTACCCCAATATAGGCTAGGGTAACATCTTGACCTTTCACCTATATTCGTCCCTACACTACATGCATAACAGGCACATCTAGTTAAAATTACATCGTAGGAGTACGCATTTTATTGTCATGTATTTTATATGTGTTAGGCCTGGCACCTTGGCGTGAGTCTCCCTGCCACTTTTTTGCTGATGTGCCTCATGTGTTTTGTTGGTGTTAGCTGCTCAGGGCACTGTGCCACTGCCAATCAGTGCCGCAGTGCAAGTGCTCCCTATGAAAAGTGTATACCTTGATTGGTTTCCATGTTTGGCTTATTTGGTTTACTATCAGACCCTAGTAAAGTGCACCAGGAGTGCCAGGGCTTGTAAATACAAATTCTGCTGGTGGGCTGCAGCACTGGTTGCGCCACCCACAGAAGCGGCCTAGTAAAATGTGTCTAAGGTCTGCCATTGCAGAACCTGCGTGCAGTCTGGTACTGTCATGCTGAATGCGCAAGTGCACCTACTTGCCAGTCCCTAAACCTTCCCTTAACTACATATTAGTCACCCCTATGGTAGGCCCAAGGGCAGGGTGCATTGTAGGCATAAGGTAGGACATGCCCTGATGTGTGTGGCATGTCCTAATAGTGAATTAAAGCCATTTTCGTTTTTCACTATTGAAAGGCTACCTGCTCTCCATAGGCCAGAATGGGCTGCTGGAATTATTACACTCTATAATCCCAGCGGACTCAGAGAGCATGGTAGAAAGTCAAGTTTAGTATGCCTGAACTCAGAATAATAAAATACTTCTTTTAGTAAAGTTTATTTTAATATCCTGTGTTTGTAAATACTACTTTTAGAAAGTTAGTATTTACTCGCCTAACCATTTCAGTCCGCCTCTGCTGTGTGTGTGTGTGCTGCCTAGTTTCAGTGAGGGCCAGGGCTGGGGAATTCCAGGAGACAGGCTGGCTACCAGGTCGCGAATAGAGAGATTACACCAGGATGGGTGGGAGGAGTACACCTTGACTCTGAATAGGGCTGTGCTCTGCCACCACAATGCTGGCTCCGCTCCCTGTGGAACGTCTGATGTCTCTGCCCTGTGCACTGAAAGGAAAGAGCAGAGTCACCACAACAAAGTGCTCCAAAACCGGACTGAGCCAGGCACAGGCCCCCTGGCCACAAAGAACAAAAGAAACTGTGTATAAAAGAAGGAGCCCTGCTCCTAAGAAATCAGATCCTGTTTACGCCAAGAAGAAACTCTGCCTGAAGAGAAGGACCTGGGAAAGCTACATGGAGGACTACTGTCTCTAGCCTAAGAGACTGGCCTGTGGTGGGTGCCTTGCTGCAAGAAGGAGAGAGGAAGAAAAGACTGAAAGACTTTTTGTTCACTTGTGCTTCTGAAACAATCTCGGGTCGATACGATCACGATCGAAAATCGAAGTTCCTCAGAATGACTACAGTAAGATGTCAGCAGGTAATATCCAATGCATTCCTCCAGGTTGTGGTGGCTGACAAACACAGTTGGAGGAGAGGCTTCTTCGAGTTACTCGATACTTTTTTTTTTTTTTTTAAACTTTGTTTATTGAGATTTTATGGTTCACTTTCACATACATACAGAAAGAAAAAACATATGCAGGTTCAAATGGCAATGAGGGTTAATCGTTACATGAGCATCATATATACCTCTTCCCCAGGAGGCGAACGAGTCTCGTTACACAATAGTGCGTATGGCCAGTGGCCTACCCAAATAATGGGGACATCAGGTAGGGGAATAATGTATATCATAGTTATCCAGAATCGGCCTGGGAGCCCCCAAGCCAATCGTGTCAGTCTTTTCGATCCCTTCCAAAGCATGGCCCCCTCCCAGGAGCCCCGCCCCCTCATCACAGAAACAAGAAACAAGCCATATGGAACAGAAGATCAGAATCTCATCACTCCCAAGGCCACACACAGGGGAGCAGAAGAAACAAAGCAGGTGCACCTATAGTGCCCCAGCAGTACACCTCCCTCCCTATGCAGGATGTCAACCTTGGGTATTGGAAGTAGGGTCGTCAGCAGCCATAGGGGGGGCGCTTTCCGCCAGAACCTCCGGATACTGCAACAGATAACTCTGCAATGGCCCCCAGATGTCGGCAGGGCGGGACCGGGCGGGAAGCAGCTCGGAGTATATCAGTACTTGCTCTTGACAATATATAAGATCTTTGAGCCACTCCTTGAATTTCGGGGCCCGTCCCCGTCCCCAGCGGCAAGCAATACGCCGTTTCGCTAATAAAAGCGCCATCGTGACAAATCGACGACATGAGCGCGGAATCTGTTTGGTATATCCTAGTAACGCCTGTACCGGCTCAGGCGCAAGAGGAAGTTCTATCATGTGCGCAATAGCAGAGTACACCTGTCCCCAGTAGCTCTGAATAGCAGGGCATGTCCAGGAGAGGTGGAGGAAGTCCGCCTGAGGGGCGTGACATCTCTCGCAATTATCAGAATCTTGCAGTCGAAATTTGTGCTTGGTTACCGGAGTGCAGTAGAGACGGTTCAGAAATTTAAAATGTATGATCCGATGCCTACTACTCGCCGAGATTTGCTCCGTCTGCAAGCAACAGTAGGCCCACCTATCTTCACCGAGCTCCATCCCCAACTCACGCTCCCACTCCCCACGAGCCCTCGAAACAGAAACAGGCGCATCCGAGCGAACCGCATGGTATAATATCGAGACCAAATGGGAGGGTGAGGTTGCCTGTAGGAGCCTATGTAGGGGAGCGAGAATCTCGGGCTCAGCCGGGAACGTTTGCAGTAGGGCCTTCATGCCATGTTTCAGTCTAAAGTAAGTGAAAAGCTCCAGAGGGGTGGGTGCGTAGCCTACAAAGAAGTGATCCCTGTCACGAAACTGCCCGCCTGTAAACAGATCACCCCAAGTCAGAATCCCCAATTTGCGACTTAAGTTTTGAAACAGCTTCTCCTGTAGAAGGGGGAGCTGAGGGTGGTAAGCAATGGGGAGGAGAGGCGAGTACAGAAACGAGCTCCCCACTCGCTTTGATATCTCCAACCACGCATCCACCGTACCCTGGAGGGCGTTGTAGTTAGCGGTAGTATGTGGGAGCACGCTATGCAGTAAGCCAGGCAGGGGCAAAGGCGCCGCAAGCCAGTCCTCAGCAGCAAGTTGGGGCATGAAGGCAATGGGACGGAACCAGTAATACGCATAATGCGCCTGGGCACAGTAATAGTATAGTTCCAGATCTGGAATATCAAAGCCCCCACGGGAGTAAGGGGAGGTCATCACAGCCCATTTCAATCTAGGTCTCCTCCCCCCCCACACCAGCCGTATCAATTCCGAACGCAACCGGGAGAAGAAGTGTCTCCCCGGAGGAAAAGGAATATTCAGGAACAAATATAGGAGCTTGGGAAGTACCACCATCTTGATCAGAGCGGCACGTCCAGCCATCGATAATGGGAGCGTAAGCCAGCGGTCAACGCAAGAGGCGACATGCAGCAGCGTCGTACCATAGTTTAATCGCATCAGCTCCTCCCTATCTCGAGAGACCTTAATGCCAAGATACTTGACCTCGGAATCGCTCCATTCTATGGGGTAGTCAAGCGAGAATTTCCGGGAACCGTCTGTCAGATGGAAAATCTGAGACTTAGACCAGTTAATCCGTACGCCCGACACCTCCCCGAAGACTAAAAATTCCCGAAGTAGAGGGTTCAGATTATTCTGAGGGTCCCGAACATATAGGGTAATGTCATCTGCATACAGCGACAGCAACATCTGTCGCTGCTCGCAGAACAGCGCCCTGTTCTGATGGTGCTGCCGCAGCCTCGAGGCAAGTGGCTCAATCGCCAGTGCGAATAAAAGTGGGGAGAGAGGGCACCCCTGTCTGGTCCCTCTGGCGATCCGGAAGTGCTCCGACACTCTGCCATTGACTAAGACCCTAGCGCACGGGCTACCATAGAGGATAGCTATCCACCCCAGGAATACCAAAGGAAAGCCCATGTGGGACAGCGCAGCCACCAGGTAATCCCATTCCAAGGAGTCAAATGCATTTGTGGCGTCCAAAAAGACCGCCACCATCTGTAAATCGGGATCCACATTCTGTAAAGTGGCGAATAGCGTGCGCAAGTTGTGCGATGTCGCCCTGCCAGGTATAAATCCCGATTGGTCCGGGAGAACCAGCCCTTCCATAAGGAGTGTCAAACGATTAGCCAAAGTTTTAGAAAGGATCTTCGCGTCGCAATTAAGGAGGGACAATGGGCGATAAGAGTCCGGGGAGGTTGCCGGTTTACCCGGCTTTAAGAGGGAGGTGATCAGTGCCTCTCTCATGGAAGGCGGAAGCACTCCCAGCGTATGGGCCTCATCAAACACCACCTTCAATATCGGCGCAAGAATATCAATATAAGTTTTATAGAATTCTATCGGGAAGCCATCAAGGCCGGGGGCCTTTCCCGAGGCCATTTGCATTATAGCCTCCCGGATTTTGTCAAGGCCCAGCGGAGCCATAAGGAACTTTCTCTGCGCGTCAGAGAGCCATCCCAGTGTGATCTCTCCCAAGTAGCGGTCTAGCTCCGGTGGGTGTGTGTGAGCGGAGGAATATAAGTCAGCGTAGTGAGTAACAAACGCATGCATTATGGACCGGGTATCTCTGTGGAGGTCTCCCGAGTGTCCCCGTAGTTCGAGGACGTGATTATTAAAGCGAGGCGGTCGCGTCGCCCAAGCTAAGAATTTGCCCGGCCGTTCACCCTGCCCATACCGTCGGGCCTGAAAGTATTTCCCCCTGAATCGAACCTCTCTGTCAGCAGTTGCCGTGTAGTCAGACAGCAGGTCTCGGAATTTGGCTTGCGCTTCAGCATTACTGGCGAAAGTAGGGCGGGATTCCAGATCTCTAAGGTCGGATTCCAATTTACGAAGAGTGTTACGTAGGTCTCTGAGTATGCCCCCCCCTTGGAAATGCACATCCCCCGAATGGTGACCTTAAAGGCCTCCCAAACTACCGCCACACTATCCACCGTCCCACCATTACGTTGGAAGAAGCTCTCAATTTCCTGCGCTAGTTCAGACCGGAAGACGTCGTCTAGCAGGACATTAGGCTGCAATCTCCACGCCATCGGAGAGCCAACCAGGTCTACTAAGTTCACACCCATCGAGACAGGGGCATGATCGGAGTAAGTGCGGGCTAGGTGTTTTACCCAACAGAGCCTGGGAGCAAGCCCAGGAGAAACCAGGATGTAATCCAATCGTGCCCAAGTGGAATGTGCAGCTGACCAATGTGTACCCTCAAGGGTCGCAGGGTGTCTATGGCGCCACGCGTCTATCAGATGGCGATCAGTAAGGAGGCCATGGACATACGCCTGGGAGCGGGAGTAGTGCTAAGGGCCAGGGTTTGCTCTGTCCTGTGTGGGGTCAGCAACTAAGTTGAAGTCTCCCCCGCACACTAGATACGTGGATCCAATACTCAGAATCTCAGTCCAAAGCGCCTGGAGGCAATGCGGATCATCCGAGTTGGGGCCATAATAACAAGCTAAAGTTAGCGTATCCATACCCAGACGTCCCCAAATGACACAGTACCTGCCCTCTCTGTCGGTGCGCTCTCCTATGTACGCAAAGGGGGCATGCTTCCGAATAAGGATTGCAACACCTCGTGAGTAGGTGGAATATGAGGAAAAAGCACGATGACCGGCCCAACGCGATGCAAACAGCGAGGGCCTGGAGGGGTCGAGGTGTGTCTCCTGAAGGAACGCTACCCCAAAGTGATGTCTATCTAGGTATGCCAGAATTTGCCTACGCTTTCTAGGGTTTCCCAAACCCCTCACATTCCACGTGAGGAAGGTGAGCTGACTAGTACAGTCCCCACCTGTTGACGGATCACTCATTATAAATCGCCATATTCAAATAGCACAACACAATGCGCCCGCCGCCCCCTGAATGATGCAAAGAGAACAATGCAAACGCCACTTCCTGCCAGTCAGAACCATCAGATACCTTAAATCCCCAACACCCCCCTCCTCCCCCCACCCACAGCAGCATCCCAATCATGCCATCTGGATCAACCCCCTGCCCCCCACCCCCCCACAAAACTCCCCCATAGCAAGTACCATAAGGGATCAACATATAACCGTGAAAGAACAATGGGGTGATACCCTTGAGGGCGCAATCTAGGTGGAGACACTGTATCCCCCTGAGCCATTAGAGCATACCCAGTAGATAACCGAGTCCTCTCCATGGACAGAGGGTGCCCAGCAAAGCATAATGTCCTGAAAGTCTGACGCGCCGGGAGTAGGAGCAGGACTCCGATGACTGCCCCCCAATACAGTTCAGGCAGGCTCGCAGGCCATCATATCCAGTGTCGTATCAGCGTTCACTCGCACCAACCTACCAGTCACTGAGCATCCGGTCCCGGCGTTGCACAATGGTGGCTCAGCACCATCAGTCCGAGGTCGGCGTGGAGGGGCGCTCCAGTTCGCGCTTCTTGACACGTTTCAGGAATTCCTCTGCTTGTTGAGGACTCGTGCAGAAGGTCTGTTTCCCCTGATGTGTGATGCGCAAGCGGGCTGGGTATAATAGCGCATAGTCAATTTGTGCAGCCCGCAGTTTTTGCTTGACTACAATGAACTTCTTTCGTTCTTCTTGGACCACGGGGGTGAAGTCCGGGAATATAGTGAAGGAGTTACCATCATAGGATAGGGTCCTCTGTTCCCTCGCCGTCCGAAGGGCTGCGTCGCGGTCTCGAAAGTTCAGCAGGCGAGCGATGATGGGGCGGGGAGGAGCCCCCGGCGGCGGCCTCGAAGCCAGCGATCTATGCGCCCTCTCGACAATGAACTGAGGAGAGAGGGAATCCGTGCCCACCACTGCTCGCAGCAAGCCCTCCACATAGACCTCCATCTTACCCGTGTGGGTTGACTCCGGTACGCCAATGATGCGTATGTTATTTCTGCGACTACGCGCCTCCAACTCCTCGTTCTTGGCTGCTATCACTCGGAGGACTTTATCCATACGGGTCACCGTAGCCGATAATTGTGTCGTTCGGTCTTCGGAATCCGAAATACGCCGCTCCGTCTCTGTGAGGCGTTCACCATGGCTATCCACCTTGTGGACTATGGAGTCCATACGTGACTGCATAGAGTCCATTTTGTCCACGATAGTCGCCAGACTCTGCCTCATGTCCAGTAGGATAGATTTGACATCGTCTGCCGGCGGAGCGGCTGATTGGGCCGACCCTCCCGCGTCCTCCCCGGGCTGGGATTTAGTGGACTTTTTTGCCTCAAAGGTGAGGCGAGGCTGACGGCTGTCCGGCTTCCCCATGTCAGTCCCTACAGGTAGACCACTGCAGGCGCGAAGTCGGAAACACAGTGTATCCGGGGCGCAGGAATACGAGGCAGTCCGCCCGCTCCCCAATGAGCACCACCACAGGGCAATCGGATCTTCTCCGCGGTATCGCTAGGGCGACAATCGTCTCCGGTCCCTGCGCCCGGACTCAGCCCCAATCGCTCGGTCAGACCACGCACTTCTTCAGCAGGCCATCCGCCATCAGGATATTGGGAGCGAGTATGACCTCCGCACCCACAGCCGCCGGCAGCCAAAGAGGGGGAGGCAGGATCAGGGCGACACAAGTCAGGGCTCCCCAGATCACACGGCAGGCCTCCTACCTCCGCCGCAGCACCGTCCGGGCCCAGCAAGGGAGGAGCGCGACCCTCCGACCAGTGCCCCCAGGCAAGCAGCAACCGCCTCAGTCCAGGCAGGATGCCCTCGCGGGCGCCGACGCGGGCCCCTCGGTCCCAGCACTAACGTCCTCCAGAAAGGGGCAGCGCGGCTTCAGCCTCCTCCTTTAGGCACCAGCACTCGGCCTCTGGCCGGACAGGTAGGCCGCCAGGGCCAGCAGGAGACAGCCGGTCACAACGGGGCGGGTCAGGGAGGGCCGCTTCACGCCGTACTCCGTCCCCGGGCAGGAAACTCGCGTCCTCACCTTCGATGTCTGCAGTGTGTATTCAGCTCGCCCAATGTCACAACGCCTGTGGTTTCCCCGGGTATAGGCTTCAGGAAGGGTTCCGCGGACCCTCAGCGCCTCCGATGCAGGTCCGATTATCCGGGACCCAGAGGACGCAGCCGGGCCTCTCCGCCCACGTGTGCAGCACCGGCCTCGCATAGCAGTCACCACCCGGCTCCGGCACCAGCAAGGATCTCACGCCAGTCGGCGGCAGCGACAGCAGCCGTACATCCAGCAGACGCCGGGTCGCCTAGATCCACGAGGGTCGCAATCGGTGGCAGAGTCAGCAGGGCATCCACCGAGACCCGTTATGACAGGATTTGCGACGTTCAGGGAGGATTACTTCAGGATTTCAGCGCTGAGCAGCGGGAGCTTCACCCAGAGGCAGCCATTCTGCCGTGCGCCACCTAGCGCCCCCGAGTTACTCGATACTTTATTTTCAAACCTTTCCTATTGGTTTGGTTCTGTTTTCCAACTTTTCTTATTGGCTCTTTCTATATGTTTTAGGTGTGTTTCTGGTTAATGTATATGTCACCTATGTACTATATAAGATTGTGCGCCACGGAGTGAAGTGGCAGTCTCCTGAGAACATACCGTGTGTACTTCTAGGACAACTGTACTAGCTGCAGCTAATAAAATCTGATCTTTTACGCCGACAGAGTGTCCCCGTGTCTCTGTGTAGCTGAGCAGGAGAACCCAGGAGATTAAGGCGTACCCTGCACCGCCAGGCCCAAATGGTTCTGGTTCTTCAAATGGCGCCCAATGTGGGGCAGCTTCAGTGGTAGTGGTTCTGCCTGAAGATCGTGAGGAACCCCGCAAGAAAATTCTGGAGGAATCGCGAGCCACGTCAAGCGACCCCTGTATGTCGAAAGTGGTCTGAAGGTCTTTTGCAGCGTGGTTACTCCTTCCTGACGGCTACTGACGACTGCTGCCCTGACTGCTGCCCTGCCTTGGCCCTTCCTTTGTTGATGTATGGTAAGGCGAGACGATAGACGGGCCTCTGTTGGTTTAAGAAGACATCCTTAGTTAAGTATTTGGTGGGTCGCTCCCACAATTTTGGTCCTTTGGTTCTTTGTTTCTTAGTTTCTTTGGTCCTTAGATTCGACTATTGCAATAGCCAAAGCCGAGGGGTAAGTGCATTTGCCCCCTTGAAGTTTGTGAACAGTCAGGTGAAATCACGAGATGCCTGGTCTGACTAAGTTTGGAAAACTTTGTTGCTTTGGTTGTGATAGGGATTCCCGGCTTGAGGACTCTTGTCCAATTCCTTCGGTTGGAACTCCCACATATGAGCTCTATTCAAAACATGGTATTGGCCCCATTGCCTTTAACGAGACATGGACCCGATACACGAAGAAAGATGGTGTTTTAAAATGGCCAGAAAATGGTAGTTTCGATTCTGATGTGCTAGATAATTTGGAAGCAGTTTTATTCAAAAGAAAAGCCCGGCCGGCAATGTTTGACTCTTTCCGCCTTTGGCGTAAGGAAGCCAAACAGAGAGAAATTAAGCAAGCAAAACGAGATAGGAAGGCACAGGGTATGACAATTATACAGGCTGCCCAACAATTCAAAGAGGACGAAATTAATAATGCGATGGAAATTTCAGAAAGACAGCATCGTATGGCGATAGATAAATGCTATCCGATGTTACCTGTTTCCCCTTCTGATAACAAGAAAGATTTAGAAAAAGATCCCTTGATGTCTCACTTATTGAGATTGCCTCCGCCCTATGCACAAGGTGCTAATGCACCTCAGTTGTTACGGCCTGTTCAGCCGCCAGCAGTACCTCTGCCTGCTCCGGCTCTTCCGAATTTGCCCCTTCCAGTATTACCGCCTTTTTCAGCTTTGCCTTTAACTTCTTCTACTTTGTCCTCATCTCCTGATCTTCGATCACCTTTGCCTTCTGCTCCTTCTGCAATTACTGATTCTCCTTCTGTTAGTTCGCCTAATACCTTGTCCCCTATTCTTATGTCCAATTCTCCGTCTATGCGTAAGCGACTCACGGACACTGTCACTGGTATTCTATCTCCTTTCTTTGAAGCTTTAAATGTGTCTCCGGCTTTTGCTCGAAGACAGTCTCGTAGTCAGTTCCCAGATTCTGAAGAACGAGAAAGGTTGGACTCTCTCGCACGCAAATGGATCAAGAGGGGTCCACAGTATAGTGTGCCCGATATTATGTCTACCTTCTCACAGTGGAATGCGCCTACGCAGAGATATGTTTTTAATATTATGTGTGACACTCTCATTAAAGAATGGGAGGATATGAATTTGAGATCGGTTCCACAGGGTCTGTTAGATGTTCAGACTGACTTTGATAAAGGACTTGTTGTGGGTCCTAAGGTTGAAAACGCTGTAAGGACACTTATTACCTTTAGAACCTTGTTGTCCTCCCAGACTTGCCTTGATCCCGATCCTTCGGTTAGACTGACACTGAAACATTATCCCATGAGAGAGGTTCCTCCAGTGTGGAAGGAAGAAGTTGCGGCACAAGGTAATAATCCAGCTATTCCTGCTCATTTCCAGCGTATATGGGTACATGTCCCCTGGAAGAGATCTGAAGTTTTAGCACTTAAACGGACTCTACCGGATCCTCGTAAAAACCCTGCGGGTTATTATAAAGAATTATCACAGACGGTTGATGCTTGCATCATGAATCTAGCTGATATCGACATGTTAATGGGGAATGTAGTCCCACAAGCATTATGGGCTTAGATTCGGAGAGAAGATCATGCTCAAGCATTAGGTGGTGATTGGGCTGCTATAATTGCCGCAGATGCCGCTCAAGTGGGTGGTGCCAAACCTGAAGCTTTGATCTCGGAACTCCCCGGTAGGATTATTACATTAATGAAAACGATGATGCCTGCCTTAAGAGTTAACTGGGATAAATTAGCGGCATGCAAACAAAAGAAAGATGAAAGTGTCTCCGATTTCTTTACTCGCTTTGAGGAGACATTCATCGATCACAGTGGTCAAGATATGGCTACAGAGGGTGGACAGCGGTTATTCGTAGACAAATTTCTATTTAATTTGCTTCCTGAGCTGTCACACAAATTGAAAGATTCTGAGAGTTCATGGGCTGTTTCTTCTTCTGCACAGATATTGGCTACTGCACAATATTATGAAAATAGAGATAAAGAAGAAAAAGAAAAGCAAGAGAAAAAGACTAAAGAATTGAAAACGAAGGTTCTCTTGCAACAAGCTTATCCTCCTCGCTATGCTCAGCCTCAGTCTCAACATGCTCCGCAGTTTCAGAGGTTGTATCAAAAGCCTGTGCCATATATTCCGCGACCTTTGTTAGGACCTAATAAATGTGCCTATTGTAGAGAGGAAGGTCATTTTAAGAATAGTTGTCCGGTTTTATTGCAGCGCAATGGGACACTATCTGCTCCACAAGGTCGTGCTGGCCTCCAGTCAGCAAACAGAGGTAGAGGTCGAGGTATGTCGACTCAAGAACAGCGTTCCCTTCCTCTTTCTATTTCCGTGAATTACTTTGTTCAGCAAAATGTTAGGTCTACACAGTACTACAATGAGGATTGTTATGTTGAAGGGGAGAATGAAAGTCTTCATGCTAACTAGGACAGCCATGGACAAAGTAAGGGAGTTGTGTCGATTCCAGTAGATCAGAATGGACCTTATGTTAATGTCACTACAATGGGTGTTTCAGAGCCATTTCTCCTAGATACTGGTGCGATGAGAAGTTCTATCATTCATTCTAAACTCCCTGGGGCACCTTTGTCTGGCTTATCAAATGTTTCTGTAGGATTTTCTGGCGCCGCTGTTCGTAATCCGGTTTCTTGCCCTTTGCCTATTTCAATTGGCCCTTATGATTTAGAAGCTCCGCTTCTCTTAATGAATGGTTGCGGTGAGAATCTATTGGGCTTGGATCTGTTAAAAAGATTGTATGCCACAATATATTGTTCTCCTTCTGGTGTATATCTCACTTTAGCACAAAAACTGATTTCTCCAATGTATCTGTCTAAAAACCAATTCCCACCTGAATTGTCTTCTCTTCCTGCAACACTTTGGGCTACGGGTCCGAACGATGTTGGTTGTCTTGAAATTCCACCTTATGTTGTCACTCTCAAACCTAATGTTGAATTGCCACGTATTCCGCAATATAGAATTTCCACTGAAGGTGAAAAAGAGCTTTTGGAAATCATTCATGATTTGATTCAGAAGGGTGTGGTTGAGGAAACGAGAGTAAACATATGCAATAGTCCTATTGTTCTTAAACGCACTGATCCTTCTCAGCCTCCTGTATATCGTTTTGTAATTGATCTTCGGGAGGTAAATAAAATTGTTGTACCACAGTTTCCTGTTTTCCCAAATATCACAGCTCTGTTGACAATGATACCTTCCACAGCGACTTGGTTTTCTGTTATCGATCTAAAGAATGATTTCTTTAGCATTCCCATTGCAGAAGAGAGTAGGGATATTTTTGGCTTCTCTCTTGGAGGCCGAAGCTTCCGGTTTAAGCGCGCACCTCAGGGCTATTGTGAAAGTCCCTCTATTTACAGCCAAGCTTTAAAATGCCATCTTGATACTTTTCATTTGCCGTCTGGTGCTGCTCTTATTCAGTACATTGATGACTTGTTAATCGCTGCTGATTCAGAGGATGTTTGCAAAAATGTGACTGTTGCATTGTTGCGTCATTTGTTTGATCTGAATCACAAGGTTTCACCTTCTAAGCTACAATATGTTCGTCGAGAGGTTACATACTTGGGTCATCTCCTATCAAAGGAGGGACGACGACTAACCCCAGAACGAATTCAGGCGATTGCGCAAATGTCTGTGCCATCCACACAAAGGGAGGTACGTGCTTTTCTGGGTATTACTTCTTATTGTAGGCAGTGGATTCCGAACTTTTCTTTGTTGGCCAAACCTCTGTTGGCACTCACTTTGAAAGATACGCCTCAGCCCCTTCCGTGGACTGACGAATGTCAGAAGAGTTTTTCTGACTTACGTACTGCTCTGTGTTCTGCTCCTGTATTGGGTACTCCCGATTACAGTAAGCCGTTCACGCTCTACGTTCATGAAAGAGAAGGTTGTGCGTTGTTAGTTTTAACGCAGCGATTTTGAGATAAACAGCGACCATGTGCATATTTTTCGGCTACTTTAGATCCAGTAGCTAAAGCATTGCCTAGTTGTCTTAAAGCGACAGCAACAGCAGCAATTTCTATTCGACAGTCTGCTGGAGTTGTGTTAGATAACACACTTATTGTAATGGTGCCACATGCAGTGGATACCTTACTAAACCGAACGAAAACACAGCATCTTACGAGTGCTCATTTGTCTGGATATGAGCTGACGCTTTTGGCTAGTCACGTGCACATCAAACGATGTAACACTTTGAATCCAGCTACTTTGTTGCCTCTTCCAGTAGACAAAGATGACCAAGAACAACATGATTGTTTCCTCTGTACTGAGGAAGAGACAAAAGGAAGAATTGACTTGAAAGATACACCGCTGGAAAATCCGGATGGAATTCTATGGGTGGATGGTTCTTGTTTTAAGCTTCCTAATGGAGATACAGTTTCAGCTTATGCTGTTACTACTTTACATACAGTTGTGGAAACAGCACGCATTAGACACAATTCAGCTCAAGCAGCAGAACTGATAGCTTTAACGAGAGCCTGTGTGTTGTCCAAAGGAAAGAGAGTGAACGTGTACACCGATAGCCAATATGCTTTTGGTGTAGCGTTCAATTTTGGGCGTTTATGGAAGGAAAGGGGATTCCTTATTTCACATGGCACTAAAATACAACATGGTCAGTTGGTGACTGATCTTCTTGAGTCACTTTCTTTGCCTACCCAGATAGCAATTGTGAAGTGTAGTGCGCACAAAAAGATTACAGATGATGTTGGTCGAGGAAATGCATTTGCAGATGAAGTAGCGAAAAAGACAGCGAGAGATGCTACAAATCGAATGTATGTTGCAGGTCCTGCGAATTGGGTTAGAGAGAGAGGAATGTATGAGGATACAGTAGAAAGTGTAAGGTCGATTCAGAAAGAGGCTACAGAGAAAGAATTGAGCAAGTGGAAAGAAAGTACAGGAATGTTGGATGAGATGGGATGTTGGGTATAATTGTCTGAGCACCAACGTTGGCTGTTACCAGATGCCTATGTACTGCCAGGAGTTACTATGGCACATGGTCCAGCAAACTTAAGTGCGAAGGGTATATGCAAGCTTCTGGCTCCAGTATGGCAAAATGAAGGGATTCCAAAGTGTGCAGACAATGTAGTGAAACATTGCATTGTTTGCATAATGTATAACCCTGGAAAGGGAACCCCAACTCCAGCAGGTCACTTTGCTCCTCCGACATATCCATTAGAGGTGTTGCAGATCGATTATATTCATATGGAACGATGCAACAACCTCAAATATGTTCTGGTGGTAGTATGCGCCTTTTCTAGGTGGATAGAAGCATACCCTCTAAAAGACAATACAGCCTTATCCACAGCCAAAGTTTTACTAAAAGAATTTTTCCCCAGGTTTGGTTTGCCGCGCATTGTCTGGAGTGACAATGGGAGCGAATTTGTGGGCCAAGTCATGCAAAAAGTTTGTGCGGGTCTTGGTATCAAGCAAAAGTTCCATGCGGCAAATTATCCACAGTCAGCGGGTTTAGTAGAATGTTACAACGGTACATTAAAACTCAAACTAGCGAAAGTGCAGGCTAGTACAGGACTTAGTTGGCCCGATGCTTTACCATTGGCTCTTCTGTCTAAGAAATACTCAGACTTACCATATCCAATGTTAATTGATTACTTGCATGACCTTACGACTAAATTGCGTGTTCTCCATCAACAGGTTCAGAGTGCTTTGCCGGAGGTTTCCACAGACCCAGGTCATTCCATCCAGCCAGGTGACTGGGTCTGCATAAAGAATTTCCAAAGGACGAAAAATTTGGAGCCCAGGTGGAGGGAGCCCCGAATGGTTTTGCTTACGACGAGAACAGCAGTAAAAGTCGAAGGAAAGAAGAACTGGATTCACGGCGTGCACTGCAAGAAGGTTCCTTTGCCTTTGCCCTTCGATCAGTGGATACGTAGGGGCATTAGAGACTCTGAGAGTGAGAAGGTTCCACGATTTGTACCTTTTAGTGATGCATGCCTGAATGGAACATTGTCTGAGAAAGAGGCATCGACATTCTTCAAGAAGCAATACCACCACATCATCGCTTAAATACGACAAATCCGCGAACATTGTTCCGAGACCAAACTGCACCTGATAAAGAACGCTATAACCTAAGACCTAGACTAAAGAACACTTAAGATTTTTCTCTCTCTTATGTAGTATTCTATCCCGGTTGCAGGGTCACGGTAGGAGTCTTAATTGTGACCTGAGTAGTGGCAATAGGCCTGCAGGACTTGCAGTGTCATAAGACGGCAGATAATCATAATTAAGTGATTGAGGAAGATTGCCGTGAGCATCCACTTAGAAAGATGGAGACTACATTAGGCGAAAAAGAGAGAAAAGATAAGATGAAGGAAAAACACAACAAATCAATGTACAGTCGTTGTGGTATAGCTTTATGTATTATTATATTATTGTGTATTCTTTTGGAATGTATAAATTGGGTTGTTATTGCTCTGCAGCGAAAAGTTGTCTCTCCTTCTACCTCCTCGTCTTCTTCTACTGTCTCTCCACATCTATTTCATACACTTCCTCAACATGAACTCATTAGAAGAACTGAATATTACAATAACTCATTTGTCCAGTTGTTACATCAACACCAATTAGTGATCAATACAACTGACTGTTGGGTGTGTGGACTTATGCCACATACCACAGAAAAAGAGATGCCGTATTTAGTTCTTCCGTTCTCTTATGAGGGTTCTACTTGGGCTTATTTTGTTATCTTCTCCAATGCCTATCAAAGCAAATTCAGACGATCCGTTAGTTCATATATTGGTGGTCCAGATTTTAGTCACAGCTCATTGATAAAGGGAATGGTAGCTATGGCTAAAATCATGGAAAATAGTAAGATTTCCGTTGACGAAAGAAAAGCGTACACTAACTGGAATGTCACCCATTATATTGCTAGCCTTAGTGATAAGGTTAAACAAGGAAAATCTCCACCGATTTGGACTATTCCTCATCAAGGAAATTTCTGTCTGGAAATAAATGGTCAGTCTGCCGACATCGTACAAAGAAACAGCTGTTCCCACACATACGTCTACTCCTCTCAGAACTCGCCGCCTCTAGTACCATCTCAAGGCACGTATTTCATCTGTTAAAATAGGGCTTACACGTGGTTGCCAACTGGTTTTTCTGGTACCTGTTATATAGCTTACCTTCTTCCCCCTACATACACTGCTTCTGCAAATCATCATCGAAATAGATATGGCAGAGGGATTATTAATTCCAAAGACACAGCAGGACAAGAGGGAGGAGATTTCCTCAAAGGATTTCTTCCTTTTTGGGGTCCAATGGCCAACAGCAGAAATATAAGGCAATTGGTTCGTGTCGTAGAAACCACTATAGACATCACTGTAGGAGCCTTGAGTAATATCACAGCAGAACTACAGGCGGATCGTCTTATGACATTACAAAATCGAGTTGCCTTAGACTTTGTTCTTGCGGACCGTGGTGGAGTGTGCAAATTGATCGGGTCAAGTTGCTGTATTTTCATACCTAATGACGCTCCAACAGTATACCAAGCTATCTCTAAGTTACATATAATCTCTGAGTCGATTCATCAGGACGAAGGAGATTGGTCATTATTGGAGTGGTTTTGGGGACTACTGTCCAAATGGGGTTGGAAGGTATTGACATTCCTTGGAGTAATTTTAGCCATCATTTTCTCTTGTTGCCTTTGTATGCACTGTGGTCCCGCCATCTGCGACCTTTGTGCTACTATGTGCATCCCTAAACCCAAATCACAAAGAACAGAGAATATTAGAATGATGCTACAGCAACAGCTCGATGACCTCATGGCTATCGACATTGACTCAGATTAACATGAGTCTGTGTATCTTGCCTGAGTTCTGGCAAAAGGAGGGTCTGAGGAACTTCGATTTTCGATCGTGATCGTATCGACCCGCCATTTTGTGCTCCGCCGCCATTTTGTGTTGCCTTCACTCAGGCAGCCCGACGATCGAAGTCTTTTCTGCTTTTCCTGCAATATTGTGTCGAAGTAGCCTTGTGCCTCTGTTTACAAAGCTGGTGTTAGAGACTGGCTGAGTACACTAATCCCTGTCTGGTTTTTCTAATCCCTGTCTTTACTATCTGTTAATTCACACTATTCTCTTCTGACTTAATCTTATCGTCTGGCCTTCGCTGTCCTCTGCTCGTATTCTCTTGTTTCACAACTGTCCTCCAAAACACACAAACGTATCTCGCCACCTGCAAGTCAGCTACAAGTCAGTTAATGAATTAGCTCGTGGGGAGGGGTGACAAACACAGTTCAAGGAGAGGCTTCTTCGAGTTACTCGATACTTTATTTTCAATAAAATCTCATCTTTTACGCCGACAGAGTGTCCCCGTGTCTCTGTGTAGCTGAGCAGGAGAACCCAGGAGATTAAGGCGTACCCTGCGCCGCCAGGCCCAAATGGTTCTGGTTCTTCAATACAGGCACCTGTGTCTGTTAGAGCCTCAACACCTTGCCCATTGATGGTAACCCATTGCCTATACTTTGCAATATTTGAGGGCTCATGGATTTTAGGATCTCACGTCATGGAACTCCTTCCCGCTTACTGGGACAGACTTCTCCCCTTGCACTACACTCACCACCCCTGGGACTTTTCCTCCAGTCAGAGGTTATGCTCTCTTTGGGCACTTGGGATCCCTCTTGTAGCACCCATATTCAAAAACCTCATAGCACTTGGGAGTTTTGGGATGCTGACTTGTCAGGGAAGCTCTTCTTCTGGTGGCCAGATTGAGAATGGGACCCTTTACCCTGTGAATTGTTTAGGGGGCCTCGAGAGAACTCCTTCTTTCTATCTCTTCCCTCTTTCTTCTAATGGGGACCCTGCCGACCCTTTCGGGAATCCCCCCCAGATACCATTTGGACACTGTGGACTATGTCACCCCCCACCCCACCACATAACTGGCCACCAGGCACAGGAATCCTTGGTATCTGGACTCTTACTTTGCCAGTGGACACTGTATTATTGCTGCCACCATTACTTCTGGACACCACCTATAGTGCTTTGATGTCCAGCTCTCTGAGGCTTAGCTCATGGGCCAGTTTCTTCTTCTCTAGAGCTAGCCTCCTCTCTTCCAAAGCTTGTTCATTCTCCAGCTTCAATCTGGTAAGCTCTAGCTTAAGTTTCTCTCCTCCCTTCTGTTCTCCAGCTCCTCTTGGGTCATGTTCTTTGATGAGACACAGCTCCCTGCCATAGGGACAACCGCTGCTCGTAACTAGCTGCTGGCTTCCCTCTACTCAGGCAGTCTCAAATCCTCTTACTCAAAAATAGGGGACAGTGGGCTTTTGGAAGGTCCAACGTACATGCCCTAGACAGTCGAGAGAAGAAGGGTATGAAGTTCCTTAGTGGATCTAAAATCTCAGGTAGAGTAATTGTTGTTATCACAATGGTAGGCTGTCCTGTCGTACAAGTGATAGGAGGAGAGGAATTCCTCCTTTCGGAACTGGTGCCCTCACACACCCAGCAAGCTAGGTGTCATGCGTTATCATATGGGCCTGCTCCTTGTCGGGTCGGCGCTGCAATACCCGACGGCCACCCATAAAGGGGTTCTTTTTCAGAGATCTTTTGTTCCTCGCCGTTAGGTGCCGTGTGTGTGAGGGCCCTAGTGTGTGTAGATGTAGTAGTGAATGTGATCATTTAAACAGGTCAGGAGTCCTATACAACAAACTTTATTCTTGAAGGGATCTTGCCTGATTAAAAGAAAAAGGAGAGGCGACCATCTGACTATAATGGGTCGGGATATGGTTACAGGAACAATATAGTTAGGCTGACATTTCACTTCTACAAAATCAGAGAAATTTAGCAGTTGTAGTTAGATGAGCTAACAATAACTTACGCCCCCGCAATCCACCACTTATGACCTCACATATTACATCACTCAGGACATGGTCAATTACATCATCGATGACATCACTGATTGACATCTCAAATTACATCACTGATGACATCATCCACAGAACCACTCACACACCCACTTAACCTCTTGTACGCCCACTCAAACACCCACATACTAGGCCCAGGCGGTAAACTGCGCTCCGCTGATGGAGTTTTCGGATTTCAGGCACTCCGCGATCCTTGACGAAACACAGAGATCTTGAATTCCGCCTTCCCGAGCGCAAAATGAAGGTTTTTTTTCGTTAACACATCCGAGATTTATTTTGTCGCTCGCTTGTGAGTGCCCCAATAATTCCTGGCTGCTAGCGACCTCGTACTGTCAGAATTACAACGTGAGAATCTGAAGCATAAATTGGATTTTCGTGGGCAAATACAGAACTTTAGAACCACTTCTGGTCACAGATACTGGGAAGAGAGAGTAATTCTTGAGGAGTTTAAAGGTGACTGGGTGTACGTTTATTTAACAGTTTGTGCGTTACTAAACTTAATGTCACCAAGTGATTGTTTGTGTCACTTATACGCAGTTTCTTCCTCCGCTCATTCAGAGCTTACTCCCACAGCGACACTGACATAAACGCCCTGCACGCCTGACGATATTGGGTGCCTGACTAGACCTGGCAGCACAGCGTAGCAGTGTTTGTCGCTTTTTCTTCCAATCCCCGTTCCCTTTTGGGACACATGACTGGACTCCTATGTCTCCAGTAGTGCCAAGAGGTGCACTAAAGTCGGGGGCATTTCATCACCCCTGCAGATGTCCTGCTTTTCAGGTGAGTGGCCGCACCTCGACACATGTGTAACTTCGCGCTCGCTTGCACGGCTTCCGGCTGCAACGGTGCCAATGTAGTGTCGATCACAATTGCACTGCTCAAGCAGCTTTTTTGGCCGAGAAGCAGCTAAGGGGCTTTTTGCTCCTCCCAGTGCTTTGTCCATCTCCTGGTCACTTTTCATTGAGATTTGAAGCTGGAAGGATCACTCTCCATGTGTGCATATTTACCATTGGATTTTAGGACTTTGTAATTGAGATTTCGCAAGTAAGTTCAAAGACTGTTGTATGTGGGTGTTGTTTGTTTGATTGGGGGTATACATCAAGATGTATTTATTTTTTAATTCGATTTTTTTAATTTATTGTGGTAGGTGGCCTGCAGTTTCAATAGGGGCCTAGGTTTTTTTAATGTAACTTTTCTTGTTTTGTAAAGGAAAAATGTTGCACAGTTTAGTAAATTTTCTCCATGTTTCATAAATACATTTGCATAATTCATTTAATTCAGTATGTGGCCTAGTCTGCCAATGGACCTTCCAGCCAGTAGGACCAGTACTAATCATGGGTGAATGAAACATCTGTTTCTGTGGTGTCTGTTGAATTGAATTGAAACATAATTTAGGCCATGGATGGCATTGGAATCAATTAAATAATGTGTTTTTGTGGGGTGGAATTTCACGTTTTTTCAGTGTATAAGTGGGGTACTTAAAGTTGATGTCTTTCGAGGATGTGTGTTGTAAAATCTTTTAACCCAGTTAATTTTCGTTTTTGGCATTGCTGAATTAATGCTGTTTTAATGCTGTTTTCTCCTGTGTTACCATGCTTCCTTTGTCTGGCCAGTGTGTGAGTGAGTTTGCCAGTGGGCACCATTTGTCTTTGTTCCTCATGCCATGTGGCCAGGGGCAATTTTTAATATAGTCACTGTTCGTAGGTCTCTATGTGTTCTTTGTTTTACATGCCTCCTGCTTGTTGTTTGACCATGTGGCTGGGGACCACTTTGTCTAGGTAGCTAGTGTGTTTTTGCCCTAGGCCTGCATGTGTTCTTTGTTTCCTTGCCTCCTGCTTGTTGTTTGACCATGTGGCTGGTGGCCATTTTGTCTAGGTATCCAGTGTGCTTTTGCCATAGGCCTGCATGTATTCTTCGTTGTGGCCATGCCTCTTTGCTGGTTTTTGTTGTTGTGAGAATGTGGCTGGTGGCCATATTGTGCAGGCAGCCAGTTTGCATGTGTTCTTCTTTGTTGTGGCCATGCCTCCTTGCAGGTTGTTGTGACCATTTGGCACTGGCTGGCAGCCATTTTGTGCATCCGGCCAGACTGCCTTAGGCTTGCATGGATGGATGAAATATCAATTTGATAATATGCTTGAGGATTATTGTAGTATTCATATTAATATTATGATTTAATTTTTATGAACAGTGCTTATATGTATTATATGCAACTTTTGCTTTTTTATTTTTATTTTGCACCAATAGGATTATTCTCATCCTCCCATATAAACAAACATCAGCAATTACTGTTTTTTTAATTATAATGTTTATTTTATCTTTTAAATTTGTTTTACTTACATTTTTTTCAATGTCACTTATTTATTTTTTCTAATTTAAATGTAAAAAGAAATTATTGGAATTCTCATTTTTTTTAATTGTTCATTATTATTTATTTTACATTTTTTGAATTTTGAATTATTTTAATGTCATTTTTTATTTACATTTTTTTGTTCCCCATTTTGCCTCGATCCATCCATCCATCCATCCATCCATCCATCCATCCATCCATCCATCCATCCATCCACCAAAGGTGAACAGCTGCGCAACAGCATTCAGTTTTTTAGATAAATAATTGCATTTCCTCCTGGACACCCTGACTGCGGTGCACATTTAGACACATTAACATCACCCATTTGAATAACGATCATTATTCAATTTCCCCCTGGACCACATTGCCTGCCATAGGCGCACAATAACCTCTATTTAATTAAAAGATGAGTGTTGCATTTACCCATGCTGTTTCCTGAATGCGACAAATGTCTCCTTTAGAATATGTGGTGGACATAAAGGAAAGAGCTCTATCATTCTGTATATTGCGTGTGGTATTCTAATGGGGAATTAAATGTTATGGTATGGTGGTGTGGTTTGACTTTAAAGTAGTTATTATTTATTACCCAAGTAAACAACCACACTAATATTGCCTTTGTCTGTACTAATTCATATATCAAACAATGCCACGTTTCACACTATGGGCCCGATTCCGATCTCGTTCGGAATGCATCCAGATGGTTTCCGAAACAAGCAAATCCGATTCGGAGCCTATGTTTCTGACCGAATCGTCCTCCTTTCCAAATGACCAAGTACGATGCGAAGATCTCGTCCGCACCGACCGAATCGTTTTCGAACCCAATCCTGTCAGTCCAACTCGTTTGCAGATAAATTTGTGCCTCACAATGGAGCCAGCTTCCGAACGAACGAGTACGTTGCATGATTCGAACAGCTGAATCGACTCGGTTTTGCCAAGACAAAACTGCTGTGGGAATCGGACTTCGGGGGGCAGTGGCAGGCACCCCTTCAACCGGGGCCCACCGGATCGGTCACAGGGGCGTACCCGTGGGTCTCCCCTTTCCATGCATGCAGTGTGACAGGCACCATGTGGTGCCTGCTGCACGGTGCACACTTATCTGCACCCACCCCTTTTTGCAATGGGAGCCTGTGTACGTGTGCGGACACGGGCGCCCATTGGGTTCAATGGGAGTCTGAGCGAATCGAGTCCGTCACTATATGGACACATCGGAATCGGTCGCTCAGACTCCCGGAGCACGAATCGTTCGGAAAGCACTCCAGATTGAGTCATCTGGAGGGCTTTCCGAATGAGATCATAATCAGGTCCTAATTGTTTTTCTTGCTTGTTTGCTTTTAGTTGCATAAGAGACATCACCCACAGTACTGACAAACAGATGTCATGTGCAGTCACACGTCGGTCCTCCAATCTCTTCAGCATGTGCAACTGCCAACTGAGAGCTGTTAGATGGCCCAGACGAAAGATGCTTCCAAGAAAGTAGTCAGTGAGAAGAAGCAGTATTACACTATTGGCATGTTGCCTTAAATCTTTTTTGGACCGCAACGTTGTATGCCTGCCGCTGAGAGCACTCCCACATCAACAGGAGCACCCCAACCTAAGCCCAAGACCATGTCTGTCAGTGAGGTGGCCACTGGAATTATGGAGACGCCGACAAGCAGTGTCACTGAATTAGATGTATCACTTTAGCAAAGTAGTACCCAATTGTTGCAGGGCTGAATGTGTGCAGTGCTGTGCACCAGCTACAAGAGGGCGCTCGTAGGAGACCGAGGCACATCTCAGTGCTCCTCACATATCTTTCAAACATTGACGGGGCTGCATGTGTGGTGCTGTGCACCAGCCTCTAGAGGGCGCTCGTAGGGGACTGAGGCGCTTTTTAGGCTCTGCGAGCGTCGCATGCTGAGTCTGTGCCCCTTATTCAGCCTGGAAGCCTCTACGCCCTATCTGGGTTCGGTAATACAGTGCGGTGACCAACACGCCCACACGGTCAGGTATGTAAAATGAACCACATCAGTAGAATTACTATGCAGGTGTGCCTGCAGACGTTGGTAGAGCCTGATCACTGTGGTTTGGGGCTTGCTTCTTTAGTGGGGTAAATATACCTATTTGCAGGCAGTGTGTGTCCACTCTGGGCACATAAGCCCTTCTCAACCTGCTTTGGGTGTTCTGGCTAACAGAGCAGTTAAGGCCTTCCACTCACTTGTCAAGCCCTCCAGCACAGCTGGGACCAGCCCAGGCTGTCTACCCTTTGAATACAGATAAGATGTGATCCCATTGTCTTGAAACCCTGACTCTCTTTACTTGCTAGGCTGCTAAGCTCCACAGAGTGTAGATCATTCACGCAGCAGAAGCTGATTATATGGAGGAGGAATCTGTTTACTTCCTGCCTTTGGACGATGAATTCTGTGAGGCAGTGGACGCTTCGATACAGCACGCTGTATCCTTGGTGCCCCTAGAAAGAAAGATTGTAAAGCTGGCAGAAAGACACAACTCCAAGCGCCCTGCAGACAAGGGGGGTCGATAAAGACGCTTTTGAGCGCCTCAGACAGGCCATCCTACAGGCCCAGCTACAGATGCCATTGCCTGACCCCTTTATTCTGCCTCCCTCCTCCCTCAGCCCCTTGGGGTACAACAATAACTAGGGGATTCCTGAGGCCAAGTGTCCCAGTCCATTCCTGGAGGGCAAGGTGGCCCTCACTCCTGAGCTAGACAAGCGCACGGTTACTTGCTTGACAAAATATATTAGGGACCCCAAGAAAAGCATAGCTCGCTCATGGTGGTCATGTCAAGACAAGTTATTGGATCTTATGGGAACAATTACAAAAATCTTAGATAAGGCTGAATCAGTCAGGGGACCTTATATCTCCAAAGTCTCTGTCTGGATGGGCTCAGAGAGCTGTAATCCTGTTGGGCAAGGCAAAGTGTGCGCGCTCTGTGGGTGAGACGGCGTTCTCACTTAATTAAAGTGGATCCGAAGCAGGCCTCACAGCGCAAAGGGGGTTGTTCGGGGACTCTTTTTATAAATATATTTAACAAGACATTAAAGCTTGATGTCAGAAATTCTGTCTTTAAATATGTATTGTGTCAGAGTTAAGCGAGATGGTTTTCATTTGATCTGAAGCAATATTAACATTAAATAGGTAGGTGCACAGGTTACGCTCAATTTAGTAATTCCCATGGTTTGTAAATGCTAAAACCCTTTTTGAAATATAGTAAGCCCATTTAACGATTCAGAATTTGGAATGGGAATATTAATAGTGTCTCTTCTGAATCCTGTAATACATCCTAATGGTATGTGTTAAGTTTTGTGACCGGTTTTAAAACATTAATAAGAGACGGTAACACATTCACAAATGGGAAGGAGTCCCCAAGGGGACCTCTGTGAATGTGAAAGGAAAATGGTCTGCATTTAAAAACAATGAAAGATTCCCTTTTCTAAAATCTATCCCAGAAACGGTAGTCTGCTCACCCCAAAAGCAACCACTTTTACCAACTGGATTATTAGTGATGGAGGTTTAATATCTCCTATATTTCTGAGTTTCAGGGCTTGATTTAGGTCTGAGCGGATGGTTTACTCCATCACACTGGGGACGGATATCCCATAGGACAAAAAGGAATTTATATTTCGGCCGACAGGATATCCGTCACCGTTGGGACACAGTAACCCGTCCGCGGAGATCTAATTCATGCCCTTAGTCTCCAATATTTTTGTCTTATGGTGTAAATAGTTGTTCCTGTTATTTTTATTTCCCATTTCGATATTGTCATGAAATATACCTATTCTTTTTGTCAAACATATTGAAATAGCTATATAACAACTTTTAGGGAACTCTAAAAAAGTGTTTTCACTCTCTAACTTGAAGCTTCCTAAGAAAAATACTGATCTGTTCAATCATTTAGCTTTCTCACGAAAACAAGCACAGTTTTGATTTAAGAGAGATGGTTATTGTAGAGATACACATTAGGGTAAATTTACAAAAAACGATTGTAGCGCTTCTTTCATCTTTAAACAAGTTCTAATTATGTCCAAGAAACCTAATATTTTCATTTCTCTCCTATAAGTGATACATGCAACATTTTATATCCAATAATTTAAGGTAATTTACTGATAAACGTATCTGGTAAAGATACATTATTTTCTTATTTCTAATGGTGTCACAAATCTGGCAGAATTAACAGACTTCTCTTCTGGAAAAAAAAACTGGAATGAATAGGCATTAAATAGAATTATCAACATTACATTATTCTTAATGCATTTTCTTAGCACACGGAGGTATTTCCCTAAATTAATCACAATATTTCAAGGAATGTTCTGTGCTTAAATGTACAATTAAGGGGTAAGAATTCATATTCTCAGTCACATGCCACTCACAGCTGAGCTGTACAGATGCCTGTTTGATTACAAATGATTATGGTTTGAGCATAGCTTAAACCTTGTACACAGTCAAATAAAGTATCATAAGCTCAAGAGTGTGAATTTTGCAACCATAAATAATTTTTTTTAAGGTTTTCCAACTCGCAATATGGTGTCAGGCAGTTTTAGTCACCTGAACCATAGTTTTCTAATCTTTTACTATGGTTTTATATTGTATGTTTTCATCTAGGCTGTAACTCTTCCTCCAAAGTTGTTCTTGGTGCCTACATTTCCTTTTATATTCTCTGAGCTCATAAGGGCACCATGGCGCGGACCGATGGCTAGTCTTTGATTTAAAAGGCGCTACTTGAGAGACCGCTGCATCAACCCAGGCCTTATACCTGGCAGCAGCTTGCTCCACATCATTATTAATTGAGGGCTTGGATTCACGTAGAAGATTGTTTAGTTATCAACTGTCTTCCATGCACAATATTTTAATACTGTTAGTGTCTTGGCGGAAACGGACTGCACAGCTAGACCACACAGATTAAACCAAATGGCTCTGTAATCAGTTCACAGCAAACACAGAACCTTTCCAACTGATAAATTGATGTTACTGGTGAATATACCATCTACGGTGTGATGAGTACTGCTCAGTCAGATTTATGACCCAGGCTGCGTCACACAGGTGAACAACTGAAGCACTGAGGTATTTTGCTCTTACATAAAAGTCCTTAACAACTTAATATTGGAGCTGTGAACAAAGTGATGTTTCTGAATGCTTTTATATGGGAGAAAATTAATATAAGTTAACTTAATGATTAAGTTAACTCTTCATTTTAATTTTCTCCCATTTCGAAGGGTCACATTTACAAACAGCAGGGCCTTTACTCCCAGTGGCCAGTAGATATCGTGTCATACGTATAACTTATAAATACTGCCATTTTTTTAAATGAGACAAATTTAAAGTGCAGAAAAATGTTCCATATTATCAGCATTTTTGAAAAACATTTGTTTGCACTTTAAATTTCTCCCATTTAAAAAGATTGTAGGATAGTGTTCTACATGTAACAGTGCAAAATATGACGAAAGGTATGTCCTGTGCAGCAAGTAGATATAACACAGGCTCTCAGTCACCCATACAAATATATCCCATTCATACGTACACACTTGTTCATACATCCCCAATGACCGCACTCTGTCTGACACAGATGGCAGCCCTGCCACAGTGGCCTTAGTCAAAGTATTTTGCTCAAACCATAGTGTCTGGCTCTATGAACATTAGGCCTAAAGCAATGACGTGAGGGTGGTAACTGCGTGAAATGTTTAGCCTCCAGCAGCTGACAATTTTCACTGATCACAAGTAGGTTTCCCTAAAGAAAAGTTTGGAGACCCCTACTGTACACACTTAAATACCTACAAAATTCAATAATTTGAAAAACACAAAAAATACAAAACTCCACCGCAGAACAACGTGTTTCCGTTGTGCTGCTCCTGTGAAAGGGGGCCCGTTTTTACACTTGCAAGGACTGCCTAAGATAGATAGGATAGGCATTATGCAAACTGGGAGGGGGAGGGGCAGTATGTTACCTCCACTCTTTGCAAGTGGGACTTTAAATATATGGATCGAGCCCACAATGTTCTGAGTTTTATCATATGTACTATCTCCACAGAAGTGTACTGAACCCCAGACTGACCGGAGCCTTAAAGCATCAAGCGTATACTGTAGTTACCAGACAGTTCAAGAGCTCCAGAACCTGCAAAATCTACCATCCAAGACTATACACAAGAACAAATAGGAGTTAGAATAGCCTAGCCCTTTTCCATGCCACCCTACCCTGGACCACCTACCCCACCACACTAACCCTAAAAACCATAGCCCCTTTCCCCAAAACACTGCTGTCCTATGTTCCCACAAAACACTGGCCCTTTCCACTTGCCCTAAAACTACCCCCACATTGCCACCTACCCTCCAAACAACACAAGGCTACCCTGTCTACATCTGCCATAACACTGCCCTCTATCCTGTCACACCCTCCCAACAATCAATCAATCAATCATAGCATTTGTAAAGCGCACTACATACCCGTGAGGGTCTCAAGGCGCTAGGGGGGAGCGCTGCTACTGTTCGAAGAGCCAGGTCTTGAGGAGTCTCCTAAAGGTTAGGAGGTCTTCGGTCTGCTGTAGGCGGATGGGGAGGGTGTTCCACATCTTGGCGGTGAGGTGGGAGAATGATCTGCCGCCGGCGGTCACCCTACGGATGCGGGGGACGGTGGCGAGGGCACGGTCTGCGGAGCGGAGATGGCGGGTGGGGGTGTAGAAGCTGAGTCGGCTGTTGAGGTACGCTGGTCCGCTGTCTCTGAGTGCCTTGTGTGTGTGGGTGAGGAGCTTGAAGGTTATCCTCTTGTTGATGGGGTGCCAGTGCAGGTCTCTCAGGTGGGGTGTGATGTGGCTGCGGCGAGGAATGTCGAGGATCAGGCGTGCGGAGGCGTTTCAGGAGTTTGGCCAGGGCTCCTGCGTAGAGTGCGTTGCCGTAGTCCAGTCTACTGCTGACGAGGGCCTGGGTGACCGTCCTTCTAGTTTCGGTGGGGATCCACTTGAAGATCCTGCGAAGCATGCGGAGGGTGTTGAAGCAGGAGGAGGAGACGGTGTTGACCTGCTTCGTCATGGAGAGGGTGGAGTCAAGGATGACCCCTAGGTTGCATGTGTGGTCGGTGGGTGTAGGGGGTGCTCCTAGTGCAGTCAGCCACCAGGAGTCGTCCCAAGCCGAGGGGGTGGATCCGAGGATGAGGACCTCCGTCTTGTCTGAGTTCAGCTTCAGTCGGCTGTTTCTCATCCAGTCTGCGACATCCTGCATTCCTTCGTGGAGGTTGGTTTTGGAGATGTGGGGGTCATTGGTGAGGGAGAGGATCAGCTGGTTGTCGTCGGTATAGGAGATGATGTTGAGGTCGTGCCGTCGGGCGACGTGGGCGAGCGGTGCCATGTAGACGTTGAACAACGTTGGGCTGAGCCTTGGGGTACGCCGCAGATGATCTTGGTGGCTTCGTAGCGGAAGGGGGTGAGGCGGACGCTCTGAGTTCTGCCGGAGAGGAAGGAGGTAGTCCAGTCCAGGGCCTTCTCTTGGATTCCGGCGTCGTGGAGGCGTGCTCTTAGTGTGCAGTGGCAGACCGTGTCGAAGGCGGCTGACAGGTCCAGAAGGATGAGGGCTGCGGTTTCTCTGTTGTCAAGCAGGGTCCTGATGTCGTCGGTGAAGGCGATGAGGGCAGTTTCGGTGCTGTGGTTGCTGCGGAACCCGGACTGGGACGGGTCTAGGATGTTGTTCTCTTCGAGGAAGCTGGTCAGTTATTTGTTGACGGCTTTTTCGATTACCTTTGCCGGGAACGGGAGCAGGGATATGGGTCGGAAGTTCTTGAGATCCTTGGGGTCCACCCTGGGTTTCTTGAGTAAGGGGTTGATCTCTGCGTGCTTCCAGCTCTCCGGGAAGGTTACTGTCTCGAAGGAGATGTTGATGGTTTTCCGGAGGTGGTGTGCGATGGTGCTGCTGGCTTTGTTGAAGATGTGGTGTGGGCAGGGGTCTTCTGGGGATCCGGAGTGGATGGTGTTCATGATCTTGATGGTGTCATCGTCGTTGATGTTGGTCCAGGCAAGCAGGCGGTTGGTGGTTGTGAGAGCGGGGGTATCGGCGGTTGCCGGGGTGGTGACGGCGTCAAAGCTGTTGTGGATGTCTGCGATCTTGCGATAGAAGAAGGTGGCCAGCGAGTCGCACAGGTCTTGTGACGGTGGGATGTCATTGGTGTTGGAGCTGGGGTTGGAGAGTTCCTTCACGTTGCTAAAGAGCTCTTTGCTGTTGTGTGCGTTGTTGTCTAGGTGGTCTTTGAAGGAGGTCCTTTTGGTGGATCTGATGAGGTGGTGGTGTTGGCGGGTAGCGTTACTGTGGGCTGTGTAGCTTTCCGGTGTTCGCTCGCGGGTCCAGTTTTTTCTAGTTTTCGGCAAGTTCGCTTGGAGGCATGGAGGTCTTTGGTGAACCAGCTGGCTCTCTTGCTGGTGTGGGTGTTGGTGGGCTTCTTGAGCGGGGCGAGGGTGTTGGCGCAGTCGTTGATCAATTGTCTGAGGCTGCGGGCTGCGACGTCGGGGTCGGGTCTGCGGGTGGGTTATGGGCGAGGGTGGTGGTTAGCTGGTCCTCGGGGACCTTGCTCCAGCTGCGGCGAGGCATCTGCAGGTTGCGGTGGTGGGTTTCCGGAAGGTGAAGTGGATGCAGCGGTGGTCGGGCCAGTGGAGTTCGGTGGTGCGGTTGAAGAAGATGTGGGTGCTTGCTGAGAAGATGGGATCAAGCGTGTGGCCGGCGGAGTGGGTGGGAGTTGTGACGAGTTGTCTGAGTCCGAGGTTGTCGATCAGGGTGGAAGAGTTGGAGTCGTTGTTCTCGAGGTGGAAGTTCAGGTCCCCGAGAGGATGTAGTCCTTGGAGGCGAGGGCATGTGTGCTGATGAAGTCGGCGATGGAGTCGCTGAACTGCGGTCAGGGTCCGGGGGGTCTGTAGATGAGGGTGCCTCTGAGGGTGGTGTTGGGGTCGGTGTGTATCTGGAAGTGCAGGTATTCGGTGGTGCTGAGGGTGTTGTCGGCGTCTGTCAAGATTTTGAGAGTGTATCTGTGGACGATGGCAATTCCTCCTCCTACTCCGTTGGTGCGGTCCTTGCAGGTGATCTTGTAGCCTTCCGGGATGGCTATGGCAATGTTGGGTGCTGAGGAGGGGGTCAGCCAGGTCTCCGTCAGGAAGGCGACGTCTGGGGCGTTGGTGTCGAGTAGGTCACAGAGTTCGACGGCGTGTTTGCGGACGGAGCGGGTGTTGAGCAGGATGCATCTGAGGAAGTTTGGTTCTTCGGTGGGTTGGTTGGCTGGTCGGATACTGGTGAAGCTACAGTTCCGGCAGGAGAAGGGCCCTTGGGTGCGCTTCGGGGCAGCCAGGCAGCATGTGCGTGATAGTCCAGCGTTGAGTGTGTGGAGGGTGCTGGAGTCGTAGCGGAGACAGGCATTGTGGTGTGTGCAGGGGGCCAGAGGTCCTGGCGCTGGGCGCGGTCCAGGCACGGATGGGCGCAGACGGGCACGCATTAGGCGCGCCAGCAGCGCGGCCACTGTGCGGCCTCCATATGAGGGGATGTGGGAGGGAGAAGCAGCTGGGAGGCAGGAGCGGGGTGGCGAATGGGATTGCAGGGGGGTGGGGCCGCAGGGAACGCAGCGGCGGGAACATGAAGGGAGGAGCGGGCGGGGGTTCATAGAAGGCAAAAGGGGACACAAGGAGAAATGGGGGCACAAGGAAAAATGGGGGCACAAGGGTGGACAACAGAAAAATAACAGAAGAAGCACAGTAAATACAGTAGAGCAAAATGAAGGCATTAGAAGCGGGACACAAACCAAATACGGGCGGCAGCAGCAGTGGGCACAGGTCACACAGGGGGGCTGCGTGGCAATGAGGGGAGCGACCTGCCTGGTGACAGGGTCAAGGGTCGCTCTGAACCCCATGTTACCACTGTCCCTATTGCCAAACACCAGCCTCTACCCTCACTATTGTATCTTGACCCCCAAAACACTGGTGAGGGGCAGCTGGATGAAAAGGGGAGAGTGCAAGCCACCAAAGGGCCTGGGGCCTGTGGGCTCAACCTGTGTTTTTTAAGAAGTGGACGGGGCACTGGTGTTTTTTTGTGGGCCCGACCTAAAGTAAAGTATTTTACCGAGCAATATTGCCCATCTGTGGGCGCCTTGGGCCTGCCTGTGTGCCCATGGACTGTGTGCCCCTGCATCAAAATCTTGCCTTATTCCTGGTCTCTCCGTGGGAGGCAGGCCCCTGCATTAATATACTGCCCCCCCAGGGGCCACCACATACCCTGTGGGCCTAATGTAACTATTTTTTGTCACCCTAGGCGAGGTACTGGAAGCACAGGCAAGCTGTAGGACTGGAGGAGACAGATACACACTGCTGCAACAGGCAAGAATAACCTACCTGATCTTTTCAGTGCCCCGGTTTCTGATGTGCAGTCGATTCTCTCCTCTGGCTGTAGAAGAGTCGAGGCTGCAGCCAGGAACATCCTCCTGTCCGTTGGCGGAGTCTGAAACCCTCCAGATGAATGTAAAACAGCAGGCAGGTAAGTGAGGAGTAAATAAACAAAGAACACCTCACCTGCCTGCTACTCAGACCCCTCCTTTTATTTGCGGGTGCTGGACCAATACAACAAGGAGATCACATTCACTCATTTTTGTAAAAAGTGTAAGCTTGTTACAAAACTGGTGATTTAGTGATTTTTTTCACCATATCACAAAACCCTGGAGGATCCGAATGGTATGCTCCTCAAAATAATCATGCCCTGTGGGATACAGTGGCCTAAACTCTGCTGGTGTCCGTAACAAAAGCTATTGAGGATGGATGTGTTGCATTGTGGTTTGAAACCGCCGATTGCTTGGGTCAGTCGATAGGCACGAGTGTGGCACTTCGGTGCAGTGCCTGGATTAAGTCAATGGACTTCGCTACAGATATCCTAGCATTGTTAATGGACATGCCATGCGATGGCTCTCGCCTCATAAGCAATAAAAAAATGACTCGAGCCCAGACAGAAAGCAGAGCCATAGCACATTCCTTCAGACTGTCTACCTCCGCTAGGCAACTTCATCACAAATGTTGTCCCCTCTGTGGCTATGGAAGAATTTTTTAATACTTTCAACACCAGACCCGCTGCAAACATGAGATGTCTTCCAGTTCTTTCATGGCCATGGCACACAAAGACACTGGGAACAATACGCCACTGAGTCACCTGCTGCTACTGCTGGCGCAGCTGCAATGCCTCTTTATTGTGTACTTTCTGACACTAAGTCACCCTGTTGTAGGCAGTATCCAACATTTGGTCCAGCGACAGAGATTGCGTCAGTGGCAGACAGACTCCTCTCCTTAATCCACCCAGACTTAACAGTGGAGACAAATGTATCACTTCTGGGTTGGGGAGGTCATATGGGAGAGATGGATATTAAAGAACCCTTGTCACCATCAGAGGTGCGACTCCACATATATCTGTTGGAGTTACAAGCCTTTCGACTGGTGCTTCAGGCCTTCCTGCCTACCAACAGAGGAGGAACAATGCGTATTGCGGTTAGCCGTAGTTACTTCAGCATAACATACGGTACATTTCTGAAAGCCAGAACATTTCTTAAGCAAATGGGGGCAGGAACAAGAACACAGAAAAAGGGTTTTTCATTAATTTATGTATCAGAATTGATAGCATTCGTTATAGGGTTGAAACGTCGACGATCTATTTTGGCACAGATTGCAGGACATAGTCGCTATCAACTATATAATTTGTTTAACGTACTTGTCACTGCTTCTTGAATTTGGCCCTCCAAAACAAACCGCATCCCCCCACTACCACCTCACTGCACTGTGTATCTATATCACCACTGAGCACTACTATCTCACCATTGTGTATCACTGTATGAATTTTGAAGTGCAAAAATTCTGCAATGTATTTTTGTTGTATGTAATTTGGTTCGCATAACGAATGCTATCAATTCTGATACATAAATTAATGAAAAACCCTTTTTCTGTGTTCTTGTTCCTTCCCCCATTTGCTTAAGAAATGTTCTGGCTTTCAGAAATGTACCATATGTTATGCTGAAGTAACTACGGCTAACCGCAATACGCATTGTTTCTACCCAAGGGAACCATTGTTCTTTATATATCAAATACCCAGGTTCCTAGGGACACAGGGTCACCCCATTTTGTTAATATATACCAACAGAGGAGGGCTGGTGCAGCTTCTCAGAGACAACACAGTCAATTATGAGGGCCTCATCAGGACGTGTCAGACTTGAACTTGTTTGACAGCGAGCAGAGGATTCACAGGCTGCAGGTGTTTGGTCACGCGAACGGGGCTCTGTAACTGCTTAGTTGAATTTGACTTCCTGCCGAGTACGCTGGCTTGTAAAACAGAAGATTCCTTACTATGGTGCATAGAATACAGTGTGATAAGTATACGGGAGAGGCAGCGATGTACGCCCAGATTAGACCAGGATAATTAAGTAAAAAATATCGACAATTAAGGGACTGTTTCACATGAACTATGTCTCCTGAGAATCAGCTTTGCTTAGCTTGTATTGTACAAAAGTAATTCACTGTCCTGTTTCTGTGTATAATATGTGGATCTGATTGTTTAATCATCATATTACTTTCACCTTGAGCACTGCGCTGACATCACTCAGAAATTTATATGTACACTTGTTGCTGAGAATACAATTTGAATTTTTAGAAATGAAAAGGACTCATCTGAATTTTATTCATTTAAAAAAGATGAATTAAACTTTACACAGGGCCTGCAAATGTGATACATTCCTGTGAGATAATGAACCCACGAGCCCCCCCGAGTTTGTTCACAATGAGAATGGTTAGTGCTCATATGCGACTCCGCTCGTCACTCTGGAGCAGAAAGACGTTGACACTGAGCTGCGCGATGTCTTCTACCGGCGTGCAGCAGGACTGCTTTAAAGTTTCTGTATCCAATCTGGCGCCTGGGGAATATTCCCAAAGTGAGGAATTAGCAGGTAAAGGAGTATCCACCAGAAACAGCGCTACCAAATGTCAGTATCTTGTGTGTTGAGATACAGCAGCAGTAAAACGTATCAAGAAAATTCTGTATTCAATAATGTTAACAAAGTGGACAAAACACTGCACCCAAAATATATATTTCAGTCTTATGTAAACAAACAAGGGTGAGTAGAAGCCTTTTGGGTCTATTACATTTGAGACAGAAATAATGTGAATTTTGATGCAATTAGTTGATTTTTGCAAGCACTAACATTTCTCTGAGTCGAGTAGTGACCTTGAGAGTTTTGTAACTTTCAGATACTCAAACTGCTTGGGGAATTTGTTGACTATTTTCAATCCCACAAATTTATTTGGAGGTTGCACGCCAGCAGCCTAAGTTATACTGCAAGATTTTATTGATAAATCCTATTGCAACTACAATTTTTGCTCTTTCATGTAAAGTCAGGTTGCATTAGAAGCTTTTCTGCAACTCAGGATGGATTTGGGTTCCTATTCACCTGGTGTGGATGCATTTCTCATGTTTAGTGAGACTGACTTTCTTTTCCGACTAAAACCTTTCTTGCATTCAGAGCACGTATAAGGCTTTAATCCAGTGTGGGTTCTCACATGTCGAATTAGATTGTATTTGTGACTAAACCTTTTCTGACATTCAGAACACCCTAAGGCTTTTTTCCTCCGTGTGAGTACACTCATATCGAATGAAAAGCAGTTTGTAACCAAAGATGTGCTTGCATTACAAGCACTCATAAGGTTTTCACCCAGTATGGGATCTCTCATGACGTGTAACACTGTCTTTCAGATAAAAGCTTTTCTGGCATAAGGATTTTCTCCAGTGTGGAGTTTCTCATGTTGAGTGAGAAAGCGTTTCTCTCTGAAGGTTTTCTGGCATTCAGAGCACTCATATGGTTTTTTTCCCAGTGTGAGTCTCTCATGGCTAGTGAGGCAGTGCCTATCAAAGAGGCATTTCTGGCATTCAGAGCACTGGTAAAGTTTTTTCCCTGTGTGTGTTTGCTCATGTAGTGTGAGACTGCGTTTAAAATTGAATCTTTTCTGGCAATCAGAGCACTATAAATTATTTTGGACGGTGTGTGTTTGCTTATGGCGCTTGTAATAGTCTCTACCTCTGAAACGTTTCTGGCATTCAGAGCACTGATATGGTTTTTCCCCAGTGTGGATTCTTACATGTTCAGTGAGATAAGATTTACGGCTGAAACTTTTTGGGCATTCAGAGCACTGATAACGGTTTGCCCCAGTGTGGGTTCTTGTATGTATAGAAAGTCTTCTTTTGTCACTGAAACAATTCTGGCATTCGGAGCACAGATAAGGTTTTTCCACAGAGTGGGTTATTGCATGTTGAGAAAGACTTGGTTTGTTACGAAACCTTCGCTGGCATTCAGAGCACTGATAAGGTTTTCCTCCAGTGTGGGTTCTTGTATGGTCAGTGAGTATGCTTTTTTCACTGAAACTTTTCTGGCATTCAGAGCACTGATAAGGTTTTTCCCCAGTGTGGATTCTTATGTGCCGAGTGAGACTGCTTTTTACATTGAAACATTTCTGGCATTCAGAGCACTGATTAGGTTTTTCCAAAGAGTGGGTTATTGCATGTCGAGTAAGACTCAGTTTGTTACAAAACCTTTTCTGGCATTCAGAGCACTGATAAGGGTTTTCTCCAGTGTGGGTTCTTATATGTTCAGTGAGTAAGCTTTTGTAACTGAAACATTTCTGGCATTCAGAGCACTGATAAGGTTTCTCTCCAGTGTGGGTTCTTGTATGCCGAGTGAGACTGTTTTTGTCAATGAAACATTTCTGGCATTCCGTGCACTGATAAGGTTTTTCCCCAGTGTGGGTTCTTGTATGCCGAGTGAAAGTGCTTTGGCAACTGAAAGATTTCTGGCACTCAGAGCACTGATAAGGTTTTTCCCCAGAGTGGGTTATTGCATGTTGAGAAAGATTCGATTTTCTACAAAATCTTTGCTGGCATTCAGAACACTGATAAGGTTTTTCCCCTGTGTGGATTCTCACATGTTCAGTTAGATGCGATTTACGGCGGAAACATTTTTGGCATTCAGAGCACTGAGAGAGTTTATCCCCAGTGTGGATTCTCATATGATCAGTGAGATAAGATTTACGGCGGAAAATTTTTGGGCATTCAGAGCACTGAGAGAGTTTATCCCCAGCAGGCAATCTCACATTATCAGTGACATGATATTTACGGCTGAATCTTTTTTTCCCAGCTTGGGTTATTTTGTGTTGAGTACGGCTGGTTTGAACACTGAATTTGTTCTCATAGTCCGTGTTTTCATAAAATGTATTTCTAGAGTTAATGTCACCAAGTTTGTTTTTCTTTTTCTTAAATGCCATGATGAGAGTGAAGCCAATTCTACAGTCGGGCTTGTTTAGATAATGGTCAGCATTAATCTCTAAAAAATCATGTGCAATCTCCTCAACACTTGAATTGAGCAAAATATGTCTGGAAGCAGCCCTACAAGCACCTGTTGAAAGGTTTCTCGCAGATAATGGTCTTCAGGTTATGGCCTCTCCGGCAGCAACTTATTTTGTGACTGACATTTTTCTCCCATTCATTTATATAGGTTTCTAGCAAAGCAGTGATAAGGTGTTAGTCGGATATTGAATGATTAAATGTTAAGTACCTTTTTGCACTGACGTAATGGCAGTAACTGAGGGCGCTAGAACATGCACAGTACTATTGTGGATTATCAGTCGCAGAACATCAGTTCCTTTTAACCTTCCTATACATGAAGCAAAGTTTGTAGTTCTGATGACAGGGATTTACATTAGATATAGCGCCCCAGTGTTCACTTAATCAATTTTTATATTGAACAGTTTGACATATACTGCTGCTCAAAAGATAATGCTAAGCTGATTTACATGGAATTACAGAATAGTACACATTAAAAAGGAAACATTTATTTGAGATGGTCATGGACATAATGAAGTGTGTATCTTTAAGGGTATTGCGAGTGGTTTGAGGTGTTATATCCAGAGGCAATTAGTCTCGAAGTTGTCCCTGGTTAAAAACGGTTGTTGAGCAAGAGTGATTTTTAATCTCAGTGCTTTTGGCTGTCGGATGTGTCGGCTTCAAAGTCTTCTTTCAGTGTCTTTTCTATGATGGTCTGCAGAAAAAACCTTTTGCAATAACTTCTTTTATGCGGTGTGTGCTTCCTCTCTGGAATTAGATGAGGCTTTAGATTAACGTTTATTCTGTCATGCTGAGGCAATTTGTCTTTCTGATAATATTTCAGATGGGCATGCTGAAGTGGTCTTTCTACATTATTTCTGATGCTGTGTGCACAGATATGGCTTTGCTCTGGGTTAATGAAATGCAAAATTAGAGACTTCACTTACAGGTATAGTACTTTTCTCAGCTCCCAGGTCCACGCCACATCTAGATTTTGGAAATTGTTTAAACTTAAAATACTGGATGTCCTTCAGGTTTTCAAAATAATCCTCCTTATGGCAATGACATTTGGTTGCCTAGCACTAAACCTTGCTTTCTTTGCACGTAATTTCAATCACCTGTAGATTTAAAATTAGACAGTTAATAGAAGTAAATTTCCAAATATATAAATTACAAGTCAAATCAATGCAGAATTTTGATAAATTTGAGCTCTTTTTCTGACACAGGAAAGTGAAGAATTGTAAACTGAGAGCACTCAGATGTACAAGTGAGAATTTGTTAAATTTTCAAAATTTTAATACTCACATAACTCACATGTACCCTGTGGAGTTGTAACACAGAATCCCAGAGGTAGATATTTAAGTCATATGGGCTGGCACAAAACATCTATTTTAAAAAAATATTATTAATTCATTTTTAATGTAGATGTCTGGGATGGGAATGTCCCCTCCATTGACAACAGGCGTTTCCGCCTGCCGAGTTGCCAACTGCATGTATCTGGTATCCTGAATTTAGATTTTTGGCCTCGGCTTCATGCTAATCTATGTGTGTTGCGAGCCCTATGCCTAGATCTATCCCTCAACTAACTCAAGCGCAACGAAATTAAAGCGTACTTTCATGTGTTAATTTAATTCCAGCTGATTATCAGTTGTAGGTTTTTCTGCACCTGGATTTACCGGGTGAAGAAAAACATGACACGATTTTTCCAGACGGAAACATTTGCTGGTAAAGCATCATAAGACTTTGTCTGCAGCAGTAGTAGCCAAGACTTGTACTGTCTTTTTTTCTAACTGGGGGAACACACAATGCTTTGCCCTGTTAGAAAAGTTTCCCCTTCCCTCTCCTACTCTTGCCACCCCCCAAACCAACTACATGAATATAACTAACACCTGCTGGAAACAGGTGGTAAATACTAGCACGAAAATCCCCATGAAATGGCAAATCGCATGTGATTTGACGACCAGAAAAATCTGTCCCTCTTGGCAGTTCCCCATTCCATGGCGTCCACCTTGCAACTGTACGTTACTGGGCAAATCTATCACAAAGTAACAGAAAACCATTACGTGAGATTTTTCTGCCACCCCAGTACTGTGCAATTTCTAACAAGGGACTATGAGAGGTCTTGGACCGCTCCTGTGACCTGGAGGGTCACACCAAGTGTGCTTTTATTTAAGACAGAGGACTGTCATGGATTTAACAGATAGAGCGGTGGTGGCGATGCACCCTGTTATAAGGATCAATAGTCTGATGAGATCTTTTCATCAGTATCACTGGAGTGGCGTCCTACTGACCCACTCATGTAAAGCTCTGTTTCTATGTCCCTGTCCAGGCTTTGCGCTAACATCTCAAGTGCTGTGTTAACCATGTTGGTGTGTGTAGCCTGTGTGGTGCATACACAGAATGTAAGAGTGTGCCAGAGTAAAATACATCTCCTTTCTGTCAGTTGTGTTCACAAGTGGGACCATCTAGCCCTCATGTATGCCCCATTTCAAAATCCTCAGTTACCAAAGAATAAAGTGCTCTGCAGAGCACTCAGGTGCTTTCTTGCCACCAGGTCTGGTGTCTGCCTGACAGTCTAACCGAGTTGAAGGGACGACACCTGCAGTCTGAATTAATTGCTGGTACCTGTCCTGAAGAGCCTAGAAGCCTGCCTGCCTTTTGTGAGAAAGTGGTTCTGTACATACTGTTCCCAAATAGGTACAGTGTGTACAGAGTCCACAGTCCCCAGAGGTTTGGCAGAGGCTAAAGTTAGATATAACCTTACTCTCTAAAGTGGTAGCTTGGTCAAGCAGTAAGGCAGTATCAGAGGACAGTGTAAAGCATTTGTTGTACAAACTCAGTCAGCAAATGGTCTCACACACAAAAAATATATGGTTGTTTTATTTTAGAACCAACAATAGGTATTAAAATATACTTTCTCAGAATGAGATGCTTTAGTTAAATACTTTTGCAATATGCAATGGACTTTTGTAGGTAATAGTTACAGGTTGTTGCAATAGGCAACACAATTTCAAACACAATAATACATTGAGCTCAATTGGAGTTTTAAGTTATTTGCAATAGATTACTTTCAGGATTACTTTTCTAACTCCAGGACTGGATCCTAGATTCAGTCCTGGGACAGTTCTTGGAAACAAGTGAGTAAATTCGTCTTAGTTACTGTTGTGATTTTTAGGCAATATTTTGCTATTTTAAAAGTTGACACTTAGAAGAAATTTCATAGAAAAACAGTCAATGATTCCATATGGGAGAAAATTCAAGTTACGGGTAAAGTATGTTCTCGTTACTTTTGTAATCCAGGGCTGGGCTCCTAGGCTCAGTACTGGGACCTCTATCTAAAACAGGTAAGTAATTACGTTTTCACAGTTGGTACGATATTTAAAGAATATTCGTGGTTTGCAAAAATCGACATTTGGAATACATTTCCCAGAAAAACAGTCAATGATTTCCTATGGAAGAAAATTGGGTTAGTGGTAAGTACGGTTGTGAGTACTTTTCAGGGTCAGTGCTGGGCACCAAGATCCAGCACTGGGATCTCTCCTAATAGCAGGTGAGTATTTCCGTTTTCGTTACTCGGTTGATTTTAGGTGAATATTTTAAGTTTTAGAAACTCAACACTTTGAAGAAATTTCAGAAGAAACCAGTCAATGTTACCCTATGGAAGAAATTTGGGTTATTGTTTTTTGGGTAAGTACTCGACTGGCAGAGTTAAGGTTCTGGGCACAAACTCAGGGGTCTCCCAGGGTCAGGTTGGTACAGTTGTTACACCCTCAGCGGCACTGGGGCGGCCGGGTACAGAGTGAGTTAGTCCCAATGTTATCCTATGGGAGGCAGGGGGGCCTTGGTTGGTGGCTGCTGACTAGCAGGCCACGCGGCTGTGGGAGCTGGGCTCCTTTTCACTTGCTCAGGGCAAATGGGGAAGTAGGTAGGAGTAGAAGTTAAACTGCCAGGGCCACTAGGGCGGCTGGGTGCAGGGTGCTTTTGAGCCTTCGGCGCTCAATGGATTTCAATAGGAAAGCTCCAGGACGAACAAAGGCTGCAAGCTCGGGGACGAAGATTCTTCAGGTGCCACCACCACTTCGACAGGTAAGTTGGGTAGTTGGAGGATAGGTAGGTACCCAGGAGTCGGGCACAGGGGGCCGCAGGGCGCCGGGTGCAGGGGTGCCTTTTGATGTCAGGAAATCTTACCCTCTGTTGATCGCGGTTGGGGGGTCCCTGTTTCTGAGGCTGCAGGCGTCGTCAGGAGCGTTGAGGTGAGTCCTTGGGTGTCGGATTCCGGGTCACAGTCACCAGGGGGACGTCGTCAGGGTCTTTGTCCACTCCGGCACAGGCCAGGCTTGGCGGGTGCAGAGTGTGCAGGGTTCGCGGCTCCGGGCTGATGCCAGGGGTTAGAAACTTGCTTTGAGCAGAGCCACTGCTCATGGGAGTCCCAGATGCTCAGAGTCACAAGGCAGCCAGGTCCTCCGGGGTTTGAGAGGTTGCTGGCCACAAGAGGTGCCGGGATTTAGCAGGAGCAGGTTCGAGGGTCAACAGGCCGGTAGGGCTGGGGCCAAAGCAGTTGGTGTCTTCCTCTTCTTAGCAGCTGCAGGAAGGTTCAGGGTGCCCCTAAATACTAGATTTAGGGGCGTTACAGGTAGGTAAAGGGCAGGGACCAATGGGTCTCTGCCCTGTGGTGGATACACCCCCTATCCTGCCACTCTCCGGTGGGAGGGGGGCAGTAGCCTAGTCTTGATTGGGCAGGGCTTCCCATCTTCAAGATGGCGAGAGCCCGGAGATGTGCTTAACCTCGCCTCCTCCACCTGAGGGATGGGGTTGGCAGAGGCTGTCACATCGCCCTGTCCTTACTTGGGGTTTCCGGCCAGTCTTCCCGCCAGAGTGGGGGTCAGAACCGGTGGGGACCAGTTTGCTGGGTACAGCAAGTGGCCTGAAGAAGCTCACAAAGGCGGCATGCCTTTGAAGCTTCCCCCTGCCCATCCTGGGGGAGGAGACCTAGCACCTCACCCAGGATGTGCATTGTTGCAGGCCCAGGAGAGCGGGGGCTCTCCACCCAGGGGTCCAGCAACATGTCTGCTGTGTGGCAGCCTAGGCAGCCTCCCAGACAAGACGTGAATTGTAGGTTAGGTTTCAGGGGGCATCTCTAAGATGCCCTCTGTAGTGCTTTATACATTAAATCCCACACTGGCATCAGTGTGGGTTTAATGTGCTGAGAAGATTGATACCAAACTTCTCAGTCTTCAGTGTTGCCATTATGGTGCTGTGGAGTTTGTGTTTGACGAGCTCTCAGCACCATGTACTCTTAAATGGCAGCACCACACTTACAGTGCCCAGGAATGGACCTGGGTACTGCAGGGGCACAGGGCTCATACTCCTGTTCCCACACCACTGGCATAGGGCACCCAGCTAGAGGGGTGGCTGATGTATGCCTGGGCAGTGTAGGTTGTGGGCATGACACACAGGGATGTGTGCCATGTCGACTCTTTGTTTTGTCTTGTAGCCAGACACTCAGCCTGCAAGGGCAGTGTGTTTGTGTTAGGGTACATGGCCTCTAAGGGTGGCACAATAAGTGCTGCAGCCCTTAGAGGCCTTCCCTGGTCACAAGGCCCTGGGTACCTAGGATACCATTTACCAGGGGCTGACATGTGGCCAGGGTTTGCCAATTTGGGGTTTTAGGTTTTAGGGAAGGGACATAGGCCCTGGGCACCTGATTGGCCGGAGTCCAGGGCACACTCAGTCAAAGTACATTCAGCAATTCAGCAGTGTGGGCATACCATGCAAGAAAGATGGCACTTTCTCACACCTGTCAGGTAAGAGAAGGGATTTTGACTATCCAACAGGAGGACAAGGCTGTCCTGGAAGAAGCAAGGTCCAGCGCATCCCTAGCAGCTGTAGGGGGCCGGAGGAAGCCAACTACTGGAAATCCATTCAGCAGGACCTTTAGTGTAGTCCCAAAAGTACCCTGTCATGCAGGACCTATGACATTTACGGATAACATATACTGTGGGTTTGGTGGCAGACTAACTCCATACACCCCCGCAGCATACGTTAGCCTATGGTTTGCATTAGCTAGCTCGTAGTGCCACTAGAATCTCCTGCTATCAGAGGGATTCGTTTTTGGCAACCTCAGAACACAATAACCTCAGACTCGTGGAAACAATATATTACTTTTCACCCAGTCAATCGTGCTCGCTTGTTTTGCTCTCGGAGAGATACACAGAAGAAACAGTCGGGCGTTTTTATAATAAGAGTTTATTGTACCGTTGTTCTTCTCATGTAAGATATATGCGCTGCTACGACTGTAATACAGTAGCAGAGATATAGAACCAGCAGTACAGTGAATAGAAAGAAATAATATTGTTCTACAATTGTGTAATAGTTATAAACAGATACATGAATATAGAATGCATTTATAAAATAAAGTGCGTACTCCTAAGATGCCTGACTAGTACCTAAGCCTAAGAGCCAAGAATCCCACTAGGCTGTTAGTCGAACCCCATTACCTGAATAGTGAGTGTGGGACTTCGTCCTGGACTTGAGCTGGACACCCGGCAAGGGATTGTCAGACCACTGTCAGCTGGAGCGATGGCATGCCGGAGCTGCAGCGTCTCTGGTCAGTGTGTCGGCCGTGAAGTCTCGGGTCCCTCCTGCTTTCTGATAGCAAGAGGTGCTATATTTATATAGTCTATGTATGTGTGTTCCCCATTGTTCAGTAGGAAGATGACGTTGGGGATTAAACCTTGTGCGTCGATGGGAGAGGTGAAGTGTACCTCCTGGAGAGTGTACTCATCAATTATTCATATGCGCTAAGGATGACATCTTAGCAATATCGATTGGGAAAAACCCACCCTCGGCATGGAACTAGGTGAAAGGTTTAGTCCATAAAAGGCTACAGTCCTTATAAGGCGTTATGTCCATACAAGGCATGCTGTCCTTATTTAGAGTTATGTCCTTATAAGGCTCGTTCATATGAAATAACGGGAGCTGATGTAGAGAAAGTGTACGATGTTCCCTGGACCTTTAGTAGGGTACTGATATGAAATATAACACCCACTCCACCTTATACTTAATAATAATACACGTTTCTTGAAACACACAGGTTTAACAGTGTCGTGCATATAATTATCAAGCAGTAATTTAAAATGTTTCTAAAAATGTTAAAAATCACGTAAAAACTGTTTAAAAAACAATGAGAAGGTTCTTTGGTAATGTTTGAAAATGTTGTAAAATTCCGGAAATCACAGTTCTAAATGAGTTCGATCACACAAGTTGAACTACTGTAAGCATACTTAGAAGGCCATGCTTTGGAAAGTGTCAATTTGCAAAATTTATCTTGAAAATAGAACAGGAAGGAAAAGTTCCATAGTTGTTCCAAGCACACGGTGTGCCAGATTCAGATTAGAAGTCCTGGCCGGGAGACATAATATTATCGTTGCCTGCTACAGCAGGGGACAGACATTGAAGTACCTGAAGTTCAAAGGTTTCTCGAGCGGAGGTCAGCGGCACGGTTTGCTGTAAAAGCATGGCTTTCATTCTGCACAAAGCATACAACAAGTAACTCTGGTGTTCACAGTGACCAGATATGCAATGCCTGGAAGCATGCCACAACAACCTTGATCGTTCAGCATCAAGAAACTCCCATTTTACAGTAACTCGAACACTGGCGTTATCACGGCAGCTGGTGTTCCTTTCGAGTGGCAAGACAGATTTAAAACTGAACCATTACAGGCCCCATGCAAAACAATATCTTGGCATATGAGAGAACCGCTTAAAGGGTACTTGCAGTTGGTACCACTAAGAAACACTTCTTGATCCCCACTACGGCACCGAAATTTATATGGTAATTCCCAGGATTTATTCTTTACCCAGTTTTTCATATGTGCCTGCCTTTGCTCAAGGCAATAGTGAAACTGGAATGTAGTGACCGGGAGAGTGATTTGGCCATGGATAAGCCACTCAGTTGATGGTAATTCAGCTACTGTAAATGGAATCCTGTCCAGTTTTTCAATTTGCAGCATTGTATATTTAGCTCCCCTTTGTGCCATCTCTATCTGTATATCAGTTAGATTGTATTCTGAAAACAGAGACGACGTTTTGATAAAACGCCAAGGCACATAGCCTGCACACAAAGATTGCAGCGTCCAGCCTAATAACATAAGAGAACATAACTGAGACTGGCCTTGTTGTAATATGGCTAAATATTGTTCCAGTATGTCAATAGCATAAGATACAATGTTGCCCAATGAATATACTCTGGAGGTCAAAGTTGTTAACCCATTATCCACCACAGCAAAAGCATTTTTCTAGGTTTATATGGTCTATTTCCCGTATTCTTTCTGCGGCTTCAATTTGTGAAATCTTCCAGTTTTCATTATAGGCAGCATAAATGCCTGCATATATGAAACGTTTTTGACACTGTTTCCTAGGTCCCAGTATAAAGTCCCTAAGATCCATGTCCTGTGTGAGTAAAGTTAAGTGTTGTTTCACTTCTGCAAGTGTTGAGGTCTTTAGCCATTGTAGGCACAACTTCCCAACACTATACGACGTCACTACTCCTGGATGTTCTCTCTGTACATAACATGGGTCTGGCCTATGCATACTTAGTCCCTCGATGATGTATAGTAACCGTTTATGACATATGTTTGTGTCTAAGGGCCAAACCGCCCACTCCTTCCAGTTGGGGTCAGATCTATTGTACTTTAGAATGTCATCAACACTCACCCCTTCTTTTGTAGAAGAATTCTGCCACTCATGTATCGGTGTTGGAAACTTTGGAGAGTTCAGAACCTTCCTCTTGGCTATTCCAAGACAGGATGTCTGTTGCACAGTATCATTCAAAAAGATTATCTTCTGCGGAATGAGGCATGCTCTAAATAGTGCCTCAGTACCCTGGCCAGTCCCTTGAACCCCAAATCGATTTTGTGTCAATTTCGTCTTGCCATAGGTCGAAACCCTGTTAAGACAATCGGGCCAAAAAGGAAGCAGAATAAATCTGTTTAGTGTTTGTTAGCATAATTTTCAGTGCTGACGATGGTGCAACCTTATAATAAAATGAGGCTGGATCTGTGATGTTAAACCCTGAAAAGTAGGCACATTTTTATGCAAATGTTTGTGAGCTACTCTTTGGTGGTGTTGGGCAATGTTCCCACTGTTGGTACGCAAATACATTCCTAGGTGAAATGGATTTGTGTAGGAAGTGATGACCATAATGTTGGTAGCAGTACAATTTGTCATAATCTGATGAACCATCTAACATTTCATTATTAGAAAATGCATCAGTTTTCTCTAAATCAGATAACATGTTTGTAACTGTTTCAGTATCCCAATCATCAGAATATGTACTGGAGGTAATGAAATCACTTAATGAGATTTAAAATAAATGATTAATTTTTAAACGTTCGGTCCGAATATGTTGAAATCAACCTTGTCCCAAACTATACCATCTGGTATAGGAACAGCTGTGATGTTCACTGATGACAAGTCACTTTGTTCACGATGTGACGATGTGTGTGGCTTCAGGATGACGTTGACCTTTTGAGCTGTGGAATCTTGTTGAAGATAATCTCCATTAATAAGCATACTAAAAGTCAATACTAAGCCTAGCCATAAACGAAAAAAACATTATCCCTGAAATTACCCAGAGTTCAATCCAAGGAAGAAAAGAAACTTCTTTGCTTGTTGCTTCAACAGTGTTTTGGCTGGCATTGTTTCTGGTTCGCTTGGATCCAGTGAAAATGTATCAAAGTTCATGAAATGGCCAGAAGCAGTTCGATCAATTGTTGGAATTGCATCGGGATTAGTTGAAATGTTATTGTCCTCTTGACGAGGCAAGTTGATGTAGACGTCTGTATTTGGTCGAATTGCAACTTGTGAATTATTTTGATTTTGAATATTTGGTTCAAGTAGAATAAGTTCCATGGCGTTGTTGCTTAGTCCTTCATTTCTTACAGGTGGCTCGTCAAACGTGATGAGTCTCTCTGTTTCAACTTCTTGCATTGTAGCTAGAAGAGGACGTCTGTTACATCGGAGTCCACTAGGCCTACTATTTAGTATCGGCCACATAGTGTGGTTTGATTAAGTCAATTGAGACAAATCTTTTCTCCTTTTTTCCAGCAAGAGGCGGGAGCAGCACAGTTCTTGTTCCGTGTACTGCAATGACTGGTACAGGTTTTATGTAAGAAGGTACAAATTCCTTTTTGTCCACAATTTTCTCTCTGACCAGATCCCCGACTTTTGGGATCCAGACAGGTCTTGCTGTGACTACCTTGACTTCCTCAGTGGCAGTCTGCTTTAGATGGACATTGCTTTGTTTTGTCCTGGATTCTTTCAGATCCTGTAAAACAGCCAAACGATCATGAATGTCAAATGGTTTTTCATCAACCACTGCGCCTTCACAATCAAGATCAGGTACCCACATTCGTGTCCCAAAGAGGATCTCATATGGAGTGACTCCCCCTTGTGAGCTTCTTGGCTGGCTATTTAATGCCCGCTGAACCCCATACAAGTGTGTGACCCAACTACCGCCTCTGCCTAATACCCTAGGTGTTAAAGATTGCTTTAAGTCCCGTTTTTTTCTCTCCACAACAGAATTTCCCTCACGAGGATACGATGATGAGAACCGCAATGCAACGCCCATTCCTTCCATGGCCTCTTTGTAAGCCCGAGAGCTAAACGCAGGGCCGCGGTCAGAGTGTAACGTGCTAACTGTGTATGTACCGATGAAGACTCATTTATAACAGTTTGAGCGTCAGCAGAACGCTGAGGCCAAACCCATAGGACTCTCGAGCAAGAATCCACGGCAACCATGATATATCTGTAAGCCCCGTCCGTTTGTAAGGGGCCACAGTGGTCCAAGTACACACATGCGAGAGGTTTGTCTGACTTCAGTAATGGCGTCTGTGCTGGGCGTGAAACGGTGGAGCTTCGATAACCCTGGCCACCAGTAGTGCTATTTAAGTACAGAAAGTCGCATTTTCGCCTGTATGCACAGAGCCCAAACCCTTGTGTGCAGCTAGTATTAACCCTTGCCTACGATCCATATTTGGTATAACTCTATCCCCCACTCCAGGAATTTGAACATATGGAATGTTCTGTGCATCTAATTTGTAGAAGTATTTGAGTGGAAATTTTTTAGGTATTGCTGTGCTGCCCTTGCGTGATGCAATGACAGCTACCATTATTTCTCCGTCTATTCCTGTTTGTGAACGAGTCAGCGCAGACACAGAAGCTGAGCGAACAGCCCTCTTTGCAGCTTCATCAGCCAATGAATTCCCTTCAACGTGAACACCATCACATTGATGACTCAGTGTATGGATCACGTGAGTCCTTGGTAGTTCGGTTTTCAAGTCCACTAGCTGTTCCCATAGCAGTTTATGCTTAATTGGGCCACCTTTTGCATCTTTAAACCCGTTCTGTTCCCAATGTTGTTAGTACTCTTTGTACGACTCTTTGTACGACTGTACACAGTAAAAAGAATCACACACAATACGTGTGGGGAATTTGTGATCCATATTTTTCAGTGCAAGTATTAGTGCTTTTAATTCTGCCAACTGAGCCATGCAGTCTCCTAGAGATTGCGTCTTTGTGCAGCTAGGATGGAACTTTCCACCATGCATGCGGCCTTTAACGATTGCACACGTTGAAAAATGTTGCTGGTCACTTCTAATGGCCGGTTGCGCAGATCCGTCAGTATAGATAATATATTCATATTGTTCAAGAGGCAAGATTTTATTTGGTAGAGGATTTTCTTGTTCATATTGCAGGAATGCTTGAGTTTTTAAACTCGGATCAAATCTGTACTCAACATCTGTTGCAGTAAGAGAATTAGCCCATTGTATCCACCTCGGATGTAACGCTTTCGCATTTGGGATTCTGGCCTTTGTAACAGATTCTAAAGCTGGTACTGGGGTTACGACAATGATGCATTTCCCCTGAGCCAGTGCTCTCTCTCTAGCTACGGCAGTTTGCTGTCAGGATTTTTTCTGTTGAAGTGAAACGCATTTCTGCATTCTTATACAGGTGTGATTTGTAAGCAATTGGCACAGTTTCTCCCTCATTAAAGGTCAAATATGTGTACCCGCATTGACCCGCTATGTTTTCGGATCACTAGGTGGCGTACATTTACGCGTGTTTGTAAGTGTTTGGAAGCAATCATGTCTTCCTGGAGTAAACGAAGAATACTGGTATGTTCTTGTGTCCAATCTCTGGCTGAAAAGTCAGGTTTTATTAATTCATAGAAAGGTTTTACCCTTTGTGCGTAATCTAAAATGTATGTCCTGCCGAAATTTAGGAATCCTAGTATTGATTGTAAATTTAATGATTTTCGAGGTTGAAGCAGCGCACACTTTTCTAAAACGTTGGCTGCCTTCACTTGACAACTCATATCCCAAAAATAGGACATAGAGGTGGGCTATTTTCGACTTTTTAAAGTTGAACTTGTAACCCTCTGCGGCAAATCCCATAATAATGGTGCTTACCCTAGTCAAGTGCCTCTCTAAGTCGTCAGTCAGATAAATATCATCCACATAGGACAACGCTTCATCATCAAAATTTTTTTTTTTTTTTTTTTAAAGAATTTTATTGTTTTGTAAAACAGTGAAAACAGTAGGACATTGAAACGAACCTCGTATACATATCCCTAGATAGAGCACCACCCCATTGCACAGTCCCTCAACCAACCCAAGTTCTAATGCAGCTCGCAAGACTCTGGTTCCCCACCCTCCCACCGCCCCGCAGGCCCCCTTAACCATCCGAGTCAGAGGAGTCCTCATCCGAAAGAGGCGGCGGCTCGCATATTTCTCCCCTGTACGTGTTCCATGCCCCCCAGACCTTGGCCCACTTGCGAGGGCATCCCCGTCTAATGAATACAGAACGCTCTGCAAACATGGCTGCGTCCATTTCCTTGCGCCACGTGGACAGCAGCGGCACCTCCTCTGCACCCCATTTTTGGGCTATATTCCTTTTGGCCGTCATGATGCCCAGCGTCACCCAACCCTGCGTCTGACGATTAAGGTCATTGGGCTCCCACACATTTACCAAGCAGCGTCTGGGTTCCGGCAACAGCGATATTCCACACGCCTGTGACATTGTACGCAGCACTCGTTTCCAAAAGTCTTGAATGATTGGGCAGTCCCAGATAGTGTGATAAAAGGTTCCCTCCTCCCCACAACCCCGCAAGCAGAAGGGATGTGGCGCCCTGCCCAGCTTGTGTAGTAAGCATCTGATGTAGTAGGAGCGATGCAATATACGAAGTTGCACCAGTCGCAGCCTCGAGGGTATACCCGCCTCGCGCGGCGAGGCCAGTGCCTCACGCCACTCTGGGTCATCGAGATCGCCGAGCTCGTCAGCCCACCGCTCCCGCAGGGTCCCCATAGGGTCCGGTAGATTGTTGACCAGCTTGCGGTACGTGAAGGAAGTGGCCTTCTTTGGCATATATTCCGTCAGCAACCTGTCCTCTAGCGGGGACGCCTCCGGAACCTTCGCTCCAGGAGCCAGCTGCGCCATTAAGGCATGCCTCATCTGGAGGTATCGGAACCATTCCGAGGGGGCCAGCTCGTACTGCTGCTGCAGGTTCGCGAACCGGACAACCTCCCCCTTTTGCCACACATCGCCTATCGTTGATATTCCAATGGTATCCCAAGCGTCGAAGCCCTTGCTGTCTCTCAGACGTCCCAGCTTCTTGGCATCCCACAGAGGCATTAGCTGAGTCAAGACTCCTCGCCATCCCAACTTGGCCTGAGCAGCATGCCAGATGGATATAGTCTGCCGCAAAGGGCCGATCATCCTCGAGGCCAGTCGGGTGTCATACAGTGGGGACAGCATACCCCTCTCACCCAACACGTCCCTATCCGCCTTGAATGCCGGGTCAGATTGAGGCGCGTGGAGCCACTGGTTAATCACCTTCAGTTGCGCCGCCCAGTAATAAAGTTGGATATCCGGGAGTGCAATTCCCCCATCATACCACCCGCAAACCAGCTTAGACTGCGCTATGCGCGCCGGCTTGTTGCCCCAGAGCAGGTTGGACACCTGAGCCGCTATCGCACGGAAGTAGACCGGAGGCACCTGGGATGGGGTATTCTCCAGTACATAGAGAAACCGCGGCAGAGCCATCATCTTGAAGAGCGCCGCTCTTCCGACCAGGGTCAGGGGCAGCGCTCCCCAGTACCGCACGTCCCGCTTAAGGCGGTCTATCTGAGGGCTTAGATTGCGCTTGAAGAATTCCGCCTGATCCAGCGCGATGTGTATCCCCAGGTATTTGAAAGACCCCTCTGTCACCCGGAGCGGGCAACTCGGCGGTAGCCGCGGGAGTGGGCCCCTTAGTACCAGGAGGACCGACTTCGACCAGTTGATCGTGTACCCAGACGCCCGGCCAAAAATCTCGCAGATGTTCAATAGCGTCAAGATGGAACGCCTCGGGGAGGACAAATAGAGTAGTATGTCATCCGCGTAGAGGGAGACGCGGTCCTCCCAGTCGGCAGACCACCAGAGGCCCCGCATCATGGGCTCCCAGCGGATCCAAGCCGCCAACGGCTCAAGCACTAGGGCGAAAAGCAGAGGCGACAGAGGGCAGCCCTGTCTCGTGCCACGTGTCAATGGGAAGTCCTCCGACATGTGTCCGTTGGCCGTGACATGGGCGAGAGGCTTAGTATAGAGGAGCTGGACCCAGGCACAAAATTTCGGTCCGAACCCCAGATGCTGGAGTACCGCGAAAAGAAAGGGCCACTCCACCATGTCAAACGCCATTCGTGCGTCAAGGGAGAGAATAACAGCCGGCTCCTGCAACCGCTCCACTCGGGCCAGCACCCCATGCAGCCGCCTCAGATTGTGAGACGTACTCCTGCCAGGCATAAAGCCGGATTGATCCGGGTGTACAATGTCAGATAAGTGAGGTGTGAGCCGGGCGGCCAACGCCTTCGCGAGGATCTTTGCCTCCGTGTTGATCAGTGAAATGGGACGGTATGAGGTACATCGGTCCATCGGCTTACCCGGTTTCGGAATTACCACAATGGTGGCCGTCCGCTGGTCCTCAGGGAGTTCTCCCACCTCGAGGCTACGCGTGAACATATTCAGCAGGTGTGGCGTTAACGTCTCGGAGAGACGCTGGTAAAGCTCGATTGGGATGCCGTTCAGTCCGAGCGCCTTACCAGGCTGCAGCGCGCCGATAGCCGCCTGGAGCTCCTCCACCGTGAGCTCAGCCTCGAGCGTCTCTCGAGCCTCAGGGGAGAGCTTGGGCATCTGCAGGTCTTTGACGTAAGTCAGTGCCATCTCCACCGTCATGGACGAGCTGGAGGAGTAGACTTCGCGGAAGTGCTCCGCCAGAGTGCGCACTATTACTCGTGGGTCTGTTACTGCCAATCCCTCATCGGTGCTCAGCTGCGCAATCCCCCTGGCGCCGTCATCGCGCCTGTCAAGCCACGCCAGTAACCTACCAGTTTTGTCCCCCACATCATAAACAGTATGCCTCGAAGCCTCAAGGCGCTGCCGGACTCGCTCTGCGAGGTGCTCTTTGTATTTCGCCTGGGCCACATACAGGTCATGCGAGGTTGCACGGGAGGGAGCCGCGGCTTGGCGGGCCTCCGCCGCCCGGAGCTCGGTCTCAAGCGGTTGTAGTTCAGCTACCTGTTCGCGCTTGTGTTCCGCAACGGCGGCCATCGCCCGGCCCCGCACCACCGTTTTGTACGCCTCCCAGAGAATCGCAGGGGAGTCGACCGAAGTCGCATTTTCTTGGAAGTAGAACTTCGTCGTTTGCACTATGGATTTACTGATCTTTGGTAGGCGAAGGTAGCTAGGGCGTAGTGGATAAACGCGACGGCGCATTAGATGATAACTGGTGTATTGCAAGAGGATCGGGGAGGGATCAGAGATGCCTCTGGGTTGAATGTTTATACTGTCAACATTCTGGAGACAACCGGGGGAACCTAGAAAGTAATCAATGCGGGTGAGACTGTCATGCACCCCGGAGTAGTACGTGTAGTGCTGTGCCGTTGGATGATGCAGCCGCCATATGTCCGTTAATCCGATCGCCGTCGCGAAGCCCGCGAGGCGGGACACTCCCCCAGTCTTTCCCCTAGGTGGAGACCGGTCAGTGAGGTCGTCCATCACCGCATTAAAGTCGCCACCCAATAATACCTCACCCTCCGGTAGTGCGAGCAGGAACTCACTGAGTGCCGGGAGCGCCGAAGCATGCAGTCCGGGTGGGATATAGACGGACACTATGTTGAGGGGCCGGCCCTCCCATTGTACGTGCGCTGCGGCGAAGCACCCAGCCCCGTCTGTGTGTACACTAAGCACGATCAAGGGGGACCGACGCCGCAGCAGGATACCAACCCCCCGGGACCCAGAGGTGAATTCAGAGTGCGCCACCATCTTATACCCCCATCTGTCAAGCGCTTTAGTTGTGGAGCCAGTGAGGTGGGTCTCCTGGAGCAAGGCCACTGTCGGGGAGCATCGTTTGAGACTATGCAGGACCAGGCCCCGCTTAATTTTATCTCCCAAGCCCCGTACATTCCATGTGAGTAAAGAGAGGGGTGGCGCCGGGGCCAGAGCGCCGGCAGGGGGTGGGTCACGCTGCACCTCAGACATTACGGTGGCTGGGCGAAGTGACGGAGCGTGGTGCGGATAGCGTGGCGTGATGCATGTGTCATGCAGTGAAAGTGCGGTGAGTTTAGGTCAAAGGCCCGTGTCCTACAAAACCTCAACATAACAACAAAACTATAGAACATTCCCCCCTCCCCCCCGCCCCCCCTCCCTGCCTCCCTGCCACACGGACTCAGAACTGCCCGCCACCCCAACTCAGCAGAGTGCTCCATTCCCAAAACCCCAACCAGTACTTGCGCTGTAAGGAGCGTGGGGTCCGAGGAAGACCAAGACATCCCCTGTCCCCAGGTCCCATCGTTCACACCCTCTGGCAATAGGACGTAGGCCAGTCCAGCATCGGTGGGCACCAAATATTAGTCACCGGCTTCACGCCGCCGCTGCGGCATCAGCTGTTGGGTTCCCCCTCAGTCTCCTCTGCACGCCGGTCGCGGCCCTCAGAGTCCTCCTCACTCCCCAAGCGTCTCGTCCTGCGGGCCGAGTGACCACCACCCGCAGCCGGGCGCCAGCCCTCCAGCCAGTCGTGGGCCTCCTCCGGTGTGCTGAAAAATACAGTTTTGCCATCCGCTACCACACGGAGTCGCGCCGGGAAGAGCATAGCGTAGGGAAGTTCCCGGGCCCTCAGCTTCTTTTTGACCTCCAGGAAACTTCGGCGCTGTGCCGCCACCGCCGCCGTATAGTCCGGGAAAAAGGACACCGTGGAGTTCTGGAGATGGATGGGCGGCGCCACCCGCGCCGCCTGAAGAATGGCATCCCTGTCGCGGAAATTGAACAGGCGGGCCAAGACGGGCCGCGGGGGCGCACCCACTCGCGGTCGGCCGCCGGGCACCCTATGGGCGCGTTCCACCGAGAAGAAGGTAGACAGGCCCCTGGGTTGCAACTTGGACTTGATCAAGTCTTCAATGTAGAGGTCCATGGCTGGGTGCCCTTCGCTTTCGGGGATCCCTGTAATGCGCACGTTGTTGCGGCGAGAACGCCCCTCTTGATCGTCCAGCCTGGCCGCCATGCGCTTGTTGTCCATCTCCAGCTGGGACACCTTTTGTAGGAGATAACTCGAGTCTTTTGCCAGGGTCTCTGTCACCTGCTCAACATCCGCAACCCTGGCGGACATTTTCTGGAAGTCTGCTCGGAGAAGAGACACGTCCGTGGAGATTGACCCCACCGTCGTCTGTACTTGTGTCAAGGCAGCCATGATGTCTTCCAGCGTTACTTTAGGCGTCTCTTTGTCCGCCGCCATCTTCTCGGTGCGCCTGCCACGGTCAGGCGGCGCGGAGGAGTCCTTGGTATAGGCGAATTTATCAAGTTTGCCCTGTGAGTTTCCTTTGAGCCCCTTCCCGCTCATGGTCGCAGCAGGCGGCCCTCTCCCTCTCGCCCGCCACCGACGAGCCGGCGAAACGGGCCTCCCTGACCGGGCAACGTCCAACTCAGGCAGCACTCGGCGAAGGCCGGCAGCAGGCGGGGGCACAGCCCTTAGTCCTCCCTTCCGGTCACAGTAAATAGCAGGCGTCCCGGGGTACCGCACAGGTGCCAGGCAGCAGTGTCAGGAGTCGCGCCGCAGGCAGCCAGGACGAGCAGCGCCTCCGCTCCACTACACTCGTTGAGCCTCGCAGCCGGGGGCGGACCGGGATCTCCGGGCCCGATGAGCACCTCTTCGCAGGGCCACTCGCTGCGGTATAGCACTGTCCTCACCCCTCCACTCGGAGGTTGGTCAGCGGCTGCAAACACCCCGCCTCCGCCTCAGGGACGGCCGCTCACCGTCTGGGGCACCTCCATCACTCAAGGCCCCGGCTTTCAGCGCCGATGCAGGCCGCAGCTCACCGGGTCTCGTTGTGCACGCTTTGGGCGTCCGGGAAACTCCGGATCGGATCAGCCTGCGTCGCGTCGACTTCGCCCGCGAAAGCAGGGCAGCCCCGAGTCCTCACCAGCGCCAGGCCGCGGCGCCCAGAGTCGCGCTGCAGGCAGCCAGGATGGGCAGCTCCTCGGCTCCACTCTGCCGGCCCTTCCTCGCTGCAGGGGCCGGCCAGGATCGCTGTGCTCGATTGTGCCGCCTCCGCAGGGTCACCCTCTGCGATATCGCTCAGGCCTCGCCCATCCGCTCAGGCAACGGTCCGCCCGGGGCCGCAAACACGCCGCCCCCGCCCCCGAGACAGCCGTGCTCCGACCGGGGCACCTCCGTCACTCGAGGCCCCGGCTTTCAGTGCTGGTGTAGGCCTCGGATCTCTGGACCTCGCCGTTCTCGCCCTGGGTGTCCGAGAAACTTCTGGGTCGGATCATTCACGCCCCCCATCATCAAAATTTTGAAGTAACTCTGTTACTCTTGCTGAAAATACACCTGGGCTATTTTTATACTCTTGTGCTAAACGACAGAATTGTCGCTGAGACCCCAACACGCTGAAGGCGGTCAGATACCTACTTATATTTTGGCAGAAAAATCCATTTGAGATATCTAGTGTGCTTTTGTATTTTTTGTGCACAATGTTGTTCATTAATGTGGCACTATGTGCATTTTGGACAGCAAATGTATTTGTGTATGAGTTTAAATGTCTGTAATCTAAGACTAGACGATATGTGTTGTCTGGTTTAGAGACGGGAAACAAAGGATTGTTCATTGGAGAGGTACATTTTTCAATGGCCCCCTGGTATTCAAGCTGATCTAAGATCTCCCTGACCTGTTTTTTAGCTTCTGGTTTTATTGGGTATTGCCTCTGAGCATTAGGTGAAACTTTTAACGGAATCACTTTGTAGGTTGAGCTCTCATCCCACTCTGCGTGATTTTTGTACAATGCTGGAGCTTGGGCTACTGCCCACTCCTGTGCATAAGCATGCTTTAAGTGAATGGGTTCAAAGTCAGAAAAAGAGGGAAAAATGATATCTTTTCCCCTGGGACACTCCCTAACGAATGCAGGCGGCCAATCTTGTTCTACTAACAGGATGTCATAACCAGACGATAAGTTTTTCCAAAAAATACTTTTTACTTTTCTGGGCTTGTCCCCCTCCAGCCGGAGTGTTATTTCAAATAATGTATGTGGAACGCTCACCCTGGTGTTTCCACCGTGATGTAATCATTCAACTCCGCTGTCACCAGGAATTCCTTCAGATTCAGGCGAACTATTGTTACTTCTGACACGCTGTCTAGCATCGTCAGAGCTCATTCCCCGTTCAGAAGTTGTGTCTTCAGATTTCTGAGCATGACTGATTTTCAGACCAGCAACTTTCTTTTTCTTAAATTGAGGTTTTGGATTTTGCTTCACTTCTTTTTTAGAAGTAAATTCTTGAGCGCGCTGCTTATCTCTGGACTGTGTGCGCTCCTCTCTGTGTTCTGACTGTCCTTCTCTTTCGGAGCCTTTCTTCGAGCCCTGAAAGGAACGAGAGGAACGTGTATCAGTATCTTGATACCTGTCAGGTTTCCTAATATTATCCATATTCCTAAGGTTGTACCTTTTTTCAGAGGGTTCCCTTTGAGGAGACCGACCTTCGAACTGAGATCTTTTGTCTTTAACATTTTCTTTTTTATTGTTCCACTTCTTTTCGAAGAATTTGGTGTTTGTTTAAAGGTGTCCTTTTCAGGACTGCCTTTTAGTTGAGGTTTTAAAGCTTTTCCCCCCAAACTATCTCTACCTAATTCTGCATATGCAGTTTCAATTATTTTGGGTAGTTCGTTCTCCTATTCTAGTGGAGAGAACTCCCTTAGGCGTTAGCGGATTGCCACTGATGCTGCTTCCCCTTTAATGTTAGCTAGTATTATGGCTGATACCTGGTCATAGTTATTTAATAACTTCATCCCTAAGTTTAGGGCAGGTTCTGCTCCATAGTCGTTTTGTATTTGCCTTAATACATCTGGCACTACTGCTAGTGAAGGAATACCATGTGTCCTGGTATATATGGCAGCAATGGCTGTACCCCAAGAGGTGCAATTCTCTAACTGTGGTGTTATCTCCATGGGCAAACAGATTGTTAACATTCTGTGTTTTTCAAATGGTGTTGTATTTGGGAATACTGCTTCTAACTGGGTTATTTTCTGAGCTATCCAGAAAGGAATTTGTTCACGTTTTGTGGGCACTTTGCCCATAACCGTGTAATGTTTGTGGAGTAATTTTAGTCCCTGTGCTCTGCTCTGGTTGTATGACTTTACAACGCATTCCGTTGTAATGCATGCCTTTACCCCGCATGCGTTACAACGCGAATGCCATCACCACGCATATCCTTTACCACGAAAATTCCTTTTACACGCATACTTTTACAACAATTTTCGTTGTTAAACTATGCATGTAAATGGCATTTTCATGTTAAAGGATTTTCCCCCTAAAAATGTTCCTCTTAAATGTACCCCTCCGCGACACCAACTCCTCATTCCTCCTTACCTTTCCTCTCCTTGATCCTCCGTGGTGACGTTGTACGTCATTAAGAGGAAAATGTCTTTATACTTCGGAAACAGGTGCATTTTTTGGGGGGGGGGGGTTGCCGACCCAAGCGCCATTTTTATATCCCACACTTTTTTTGCGGGGGGGAGACACCCACAACCCCGCTTTTTTTTTTTTTTGTAACTTTAGCACACATGCCTTTACTAAGTATTTCGTAATAAAGGTATGCGTGGTAAAGGCTTTTCGTTGTCACCACGCATGCGTTGTAATGCATGCGTGGTTATGGTAATGAGTGGAAACTGACATGTTGTAGTGGCCGTTTCCCCTCTGCTCTTTGTAGGAGCTGGATTTGTTGTAATTACCGTTGGTTGGACAGCGAGTGTCCTCAAGACAAAGTTTGTCATGTTTCTGTAGAGTATTATCAACTCTTTGTGTTGAACAAGTAGTTCATCCTGTGGCATTGTGTCAATGTCTGGATGTGGTGCATAGGTCACTAATATCGACCATGTTGCTCCTGCAATCCCTAACGGACCAAGTCTTGCTCTTGTTCTTATGTGGGGTAGGGTGCCATTAGACCAGAAAATAGGTTCCTGGAAAGTAAGCGGGATTTCAGTCTCCTCAAACGGAGTGTAGACCGCTGGAATGTCATCATGTAAATAATAATGACAAAGTTTTGAAACAGCATCTGCTGCTGGGAATATAACCCATGAGTAGAATACCTCTGTTTTGAAATCTTCGAGAGCCTCTATCACGAATGTTACTACACCTCCTCTGGGTGGTAACCCATGTTTGAGTAGTTTAACTGTTAAAGTGTGTCTTTCTTTGGGGGCAATATGTATTGCATTTGAATCTTCCTCACCAGTCTGATTAAGTCCCTGGTTTAGGGCGTCTAAATCTCCCTCTTCAACCATTGTGTTTTGAACACAGACCAACTGTCTAAGGAAGTTATTTAAAGGATTTATGCAAAGGTTTTATGCACAATTTTTGGGAATTTTCCTTTCAAGCTTGATTAACCAACTGCCAATACATAGGATATCTCGTCTACTCAGCTGTGGCGGAATTTTTTCCCTCTTACTCCAGACGTCTCTGGGTTTTGTAAGCAGGGTCTCTGAGAATAAGACCAAGCACAACTGAGCTACTCAGATTCTACTGTTGAGTAAGTGCGCCTTTATTATACCACGTTGGGCGCCATGTAGTGTAGTCCCAAAAGTACCCTGTCATGCAGGACCTACGACGTTTACCGATAACATATACTGTGGGTCTGGTGGCAGACTAACTTCGTACACCCCCGCCGCATACGTTAGCCTACGGATTGCATTAGCTAGCTCGCAGTGCCACTAGAATCTCCTGCTATCAGAGAGAGTAGTTTTTGGCAACCTCAGAACACAATAACCTCACACTTGTGGAAACAATATATTACTCTTCACCCAGTCATACACAGAAGAAACAGTTCGGCGTTTTTACAATAAGAGTTTATTGTACCGTTGTTATTCTCATGTAAGATGTATGTGCTGCTATGACTGTAATACACTAGCAGAGATATAGAACAAGCAGTACAGCGAATAGAAAGAAATAATATTGCTCTACCATTGTGTAATAGTCATGAACAGATACATGAATATAGAATGCATTTATAAAATAAAGTGTGTACTCCTACGATGCCTGACTAGATGTACATAAGTGTACCTAGCATGTAAGTAGGTGCTTATAGAGCCTATGCCTAAGAGCCTAAGAACCAAGAATCCCACTAGGCTGTAAGTTGAACCTCATTACCTGAATAGTGAAAGTGTGGGACTTCGTCCTGGACTTGAGCTGGACACCCCGCAAGGGATCGTCAGACCACTGTCAGCTGGAGCGATGGCATGCCAGAGCTGCAGCGTCTCTGGTCAGTGTGTCGGCCGTGAAGGCTCGTTCATAAGAAATAACTGGAGCTGATGTAGGGAACGTGTATGATGTTCCCTGGACCTATAGTAGGGTACTGATATGTTATGTTATGTTATGTTATGTTATGTTAGTGCTATTTGTATTGCGCACGGCTGCTCCAGCGAAGGAGCGTCCCGGCGCACCGACAAGGTGGCGAACACAACACAACTGGGGAACAGAAATAATTATTAAGAAATTGGGGAGTGAAGGATTTAACAAAGCTCAGAAAATAAATGAGTTTTAGCGGCCTTGCGGAAGGAGAGCAGGTCACCAAAGGTCCGGAGTTTCAAAGGGAGAGCGTTCCAGAGTGCGGCTGCCCGCACCTTAAAAGAGCGACCCCCCACCCGACTGAGTTTGAACCGAGGGGCTACCGCTAATTCTTGGTCTAGCGAGCGCAGAGTGCGGCCCGGGATGTAAGGGCACAAGAGTTGGTGCAGTAAGGGAGGTGATAGGCCCTTCAGAATTTTGAAGGAGAGGCACAAAACTTTAAAGTGGATCCGCTGCCTAACGGGTAACCAATGCAAGGCTCGCAAAGATTGACCGGCCGAGCAAAACCTAGGAAGACCTATGATCGCTCTGGCCGCAGCGTTCTGCACTCTTTGAAGTCGGGTTAACTCAGCCTGGTTTAATCCTATAAAAAGGGAGCTGGCATAGTCCAACCGTGCCAAAACCGTCGCTTGCACCACCAATTGACGAGTTGCGGCATCGAAGTATTTAAGGGCAGGGCGCAGATTGCGCAGGATGCCGAAGCAGCAAGCCGCCGTCCTTTTGGTGTGGCCAACAAAGTTGAGGGAAGGATCCAGCCAAACACCAAGATTTTTGATCTCCGCAACCGGAGTGGGGGTCGGCCCCAGCTCAGAGGGCCACCAAGAATCTCCCCATAGGTCCGTCCGCTTCCCAAAGATCATCACCTCCGTTTTTTTGGCGTTTAGTTGGAGACAGTTGGACGTCATCCAACCAGCCACCGCCCTGAGTCCTTCTCTGAATCTTGGGGCATCCACCCCAGAGTCCCCGCTGATCGTGACCGCTAGCTGGGTGTCATCTGCGTACGACACCATGGTCATACCACAGAGCTTCACAACCTCAGCCAGCGGCCTCACGTAGATGTTAAACAACGTGGGGCTCAGTGAGGAACCCTGTGGGACCCCAAGAGACAGAGGATGGCATTTGGACTGGTAGGGCGGGGACGCCACACAGAAGGAACGATCCCTGAGAAACGAACGGAACCACTGGTGTGCAGTGCCGATAACCCCTATCTCCTCAAGACGTTGCAGGAGAATGTCATGGGAGACCGTGTCAAAGGCGGCGCTTAGGTCTAACAAAACAAGCGCCGCCGTTTGACCTGCATCCAGAACTACCCGAAGGTGCTCGACCATAGATAACAGTGCTGTCTCCGTACTGTGGCCAGCCCGAAAACCATTCTGGGTGTCGTCCAGAATGTTGGCACGCAACAGATGACCAGAGAGGGCGGTGTTGACATGCGCCTCCGCGAGTTTGGCTGGCCACGGGAGAAGTGAAATCGGGCGGTAGTTCTCCGATTTTGTAGGGTCGAGAGATGGTTTTTTCAAAATGGGCATTACTACCGCATGCTTCCATTTCAAAGGCACTTGGCCTGATGATAGCGACGTGTTGATTAAGTCGCAAACCGGGCGAGCAAAAACCTGGTCTCTGAACATAGGTGGCTTGAGCGGGTCGTCCGGCGACCCCGACTTAACTCGGAGAGCCAAGGCCGTGTAAGACTCCAAAGAGAGAGAGGGGAGAGAGTCTAGCACCACCTGATCCAACCGGGTGGGAGGCCCCATACTGGTTTGTGCAGTGGAGGAGGGGAAGGCCCTATATATGGTCTGGACCTTCTCCAGGAAGAAAGCCGCCAGCGCTTCACAATGAGTATTGGAGCTGATGGAGTTACCAGCCGGCTTCCTTGCCACTAGGTCTTTAATGTAATATAACACCCACTCCACCTTATACTTAACAATAATAATACACGTTTCTTGAAACACACAGGTTTAACAGTGTTGGTGCATATAATTATCAAGCAGTCATTTAAAATGTTTAAAAAATGATGAGGAAAAAAAGGTTCTTTGGTAATGTTTGAAAATTATGTAAAATTCTGGAAATCACAGTAGGGTACCGATATGAAAGGGAGTCAGACGGGCCCCCCAGACTCTCCCAACAGTTCAATGCAGAAAGTTATACTCTATGACAACGTGCTTGACGACGCCCAGTCAGGTGATGAATGTGTGATGCCAATCAGCCCGTGCACGGCTGCACTTGCCAAATTCTTAACTAACCCAAGAGGGGCTTAACCTACGGACTTCCTGGAGAGACTGTGTGGGGCTGTATCTGCCGAATTCCTGAGCAGTCCATGCCAGAAGCCCATGAGGGACTACAACTACCCAAGTGTCAAACACCCTGTCTGAGGTTACGCATGTGGTCCAGCCAGCCACAATGTGGGCTCAATTGCCGATGGTGGGGCCCCCAGAGGGCCTTCACTTACCAACAGGTCAGGTGTGACCGCAAATCTTTAGGACTGCTGATCTTCACTGTAAACTGTAAAGAAAAGGCAAAGCGGGTGCCCTACTGAATGCTGCCATGCACCCAGGACGTAAGAGCTCCACAAAAGCCTGCTAGTGGGCCAGTGCTCTCTCAAGTGTGTTGGTGTGCACTTCGAGTGCTGGGCAGCTGGAAAGGGACCCTGACAGGACTGACTCATGTTGTGAAGGGGTAAGACACTTAAGGCTGAGAGCACGTGTATGAGGGCGAATGAACTGCACCTGTACTATATTCATGCTACTCCTAAATGCCCCTGGAGGGGAAGAGGGATCAGAACCAGAAGAAAAATAAATGATACTAGGGAGGGCAGGGATAGACATGAGTGAGCGCAGCACCCGACAACTTAGAATGCAGAGATTTTGACTTGTTTTTGATTAATGTAGTATGTAGTATTAGATTCAACTGAGTGAGTAAAGAACTTTTTCTTGACAAGATAAGCAGTGTGCTGGTCATTCATTCTTTTGAGTCTGTTGGTTTATTGCTGAGCTCTGACTTCAAGCAGCCAGCATTACCAAGCTGAGAATTCTGTGTCTACTCGCCCTCGCTACCTTGAGAGTCAACTACAAGAAGGATTTACTCGGCCCAGTTTGCACAGCTATTCTAGGACAGGTCTCGGGACATCAAAGGAAAATGATGTCAACCCAGTAGCCCCTGCCTATACCGTGGCCCCTGAACTGGATTGACCACAAAGGCTAGAACAAAAGTCCCTTGCTAGGATTTGTCAAGCTAAGGCGTTTTCCCCTTTTATGTTTTCCAGACAACAGAATACATTTTTTTTACATTTATTTATCCTTTTCCAGTATGACATCATTTAACGTAATCAGTAACTTGTTCAGCTGACATTGTAGAGATAAGCAAACTCAATATATATAGTAAATGGAAAAAACAGTCAGCGTTAAGGTAAGGGACACAGCAGTGTCTTGTCATTTACTTATTCGTATACAGTAAGTCACATACAGGTAGCCTTCTAATTATCTTTTTCTTTTCTCCACTCTTCTGTTTGTCAATTATCAAGACTCTGGGCCTGATTTAGGTCCAACGGGCCGCCTGCCTTGTGTGGAGATCTCTGCTGGCCCTGGGGGGCACTCTGTCTGTCAGAGGAGCCACGGTGGCTGCTCTGAAGGCACGGAAAGACTGGTGAGCGGATGCCTTGTTTAGAGATTTCTGCTGATCCTGGGGGGCACTCTGTCCGTCAGAGCAACAACGGTGGCTGCTCTGAAGGCATGGAAAGATTGGTGAGCGGCTGCCATGTTTAGAGATCTCTGCTGGCCCTGGGGGGCACTCTCCGTCAGTTGAGCCACGTGGCTGCTCTGAAGGCACGGAAAGACTGTGAGCGGCTGCCTTGTGCAGAGATTTCTGCTGGCCCCGGGGGGCAATCTATCCGTCAGAGAGGCCACGGCGGCTGCTCTGAAGGCATGTAAAGATTGGTGAGCGGCTGCCATGTTTAGAGATCTCTGCTGGCTCCGGGGGGCACTCTGTACGTCACAGGAGCCACAGTGGCTGCTCTGAAGGCATAAAGATTGGTGAGCGGCTGCCATGTTTCAGGCGGCCACTCACCAACTTTGGTGTTTTTCAAAAACATACTCCTAATGTAGGTGTTTGTTTTTAAAAAACAAATAACTAATTACTCTCCCACCCCTGGAGGTTTATCCTGTATTAATTTTCTTCCAGGGAGCTGGGTTCATATTTAATGTTTTTCTGTTCAGGACTGCCATTTTTTCCCTGGTATTCCTTAATAGGAGAAAATATAGACTGCCTGATCTAGAGAGGATGGGCCGTCCTATGTATTTACACCAATGGCACCCAAATAAGGATGGACACATAACAATCCACCTGACTTGCACTAGGTCAGGCAGACCATCAGTTTGTCGGACAGAGTACTTCACCACACTTGTGAAGGAGTACCCTGCTCACCAAACTCTAAATCAAGACCTTTATCTTTTCTGTGCTATGCATGTATTTCTAGGTCTGCTTCATTATGTCCATCAGTCTTTGTATGATGTACCTGTTATTGAGACTTGTGTGTTTAGTACAGGTTTAATATTGGTGTATGTGTGTGTGTAGGCGTATTTATACCCTGCGTTTTAATCTACAGTTGTTTATGCAGTGTGTTTACGCCCTTATTATTATAAAAAAGTGTTACGTGCGAAAAGATATCTCCTGCTTGTGACTTCTGAGGAACTCACAGGTACACCGTTTCTAACAGTACTATGAATGCTTGGAGGCACCACAGGTAAACCTTTCCTAACACATTGCTATAAAAGCTTTGGGACTCCACAGGTACACCTGTCCCAATACAGTGCTATACATGTATAGGGGCCCCGCAAGTAAACCTTTCCTTTTTTTTTTTTATTTAACAATTTTATTAAATTCAAAGCACAGAGCCGTTCCGGCAATATCATGTTACACATCAAGCATGGTAAACAACAATACACTACATCAATAGGCACATAGTACATGATCCAGAAACATGGAAGATTAGATTTCAGTCTGTCTGCGCATTGCCATGTCTTCCGTTGGTGACGTACAGAGCTCCCAGCTAAAGGCGTTCCATCCCCCCCACTTTTTATCCCACTTCTTGGGGCCACCCCGTAGTTTGTAGACCTCCTTCTCTGATATCATGCAGCGATCCATCTCCGCTACCCACCCAATCGTGGACGGTCTTTTATCAGATCTCCAGAGCATAGCTATTGCCCTCTTCACCAAAAAGTACCCCAATGCCACCCACTGTTGCTTGATTTCTGTTCAATCCGTGGGGTCCCATTTATTCAATATTCCTAACTTTGGCGACAATTGGATCTGTTTGCCCAGGGTATCCTTCATTTTCCGGGTCGTATTATCCCATATAGGGCGAACCTCAGGACAGTTCCACAGTATGTGATAAAAGGTGCCATCTTGCCCACACCGCCCAAGACGCAGCGGATCTACCCGATTACCTATCTTAGCCAGAAGCACCCCCGAAAGATAGGCCCCGTGTAGGATTTTTAAATGGATAAGGCGAAAGCGATGGTTACTGGTGCTTCCCTGGGGGACATTAATGCAGTTTGCCAGTCGTCTTGGTGCAGCGGCCCCACATCTCCTTGCCACTGTTCCCAGAGAGTCCGGAAGGAATCGTGCATGTTATTGCATAGCTTGCGGTACGTATAGGAGACTGCCTTAGTCGGGAGTGGTTCAACAAGTAATCGGTCTTCTAGAGGGGAGGAGTCTGGCAATTAGGACATATCTGGAATATTGGCGAGGAGGGCATGTCTGACTTGTAAATATCTAAAAATTTCACTCGGTGCAAGTGCGTGTTTGGTTTGAAGTTCTTTGAAAGTGAGAAGTTAGCCCTTGTGTAATAAGTCTCCTATATTAACAGTAGTGTCCCATTTGTCAAACCTATTGTGGTGGCAAAGCAGACCCAGTCGTTGAGAGGAACAAAGCGGTGTGGCCTTAGTAAGTTTGTTTGCCCACCCCATGCGTCTGGTGGCCTGATGCCAAATAGTTACTGTTTGCGACATAGGTACCAAGTAACGGCCTTTTCGGGTCTTACTGTAGAGAGCGCCTAGGTAGCCCTCTCGTCCAGTTTGATAGCGTTCTAGGTGGAATGCCGGGTTAGAGGGGGATCCATGAATCCAGTGGTTTGTGGCCACCAGCTGCGCAGCCCAATAATAAAGGCGCAAATCCGGGAGGGCTATTCCTCCATCATACCATCCTTTGGTCAGTTTCCGTAGGGCAATACAAGGTGCTCCCCCATCCCACAGCAAAGCACGGACCTCACCCTCAAATGCAGTAAAGTAGGTATTGGCAATTGGTAATGGACAGTTCTGAAGCATGTATAAAAATCGAGGAAGTGCAAGCATTTTAAAAAGAGCAGTCCGTCCCAAGAGTGACAGGGGCAGTGCCCTCCAATGTTTAACCCCTTCGACGCTCATGAGCAACGGTTGCGCTGTGCGCATGACGGAACCGCTCCGTCATGGCCCCGCCTGCTTAATAGAACCCTTGGCACAGCGTGAAAATCCGCACCGTGCTGAAGGGGTTAACATCATTTTGTAACCGTTGGAGGGGGCCCAGGAGGTTCTTATCGTAAAATACCTTTGGGTCGGTTGTAATATATATCCCCAAGTATTTGAAACCCCTGGTGGCAACTGCAATTGTGTATCCCCAGGGTAGGGCAGGTGGTTGGCCGTGCAAGACGTAAAGTATCGACTTGGACCAGTTGATGGTATACCCCGAATATTTACCGAAATTTGTGATGACGTGAAGCAGACTGTTAAGTGATGTCCGTGGGGATGCCAAATAGATCAAAATATCATCGGCATACAGCGAGATTTTATCTTCTATATCCTCGCCCCATCGCATGCCCCGTATCGAGGCATCTCGTCTTACCCAGTGTGCTAGAGGTACGAGCGTTAGTGCGAATAACAGGGGAGATAAGGGACATCCCTGTCTGGTCCCCCTCCGCGAGGCGAATGTTCGTGAGGTACGATTGTTTACCCTAACCTGCCCCGACAATGCAGTGTACAGCAGTGTTACCCACTTTTGAAATCAAGGTCCGAAACCGAACCTTGCCAACACTTCAAACAGGTAGGGCCATTCGATCGAATCAAACGCCATGGCGGCATCCAGTGACAATATAACCGCGTCTTCTAGTAAGAATGGTTGCCTCCCGAGGACGTTGTGGACTCGGCGGATATTTAGAGCGGTGTTGCAGCCTGGTATAAACCCAGACTGGTCATCATGAACTAGCGTGGGGAGAACCGCGATTAGGCGGGACGCGATGAGTTTGGCCAACACCTTGGCTTCCGAGCTAATCAATGATATGGGCCGATAGGAGCTACAGTTGGTCGCCAGTTTGTCGGGTTTACGTATGATAACGACGGTGGCGAGTCTCTGATCCAAGGAAAGAGCACCCCGTTCTAGACTTTCCTCGTACATATTTTTAAGGTGTGGGGCCACTTTGAGGGCCATCCCTTTGAGAAATTCGATTGGGACCCCGTTTGGTCCCATTGCTTTCCCTGAATTTATAGCAAATATGGATTTACATATTTCCTCAGCGGTTATGTCGGCATCTAGGGCCTCCCTGTCACTGTCTGATAGCGTGGGCAGATTCATTTCACCTAGGAGTTGACGTGAGTTATCAGGGGAGGTTACAGACCTGGACGTATATACCGCCTCCAGGTGATCAGCGAACGTGTCAGCTATCTCCTGAGGGTCCATTATCCGTCTACCATCATCCAGGAGGAGTTCAGGGACCCATCTAGCCGCCTGGTCTCGACGTTCAAGCCAAGTCAGCATTTTCCCAGCTCTCTCACCAAGTTCATACACTCTATGGTGGGTGTGGAGGAGGCGTGCCAGAGTTTTTTCATGCACTAGGGCGTAGTATTCTAGTTGTTTGTTTCGGAGGGAGCGGGCCGTAATGTCTGAGGGAGATGTATTATGTTCCGTTTCACCACCGACAACCTAGTGCTTCTCATATCTGTCATGGTAGGTAGTAGTGTAGATCAAAGGGGAAATGTACCGCGGGGGTGACTAGAACGCCTATCTCCAATGATGTGGAAGACCAATATAATTGGATCGTGTTGGGTGAACTTTCCCCATCCCCCTCCCCAAGTGTACGGACCATGTTTGCCGTTCAGTGCTGGAAATTAGTAGAATTGAGTACATGCAGATGCGTTATGCTTTCCCCAAGGGAGTCGGTCTGGACAGGTCGCCTATGCAGTTCTGGCCTGGTGGTGTTCCTGTAAGAGACAAGTCAAGTCCAACTGTGTGTTCAGCGCGTACCATCTGAGTTTTCTTCTGAGCGGCATTCCTGTGACCCTGAAGGATTGCGCTGGCTGGCGCCAGGTCCTTTATTGTGAGTGTCTGGCTGTTTTCCCACTCGACGCCATCCTTCCAGCCACTCCCACGTTTCCTCTGAGGATTGAAAGAACCATATTTTCCCCTCTGATTCTACGCTAAGTTTAGCAGAGAACATCATGGAGTATTTGATTTCCTTGTCGCAGCCATAGGGCTTTCTTGACCGCTGTAAAGCTTCGCCTCTGCGCCTGTACCTTAACAGTAAAGTCAGGGAAGAAGGTGATATTTGCGTTGTCCAGGTGCACCGGTGGTCCCGCCCTCGCCGTCTGTAGGATAACATCCCCGTCTGGAAAGTTAAAAACTCTAGCTATTATAGGTCTCGGGGGGGGGCCCAGGCCTCGGGCGCCCCCCAGGGACTCTGTGGGCCCTCTCAATAGAAAAGTAGCTGAAGAGGCGCTTAGGTTGGAGTTTATGGAGTACTAGGTCTTCCACGAAGAGGTCCACAGCCTGTCCCTCTGATCGTTCAGGAACTCCCAGGATTCGGATGTTGTTCCGCCTCGCCCTACCTTCGTAATCGTCCAGGAGCTCCTCCATTCTTTTCTGGTTATCTTGCAACTGGGTCACTTGTTGCTGTAAAGTAGAGGTGTCGGATACAAGGGCTTTAGTGGTGATTAATACGTCTTTGATCTTCGAATCCATTTTTTCAGATCTGCCCTTAGGAGAGCACCTCTATATTCACTGAGTCTAATCGAGTCTCCAGGGAGGTCCGGACGCCCGCTATAACTTCCATGACGTCTTCGAGGGTAAGAGTCTTGGCCGAAGGGCGAGGTTGTGATGACTTATCCTCCACTAGCGTTGCATCTGGGTCCTCTCCCTGCTTGGACCAGGCGAACTTCACCAACTGTTTCTGCATTCGGGACTTGAGACCTTTAGTGGTGGCCATCTTGAACACGTAGGAGGTTGGGGGGGACGAAGATATGAGGGGGCTCCCCTGTAGTGTCCGCCTCCTGCGCGGAGGAGGAGAATCGTCCTCTGCCGGCCTGTTGGTGTTCCAGGTGAGCCTGCTGAGGTTGAAATTGTTCACATAAACCTCGGTAGCAGGATGTTGTGGTCCCTCACCCTGGGCACTAGGACGGTGGCCTGCGATTAAGTGGCAGTTTGTGCCGCAAGCCGGGAGCAGGGCAATTTGCCGTTCAATTTTGCGGAAGAGGGCCTCTGTAAGTCTTCGGCTGAGATGTGGCAAGGTTCATCGAATAGCGACGTAGGTATTCTCTCTGCGAAGGCCCCTAAGGTTTCCTATGAGGGCCAGAGATTCTCCCTTGGTGTGGTCGGTTATCGCAGCTGGACTCACAGATCAGTGAAGGGGAACAAAAGGTGGCCGACCGCTGCGGAGTGCGTCCCCTCTATTGATGTAGGCCTGGGGAGGATCCGGCACGCCTGTCCATAGGCCGCGAGGCCAGGGTCTCAATTTCCGGGGGATCGTTAGCAGGCTGCGCGCTCCCTTCGCAGGTACCTCTATGCAGATTTCACCAGGCAGGGCGGATGGCCTGATGTAGCAGCACTTGGTGTGACGACCCCCATTGGGCTTCAGCCGCTCTTCCAGTCCACACTACAGAGGGTGGTGAGGGGGGGAAGACGACCAGCTCACCGCCCACCTCTCGAGCAAGTCCCAAAGCCGGGGCCTCGATTTCCGCCCGTACATGGATGTCTCCCCAGAGCGCCGCAGGCTATTGATGTGGCCACCAGGCCTGTCTATCCTACTCAGTTGCAACAGCTGACCTCCTCACCTGTGGTAATATCTGGCACACGCTCCAGGGAGGATTCAGTGGCGACGCGGGAAGGCCGCAGGGACAGGGGCCTCACCCCGCGCCCCAGCCGATACTGTACCCGCGAAGCGGAGGTCACCAACGCTCCACCGCCCACCAGGCCTCCGCCTCCTCCGATTGCATCCAGAGGTCTCTCGCTGGTGCCACAGTTCTTTGTGGCAGCTGCTGCTATTTTCAGGACCTCTCGTCTGGGAGTACTGCCGCCGTTTGTACCAGTGCCTCATTAATCCACCATCTTGTGGATCGCCAGCGGCCCGATTCTGCTCCGCATTGTAGCCTCCATGAAGGCGCTGGCCCGGGAATTGAGCCGCGCACTTGTGCAGGAACGGGTTAGAAGGAGATTCCCGACCTCGGAGAGGAATCACCGTCGTAACGTACCAGGATAGTTACTGATTTTCTGGGCGAGGGTTACGGAGCTGCCTCAGTGATCAACCATTCCCGGCGGTCGCTAGCCACGCCTCAGGTAAACCTTTCCTAACCCAGTGCTACAAATGCCATGTACTCACTGCAGCAGGACTAGGCACTCAAGGGGAAGTGATTTAAATGCATGGCTCTTATGTACCCTTAGCTAAGCCACGTAATATAGGCTGTAGATCAGGAAGATTCCCTTCGATCAGAAGTATCTCTCACCATTGAAAAAGACCCCTGGTCGAACACAAACACACATACGGTTGGGCGCTTTCAGGACATGTTGTAAACTATTAATTCATGTGTATGCAGGATTAGATTGTGTTTGCAAGTTTAGCCTTGTTTCACTATTTTCAACACAGAGCATACAACATAGATGGCTCATGTGAGAAGGTGGCCTGATATATGCTGTCCACTAGTTCTAGTGGGCACCCTGTATCAGTCCAAACAACCCCTTATGGTGAATTGGTTAAAGAAAACCTTTATTGAAAGCTATCCTAGTGGTAGCTATGGACAGCAGCCTTCAGGCTAAGTCTTGAAGGAATGTAAAGCAGGTTGTTTTACCAGTCTATAATCTCTAGAATGATCAATTGAAACGACAACCACAACAGGTATATATTTAAAATATATGTATTTAGGATAAAACACACCCCTCTAGTCTACAAGTTAGTAATCAACAGTAATAGCACAAATACACGTTTTGGCCCTAGGGGCGTATCAAACCATATACCAATAAAGTGGTACAAGAACCACGACTGAACTAGACACAAGGCCTAGAGCCTGTAGAATTGCTGGGACCCCAAGGAACCACCCAAGGTAGGGACGCAGGAAACCCACGGGGGCCGTGTGCAGTGAGTAAACACAACCACGGGTTCCCGTTAGCTTCTATGGGCAATGTAGCGGTTGGAAATGTAAAAATCAGGGACACTTAGAATCGAGTCAGGACCAAACCCTTTTGGACTTAAGAAGTTCTAGGGCTAGCACCCACGGGAGCACCGGAGTACTCGAGTTACCTCACCCAGGGAAGCCGGGTGCATAGGTGTCTTTTGGTGTCGGGTCGCGTTGTCGATTGCAATGGAAGCTTGCAAAGAACTCCTGCTGCCATGAAGAGAAGTGTCTGAAGAGATCCAAGCCTGGATCTAGGATGGAAGGAACCTGAAAGCAGAGAGGACAGAGTCTGGGTCACTAGCCAGTGACCGAGGGTAGGATGGAACAATGCCCACAGATGTCGGGTGCTTCAGGTGAGTTGAAGGGTGTCTTGACTCTCCAGCCACGAGGTCCAGGAGGCGTCAACGAAGTCCATGAGCCGGATTCGAGCTGTCCCACGAAGTCTGTCGAGTGCTGCGGTGTCGGCGACCAGATTTTACCCAACAAGCCTTGGCAACGGCAAGTCACTGGAAATCAGAGAAAGGACTGCGGTGCAGATCAGCAAGGTCTGAGGGACTCACCCAGCGAGTGTAAGTCATGACACGTCTGGAGCAACCAGGAAAGCCCAAGTAGAAGAGGAGATGCCTTCGTGGGGACCTACTAGCCAACGGGCTAACGATCGCGAAGGAGTCTCGAGCGGTCGCACTTGAAACTGGCCCACGGGTCACTCGTGGAGTGGAGGCCAGCAATCTTTGGTTCAGGAGGTGCTCAAGGCTGGGGCTACTCGGAGCCCAAAGCACAACTTCGAGGAAGACCAGAAAGATAGTGTTGCTGCAAAAGGTCACGGTGTCCAGGGGTCACGGTTCCACGTCACCCACGATAGCCACGGGCCTCAGCTATGCTGTGGACTCAGGGTAGCTTCGGGGAAGTCTGGATTCCACCTCTGGTGATGCAAAGACTTTGGCGTCTGGCGGGAGCTTCAGCGATGCAGACCGGTCTGTTGCTTCTTTGGTGCCTGCCAAGCAGGGGAGTCACTCCTTTACCCCAAGGGAGATTTCTTCAGTCTTCTAGTCAGGATAGAATGTCGAAGGTCCAGGATATATATTGCAGAGTTTTGTCCAGGGTAATCTTAAGTCGCAAGACTGGGTTCCCATACTTATACTAAGTTTGGGGTTTGGACATACTCTAGGGACCCACCTATGGGAGGGTTTGGAAAGAGGGGTGGTTACATCCATTTCCTTTGTCCAGTTTCTCGCCAGAGCAGGGGCAGGTTGCCCCTGCAACCGGTTTGAACTGGACTATGCACAGGGACACCAAGTGTGCCCGCAGTGCAGGACTTCAAAGCACCAGAGAGTGCTCCCGCCCAGCCCCAAAACACATCTGCCTGTCTGGGGACGTGGTTACACCTCCCTTGGACAGGAAACCTATTGTCCAGGCCTTCCCTGCTGGAGTTTCGGTCAACAGCTGGAGGCCAGACCCATGTCTGTGGCAGAGGCATCCATTTTGTGATGCCAGGGCTCAAGAAAGTCCTACCGGGTTAGACCAGTGTGAACATGTCTCTCCTTCTAGAAGGGTGGAATGCTACCCCCGCTGGCAGAACTGGCAGGGCGGGTAGTATTCCAAAGCATTTGACATCAAACACAACATGTTTCGGTGCAGCCATCCCAAGGTTAGCATTTACCGCGAGGTTATAATGCACTTGAGTATATGGTCAGGCTGCACCACAAACAGCATCAGAGGAGATACTCCGAACGCTGCAGAGGGGCTCTGCTCATGCAGGGTCACCCTCTCACATAAAAACCAAGCACTCTGCCTTCAGGATTGTTAAGGCCTGCCATAGGAGTGACTTATAGGTTTTATATGTGTGTGCAATTATAGTGATATAGGGAGCCTATACCACAGTAAGGGGTGCATGGCCCACCCTACCCAGGCCGCAGTAGCAGACCTGTGGTGTCTTTTTGGAGTGCTTCCCAGGGGTGGCATACTACATGCTTCAGCGCCTGGTAGGACTCTGAGGTACCTATGCCCTAGGTACATAGTATACCATATACTAGGGGCTTATAAGGCACTCCAGAATCCAATTAGATATGTACCTAATGTACATGCAAACCATTTTAGAGAGGAAGCAGCTAGGCTGTGGTCCTGATTAGCAGGGCCACAACCAGACTAAGGTCGAAAAACAGTGAAACACCAGCAAAAAGTGGGGGTACCCATGTGAAGCAGATCCTACTCTCCTACAGCTCACATGCGCCTCTTGATGAAGGGAGAACCCCTAAAATGCACTGGGACAGACTGAATTCACTTGTGCAACAGTGGGTTTCGAAAGTGATTATGTGAAAATAAATAAGCTTGATGGAATACTGAGTGAGAAGTGGATTTGTTTCCAAGTACAGGAGAAATTGATGCAATTTAGTCTTGTGCTATATAACACTCGCCACACCTCTACCTGATGGCACGTGATGAGAGGATTATGTATTTAATACAATATGGAATGAGAAATAGATGTGATGCATAAGCAAGGTTTGCTATGTTATCTCCTGACTCCTGTAAACCATCTTTCCACTTCAAGGAAACAGGGTTATTTCATGCTTAGGGGGTCAGTCTTACTGCATGGGTATGGAGGGGGGTTTAACAGCAAGGAATGGTGGTAAGGAGGGGAAATGTTGCAGAAGACGTCAGGACACATGAACTCCCCGCCAAGTACCACATTGAATAAAGATGAGGCCTATCCTTTACTCAGTAGGCCAGGGCCTAGCAAAGCCTGGAACCATGATACCATATATCCTAGATCAAGGGTTAGAAGAGTGTATACCAGGCCATAACTGGGTTTCTGCCAATGGTTCCCCCAAGATACTGTCACTAGGCCGCATTCCCTCCCTCCTCATGGCCTGCCGGTAGGGCTCCTGGCAGCCTGACCTCCTGGTTGAAGGCGTTCACCCCGTGCATGGCTGTACGCTGGTGGATGTAGTGCATCTTAACAAGTCTGTGGACTAAGAAAGTGGCACAGGTGAATCAACACAGCCCCCTGCAGCATGCCCAGCTGCTACTATTAAGGAGCTGAGTTTGAGTGGAGTTTTACGCTTTCACGTGAAAAACTATTCAGATTGATCACATATTGATAGTGCTGTGCGTATTATTAGCTGACCCTGCTGCCGCTTGCAACATTTACAACGTCTAAATACAGTTTCAGAGTGCTAGGGTTAACAGCGACAGACCCGCTTCCTGCGGTGATATTTCAAAATTAACATGCATACCTGCAGTTTCCATTGTCCTGTCCCGGCAGGTGGTGCGCACGGCACTTAACAGGGCGGCGGGAGCAGCTCGGGAGTTTGAAAGCGGCAGCAGGGGCTCCCTGTAAACAGCATCTGACATTTGACCTTGGTCTTTAAATGCAAAGCAAATGTAACGCAATAAGAATATGATTTACATCCCTGTTTACAGATACGGAGCCCGGAGCGGCTGAAAACATCAAGCGCTCGTAAGAGTGTTACTAGACAAAGGAAAAAGCAGTCCCTATTGCAGTTGCCAAAATGGGAAAAGTGGAAGCCTACAAGTAATGGGGATGTGCTCTGTGGGAGGGACCAACCCACGAAAAGGAGGGACAAATAGGACAGATCAACCACTTGAAAGCAAGGATTTTTAGAGAACACTGAAAGAAACAAATGTAAAGCAATGGGCCGGCTCTAAGCCCACAAAGTATACACAGCATGTCTCGAAAACACAGCACAAGCGCTGCCTAGCCTCGACCTTTAAATAGAGTGGAGCTGATAATGAAAGTGTCCGTGCGGAACTGGTAAGGATGTTACAGACCATCTTAACTGAGTAAAAGAGAGGATTAAAATATGTGACCTATCATATGGGATGGACCAATCAAAAAGAGATTTAGATCTGCAGTTGACATTTTCAGTAAACAGAAGCAGTAGGGCTGATAACCTGCACATGCCAGCGTGAAAATAGAAACATTTGTAGGTTCCTGCACTTGCAGCAAATTAATATAGCCCACCCCAGACTTCTATAATATTCTATATTTGTTCTATTGACCTCCCTACAAATCAAACAAACAAATCTTGCTACCAACATAAATGCACTAAACACACACTTTCCAGCTGCTGCCAAAGCCAAGTACACATACTTTCAAAATATCATCTGATCACTGCGATCTCATCCACATCCTTCATCCAACATAATCTCCCCACTAAACCCACTCATCGTTCACTCCACGCTCTGCCACAGATGTTCTGTCATACTTTCTTCTAAGATCCTAACTACTGGGAACACCCTGCTTCACTTACTGCCCCTCTTCTCCTTTTCACCTCTTTGCTGCTCTCTCTCAATTCACAGATTTTTCACCTAGCGAACTCATCGCAATTCTCAAATCAGCCAATCCATCAAGCACACCATCTGACCTCTTCATGGTCATGAATATTAACATCTATCAATCAAAGGGGGGGAGGGGGGGGGTAGTGAATGGCTCAATTTACCGACATTAGTTCCTCTAGTTCCACACCAGCTCTACCACCGCCAATGATGCCTCCACTATACACCAGAAACCTCTACAATCCTAGCTGCGATAACTCATTGGTGACACATGCTAGATGCCAAAATCGGCACGGTAGGAGCGTATATTATGTTGCTGCGTCAGGATTTATGCAACACTGTGGAATGAGTAACACAGGCAGAAACTAGAATCTCAGGAGCGGAAGATGCCATCACAGTACTGCAAGGGAAAGTTGCTACCCTCGAAACACTCACACGGGGACTTGCCACATGCGTGGAGGATGCAGTAGGGAGGGCCCGCCGTAATAATTTGCACTTTGTGGGATTTCCAGAGGGATGTGAGGGCTCCGACATGTGCGCGTTCATGGATCAGTGGCTCAAATCCTGGATCCCGGATGGACATTTGTCTCCCTGCTTTATTCTGGAGCAAGCACACCGAGCCCTCACCGCCAAGCCCCCTCCAGGCACTCGTCCTTGACCAGTAATCGCACGGATCCTAAATTACCATGACAGAGACATCATCCTGAGACAAGCCCGGGTGCAAAAGTCCCTCACCTTTGAATCCCAACCAATAATGATCTTCCCCTATTACACCAAATTGGTACAACAGCAGAGATAATCCTTCACAGCCGCGAAATCACGTCTGCGGGTCATGCAAATTGCACACATGCAGTTTTTTCCAGCCCGCGTCTGAGTCAGCTACAAGAATAGCACCATGTTCTTTGATACCCCTGAGGAGGTCCTTCAATGGGCGGATGAACGTCGTCCGGTCAAGCCTCATACACCGCCACTTTGTGACTCAGATTCTTCCTCTGGCGACCGACGCCTCCATCAGAAAAATAATTAAAAAAATAAACAAAGGCACCAATCAAGATCATCCTGGCATTCCTGCTCCAGAGGGGACAAACAAGCTGCGATACTAGACAACCGACTCATGAACCTCAACATTTCGGCACCACAGATCACATGGTCATCTCTAGTGAGAAATCTCAATCAATATATCCTCTCACCGGCACCAGTATGGGCTACGCCACCTAAACTGGTCATCTCAGATCCCAGAGACATTTGCTAGGGATGGGATCTTCAGGGAACCATTGGACTGTTTCAGCTTTTACCCCCCGTTGGGGGTGGGAACTGTTTACACTCAGCGACAGATACTTCATTGTTCTTTGAGGTATTGGGGTGGGATGAGGTGGGAGAGGGTGGGAGTTACGGTTATTAATGTTGTTGGACTTAAAGATTTGAAAGTGCCCGCAATGTATTATCTTCTCTTGGTGTACGTGTCACACACCTCGTAATCTTACTTGCTGTACACCATAACAATACATCTACACAATTGAAATTCAATGGGGGAAATTAGGGTGGTCACCTGGAATGTTACAGGCCTTCTTGACAAGATCAATGGCGGGGCTGTCCCAAGGCATGCGCAAAGCTTAGGGGTGGACATCTTGCTATTACAGGAAACACACTTGATGAGGACCAAGGCCCCATGCCTGGCCCGCTTTGGCTCCATACACGTCTTTCACTCTAGCTTCATGAGGGGCTCCAGAGGAGTGACTATCTTGATCCACCGCAGACCTTTACACATACGCCTATATGGGCTGATAAGCTGGGCAGATATCTATTCATTCAAGGCATGATCTGTGGACAGTCTATAGTACTGGGTAGGGTGTATGCTCCTCCCTCTCAGTCACACATTTATTGAACACATTATTGATACCTGGGGATCATTACCCAACGTCCGTGCATTGATAGGAAGGAACTGGAATGATGTAATTCACCCTGATCAGGATCGATGCTGTCCCACAGCTACACAACATACACAAAGAGAGTCTCGTTAGGGGCCAGTGGTGGAGGCTCTGGGATGGTTTGACACATGGAGGACTCTTCATCCAGCAGCTATGGGTTATACTTATTTCTCAACTGTCCATGGGTCGTTTTCTAGACTGGATCACATTTTTATCGCTAGGGAACACACAACATTGGATGGACATGTCGGATATCCCACCCAGAGGCCTATCAGATCATTCCCCCGTTCAGCTGAAGTTAGGGATAGGTCCCAGACAGGCACCGTTTCATAGGCAATTGTCGCCCTGGCACCTACACAACCAAGCTATAAAACGAACCTACTTAAAGCCCTGCTAGAATACTTCTCATTAAATGAGGAGACTGCAGGTTCCGCCACTACTTTGTGGAAAGCCATGAAATCTACCATCCGGGGATTTGGCATTAGTCACTGCACTGCGGCCAAACACCAGAAAACGCAGACCTTAATACAACTCGAAGCCCAGATCATTAAAACTGAGATGTTAGCACAAGAGCAAAATGGTAACAGTGCCCACCGACAATTAGCAACACTACAGAGAAGATCTTAAAGCGTCCAGTTAGATGAGGCCAAACATACAAGGCAAGCTACACAAAGCAGGTTTTAACAATGGGGTATAAATAAGGGATACTTTTACAAAGACTATGCCAATACTCTTTAAACCGGTTCAAGTACCTATTATTAAATTACTCACGGGTGAGATGATCACCAATCCCACACTTGTTGCTAGATCCTTTGCTGAATTCTATCAATCACTCTACACTAAACACAAATTCCTACCTGAATCTCAGATAGAGGACTTATTTGGAGATATACCACCCAGGGCACTAATCGCTGTTGTGCGAGACTCCCTAGAACCTCCTATATCACAAGAGGAATTAACCTCAGCCGCCTCAGAAAAAGCATCGGGTAAATCACCAGGACCCAATGCCCTCTCGGCCCCAGCCCATCGCTGCTGACCTTTGCTCAGCAACTAACCATGCCACGTCGCCTGCCTTATCACAATGGGATTACCTCATAGGCGCATACACACCCACATTCAATGGGAGCGCTCCAACGATTTTCAACCCTGTCACATTAATTGCTAGCAATAATCCATCTGATACATGGGCTCCTAACCCACTACAAGATGGCGCCCACGATCCCCAGACCATCACTGCCTATCTTTGATCAGCAATTAACCACTTCATATGGACCACCTGTCACCAATTAGGGCCGGATGGAGGGTTTATAAACCGAACAACCACCTCCAAGTCCTCACTCTCGAGCCACATGAGAAGGGGTAGGTCATTGGTGAAGTTCTCCAATAGATGATGTGAGTACCGGGTCTTTGGCTTTCCACCATGTGAACGGAGGGTATTATTCCTCCCCCTGGGCTCTCAAAATTTAAATTTAAATTTGACTTCCTAACAGCACGCTAAAAATGTTAGCGTTGATCTCAGCATTTCTCTTGAGGAGGTGATGACATCACCCTCATCAGGCGAGTGTTTTCCCTCTTTTGACCACACTGTATGAAACCACCACCTATATGTTTTTATGTATGTGTCACGTGTTTGTCCAACTTGGTTCCTATCACTAGTTGTTACAAATCACGAATTCATGTATACTAGTATTGCATGCCTCCACATGTACTATACAAGACTGCTCTTTATGGCGCTTTTTATGATTTCTTTTCATATCTTCCTCCCCCAGGTCAGTGATTTTACATTCTGCAAGTACACTTATAGGGTACTTAGTGTTTGGACTATATATGTTGCATCATTGGTTGGTCTCACTGTGTAGATTAGTTATAAATGTAATGGTCCAGAAGAATTGTCCTAGATCACATCTTGACTAATTGAAGGCATGAAACATGTTGACCTTATAAGTCACCAGGGATCCTCGACCCCACTGGTGACATCACGTAGGTCACGCATACTCGTGGATTAAAATTTGATGTGAGACTTGCCTAGCCTTTCTTAAGTCACTAATCACTACATCAACACCTATGTTTCCTCAATCTATATAAAGGGGCCTTACCTTGTACTTCACATCACAGCTTTGGAAAAAGATCTCCAAAAAAGAGCCCCCTTGAGGGTGTCCGTCAGGCATAGCAGTGCCAGCCCGACAAGGATCAAGCCCAATGATGAAGCATGACATCCGCAAGAGTGTGTGAGGGCCCCATTTCCAAAAAGAAACAACTCCCCTTATAGTGGCTCCTTTTCTCTGACCTACTCCCCTTTGTCCTTTGTTCCCTTTAGGAACAGCGTATTTTTTTCTTTGAAGCTACATGATGCACAGACTCCAAGAATTTTTTTCTTGGTATAATAAAATCTTTAATCAAGATTTTTTCATTTAAAACACATATTTTATTTTTCAATATTGCTGTAGCCTGCTGTTGCCAACGCGTTTCGTCCAAAAGGACTTCTTCAGGGCTACAAAACACATAATACATACAGATTAAAAAAATTATACATAGAAAAAGAAGGAAAATTAAAAAAACATTACAAAAATGTTCATAGCACAACATACAAATAAACAAATGAGAATGACTGATTTTATCACTGTCTCATCAAGAATAGATGCAATTATTAGACCATGCAGTGAAAATAAACAGTATAAAATAAATAAGTGCATGTTTTCTTATATAATAGTTATGTCTATATTCCTCCAGAGCATCACAGCTGCAAAGGTTGCTTTAATATGTCATACAGTTTGTCCAAGTGAGGCCAAGGACCATAAGCACCCAACGTAAATAGTTTTTTTGCAAATTACCCATCACATTTGTATGAGCGATCGAACACTATTGCCTTGGAAAATGATTTAATAAAGAATTGGAGAGGATGAGTATGGCTCCTGCTAAGTAAGTCATCCACACTACATAATAAATTCAAAACGAGATAAGTGAAAGAGAGTCTGAAAATGGTCAAGTATATCACCCACATCACACAAAGTGTTGCACCTTTTCATGTGTTTTTTTGTGAAAATCTGATGTCTGAAGGTAGTGCACTAAATGTCCTCCATTATCAAGTAGCAAAGTGTATAGCTTTGATCGATTAGCTCAGAGGTTTAGTGTGCTCAAAGTGCAGTGCTGGTGGGACTCGGGCTGGGATGATAAGAAAGAAAAATATGACGACCTAAAATAATGGTTCATATAAAATTTCAATGGTCGGGGTTCACAATTGTTTTATATGTACACTTTTTCCTCCTTGCGCATTACTCAAAGAGGTGCTTTAGGTGCAGTTGTTTTGTTTTGTTTTATCATTCAAACATTGCCGCCTCTACTGCAGTGCGTGTGATTGATTCACATGTTGGACCTAGCCTCTTCAGCCAAACTTCTTTTTAAGATGGCTGCTACACCCATAGTTTGGTATCACTAATTTTCGTTTTTGAATGTGCCGTGACCCTAGTGTCTCTTTGCAATGTTTTAATGCCTGAGGAAATAGTTAGAAATAATGAATTTGGCGGTCTTATTGCAGTTGTATCTTTGCATCACTTAAACATGGCCATCTCTACGGTCTTGGGAAGGTCTTGACATGTTGGATCTAGTCGTTTCAGTTTTATATCATTTTAAGATGGCTGCCATACCCACGTTCGAGTATCTCTATTTTGCATTTAGGAATTTATCGTGTCCACGTTGTCTTCTGGCACGGTTCTCATGCACGAGGAAATAGTGTAGTGCTTTGCATGGAATCTAGTATAAATATATGAGTTACACCTGTCGATTGAAATGAGTTAGATTCATGCTTTTGATCCATTATGGAGGTTTTTATTCTCGCATTACTATGCATAGAAAGCTACTTTGTTTTTATCAATTTCTCCGCCTTTCCAAACTTACCACAGGTGAATCTAATCCTTGGGCGTTATTTGAGCTACGTGCAAGGGATAGCGGATTTTTTTTACAGAATTGCTAACGTGTGGTGAGACGTGCGAGTCACTATTTATTTGTTTATAAAGTTTTATACAGTGTGAACAAGATCCCGAAGGATATCAGAGCGCTTTACAAAGGAAGGAAGGACATGAATCCAATATCAACAACAGGAAAAGATTACACAACAGGAATACTCGCATAAATCCCAGACAAATAATCGCAAAAATTCCCAGACAAATGAATCGAGGAGAGTAATACAATAAATGGGTATGTAGCAGACTACGAAGAGGGTACACAATGCGGAAAAGAGGAGCATAGATCCAATATCGACATCAAGTAGGAATACACAACAGGAATACTCGCTTGTTTCCCAAACAAGAGAATCAAGGAGAGAAATACAATAAACATGAATATAACGGGCTACGAAGGGAGACACAAAATGTGGTAAAGAAGAGCAGCATAACATGAGTGTACAATGGTTGTAAAAACAATGATTTCGAGCAAGTGATCCTAGCCCAAGTTAAGGTAAAAATGTGCTCATTAGGCATCTTTTGGTTTCCAGTTTGAAAGCAGTCGTTGAGGAGATTCTGCGTACTTCCGCTGGAAGAGAGTTCCAAATCCTTGGGGCAACGCCTGAGAAGGCTTGGAGACCGCTTCTCTTTTTGCTAAGGATGGGTGGTTTCAGGAGGAGAGTGATAGTGCTTCTTGAGGCCCCCCCACCACAGGATAATTCAAGCTTTTGAGCTAGGTACCTGGGAGTTTTGAAATGCAGGGCTTTGTGCGCCAGAACGGCATTCTTTAACTGAATTTGAGCTTCATGTCGCAACCATTTAAGAGATTTTAGGATTGGGGATATGTGCTCACTTCGTTTGGTACCAGTGACCAGTCTGGCTGCAGCGTTCAGTGATGCCCTTAGGAGAGCCAGAGTGTATTTGGGAAGGCCACAGAGCGTAGCGTAGTCCAGCCTCGGGAGGACCAGTGCTTGTACCACCTGCTTGAAGTCCTTTTGTGGAAGGAATGGCTTGATGTTTCAGAGTGTCCTCATCAAGAGATTAGCTCCCTTACATACATTGCTAATATGATTTTTCATATTCAGGTGTTTGTCCAGGGTGATTCCACGAGATTTGGCTGAGTCTATGATGAGAGGGGTGCAATTGAAGGCAGTGAGGTGATTCAGCCGAAGGGTCTAGCTTGGGGATGTGGTTTGGGGGAGAGATGAAAAGAAATTCAGTTTTGGAGATGTTGAGCCGTAGATGGTTCTCCGTTAACCAATTTTTCGTAGTATTTAGGGTAGTGTTGAGTGAGATGATGTTGTCCGGGGAAGAAATTTTCAAATACATTTTCAAATAAAGTTGTGTGTCATCCGCGTACATATGGAAGAGAATGTTTGTGGAATTTAGATAGTTGGCAAGTGGTTCCAAGAAAAGGTTGAAGAGGATAGGAGATAGGGTGGACCCTTGAGGGACACCCATGAGTACTGGAGATGGCTGGGAGAGGGAGTGGTATGCCTTGATTCTTTGTGATCTGTGGTGAAGGAAGGACGAGAACCATTGTAACACCCGACCCGAGAAATCCATCCTGTTCTTCAGAAGGGATAGAAGGTTGTCATGATTAACCGTGTCGAAAGTGGAAGAAAGGTCAAGGAGTAATAGGAGGCAGGGATCATTTTGGTCAAGCATTTTTAAGATGTCATCCAAACGTGCGTGAGAGCCAATTCGGTACTATGCTCCTTCTAGAAGCCGGATTGATGTTGGTCTAGGAGTTGGAAATTCACTATGTGAGTACAGAGTTGGGATTGTACACATTTTTCAAGTAGTTTGGCTAATATGGGAATGTTGAAGATAGGGCGGAAATTATTGAAGTCAGTTTGCCTGCGTTAGTTTTTTTTTTTATTATAGGTGACACCTGCGCTGCTTTTAGGCAGTCTGGGATTGTGCCTTGTGATAGAGAAGCGTTTACAATCCTTGTCCGGGTGGGGATGAGTACATTCTTGATTTCTTTGAAGATGGCCGGTGGCAGCAGGTCACTGAAGTGGTTAGATGGATTGATGTTCTGAAGAATCTTGGTAATGTTTTTTATACTGAATGGGGTAGAGGTGCACCATGTCGCATTGTTCTAGGTGTTCAGGCTGATTGGTTTGCGCTTTTCAGAGAGGTCAGGGGTGGTGCGGACCCGGTGGATGGCAGTAGCACCTTCTTAGTAGCGAGTTCAATGGTGATGAGCCTTAATTTCTCGGTGAAGAAAGCAGCAAGATCATCGCAAGAAGGTGGGCTGCCTCTGGAGTCAGAGATGTTTGGGCCTACCACTGATTGCTGTTTGACCAACTTGAAAAGTTTCTTGGTGTCGGTTTGCAGCTTGAGCAAGTGGGTGTCTGAAGTAGTCTGCCTTAATGCTCTTGATTTGTTTGGTGTAAAAGCTAAGCTTCTAACATCTCTAAGGAGTTTTAGTTGTCCCAAGGAGGGATTGTATCTCCAGGAACGTTCAGCTGCCCTGAGTTTGCGGCGCTCCGTGTTTAAATTGTCCTTGTACCATGGCTTGGATATTTTTGTTGAGGTATTTTTTTGTTGGAGCAGTGCAAAGTCATCCATGATGTTGGAGATGGTCGAGTTGTAGGAGTCAGTGAGTAACTGGACATCCATCAAGTCTGCTTGGGAGGAGAGTGCAGATTTACAGTGGGCTGCTAGATCAACTGAGTTTATTGATCTAAGGTCCCTTTTCCAGAACTTTGATTTCGTTGGTTGAACCTTCCTCGATGATACCTCCCGGTTTATATAAAACAGGATGCAGTGGTGATCGAACCAATCGCAAGGGGTAATGGTATCCAATGTGATGGTCTGCCCTTTCGAGATAATGAGGTCTAGAGTTTCTCCCTTATTGTGAGTTGGTTGTTCACAGTGCTGAATCAGTTCTTGATCATTCAAAAATGCTTTACGGTAAGTTACCGCTTGGTCATTGGGGTTAGACCAGTGAAGGTTGAAATCACCAAGAAAGACCTGGGACACAGCTAAGTCGACACTGCCAGAGATGACTTCCATTAGTTGCTCAATGAAGGGGAGATTGTCTCCCGGGGGGTGATAAAAAGTGTGAAGTTTGCAAACCAACAGGTTATTACTTGAGATGCTGAGACAAAGGTATTCACAGGAGGAGGGCGAAAAGGACTCTATGTGAGAAATCGAGAGTGTGTTCCTATGAATACATGCTAAGCCACCCGCCCAGCTTCCGATCTCTGTTTAGCCTAATTATGTTGTGAGTAGGAGGTACTAGTAGTTCTAGGAAAGGGGTGGAAGCAGGATTTAGTCAAGTTTCAGTGAGGATGATAAAGTCTAAATCATTGTGTTGGATGAGGTCAAAGATGTCAGAGACGTGTTTATTGGCTGACCTACAATTGAGTAGTACACATTTAAGGATTAGTGTGTGAAGGAGACTGGGTGACGTTCACTCTACTGAGGTGGTCTTTATTGATGACTCTAGGATTGTGAGGAGGTTCTCTGTACGGGTTGGAATAGATGGTTTGTATTTTGCTTGGCGGGATCATGTTGGAATTGGACCTAGTAGAGTAAAAGTTGTGTAGCTCATTGTGATCATTGGGTGCCAGGTAAGTCTCACATCTTCTGGGGCGGGAGGGCGCGTTAGCTAAGGGAATGGTTTGCGAGACGGGGGGGCTAAAAACTGGCCCATGCATTCCCTCACACTAGGGGAGGCTCTGGACAGGTTCGCAGAGGTGAGGAAAGAGCTGATCGTGAGGAAAAGATCATTTGAGAGAGCTTTCAGGTCATGTAGTTCAGTAGTGAGGAGGTGCAGCGGGAGAAATATATCGCCCAGGCACGTAGGCAAGTCTGAAAGGGGTAAAGGGTGTGTTGGGAAAGTGAGCGGAGGAAGTGGGCCTCGGTGTAAGCCCTTCGGGTCCAAGGTGATGGAGTGTGGCTCCTGGGAGGGAGTTGATCAATTGGGACTAGTGGAGTTCCAAGACCTTTTGATATCAAGGTTGGAGCATTAGCGAGGGCGATATGACCATTGAGCTGAGGGTCAGATATAGTCAAGACAGGAAAGAGTGGGTTTGACAGATCCTGGTCATGGGGAGCAGTTGCCCACTCACCAACAAAGTAAGAGGTGTGGGGAGAGGGACGAGGGAAGAGGATCAGTCATTGAAGGTGATGATAGTAGGCCGCATGGGGAATTCTCCGAGCGCGGAACAGATATAATCGGATTGGCTGGCTGAGTGACGGGGGAACCCGGAATGTCTCTCATATTCAGAGTGGGAGTCTAGAGGGTTGGGACACGTCAACAGGGGACCACGCCGCTCTGTGATCATCTAAAGGCGAAGAGTAATTTAGAGCGAGTAAAGGCCTACCCCGAGTGGTGGGGGCGGACTAGTGGTGACCTCAGTGAAGGACGGGTAAGAGTGAGTGACATTGGGTTTCGCCAAAACCGCGTTTTTGAGTAAAGGGAAGATAATGGCTATCTTAATTAGATTGACATTGGAGGCTGGGATTAGAATGATCCCATTGTTATAGAGGGTGATGGTGGCATTGGCGTTGAGCATGGATGAGGGCGCTGTAGTAAGTTTGAGACTATGAGGTGTTTTTCTGGTACCTGACATTCGGAGCATCGAGTAGAGGACTTTTCGCCAGCATGCTCTTTTCCTGGTGTAGAAAATAAGGTTGTTAACTCTACTGCCTTTGTTTGTGCAAAAGGAGAAATCAGAGATTAAGGTTTCGGACCCAGACCTAAGTATGTGATGCTTGTGTTTTGGTGGTGTTTTTTGATAGAACATTCATGGGTAGGAATTCGGAGTTTGGAGAATGGTGACACTCTAGGATGCACCAGGTCTATTTATAATTCTAAGTGGCATTAGACCTTTTTTACTAAGATATTGACCATCATGGGTCCAGTGTTTCAGTCATGCATTCATTGAATTAACGGGGTTCGCTTATTTTTCATATTTATATGTTTAATGCTGGGGAGCAGGTTTCACCCTTGCTTTAGACTTCCCTCCGGTGCCACTTTAAGATGGCTCTCAGTCTCAAATATATTTGGAACGGCTAACAGGACGCGTTTGCCACTGTAGGAGTTATCTTTATTGCACAACCGCAAGATGAATGAATGAAATGATTTTGTAAAGCACGTGCATACCCTAAGGTGTCTTAGCACTGTAGCCAGAACATCAGAACCAGTCAAGTTCCGAAAAACGCCATTTGTAACTGCGAAAATGAATCAACGTATTCGGTAAATAGCCAGGTCTTCAGTTGCATCCTAAATTGCATTAGAGATGGTTGACAACACAACTTAAAAGGTAGTGAGTTCCAACATTTTCCTGCCCCTGAGGAAAAAGCACTACCTCCCCATCTTGCTTTATTTGATCAAGTAATGATGACACATCGTGAGGAGCTAGATCTAGGATTTCTACTTGCCCTGTACCAGGTGAAAATATCCTGAACGTATTTGGGGCAGTCTGGTGCAGGGCCTTGTAGACTACACACATACCCTTAAAAATAATTCTCTTTTTCACAGGTAGCCAATGTAGATCCCGCAGAGATTGTGCTACGGAGCTAAATTTAGGGATTCTGAGCAGCAATGCCTGTAATGTCTTTATCACACATTTTGAGCATCCAAATACAGAGCATTACAATAATCCAGTTTTGAAAACACAAGTGTTGTTATCACTGTTTTTTGCAGATAAGTGGGCATATACAGAAAGATTTTTTTCTAAACCTTCAGTACAAAGAAAACTGAGGTGGTGATTGAATTTTTTTGCTCCGAAAAGGTTCGTTTTGTGTCAAAAATAACTCCTAGGTTTCTTACTTTCTGGACTGGAACAGTTAATGTGCCGATGGCCACCATGAATCATTCCAGAAATTGGTCTCTTAACCGAAAAGCATCACCTCGGGTTTGTCTGAATTCAGTTTCAGACAATTATTTTGCATCCATAGTACAACCTGGGACATACAGTTACAGAAATGTCTTGCTTCTTTTTTTTACGTTGGATGAAATAGATACTGCTATCTGGGCATCTTCAGCATAGGAAAAGACAGCCAGACCAAAGCTACCAATCAGACTGACAAGAGCACTGTTAGAAATTGGATTTCTGGTTGGCTAGGGCTTGCGCCAAAGCCAGGCAGAAACCACCACTCTAGTCAGGGCTGGGGAGTTACACGCCAAAGATAACCCCGGCTCACCCCCTTGGTAGCTTGGCACGAGCAGTCAGGCTTATCCCGGAGGCAATGTGTAAAGCGTTTGCGCGCGCACCCAGCAACAACACCCAAGGCCCACCACAAAGGAAACTCCACACAAGGTATTATATAAAAATGGCCTTTGTATTATACCAAAACACATTAGATACTATTCACACAATTTACACTGTACCAACTGGCACTGGGCAGAATTTTACAAGGGATTATATGTACAGGGGAGAGGGCCACATGGACCACTGTCAGGAATTAGCACTTTTAGAACTTAGCACTTAGAACATAGGATATAAAATTATTGTAGCACAAAATAACACATGTAGCACACCACCAGTAACTACTGGTAACAGGTAAGTACCACCTACGCAACCCTAACCACCTTAGGAGAATGTCACGCAGGGAACCAGGACCTCACTAGCACCACCTGTACTTGGGAGAATAACCACCTAAGTATCACAATACCTGTAGGGGTAGAAACACATTACACATGATGCATCACAACACATTCAGAGGTGTAGGTTGGGAACAATAGCGCAAAACCCACATTAGCCACCACCTGTGGCAGTCCCTAGGCCAACTGGCTTCGTTGGAGCTAGGACGCCCTGTGTCCCAATGTCAGGGGCCTAAACGGAGCAGCTGCCCACGAAGTGCTGGTCAGCTGTAGAACAATGGGGGGCCAACGCTGGAGCCTTGCAGGCTCTGGCCAACTGACTGTCCCCTGAGCCCCTCTGGGCTCTAAACAAAGGACTGGCCCCTTGGAGCCTCGCTGGGCTCAAACAACAAGAAATGCCCCCTAGAGCCTCCGTGGCTCTGAACTAGAAATATGCCCTGGGGCAACGTTGGAGCCTCGTGGGCTCTAAACAAACAATGCGCCGTCGTTGGAGTCCCTCTGGACTCTGAGCAACAAATAATGCCCCGGGGGTTGGAGTCCCGCTCGGGGGCTCTGGTTAGCTACTTCTGGCCTCGGGTGGTGCGCACTAGCGCTCTAGGATACTAACGCCTCTCCGGGGGCGAAGGGGCGCTCTCTTCAGTGTTGCCCCCGCCGGAGCAGCCTGCAACTGCGGTGCCGCTGTGGGGGACAGGGGGCAGAGACTACTACCACGTGGAGTCCCGCTTACCTGGGACTCCCGCGTCGTTGTTACATTCTGTATTATGCAAGCTTGTATGTATCGCTATGTAATCTGGGCTCACTGGAATATGGAACACAGTGCCTGCGTGGTACAGTTTGTGTTCCATGTTCCAGGAGTCGACAGTTGCTGTATATTCCTGGTAGCTTGTAGTGCTGTGTCTCCATTACCTAACATAAAGCTACAATCTTTAAAACTACCTTGTTTCCTGGATGTTTGGATCTCTACAATTGGCGACGAGTTGTGGAAGGTGCTTGCTGCCACTACATAGACGAGACACAGGTGCGCTGAAGCTTTCATCTGGATCCACTTTGTCTGTGGTTATAGAGATGTGGGGAACATCCTCATTTCATCGCTGATGCCTCTTCGTGCTGTCCCTGAAAATCCAGAGATTGACGGTGGTGAGATTCACAAGTTGTTGAATTTTATTTGTTTTCCTGGATAATACAAGCCTTGGATACGTTGTTTGGATACGTCATTGCTGCACGAGAAGAGTGACTGCGGTGCATTTGTTAACTGGGATACCGTGAGAGACGCTCCGTAAGCAGAGGCATACGAGTTTACAGTGGGACTCTGTGATTGGATGCGCGCGGTGCAAAGGATGAAGGGTCAAAGCCTGCGATTGGATGCGCGTGACGTAATCACGCTGGCGGCCATCTTGATGTAACAAGGTGTAAAGGAGAAGCTTTTTCGCCTGAAAGAGTTATTTTGTTCGTTTTTTTTTCTCGTTTCAAGTCATCGTTTCGCAGAAGAAGAATTACTTGTGTGAGGTACTTTTGTGCGTGACTTTAACAGTTTATTCTACTGGAAGATGACTATGAAATTTTTATTTTATTATTCCTCATTTTCAGTTCTAAGAATTTGAATTGCGACAGGAAAAAGAATAACAATAAGCCCAAGTTGTATCTTCCTGTGTATGGTATATATTTTAGGGTGTGATATAATTTTTGTAAGGATACACGTTGAGGTTCAATTTAGTACATATCTTTAAAGTTGAACTACTATTTTATTTTAGTTTAACATGCAATTTGATCCGCCTTCTAAGTTCCTACAGGACAAGGGTGAACCACCAATTCCCTGGAAAAGATGGAAGGAGGAATTTTTTACTTTTTTAAAGGCCATCGATGGAGAACACATGTCGGCCGAAAGAAAAAAAAAACATTTTTCTTCATTCGTTGGGTTCTGAAGGACAATTAGTTTTCAGAACTCTTCCACCTGTTAGATCTGGTGGGGATCACAATGTTTATGATGAGGCCATTTTACGTATTGAGGGAAGATTTAAACCTACTACTAGTGTCGCACTTAATAGGTTCAAATTCTATACAAGAGCTCAAGCGGACAGTGAAAGTTTTGATGAGTTTCTCACTGCTCTGCGTGCGTTATCCTTGCACTGTAATTTTGGTCTCATGACGGATGAGATGATCAGAGATCAGATAATTGTGCATGTTATGAGTAAAAAAGTTCATGAACAGTTGTGGATTTTAGGTGACCCTAGCTTTGAGACGGCGATTAGTACTGCAAAAGCTCTTGAACAATCTGATAGATGGATTAAACCACTAGGTAAAGATACCAAATCTGTCACTTCAAATGAGGTTAGTGTAGTTAGTTCAAAAGGAGGTCCTTCTTACAAGAATGAAAATAAGTCTAAACAATTTTATTGCTATAGATGTGGCAATCCGGATCACATAGCTTCGTTTCCGCATTGTCCTGCTATAGGTAAGGAGTGTAATAAATGTGGACGTCTTGGGCATTTCTCGCAATTGTGCAAAAATGTATTCAAACCTAAAGTTGATTACAGGAAATTTAATCCAGATTCTTCCAATGTTGGAAGAGGAAAGATTTCTTGTGTTGCATGTGAGAATATGCCTAATGATTGTTCCTTTGGAGGGGTAGAGTCTGGTGTGGTAGTTTCAATTCAGAGTTCCTTTGATTTGTCGGAAGTAGATAAAATTGGTTCGCCAAAATGCATTGTTGATATTTTGGGAAAAAACTTGGAACTCATGGCAGCCTCTGGTTCTCCTTGGACAATTATTACTAAAGAGTATTGCTCAAAGTGCTTGGGAGATCTGGTTGATTTTGGGTCTCTATGCGAGCCGGATATTTTGGCTTTCAATTTTGATGGTTCTAAAATTGATTTTATTGGTTACAAAGAAGTACCTATTCAGTTCAAAGGTAATTCCACCACTATTAAATTGTATGTTACCTTTAAGGGTGTCAATGTGCTAGGATAGCGTGACCAGGCTAGGTATTATGTTAAATCCCAGAGACAAGGAACCAGTTTCGGTACTTGCTTTATCTGTGTCTACGGTTGATTTTTCACAGTTGTATCCTCACGTTTTTGCAGATAGTTTAGGGAAACTCAAAGGTTTCACTCACAGGATCAAAATCAAGTTGGGTGCTATTCCTGTGAAACAAAAGTTAAGGGGTGTTCCAATAAACATCAGAGAGGACCTAAGAAACATGTTGGATACCATGATTAAGGATAACATTATTGAGGAAGTGGAGTCTTCGGAATGGGTGTCTCCCATTGTTTTAGCCCTTAAACCGGATAAAAGTATTAGATTATGTGTTGATTTAAGAGCTCTTAATACTAACCTAGTTGTGGATTGTCATCCTCTTCCAAATATCAATGAAATGTTATGTATGTTGGATGGAGCATGTGTATTTTCCACTCTTGACCTTCGGTCAGCCTATCATCAAATCGAACTCACAGAGGATTCTAGACATTACACTGCATTCATAACACCACATGGCCTTTTTCAGTTCAAAAGGATGCCTTTTGGCTTGGCTTCGGCCGCTTCTGTTTTCCAGAGAGCTATGTATCACATTTTCAGAGACTTGTCTACATTTGTGAAATGTTTTCAGGATGATATTTTGATTTTTTCAAAAAATGATGATGAGCATTATCAACATCTTAAAGAAGTCTGTTCTAGGTTAAGTGAGTATGGGTTAACACTCAAAGCTAGTAAATGTACATTTTTCTGTAAATCCGTGGAATATCTAGGACACACACTTTCTGGGGAGGGTGTAGTACCAAAAAAGGCTTTGGTAGATGCTATCATCAATTCACCAGCTCCTGATCATAAGGATAAATTATTGTCATTTGCAGGGTTATGTGAATATTATAGCAAGTTTATACGAAATTTTGCAACCAAAATGGAACCTCTCAGAGAATTAATGAGGAAATCTTCTGAGTTTGTATGGACAGACAAACAGGATACAGCGTTCAAATGTATTAAAGAGGAGATTGTTAATGCTCCTACTTTAAGGTCATTTTGTGTCAACAAAAGATGCATTATCACTGTAGATGCCAGTCTTTATGGACTGGGAGGAGTTCTTAGCCAATGTGCTGGTAAAGATGAATGGTGTGTAGCGTTTGCTTCAAAGACCTTGTCTGAAACGGAAAGAAGGTATGCGGTAATTGAAAGGGAACTTATGGCATGCATCTGGGCGATTGAGTATTTTCGCAATTATATTTGGGGAAGCAGATTCACACTGAGAACCGATCATAAACCCCTGGTTGGTATTTTATCTCCAGGGGGTGGTTGGAACTCCACTGTCCGCATAGCTTGTCTTACATCTCGTTTACAGGAGTATGATTTTGAAGTAGCATATGTTCCGGACAGAAACAATGTAACTGCGGATTTTTTGTCTAGGTTACCTTGTAGTGATGGCTGTGTTTCTTCGATTGAACAGGATCTAGACAAAGTTGCAACATTGAAAGACTTTGTATCTCAGGATTTTGTAAAATTGTCAGAAAGTGAATGGACATTGGAAATGGGTAAAGACCCGTTGTATCAGGAAATATTGAGTTGTGTGAAAAATGGGTGGCCTAAAGAAAAGGGGGTTTCCGCTGATCTTGCTCCTTTTTGTCGGGTATCTGCAGACATTGAGGAAAGTGATGGTTTACTTTTCAAAGGGGGTAAGATCGTTCCTCCAAATTCCATGCAAAAGAGAATTTTATTTCTTACACACCAAACTCATTTGGGTATGTCTTCGATGAAGCGTTTGATTAGGGCTAACTTTTGGTGGCCGGGGCTTGACAAAATGGTGGATAGAACTGTTAGGGAGTGTCCAGAATGCATTAATAGCGATAGGATGCTCCATACTTCATCTGCTCCTCTTAAGCCAGTGGTGTGGCCAGTGTTCCCTTGGCAAAAGGTGGCTTTTGACATTTCTGGACCATTCAGCAGTCTGCCCCCCAGTGCTCGTTTTGCTCTAGTCATGATCGACTATCATTCCAAATGGCCAGAGGTTAAGTTTGTGGCCAATACGTCAACCCAGACTATTGTTACTTTCTTTAGGGAGGTCTTTACTCGTGAAGGGTATCCTGAGATAATTGTAACGGATAATGGGGTACAACTTACATCTCATGAAATGCAAGAGTTTTTAGATATGTGCAACATCAAACATGTGACTACGTCCCTATATGAACCAAGGGAAAATGGTCAAGTGGAGCGGTTTAACAGAGTTCTCAAAGACAGTGTTCAGGTGGCACAAAGGTCAAGTGAACTTTGGTTAGATGTAGTCAGGAAGAAGCTGTGGATTTACCGGATCACTCCGCATTCGGTGACTGGTATAAGTCCTTTCAGGTTATTGAAAGGGAGAGAACCTTCGTCTGAAATTTGACCTTGGTGGATTAAAAAGTTCAATAAAATAGACGATACAACTGATATAAATGATGTTGCTAGACAGGTTAAAAGTAAACAGGATGTAATGAAAAGAAGGTTTGATGATAAAATGAATGTCAAGATTCCTGACTTTGTAGTAGGCGATTGGGTCAGGATCAGGAAGCCTGGGTTTTTGGTTAAGGGATATTCTAAATTTTACCATCCCATTAAGGTGGTGAAGGTATGTAAGAACAGTGTGATTACTCAGGATGGTAGAGTCTGGAATGTAAGGAGGGTGGCAAAGTATAAAAGGCCTGTTGGTGATGAATCTTATGCATTACATAATTCTTCTGACTTTTCAAAAGACGTTCCTCTTTCCACATCTTCTGTGGCGTGTAGGGTTAAGAACAATCTTCGTGAAAGAAGATTACCTGTGCGGTTTTTAGATTAATATGTTTCATTTGTTAGAAGGGAAATGTGTTACATTCTGTATTATGCAAGCTTGTATGTATCGCTATGTAATCTTGGCTCACTGGAATATGGAACACAGTGCCTGCGTGGTACAGTTTGTGTTCCATGTTCCAGGAGTCGACAGTTGCTGTATATTCCTGGTAGCTTGTAGTGCTCTGTCTCCATTACCTAATATAAAGCTACAATCTTTAAAACTACCTTGTTTCCTGGAGTTTTGGATTTCAACAGTCGTCTCCGCCTGGTCTCTTTGCCGGCAGTTCTCTTGGGGAGCCTCCGAGGCTCCAGGCACAACGGACTCTTCGGGGGCAGTACGATGGCCACAAGAGAGCTCCCGCTCCTCGGGGGCTCTCTCCTTCGGGACGGCCTTTTCGCTGCGGGCACCGGAGCGCGGGGTGGGCTCCCGTCGACTTCCGTTTCGGGACGAGGCCCCGCCCACGTCCTAACGAGAACTGCCTGACTTCCTGAAATCGCTCTCTGCGCTAAAGGCAAGTCCGGCGCTTCCAGGCGCTGGAGGCTTCAGCAAAGCACCAAGTAAAGCGCTCCTCGACGCTGGGGTCCCTAATAAAGCGCTCCTAGCGCTATAAGTCAAATAAAAGCACTTCCAGGCGCTTTAGGGGAGAATATAAAAGTCCAGCAAAGTTCTCCTCTGTATGCAGCAAGGCAGGGGGGGGCAAGGCTGGACCCAGAGCCAGCTCACGGGGCCTCCAGGCAGGGAGGTAGTCCAAGTGGCGGTCCTCTGGTCCAGCAACAGCAGCAGCCCCCCTCAGGCAGGATCCTGGAAGAGAACATTTTACTTGGGGTCACAGCCCCATTTTATACACAGGTTTACCTTTGTCTCAAGGTGCAGGGAAGGGGCGAACCAGTTACAACTGGTTCCTGAGCACTTTGTTTTGCTCAGCCCCTCTCCCTATTCAGAGAACAGGCCAGGGTCATCAGTCGCACCACAGGGGGCGATGCCAGCATTGTGTGGGGAAAGCCCAGCCCTATTCAGGTCCTAGGTGTACTCCTCCCACCCATCTGTCTGCTGATCTCCCCATTCACCACTGGGTGACTCCTCCTGAGACTGGGGATTCCCTAGCCCATCACATGACCTCAGCTAGCCAATCACGCGCCAGGCAGTCACTGCACATTTATGCCAGCGTCTAGAAGTGGCACTTCCACACTAGCTACATGGACACCGCACACATCATCGCGCAGCATTTAATCACACGAGTCCGCACATAACAAACTCGCACCTGCACTCCCCACGCATCAGGAACTACCAGGGACACATACATTCCCCCATGCATTCCTATGGGAGGGCAGGCCTATCTCACCACATGCACTCAGAGTGCGCACGCACTTTACTCTGGGACACAGGGAAAGTGCGCAGAAACCAAAAATCACTACCACCAGGTCACCAGTAAAAGCAAAAAGTTTAGGGGTGAACCTGCCAGAAGGGCCAAGTCCAACAAGCACTAACATAGATATTAAACAGCGTAGGACTAAGAGAGAACCCTTGTGAAACACCACAGGGTAAACAGAAAGGCATCGAACTTGTATTCCCCATCTCCACCCTCTGTTGTCTGTTACTCAAAAATGAGCTCACCAAAGCCAGGGTCGAGTCTCTAAAACCTAGTAAGTGGAGCCTCTCTATGAGGAGTGAATGATGAACGGTATCAAAAGCGGCAGATAGATCCAATAGGATCACTGCCGCTCTTCCCCCCTTGTCGACTGCGATTCTTACTTCCTTTTAGGCCTCTACCAAGGCAGGTTCCGTGCCATGGTTTGCTCTGAAGATATATTGTGAGGAATCAAGTACCAAGTTTGCATCCAAGAAGGCTCCTCAATCATCGCTTTCTCCAATATTTTTGCAGGAAAAGGTAGGCGAGATATGGGTCTATAGTTTTCCACCTTTGCTGGATCCAGAGTGGGTTTTTCCACCAAAGGTAGTATAGATGCCTTCTTCCATAAAATTGGGAAATGCCCTGTACTCAGCATTTCATTTAGTAATTTTATGAGCGGATCAGCCACTACACTTGATACCTGCTTAATAACCTGCGGTGGGCAGGGATCCGAAGGGGCTCCTGATTTGATGAGGTTAATAAGACGGATTGTTTTCTCCTTAGTAGATGGTGAAAAACTTGCAATTAATGGTTTAGTTATGGAGCGGGGTTTGCTGTACATCCAGTTCCTTGGCATATGTTAAGACGTTACCGGTACTATGTGCATTTAACGGGGGTGAGAAAATTTCAACAATTTTTATTTTTTTATTTTTTATAATTCTTTTTATTAAACCAGTCAGTTTGTACAGTCATGGTCATACATTCAACATTGATAGTATATAGTGAGTAACATTTACCATCTTATACAACCTCAAGAATTGTATTAACTTTTGAAAGAAAAAACATTGCCAACTTGTTGCCATGAGATTGGTCGGGATGAAAAGAACGCTGGTCATTCCATTTACACAAGGATTGAACTGTTTTAAAAAGTCCTCTGTTTGAATTTTTTGCTGAGCTTATATTTTCAGAGAAAATGTTTGTTTTAGCTGTTTTTATAAGGGCCTTATACTGTACAAGTAATTATTTATATTTTGCCTTTTCGTTCAAACAATATTCCTTCCTTTATGCGTGCTCTTGATGCCAACAATTTCCTTGAAAAGTTTTTACTTCTTGTGAGTACCAAGGAATTGATGGATTTTTCCTATATTTAGCCTACGGGCCAGGTGGACGATTCTGGGCAGATCACTGAATCTCCCTGTGCCTAAAAATGAATGTATCTGTCTGTAATGCATTTGGTCCTCATATTAAGCGCTCTGATACCTCTAAGTCGAGTTTGCGCTATATTAAACGAAAAAAACAAATTGTATTTGATCCCTCATACTACTCTGAATGGTAATTTACGAAAAGCCATTTACATTGGGTGTTTTTGGTCCTTGGCCTCAATTAGACAAACTATATGACATATTAAAGCAGCATTTGCAGCTGTGATGCTCTGATAACATGGAGGAACAGAGATATATCTATTATATAAGTATTGCACAGTGAATCTAGGGTATTAAACAATCACTTATTTGTTGTACACTGTATATGTATTTTCACTTATAATTCCATGTAGTCTTGATCAGACATTGATAAAATTAGTCACTCTCTTTTGTTTATATGTGTGTTATGTTATAAACATGTTTGTAATATTTACCATGTCCATCTTTGTCTATGTATAATTTTAAACATGTGTATGTATTATGTGTTTTGTAGCCCTGAAGGAGTTATTTTCCTTCGAAACACGTTGGCTACAGCAATATTGAAAAAGAAAAGAAATGTTTTAAACTAAAAAAAAACATGATTATAGAATTTATTTCACCAAGAAAATTATTCTAAGAGTCTGTGCATTATATAATTTCATCATGAATTCACAAGGACATTGATCTTACGTAGGTGCCGAGTCATATTATTTTTAAGTTGATGGAGTGCTTCTCCTGGTGTTGAAGATTAAGATGGCTGGTCTCCCAGAGTCTAGCACCACTATGCTTGCATAACAATTTACCCACCAATGTGTTACGTGTGGTGTCTTTCAGCCTCAGCTTCTCTTTTGTAAATCGTTAGTTAGCAGCAGAGATGACCTCTGGTTTAGAATCTTAACAGGATTTAAGTTACAGGGGCCACTACTGACTGGAGTTGGCTAGCAGGATAATAGGTCTCAAGGGGGCAATACTGACTGAAGCTGGATAGCATGATTACAAGTCCCAAGGGGCTACTAATGACTCGAGTTGGCTAGAATGATAGCAGGTTGTAAGGGCCACTACTGACTGGAGCAGACTCAAAGAATAACAGGTCCGGGGGGGTCGGGGTGTGAGTGGCACCAGTGACCAGAGCTGGCTAGAAGCACTGACGACCTTTGGTACTGATTAAATACAGGATTTCAGGTCACAGGAGGCACTGCTGAATACGGCTGGCTAGCATATACTTGCTGCCTTAATACCGTGAACCAGTCACACTCTGCACGGTGCAGTGCACCAGTCACACTCTGCACGGTGCAGTGCACCAGTCACACTCTGCACGGTGCAGTGCACCAGTCACACTGCACGGTGCAGTGCACCAGTCACACTATGCTCAGTGCAGTAGTCACACTCTACACAGTGCAGTGCACCAGTAACACTCTGCACAGTGCAGTGTACCAGTCACACTCTGCACAGTGTAGTGCACCAGTCACACGGTGCAGTGCACCAGTCACACTCTGCACAGTGCGTGCACCAGTCACACTATGCTCAGTGCAGTAGTCACACTATACACAGTGCAGTGCACCAGTCACACTCTGCACAGTGCGTGTACCTGTCACACTCCACACAGTACAGTGCACCAGTCACACTCTGCATGGTGAAGTGCACCAGTCACACTCTGCACAGTGCGTGCACCAGTCACACACTGCACGGTGCAGCGCACCAGTCACACTCTGCACGGGGCAGTGCAGCAGTCACACTCTGCACGGTGAAGTGCAGCAGTCACACTCTGCACGGTGAAGTGCACCAGTCACACTCTGCACGGTGAAGTGCAGCAGTCACACTCTGCACGGTACAGTGCACCAGTCACACTCTGCACGGTGCAGTGCACCAGTCACACTCTGCACGGTGCAGTGCACCAGTCACACTCTGCACGGTGCAGTGCACCAGTCACACTCTACATGGTGCGTGCTCCAGGCACACGTTGCACAGTGCAGTGCACCAGTCACTTAGTACAGTGCTCCAGTCACACTCTGCACTGTGCGTGCACCAGGCACACGATGTGCAGTGCGCCAGTCACACGTAGTGCAGTGCAGCACTCACACTCTGCACGGTGCAGTGCACCAGTCACACTGCACGGTGCAGTGCACCAGTCACACTCTGCACGGTGCGTGCACCAGTCACACTCTGCACGGTGCGTGCACCAGTCACACTCTGCACGGTGCAGTGCACCAGTCACACTCTGCACGGTGCAGTGCACCAGTCACACTCTGCACGGTGCAGTGCACCAGTCACACTCTGCACGGTGCAGTGCACCAGTCACACTCTGCACAGTGCGTGCACCAGTCACACTCTGCATAGTGCGTGCACCAGTCACACTCTGCACGGTGCAGTGCACCAGTCACACTCTGCACGGTGCAGTGCACCAGTCACACTCTGCACAGTGCAGTGCACCAGTCACACTCTGCACGGTGCAGTGCACCAGTCACACTCTGCACAGTGTGTGCACCAGTCACACTCTGCACAGTACAGTGCACCAGTCACCCTCTGCACGGCGCAGTGCACCAGTCACCCTCTGCACGGCGCAGTGCACCAGTCACACTCTGCACGGTGCAGTGCTGAAGTCACAGTCTGCACGGTGCAGTGCACCAGTCACACTCTGCACGGTGCAGTGCTGCAGTCACACTCTGCACGGTGCACCAGTCACACTCCGCACAGTGCGTGCACCAGTCACACTCTGCATGGTGCAGTGCACCAGTCACACTCTGCACAGTTTAGTGCAGTCCCACTCTGCACAGTGCAGTGCTGCAGTCACACTGTGCACGGTGCAGTGCACCAGTCACACTCCGCACAGTGCAGTCCTGCAGTCACCTCCACAGGGCCCCTTGGGAGGTTGTGAGTGTTCTTTAAAATCCAGCACTGATCCTCAAGGCCATGACTGACCTTACTTCTCCTTGTGCACTGGTCAGTGGGAGGCTGCACGGCCTGGGAGAGAGGAGGCAGACCCGCAGTGAGAACCGCCCGGACCCAGCCAGCGTGAATCCGCCACTGAGGGGCCGCAGACACTGCTATTCCCCCGGACAAGGGTCTCCTCGAGAGTGAAGCGCGCGCCCACTAATCATAATTGCGCGCGAACAAAACATCGCGGCTCACAGCTACGCATGCGCAAGACCGCGCGTCATAGCTGCGCATGTGCGGAGCAAATATACTACTTCCTATGGCAGAGCAATCAAAAAGTGTTCGGATCTTGCACCGAGTACAGACTGAGAACTGCCTCGTACAGAGGGCGTAGCCTGGAAAGAGTCTAATCCAGAGAGGATACAACCTGGGCCATAACACCGTTTTCTTCCAGACACGTGGAATCCTCCGGAATGAATCACGTGCAGTGGTTGGGGAACGCGATTAATTGCGCCTGCGCAGGAGATCGTTCAATCTCACTGCGCCTGCGCAGAGGGAAGACACTTCACCGTAGAGGATGCATTTAAATACATTTCAGCATTTGCTGTTGTGCGAGGCGCCTCGTGTTCCGCTACAGGAGGTACTGTCTGTCCTCAGTGCATGCGCAGGTGTTAAAGCTGTATATAACCTCTGCGCATGCGCAGTTGTCAGTGCAGATCTCCGCTCGCGTGCTTCGCGGCGGTGTCTGTCCTTAGCGCATGCGCAGTGTTTAATCGATCAAGCCCTCTTTCATCCATGCTCGTGTGCTTCGCGGCGGGAGGCAGTGTCTGGCATCAGCGCATGAGCAGTTGTTAATCCACAGGCCCTCTTTAAACCGCACTCGTAGTTCAGTCCTGGGCCTCTCTTGTGTGTGATGGAAGACAGTGTTGAAGGTCCAGGTTGTGTCCTCTCCCGGTGTTGACGGTCCCGGTTGTGTCCCCTCTCGGTGTTGACGGTGCAGGTTGTGGCTAGACTCTGTACAGGCTGTGCTCTCCCTGCGAGGCTGCTCAATACTCAGTGACACACTCTTACAGTTTCATGTGCTTTGCTATTCTCAGTGCATGCGCAGTCATAATTTTACATCAAGGCCCGGAGACCAATATTATGCATATCCTTTTTATTGCTCCCCAAACAGCAGCAACAAATAAACAAAAGAATTAGAACACTACAATATTCTTAGAACACTGAACATGCATAAATTCTTAAAACTGGCAGCCATCTTCCTCTTTTGTTGCTGCTCAGTGATCAGATAAGTCGATCTTTATTCAAATGAAATATGTTTATAAGAATGTATTAAAACGATGATTGGTGTGAATTGTTTTAAAGGTCTAATATGTTTTTAGTTATCTTTAGGAAGACTAAACATTACATTACTGATTATTCTTTAAAAAAGTTTAATATTGAAGAATTTTATCGAGGCTGACTCATTGGCAAATGCGAGAGTTTGGGGGAAAATTTATATGAGAATGGTGAGGTTTGTGGTCGGGCCCGTGTGATTAGAAATGAGCCGTTTGAGATTTGATATATAGGAAGTTAGCTGTTAGTTTGACGGTTGGGGGTTTGAGTGAGGCGAGCGAGGTGAGGCGGTCCCGATCCGCGTGCGGATTATTCAAAGTTGCATTGGACGTGCGAGGGAAGCGCGCAGAGAGTGAAGAGGTTTAGTTTTGATCGGATGGGGCCGCCGTATGCACGTAACGTGCGGCGGCCATTTTTAAAGATTGGGAAAGCGGTAATCGGAATGAATGGAGTGTCAAAGAGGACATATTTTGGGAAATAAATAACAAAGTTTGTCGAAACGATAGACAGTTTCTGACAGACTTCGGTCAGAGTTCAGGTGCAGGTCATGTTTTGAGTTTAGCTTGGCGAGTTTTTGTGAAAAGGAAGTTTAAGAAGGTATTTTTTGGAAGAGACTGGTGAAAGGAGTTTAAATATGAATTAAAAAAAAGGGGCTAAAGAATTTATTGAATTCAGGAAAGAGCATAATTTAAATATAAGAGAGAATGGAAGGTGTTGAGGGTCGCTTTGAGGACAGAATGAAAAGCTACATGGAGAAAATGTTTGGGGAAATGTTGGCATCATTAGATAAAAAGATAGAGAGTACTATGGAAAAAGGGATGCTGAGAAGGCAGAGATCAGGGGAGGATGAGAATTATTGGACCACGGAAGAACATGATGTGGTTGCAGGTGGTCCAAAAGATGGAAATAAAAAGGCTCAAAAAAGGAAGGTGAGTGAGTCCATGAAAAAAGGAAAAGAACGTAAGGTTCAAAAGGGTGTGGCTATAAAGGCCAAGGAGGGCGCTAAAAGGGCGCAGAAGGTGAAAGATGCAAGTGTTTCTTGTGATTCGACATCTTCAAGCGGAGATGTGGAGCTAACATGTAGCTCAAGTATAGATGAATCAGATGTGGAAGTAGTTTCAATAAAAAGGAGAAAGATTAAGGAGAGAGAGATTAAAATGGAAGATAAAGAAATAGTGGATCCTCAGGGTGAGGATATGTTTAACCCCTTAATGATACAACATCCTCTCTCTCCACAGTGGGCTCTGGTGGAGAACGTGGCCAAATATGTGAAATACTGGATTAGGAGGGAGATTCCTAAGGAGGTCAGAACAAGAATGCGAAGTGAGTGCCCTAGACCTAGTCTAGAAAGCAAAGTTCCCTACACGCCAGAGCTAGATCAGAAAATGACGATGTTTATTAATAAATATGGAAAAGACCCAAGGAATGGTCTAGAGAAAGGGATAAAAGGGTGTCAAGACAGGCTTTTGGATGTCTTGGGACCACTCACAATTTTTTTTGATTTGTGCGAGGAAGCACATACTAATAATTTTGGAGTGGATGTCGCGGAGATGCGTCAATGGGTCCAAAGGGCCATTTGTCTGTTTGGGAATGCAAATACAGCGATTTGCATTGAAAGAAGGAAGTCAATATTATTCAAGATTGACCCTAAATTGGCGGACTTAGCCAATAATGAGCCGGGAGAGAGAAGTGAGGGCTTGCTCTTTGGAGAAGAGTTCGTAAAAGATATGTCTCGCTATTTGAGCACATTTAGTTTGCTGGAAAAAGCTCAAAAAGACATTAGGAGAGTTTTTGGAGAGGCCGGGAGGATGCGGGGCCGATTCCCCGGCCAAGGACAATCCATTTCTACAGGGAACTTTGGAAGAGGAGGAAGGCCCTATGTTTCTAGTTATGGATGAAATTACTACGGTTCAAGAGGGGGACAGGGAGTTTTCTTCCCTCAGAGGCAGAGAAGCAGAGCAAGAGGAATGCGTTCTGAGAGGCGAGCAAGAGATGCCTCAGGTAAGATGCTTACAAGACCCTTTTTCTATCCAAATAAAGTTGGGCGGCAGACTAGCCCATTTTGTTTCGAGATGGAAAGAAATAACCAAGGATCCTTGGGTTTTAGAAACGGTAACTGGTTACAAAATAGATTTTTTGCAGACGCCGGTACAGGTGAGGGCACCGAATATTTAGAGATTCTCAAGGGAAATGGAGGATTTGGTGACGAAGGAGATAGAGGAGTTCGAGAAAAAAGGTGCGATAGAAGTGGCAAAGATTGTGAAAGGAGGATTTATAAGCAACATTTTTCTGGTGGAAAAAAGGAGAAAGGTATGCGTCCTGTGATAAATTTGAGGGAATTGAACGACTGGGTGTCGTACAATCATTTCAAAATGGAAGGGATTCATATGTTGAGGGATCTCTTAAGGAAGGGAGATTGGTTGACAAGATTAGATCTGAAGGATGCTTATTTGACTATTCCTATGTGCAAGTAACAGAGGGACTTCCTTCAGTTCAGGTGGAAAGGAAGGTTGTGGAGGTTCAAGAGCCTACCTTTTGGTTTGACCTCGGCACCATGGTGTTTCACGAAGGTGATGCGTTCAGTAGCAGCTTGGTTGAGGTCAAGAGGAATAAGTTTGATAGTATATCTGGACGATTTCTTGATCATGGCAGAGGAGAGGAAGTTGGCAAAGGAGCAGACAGAGTTTGCAGTAAAAGTAATAGAGGAGCTAGGTTTTGTGGTGAACAAGGAGAAATCTTGTGTGGAACCACAGCAGACGATTCAATTCTTACGTTTTCAGATACAGACGTTGGAATGTGTGTTGAAATTACCAATGATGAAGGTGAGGAAAATAAGGAAGGAAGTGGGAAGAGCAATGAATTCGGAATGGTTTACATTGAGACAGTTAGCTCGGTTGCTGGGTCTATTGTCAGCATTGATTCAAGCGATTTTTCCGGCCCCTCTACATTACAGGGCTTTACAGAGATTGAAGGGTTTTCATTTAAGGAGGGGGGCGAAATATTCACAGAAAATTATGTTGAATCCGGAATCGAAAGATTAATTGAAGTGGTGGCTGATTAATCTGGAGGCTTGGAATGGCAGGGCAATTTTCGGGGAGGTTCCAGAGGTAGAGATAGTGAGTCTTCAAGGATGGGGAGCACGATGTGGTCTGGTTTCAACAGGGGGCAAGTGGTCGAAGGAGGAGAAGGAGATGCATATAAATTGTCTGGAGCTTCTTGCAGGGTCTTTTGCAGTAAAGAGCTTCATGAGGGACAGGGTGAAGTGTTGTGTGCTGTTGAAGATGGACAACTTGTCGGCAGTGAGGTACGTGAACAATTTGGGAGGACCACGGTCGAGAGGGCTAGCGGAGTTGGCCAAGGAGTTTTGGAGTTTTGCTTAGAGAAAGAGATTGTAGTTCAGGCACAGTATATTCCGGGTCTGTGCAACGTAGAAGCGGATTGGTTTTCAAGATATCTCAGAGATGTGAGCAACGATAAAAGTTTATAGATCAGCTTGGAGAAGATGGTCTGATCGGTGTATCAAGAGGAATTTGGATTCCGTATCAGAATCTATAGTGGAAGTGGTAAATTATTTGTCAGAATTATATAGGTTAGGTCTTGCTTGCAATACAGTAAATATTAGCAGATCAGCGATTTCAGCAGGTCATGTTTTGGTGGATGGTATACCCGTAGGACAGAATTTGTTGGTTAAGAGATTGGTTAAGAGTGTAAGGTTGGTTTTACCTCCAAAGGCAAAATATGGTGTATTATGGGATGTTTCTTTGGTTCTGAAAGAATTGGATAGTTGGGGTAATAATGCTACAATGGATATTAGTTTTCTTTCTTGGAAGATGGCTATGCTTCTTTGGTGTCTTGTAGAAGGGTTTCTGATATAAAGGCATTGGAGGTAGATTCTAGGTGTTATCAACCAGGAAAAGAACGAAGAGCATGTCTAGAACTATTTTATATCCTAATTTGGAGGGAAATGACAATTTGTGTGTGGTACAGTGTTTGAGAGAATATGAAAGGAGGACTTTAACTTTAAGGCAAGGAGGAAGGACTTTTAATTTCTTATAAGAAGCCTTTTAGGCCAGTATCAACGCCTACATTGGCAAGGTGGGTGAGAGAAGTAATGTTGAGATCGGGAATAGATATAAGTGTTTTTGGGGCTCATTCTGTTAGAGGGGCTATGGCATCAAAGGCGTATATGAGAGGATTTAGTTTAGGTGGGATTATGAAAGCTGCAGATTGGAGTAATGAATCTACCTTTAAAAGGTTTTATTTTAAGCCTGTGGAAAATGTCTTGGAAAATGTCTTGGATAGAGTTTTAGATGAACTTTGAACATGCATAATATTGGCCTCCGGGCCTTAATGTAAAATACAGATTTTCCACATTTAGAAATTGGTAGAAAATCATGATTTTAATAAAGGCATGGAGGCTTATATTATCCCTCCACTGTTCCCTCCGAGATTAATTTAAGTTTTTTCTTTCTTTATTATGCAGGATAAAGATAAAGAAAAAGGAAATAAAGATTCATGGAAGTCATTGACAAAACAGATAAAGTTTGTTACTATTTAATAAGAGACTTTTGGATTTGATTTTTGTTTATTCGCAGCACGCAAAGAGAAAGATGGCTGCCAGTTCTATGTATTTATGCATGTTCAGTGTTCTAAGAATATTGTAGTGTTCTAATTCTTTTGTTTATTTGTTGCTGCTGTCTGGGGAGCAATAAAAGGGATATGCATAATATTAGACTCCGTGCCTTTATTAAAATCATGATTTTCTACCCATTTCTAAATGTGGAAAATCTGCACTGTTGTTATATCGATATTTGCACTGTGTTTTCCTTGAATGTACCTTGGAGTGTTGGGGCAGAGCGAAGCATGGATGCTTATGCTGTTCCTTCACAGGTTCCACTCTAGGACTTCAGTTGCTACCGGTGTCCTGGAGGGAAGTCGCGCTGCATGGCTCTCGCCTGTTTCCTCTTGTTCTTATCTACAATAAATTCAGATTTTCCACAGTTTTAATGTATAGAAAATCATGATTTTATTAAAGGCACGGAGGCTAATATTATGCATAACACCTTTATTGCTACCCAAACACAGCAGCAACATCGCTTAGAATTGGAATACAACAACACTCTAGAACGCAAAACATGCATATAATCCCAGAACAGCTGCGAAATAAACCAAGTCCAAAATGAATTTCCTCTTTCTGTCATCAATGCTCTGCAATCTTCATACATCTTTAATGAACTTCTTCTTCTTTAACCTATAAAACAAAACAAATAAATAAATAGTAACAGGGCGGGTACAGCGGAGGGACAATATTAGCCTCCGTTCCTTTAATAAAATCATGATTTTCTATACATTAAAACTGTGGAAAATCTTCATTTTATGGTAAGGCCCGGAGGCCAATATTATGCATGTTTAAAGTTCACCCAAAACTGTTTCCAACACATTTTCCGCAGGTTTAAAGTAAAACCTTCTAAAAGTATTATCATTAGACCAATCTGCAGCTTTCATTATCCCATTCAAACTAAATCCTCTCATGAAAGCTTTACTCGCCATTGATCCTCTTACTGAATGAGCTTCAAAAACACTAACATCAACCCTTAATCATCACACCCTTTATCCATCTCGCTACGGTGGGTGCTGAAACTGCTTTATACGGTTTCACATAAGAAATTAACAATTGTGAACAATTATCCATTCTCAACCCTAAAGTTCTTCTCTCATACTCTTTCAGACAACTAACCACACATAAAACATTATCGCCCTCCAAAAGTGGGTAAAAAATTGTTCTAGACATACTCTTTGTCCTTTTCCTTATTTCAAAACATACCCCTTCTGGCTGAAAAAACCTTTAATTAACCTCTAAAGCTCTTATATCCGAAACTTTCCTGAATGAAACCAGACACAAAAGCATCGCTAATTTCCAAGATAAAAATTTTAGATCCAAATTTGAATTCGCTCCCCAACTCTCCAATTCCCTCAAGACTATAGAAACATCCCAGAGAGAATTATATTTCGCTCTTGGAGGAAGCACCACACGTACACTTTTCACTAATCTTTTAATCAAAACATGTTGACCAATTGGAATCCCATCAACTAAAACATGTCCTGCTGAAATCGCTGACCTACTAGAATTAACAGTACTATACGCTAAACCTCCATCAAATTGTTCTGACAAATAATTTGCGACTTTTACCACAGGTGCCGATATGGGATCCAAACCCCTCTCAAAACACCAATCATTCCACTTTCTCCATGCAGATCCATAAGCCTTAGATGTTCCTTTTGACCATGATTTAGATATGAGTTCCTCAGCTTTCTTTGATAATCCATGCATTTGCCATACTCTTCTGAAATCAACCATGCTATTAACCTTAACTGGCCCGACACCACCAGATCGCGTACGTTCCCTTGAACATCCAGCAGAATTTCCCTGAAATTCGGCAAAATGACTGGATCCTCCACTAAAAGACTCATTAAATCTGGAAACCACACCTGAGCTTTCCAAAATGGGGTTATCAGAACTAACTCCGCCTGTTCCCTTCTGACCTTGTTCAAAACTCTTTGGATCATTGAAAACGGAGGGAAAGCATAATTCCTCCCCTCCTTCCACATTTGAAGGAATGCGTCTATTCCCATCGCCTCTGGGTCTGGTCTCCAACTGTAAAATTCCTTCAACTGTGTGTTTAATCTGTCTGCAAAAAGATCCACCTTCATTGGTCCCCACATCCTTTCCAAACTCTGAAAAATTTCCCTGTTCAATCTCCAGTTGCTCACATCCCTGAGGTATCTTGAATACCAATCCACTTCTACGTTGTTCAACCCTGGTATATACTGAGCTTGAACCTTTATCTCCCTTTCCAGGCAAAACTTCCAAAACACCTTGGCCAGCTCCGCCAATCCCCTTGACCGAGCACCTCCCATCTTGTTCACATAGCGAACTGCTGATAAATTGTCCATTTTCAAAAGTACACAACACTTCACTTGATCCCTAACAAAACTCTTTATCGCAAAAGACCCTGCCAGTAGTTCCAAACAATTTATGTGCATCTGACTTTCTTCTTTCGGCCATTGCCCCCCCTGTTGCAACCGTTCCACACCTTGCACCCCACCCGTGCATACTCGCATCCGACGCTCTATTTCCATCTCTGGCATTTCCCCAAACATTGCCCTTCCATTCCATGCCTCTAAACTCATCATCCACCAATCTAATTCCTCCAGAGTCTCCTGGTTCATCCTCACTTTCTGAGAATATCTCGCATCCTTCCTTAAATTAAAAGCCTTCAATCTCTGTAATGCACGATAATGAAGAGGTGCCGGTAAAATTGCCTGAATCGATGATGAAAGAAGACCCAGTAAACGAGCCAATTGCCTCAGCGTAATCCACTCTGCACTCCTGACTCTCTTCACCTCCTTCCTGATCTTCTTCACTTTCTCCATTGGCAATTCCAACACACAATCCAATGTCAATAGCTGAAAACCTAAAAATGTCATTTCCTGCCTCGGTTCTACACAAGACTTCCCCTTGTTTACCACAAATCCGAGATCCTCTATCACTTTCACCGCAAAATCTTTTTATTCCTTTGCTAAACTTTCCTCCTCTGCCATAATCAGAATATCGTCCAGGTAAACAATCAAACAAATTCCCCTGGACCTCAACCAAGCTGCCACAGGCCTCATCACTTTTGTGAAGCACCATGGTGCCGATGTTAGTCCGGATGGAAGACTCTTGAACCTCCAACGTTTTCCCTTCCACCTGAATTGCAGATAGTCCCTCTGTTCCTGACACATTAGAATCGTCAGATATGCATCCTTCAAATCTAACCTCGTTAACCAATCTCCTTTTCTCAAAAGGTCTCTCAGCATATGTATCCCTTCCATTTTGAAGTGATTGTAACCAACCCAATCGTTTAATTCTTTTAGATTTATTACTGGTCTCATTCCTTTGTCTTTTTTCTCTATTAAAAACAGATTGCTTATAAAACAACCTGGAACTTCCCTTGCAGCCTCTATTGCACCTTTTTCCTCCAAAGCCATAACCTCTTTCGTCACCAATAATTCCTTCCTCTCTTTTGTAAACCTTAAAATCTCTGGTACCCTGTCCTGAACTGGAATACTGATAAAATCTATCTTGTAACCAGTTACTGTTTCCAGTACCCACAGATCTTGAGTAATTTCCTCCCATCTCGAAACAAACTGGGCTAGTCTGCCGCCCAATTTTATTTGAGTAAGAGAAGGGTCTGTTAAAGGTCTTACCTGAAACTCCCCTTGGTCTCCTCTCAGCACGCGAGCACCTTGCTTTTGCCTTTGCGGGAATAAACTTCCCTGGTCGGATCTTGAAAAACCACATCCTCCTCCATAATTCGTACCATAGGGTCTAGTTCCCCTACCAAAATTGCTTCTGGTAAATACTTGACCTCGGCCGGGGAACCGACCCCGTGTTCGCCCGGCCATCCCAAAAACCTTTCTGATATTGTTTTGTGCCTTTTGCAAACTATTAAAGGTTCCAACATATCTTACCATATCCTTCACGAAATCATCTCCAAAAAGAAGACCTTCGCTCTGTTCACCCAATTCCTTACTTGCCAGCTCAGCAAGTTTTGGTTCAATTTTGAACAGAATGCTCTTCCTTCTCTCCAAACATAATGCAGCATTAGAATTACCAAGGAGGCATATAGCTCTTTGCACCCACTGGCACATTTCTACCACATCCACACCAGTATTATTACTGTGTGCTTCTTCACACATAACAACATTTTTTGTTAAAGGTCCCAAAACGTCCAATAACCTGTCTTGGCAACCTTTCAACCCTTTGTCTAACCCTCTTCTAGGGTCCTTACCACTTTTATTAAGGAATGCCAACATTTTTTGATCCAGTCCGGGTGTGTAAGCCACCTTACTGTTTAGACTAGGTCTTGGACACTCCGACCTTAGTCTTGTTCTCACTTCTTTAGGGATCTCCCTTCTTATCCAATATCTTATATATCTGGCTACATGTTCAGCCGGTGTCCATTGCGGTGACAAAAGATGTTGAATCAATAATAGGTCGAACATATCCTCCCCTTGAGGATCTACAAAGTCACCAACCTCCAACTTAATTAATTTTTCATCTAACTTACTCCTCTTATTAGAAACCTCGTCCACATCTGAGTCCTCCAGACTTGAACTACACGTCAACTCAACATCCCCACTGATTGAACTTGAATCACATGCCACCGCACTATGTTTCCTCTTATGCGCCTTTATAGCGCTATCTTTGGCCTTTATAGCCATCCCTTTTTGAACCTTACGTTCATTTTCCCTTGAATGTTTTCCTTTCAAAACATGTCTCCTTTTCTCTTTATTTTAATTTCCTCGTCCAGACACTCCTGCCACTACCTCAACCTCCTCGGTAGTCCAGAAGCTGTCTTCTTCACAAGACTTTTGTCTACTCTCTTTTTTCTTTATACTTTTTTCCAAAGTATACTCTATTTTTTTGTCAATTGAAGCAGACATATCCCCAAACATTTTATCCATATATGATTTCATCTTTTCCTCCAAACTTGCCTCAATATTTTCCATTATATTTCTTAATTTCCTTAAATCAAACACTTACTAAATAAATATATATTCCTTTCCTTTCAAATCAATTGTTTTCTCACTTTAAAATACTATTTCCTCACAACTGCCAAATATTACCTCACTCCCTGACCAGAATCTGACCTTCTGACAAATAATCGCCTGAAGTCTGACTGAAACTGACTACTTTTGTCAGGTTGTTCAGATTTCCCAAAATATGTCTGCCTAACAATCCATTTCCTTTAATAAAAGTGAGCCCAAACCTCTAAAATGGCCGCCGTACGTTGCGTGAGTACGGCGGCTCATTTATTCCAAATTACCATAACATTCACTCTCGAGCCTCATAGAGACACGCTCGAGCGCTAGTATTGAAGACTATTTTTGCGCTTGAGCGCGGATTACAAACAGCTCCAGCGCCGACAACCAAACGCTCGAGTTCTTCCGATCCTGTCTACATTTGAAAAAGGAGTCGCTCTAGCGCGCCAAGTAATGCTCGTGCAGTGAGGGTTGGTGCTGTTTCTGACCTCCCATTCAGTTTGTGGAATACAGATCATGCCTACCCTCTTATCGTGCTTCAGTGCACAGGCCCGATGTGGCTACCTTCACAGTTTTATCCCACACACAAGCTTCTGCTTGCACACCCTGCAGCCCTTTACAATCACTTCTTCTCAAGCACCAAAAGACAAACATGGTCACCGTCTCTTTCTCTTTTGCTAACTCGTGTTTTCATGTTTTAAAAGGAACACTTCTGTCCTTCTCTACATGGTGCTTCTGAATAATGATAGTTGGCGGCCCACTAGCGATTCCTTTGCTATTTACTAAATACCAGGCAGTTTGGCTATACCGGCTACTTGCTACCAAATGGGTGTTTGGACACATAAAGATCTGGAAAAGTGAAATTCGATGTGTCACTAGAATAATTAAGCTGATTGTTGGTATGTCATCATTTTCATTTGTTTCAGTTGGTGATTTTTAATATTTACAATTTCAATTTTTTTTGTTTGTTAGACTCTCATGCTAGTGTCCAACAGGAAGTTTTTGGCACGTTAAGTAACAGTAGATGGTGTAGCACCCAGGATAATGTGCTGCATGGCTAAATACTTGTAAGGTCCCAAAAGCGAGACCTATTGGCTATGTCAATGCTTGTTTTCAGTGATTCCACTAGGTTCATTTAGTTACTTCTGCTCTTCCATAGGAAAAGCATTTTTTGTCATGCCAATAACTTTGGGACTGGTGTATGAATCTCCACGAAACTTTCCAAAAAGGTCCTCCCTTTTGACTAGTTTTTGCATAGAAAGTTGGGGGATGATTCATCGGGCGATGGCCGAGAAAAAAGGGGGGTCCCAAAATGCAAAAACCCCATGCATTTTCCATAGACTTCTATATAAACTGCTGGATGGAATTGCCTCAAGTTCGGCAGGAAGCTAGACCATGGTCCGCTAATTGTGCTTTTTGTGATTTGGTATAAATCTGTTCAGTAGTTTTTGTGAAATTATGGCTGTAAAATAATTGTATATCTGGACTGTTGGGAGCAGCAATTTACAAATGATTTTTTCTAATTGGCCCAACAAACTTTTCCTTGGGCTATCTCGCTCTCACGGGAGTCAGACTCCTGCAAGAGCGAGCACTGTGATTGGTTAACAGCAACATGAGAAAAATGTTGCTGGCAGCCATTGCAGGAGTAAGGAACTTAGTAACCCGTCCTGAAGTAAAAAATATCTATATAACTGGGCAGGACAATAAGAAAACAAATCGTTAAAAAAATACTACGATCCCTCGAGACTCGTGGGAACAGGAAAAAGAAAGCACAAAATGGTAGCTGGCGACATGGGGATGAGCTCCTGATTTCGCCTCAAGGTGGTGACGCAGTGAAGAGGATTGAGAGTGGAACCAGCAGCAGCCAGGGTGATATAGAGGGATGGCGGGAGCATGGCGCTGGGCAGGTGAGGGTGATGAGTGGTGGATTGGGGGATGACCGAGCAGGAAGGAGGTAAACACCCTGGACTGGTGAAAGCAACATGGATGAGTGTATTTTGACATATTGCAGGAGGGCCTCCGACATCCGTGTAGTGGCAACTACAAAGGAAATGGTGAAAACAAAAGGCCCTGTGACAACCCAAACAAATAAAATGGATAAATACACTGCCGCAAAATAAGCAGACATGGGAGACCAGATTGCAGAGACGGGGGCAGCAGAACCATCACTAACCGCCATCATGGCTGCATTAGTGGACCTAAAAGGACCACTCTAGCCTAAAATAGACACTTTCACAGTGGAAGTAAATCTCTTAGGGGAGGACTTCCGAAAAAGTAACAAATGCAGAAGGAAATATAACACAGTTGCAGAATGTCACGCAGAGTCTTGAGGAATACATGCAACACCTCAAGCGACAAGAGGACGTATTAGCAGGAAAACTCAAGGAGCAAGAAGGGCAAGCGCTCCGAAACAACCTACAAGTGGTGGGTGTGCCAGAAGGGACGTAGGGACCCAGTGTGGAGCTCTTCCTGGAGGATCTCATCCTAAACCATCTGCGCCCAAAACGGATCTCAAACTTTTTCACCGTTGAACGGGCACACAGAGCCCCGGTCCCAAAACGTAAAGTTAAACCTCCTGTAAAAAGGAGACTGTAGGAAATTAGCGTTTTCTGGATTTTTCATCTTTTGCTGTAAGGCTATATTTTTGCTAGCTTTAGAACTCAAATTAACACTGCTGACCAGTGGTAACATGTCTGTGTTCCCCCTTTAAACATGGTCAAATTGGTATAGTCCTAATTGGTTTATTTAACTTGTCTCTAAGTTGCTAGATAAATAATTAAGCAACTATTTTTAACAGCCATTGAAATGGTGAGGTTGGATTTTTAATTAATATTTATGAAAAGTTACTTTTAGGTTTAACTCTTTTTTTATTGTTATTAGACTCTTCAGTATACACACAGTTGCAGTTCTACATTGTAATGCGTGGTTAACATCATAACGTTTGACCTGCAGGTATTGTGTGATGTCTGGCCCTTCTTCTTTAGGTGGAACTCCCTTAACGCGAATGTTGTTTTGCCAAGACCGATTTTTCAGGTCTTCTGTGTGTGCCTGGAGATCGATCTGTTGAGCCTTGAGCCGGAGTATCTCTTGCTGTAGATGCTCCACCTCCTCTTCCCGGGCTTGCTCCTGATCCTCGATGGAGGGCACACATTCCACAACGGCATCGACGTCCCGCCTTATAATAAGGGGAACGTGTGGCCTCCATCGGTTATCTCCTTCATCTCCCTTGCTATTTCCCTTTTCAGCGTCTGCAAGTCGTCTTGTAATGCATTGAATAGTGACTCTAAAAAGGCATGGGTACTGAGGCTTCAGAGGTGTCTGCATCTTGGCTGATTTGTGTCGTTGGGGAGAGTCTTCCTTCTCTGCTGCCGGAAATCGGGAGCTTGGTCGGCATCTCTTTTAGATTCTGATCCTTATGCCAATGACATTAAGAAAACTTTACCACTTTCTCCTGTTGTTTACCGAGTGGGAGCAGTGAATGGTTTGAGTATTGTATCAAACTTAAAGCTCAGGCAATACCTGAGGGTATGGAATGAGCTTACAGCCCTCTTACATGATTTATGGTGTCACCAATTCTTCAGTTTTTATCGTCCAGAAAAGATATGGGGCATTCATCTCTTAAAGTTCACAGACCACAGCCCTTTGGTTTGAAACCTTAATGCTAATGGTGTCGGAAAAGCCCCTGTAATGTTGCTAAGGCTGTTAAATTACAACTTTGATATCAAATTGGTACACAGAGGCAGAAACTATAGGGCTGGCTGCTTATCTAGAAAGCCACTTTTGGGTAGTATGTTCATGAATGTTTGTGGTAGCAGTGTTAGACGTTGTCTATGATGCTTGTGGTGACCCAGTAGTGGTGCAAGTTAATAAGGACATCACAGATGGTCTCCCCTGGGACTGGTGCTTAAGTGCTGAGATGTTTGGGTGTGTTCATGTGGCAGCAGAGCTAACTGTGGCTCTGGGTATGGTTATGAGACCCGATTCTTTTGCTCTACTTGGTAAGCCGAGACCGTACTTGTTGAATATTCACCCAATGTGAGTGGTTATATCCGCATTGCTGGTCTGCATGAAGTTATGATACTGCTGACAGTAGCGTGCCTGCTAAAAGCAATGGCGTGACTGGTGGAACTATAAAGCCAAATAAGAGAAAGTTATCTTCCGACACCACAGTCTTCGTGACTGAGACCAGTAACACTATAGACTCTGAGACTCACAGCAGTAATTTCTCCTTTCAGAGCGTTATTGCTGCAGATGGAGTGAAACCCAGAAGTAAGCACATTACTAAGGTAAATGTCCAGTATTTGTAAAGCGCGAACAATTACCCGAAGGTGTCAAGGCGCTGGTGGCCATCGGGAAGATTAAGCAAGCTATTGCCCAGAGTCACATGGTGCTGGGCTGATCTGCCGCCAGTGCCGGGGATCGAACCGTGAGTCCCCGAGTTCTGGAGTCAGACGCCCTGGCCGCTGTATTAATTGTTTCTCTTTTGCAGCATTTGGAAATGCATTTTCTAGTTTTGTTGTTTTTTGTTTAGTTCTTTCTTGTAGGCTGTTTCCTTTGGTTTAAAGGGAACGATGTTGTAGTGTGTGACCTTAATTCTGCAGTTTGCATTTCACCATCATTTGCTTATCCTGGAGAATCTCCAGGGTATAGGAGGTTTGCTGTTCCAGAGTTCTTTCTTCAGCTTCTGGGCAGTTGTCGCTCTGTGGCGATCTGTGGTCCTGTTTCTCTGCTCTTCTTGTAGTAGCTCCTATCAGAGCTTCATCCTCCCGCCAATGAAAATAAGATGCCAGGCATCAGCCAGCACACAACACAGTCTATGATGGCTACGTCTATCTGCTCGGCGCAGTTAGAGCGAGGATAAAGTTCTCCGGATCTATCAGGCTGTGAATGTAACCTAAGGGCTTAAGATGAAATGATGAACTTACCTCCTTCCTGAGTGGCTCAAGACTGCTGTGTGCAGAACAGATAGCTGGCAGCACCCTGGAGTATGTATGTATAAATCAGATTATGTTGGAAGTAACCTGCACTATAGTGGCAGGCAGCACCCTGCCACCAAGTAGGATTTCTCTTAGTATTTTATATTCTGACACATTAATGGAGATGGTCTTTTAACTGGCAGAAGAACAACACTGACCATACATTTTCCTGGGTTTGTCTTTAAAATGACGTACACATTAGGAATGGCATTTTGTTCTGCTGGAATAATAACACGCGTTATCTGGTACTCTGCTATGATGTTGCACAGATCTTTGGCTGCAATGCCTTCCATGTTTCATTCAAACATGCTTTCTACAGGGCACATACATGATTTGCTGCTGTTGAGAAATAATGCTCCTGTGTACTGTGGCAGACTCAGAAATATTGAAAAACTTCATGATTTCTCTTTCAGCACTTCAAAGTAAACCCTTTCACTTTTTGACTCAATCATTTGGCAGAAACATAACTTTGTACCATTAAAATAGTTGTGATGGGGAACATTCATGTGGGGTTAGGACTGGCTCGACCAGAGTGCTTGCTGACTTGGAGGAGTATGGAGTTGACCACCTTGCCTGGTCCGTTGTGGAACCAAGCCAGCAATACTTTGCTGCAGGCTCATTTGCCCTGATAGCTGGTCAACAGTTTGAGGAGGTGAAGAGCTGGGTAAGTGTGCCATGAGGCTGGCATTTCAGTACATCCCTGAGAAGTGAGCTTTGAGTAGATGTAGTGTTCCTCTTATACCACGTGCAATTCATCCTCTCCAAAGCCTCAAGAATTCCTGGGTGTGAAGGGCGGCTGATTCTGACTGGGTGCTTGAAACTCATGTTTTTGATTGTTCATGTTTGTCAGTAGTCAGCTGCAATATAGGTTTCTTTGTTATTGCAAAAAATATATGAATGGCCGATGAGCCTCTGTCTGTCAAAGAATGGAAGGGCTGGGGAACTGTCATTCATCTCACTGCTAAGCAGAGCAGTGTCATGCTTCATCCTCAGTCAGGCCTCTGATTTGGACCAACATCGTTCCGAACACTGGGACTTTAGAGCCCATCCTTTTAATGAGAAAAACAAAACTACAAGTCCCATAAGCAATAGTGCTGGAAGGTGTCACGCATGACCTGGGACAACATCCGATTCAGCACATCCAGTTTCATTTTTAAGTATTTGACACAAAATTGAGTTTGTAACCTTTGTTTTTTATGGTCATGAGTCACCAAAATACTAAAAACGTGTCTTTTATTTTCAAGGTTAATTAAGTAATGGTCAACAGCTTGGAAGCTCTGTTAATTCTTCAGTATTTGTCATTGATCTCCAACGTATGGTTGGTTTGGGTCTGCCCCCTGCATCGATCCCGATAACTCGCACAGGTAAGGACCTTGTAGCAGCAACATAATAACCTGATACCCATCTGTAAGAAGTACGCTCTGAGGCAGGTATCCGGAAACAAAATAATCCTGTGCTCTCTCTCAAACTGCAAAAACCCAGAATGTTTCACTCGCGCACCTTGCGGCATTGAACACTGTTCCTGGGCTTATTCTCTGGCTCTGTTATATTTTATATCGGTACCCTAATATAGGTCCAGGGAACATCGTACACCTTCCCTACATCATCTCCCCTTCATTTCATATGAACGAGCCTTATAAGGTCATAACTCCTAATAAGGACATACTGCCTTATAGGGACTGAGCACCTTATAAGGACTGACGCCTTTTATGGACTAATCCTTTCACCTACTTCCATGCTGAGGGAAGGTTCTTCTCAATCGATATGGCTAAGACGTCATCCTTAGCGCATATGAATAATTTATGAGAACGATACCCAGGGGTATTCTTCATCTCTCCAATCCATGCCCAAGGTTTAATCCCCAACGTCATCCTCATACTAAACAATAGCTAACACATGCACATGGACTGTATAAATACAGCACCTCTTGCTATCAGTAAGGACAGACCGAAACTTCACGCCGACACACTGACCAGAGACACTGTGGCTCCGACATGCAATCGCTCCAGCTGACAGTGGTCTGACTATCCCTTGCAGGGTGTGCAATTCGAGTCAAGGACGAAGTCCCACACTCTGTTCGACTAAATCCTAGTGGGATTCTTGGCTCTTAGGCTTAGGCTCTTTCGCACCTACTCACATGCTAGGTAAACTTAGGTACATCTAGACAAGCACCGTAGGAGTACGCACTATCCTTTATAAATGTATTTTATATTCATATATCTGTTCATGACTATTGCAAAATGGTAGAACTGTGCTATTCCTTTTTATTAACTGTACTGCTGATCTTATATCTCTGCTACTGTGTAACAGTTGTAGCAGCGCATATATTTTACACTAGAAGAACAACGGTACAATACATTCTTATTGTAAACACGCTCGACTGTTTCTTCCGTGTATCTCTCTGAGAGAAAATGAGGATGCACGAGTGACTGGGTGAAAAGTAGTATATTGTTTCCACGAGTCTGAGGATCACACAACGGAGGGCTCCTCTGCTATACATGGATAACTGACTTCGTCATCACATTTTCTGTGCACAAGACACTATAGGCAGATCACGGATCACACCTTCTGTGCCAAGCCCGCGGTACGCTCGGTGCTGTACGCAGATCAGGGATCACACAACGGAGGGCTCCTCTGCAGGGCGTTGCCAGCTATAGGCAGATCACGGATCACACCTTCTGTACCGAGCCCGCGGTGCGCTTGGCACTGTACGCAGATCAGGGATCATACAACGGTGGGCTCCTCTGCAGGGCGTTGCCATCGTGCTAATGCAAGAAAAAAGTGCTTAGCGGCTACTTAAAAGACACAATGTCACGCCGCCAGTAAAAGGGCTAAAAGAGGACAGGGCGGTAACCAGGAGGGACTAAAAAGCCTCCTTTACAATGAAAAGACCCAGTTTAGCATAACTTATGACGCGAACCAACCAAAATAACGGGCGTAGCCGAAACCCCACTTCTGAAACCGTATTGTTTCCAAGAAGCCCTCGCAGAGCGCTGCAACGCCAGGTGAGACCTAAAAATGTTCCAGGTTTCCTTGTTAACCCCTTCCATGCTCATGACGGAACGGTTCCGTCATGAGCCACGGTTGAGCTGTGCTCATGACGGAACCGTTCCGTCATCGGCCCGCCCGCGCACGAACCCTTCAGCACCGCGGCGGAATTCGCCCAGCGCTGAAGGGGTTAAAGTGTGCCAATCGCTGTTAACATAGCCATAAATTGAAAATAAGCAGTACCCAAATTTAACCAGAAGATGGTGTTGTAGATAAGTTCAGGAGGCTGAGGACAGTTTTGGCCAATGTAGAGAACTCAGTGAACTAGAAACTGCATGTCAATATCTTCCCTGCAGCCTCTTGCAGGTAGAGATGTGCCGATAGCGAAGGCAACGTATACTCAATTGTTCTCCCTTTTTTTAATGCAATTTGTACGTGGCTCCATAGTCCCCATAATGTCTGCACACGATCTTTGATCCGAGAAAATCCGTCCGTGTGTGGAGAGCACGTAAGGTTGTAGACTGACCACTGGCATCCAAAGAAAACCCAAAAGCACACGCTTAGTGTAGCCGCAGGGAGCAATAGAATCCCTAAATGTGAGTTCACTGGGTTCAGATGATTTTCCTTTAGAAATAGCCCAAGGGCCCTTAAATTTACGAAAAAGGGAAACAGTATCTTAGAAAAGAGTCTAAAGACAAGTGGGCGAGATCGTCAGGGAACAGCGTGCCCCTACTTCTTTTATTGAGTAGATTTTAATTTTTTTAGGTTGCGCCTTAGACAGCGCGCATGGGCTGATCTGCGAGACATGATTTTAACATTTCCCTTCCTTTCAGTGGCATATTGTATCGTTTGTGCCGCTTTTCGGTGGGTGGTTCCCATCCCTGGCAACTGGCCCTATTACATGTAGTATTGCTCTTTCTTTTAAATTTTATTATAGCATTAGACTTCTTTTTCTGTTTCCTTGTTTTTTTTTATTGTGACCAGCTCTTTACGCATGTGGTGACCATCTATCCTTTGTTCCACTCGGACGGACAGACCGTTGTACGTTATTTATAACATATAGCATTTGTTTGATGGCGTGGCTGTGAGACAGACATTTAAATCGTAATTTTCTTCTACCATGTAAAGCAAGTACGCAGTTAGTATGTGTTTTGCAACTTTATTGCGCACATTTAGACCGAGAGCATTAAAGTGCTTTACACATGTGGCGGAGGTTTTACACTTGAGGGCATGTTTTTCTGTTTTTGTGTCACGGACGGATTAAGGGGCATATTCACAAGAACGTGTGATAACTACCACAAGAGTAGCTTAACGCAACTCTCAACATCGCAGCCCATTGCGGGAAAATAACCCAGTGCCAACGTGGAATTCACAACACGGAGGTAGCATGCGATAGTCCACCAAAAACACGGCCAATGTCCGCGATACAACCACCCAGACGGAGATAAAAACACAAACTACAACATCAAAAAACCTGCGATGGGCCAAAGCGCTATGAGGAAATCAGCGATAAGCAACGGAAGACCAAGGAGAAACACACAGCCAACCAGAAGGCAGCAATGCAGACTTCAGGTGGGGGCCCAGTGCCACAGCTCGAGCTGGATGACATGGAGGCGCTGGTGTCGACAGTCATCAGTGTGGATACTGTGGCCGGAGTCGGGGGACCGGACACTGCTCGACAGGACACAACACAACCGCAACAGGGTGAGTGACCACCCGGTACTGGGGGGAAGGGTGGAGATGGCCACGATGGCACACATGCACAATCAAGCACAGCACAGTGCACACACTCAATGACTCTGGGTCACCGCCCAGATCCACAGACTGTCACAATGTATGCCATGCTGTCTGGTGAATTGGTTAAAGGCAACCTTTATTGAAAGCTATCCTAGTGGTAGCTATTGAAAGTAGGCTTCAGGCTAAGTCTTGAAGGAATGTAAAACAGCTTGTTTTATCAGTCTTAATCTCTTGAATGATCAAATGAAAAGCCAACCACACCAGGTATATATTCAAAATATATGTATTTTGGTTAAAACACACCCCACTAGTCTCTTTATGACGCTGGAGTTTGAAGTACTTAGGTTACAAGTTAGCAATTATCAGTAATAGCACAAATACACGTTTGGGTCCTAGGGGCGTACCAAACCATATACCAAAAAAGTGGTATAGGAACCACGACTGGAAAAGACACAAGGCCTAGAGCCTGTAGAATCGCTGGGACCCCAAGGAATCACCCAAGGTAGTGACACAGGGGATTATCAAAACAGATAGTGAGATGCACACCGACGTACTCAGAGCTTGTAAATCATGTACTCTTTCAAACTGTGATGGCGTGCAAAACGTGATGCGCGCTCCGTCCAATTGCACGCGACAACGTAACAGAACACATTGACACCTCTGTTGGTACCATTACACGATGCACTGCCGAGTGTAGGAGTGAATCCAATCAATTAAACTCTTCATTTCTCGCTTGTCAATTTATCCATTTTTTTACTTCTTTGCTTTCAACTCTTAGTATTAATTCAATTCATTTTACTCATTCCAATAACTCAAACATAGGAGGTAAGGTAGATTCCACGTGCCACATCTTTATTGACAAAACCCAATGCATTTCGGGACGCAGTCCCTTCGTCAGGGGTATCTAGAATAAAAAATACATTTTAACGTCGTTGTAACTCATTTGTACCACATAACACAATTCATGCACATCTATATACATATACTGATTATTATTCTCATGTCTCTATAATACCATCACTGTATTAAATCGTCCATCTGCTTTACATAGCGGTCCCTCCCTTAATTAACAGGATGCAGAAGTAAATACGTTTATGACTCAATCTCCCGTCTGCGTGCCGCCAGTTGAAAAACCCTTTCTGAACTTGACATAAAGATACGCTTACCGTGGCATTTGACTAATCCCACTTTTTAAAAATATTCCAAACTCGCTTCACATCCGCGCTCCTGGGAACATCTAAAACAAATGTTACAGCACCGGCTTGCTTGAAACAGAGAGCCAAATCGACTGCTGATTGCTGGTGCAGCTTATATCCCACCTCCCTTCTCCTCCACAGGTGCATGAACACGTGTTCACTCTCAAACCGGCCCGCCCAACACTGAACACGGACTGCTCAAACCAGCCCGCCCAACACTGAAAACAGACTGCTCAAGTTGCACTTTACAGGCCCTTGCTCATGGTCTTAAAACAAACAATTCACGGAAACCTCAAAGCCCGAGTCATTTCACACTCGTTTAACAAAATGTTCAGAACAACGTGATTTTCCATTGCGAGTTGAATGATATTTAGTGCATGATACAAAAACATTTCACAATGTCTAATTGATTAAATATGCTATGTGTAAAAGTGATCGAACTTGATATGCCGAAATAAACAGTACGTTTAAATGTAGATCGCAGTCCATTGTGGCCAAAACCTCCTGTGTTGAAAAGCTCATTTCCCAGTTCTGTTTAAACTTGCTTCATTTGCCTTGCATTCATAATTTCTTCAAGGGTGCAAACTCACAGTAGGACGGAATCCTTTGTGAAATATCAAAACAGATAGTGAGATGCACACCGACGTACTCAGAGCTTGTAAATCATGTACTCTTTCAAACTGTGATGGCGTGCAAAACGTGATGCGCGCTCCGTCCAATTGCACGCGACAACGTAACAGAACACATTGACACCTCTGTTGGTACCATTACACGATGCACTGCCGAGTGTAGGAGTGAATCCAATCAATTAAACTCTTCATTTCTCGCTTGTCAATTTATCCATTTTTTTACTTCTTTGCTTTCAACTCTTAGTATTAATTCAATTCATTTTACTCATTCCAATAACTCAAACATAGGAGGTAAGGTAGATTCCACGTGCCACATCTTTATTGACAAAACCCAATGCATTTCGGGACGCAGTCCCTTCGTCAGGGGTATCTAGAATAAAAAATACATTTTAACGTCGTTGTAACTCATTTGTACCACATAACACAATTCATGCACATCTATATACATATACTGATTATTATTCTCATGTCTCTATAATACCATCACTGTATTAAATCGTCCATCTGCTTTACATAGCGGTCCCTCCCTTAATTAACAGGATGCAGAAGTAAATACGTTTATGACTCAATCTCCCGTCTGCGTGCCGCCAGTTGAAAAACCCTTTCTGAACTTGACATAAAGATACGCTTACCGTGGCATTTGACTAATCCCACTTTTTAAAAATATTCCAAACTCGCTTCACATCCGCGCTCCTGGGAACATCTAAAACAAATGTTACAGCACCGGCTTGCTTGAAACAGAGAGCCAAATCGACTGCTGATTGCTGGTGCAGCTTATATCCCACCTCCCTTCTCCTCCACAGGTGCATGAACACGTGTTCACTCTCAAACCGGCCCGCCCAACACTGAACACGGACTGCTCAAACCAGCCCGCCCAACACTGAAAACAGACTGCTCAAGTTGCACTTTACAGGCCCTTGCTCATGGTCTTAAAACAAACAATTCACGGAAACCTCAAAGCCCGAGTCATTTCACACTCGTTTAACAAAATGTTCAGAACAACGTGATTTTCCATTGCGAGTTGAATGATATTTAGTGCATGATACAAAAACATTTCACAATGTCTAATTGATTAAATATGCTATGTGTAAAAGTGATCGAACTTGATATGCCGAAATAAACAGTACGTTTAAATGTAGATCGCAGTCCATTGTGGCCAAAACCTCCTGTGTTGAAAAGCTCATTTCCCAGTTCTGTTTAAACTTGCTTCATTTGCCTTGCATTCATAATTTCTTCAAGGGTGCAAACTCACAGTAGGACGGAATCCTTTGTGAAATATCAAAACAGATAGTGAGATGCACACCGACGTACTCAGAGCTTGTAAATCATGTACTCTTTCAAACTGTGATGGCGTGCAAAACGTGATGCGCGCTCCGTCCAATTGCACGCGACAACGTAACAGAACACATTGACACCTCTGTTGGTACCATTACACGATGCACTGCCGAGTGTAGGAGTGAATCCAATCAATTAAACTCTTCATTTCTCGCTTGTCAATTTATCCATTTTTTTACTTCTTTGCTTTCAACTCTTAGTATTAATTCAATTCATTTTACTCATTCCAATAACTCAAACATAGGAGGTAAGGTAGATTCCACGTGCCACATCTTTATTGACAAAACCCAATGCATTTCGGGACGCAGTCCCTTCGTCAGGGGTATCTAGAATAAAAAATACATTTTAACGTCGTTGTAACTCATTTGTACCACATAACACAATTCATGCACATCTATATACATATACTGATTATTATTCTCATGTCTCTATAATACCATCACTGTATTAAATCGTCCATCTGCTTTACATAGCGGTCCCTCCCTTAATTAACAGGATGCAGAAGTAAATACGTTTATGACTCAATCTCCCGTCTGCGTGCCGCCAGTTGAAAAACCCTTTCTGAACTTGACATAAAGATACGCTTACCGTGGCATTTGACTAATCCCACTTTTTAAAAATATTCCAAACTCGCTTCACATCCGCGCTCCTGGGAACATCTAAAACAAATGTTACAGCACCGGCTTGCTTGAAACAGAGAGCCAAATCGACTGCTGATTGCTGGTGCAGCTTATATCCCACCTCCCTTCTCCTCCACAGGTGCATGAACACGTGTTCACTCTCAAACCGGCCCGCCCAACACTGAACACGGACTGCTCAAACCAGCCCGCCCAACACTGAAAACAGACTGCTCAAGTTGCACTTTACAGGCCCTTGCTCATGGTCTTAAAACAAACAATTCACGGAAACCTCAAAGCCCGAGTCATTTCACACTCGTTTAACAAAATGTTCAGAACAACGTGATTTTCCATTGCGAGTTGAATGATATTTAGTGCATGATACAAAAACATTTCACAATGTCTAATTGATTAAATATGCTATGTGTAAAAGTGATCGAACTTGATATGCCGAAATAAACAGTACGTTTAAATGTAGATCGCAGTCCATTGTGGCCAAAACCTCCTGTGTTGAAAAGCTCATTTCCCAGTTCTGTTTAAACTTGCTTCATTTGCCTTGCATTCATAATTTCTTCAAGGGTGCAAACTCACAGTAGGACGGAATCCTTTGTGAAATATCAAAACAGATAGTGAGATGCACACCGACGTACTCAGAGCTTGTAAATCATGTACTCTTTCAAACTGTGATGGCGTGCAAAACGTGATGCGCGCTCCGTCCAATTGCACGCGACAACGTAACAGAACACATTGACACCTCTGTTGGTACCATTACACGATGCACTGCCGAGTGTAGGAGTGAATCCAATCAATTAAACTCTTCATTTCTCGCTTGTCAATTTATCCATTTTTTTACTTCTTTGCTTTCAACTCTTAGTATTAATTCAATTCATTTTACTCATTCCAATAACTCAAACATAGGAGGTAAGGTAGATTCCACGTGCCACATCTTTATTGACAAAACCCAATGCATTTCGGGACGCAGTCCCTTCGTCAGGGGTATCTAGAATAAAAAATACATTTTAACGTCGTTGTAACTCATTTGTACCACATAACACAATTCATGCACATCTATATACATATACTGATTATTATTCTCATGTCTCTATAATACCATCACTGTATTAAATCGTCCATCTGCTTTACATAGCGGTCCCTCCCTTAATTAACAGGATGCAGAAGTAAATACGTTTATGACTCAATCTCCCGTCTGCGTGCCGCCAGTTGAAAAACCCTTTCTGAACTTGACATAAAGATACGCTTACCGTGGCATTTGACTAATCCCACTTTTTAAAAATATTCCAAACTCGCTTCACATCCGCGCTCCTGGGAACATCTAAAACAAATGTTACAGCACCGGCTTGCTTGAAACAGAGAGCCAAATCGACTGCTGATTGCTGGTGCAGCTTATATCCCACCTCCCTTCTCCTCCACAGGTGCATGAACACGTGTTCACTCTCAAACCGGCCCGCCCAACACTGAACACGGACTGCTCAAACCAGCCCGCCCAACACTGAAAACAGACTGCTCAAGTTGCACTTTACAGGCCCTTGCTCATGGTCTTAAAACAAACAATTCACGGAAACCTCAAAGCCCGAGTCATTTCACACTCGTTTAACAAAATGTTCAGAACAACGTGATTTTCCATTGCGAGTTGAATGATATTTAGTGCATGATACAAAAACATTTCACAATGTCTAATTGATTAAATATGCTATGTGTAAAAGTGATCGAACTTGATATGCCGAAATAAACAGTACGTTTAAATGTAGATCGCAGTCCATTGTGGCCAAAACCTCCTGTGTTGAAAAGCTCATTTCCCAGTTCTGTTTAAACTTGCTTCATTTGCCTTGCATTCATAATTTCTTCAAGGGTGCAAACTCACAGTAGGACGGAATCCTTTGTGAAATATCAAAACAGATAGTGAGATGCACACCGACGTACTCAGAGCTTGTAAATCATGTACTCTTTCAAACTGTGATGGCGTGCAAAACGTGATGCGCGCTCCGTCCAATTGCACGCGACAACGTAACAGAACACATTGACACCTCTGTTGGTACCATCACACGATGCACTGCCGAGTGTAGGAGTGAATCCAATCAATTAAACTCTTCATTTCTCGCTTGTCAATTTATCCAGGGTTTTTCAACTGGCGGCACGCAGACGGGAGATTGAGTCATAAACTTATTTACTTCTGCATCCTGTTAATTAAGGGAGGGACCGCTATGTAAAGCAGATGGACGATTTAATACAGTGATGGTATTATAGAGACATGAGAATAATAATCAGTATATGTATATAGATGTGCATGAATTGTGTTATGTGGTACAAATGAGTTACAACGACGTTAAAATGTATTTTTTATTCTAGATACCCCTGACGAAGGGACTGCGTCCCGAAATGCATTGGGTTTTGTCAATAAAGATGTGGCACGTGGAATCTACCTTACCTCCTATGTTTGAGTTATTGGAATGAGTAAAATGAATTGAATTAATACTAAGAGTTGAAAGCAAAGAAGTAAAAAAATGGATAAATTGACAAGCGAGAAATGAAGAGTTTAATTGATTGGATTCACTCCTACACTCGGCAGTGCATCGTGTAATGGTACCAACAGAGGTGTCAATGTGTTCTGTTACGTTGTCGCGTGCAATTGGACGGAGCGCGCATCACGTTTTGCACGCCATCACAGTTTGAAAGAGTACATGATTTACAAGCTCTGAGTACGTCGGTGTGCATCTCACTATCTGTTTTGATATTTCACAAAGGATTCCGTCCTACTGTGAGTTTGCACCCTTGAAGAAATTATGAATGCAAGGCAAATGAAGCAAGTTTAAACAGAACTGGGAAATGAGCTTTTCAACACAGGAGGTTTTGGCCACAATGGACTGCGATCTACATTTAAACGTACTGTTTATTTCGGCATATCAAGTTCGATCACTTTTACACATAGCATATTTAATCAATTAGACATTGTGAAATGTTTTTGTATCATGCACTAAATATCATTCAACTCGCAATGGAAAATCACGTTGTTCTGAACATTTTGTTAAACGAGTGTGAAATGACTCGGGCTTTGAGGTTTCCGTGAATTGTTTGTTTTAAGACCATGAGCAAGGGCCTGTAAAGTGCAACTTGAGCAGTCTGTTTTCAGTGTTGGGCGGGCTGGTTTGAGCAGTCCGTGTTCAGTGTTGGGCGGGCCGGTTTGAGAGTGAACACGTGTTCATGCACCTGTGGAGGAGAAGGGAGGTGGGATATAAGCTGCACCAGCAATCAGCAGTCGATTTGGCTCTCTGTTTCAAGCAAGCCGGTGCTGTAACATTTGTTTTAGATGTTCCCAGGAGCGCGGATGTGAAGCGAGTTTGGAATACTTTTAAAAAGTGGGATTAGTCAAATGCCACGGTAAGCGTATCTTTATGTCAAGTTCAGAAAGGGTTTTTCAACTGGCGGCACGCAGACGGGAGATTGAGTCATAAACGTATTTACTTCTGCATCCTGTTAATTAAGGGAGGGACCGCTATGTAAAGCAGATGGACGATTTAATACAGTGATGGTATTATAGAGACATGAGAATAATAATCAGTATATGTATATAGATGTGCATGAATTGTGTTATGTGGTACAAATGAGTTACAACGACGTTAAAATGTATTTTTTATTCTAGATACCCCTGACGAAGGGACTGCGTCCCGAAATGCATTGGGTTTTGTCAATAAAGATGTGGCACGTGGAATCTACCTTACCTCCTATGTTTGAGTTATTGGAATGAGTAAAATGAATTGAATTAATACTAAGAGTTGAAAGCAAAGAAGTAAAAAAATGGATAAATTGACAAGCGAGAAATGAAGAGTTTAATTGATTGGATTCACTCCTACACTCGGCAGTGCATCGTGTAATGGTACCAACAGAGGTGTCAATGTGTTCTGTTACGTTGTCGCGTGCAATTGGACGGAGCGCGCATCACGTTTTGCACGCCATCACAGTTTGAAAGAGTACATGATTTACAAGCTCTGAGTACGTCGGTGTGCATCTCACTATCTGTTTTGATATTTCACAAAGGATTCCGTCCTACTGTGAGTTTGCACCCTTGAAGAAATTATGAATGCAAGGCAAATGAAGCAAGTTTAAACAGAACTGGGAAATGAGCTTTTCAACACAGGAGGTTTTGGCCACAATGGACTGCGATCTACATTTAAACGTACTGTTTATTTCGGCATATCAAGTTCGATCACTTTTACACATAGCATATTTAATCAATTAGACATTGTGAAATGTTTTTGTATCATGCACTAAATATCATTCAACTCGCAATGGAAAATCACGTTGTTCTGAACATTTTGTTAAACGAGTGTGAAATGACTCGGGCTTTGAGGTTTCCGTGAATTGTTTGTTTTAAGACCATGAGCAAGGGCCTGTAAAGTGCAACTTGAGCAGTCTGTTTTCAGTGTTGGGCGGGCTGGTTTGAGCAGTCCGTGTTCAGTGTTGGGCGGGCCGGTTTGAGAGTGAACACGTGTTCATGCACCTGTGGAGGAGAAGGGAGGTGGGATATAAGCTGCACCAGCAATCAGCAGTCGATTTGGCTCTCTGTTTCAAGCAAGCCGGTGCTGTAACATTTGTTTTAGATGTTCCCAGGAGCGCGGATGTGAAGCGAGTTTGGAATATTTTTAAAAAGTGGGATTAGTCAAATGCCACGGTAAGCGTATCTTTATGTCAAGTTCAGAAAGGGTTTTTCAACTGGCGGCACGCAGACGGGAGATTGAGTCATAAACGTATTTACTTCTGCATCCTGTTAATTAAGGGAGGGACCGCTATGTAAAGCAGATGGACGATTTAATACAGTGATGGTATTATAGAGACATGAGAATAATAATCAGTATATGTATATAGATGTGCATGAATTGTGTTATGTGGTACAAATGAGTTACAACGACGTTAAAATGTATTTTTTATTCTAGATACCCCTGACGAAGGGACTGCGTCCCGAAATGCATTGGGTTTTGTCAATAAAGATGTGGCACGTGGAATCTACCTTACCTCCTATGTTTGAGTTATTGGAATGAGTAAAATGAATTGAATTAATACTAAGAGTTGAAAGCAAAGAAGTAAAAAAATGGATAAATTGACAAGCGAGAAATGAAGAGTTTAATTGATTGGATTCACTCCTACACTCGGCAGTGCATCGTGTAATGGTACCAACAGAGGTGTCAATGTGTTCTGTTACGTTGTCGCGTGCAATTGGACGGAGCGCGCATCACGTTTTGCACGCCATCACAGTTTGAAAGAGTACATGATTTACAAGCTCTGAGTACGTCGGTGTGCATCTCACTATCTGTTTTGATATTTCACAAAGGATTCCGTCCTACTGTGAGTTTGCACCCTTGAAGAAATTATGAATGCAAGGCAAATGAAGCAAGTTTAAACAGAACTGGGAAATGAGCTTTTCAACACAGGAGGTTTTGGCCACAATGGACTGCGATCTACATTTAAACGTACTGTTTATTTCGGCATATCAAGTTCGATCACTTTTACACATAGCATATTTAATCAATTAGACATTGTGAAATGTTTTTGTATCATGCACTAAATATCATTCAACTCGCAATGGAAAATCACGTTGTTCTGAACATTTTGTTAAACGAGTGTGAAATGACTCGGGCTTTGAGGTTTCCGTGAATTGTTTGTTTTAAGACCATGAGCAAGGGCCTGTAAAGTGCAACTTGAGCAGTCTGTTTTCAGTGTTGGGCGGGCTGGTTTGAGCAGTCCGTGTTCAGTGTTGGGCGGGCCGGTTTGAGAGTGAACACGTGTTCATGCACCTGTGGAGGAGAAGGGAGGTGGGATATAAGCTGCACCAGCAATCAGCAGTCGATTTGGCTCTCTGTTTCAAGCAAGCCGGTGCTGCAACATTTGTTTTAGATGTTCCCAGGAGCGCGGATGTGAAGCGAGTTTGGAATATTTTTAAAAAGTGGGATTAGTCAAATGCCACGGTAAGCGTATCTTTATGTCAAGTTCAGAAAGGGTTTTTCAACTGGCGGCACGCAGACGGGAGATTGAGTCATAAACGTATTTACTTCTGCATCCTGTTAATTAAGGGAGGGACCGCTATGTAAAGCAGATGGACGATTTAATACAGTGATGGTATTATAGAGACATGAGAATAATAATCAGTATATGTATATAGATGTGCATGAATTGTGTTATGTGGTACAAATGAGTTACAACGACGTTAAAATGTATTTTTTATTCTAGATACCCCTGACGAAGGGACTGCGTCCCGAAATGCATTGGGTTTTGTCAATAAAGATGTGGCACGTGGAATCTACCTTACCTCCTATGTTTGAGTTATTGGAATGAGTAAAATGAATTGAATTAATACTAAGAGTTGAAAGCAAAGAAGTAAAAAAATGGATAAATTGACAAGCGAGAAATGAAGAGTTTAATTGATTGGATTCACTCCTACACTCGGCAGTGCATCGTGTAATGGTACCAACAGAGGTGTCAATGTGTTCAGTGACACAGGGGACCCACGGGGACTGTATGCAGTGTGTAAACACAACCGCGGGTTCCCGTTATCTTCTATGGGCAATGTCGCGGTTGGAAATTTAAAGATTAGGAACACTTCTAATCGTGTCAGGACCAAACCCTTTTGGACTTAAGAAGTTCTAGGGCTAACACCCACGGGAGCACCGGAGTACTCGAGTTACCTCACCCAGGGAAGCCGGGTGCATATGTGTCTTTTGGTGTCGGGTCGCGTCGTCGATTGCAATGGAAGCCTGCAAAGAATTGCTGCTGCCGTGAAGAGAAGTGTCCGAAGAGATCCAAGCCTGGATCTAGGATGTAAGGAACCTTAAAGCAGAGGGGACAGAGTCTGGGTCACTAGCCAGTGCCCGAGGGCAGGATGGACCAATGCCCACAGATGTCGAGTGCTTCAGGTGAGTTGATGGGTGTCTTGACTCTTCAGCCACGAGGTCCAGGAGGCGTCGACAAAGTCCACGAGCCGGATTTGAGCTGTCCCACGAAGTCTGTCGAGTGCTGCGGTGTCGGCGCCCAGAATGAACCCAACAAGCCTTGGCAATGGCAAGTCACTGGAATTCAGAGAAAGGACTGCGGTGCAGACCAGCAAGGTCTGAGGGACTCACCCAGCGAGGGTAAGTCAGGGCACGTCTGGAGCAAACAGGAAAGCCCACTTAGAAGAGGAGTTGCCTTCGTGGGGACCTGCTAGCCAACGGGCTAGTGATCGCGAAGGAGCCTCGAGATGTTGCACTTGAAACTGGCCAACGGATTCACTCGTGGAGTGGAGGCCAGCAATCTTCGGTGCAGGAGGTGCTCAAGACTGGGGCTACTCGGAGTCCAAAGCACAACTTCGAGGAGGACCAGGACGATAGTGTTGCTGCAAAAGTTCACGGTGTCCAGGGGTCACGGTTCCACGTCACCCATGATAGCCACGGGCCTCAGCTTTGCTGTGGACTCAGGGTAGCCTCGGGGAAGTCTGGAAATCCACCTCTGGTGATGCAAAGAGTTCGGCGTCCGGCGGGAGCTTCAGCGATGCAGACTGGTCAGTTGCTTCTTTGGTGCCTGCCAAGCAGGGGCGTCACTCCTTGACCTCAAGGGAGATTTCTTCAGTCTTCTTGTCAGGATAGAACATCGAAGGTCCAGGATATATGTTGCAGAGTTTCGTCCAGGGTAATCTAAAGTCCTGTGGACTGGATTCCTATACTTATACTAAGTTTAGGGGATGGACTAACTCTAAGGCCCCACCTATGGGTGGGCTTGGAAAAAGGGGTGGTTACACCCATTTCCTTTGTCCAGTTTGGCGCCAGAGCAGGGGCAGGTAGCCCCTGCAACCAGTTTGAACTGGACTATGCACAGGGACACCAAGAGTGCCCCCAGTGCAGGACTTTAAAGCACCAGAGAGTGCTCCCGCCCAGCCCCAACACATATCTGCCTGTCTGGGGAGGTGGTTACACCTCCCTTCAACAGGAAATCTATTGTCCAGGCCTCCCCTGACAGAGTTTCGGTCAGCAGCAGGAGGCCAGACCCGTGTCTGTGGCAGAGACATCCATTTTGTGACGCCAGGGCTCAGGAAACTCCTACCGGGTATGACCAGTGTGAACATGTCTCTCCCTCTAGGAGGGTGTAATGCTACCCCCGCCGCCAGAATTGGCGGGGGTGGGTAGTATTCCAAAACGTTCGACACTAAACACGACATGTTTTGATGCAGCCATTCCAAAGTTAGCATTTACCGCGAGGTTATAATGCACTAAAGAGTATATGGTATGGCTGTATCACAGAACAAAACACTATGACACCTCGTTCGGTGCCACTTCAAGATGCACAGCCGTTCAAGAATGAATCCAATCAATCAAAACTTGTTACTTCTCAACTTGTATATTTGTCGATAATTTTACTCCATAATTTTTTCTTCTTGAATTATTCAATCCATTTTACTCATTCCAAAAACCGTAGGAAGCAATCTGGTTTTCACGTGCCACTTTTTTTATTTAAAATAACCCAATGCATTTCGGGATAAAATCCCTTCGTCAGGGGTATCTGCAACACAAAAATTAATATTTAAAAAACATTTAGCATTGTTTAGCCCTCTTAGTGCAGTAGCTTTAAAGTTTATCAATATATCTGTTGATGTTATTAATATAACAGCGCATGCAAAAATAATCCGCTGAATTACAACATAACAATGTATAATCTTGCTGCCTGACACTACATTCACCGACTTAAACGTGGTCCTTGAGCTATAAAGCCTACATAACGTGATCCTGAAGTTCAAAACATATACTAGCAACCTGAGATACATGAAGTTGGGCGCATCAACAACGTTTACCTTGGCACATGTGTCAATACATTTTTCGAAGATAAACCGAGTTCGCTGGTAAGCCCCATTCCTGAGCCCTGTTCCTCAGCACTCCGCGGCACCGGTTTGAATAGATTTGACTAAATTGGCTCCTAGAAACTAATGAACTATTTAACCAACGCCCCTAGTTCTCTCCAGGTGGATAAACATGTGAATGCTAATTAACAAGCCCACCCCACACTGAGCGCCGCCCTAAAATGAACCTTTGTATTCCAGTATAGCTTGAAAACTACAATTCCCAGAACCTCGCAACCCGGGTCTTATCTAACGCTGCCAGCCCGAATATTAAACTAGCGTAATCGTAAATAAATATACATGTTACTAGCTGGCATAATTTAGAACACCTCATAAAAATGTACAGCAATTGTAAAAAAACAGATAATTGTTATCGAGTGCTAATCTCGTAATAGATGTCAAATGCGTGTCCGTTGTGGTCGACAAAAACCAGCTCCTACGACCAAAGTCTTGTTATTCAATTCCGTTACCGCTTCTTTTAATCTCTGTATCCTCATACCCATTTCCTCTGGGGTGCAATCTCACAGGCAGACAGTATTTAGTGAGACTATAACATTATGTAGTGAGATGCACACCGATGTACTCAGAATTTTAAAGACGTGTCCTCCTTCAAACTGACTTTGGCGTGCAAACGTGATTCGCGCTCCGTCCAGTCGCGCGTGACAACTTAACAAAACACTATGACACCTCGTTCGGTGCCACTTCAAGATGCACAGCCGTTCAAGAATGAATCCAATCAATCAAAACTTGTTACTTCTCAACTTGTATATTTGTCGATAATTTTACTCCATAATTTTTTCTTCTTGAATTATTCAATCCATTTTACTCATTCCAAAAACCGTAGGAAGCAATCTGGTTTTCACGTGCCACTTTTTTTATTTAAAATAACCCAATGCATTTCGGGATAAAATCCCTTCGTCAGGGGTATCTGCAACACAACAATTAATATTTAAAAAACATTTACCATTGTTTAGCCCTCTTAGTGCAGTAGCTTTAAAGTTTATCAATATATCTGTTGATGTTATTAATATAACAGCGCATGCAAAAATAATCCGCTGAATTACAACATAACAATGTATAATCTTGCTGCCTGACACTACATTCACCGACTTAAACGTGGTCCTTGAGCTATAAAGCCTACATAACGTGATCCTGAAGTTCAAAACATATACTGGCAACCTGAGAGACATGAAGTTGGGCGCATCAACACCGTTTACCTTGGCACATGTGTCAATACATTTTTCGAAGATAAACCGAGTTCGCTGGTAAGCCCCATTCCTGAGCACTGTTCCTCAGCACTCCGCGGCACCGGTTTGAATAGATTTGACTAAATTGGCTCCTAGAAACTAATGAACTATTTAACCAACGCCCCTAGTTCTCTCCAGGTGGATAAACACGTGAATGCTAATTAACAAGCCCACCCCACACTGAGCGCCGCCCTAAAATTAACCTTTGTATTCCAGTATAGCTTGAAAACTACAATTCCCAGAACCTCGCAACCCGGGTCTTATCTAACGCTGCCAGCCCGAATATTAAACTAGCGTAACGATTACGCTAGTTTAATATTCGGGCTGGCAGCGTTAGATAAGACCCGGGTTGCGAGGTTCTGGGAATTGTAGTTTTCAAGCTATACTGGAATACAAAGGTTCATTTTAGGGCGGCGCTCAGTGTGGGGTGGGCTTGTTAATTAGCATTCACGTGTTTATCCACCTGGAGAGAACTAGGGGCGTTGGTTAAATAGTTCATTAGTTTCTAGGAGCCAATTTAGTCAAATCTATTCAAACCGGTGCCGCGGAGTGCTGAGGAACAGTGCTCAGGAATGGGGCTTACCAGCGAACTCGGTTTATCTTCGAAAAATGTATTGACACATGTGCCAAGGTAAACGGTGTTGATGCGCCCAACTTCATGTCTCTCAGGTTGCCAGTATATGTTTTGAACTTCAGGATCACGTTATGTAGGCTTTATAGCTCAAGGACCACGTTTAAGTCGGTGAATGTAGTGTCAGGCAGCAAGATTATACATTGTTATGTTGTAATTCAGCGGATTATTTTTGCATGCGCTGTTATATTAATAACATCAACAGATATATTGATAAACTTTAAAGCTACTGCACTAAGAGGGCTAAACAATGGTAAATGTTTTTTAAATATTAATTGTTGTGTTGCAGATACCCCTGACGAAGGGATTTTATCCCGAAATGCATTGGGTTATTTTAAATAAAAAAAGTGGCACGTGAAAACCAGATTGCTTCCTACGGTTTTTGGAATGAGTAAAATGGATTGAATAATTCAAGAAGAAAAAATTATGGAGTAAAATTATCGACAAATATACAAGTTGAGAAGTAACAAGTTTTGATTGATTGGATTCATTCTTGAACGGCTGTGCATCTTGAAGTGGCACCGAACGAGGTGTCATAGTGTTTTGTTAAGTTGTCACGCGCGACTGGACGGAGCGCGAATCACGTTTGCACGCCAAAGTCAGTTTGAAGGAGGACACGTCTTTAAAATTCTGAGTACATCGGTGTGCATCTCACTACATAATGTTATTGTATCACAGAACAGCCATAAGGAAGTATTTCCGAAAGCTGCAGAGGGGCTCAGCTCATGCTTAGGCACCCTCTCACACAAAACCAAGCACTCTGCCTTCAGGATTGTCAAGGCCTGCCATAGGAGTGGCTTATAGGTTTATATGTGTCATATATATGTGGATATAGGTAGCCTATACCACAGTAAGGTGTGCAAGCACACCCTTACCCAGGCTGCAGTAGCAGACCTGTGGTGCCATTTTGGAGTGTTTCCCAGGGATGGCATAATACATGCTTCAGCCCCTGGTAGGCCTCTGAGGTACCTATGCCCTAGGTACATAGTATACCATATACTAGGGGCTTATAAGGCACTCCAGAATCAAATTAGAAATGTATCTAATGTACATGGAAACCATTTTACAGAGAAAGCAGATAGACTGGGGCCCTGAATGCAGGATCCCAGTCCAACTAAGTCATAAACCAGCATAACACCAGGAAAAAAGTGGGGGCAACCATATAGTCAGATTCCACCTTCCTACAACACCATCTCCCCTTCACATTGCAGGGCCAGCGTCAACACCCTCTGCAGAGCAGTCCCAGCCACCCTTCACTGATGACGAGGAGGACAACGCCAGCATTGACACCCAAGCCCTCCTAGACATCATTTACATCATCCGCGACTCACCTCCAGGATCAGGGCTGACCAGCTGCATCGAGGAGACCCCACCCGCCACCCAAACCACTCAGCAGGAGGCACCCACGTCCCCGCCAGTCTCCCAAGACCCCCAGGAACAACACATGGCCTTCCAACGCCGTGTGCTTGAGGCCCAAAGGGAGACGGCTGAGCAGGTGCTGGTGGGGTTCGACCTCATGGCTACCAAACTGGACGCCATCCATGGGTGTCTAGGCAAGCCCGCAAAGCGGGAGATTGTTTTTATAAACAAATAACTAATCACCCTCACTCCCTTGGAGTTTTCTCCTGGATTAATTTTCTTCCAGGGAGCGAGATTCATTTTTCCTGTCAGTACTAACTGGTTTTCCCTGGTGGTCCCGGATAAGAGAAAAATACATCAGATTGCCTGATCTAAAGAGGATCAGCAGTCCGATGTATTTACACCGACGGCACCCAAGTAAGGATGGACACATAACAATCCACCTGACTTGCACTAGGTCAGGCAGACCATCCGTTTGTCGGACAGAGTACTCCACCACGCTTGTGAAGGGGATGTATGACGTTACAACGCATACTTTTACAACGCATGCACTTACAACGCAATTTTTACAACGCAACATCCACTACAACGCATTCCATTACATCGCATGACACTACAACGCATTTTAAAAAACTACCTTTACAATGCATTCCATTACATCGCATACTACCTTTACAACGCATACCATTACAACGCATAATGTTACATTGCATTTAAGGTAAGTATTGGATAGTATAGGGGTAAAAATTAATATTCTAACTCCAATGGTATGCATTGTAATGGTATGCGTTGTAATGGTATGCGTTGTAATGCGTGCGTTGTAGTGACATGCGATGTAGTGTCTGCGTTGTAATGGTATGCGTTGTAGTGTCATGCGTTGTAAAGGATGTTGCGTTGTAATGCCTGCGTTGTAAGTGTAGTGCGATGCAATAGTTGCGTTGTAGAGGTTGTTTCCCTTGTGAAGGAGTACCCAGTTCACCAAACTCTAAATCAAGACCACTATCTTTTCTGTGATATGCATGTATCTCTAGGTCTGCTTCATTATGTCCATCAGTCTTTGTATTATCTACCTGTTACTGAGGCTTGTGTGTTTAGTACAGGTTTAGTCTCTGGGTGTTTGTGTAGGTGTATTTAAACCCTGCGTTTTAATCTGCACTTATTATTTATGCAGTGTGTTCAGGCCCTTGTAATTATAAAAAGTGTGTTATGCACGACCAGATGTCTCTTTGTCATGACTTCTGAGTAATGTTGCATAGTTAACAGCAGCATCATTGCACAGTATTAAGAGCCTGATTTAGAGTTCGTGGTTGGGTTACTCCGTCACAAACGTGACGGATATCCTGGCCGCCGTATTACAAGTGCCATTGAATATAATATACCGCAGCCTTTTTACTATCATGTGTTTATCTATTTCTCCTATTTAGTTATCTTTATTTTACTTTTTGCTCTTTTCTTATTGCTTTTTCTGTTTCTCTCTATTCCTTTCTTCTTACCTTTCTTTGATTCCTTAACTTAAGAGTGCTCAGCCTCGTAAAGCATTTCATTCATTCATTTGTGGTTCATCTTTTCTGTCATCGGGATGACTGCAGAGATAGCTTTACTTTTAGAATGCTACAAATTCTATGTCAGGTACAGAGGCGAGGATTCTGTTCATCTTTCTCCACTTTAATTCATACAGCAGCCTTTAACAAACAACTACCCTCCCCAGAAAACCATTAGGAAAGAGAAAACATCGTAACCAATCATTAAACACGCCATATAATATAGTCCATCATCTCTGCTTATCACATAAGTACGTTATATTGTCTCCTCACTTAAATGTATTGTTAAATGCTTACCTGGTGATTTTGCTGGTGTCTACATAGTGATTTTGAAGTTTTTGCTGTTGCGCGCTCTAACGCTGCCTTTATTTTCATATGGGACCGAGGCGCGTCTCACCACTCCTCACGCATCTTTCAATCTTTGACGGGGCTGCATGTGTGTGGTGCTGTGCACAGGCCACTAGAGGGCGCTCATTGGGGACCGAGGCGCGTCTCACCGCTCCTCACGCATCTTTCAATCTTTGACGTGGCTGCATGTGTGTGGTGCTGTGCACAGGCCACTAGAGGGCGCTCATTGGGGACCGAGGCACGTCTCAGCACTCCTCACGCGGTTTTCAAACTTTGACGGGGCTGCATGTGTGTGGTGCTGTGCACAGGCCACTAGAGGGCGCTCATTGGGGACCGAGGCACGTCTCAGCACTCCTCACGCGGTTTTCAAACTTTGACGGGGCTGCATGTGTGCGATGCTGCACACCGGACACTAAAGGGTGCTTGTAGGGGACCGAGGCACGTCTCAGCGCTCCTCACACGTCTTTCAAACTTTGACGGGGCTGCATGTGTGTGGTGCCGTGCACCGGCCACTAGAAGACGTTCCTAGGGGACGGAGGTGCGTCTCAGGGCCCCTCGCACGGCTTTCAAACCTTTACGGGGCTGCATGTGTACGGTGCTCCACACAGGCCACTAAAGGGTGCTCATAGGTGACCGAGGCGCGTCTCAGCGCTCCTCGTGTGGCTTTCAAACTTTGACGGGGATGCATGTGTGTGGTGCTGTGCATCGGCCACTAGAGGGTGCTTGTAGGGGACTGAGGCGCTTCGCAGGCTCTGTGAGCGTCGCATGCTATTTCTGTGCCCCTTATTCAGCCTGGAAGCCTTTACGCCCTTGGGGGTCGGTAATACACAGTGCAGTGACCGACACACCCACTCGGTCAGGAATGTAAAATGAAGCCCATAAGTAGAATTACTATGCAGGTGTGCCTGAAGACGTTGGCACAGCCTGATCACTGTGGTTTGGGGCTTGATTCTTTAGTGGGGTAAAGATCCCTATTTGCAGGCAGCGTGTGTCTACTTTGGACACATAAGCCCTTCTCAACCTGCTTTGGGTTTTCTGGCTAACAGAGCAGTTAAGGGGTTCCACTCACTTGTCAAGCCCTCCAGCACGGCTGCGACCAGCCCAGGCTGTCTACACTTTGAATACAGATAAGATGTGATCCCATTGTCTTGAAACCCTGACTCTCTTTACTTGCTAGGCTGCCAAGCTCCACGGAGTTTAGATCATTCGCATAGCAGAAGCTGATTATATTGAGGAGGAATCTGTTTACTTTCTGCCTTTGGACGATGAATTCTGTGTAAACGCTTCGATACAGCATGCTGTATCCCTGGCGCCCCTAGAAAGAAAGATTGTATAGCTGGCAGAGAGACACCACACCAAGCGCCCTGCAGACCAGGGGGGTCGATAAAGATGCTTTTGAGCACCTCAGAAAGGCCATCCTACAGGCCCAGCCACAGATGCCAGACCCTGACCCCTTTGTTCTGCCTCCCTCCTCCCCCAGCCCCTTGGGGGATGATTACCAGGGGATTCCTGCGGGCGAAGTGTCCCCGTCTGTTCCTGGAGGGCAAGGTGTCCCTCACTCCTGAGCTAAACGAGCGCACGATTACTTGCTCGACAAAATATATATTAGGGACCCCAAGAAAAGCATAGCTTGTTCGTGGTGGTCATGTCAAGACGAATTATTAGATCTTATGGGAATGATTACAAAAATCTTAGGATATGGCTGAAGAAGCCAGTCACTCAGGGGACCTTATATCTCCAAAGTCTCTGTCTGGATGGGCCCAGAGAGCTGTAATCCTGTTGGGCAATGCAAAGTGTGCGCGCTCGGTGGGTGAGACGGCATTCTCTATTAATTAAGGTGGATCCAAAGCTTGGGGTTTTAGAAGCAGGCTCACTGCGCAAAGGGGGTTGTTCGGGGACTCTTTTATAAAGGAACTCATCAATTTGCAGCCACATTCAACTCTTTGGATAAAGTGAAGCCATTTATTAACATACATTTTACCTCAAGATTTTTATCGAAGCCGGACGTGGCAGGGGGCGCTAATTTGGCCGCTTTAGCTCCAATGCCTCCCAAAAAGGACAAGGCTCCTGCCATGGGCAATACCAGAACTCTGTGAGGTTTGGTAATTTTCACCCCTCCCGATCTTTCCAGCGCTACCGTGGGGACAGAGGTGGTAGTCGTGGACGTGTTCAAAGATCTGCCCAAGGTAAGGACTCCCCTTTTATCACAACTTAAGGTGGGGAGGAGAGATTGGCTCTGTTCATAGAGAACTGGGGAGGAAGTCATGTTCGATGTTGGGTCTTACAGGCGGTCCAACGCTTTCACTTGGAGTTCCTGGGGACTCCCATTCAGGCTTCCAAACCACGCTTTCTGGTTTTTGCCAAGAATCAGGCTTCCCTCATAGATCTAGAGGTGACAGAACTGTTGAGGAAAGGGGCGATCGTACCTGCTAATTTTCATCCGTCCAGTTTTGTGAGCAACATTTTCCTGCTGGAGAAGAGGAGTGGGGCCAGCATTCCTTACTCCACCTCAGAGAGGTCAAAGAATGGATAATATACCGACATTTCAAGATCGAGGGGCTCCATCCTCTGTGGGACCTGCTATGCCCGGGAGATCGGCTGGTTCGCTTGGACCTCAAGGATGCCTATTTGACGGCCTGGATTTTCCCACCTCATTTCAGATTTCTGCAGTTTCTTTGGGGCCCTCGGGTACTCGAGTTTCGGACCTTACCCATCAGCCTGTTATTCGCCCCTTGGTGTTCAACCATGTAGGGAGTTTTTCCCTGTCAGGGGCATAAGCTTAATTGATTACCTTTACGATATTATGCTAATCGATCAGTGTCCTCATATGCTGTCAGCTCAGCTCCAGAAGACAGTGGATTTGCTGGAACGTCTGAGGTTTGTGATAAATGAAAAGAAATCCCTGTTGGTCCCTTCTCAGCAAACAACCTTTTTGGGTTTCGTAATCATCTTCCAAGACTCCATCCCAAGTCTTAATGCCAAGAAGATGGCAAAATGTCACGAGCTCAGGAAGACCATAGCCCGACCACCTCAGGACCATCTGGTGGGACTGTTAGCATCCTCCATTCAGGCGATCTTCCTGGGCCCTCTTCACTACAGGGCTTTACAATGACTGAAGATAAACACCTTCAGGAAGGCTCGATTTCTTCAGCAGTGATTCCGCTATCAGAGGAGGCCAAAGAGGAAATGCGGAGGTAGTTGACTCATATGGAGGATTGGAGTAGGAAAACCATCTTCAGTTCCTGTCTGGACATCGTGATTGAATCTGATGCCAGCAAAATCGGGTAGGGGGCCAGTTGTGGCAGTGTGCCCACAGGAGTAAAGTGATCGTACAAAGAACAAATATAGAACATCACTTGCCTGAAACGAATGGCAGGCTCCTTTGAGGTCCAGTGTTAGACGCAGGACAAACTCAGTTGTTCGGTGCTTTTGAAGATGGAAAGCATCTTTGCAGTGAGGTACATCAACTGCTTGGGGTGCCCATGATCCAAGATGCAAGAGGAGCTGCCGAAAGGGTTTTGGCATTACTGCCTGAAATGAAACATCTTGCTGACTGCGGAATATCTTCCTGGAAAATCCAACAAAGTTGCCGACTGGAATTCCTGTCACCTTCCGGATCTCAGTACATGGAAACCACATCTGGAGGTATTCCAGATGCTTCAGATAATATGGCGGCTTTTCTTGGTGGATCTTTGTCTGTCATCTCAACTGTCAACTGGTTAGGTTCTTCAGTTGGAGGCCTGATCCGCAAGCGGAGGCGGTGGATGCCTTCCAGCAGGGCCGCAGTGCGAAAGAAGGTACGCTTTTCCCCCCATTTGTGATGTTGATGCCAGTGGCCATGAAAAGCCAGCGGCAGAAGGCTAACCTGGTGGTGATTTGGAGATTGCAAGTCTGGTTTTCAGTGATGGAACTTTCTTGGGATTTTCTAATCCATCTGCCAGAGAGACAACACATTCTGAGGGACCCGCTGGGAAATCATTGTAGGAAGCTGGCTCTGTATATACTATACCAAAGTGAGGTATAGTGTGCACAGAGTCCAGTGGATCCCCAAAGGTAGGCAGAGGTAAAATTAGATAGAAACCTACTCTCTATTTGTGATAGTGTGGTTGAGCAGTAAGGTAGTATCAGAGGGCAGTGTTAAGCATTTGTTGTACACGCTCAGTCAGCAAATTAATTCACACACTGAACTTCAGACCAATTGTTTTTGTATAAAAATATTCTTTTAGGTATTTTATTACTAGAACCAAGCAAGCTAAGCAATAAATACTTTACAGTAATAAATGCTGACTTTTTCAGGAAAAACGGTCAATGTTATCCTATGGGGGAAAATATGGTTATCGTTTTTTAGGTAAGTAATCAGTCTTTGGAGTTGAGGTTCTGAGGTTAGACTCAGGGGTCCCCTAGGGTCAGTGATGCACCCTTGTTACACCCTCAGCGGCACTAGGGTGGCCGGGTGAAGAGAGTTGAGCCCCAATGTTATCCAATGGGGATAGGGGGCCTCCGGTTGGTGGCCGCTGGTAAGCAAGCCACTGGGTTGTGGGAGCAAAGCTCCTGGACTTTAGCTCCGGGAAAATAGGGAAAAAATTAGCACCGAAGGTGCACCCTCAGCGGCACTAGGGCGGCTGTTTCGACGTCGGATGCCCTGTTGTTTCCAATGGAGAACCTCCAGTTTGCAAAAGCACTGCAGGCAGGGAGACGAAGGACTTCTGGGTGCGACCACCACTTTGAGAGGTAAGTTGGGAAGTTAGGGGTTGGTTTGGCACCGTCGGTTTGGGCCCACAAGGCCATGGGGCGTTGGGTGCAGGGGTGCCTTTTGGGGTCAGATCTTCTTACCAGCTTCTGGTCGCGGTTAGGGAGACCTTCTGGATTTAGGCTGCAGGCTAAGCCTCCTTCGGCACCGAAACCTTTGGCGTCGAAAGGCGATTCCACCCCAGCACCGAAATCTTCGGCACCGAAACCAAAAACTGTGCCTCCGAAGCAGCAGGGTCCAGATTTCGACCTCCCAACATCCAAATCGGACCAAAAATAAAAGGAACTATACATAAATCCCGATACATGATGTATTCTTACTAAGTCACCTCAGAAACGTAAACCAGAGTCACATGAAAGACCCTTACTTTATTCCTTTCAAGAAGAAGAATATGGATACTAACCCTACTCCCTTCCCACATTCTTCGACACCAACCTGTCCACCTTTACGTCATTTGTTAATCACACCCACCAGCTCTCCACCACCATTTGATGACCAGGATGATGATGGGGACGGGGGGACACTCTTCTACAGATAGAACCCTGGAGAGACTATCACACAGATCCACCCAGATCTTTACCCTGCAAAGCCTTCTCCTCCTGATGACAATGTAGGAGACCTAGAGTTGCTCACTACAGCTGCAGAATATCATGGGGTGCAGTTACACAAGGAGTCTCTAGAGGAAGATTTCCTATTTGAAACCCTCACTACCACACATAGGGCTAGTCACACTCTGCCTATGCTTAAAGGCATGATGAGACATGCGGACGACAAGTCCAACAGTCTATTTTAAATACTCCTTTTGACAAGGAGCATCTCTTTGGCTCCGAAGTAGATAAGTCTTTGGAGAAGATGAAAAAAGACACACAGGTAGTCAAATCTATCAGAGCTCTACAGTCTACTTCTGACTGTGGCTCCTTTCGTGGCTCTTTCTACCCGGGGGGTCAAAGACCATGTCTTCAGACAACACTGCCAACTCTTACAAAGGTAACAATCAACCTTCCTCTACGAGAGGTTTCTTTAGAGGAGGTTATAGAGGTAACAACAACAAAGGTTGAGGCAAGGGTTCTGTACCACGTAATTCCCACTCTCTCAACAAACAGTGACTTGCTCACACTTCCCCCGACCATTTAACACCTATCGGGGGATGTCTTCTCCAATTCCTCCCCATTTGGCAATCTATCACTACGGACAAATGGGTGTTAGGAATTATCCAATATGGTTATTGCCGGGAACTTACCAACATTCCTCCAAACATACCACCAGGTTCTCACAAAATGTCACCAGAACATTACACTTACATTTACACTTCAACAAGAAGTACAGTCTCTCCACTTCAAAGGAGCCATAGAACCTTTGCCGTTACAACATCAAGGAACAGGGGGTGTACTCCTTGTATTTTCTTATTCCCAAAAAAGACGGCTCATTGAGACCCATTCTAGACCTCAGAGAATTACATACTTTACATACTTTCAGAGCATTTCCACATGGTGACACTGCAACAAGTGCTCCCTCCTCTAAAGCAGGGTGCTTTTTGGTCTACCCTAGATTTAAAAGATGCATATTTCCACATTCCAATTCATCCTGCTCATCGCAAATATCTCAGCTTCAAGGTACTACCGTTTGGAGTCACCACTGCTCCCAGGGTATTTACCAAATGCTTTGCACTAGTCGCAGCACATCTCAGGAGACAACCCATCCATGTCTTCCCATACCTGGACGACTGGCTCATCAAAGCCATCAATTACCAAAGGTGTCTTCAACACACTCAAACCACTATTCATTTACTTCACCAACTAGGATTCACGGTAAATGCGTTGAAGTGTCACTTACAGCCTTCCAACATACAAACTTATCTGGGAGCCACAATAGACGCTCACAAAGCTCTAGACTCTCCTAATACAGCCAGGATTCACAACATTCAGTCCCTTCTCACTAAATTTCAGCCCAATCAAGCATTTCCAGCAAGAGTATTCATTCAACTACAAGGGATGATGGCGTCTTGCATTATAATTGTTCCCCATGCAAGAATTCACCTGCGTCCCCTTCAAGAATGCTTAGCAAGTCCATGGTACCAGTCGCAGGGTCAGTTGAACGATCTAGTGTTGGTAGATGGTCGCACCCATCACTCTCTGCAGTGGTGGAACCCACAAAATGTATCCAAAGGGCGGCCCTTTCTCAACCCTGTTCCACAGACAGGGCTAACAGCAGACGCATCGCTCACTGATTGGGGCGTTCACCTGCAGACTCACACAGTCCAAGGGTTGTGGACTCTAAAATACAAGAGCCTCCATATCAATCACCTGGAGCTACTAGCAGTATTTCTAGTGCTCAAAGCCTTCCAACCCCACCTTACAGGCAAAACTGTCCTAGTATGCACAGACAACATGACAGCTATATATTATATACAAAAACAGGGGGGGTAAAACACACTGCCTCCAACTGTCACGCATAGCACAAGCCATTTGGAAATGGGCCATACATCAAAAAATTTATCTCCTAGCAGAACATCTTCCAGGAGTGAACAATCAGATTGCAGACAGAGGCAGCAAATCCACAAGTAAGAACTTCATCCTCAGGTTCTCCTTCCCTACTTTCAGGAATGGGGATTTCCACACATAGACCTGTTCACCACAGCTCAAAACGTAAAATGCCAAAGCTTCGCCTCCATGTTCCCACACCCGCTCTCCAAAGGCAATTCCCTATGGAAGAACTGGTCAGGGATATTTGCTCATGCTTTTCCGTCTCTCCCACTCATTCCGCTGGTAGTTTGGAAGCTCAGACAAACATCCCTCAAACTGATTCTCATAGCTCCCTCTTGGGCACGTCAACCTTGGTTCACTACCCTGCTACAGCTCTCAGTAGTTCCACACCAAAAGCTGCATCTCACCTCCACTCTCCTCACTCAGAGCCATGGAGAAATCAGGCATCCAAATCCCAACGAACTCAACCTAGAGATTTGGCTACTGAGGTCATAGGGTTTTGTTATTTACTATTACCACCCGACTGTATGAACATCCTAAATGAGGCTAGGAGACCTACTACTAGGCCATGTTATGCAGCAAAATGGAACCGATTTCTTAAATATTGTACAAATGACAATATCAATCCCCTTGATGCCTTAGTGCAAAACATCATCTGTTGCCTCTTACACTTACAGCAATCTGGGCTAGCCTACACATCTATTCTACTTTTCCTAACTCCATTCTCACCCTCTGCTGGAAAACAATCTAACAATGGGGTCGATGCCCATCCGCACTATCACCGAAAGGAGGAGTCACCTACCTTGTGACTGGAAAGACTTCGTCGAAGACAAACTACTTGCAAACATCCGGACCCAACACTAGATGGCAGCAGTATGCAAAGCATGTGAATCTACAGCTCTACATGCCAAGAACAGATGCCTACTGGGTAAGGAACATTATCCTTTTGGCCTCTGGGAAAATGTTTGAGATTACCCGTACAATAAAATGCTACATTTGTAAATACATAGCACTTCTCATTTTTTATGTTTGAAACATGTTATTGAGTAATAAAACCTAATAAACATAAGATAAATAATAAAGCCTTCCAACCTCACCTGACAGGCAAAACTGTCCTAGTATGTACAGACAACATGACAGCTATATATTATATACAAAAACAGGGGGGGAAACACATTGTCTCCAACTGTCACGCATAGCACAAGCCATTTGAAAATGGGCCATACATCAAAAAATGTATCTCCTAGCAGAACATCTTCCAGGGGTGAACAATCAGATTGCAGACAGAGGCAGCAAATCCACAAGTGGGAACTTCATCCCCAGGTTCTCCTTTCCTACTTTCAGGAATGGGGATTTCCACACATAGACCTGTTCGCCACAGCTCAAAACGCAAAATGCCAAAGCTTCGCCTCCAGGCTCCCACACCCGCTCTCCAAAGGCAATTCCCTATGGATGAACCGGTCAGGGATATTTGCTCATGCTTTTCCGTCTCTCCCACTCATTCCGCTGATAGTTCGGAAGCTCAGACAAACATTCCTCAAACTGATTCTCATAGCTCCCACATGGGCACGTCAAACTTGGTTCACCACCCTGCTAGAGCTCTCAGTAGTTCCACACCAAACGCTGCATCTCACCTCCACTCTCCTCACTCAGAGCCATGGAGAAATCAGGCATCCAAATCCCAACGAACTCAACCTAGCGATTTGGCTACTGAGGTCATAGGGTTTTGTTATTTACTATTACCACCCGACTGTATGAACATCCTAAATGAGGTTAGGAGACCTACTACTAGGCCATGTTATGCAGCAAAATGGAACCGATTTCTTAAATACTGTACAAATAACAATATCAATCCCCTTGATACCTTAGTGCAAAACATCATCTGTTGCCTCTTACACTTACAGCAATCTGGGCTAGCCTACACATCTATTCTACTTTTCCTAACTCCATTCTCACCCTCTGCTGGAAAACAATCTAACAATGGGGTCGATGCCCATGCGCACTATCACTGAAAGGAGGAGTCACCTACCTCGTGACTGGAAAGACTTCTTCGAAGACAAACTACTTGCAAACATCCGGACCCAACACTAGATGGCAGCAGTATGCAAAGCATGTGAATCTACAGCTCTACATGCCAAGAACAGATGCCTACTGGGTAAGGAACATTATCCTTTTGGCCTCTGGTAAAATGTTTCAGATTACCCGTACAATAAAATGCTGCAGTTGTAAATACATAGCACTTCTAATTTTTTATGTTTGAAACATTTTATTGAGTAATAAAACCTAATAAACATAAGATAAATAATAAAGCATAACTAAACATGAGCTGCCATACATAAAATAGACAAAAGTGGTACATAAAACTCAACATATTGTAACATAGTATTCTGTAACACAGCATAGTTATGTACAGCAAAATACTTAATATCAGGCAACCTGAAAAGTTCAACAATGGAAATGTTCATGAAGAAAGAAAAGAAAGAAAGTGGGATACAGGGATTCCATTAATGTAATGCTTCCTACATATAGAAACCAAATACTAATTATTTTTGTACGCAATAAAGTGTAAAAATAAAAATACTAAGAGAAATATCGTGAACAATAAACATTTTATATTGTAATTAAAATTCTATTAGAATATTCAAGGAGGCTTTTTGACTTCATCAGCGTTATTTGACTTATGACTTATGATATGGACAGGAATACTTTCTGGAGAAGAACCGCCTCATAGGTTTCACAATCATATCTTTTTCTATACCAGCAATTAAGTTATAAACTTGAATTCGATCCACTTTGTGATTAAACACCCCTCTTTTCAACAAGCATCACAGGACCACTTATTGTTATTTTCCCAATTAGTGATAATGTTTCGGGTGGCAACAACAATAAATATGTTTACAATTTTACCTTCGAAAGGAAAAACATACCATGTCTAAATCATGCTGCACAATAGGGCATTTTTAGATGTAGCAATCATTAAGGTTTGACCAGACTTGAAACCATAACTTATCTTTTCAGAATTTAAATGTCATATGGTAATAGTTCCAACAGACCCAGCACAAGACCATTATCAATTAGAAGATGAGTTAATTGTAATTAGAGAATATGTGCTGATAAATAATCTATTGATGTAAAATACAGTGGTCAGGCCATGTTTGTGGATCTAATCTATTCCGATTTTAACTCCATACTTTGTTCCATAAATTGACTGAGCATAATACTTGAAGGTCCATCTCTCAGATCAGTTCATTTACAGTTTTATTTCTGATAACAGTAATTGAGATCAATGATTAATAGCTTTTAGAAGCCATGGGTGGAATTGATCCCTGGTCTAAATCTAGATTATTATCTGCAACAGATGCCAGAACAAACAGATAACATCCAAAAGGTTTGAATATGTTTATTATAGTGGTTTAGAGAAAACCAAAAAGACACACACTGTTCCTGATGCTCAGAAAATGCATCTAAAAATTAAGATTACATCATATCCTATGTTGAAGGTCCAGAGACAGCTTTAACTACTTTTCTGTATAAGTGACAACATTTGGAAATATATTTAACAAAACATTAAAACTTGATGTCAGAAATTCTGTCTTTAAATAAGTATTGTGTTAGAGTTAAGCGAGATGGTTTTCATTTGATCTCAGGCAATACTAACATTAAATAGGTAGGTGTACAGGTAACTAACTCAACTAATGTTATTAGCAAACTTAATTTAGAGACAATTTAGAAAAATAGGGTTTTACCGTTCACAAACGCCTGATTCGGTAATTCCCATGGTTTAAATGCTAAAACCCTTTTTGAAATATACTAAGCCCATTTAAGGATGCAGAATTTAGAAGGGGGATATTAATAGTGTCCCTTCTGAAACTTTAATACATCCTAATGATATGTATTAAGTTTTGCGACCAAACGTCGGTTGCAAAACATTAATAGGAGGCCGTAATCCATTCGCAAATGGGAAGAAGTCCTTTGTGAATGTGAAAGGAAAATGGGAGCATTTAAAAAAAATGAAAGATTCCTTTATCTAAAAGCTATCACAGAAACAGTAGTCTGCTGACCCCAAAAGCAACCACTTTTACCAAATAGATTATTAGTGATGAAGGTTTAATACATTTTATATTTCTGAGGTTTAGGGCCTGATTTAGGTCTCGGCAGATGGTTTACTCCATCACACTGGTGACGAATATCCCATCCGACAAAATATAAATCCCATAGGACAAAAAGGAATTTATATTTCGGCCGACAGGATATCCGTCACCGTTGGGACAGAGTAACCCGTCCGCAGAGATCTAATTCATGCCCTTAGTCTCCAATAGTTTTGTCCAATGGCGTAAATATTTGTTTCTGTTATTTTATTTCCCATTTCAATATCGTCATGAAATATACCTATTCTTTTTGTCAAACGTATTGAAATATCTTTATAACAAATTTTAGGGAACTCTAAAAAAGTGTTTTCACTTGAAGCTTCCTAAGAAAAATACTGATCTGCTCGATCATTTAGATTTCTCACTAAAACAAGCACTGTTTTGATTTAAGAGACATGGTTTTTGTAGACATGCACATTGGGGTTAATTTGGGGAACAGCCATTACAACGCGGGTTTTACCACACGTTGCTATTACATCGCATGCGTTACAACGCATGCGATGTTACAACGCATGGTATAACCACGCATACCATTACATCGCATGCGCTTTTACAACGCATGCGATGTAATGTGGCGGCGGCGACTATCCAAGTGGTTGAGAGGAAACTCAGGCTGTTGCCTCACAACGACGTGAAGCAAGCAGGAAGGAGGAAGCAGGATCCGACGGCGACGCTGGAGAGGAGAGAGGTAAGGGGGTTTGTGCTTGGGCTTGGGGTGAGGGTTAATTTTTTGGGTTTAGGGTAGTGTAAAAGTAGTGTTCTGTGTTTTTTTTTTAACGTTTTAGTGTGTGTTTTTGTAGTTTAATGTAGTGTATTAGGGTTTAGGGTAGTGTTGTAGTGATTTAGGGTTTAGGGTAGTGTAGTGATATGGGGCCACATGTAGGTAGCTAAATACCGGTCGGTAACGGCCAAAATTCGGTAAATTTCACGTTATACCGGTATTTAGGCAATTGAGATGTAGGAGGCCAAAAAGAAGGAATCGGTAATTATGAATCGGTAAATACCGATTCATCATTACCGAATTCTAAATTACCGAATCAGAATTACCGAATGATCATTTACCGAATCGGCAAATAAGAAATGGTAAAAACGAGAAAAGAGATGTAGGTAAATTCGGTAATACCGAATTTCATGACATTCGGTATTTAAGAGTTGGTAATTAACACTGAGTGAAAGCAGGTGGTAATCAGCTACAGTGCATATAAGCAATCCCAAAATGCAACAGTGTGATCACCATGGCGGCTCTCTATGGGGCATATGTATCAAACGATTTTTTAATCGCAAACGCTGCGATTCGCAAAATAACAGCGTTTGCGATTAAAAAATTGGTAATCGGGATGTATGAGCCAAATCCCATCGCAAAATTAAGGAATTGCTAATTTAGCGATTTCTTAACCCCTTCAGCGCTGGGCGAATTCCGCCGCGGTGCTGAAGGGTTCGAGCGCGGGCGGGCTCATGACGGAACGGTTCCGTCATGAGCACAGCTCAACCGTGGCTCATGACGGAACCGTTCCGTCATGAGCATGGAAGGGGTTAATTCTGCGTAAGCATTTAAGAAATCGCAAATTGCGATTTCTTAAATGATATGTAAAAAGCACCCAAGTTGTGCGAATTATCCTTAAGAAATCGCAAATTACCACCAACTTCCAGTTGGTGGTAATTTGCGATTTCCTTTCAAAAAGCACTTTTTTGAATTTTACAAAGTGCCACGTGGCGCTCATACATGCCCTTAGGGCATGTATGTGCGCCATATTCACACACATGCTCATTTCAGGGGTGCATCAGGGTGTCATCATGACACCCTTGCACCTTTGAAATTATTCTCAAATTGCGATTAGCAAATTGCGATTCGCTATTTGAGAATTACTTCCCATTCATTCCTATGGGTCTCCTGGCCCATAGAAATGAATGGGCAGGTATTCCTTAATTGCGATTTCGCAATTTGCTAATCGCAATTAAGGAATTTTAAGAAATCGCAAAAAGTTTGCAATTTTTTTAATACATCCCGTTTTGCAATTCTCAAATAGCGATTCTTTAAAAATCGCTATTTGAGAATCGCAAATGGTGATGTTGATACATATGCCCCTATGTGATTGCAAGGCACCTATGTCTACAGGCAGCAGGTGTGAGGATCTGGAGACGGGAGGAGCGCATTTACAGACAGCGCATCACACTCTTCCAACAGACTGAGGCTGAGATACATGAAAGGTACAGGCTACACCCCCAAACCATCATGGACCTGATAAGGGACTTGCACCCACTCCTGGACCATCCAACAACAAGGGCGCACGCCATACCACCACATGTGCAGGTGCTCTGTAGCCAACTTCTACTCGCATCTGGCAGTTACCAGGGGGTGATAGCTGCGGTAGGCGGGGTATATCAGAGTAGCCTGTCCCGTATTTTCAGAAAGTTCCTGGATGCCATGATGTAGAGAATGCAACACTACATTAGCTTCCCAAACACACAGGCGGAACTGCTGAAAACCAAGACAGACTTTTACCAGGTGGCACAGTTCCCGCATGTCATAGGCTGTATTGATGGCACACACATTCCAATCTGCCCACCAGCAGCCACTGAGTATATCTACAAGAACAGAAAGTCCAAACACTCCATAAATGTGCAGGTAATCTGTGATGCTGCCAACATAATCACTGACATCGTGGCAAAAGTTCCTGGGAGCACCCACGACTCATACATCTTCCAGAACAGTGGGATCTACACACGCCTGGTTGCGGGAGAATTTGGAGAAGGATACCTGCTAGGTAAATCACTGTGACACTCCCTTATACTTACTGCAGATGAATGTGTATTGGTGTATGTGACTAATGGCACCCTCTTACTCACCTAGGCGATAGTGCATATGCCGTGCGGTCATTTATCCTCACTCCCTACCTTTGCACGTTTGGACTATTGAAAAGCAGGTTCTGCTGCCTCCACAAAAGCGGAGGCGCACGTCAGTACACACCCATCATCTGCTGCAAAATCATTGCAACTTGTGCAATGCTGCACAACCTTGCCACAAAGAAAGGTACAGAAGTGGAAATAACTGATTTTGAGGACAATGATGATGAGTTTGCACAGCCAGAGCCCAACAAAGCAGGAGTGGCAGCAGCAACAGATGGGAGACAGAGACGGGCATAGATCACATGCAACTATTTTTAAGTAAGTAAGGAGACACAGCCAGATGCAATAGGAATATGCTACTTACCAGTATGCATCTGTTCTTGGCATGTAGAGCTGCAGAGTCACACACTGAGGATAAGATCGCCATCTGGTGTTGGGCTCGGATGATTGCAGGTTGTTGTTGTCTTCGGAAGAAGCCTTTGGTCACGAGGTTGGTGACTCCTCCCCTGGACAACAGTGCGCATGGGCATCCACTCCATCGTCAGATTGTTTTTCGCCATGATGGGAAAAGATGGAGTATATAGAAAAGAAAGAAAGGATGTCCATGTGTAATGTCTAAGTAAGACGGATGCTGGAACAGATACAGGTCCCGGGGAGGCGGGCGGGCGTGTGTGACTCTGCAGCTCTACATGCCAAGAACAGATGCATACTGGTAAGTAGCATATTCCGTTCGAGGCATATGAGCTGCAGATCACACACTGAGGATAGATTATACAGCAGTGCTCCCCTTAGCGGTGGTCGCCTGTATCCGTTGCAGCAGCTTGAAATAAAGTTTTTAGGACAGCCTGGCCCACGGAGGCCTGTTGTTTGGCCTGCACGTCAACACAATAGTGTTTAGTGAAGGTATGCGTGGTAGACCATGTGGCTGCCTTGCAAATGTCTTCTAAGGGAATATTGCCTAAGAAGGCCATAGAAGCCCCTATTTTACGCGTGGAGTGCGCCCTAGGGGGAACTGTAAGTGTACGTTTAGCCTTGAGGTAGCATATTTGGATGCATTTAACTATCCACCGGGCTATTCCTGATTTGGAGATCGGGTTGCCTTTGTGTGGTGGCGCGAAAGCAACAAAGAGTTGTTTTGTCTTTCGAAAAGGTTTTGTCCTGTCGATGTAATAAAGCAAGGCTCTTTTGACATCTAAGGTATGTAGGGCCCTTTCAGCTACCGAGTCTGGATTTGGGAAAAAGACCGGTAGCTCTACTGATTGGTTAAGGTGGAAAGGGGAAATCACTTTTGGAAGAAATTTAGGGTTTGTCCTAAGAACCACTTTGTTACGGTGTAGTTGTAAGAAACGTTCCTCAAGTGTAAGGGCTTGTATTTCACTTACTCTGCGGAGGGAAGTGATTGCGATAAGGAAAGCTACCTTCCATGTTAGGAATTGCAATTCACATTTGTGCATAGGTTCAAATGGGGGACCCATGAGTCTTGTTAGAACCACATTGAGATTCCACACTGGTGCAGGTGGCAATCTTGGGGGAAGAATTATTTTGAGACCTTCCATAAACGCTTTGATGGCTGGTACCTTAAAAAGGGACAGGTGTTGCCTATTTTGCAAGTAGGCTGCCAAGGCTGCTAGGTGTAAACGTATAGAGGAATACGCTAGATTGCATCTTTGCAAGTGTAGTAGATAGCAGATGATGTTTTGGATGGAAGCATCCAATGGATGTATGTCATTATTAGCGCAGTAGATGGCAAATCGTTTCCATTTAGCGGCATAACACGCTCTAGTAGTAGGGCGTCTGGCTTCTTTTATGATATTCATACAGTCTGGAGGGAGATTGAGGTAACCGAACTCTAGGACCTCAGGAGCCAGATCGCTAGGTTCAGTGTTTGAGGATCTGGGTGTCTGATTTCTCCATGGTTCTGGGTTAACAGATCCGGGGAGAGGCGTAGCTTTTGATGTGGAACTAAAGATAGTTCCAGAAGTGTGGTGAACCACGGTTGACGTGCCCAAGTGGGAGCCACTAGTATTAGTGTTAGTGACTGTTGTTTCAGTTTGCGTACCACAAATGGAACTAGTGGGAGAGGCGGAAAGGCGTACGCAAATCTGCCTGACCAGTTCATCCATAGGGCATTGCCCTTCGATTGTGGGTGTGGAAACCTGGCGGCGAAGGTTGGGCATTTTGTGTTTTCGGGAGTGGCGAACAGGTCTATGTCTGGTTGTCCCCACTTTTGGAAGAAGGGGAGTAGAACCTTGGGGTGTAGTTCCCATTCGTGGATCTGTTGTGTGTGGCGACTTAGGAGGTCGGCCACTTGATTGTGGATCCCTGGGAGATGTTCTGCTAACAGGTAGATGTTTTGGGGAATTGCCCATCTCCAGATTTGCTGTGCCAGTTGGGACAGTTGGAGAGAGTGTGTCCCTCCCTGTTTCTGTATGTAATACATTGTCGTCATGTTGTCTGTGCGTATGAGGACAGTTTTGTTCTTTAGGTGAATTTGAAAGGATTTTAGTGCTAGGAACACTGCTAAGAGTTCCAGGTGGTTGATGTGGAGCAGTTTTTGTGGACTGGTCCATCTGCCCTGAGTGGTATGGTGAAGGAGGTGGGCTCCCCACCCCGTGAGAGATGCGTCTGTAGTTAGCACAACTTGTGGAAGAGGCTCTAAGAACGGTCTCCCTTTGGACAGGTTGATGGTGTTCCACCATTTCAGTGAGCGAAGTGAGCGACTGTCCACCAACACCAGATCGGTAAGTTGTCCGTGAGCTTGGTTCCACTGTTGTGCTAAGCATTCCTGTAAGGGACGCATTTGAAGTCGTGCGTGTGGGACTATGGAGATGCATGACGCCATCATGCCTAGGAGCTGCATGAACACTCTTGCTGGAAGAGATGGATGAGTTTGAAATTGAGAGATGAGATTTTGTATACTGGCTATCCTGGCTGTGCTGGGATAGGCAATGGCTTTGGATGTATCTATGGTTGCTCCTAGATACTGATGTAAGTGGGAAGGTTGTAGGTGGGATTTGGGGTAGTTGATAGTGAATCCCAAATCGTGGAGAGTTTGAATCGTGCGATGAGTGTGGAGAACGCATTTTTGGTATGTATTGGCTTTTATGAGCCAATCGTCCAGATAGGGGAAGACATGGATCTGTTGTCTTCTGAGATGCGCTGCCACGACTGCTAGGCACTTGGTGAACACTCTGGGTGCCGTTGTTACTCCGAATGGGAGAACTGTAAATTGATAGTGTTGCCCATCTACCACAAATCGTAGATATTTTCTGTGAGCGGGATGCATAGGGATGTGAAAGTATGCGTCCTTGAGGTCCAATGTGGCGAGGAAGTCTCCCTGTTGTAAAAGTGGGAGGACTTGTTGGAGAGTGGTCATGTGAAAATGATCCGAATGTATATACTGGTTTAGTAGTCTGAGATCCAGTATGGGCCTTAGTGTTTTGTCCTTTTTGGGAATGAGGAAGTATAGAGAATATACCCCTTTTCCCTGATGTTGAAGGGGGACTGGTTCTATCGCATGTTTTTGTAACAGGGATTGAACTTCTTGTTTGAGGAGAGAGAGATGATGCGAGGACATTGGACGTTGTTTGGGCGGTATGTTTGGGGGGGATTGTATGAGTTCGAGGCAGTAGCCAGACTGGATAATTTGTCTTACCCACCTGTCTGTGGTGATGGAAGTCCAGACAGGTAGGAATTGTTGGAGTCGCCCCCCGACCGGAGTGGAATGGTCTGGGGGGAGTGGTGGCAAGTCACTGTTTGGTGGCTGGTGAGGTGCGGGTGTTGTTGTTGTTGCCCCGCCCTCGACCTTTGTTATTGTTTCCCCTATAACCTCCCCGGAAATAACCTCTGTTAGGGGATGTTTGTCCAGAATTTTTAAAGGTGGACGTGGTCTCAGTTTATGTGTTTTTGGAGCCTCCTCTATAAAAGGAGCGACGAAAGGAACCCCGGTTTTGATGAGACTGCAGTGCTCCCATAGACTTGGCAGTTTCATTATCCTTTTTCATTTTTTCTAATGCAGTATCCACTGCAGGGCCAAATAGCTGCTCTTGGTTGAAAGGTTGAGCTAGAATTGCGGTTTGAACCTCCGGTTTAAAACCGGAAATACGGAGCCAGGCATGTCGTCTGAGTAAGACGCTAGTATTGACCGCTCTAGAAGCAGTGTCTGCTGCATCTAAGGCGCATTTAATGGAGGCATTAGATATTAATTTGCCTTCTTGGATGAGGTCAGAGGCCTGGGACTTAAAGGGTTCAGGCAGATGTTGCATAAGGTCCACAAGTTGGTCATAATGCGCTCTATCATACCTGGCTAACAGGGCCTGGGTATTCGCAATACGCCAATGGTTAGCCGCCTGTGCGGCGACCCGTTTGCCTGAGGCTTCTAAAAGCTTAGACTCTTTGTCTGGGGGAGGCGTTTCTCCAGTTGTCTGTGAGTTAGCGCGCTTCCTGGCATTTGATACGACTAAGGAGTCTAAAGGGAGCTGGGCCTTAATGTATGCAGGGTCTTGCGGGGCTGGTCGGTACTTTTTTTCGATGCGTGGGTTGAGAACCCTAGCTCGAACAGGGTCCTTAAAGACTTCAGTAGCATGCTTTATAACCCCTTTGATCATGGGCAGTATGTGAACAGTCTTTTGTGATTGCTCAAAGGTATCAAGGAGAAAGTCCTCTTCAATGGCGTCTGTGTGCATTGTGACGCCGTGGAATGTTGCTGCCCTATTTATAAGTTGGCCGAACCCTAGGTGGTCATCAGGAGGGGAGGGCTTGGAGGGGTAGGTAGTGGGGTCAGGCATGTCAGGTATAGGATAAGACCAGTCATCCATGGGTGCTGGGTCTGGGAACGTAAAAGGGTCGTTTGGATCAACAGGATCATTAAATAAATCAGGGTCCGCCCCTCCCCCTAAGTCATCATTATCATCCTGCGGAGGAGGTGAATGATAGGGAGATGGTAAAGGTAAAGGTAAAGGAGAATCAGGAGGAGGAGGGGGGGACGGGTTAGGAGGTAAAACAGGAGAGGAAGGACGAAGTGGTGAAGTAGCACAGTCCTTTTTCCGTATGGGAGCTGGGGGAGGTGTAGTGTCCAGCTTCCGCTTTTTATATGGGATGGCAGTCACATGTCCCGTGTTAGGATTGATGTAGATCCGCTTTTGAGTAGGATCTGGTTGAAAAAGTTCATCTGGCTCCGAAGGTGATGGCTGCGGTGTCCGCTTCGGGTCTTTATGAGCTTTTTTTGGCGGGGACGCAGTTTTCGGCGTCGATGATTTTTTCGGGTCCGATGGATTTTTCGGAGCCGACTGAGTTTTCGGTGCCGATTGAGTTTTCGGTGCCGACTGAGTTTTCGGTGCCGACTGAGTTTTCGGTGCCGACTGATTTTTCGGTGCCGACTGATTTTTCAGTGCCGATTGAGTTTTCGGTGCCGATGGACTTTTAGGCATCGATGTTGAAGAACGTTTCGGTGCCGGTGGAGACTTCGGTGCCGAGGAACGTTTCTGTGCCGAAGGAGATTTCGGTCTTGGAGCCTGTTTCGGTGCCGACAGTGGGTGTTTGGGTGCCGAGGGTGTTAAAGGCACAATCAGGTGAGGTTTGCTCGAGCCCGAGCCACCCACAGGCTTAAAGGTCTTCGGAGCCGGGCCCGAGGGCGGGGCTTCTGAAGAGGATTTCCGGTCTCGACTGGGCCCAGCTGGCGGAGTCTTGACCAATGCTTTTTTGGATGGGGCAGGGGTAGGGGGGGTGGTACTCACACGCTGCCCTGGAGTGATGAGGTCATCTGAATCGTCGGCCTCGGACACGATCTCGAGATCTTCGGTGTCGTCTTCGGGAACATCTTGAGCAAAGATGTCCTCCGGTTCTGGTGCTGGTTTAGCCATAATATGGCGTCGAGCTCTTCGGTCCCGGAGGGTCTTCTTGGAACGGAAAGCGGAACAAGCTGGACAGGTGGACTCGTTGTGTTCCGGCGACAGGCAGAGGTTACAAACCTCGTGGTGGTCACTGTGGGGGAACTTCGCTCCACACTGGGGGCATTTTTTGAAGGGTGTCCTGTCCATCAGCCGCTTGCGGAACCGGTCCGAGTTGAGTTCGACGTCGATGGAATGAAGATTAAGTATTTAAAATGATTGCTAGAAGTTTTCTGCTGGAGCGGAAAAAAGTTCATCCGAACCCAATGGCGGAAAAAAACAATCTGACGATGGAGTGGATGCCCATGCGCACTGTTGTCCAGGGGAGGAGTCACCAACCTCGTGACCAAAGGCTTCTTCCGAAGACAACAACAACCTGCAATCATCCGAGCCCAACACCAGATGGCGATCTTATCCTCAGTGTGTGATCTGCAGCTCATATGCCTCGAACACGTAGTTTTAATTTGTGGGCACTACGCCACAACACAAATGGCCAAACTTGGCTATCAAATTTGTGACATCCATAGTAGGAAGTCATGGGTTACTTCACCCAACTCGGTCCTGGAAGTGTGGGCTGCATCAGCGTCTGCGGCCACGCACTACAGTGCGGGATGCCAGTGACTGACTGTCCTCACCGCCTGTGGAACCAGTGGCAGCCCCATGCCGTCTGCTGCTCCTCCGGGTGTCTGTTACAGGGGGTGTAATGCTGCTCCGACTGGTCGTGCCCTCGCTGTCCCCAACATCCACAGCACCAGTAGTGGCAGACTGAATCGTAAGCAGCAGCTCAAGAGCAGTGGTCACCTTTACCAGCCCCCTTGAAACATCAGTGCTGCAGTGCGCAAGCCCCTCCTGCATGGCCACGGAGCGCCTGCAGAGCAGAGAAGTGGCAGTAGCTAGGCGGTTCACTGCCCTCGTATGGTGCTCCATTTTCTGCCTCTCCCTTCACCGTGTTGCTCTGTCCTCATCCATTTTACTGCACAGCAGCATCACAGACTGGGACATGTCCCGCATGCCCGCAGCCATCTCCTTCATGCCCTCAGCCATTGAGCTAATGCCCCTGTAAATGTTGCTCATTTTTTCATTGAGGTACTTCATTTGTCGTTGTACCGACTGTATTGCCTTGCCTTGTAGGTGCTGCACCTTCACCATGGTTGCCTCCAGCCCTCCGAAGACACCATGGCTCTCACCCTGTGGAGGTGGACTGCTCACACGAGCCCTGCGGCGGCGTCTGGCACCTGTGTGTGCTCCCTCAAAGGTGGACAGCAAACCAGCATTGCTACCATCCAGTGGCACAGTGGTTGTTTCCTCCCCCCTCGAGTCTTCTGAGGAGGACTCGGACACATGCAGTCTGGCAACAGCACGCCTCCTAGGTCTAACCACTGCAGGTGGTGTTGATGCTGGTGAGGCTAGCAGTAGTGGCGAGGCTGGCTGTGGTGGTGTGGCTGGCTGTGGTGGCGAGGCTGGCTGTGGTGGCGAGGCTGGCTGTGGTGGTGAGGCTGGCTGTGGTGGCGAGGCTGGCTGTGGTGGTGAGGCTGGCTGTGGTGGTGATGCTGGCTGTGGTGGTGTTGTGTGCCCTGCACTCGTGGTGGCCTTCTCGGTGATGTCCTTCCGGGGTGCCCTCTCTCCCTTATCCTGAGCAGTCCTGCGCGATGTCTCGCCTGTGGACAGAAATTTTACATTAGCTCAGTGTACCTGCAGCCCTGCATTGCTAACATCATAATACATTTCTGCAACACTATCTCATTGTACTCTGCCTGATTCTCGCTGATGTGTGTCACATGCCTTGTTGTTCAGTGCGATTCCTGTCATGATAGGGGTTTCACTGACTACATCTCCCATAATGCATTGCTGGTCTGTACAAAAACCTGTACTGGAGTGGGATTCACATAGCCCAATTGGGGATTTGGGATAGGGGAAGGGGGGGCACAATGCTGCGCATGCTTCTTACCTTTTTTGGGAGCATCTCTGGCAGAGCTGTCTGCATCCCCAATCCCAACGGCACTCTCAAGCTCTATCGTGGACTCCACGAGCTGCTCAAGTTCAATCAGGGCAGGTGCCCTGTTCCTTCCTCCTCCTGTCTGGCTGGCTTGTTTTTTCAGATCAGCCATCTTCCTCTTGGGGATGTCATACCACCGCTTCTTGAGCACATCAATGTCCCGGGGGGTCACTCCTATGGCATTTACCTGCGACTGGATTCCAAGCCAGATCCTTCTTTTTTCAGATTCTGCAACTTGCAGGGACTGCTTTCCAAAAAACTTAGTGTGCTGCTTCACTACCTCCTCCACAAGTACCTGCAGTTCTTTCTGACTGAATTTCAGTTTCCTTTTCCTTTCCCCTCCTTCTCTTTCTGTGTCCTGGCTGGCCATTGTGCAGGATTTGTTGTCAAAGTTCAGGCACTGGCTCTGTTGCTCTCCTCAGCACTCCCAGCCTCTCCAGAGGGTTCTGATTGTGTGCACCTGCCTGTGTGTGGCCACTTCCTGATTGGGAGGGGTGGGGGTTGCACAGGATTGGCTGATTCCTCAATTGCTGTGTTTTTGAAATTCCGATTCGGTAAATACCGATTCGGGAAATACCGATTCGTTAAATACCGATTCAGAAACACCGATTCAGAAACACCGGTCGGTATTGTGGAATCGGTAAACATTTACCGATTTTTAACGATTCGGTAAAATTTACCGAAAATTTAGGTACATAGGAAATACCGATTTCTAAATACCGATTCGGTAAAATTTGGTAATTAGGAATCGGTATTTCCATTTTACCTACATATGGCCCTTAGTGTTTTAGGGTTTAGGGTAGTGTAGTAGTGTTTGTGTAGTGTAGTGTTTTAGGGTTTAGGCTAGTGTAGTTTTTAAGGGTTTAGGGTAGAGTAGTAGTGTTTGCGTAGTGTAGTGTTTTAGGGTTTAGGGTAGTGTAGTTTGTGTAGTGTAGTGTTGTAGGGTTTAGGGTAGTGTAGTGTAGTAGTGTTTGTGTAGTGTAGTATTTTAGGGGAAAGGATAGTGTAGTTTTTTAGGGTTTAGGGTAGAGTAGTAGTGTTTTGTGTAGTGTTTTACGGTTTAGGGTAGTGTTTGTGTAGTGTAGTGTAGTGTTTTAGGGTTTAGGGTAGTGTAGTGTTTTAGGGTTTAGGGTAGTGTAGTAGTGTTTGTGTACTGTAGTGTTTTAGGGTTTAGGGTAGTGTACTAGTGTTTTAGGGTTTAGGGTAATGTTGTAGAGTTTGTGTAGTGTAGTGGTTTAGGGTAGTATTGTAGAGTTTGAGTAGTGAAGTGCGTTAGGGATTAGGGTAGTGCTGTAGTGTGCGTGTGTTGTGTTGTGTTTTAGGGTAGTGTCGGGGGGTCATGTAGGGTAGTGTAATGTAATTGTAGGGAGAGGACTGGGAGGCGGGGGAGGGTTGTGTAGGGGTAGGGTAGTCACTTACCTTGCAAACTAACCACGAATATAGCTTTAACATGCATGCCTTTGCGTTGTAATGGCATGCGTGGTAAAGGCATATTCGTGGTAATAGTTTGCGATGTAATAGCATGCGATGTCACTGACATCGCGTAGTAATACCCGCGTTGTAATGGCATGCTTGGTATTACTATGCGATGTAATGACATACATCCGGTTAATTTACAAAGAACTATTAGAGCGCTTCTTTCATCTTTAAAAAAGTTCTAATTATGTCCCGAAAACCTAACATTTTCATTTCTCCCCTATAAGTGATACATGCAACATTTTATATCCAATAATTTAAGGTAATTTACTGATAAACGTATCTGGTAAAGATACATTATTTTCTTATTTCTAATGGTGTCACAAATCTGGTAGAATTAACAGACTTCTAGTCTGGAAAAAAAACTGGAATGAGAATGTATTAAATAGGATTATCAACATTCCGTTATTTTTAATGCATTTTCTTAGCACACCGAGGCAGACCCCTCTCCTTACTCCACCCAGACTTAACAGTGGAGACGAATGTATCCCATCCTGGGTTGGGGAGGCCATATGGGAGAGATGGATATTAAAGAACTCTCGTCACCGTCAGAGGTGCGACTCTACATATATCTGTTGGAGTTACAAGCCTTTCGATTGGTGCTGAAGGCCTTCCTGCCTACCAACAGAGGAGGGCTGGTGCAGCTTCTCACAGACAACACAGTCAATTATGAGGGCCTCATCTGGACGTGTCAGACTTGAACTTGTTTGACAGCGTGCAGAGGTGTCACGGGCTGCAGGTGTTTGGTCACGCGAACGGGGCTCTGGAACTGCTTCGTTGAATTTGACTTCCTACCGAGTACGCTGGCCTGTGAAACAGAAGATTCCTTACTTAGGTGTATAGAATACAGTGTGATAAGTATACGGGAGAGGCAGCGATGTACCGCCTAAATTAGACCATGATAATTAACTAAAACAGTCGAAATACCGATTATTCAGGGACTGTTTCACATGAACTATGTCTCCTGGGAATCAGCTTTGCTTAACTTGTATTGTACAAAAGTAATTCACAGTCCTGTTTCTGTGCATAATATGTGGATCTGATTGATTTATCATCATATTACTTTCAGCTTGAGCACCGCGCTGACATCACTCAGAAATGTATATATACACTTGTTTCTGAGAATACAATTTGAATTTTTAGAAATGAAAAGGACTCATCTGAATTTTATCATTTAAAAAAGTGAATTAACCTCTACACAGGGCCTGCATATGTGATACATTCCTGTGAGATAATGAACCCACGAACCCCTGAGATTGTTCACAATGAGAATGGTTAGTGCTCATATGCGGCTCTGCTCGTCACTCTGGAGCAGAAAAGACGTTAACACTGAGCTGCGCGATGTCTCCTACCAACGTGCAGCAATACTGCTTTAAAGTTTCAGGATCCAGTCTAGCGCCTGGGGAATATTCTCAAGGTGAGGAATCAGCAGGTAAAGGAGTTTCCACCGGAAACAGCGTTACCAAAGGTAAGTAACTTGTTTGTTAAGTTTTACTGCTGCTGTATCTTATCAAGAAAATTCTGTATTCAATAATGTTAACAAAGTGTCAAAACACTGTACCCAAAATATATATTTCAGTCTTATGTAAACAAACAAGGGTGAGTAGAAATCTTTAGGGTCTAGTACAATTTAGACAGAAATAATGTGAATTTTGATGCAATAAGTTGATTTTTGCAAGCACTAACATTTCTCTGAGTCGAGTAGTGACCTTGAGAGTTATATAACTTTCAGATACTCAAACTGCTGATTTATTGGGAATTTGTTGACTATTTTCAATCCCACAAATTTCTATGGAGGTTGCACGCCAGCAGCCTAAGTTATACTGCAAAATTGTATTGATAAATCCTATTGCAACTACAATTTTTGCTCTTTCGTGTAAAGTCAGGTTGCATTAGAAGCTTTTGTGCAACTCAGGATGGATTTAGGTTCCTATTCACCTGGTGTGGATGCATTTCTCATGTTTAGTGAGACTGACTTTCTTTTCTGACTAAAACATTTCTTGCATTCAGAGCACGTATAAGGCTTTAGTTCAGTGTGGGTTCTCTCATGTCGAATTAGATTGTATTTGTCAATGAACGTTTTCTGACATTCAGAACACCCTAAGGCTTTTCCCCGTGTGAGTACACTCATATCGAATGAAAAGCAATTTGTAACCAAAGATTTGCTTGCATTACAAGCACTCATAAAGTTTTTTCCCTAGTATGGAATCTCTCATGACGTGTAACACTGTCTTTCAGATAAAAACTTTTGTGGCATAAGGATTTTCTCCAGTGTGGAGTTTCTCATGTTGAGTGAGAAAGCGTTTTTCTCTGAAGGTTTTCTGGCGTTCAGAGCACTCATAAGGTTTTTTCCCAGTGTGGTTAGTGAGATTGTGCCTATCAAAGAGGCATTTCTGGCATTCAGAACACTGGTACGTTTCTTTCCTGTGTGTGTTTGCTCATGTAGTGTGAGACTGCGTTTAAAATTGCATCTTTTCTGGCAATCAGAGCACTAAAAATTATTTTGGACGGTGTGTATTTGCTTATGGCGCTTGTAACAGTCTCTACCTCTGAAACGTTTCTGGCACTTGGAGCACTGATAAGGTTTTTCCCCAGTGTGGATTCTTACATGTTCAGTGAGATAAGATTTACGACTGAAACTTTTTGGGCATTCAGAGCACTGATAACAGTTTTCCCCAGTGTGGATCCTCACATGTTCAGCGAGATAAGATTTACGCCTGAAAGTTTTTGGGCATTCAGAGCACTGATAACGGTTTTCCCCAGTGTGGATTCTCACATGTTCAGTGAGAGAAGATTTACGGCTGAAACGTTTTGGGCATTCAGAGCACTGATAATGGTTTTCCCCAGTGTGGATTCTTACATGTTCAGTGAGATAAGAGTTACGGCTGAAACTTTTTGGGCATTGAGAGCACTGATAACGGTTTTCCCCAGTGTGGGTTCTTGTATGTTGAGTAAGTCTTCTTTTGTCACTGAAACATTTATGGCATTCAGAGCACTGATAAGGTTTTTCCCCAGTGTGGGTTCTTGTATGCCGAGTGAGACTGCTTTTTACAGAAAAACATTTCTGGCATTGAGAGCACTGATAAGGTTTTTCCCCAGTGTGGAATCTCACATGTTCAGTTAGAACCACTTTAAGGTTGAAGTTTTTTGGGGATTCAGAGCAATGATAAGGTTTTTCCCCAGTGTGCGTTCTTATATGTTCAGTGAGCCTGCTTTTGTAACTGAAACATTTCTCCAGTGTGGTTAGTGAGATTGTGCCTATCAAAGAGGCATTTCTGGCATTCAGAACACTGGTACGTTTCTTTCCTGTGTGTGTTTGCTCATGTAGTGTGAGACTGCATTTAAAATTGCATCTTTTCTGGCAATCAGAGCACTAAAAATTATTTTGGACAGTGTGTATTTGCTTATGGCGCTTGTAACAGTCTCTACCTCTGAAACGTTTCTGGCACTTGGAGCACTGATAAGGTTTTTCCCCAGTGTGGATTCTTACATGTTCAGTGAGATAAGATTTACGACTGAAACTTTTTGGGCATTCAGAGCACGGATAACAGTTTTCCCCAGTGTGGATTCTCACATGTTCAGCGAGATAAGATTTATGTCTGAAACGTTTTGGGCATTCAGAGCACTGATAACGGTTTTCCCCAGTGTGGATTCTTACATGTTCAGTGAGATAAGATTTACGCCTGAAAGTTTTTGGGCATTCAGAGCACTGATAACGGTTTTCCCCAGTGTGGATTCTCACATGTTCAGTGAGAGAAGATTTACGGCTGAAACTTTTTGGGCATTCAGAGCACTGATAATGTTTTTCCCCAGTGTGGATTCTTACATGTTCAGTGAGATAAGAGTTACGGCTGAAACTTTTTGGGCATTCAGAGCACTGATAACGGTTTTCCCCAGTGTGGGTTCTTGTATGTTGAGTAAGTCTTCTTTTGTCACTGAAACATTTATGGCATTCAGAGCACTGATAAGGTTTTTCCCCAGAGTGGGTTGTTGTATGCCGAGTGAGACTGCTTTTTACAGCAAAACATTTCTGGCATTTAGAGCACTGATAAGGTTTTTCCCCAGTGTGCAATCTCACATGTTCAGTTAGAACCACTTTAAGGTTGAAGTTTTTTGGGCATTCAGAGCACTGATAAGGTTTTTCCCCAGTGTGCGTTCTTATATGTTCAGTGAGTCTGCTTTTGTAACTGAAACATTTCTGGCAGTCAGAGCACTGATAAGGTTTCTCTCCAGTGTGGGTTCTTGTATGCCGAGTGAGACTGTTTTTGTCAATGAAATATTTCTGGCATTCCATGCACTGATAAGGTTTTTCCCCAGTGTGGGTCCTTATATGCCGAGTCAGAGTGCTTTGATGATTGAAATATTTCTGGCATTCAGAGCACTGATAACGTGTTTCCTTAGAGTGGTATCTTGAATGCTGAGCTAGACTGCTTTTATCTCCGAAATATTTCTGGCATTCAGAGCACTGATAAGGTTTTTCCACAGAGTGGGATATTGCATGTCGAGATAGACTCTGTTTGTTAAAAAACCTTTTCTGGCATTCAGAGCACTGATAAGGTTTTTCCCCAGTGTGGATTCTCATATGTTCAGTGAGATAAGATTTACGGTTGAAACATTTCTGGCATTCAGAGCACTGATAAGGGTTTTCCACAGAGTGGGTTGTTGCATGTCGAGATAGACTCGGTTTGTTAATAAACCTTTGCTGGCATTCAGAACACTGATAAGGTTTTTCCCCGGTGTGGATTCTCATATGTTCAGTGAGATAAGATTTACGGCGGAAACTTTTTTGGCATACAAAGCACTGAGTGAGTTTATCCCCAGTGTGGATTCTCATATGATCAGTGAGATAAGATTTACGGCGGAATTGATTTTGGCATTCAGAGCACTGAAAGAGTTTATCCCCAGCAGGCAAACTCACATGTTCAGTGACATGAGATTTATCGCTGAATCTTTTTTCCCCAGCTTGGGTTATTTCGTGTTCAGTAAGGCTGGTTTGAACACTGAATTTGTTCTCATAGTCCGTCTTTTTACAAGATTTATTTCTAAAGCTAATGTCACCAAGCTTGCTTTTCTTTTGCTTCTTTGCCATGCTAGGAGTGAACCAGATCCTTCCTTGAGTCCGGCTTGTTTAGAAAATGGTCAGCATTAATCTCTGAAAGAAATCATGTGCAATCTCCTTAACACTAGAATTGAGCAAAATATGTCTGGAAGTTGCCCTACAAGCACCTGTTGAAAGGTTTCTCGCAGATAATGGTCTTCAGGTTATAGCCTCTCCGGCAGCAACTTATTTTGTGACTGCCATTTTTCTCACATTCATAAATATAGGTTTCTAGCAAAGCAGTGATAAGGTGTTAGTCGGATATTTAATGATTAAATGTTAGGTACCTTTTTGCACTGATGTAATGAGAGTAACTAAAAACGTTAGAACGCGCACAGTACTATTGTGGATCATCAGTCACAGAACATCAGTTCCTTTTAACCTTCTTATACATGGAGCAAAGTTTGTAGTTCTGATGACAGGGATTTACATTAGATATAGCGCTCCGGTGTTCACTTAATCAGTTTTTATATTCAACAGTTTGACATATACTGCTGCTCAACAGATAATGTTGGGGCGATTTACATAGAATTCATCACAGAACAGTACACAATAAAAAGGAAACATTTATTTGAGATGGTCATGGACATAATGAAGTGGTGTATCTTTAAGGGTATTGCAAAAGTGAGGCGAGTGGTTGGAGGTGTTATATGCAGAGGCGATTAGTCTCGAAGTTGTCACTGGTTTAAAACGGTTGTTGAGCAAGAGTGATTTTTAATCTTAGTGCTTTTGGCTGTCGGATATGTCGGCTTCAAAGTCTTCTTTCAGTGTCTTTTCTTTGATGGTCTGCAGAAGAAACCTTTTGTTATAACTGTCTTTTATGCAGTGTGTGCTTCCTCTCTGCAATTAGATGAGGCTTTAGATTAATGTTTATTCTGTCATGCTGAGGTAATTTGTCTTTCTGATAATATTTCAGATGAGGATACTGTGATTGGTCTTTCTGGCATGATTTCTGATACTGTGTGCAAAGATATGGCTTTGCTCTGGGTTAATGAAATGCAAAATTAAGAGACATCACTTAAAGGTACTTTTCTCAGCTCCCAGGTCCTCGCCACACCTAGATTTTGGAAATTGTTCAAACTTAGAATGCTGGATGTCCTTTAGTTTTTCAAAATAGTCCTCCTTATGGCACTGACATTCGGTTGCGTAGCGTTAAACCTTGCTCTCTTTGCACTTAATTTCAATCACCTGGAGATTTAAAACTAAACAGTTAATAGAAGTAAATTTATAAAAATATAAATTACAAGTCAAATCAATGCAGAATTGTAGAAGTTTGATAAATTTGAACTCTTTTTCTGACACAGCAGAGCTAGGAATTGTAAACTGAGAGCACTCGGATGTAAGAGTGAGAATTTGTAGAATTTTCAAAATTTTAATAGACTTGCATAACTTACATGTACCCTGTGGAGTTGTAACGCAGAATCCCAGAGGCAGATATTTAAGTCATATGAGCTGGCACAAAACATCTATCTTTTAAATATACTATTAATTCATTTGTAATGTAGATTTCTGGGATGGGAATATCCCCTCCATTGACAACAGGCATTTCCCCTGCCGAGTTGCCAACTGCATGTATCTGTTATCCTGACTTTTGATTTTTGGTCTCGGCTTCACGCTAATCTATTGTGTGTGCGAGCCCTATGCCTAGATCTATCCCTCAAATAAGTCAAGCGAAAAGAAATTAAAGCGTACTTTCATGTGTTAATTTCATTTCAGCTGATTATCAGTTGTTAGGTTTTTCTGCACCTGGATTTACCAGGTGCAGAAAAACATGACACGAGTTTTGCTGACGGAAAAATTTGACGGAAAAGCTGCATAAGACATTGTCTGCAGCAGTAGCAGCCAAGACTTGTGCTGTCTTTTTTTCTAACTGGGGGAAAACACAACGCTTCGCCCTGTTAGAAAAAGATTCCCCTTCCCTCCCCTAGTCTTCCCACCCCCAAACTAACTACAGGAATATATCTACCACCTGCTGGAAACAGATGGTAAATATTAGCGGGAAAGACCCCATTAAATGTCAAATTGCGTTTGGTTTGACGACCAGAAAAATCTCCTTCTCATGGCAGTTTCCCATTCCATGGCATCCACCTTGCAATTGTACGTTACTGGGCAAATCTATCGCAAAGTAACAGAAAACCATTACGTGAGATTTTTCTGCCACCTCAGTACTGTGCAACTTCTAACAAGGGACTATGAGATGTCTTGGACCGGCCCTGTGACCTGGAGGGTCACACCAAATGTGCCCTTATTTAAGACAGAGGACTGTCATGGGTTTAACAGATAGAGCGGTGGTGGCGATGCACCCCGTCGTAAGGATCAATAGTCTGATGAGAGCTTTTCATCGGGATCACTGGAGCGGCATTCTACTGACCCACTCATGTAAAGCTCTGTTTCTATGTCCCTGTCCAGGCTTTGCGCTAACATCTCAAGTGCGTGTTAACCATGTTGGTGTATGTAGCCTGTGAGGGGCATACACAGAATGTGAGAGTGTGCCAGAGTAAACTACATCTCCTTTCTGCCAGTTGTGTATACAAGTGGGACCATCTAGCCCTCTTGTATGCCTCATTTCAAAATCCTCTGTTACCAAGGAATAAAGAGCTCTGCAGAGCACTCAGGTGCTTGCTTGCCACCAGGGTTAGTGTCTGCCTAACAGTCTATCCGAGTTGAAGGGACAACGCCTGCAGGCTGAATTAATTACTGGTACCTGTCCTGAAGAGCCTAGAAGCCTGCCTGCCTGTCAGGTAAGAGAAGGGATTTTGACTATCCAACAGGAGGACGAGCTGTCCTGGAAGAAGCAAGGTCCAGCGCATCCCTAGCAGCTGTAGGGGGCCGGAGGAAGCCAACTACTGGAAATCCATCCAGCAGGAGCAAGGAGTAAGACGGGCCCCCCAGACTCTCCCAACAGTTTAATGCAGAAAATAATACTCTATGACAATGTGCTTGACGCCGCCCAGTCAGGTGATGAATGTGTGATGCCAACCAGCCTGTGCAGGGCTGCACTTGCCAAATTCTTCACTAATCCAAGAGGGGCTGAATGTAGGAGACTAGTATCTGCTTCACATGGGTACGCCCACTTTTAGCTGGTGTTTCACTGTTTTTCGACCTTAGTCTGGCTGTGGCCCTGCTAATCAGGACCCCAGCCTAGCTGCTTCCTCTCTAAAATTGTTTCCATGTACATAAGGTACATATCTAATTGGATGCTGGAGTGCTTTATAAGCCCCTAGTATATGGTATACTATGTACCTAGGGCATAGGTACCTCAGAGGCTTACCAGGGGCTGAAGCATGTATTATGCCACACCTGGGAAGCACGCCAAAATGGCACCACAGGTCTGCTACTGCAGCCTGGGTAAGGGTGTGCTTGCAAACCCTTACAGAGGTACAGGCTACCTATATTACTACCATAGCACACACATATAAAACCTATAAGTCACTTGTTGGAGGGAGGCCCACCGGGGAGACTATTCCGGGGCACCTTCCTACCGCACAAGTATAGCCGAGCGCCGCTGAGAAGCCCCTGCAGGGGGGGTCCTTCTCCTATGATCGTACTAGGCCCAGTAACACCACCACACAGGACTCAATATCGGTTGCTTGACTTGGTTCGTTATCAAAAAGTAGTACGTTCAATATGTACAGTGGGATCGAGGGATCCAGTAAGAGTCTCAATGTCTCTAAGGGAATAGGGTAGCGGGACAGTCTCAGTACCAACCAGGTATGGGGAAGGGGGCTCTGTGCCAGACCTTGGATGCTGTCTCAGAGCGGCTTGGTCGAGGAGAGCCGCGACGGCGTCAGCAGGGCTCGGGTGGTAGTTCCGCTTGGGTCGAGCCGCGACACAGTCAGCAGGGCTCTGGTGGTAGGTCCGCTTCGGTCGAGCTGCGACGAGGTCAGCTGGGCTCTGATGGCAAGTTCACAAGGTCGGGCCGCGACGGCGTCAGCAGGGCCCCAAAGGTTCGTAAAGGTCTTGTAAGTACGATGGAGCCGCGACGTCGTCAGCAGGGCTCAACATGTAGTTTCAGGCAGAGTCTTAATCCGTAGGGTCAGCAGCGATCCGATCAGCAGGGCTCTTGACTCCAGGATACAACTACTGTCCTGTTGTCGGGTCGCCCCAGATATAGGACTGGAGCCCTTTGATGTCCGGACCCTTGCGCCCGGAGGGGCGGAGAAGCCGGGTAGGGAGCGGCCAGATGCCCAGCAGGAGAGGTGCCAGGCCCCAGAGAGCTGTGGAGCGATGACACCTAGGTGTGGAAGGACGGTTGGGGGTCCCATCGATACTGCCCTCCGCTGGGAGTGGGAAGGGTTCACGTGGTATCCCCCGGGCCAGGGGTTGGCGCCTCGATGTCGGGCCTCGCTGTGACAGAGGCCGGGTGAAGCAGTGTCACGCAGGTGGTCACGTGGAGTGACGTCTAGTCCAAAATGGAGGAGCCCCGAGGTGCATGGGACCTCGTGCGGCTTAGCGCGGGGAAACAGGACCACGCCACGAGGCCGGCTCCCACATGTGTCCCCCCCAGCTGAAGGCAGGGAGAGTCACCTATCTCCTTGGGGGTTCTCCTCGCCGAGGCGGAAGAATCGGGACAGGCCGTCAGCATTGGCGTGGTCGTTGCCGGGCCGGTGTTCCACAGTGAAGTCCATCCCTTGCAGCGAGATGGACCAGCGCAACAGCTTGGGGTTCTCGCCCCGCATTTGCATGAGCCACCGAAAGGGCCGGTGGTCAGTTTGGACCTTGAAGTGGGTGCCGAACAGGTAGGGCCGGAGCTTCTTGAGAGTCCATACCACGGCGAAGGCCTCCCGCTCGATGGTGCTCCAACTCTGTTCTCGCGGCAGCAGTCGGCGGCTGATAAAGGCCACAGGTCGGTCGAGGCCCTTGGTGTCCACCTGGGAGAGGACCGCCCCGATTCCGTACTCCGAGGCATCGGTCTGGACTACAAATTCCTTGCTGTAGTCAGGGGCCTGTAGCACAGGGGCAGCGCACATGGCTGCCTTGAGAGCATCAAAAGCGGTCTGACAGCGGGGCGTCCAATGCACCGCCTTGGGCTGTTTCTTTGAAGTGAGCTCCGTAAGGGGGCCCACAATGCTGCCATAATCCTTGATGAATCGTCGGTAGTAGCCTGTGAGGCCTAGGAAGGCCCGGACAGCGGTTTGGGTCGCGGGGGGCTCCCACGCCTGGATGGCGTCGACTTTTAACTGGAGGGGCGCCACCTGGCCACTCCCCAATTGGTGGCCCAGATAGGTCACAGATCCTTGACCGATCTGGCATTTACTGGCCTTAATGGTGAGCCCGGCTCTTTGGAGAGCGGCCAGGACTTCCCCAAGGTGTCCTAAGTGCGCGGCCCAGTGGTCGCTGAAGACGGCAATGTCGTCGAGATAGGCTGCGCTGAAGGCTTCTAGTCCGGCCAGGACCTTGTTTACTAGTCTCTGAAAGGTCGCTGGGGCGTTCTTCATACCGAAGGGCATTACCCGAAAGTGGTAGTGCCCATCGGGGGTGGAAAAGGCGGATCGTTCTTGGGCGCCGGGAGTGAGCTTGATCTGCCAGTACCCAGCGGTGAGATCAAAGGTGCTTGATAGCGGGCGGCCCCTAGGCGATCGATCAGCTCGTCGGCTCGTGGCAAGGGGTGGGCATCGGTCTTGGTGACTGCGTTCAGGCCCCGGTAGTCGACACAAAATCTGAGTTCGGGGGCCGTGCCGGGGGCGGCGGCCTTCGGCACCAAGACTACCGGGCTGGCCCACGGGCTGTCGGAAGGCTCGATGACTCCGAGGGCGAGCATCTTGGCGGCCCCGGTCTGTATACATGTTCGGACTCGGTCAGGTACTCTGTAAGCGCGGTGTCGTACAGGGGGGCTGTCCCCTGTGTCCACATCGTGGACGCACCAGGGGGTCACCCCGGGCGTGAGAGAGAAGAGGGCAGCGAAGGGTTGCAGCAGCTTCTGGCAGTCATGGCGCTGTTCTGGTGTCAGGGTGGCGGAGAGGCGGACGCCCTCCACGGAGCCGTCTTGGCCCGAGGACCCCAGGAGGTCTGGTAGGGGCTCGGAGTCACTTTCGCCCCCATCGTCGGTAGCCAGCAGTAGGCTTAGTTCAGTTCGGGCAAAGTGGGGCTTGAGCCGGTTGGCGTGCAGGACCCGGAGGGGGTTCCTCGGGGACCCCATGTCGACCAGGTAGGTGACGGGGCTCTTCCTCTCAACTACCTTGAAGGGCCCGGTCCACTTGTCCTGCAGGGCGCAGGGGTCCACGGGCGACATGACCCAGACTTGCTGGCCCGGCTCGAACTCGATGGCTGAGGCATTTTCGTCATACCAGCGTTTCATGTCTTCTTGGCTGGCTTCGAGGTTGGCTTCTGTCAGGGCCCGGAACTTCCGAGTCTGGTTCCGCAGGGTCAGGAGGTACCGGTAGACGTCGGGGGGGCATCTTGGACGGCCGCCTCCCAGCCCTCCTTGACCAGGCTGAGGGGCCCTCGGACGGGGTGCCCATACAACAGTTCGAAGGGGCTGAAGCCCAGGGATTTCTGTGGTACCTCCCGATAGGCGAACAAGAGGCAGGGCAGCAGGACATCCCATCTCCTCCTCAGGGCCTCTTCCAGGCCCTTGATCATCCCCTTCAGGGTTCTGTTGAACCGCTCGACCAGTCCGTTCCCCTGGGGGTGGTAAGGGGTAGTGAATTTATAGGTGACCCCACATTGTTGCCAGAGGGATCTCATGTACTTCGAAATAAAGTTCATACCCCTGTCGCTCACCACTTCTCGGGGGAACCCCACCCTGGAGAAAATGCCCATCAGGGCCCGGCCCACCACTGGAGCTGTCACGGTGCGGAGTGGGATGGCCTCGGGGTATCGGGTGGCGTGGTCGACCAGTACCAGGATGAAGCGGTGCCCCAGGGCGGTTCGGGGGTCGAGGGGTCCCACGATGTCGATCCCCACTCGTTCGAACGGGGTGTGGATGGCTGGAAATGGTTGTAGGGGGGCTTTCACTCGCCCCCCAGTCTTCCCGCTAGCTTGGCAGGTAGGGTAGGACCGGCAGTGATGTTCCACGTCCCTTCTCATTCGGGGCCAATAGAAATGGGTCACTAAGCGGCTGTAAGTTTTGTCCCGCCCGAGGTGTCCGGCGAGAGGCACGTCATGGGCCAGGTTCAGGAGGAACTCTCGAAATCGGAGGGGGACCACCAGCACCCGGCCGGCCCCTAGTTCGGCGACTTTCTGCTCGCTATACAATAAGTCATTGTCCCAATAGACCCAGTGGGTTCCCGTGGGGTCCCCCGCAGCCTGGGCGGCCGCTTGCTATCGGGCCCCCTCGAGGGACGGGCAGGCCTTCTGCTCTTGCTGGAATTGTTCGCGGGTGGGGCCCCCGTCGTGGCGCCACTGGGCCAGCTCGGGGATCTCGCTGAGGGAGGCGGCCTCGTCGGGAGAAAGATCGGGTGGCCCGGCCTCCTCGTCAGGTTCCTCCGTGCCGGAGGAGGGTGATAGTTCGGGGCCCGTCGGCTTGTCGGGGGCCGTGGCAGCGGCTGGTTGGGCGGTCATGGACCGGGTGGTGGCGCAGGCCCACTCGGGCAGTCCTAGCATCCCCAGATGCTCTCGGCGTTCTACCTGGGCCCAGGGTGAGCTCTCTAGGTCATTCCCCAGGAGGCAGTCCACTGGGGCGTCGTCGCGGACAGTCACTTTTAGGGTGCCGGACACTCCACCCCACTCGAAGGGGATCCTGGCCATCCGGCACATGCTCTCGGTGTTGTCCGCGGTCCGGACAGGGCAGAGGACATGCGGCAGGATTTGTTCGGGGGTCACCAGGTGGCAGCGGACAGCGGTCACACTGGCCCCAGTGTCCCGGAGGGCCTCGGCCCGTCGTCCATTGATGGTGACCCACTGTTGGTACTTCTGGGTGTTGCTTGGGATGGCGGCTCGGGGCACCATTTCTCGGGAGCCCAGGCATACAAGCGACATGGCAGCTGGTTCCCACTCGGGGGACCCGTCGTCGTGGTTTTCCTCCTCATCTTCTTCCTCCCCCAGGGCTGCGGCGGCTATTTGTCAGGGAGGGGGCCCAGTGGTCCCGTTCCGTCGGTTCACGGGGCAGGCCGGGTCGCTCGCATAGTGGCCGGTCTGCTGACAGCCGAAGCAGGTCACTGTCGGTCGTGGTCCAGGCCGTGCGATAGGGGTCCCCCTTCGGCCCTGGGTCGGGGAAGTGTGGTTGGTGGCTTGGCCTCGTGGCGGGCTTCTGGGCGGCCCGGCCGGGAATTCTCGATTGCGGTGGGACCCCTCTCCTCCGCCTCGCTGGCGGGGAGGTCCCGTGGTACTCCGTGGATAGTCCCCCACTGGGTTCCGGGGGACCCGGGTGTTGACCCATCGGTCTGCTTTGGCGGCGAGCTTCCGGGGCTCGGTCAGTTTACTGTCCAGGAGGTGTTGCCTTAGTTCAACAAAGCAGTTGTTGGCGAGGTGCTCCCAGACAATGAGGTCGAACAGTTCATTGTATGAGGTGACCTTGCTTCCTTTTATCCAACCTTCCAACGCTCGGCTGAAGAAGTCCACGTATTCGACCCATGTGGTGCCGGGGAGCTTCTTGCAGTCCCGGAAGCGCTGCCGGTACATCTCGGCTGATAGTCCGTAGCATGTGAGTAGGGCTTCCTTCATGTGGTCGTATGATGTCATCACCGCGTCGGGGAGTTGCAGCAGGGTATCCCGGCCTTCGCTGAGGAACCTCCCCCATAGGCCGGCACCCCAATCCTTCCGGGGTACCCGATGGGAGGTCATGGCTACTTCGTACGCTCGGAACCATTGCTGGATGTCGTCATTCTTATAGTACTCTTTGACGACATCCTTGGGGATGTGGACCTTTGGCTCGGTCAGGGGCAGAGCGTCCCGGGTTCCGGGGTTGCTGGTCTCCCCCGTTTTAGCTTTGAGTTCAAGTTCCTTAAGGCTCCTCTCGTGCTCGAGGGTTAGCCGTCTCTCCTCTAGTTCCCGACGCCGTTTCTTTTCCTCGATTTCCTCTTGCAGCCGTAGTTGCTCCAAGGTTATCTTCTTCTCCGCCAGTAGGAGCTCACCGTCCAGCCGGAGTCGGGAGAGGTCCATTTCGTGTGTCCGGACCCTCTCCCGTTCCCGCATTTCTTCGGGGGAAAGGCTGGTTTCTGGGTCGGCTCGCCCCCCCATCTGTCGGGGTTGGGGTCGGCAGGGTTCCGTCCCGGGCCGAGGTCCCTTCGGCTCGGGGTGGAGTGGTCTCGGGTTCTGTCCAGGCTTTCAGGGCTTTCTGCATCTCTTCCTTGGTGCCCAATCATGTGGTTGCGATCCCTTTGTCTTTGCAGAATTGTTTGAGTTCTTTGTGGGTGTATTCTTCCAGTTTTTCCAGCTGGAAGATTGCGGCCACGGTTGCTTCTTGGCCGTCCATGGTTCCCTTTCTCTTTTTCCGTCTGGTCAGGTAGTGGTTGTGTTACTTGCCTGTACGATTGCGTCTGGCTCGGATCCCGTCGCTGGCCACCAAATGTTGGAGGGAGGCCCACCGGGGAGACTATTCCGGGGCACCTTCCTACCGCACAAGTATAGCCGAGCGCCGCTGAGAAGCCCCTGCAGGGGGGGTCCTTCTCCTATGATCGTACTAGGCCCAGTAACACCACCACACAGGACTCAATATCGGTTGCTTGACTTGGTTCTTTATCAAAAAGTAGTACGTTCAATATTTACAGTGGGATCGAGGGATCCAGTATGAGTCTCAATGTCTCGAAGGGAATAGGGTAGCGGGACAGTCTCAGTACCAACCAGGTACGGGGAAGGGGGCTCTGTGTCAGACCTTGGATGCTGTCTCAGAGCGGCTTGGTCGAGGAGAGCCGTGACGGCGTCAGCAGGGCTCGGGTGGTAGTTCCGCTTGGGTCGAGCCGCGACACAGTCAGCAGGGCTCCGGTGGTAGGTCCGCTTCGGTCGAGCCGCGACGAGGTCAGCTGGGCTCTGATGGCAAGTTCACAAGGTCGGGCCGCGACGGCGTCAGCAGGGCCCCAAAGGTTCGTAAAGGTCTTGTAAGTACGATGGAGCCGCGACGTCGTCAGCAGGGCTCAACAGGTAGTTTCAGGCAGAGTCTTCCTCCGTAGGGTCAGCCGCGATCCGATCAGCAGGGCTCTTGACTCCAGGATACAACTACTGTCCTGTTGTCGGGTCGCCCCAGATATAGGACTGGAGCCCTTTGATGTCCGGACCCTTGCGCCCGGAGGGGCGGAGAAGCCGGGTAGGGAGCGGCCAGACGCCCAGCAGGAGAGGCGCCAGGCCCCAGAGAGCTGTGGAGCGATGACACCTAGGTGTGGAAGGACGGTTGGGGGTCCCATCGATACTGCCCTCCGCCGGGAGTGGGAAGGGTTCACGTGGTATCCCCCGGGCCAGGGGTTGGCGCCTCGATGTCGGGCCTCGCTGGGACAGAGGCCGGGTGAAGCAGGGTCACGCAGGTGGTCACGTGGAGTGACGTCTAGTCCAAAATGGAGGAGCCCCGAGGTGCATGGGACCTCGTGCGGCTTAGCGCGGGGAAACAGGACCACGCCACGAGGCCGGCTCCCACATCACTCCTATGGCAGGCCATGACAATCCTGAAGGCAGAGTGCTTGGTTTTTATGTGAGAGGGTGCCCCTGCATGAACAGAGCCCCTCTGTAGCGTTGGGAGTACCTCCTCTGATGCTGTTTGTGGTGCAGCCTGGCCATATACTCTTAAGTGCATTATAACCTCGCTGTAAATGCTAACTTTGGGATGGCTGCACGGAAACATGCCGTGTTTGGTGTCAAACCCTTTGGAATACTACCCCCCCCCGCCAGTTCTGGCGGCAGGGGTAGCATTCCACCCTTCTAGAGGGAGAGACATGTTCACACTGGTCTAACCCGGTAGGACGTTCTACAGCCCTGGAATCACAAAATGGATGCCTCTGCCACAGACACAGGTCTGGCCTCCTGCTGCTGACCGAAACTCCGGCAGGGGAGGCCTGGACAATAGGTTTCCTGTCCCAGGGAGGTGTAACCACCTCCCCAGACAGGCAGCTGTGTATTGGGGCTGGGCGGGAGCACTCTCTGGTGCTTTGAAGTTCTGCACTGGGGGCACACTTGGTGTCTTTGTGCATAGTCCATTTCAAACCGGTTGCAGGAGCTACCTGCCCCTACTCTGGTGTGAAACTGGACAAAGGAAATGGGTGTAACCACCCCTCTTTCCAAACCCTCCCATTAGTGGGTCCCTAGAGTAAGTCCAACCCCCAAACTTAGTATAAGTATGGGAACCCAGTCCTTGTGACTTTAGATTACACTGGATGAAACTCTGCAACATATAACCTGGACCTTCGACGTTCTACTTTGCTTAGAAGACTGAAGAAATCTCCCTTGGGGTCAAGGAGTGACTCCCGTGCTTGGCAGGCACCAAAGAAGCAATTGACTGGTCTGCATCGCTAAAGCTCCTGCCGGACACCGAAGTCTATGCATCACCAGAGGTGGATTTCCAGACGTCCCTGAGGCTACCCTGAGTCCACAGCAAAGCTGAGGCCCGTGGCTATCGTGGGTGATGTGGAACCATGACCTCTGGACACTGTGATCTTTTGCAGCACCATCATCTTCCTGGTCTCCCTCGAAGTTGTGCTTTGGGCTCCGAGTAGCCCCAGCCTTGAGCATCTCCTGCACCGAAGATTTCTGGCCTCCACTCCACGAGTGACCCGTGGGCCAGTTTCCAGGTCGACCGCTCGAGGCTCCTTCGCGATCGCTAGCCCATTGGCTAGTGGGTCCCCACGAAGGCAACTCCTCTTCTGCTTGGGCTTTCCTGGTTGCTCCACACGTGCCCCGACTTAGCCTCGCTGGGTGAGTCCCTCAGACCTTGCTGGTCTGCACCGCAGTCCTTTCTCTGATTCCAAGAGACTTGCCGTTGCCAAGGCTTGTTGGGTCCAATCTGGTCACCGACACCGCAGCACTCTACAGACTTCGTGGGCCAGCTCGAATCCAGCTCCTGGTCGTCATCGGCGCCTCCTGGACCTTGTGGCTGAAGAGTCAAGATACCCATCAACTAACCTGAAGCACCCAACATCTGTAGGCATTGGTCCATCGTGCCCCTGGTCACAGGCAGGTGACCCAGACTCTGTCCCCTCTGCTTTCAGGTTCCTTCCATCCTAGATCCAGGCTTGGATCGCTTCAGACACTTCTATTCGCGGCAGCAGCACTTTTTCGCCAGCTTCCATTGAAATCGACGGCGCAACCCGACACCAAAGGACACCTATGCACCCGGCTTCCCTGGGTGAGGTAACACGAGTACTCCGGTGCTCCCGTGGGTGCTAGCCCTAGAACTTCCTAAGTCCAAAAGGGTTTGGTCCTGACTTGATTCTAAGTGTCCCTAATCTTTAAATTTCCAACCGCGATATTGCCCATAGAAGCTAACGGGAACCCGCGGTTGTGTTTACACACTGCACACGGCCTCCGTGGGTCCTCTGTGTCACTACCTTGGGTGGTTCCTTGGGGTCACAGCGATTCTACAGGCTCTAGGCCTTGTTTCTAGATCAGTCATGGTTCTTATACCACTTTATAGGTATATGATTTGGTACGCCTCTAGGGCCCAAACATGTATTTGTGCTATTACTGTTGATAATTAACTTGTAACTTAAGTACTTCGAACTCCAGTCTCATAAAGAGACTAGAGGGGTGTGTTTCATCTTAAATACATATATTTTAAATATATTCCTGGTGTGGTTGTCCTTTCATTTGGTCATTCAAGAGATTATAGACTGGTAAAACAAGCTGCTTTACATTCCTTCAAGACTTAGCCTGAAGGCTGCTCTCCATAGCTACCACTAGGATAGCTTTCAATAAAGGTTGTCTTTAACCTATTCACCATAAGGGGTTGTTTGGACTGATAGAAGGTGTCCCTAGTGGACAGCATATATCAGGCCAACTTCTCACATTGGTGTGCAGCGTGTGGGATTCCAGCTTGCGATTGTTTTACCAGATAATCTCAATTGAATTGATCAACTGAAAACCACTAAAGGTACCTTAGGTACATATAATATGAAGTTTAGTATTCAATAAGTTCTACTGAACTTAGAGTTGTGTGTTAAGGGATTGCACACCCTTTCTACAACTCAAGAGAGTTTAGTAGGCCACACTAGTGTAGGTAGTGCAATACACCACACCGCATTAGTAATGTCTAATGAGCCAGGAACTAGTGGGTCCCTGCCAGAAGCCAGTGAGCTTCTCCCCTATAGATATGAGGATCTCTCTTTTGCACAGCTTAGGGCCTTATGTTTCATTAGGAAGCTGAAGACAGGCAAAAGCCCAACCACCCAGCATCTCATAAAGATACTCAAGCTGGATGATCTCCCAGGGCCTAGTGGGCTTGGGGGGGTAGGCAGAGTGGGTGGGGGAAGCAGCTGAGGGTGGGCCTAGGGGTTGAAACTCCCCTGACCCCACCTCTAATGTTGACCAGACTGATGACAATGATCAGGATCTGGTGAACCCGGATCCCCTGGGTGAGGATGAGGAGGATTACAACAATGCTCCCCTCGTTGTTCCTCCAGGAAGAATTGAAAGTAGGGCTGGTAGGGATAGATATCTCTCAAGGGGATCTGTCCAGTCTACCTCATCTGTAGGGACCTCTGTTTCTTCTCATGGAGGGAGGGAAACCTCCCAGGAGAGGAGAGAGAGACTGCTGAAGTGTGAGCAAGAAAAATTCAACCTCAGAAAGTAGCGGATGGCACTAGATAGGGAAGCCCTAGAGCTCTACAGAGCCAGTAAAAAGGAGGGACTAGAGTCCCTTGGTGGCAGCAACTTCCCTAGAGATAGGGAGAGGTCTTATGACCATAGAAACCTAAGTAAGATTGTCCCTCCCTACCACAGTGGGGATGACATCCACAAATGGATAACTGCCTTGGAGAGGGCCTGTAAAGTACAGAAGGTCCCTCAAGGTCAGTGGGCAGCAATCTTATGGCTCTCCTATGCAGTCCAAGGTAGAGATAAGCTCCTCACTTTAAGAGAAGAAGATGCTGATGATTACCAGGTCTTGAAAAGTGTACTAATAGATGGGTTTGGCCTAACCACTGAGCAATACAGGTTAAAGTTCAGAGATACCCAAAAAGCACAAAATCAAGACTGGGTTGACTTTGTTGACTGTGCTGCTTAGGCTCTGGAAGTTTGGTTATTGGGCAGTAAAGTGTGTGTCTTCATAGGATTGTACAATCTGATAATGAGGGAGCAGATTCTTAATAACTGTCAAAATCAGCTGTTGCACCAGTACCTGGTTGAGTCTGATCTGACCTCTCCCCAAGAATTGGGAAAGAAGGCAGACAAATGGGTCAGAACCAGGGTGAGGCAGAAGGTACAGAACCAAGGTGGTGACCCAAACAAGCAGGATTCTAAGAACTCTGACAAGGGTGGGGACAAGGGTAAGGACCAGACATCTTCTCAAGGGCCCCAAAAATCTTCTTCAAATGTGGAGTCACAGTCTAACAAGGGTAAAGGCCAAAAGAAACCTTGGTGCACAATCTGTAAACAGAAAACTCACTGGACCAGTGACTGCACCATGTCCAAAGAATCTACTCCAGCCACCATTGCCCCTAAGGCAACTGTTCCCCCTAGTACAGCTACAAAAGGTGGTGGCAATGTTCAGAATAAGGGTGAGGTAGGGTTGTCCCTGGGTTCTGAGATGGACTCTGGCCTAGCTGTGCTTGTCTGTGATGGGGCCATGGATATGTCCCCCTTTGTGAGTCCCAGTAATCTGGGCAAATACAGACAACAGCCTTTAATAAATGGAGTAGAGGTTTGGGCATTCAGGGACACAGGAGCAAGTGTCACAATGTTGACAAAAGATCTTGTGGATAATGGGCAGATTATACTTGGTGAAATGTACCAAGTGACCAATGCTAGCAATGTCCGAACATACCATTCTCTGGCTGTTGTGAACTTCTCCTGGGGAGGGGTAACTGGCCTTAAGAAGGTTGTGGTAAGTGCAGACCCACCAGTACAGTGCTTGCTTGGCAATGATCTAGAGACTTCAGCTTGGGCTGAAGTGCGCTCAGGACACATGCAGACATGTTAGGGATCCCTGCGCATGTCTTTGCTGTGACTAGGTCACAGGCTAAAATGTCTAAAACTGGACAGGCCCTGGATTCTGGAAAAATGGACCAGGTGCCTCACAAGAGGAGGAGCAGAAGGGTTAAGGCAGAGCCTTCCCACCTGACTCAGAGTACAGATCAGTCTCCTCAGGGAGATGATCTTTAGCCTGAAGAAGGAACTGTCCAAGAGGAGCTTGAACCTGACCAGATTGAGTTCTTGGGGACAGGGGGCTCTTCCAGGTCTGATCTGAGCCAGGAGCAGAACATCTGCCCACTCTTGAACCCCTCAGAAAGCAAGCTGCTGATGAGGCTGCTGGTAATGCTAGTGGCACCCCTAAAGTTTATTGGGATGATGGACTCCTTTACTCAGAGAGTAGAGACCCCAAGCCTGGTGCATCCAGGAGGCTGGTTATACCTCTGAAGTTTAGAGGCTTCCTATTTACACTAGCCCATGATATTCCCCTAGCAGGACACCTGGGCCAGAACAAGACTTGGGACAGAATTGTCCCTCACTTTCACTGGACCCACATATCTGAAGACACAAAGGAGGTTTGTCGCTCCTGTGTGATCTGCCAAGCCAGTGGCAAAGCAGGTGGCACTACAAAGGCCCCCCTGATAACACTACCTGTGGTGGGGGTTCCCTTTGAGAGGGTTGGGATTGACATTATTGGTCCCATGTATCCTCAAACAGCATCTGGGCACAGATTTATACTGGTGGTGGTGGATCATGCCACCAGGTACCCAGAGGCAATTCCCCTAAGGACCACTACAGCACCTGTGGTGGCAAGAGCTCTCCTAAGTGTATTCTCAAGAGTAGGCTTTCCTAAGGAGGTAGTATCTGACAGGGATGCAAACTTCATGTCTAGTTACTTGACTGCTATGTGGAAGGAGTGTGGAGTGAATTACAAGTTCATCACACCCTATCACCCACAATGCAATGGTTTAGTTGAAAGGTTCAACAAAACCTTAAAGGGCATGATTAAAGGACTCCCAGAAAAGCTTAGGCGAAAATGGGACCTACTCTTGCCCAGCCTTTTATTTGCATACAGGGAGGTGCCTCAAAAGGGGGTTGGTTACAGCCCTTTTGAACTTTTGTTTGGTCACCCTGTCAGGGGTCCATTGTGTTTGGTAAAGGAAGGATGGGAGTTACCTCTCAAGCCCCCAAAACAAGACATAGTGGACTATGTACTTGGTCTCCGCTCCAGGATGGCTGAGTATACGTAAAAGGCAAACAAACACCTTGAGGCTAGCCAGGAACTGCAAAAAGCCTGGCATGACCAAAAGGCTGTACTGACTGTTTACCAGCCAGGACAGAAAGTGTGGGTGTTGGAGCCTGTGGCCCCAGCAGCCCTCCAGGAGAAATGGAGTGGCCCCCATACAATTGTTGAACAGAAAGGGGAGGTTACCTACTTGGTAGACCTTGGAATCCCTAGGAGTCCCCACAGGGTACTTCATGTCAACAGGCTTAAACCATATGTTGACAGGGGAGACATGGGCTTGCTCATGGCTACTGATGAAGGACAGGAGGAAGAGAGTGACCCACTCCCTGACCTGCTTTCTCAGAACCCTGATGATGGGCCAGTTGATGGTGTAGCCTTGGCAGGCAGCCTCACTGCCCAGCAGCAAACTGACTGCAGAAACCTTCTCAGCCAGTTCAGACTATGTTTTCTCTGACTCCAAGTCAGACCACCTGGTGCACTCATGAAGTGGACACTGGGGACAGTCTGCCTATTAAAAATAAGATCTACAGGCAACCTGACCATGTCAGGGACTGTATAAGGACAGAAGTCCAAAAGATGTTGGATTTGGGTATGATTGAACCCTCAGTTAGCCCTTGGGCTAGTCCAGTAGTCCTGGTACCTAAACCTCACACCACAGATGGCAAGAGAGAAATGAGTTTTTGTGTAGACCACAGGGGTCTCAATGCAGTCCATCATCTTGTGTGTTTTGATGTACTCACTGCAGCAGGACTAGGCACTCTAGGGGCAGTGATTTAAATGAATGGATTTATGCACCCTTAGCTAAGTCACGTGATATAGGCAGTACATCAGGATGATTCTCTTCGATCAGAAGTAACTCTCACTATTGAAAATACCCCGGTAGAACACAAACACACATAAGGTTGGGCGCTTTTAGGACATGTTGTAAACTATGAATTCATGTGTATGCAGGATTAGATTGTATTTGCAAGTTACGCCTTGTTTCACTATTTTCAACACACAGCATACAACATAGATTGCTCATATGCACCTCTTGATGAAGGGAGAACCCCTAAAATGCACTGGGGCAGACTGAATTCACTTGTGCAACAGTGGGTTTCGAAAGCGTTTATATGAAAATAAAAAAGCTTGATGGAATACTGAGCGAGAAGCGGATTTGATTCCAAGTACAGGAGAAATTGATGCAATTTAGTCTTGTGCTATTTAACACTAGCCACACACATGTACCTTCTGGCACGCGATGAGTGGATTACATATTTACTTCAATATAGAATGGAAAATACAGGCTATGAACAGGCAAGGTTTGCTGTTTTATGTCCTGACTCCTGTAAACTATCTTTCCACTTCAAGGAAACAGGTTTATTTCATGCTCCAGGGGGTCAATCTTTCTGCATGGGTATGGAGGGGGGTTTAACAGCAAGGAATGATGGTGAAGGAGGGGGAATGTTGCAGAAGATGTCAGGAAGCACAAACTCTCTGCCAAGCACGACACGGAATAAAAATGAGGCCTATACTTTACTCAGTAGGGCAGAGCCTAGCAAAGCCTGAAACCACAATACCATATATCCTAGATGAAGTGGGTTAGAAGAGTTTATACCAGGGCATAACTGGGTTTCTGCCAATGGGTTCCCCCCACAAGATATGGGCACATTCCTCCCTCCTCACGTGCCTGCCGGTAGAGCTCCTGGCAGCCTCAACTCCTGGTTGAAGGCGTTCACCCCGTGCATGGCTGTACGCTGGTGGATGTAGTGCTTCTTAACAAGTCTGTGGACTAAGAAAGTGGCAAAGGTGAATCAACACAGCCCCCTGCAGCATGTCCAGCTGCTACTATTAAGGAGCTGAGTTTGAGTACAGTGTTACGCTTTCATGTGAAACACTATTTAGACTGAGCATATATTGACAGTGCTGTGCGCAGTATTAGCTTGCACGAATTGAGACATTTACGGCGTCGAAATACAGTTTCAGAGAGCTGGTGTTAAAATTCACAAAACCTCTTCCCACTGTCAAATATATTTAAATCAATATGCATACCTGCAGTTTCCAGTGTACCATCCCGGCAGGTGGAGCGCACAGCACTTAAGAGGCGGCGGGAGTAGCTCTGGTGTTTGAAAGCGGCAGCGGGGAGGCGCCCTGTAAACAGCATCTGACATTTGACCTCGGTCTTTAAATACACAGCAAATGCAACGAGATAAGAATATGATTTGCATCCCGGTTTACAGAAACGGAACTCGGAGAGACTGAAAATATCAAGCACTCGTAAGACTGCTCATAGACAAAGGAAAAAGCAGTCCCTAATGCAGTTGCCAAAATGGGACAAGTGGAAGCCTACAAGTAATGGGGTGGTGCCCCATGGGAGAAAACAACATATGAAAAGGAGGGACAAATAGGACAGATTAACCACTTGGAAGCAAGGTTTTTTAGAGAATACTGAAAGAAACAAATGAAAAGCAATGGCAGGGCTGTAAGCCCACAAAGTATACACAATATGTCTCGAAAAGACAGCACAAGAGCTGCCAAGCCTCGACCTTAAAATAGAGTGGAGCTGATAAAGAAAGTGTCCGTGCGGAACTGGTTAGGATGTTACAGACCAACTTAACTGGGTAAAAGAGAGGATTAAAAGATGTGACCTACCATATGGGATGGACCAATCAAAAAGAGATTTAGATCTGCAGTTGACATTTTCAGTAAACAGAAGCAATTGGGCTGATAACCTGCACATGCCAGCGTGGAAACAGAAACATCTGTAGGTTCCTGCACTCGCAGCAAATTAAGATGGCCTACCCCAAACCACGATAATAGTCTAGATGTATTCTATTGGCCTCCCTACAAATGAAACAAAAGAATCTTGGTACCAACATAAATGCGCTAAGCACACACTTTCCAGCTGCTGCCAATGCCAAGTACACTTACTTTCAAAATATCATCTGATCACTGCGGTCCCAGCCACATCCTTCATCCAACGTAATCTACCCACTAAGCCCACTCATCGTTCACTCCACGCTCTGCCACAGACCTTCTGTCATACTTTCCTCTAAGATCGCAATTACTGGGAACACCCTGCTACTTCACTTACTGCCCCTCTTCTCCTTTTTATCTATTTGCTGCTCTCTCTCCTTTCCTGCTTTTTTCACCTATAGAACTCCGCATTTCTCAAATCAGCCAATCCATCAAGCACACCATCTGACTCCTTCATGGTCATGAATATTATACACCTTTGGATATATTTCTCTGCTGAAACTCTATTAAATCTCTCTTGCTTAACTAATACCTACCCACTGCTTCAAACCTGCTGCCATATTATCCCTAGTGAAAATCTTACTGCTGATGCTTCACCGTCTCTAATTATCATTTGATTTTAGGATATTAGAAGGCGTACTTGACTCACTACATATGTCTCTTCTAACACCTTACTCCACTGGTTAGCCTTGCTTCACTCCCCTTCAATCATTTAAAACAGCACCCTCCCAAGTCATTACAGCTAATAGTTCTGCTCACCATAACCACGTAACATGTGTCTTGGTCTTCTGTATCTGCTTGCAGCACTCAACACTCTAGTTCGCCCTATATTACCTTCACCCTTCCAAACCATTGACTTTTAGGGAACTATTGTTCAATGATACAATCGCTGACTGCTCTTTCTCAGTAGACTGGGACACTGAGAGATCCCCAATGGCAACTTTTCCTCTTGGGGTCTCTATGTTCAGTTGTAGGTTGTCCCCTATAGTCGCTCTGCACCACCTTACTTCAGGACATCATCTTCTTTTTTAGGTTTTACCTGCGCAGTGCTTTCAAAATCTCTTGTAAAAAAGCTTCAAAAGAGCTTAGAGCCCGCCCATTACTTGCCACTGGCTGGATTCCCTACGACTCATGTTTCATTGTTTATGATTCGGCAGCCCCTCCTACTTTCTCTTCTGAGTCGAGTGTTTGTCCATTCCATGGAGCAAGGCTCTTGCACAGCTTCCTGTCCGTGTGGCCAATGTCCTTCCATTGGCAATGCGCTTCCCAAGCTATCATTCTTTACTTTCTTCCTAGCATTCCATACGAGTGCATGTGTTTGTAGTCAGTCTCTCCTTTTCGTAGTGGCCCCGCCTTCTTGCACTGCATTGCTGGTTGCTCCCTCCCTCACCGCTCTCTGCCTCCTTCCGCATCGCTCTTTGCCTCCTTCTGAGTCACTCTTTGCCTTCTCTCTCCCCTTTGTTGCTCCACCGTGGCCATTTCAGTTTTTTGGAAGTCCTGGGAGAGGCTGCGGTGCATTTCTTGGTGGCGCTTTATGTTTGTGAGGGGTGATTCATCTGCTCAGGTGTTAGTCAGCCGTAAATGGAGTAATATATGGCACTCTGCACTGTACCAATGCCTCCTGTTCCAGACAAAATAATACTGGTCTGCAACAATTCAATTCTGTAGCCAATCACTGCCGAGTCGATTGTGCCACCAAGCCACAAGTTTGAAGTTTGGCTAATGGGGGACATGACCCCTCTCTGAAATTCAGTTTTGACCTCTGTGACATGCGTGCACCAGTGCTAAATTCAAATCGTGGGTAACAAGGCAGGGAAGCTTGTAGCATAAATAGCAAAATGGAAAAAGGGGGAAAGGTGTATTTTTGCCCTTTTGGGCTGGGATAGGGCAGATTGTAGAAATCCCAAAGAAACTGCATTGGCGTTCGCCGAGTACCTGAAGACTATACAAACAATAAAACTTGGTGTCGAGCATGTCGAATTGGAGCAGATTATAGCCTGCATCCCAACACTACGACTAGGACCAGAGAGAAGTCGGGCTCTGGAGGCAGAGATCATGGAGTCAGAAAAAGCAGAAGCAGTGACAGTTGAAGGGAGGTAGATCTCTGGGCCCGAATGGCTTTCCACCCAAGTTCTTCAAATGTGTTTAGTGCGGGTCACTGGCCCATTACGGGCACTTTACTTCAGGCTGAGGCGGGGCAATCATCTCCCAAGGGACTTGCAGCTGGCAACGATAGTGATGATTCACAAGAAGGGCAAGCCGGTAGAGGACTGTGCCTAATATACACCAATCTCGTTGTTAAATGTGGAAACCAAGATCTTAGCCGAAGTACTTGCCAATCACTTAATTCAAATAGTAGATACACTCTTGTTCAATGCCAGAAAGGCATTCGACTTTATGAAGTGACCCTACCTAGTGGCGATACTGGGTAAGATAGGTTTCGGATGACGTTTTTGGTGTGGGTGACACTGCTTTACACTGCTGCGACAGCCAGGTCAAAGTGAACGGGGTGTATTCAGACGAGTTCGGCCTGGGTAGGGTCACCTGTAAAGAAAGCCCACTGTCCCTCTTACTTTTGTGTAAAGGCAATAGAACCCCTGGTGAAATGGAACAGAAAAGATACACTTCTGAGGGGAGTCAGATGGGACACGGGATGGGAAGTAGTTGTGTTGCTTTACGTGGATGTCCAACTCTATTTCGAGGACATAGATCGCTCTTTTCCCAGGGCGTTGGAGATTTTAGAGAAGCTAGGATCCTATTCTGGGCGCCGCATCACATGGTGCATATATGTGGTGTTCCCACTCTCCAGAAAGGCCCCCAGAAGGGCCTGGCACTACCCACTTTGGTGGAAGGTGGGAGGTGGGGGGGGTCAAGTTACCTCCTCTTCTGCTACAATCACCTCATCTGACTCTTTCCTGGTCCCTCCTCATACCTTGTCCTCCTCTTCTGCTACCATCACCTCATCTGACTCTTTCCTGGTCCCTCCACATACCTTCTTCTCCTCTTCTGCTACCATCTCCTCATGTAACTCTTTCCTGGTCCCTCCTCGTACCTTGTCCTCCTCTTCTGCTACCATCACCTCAGGTAACTCTTTCCTGGTCCCTCCTCGTACCTTGACCTCCTCTTCTGCTACCATCACCTCATGTAACTCTTTCCTGGTCCCTCCTTGTACCTTGTCCTCCTCTTCTGATAGGAACTGAGGAGCGCTTCTCAACCATTCACCGCATAGAACAGCGCTCATTACTATCTCCGCCCCCGCAGGATGACACCAAGTAACACATTGATTAATAATATATATCCACGTCTGCTATTCCAATCCACTAATGCACTGATTCACTCGCTGCTCAACAGCAGATTGGATTACTACCACTGCTGTTGAACTCTCTCAGTATCCCTTCTCCCCACTGGATAAGGTGCTTACCTTCACAAACCCTTCTGACCTTACCAGACACAATACTACCACCACTCCCTTTCACCACGGAGCTGTAGGGCTCTCGCCCAAAACAAAAAACACTCTCTACAAAAACAAAGGCATTGATCGAGATCATCCTGACATTCCCGCTCCCGAGGTGACAAACAAGCTGAGATACTAGACAACTGACTCAGGAACCTCAACATTTTGGCACCCCAGATCACATGGTCATCACTGGTGAGAAATCTCGATCAATTTATTCTCTCACCAGCACCAATATGGGCTACCCTACCTAAACTAGTCATCTCAGATCCCAGAGACATTCGCTAGGGATGGGATCTTCAGGGAACCATTGGACTGTTTCAGATTTTACCCCACGTTGGGGTGGGAACTGTTTACACTCCGCGACAGATACTTCATTGTTCTTTGAGGTATTAGGGAGAGAGAGGGAGGGAATTGGGAGTTACAGTTATTAATGTTGTTAGACTTAGAGATCGAAAGTGCCCGAAATGTATTATCTTCTCCTGGTGTACGTGTCACACACCTCATAATCGTTCTTGCTGAACACCATGACAACACATCTAAACAATTCAAATCCAATGGGAGAAATTAAGGTGGTCACTTGGAATATTAAAGGCCTGCTTGACAAGATCAAATGCGGGGCTGTCCTTAGGCATGCGAAACCCTTAGGGGTGGACATATTGCTATTACAGGAAACACACTTGATGGGGACCAAGGCCCCATGCCTGGCCCGCTTTAGCTTCATACACACCTTTCAATCTGGGGACTTCATGAGGGGCTCCAGAGGAGTGACTATCTTGATCCACCGCAGACTATGATTTACACTTACTCGTACATGGGCTGATACGCTGGGCAGATATCTGTTCATTCAAGGCATGATCAGTGGAGAGTTGCACTGCCGGAGTGGCCCTACGTACCTGCATACAATCCACATACAGTGGTGGCATCGCTGCCACAGATATACAATCCTACCATGCAGCAGCCCTCTGTACATTCATTCCTTTATAGCAGGGCCAATCCAAAAGAACTCCCCCCTGCAACAAGAGTGGTGATCATGACTTGGCAACAGACCCTCCATCGAATTGGTGGGTGAGGCCGCTTAACACAAGAAACGCCGCTGTGGCGAAATCGCCTGCTCCCACAAGTTGTGGACCTCCAGTGATTCTGCAGCTGGGATCGAATCGGAATATCAGCCCTGGGCGAAGTCATGAGGGGGACCGTCCTTAAATCCTTGTGGACCTCCAAAAAGACCTCTCCATGTCCCATATTCTTTTTAATAAATTCCTACAACTACGGCATGCCCTCCATCTATACGATAAGGATCTAACTAATCTACCAGAATTCAGCCCACTAGAAGGTAAACTTCTGATGGTGGATCAAACCCTAGTTACAAACAGTCCCATGACCGTAGATACCTCAAGAGTTACAATAGACACTGTTGTGGGATCGATCGATGATGTTGATTGGGCAAAGGCACTTCAATCACCACGAGAAGCAGCAATTCCTACCCGACTCCGTCTCATCCATTTCAAATACTTACACAGGGTATATTATACCAGACATAGACTTTGGACTGCGGGTTTGATTGCTTCTCCACTCTGCCTCCGGTGTCACTCGGACGAAGGCACCTTCTAACACACAATCTGGTCATGTCCAACCTAGATCGTTTCTGGCGAGGTGTGTTAAATTGCCTAACAGAGGTATTGGCATGGGACTTACCGAGACCACACAAATAGCATACGCGGAAACAGATATAAAAAACACCTTTTTTTTTAGGCCTCACATTAGCAAAACGTGACATTGCCAGACAATAGAGGGCAGAAACTCCGCCCCAAGAAACGCTCTGGAAGACAGGCATGGGCTTCATAATGGAGTTGGAACTCCCGGTCTTTATTGCGCATACACGTCCACATTTAATGGGAGCGCTCCAATGATTTTCAATCCTATCACATTAATTGCTATCAATAATCCATGTTATACATGGGCTCCTAACCCACTACAAGATGGCGCCCATGATCCCCAGCCCATCACTGCTGATCTTTGATCCGCAATCAACCACTTCATACGAACCACCTGTCACCAATTAGGGCCGGATGGAGGGTTTATAAACCAAACAACCACCTCCAAGTCCTCACTCCCAAGGCACACAAGAAGGGGTAGGTCGTTGGTGAAGTTCTCCAATGGATCGTGTGAGTACTGGATTCTTGGCTTTCCACCATGTGAACGGAGGTTATTATTCCACCCCCGGCCTCACTTACAAAATTGAAATTAAAATTGTACTTCCCAACAGCACGCAAAAAATGTGTTTCTCTTGAGGAGGTGATGACATCACCATCATTGGGCGAGTGTTTTCCCTCTTTTGACCACAGTGTATGAAACCACCACCTTTATGTTATTATGTATGTGTCACATGTTTGTCCAACTTGGTTTCTATCACTACATGTTTCAAATCACTAATACATGCATGCTAGTATTGCATGCCTCTATACATACTATACAAGACTGCTCTGTATGGCACTATTTTATGATTTCTTTTCATATCCTCCTCCCTCAGATCAGTGATTTTACATTCTGCAGGTACGATTATAAGGTACTAAGTGTTTGAACTCTACATGTTGCATGCTTGGTCCCAGACACTGTGTAGATTAGTTATAAATGTAACGGTCCTAAACAATTGCCCTAGAACACATCTTGACTAATTGACGGCATGAAACCTGTTGACCTTATAAGTCACCAGGGATCCTTGACCCCACTGGTGACATCACGTTTTTAATAAGTGAGGCATACTCATTTATGAAAATTTTATTTGAGACTTGCCTAGCTTTTTTTAAGTCACTAATCACTGCATAGACACCTACGTTTCCTCAATCTACATAAAGGGGCTTTAACTTGAAGTTCACATCACAGCTTTCGAAAAAGAGCTCTGATAAAGAGCCCCCTTGAGGGTGCTCGTTAGGCACTGCAGCGCCAGCCAGACGAGGAGCAAGCCCGATGATCAAGTATGACACCCGCCAGAGTGAGTGAGTGGCTCCTTTTCTCTGATCTACTCCCCTTTAGGAACAGCATATCTTTTTCTTTTAAGCAATATGATGCCCAGACTCCAAGAATTGTTTTCTTGGTTCAATAAATTCTTTACTCATGATTTTTTCATTTAAAACACGTATTTTGTTTTTCAATATTGCTGAAGCCAAGCGTTTTGTCCAAAAGAACTTCTTCAGGGCTACAAAACACAAACATAAATAGTTGGAAATAATGAATTGGGTGTTCTTATTGCAGTTGTATATTTGCATCACTTAAACATGGCCACCTGTACGGTACTGGAAGAGTTTTGACTTGTTGGATCTGGTCGTTTCGGTTTTACATCATTCTAAGATGGCTGCCATACCCGCGTTCGGATATCTCTATTTTGCATTTAGGAATTTATCGTGTCCACGTTGTCTTGTGGAACGGTTCTCATACACAAGGAAACAGTGTAGTGCTTTGCATGGGGATCTGGTATAAACATATGAGTTACACCAGTCAATTGAAATGAGTTAGATTCATGCTTTTGATCCATTATGGAGGTTTTTATTCTCGCATTACGACGCCAAGATGGCCACTTTGTTTTTTTATCACCTTCACTGCCTTTCCAAACTTACCACAGGTGAATCTAATCCTTGGGCGTTATTTGAGCTACATGCAAGTGGTAGTAGATTTTTCTGACACAATTGCCAACTTGTGGCGAGACGTGCTGATCACAGGAAACCTATTGTCCAGGCCTCCCCTGCCGGAGTTTCGGTCAGCAGCAGGAGGCCAGACTCACAGTACGGAGGATAGAAGATATGACCCCTGTCACCAGTCTCTCTGCGACGATCTCGGACCTCCTGACACCTGATCCTGCGCTAGTGGGCTGCATCTGCAGGGATGGCTGCTCTCTCTCTTTGGCAAGCAAGAATCGACATCCCCAACGACAATGGGACTAGGGAGTCGATCGGCCACCGGAAACACCTTCCTCACGCGGTCCCCTCTGCCATCGGACTGGAGGCTAAGCTGGGTCTGGTCCCGATCGTCGTGTTGAACTCGGCCGACCTGCCGGGGTCCACCTTACAGCGGAGATGCCCTCGTTATCTTGCCGGAGTCTCACGAGGACCCTCTCGCTTCGGAGGCCCATTGCTTTCTCAGCCTGGATTGCTGCCTCCCACAACAGTAGGCCCCAAAACGTGGATCGGGCCAAGGAGACGCCTTCCTCGCCGGGCGCCCTCCGCAATCGGTCTTGAGGCTCTATTGTTGGGCCCCACTTCACTTCTGGAGACATGATGATTTTTGCCGACCTGCCGGAGACCGCCATACCGCAGAGTGGAGGTACATTGAAGAGGTACTTTGGAGGTTCCCGATCTTGTGAGATCCCTCGGACGTGATTTGCAGATGCCTCGTTGAGGTGGCCAACCTCCCATGTCCTCTTTCCTCTGCCGTCCACCCCCCCGAGGACTCTTCACCACGCCAGCTGCTACCGGCCGGGCCCAAGCAATTGCTGTACCCAATCCAACGGAGCTCCCTCTCCATCGCTCGGAAGGGCCTGACCGCCTCCACCCACATGATTCAGCAAAACAGTACGGGTGTGCCCTTGCCCCACCTGACTCATTCAAACACTCACAATGGGTTCCTTGTGGGCCCAAAAGCATCAAAACTGCCGTGCCGCCTCAATGACCAGCCCTGACTTCATCGCCCCATAGGGACTAGGTCTTGGCTGGGCGGACCAACTCTGCCCCCGAGCGCCGATCCCGACTCAACACCCCCTACTGCTGCTTTACAGCCTTGAATGTATTCAGGTCACATAACATTATAGGCTTTACTCAATTCAATCGGAATGGTGGTGCCATCCTCCCCAGGGAATTCCAGCTCTCTTACTGCGAGGGCCATGAGCTTCAGACTTGTTCATTGAAGGGCACCCATTTTGTTATCTCTGTTGTTGCTGTTGGGCACCCATTTTGTTTTTGTTGTTGTGGGGCACCCATCCTTATACTGAAACTGAAACTGAAGAGAGGTTCTCCCTTCCCTGGTCTCTATGCTCTGCTGGCCATGGAAAATGAAATAGGCCTGCTCCACTCTTTGCTTACGGTGGCCATCTTGGAGTGGTCATTTCACCCATATCCCACGCACCTGGTACATGTGTTCTATGTTTTAACACTATATATGCTCTACTGTTAAGGCATTCCCTTAAGCTAATAGGATAATTACACCCTTATATGTGGATTACCCAGGTTATCGATCACTCTTGGCCTCTGAACTGTCCGTCAAGGACGTGCACGAAATGCCCTGCTCTCACTCCCTACTGTATTCAAATATAATTCTCCATAGAGGGTGGCCTTGCTTGAGCGGTTAGTTTGCCCCAATACCACATAGTTTGAGGTGGCTATTTCCCTCGAAGGTAATGCGTGAAAACCCTGCCTGATCTTCCTATCCGCCTCCTATGGTCGGAGCAGACCCTTGTCCTGACTCCTAGGCCTAACTACACCTCCTTTGTTCGGAGACAAGTCGTGGGCGGGTATGGATCCTAAACCTTCGAACCTCACCTCTGCCAACCTGGAGCCGGCTGGCCATAATGCTTTCCGAATCATATATCCCCCTAACCTATCAAAAAATGCTGCAAAAAAACTTCAAAAACAAACTACTTAAAGCCCATCCAGTAACCCTCATCTCAGACTCCTTCTTCTCCATCAGAAAGGGTGCTACCATAAAGGATCTCATCTTTTACACTAAACGTCATGCTCAATGGCGGAAGGCCATATACTCTCGGCTCAAGATCTCCACTTCCCTGAAGACTCCACATGGCCTAAGATTGATGGTTGCACCCTTCTCGGCTTACAGTGCTGAAGCCATCATCTCCCTTTACAAGAACAGAACCATCCTTATACAAGCCTCAGATCGCAATCTAGTGATATTTGACATCTTTTTCCCCACCATCTTGGATAAAGTGGCTCACTTCAATTCCGCCACCTTCGGAGGGGCTGCCCCCCCACAGCGGCCCCCCAAGTCTTCGCAAAGTCTATCTCCTACCTCTCCACCACCATCCTCCGACCCTACATCTGCTCTGATGGGCCCCATTCTAGCTACCTTAATTCATAATAACAATTCCCCCTCACTGCCCGTTATTAACGAGCCGCGACAGCACAGTCATCACGCTTGGCTATCGCCTACCCCCTCCTTCTGTTAGCTAGCGCTAACTCCCCTAGCTCCACTGCTCACAGCACTATCCCGATTCCCCCCAGGATCCCTTCCCCCAGCCCAACCCGCAATCCTGTCCTGCTCCCACAGGTCTTTAGCGATCTCTATCCCTCCGACCCATCTCCCCTATCCTTCCCATCCCTCCGAGCACTTGGCACCATTCCTGTGAATCCCTTCCCTCGGCGAACATCCATTCGCCACCTCCCCTTCTATATCCCGCCCCACGAGCTCTCTAACGCTGCAGGGTCTCCTGAATCTAGCCTCCCAGTCCCATTCACACACATCATTGGAAGGTCGACTCAACAAGATAGCACTCTGCCTACAACAACTTAAGGCAGAGGTTCGCAGCTTATTACATATCACAAAGGAAATGTCAGCTAACTCTAGACTTAGCTGTCCCACTATGAACAATTACCATCTATGTCCGCTCCAGCTAGCGGGTGCACCGGGCTCCCTTCCTCCCACGATACTCGGCGGTCACCATCCCACTTCACCCACACACCCTATAGTTGGGCCTCCACTCAGCACCCTAACGACCCTTCTCGCCCCTCCAGTTGTAGAGCCTCCATGTCTGATAGAGATATTCATTCTCTCCAACTTTCATTTGATCCGGCACATCCCTCCACCACACCGAACTTGCAACACATTGAATCCATCCCCACAGACCCCTTTAGGGAACCTAGTCACCAGAACTGTGAATGAGAACAACCTCATGAGAGTCACCACCACTCTACCTGCTCCTGCGGACACCAACATAAGACTCAAATGTGCGCTCCTAAACTGTAAATCGGCAGTTAAACATGCTGGGGACATTGCCGATCTCATTTTCGCCCAGGATCTTGACCTTGTAATGCTGATGGAAACCTGGCTAAATGACTCAGCTGCTCCCATCCTGGACATGTTAATGCCTCCCAACGTTGATATCATTAGGTTGAACAGAACTAGTGGTCAAGGTGGAGGCATTGCACGTTTACATCGTAGCAATCCAAGAGTGAAAGCAGTACATGCCGACCTCCTGCTGTCCTGTGACTACCTATGCATTGAAGTGACTGGTTGCAACAATCACTCATGCAAACTGCACACATTTTACCACCCCCCTCGCGACAACCTTCCATTCACAGAACAGATCATGGACATTATCACGGACAACACTGATTTCCTTGGCACTCAGATCTTCCTGCGAGAGTTCAACCTCCACTGGAACGATGTAAATGATATGGTGGTCAATAGCCTTAAATCCTTCCTACTAGTCCTCAACCTAATCCAAATCTGTGACAGTCCCACTCACATCAAAGGAGCTACCTTAGATCTTGTCATTGGTAAGCCCAACTCCATCCTCCTGGAGTCGATCCTCCTGTGTGATTGTACAGATCATTATTGCATCACCTTCCTCATCCTGGAATCGGAAGAGCTAATAGAGCCTAGCCTAAGAACCCAAAACATTTGAAAAGATGTCTACGGAACATCAACTCACAAGATCTGACTGCTCTCTGCGATAACACCCTACCCCCTCCCTTGAACATGTCGGATGTCCACGACCTTACGGCCCACGATAACCACTCAATGCTTAAGGTACTAGACTCTGTTGCACTACTACAGCTTAAAAGAATGTCCTCTAAACTCTCCAAACCGTGGTTCAATGGTAGTCTTAATTCCGAAAGAAGAAATGTAAGACTTGCGGAAAGGTTGTGGAGATCCCATCCCTCCCTGGATCATCTAGACCATTTGAGATCCCTAAGAAGCATATAAAATAAACACATCAGATGCTTGAAGGCCACCTTTTTCAGAACTCAACTAGAGCAAGCAAAAAAACGTACAAAAAAACTGTTTGAACTCAACAAATCCCAAGCTAACAGTCATCCTAATCTCTCGTCACTGGGTCAAGGGACATTGCCGAACTGTGAAGGATTCGCCGATTTCTTCACGGATAAGACTATTAAGATTGAAACTGAATTACGTTCTGCCCTTGATCGGCTGTCGATCAGTCCACTGAACACCCTCTGTCCCCCAGGGTGGGACATCGCTGCCCGACCACCCCAAAAACAATGCATCCTGGAGTCTGTTCCAAACCTTGGATAAGTGCACTATACGCAAAATGCTGTTGACTTTGAAACCTTCCACCCACTCCAATGCCCCTCTGCTATTGAACCTTTTCCCGGAAGTTAGATCCTTACTAACACTTTGGACTACGATCGTCAATGCATCACTTCCCCAAGGTGCTATTCCGGATTGCCTAAAATCCCGTCAAGTTACCCCGATTCTAAAGAAACCATCTGCTGATCCCTTGGACCTACATAACTTTCGCCCAATCTCTAACATCCCCACCTTAGCAAAGCTCCTGGAGAAGTGTGTGCTCGCCCAACTCTGTAACCACATCGACCGTTTCCAACTACTGGACCAATGCCAATCTGGATTCAGCCCGGGCCATAGTACAGTGTCTGCGCTAACGCACATTGTCAATGATACGCTAAGAATGTTGGACAATAATGAGTCGTGCCTATTGATTCTTTTTGACCTTTCGTCAGCATTCGATACTGTCAAACACAGGATGGGGCTGTCTGGGCCTGTTCTAAACTGGTTCTCTTTGATCCTTCAGAACAGATCCCAAAGCTTCAAGGTGAACCAATCCTGTCCCATACTGCACCGGTCACTCTGGGGGTACCCCAGGGCTCAGCACTCTTTAACCTGTTCATGGAGCCTCTGACAGAAATTCTGAAATCATCCAGCATTCACTATTATTGCGGATGATAACCAACTATACCTGAAGATCGCCTCCCCCGAGGACATTGAGTCCCTAAACTCAGTCCTGCTGGAAACACAAAGCTGGCTGACATGTAACCACCTGAAGCTAAATGCTCTAAAAATAGAATTCCTCCTAATCTCACCCCTCAAACAATCTCAGGTGATGGACCAATGTTTGAATTAATTGAATCAGCATCCTCTCTGGGTATTATATTAGACAAATGTCTGAAAATGCAGAAGCACATTAGTTACCTCACCAAAGGAGCGAACTTCCAACTCAGCATCCTAAGAAAACCCAAACCCTATCTTCCTGCTCATGACCTAAAGGTTGCAGTCCAAGCATTCGTGATCTCAAAGCCAGACTATGGTAGCGCAACGCTGTGCGGCTTGCCCAGAGTGAAGACAGCTCCTCTGAGGGTTGCCCTCAATTCGGCCAGCAGGCTCGTAACTGGCACTAAAAAATGCAACCATATTTCTCCGGACTTGCTGGCCCTGAATTGGCTTCCTTATGAAGCTCGGATACAGTTAAAAATTGCATGCATGGCACACAAAGCCATCCACTTCAAGACCCAGCTCTACCTCGCTCAGAAGTCAGGGTGAACCCTTCCACTGCCCTCTTCAAAAAAGAAGTCAAAGGGCTCTTGATGAAGACATTTCTGCCTCAGTCAGGCTTCCCCATTGGACACTGGGGCCATAGACGTTGATTTGTGGCCCAGCTGCCTGGTTCATGAGAATGTCGGACATTATAAGACTGTGAATTTGTGCTGTGTTGATTGTGTTTTGTCTGCTTGTACCCTTCTTGTTGCATAAACTGTAAAGCGCTCGGATACCCTTGGTCATGTTCGCGCTATATAAAACTTTCAAAATAAATAAATAATAAATAAATACTGTTTATGTATTATTTATTATTGGTGGTTCAGCACTCAGGATTTGATAATGACATCAAAATAGAATGTAGTCCTCTTCGCCAGTAACATGCGAATACCTTTGTCTCAGCATCTCTAGTAACAATCACCTGGTTTGCAAACTACATACATTCTATCACCCCCGGGGGACAACCTCCCCTTCATCGAACAATTAATGGAAATCATCTCTGGCAACGTGGATTCCGCGCAGTCCCACATCTACCTTGGGGACTTCAACCTTCACTGGTCGAACCCGAATGACCAAGCAGTATCATACCTCAATTCTTTCTTGAATGATCACGAGTTGATTCAACATTGTGACCAGCCTACCTATATTAAAGTGGAAACTCTAGACCTCATCATCACCAAAGGACACACCATTACAATAGATTCCATCATACCCTGTGATTGGTCTGACCATCACATCATCTCCTTCCATATCAACTTTGAGGTGTCTCTGAGTAAGGCTCAAATAACAAAACCGAAGATTTGGAAAAGGGACCTCAGAGATATCAACACAGCCGATCTAGCAACCCGCTGTAAATTTGCCCTCTCTTCCCGAGTGGACATGGACGAGGTCCATGCACTCACAGTCTTCTACAGCTCTTCTATCTCTAGCATCATGGTTTCCATGGCTCCACTCCAACTAAAAAATACACCCACAAAAATTTCCAAACCATGGTTCAATGGCAACCTAAACTCAGAACGTCCCAATCTAAGGGCTATTGAACGTTCCTGGAGATCCACTCCGTCCGCGGACCAACTAAAAATCCTTAGATCAGCAAGAAGCTCTTATAACAAACAAATCAAGATAGCTAAGATGGAATACTTCAGATCCCAACTTAACAAGCTGCAAATCGCCCCAAAAAACTTTTTGAACTGGTTAAACAACAATCGGTGGAAGCCCCTAACCGATCTGACTCTGAATTCAGCCCTCCCTCATGTGTTGAGGACACCAATACGAACTGGTCCTAGTAGACTATGCCACCAGATACCCAAAGGCCTTCCCCCTAAAAGCACCCACCTCATCCAGCATAGCAGAGCGTCTAGTGGAGTTGTTTTCAAGAGTAGGATTCCCCAAAGAGATCCTAAAGGATCAAGGGGCCCCTTTTGGATCACGGCTCATGAAAGAGGTATGTAAAACCCTCAATATCAAACATCTGAGAACCTCTGTGTACCACCCACAAACTGATGGGTTAGTGAAACGGTACAACGGGACTTTGAAATCAGTCCTTCGGAAAATGCTCCAGACTGACGGGAACGAATGGGATCAGCTGCTTCCCCTTACCCTCTACATGATTAGGAGTCAGGTACCGAGTTCATTAGGGTGCTCATCCTTCGAGATGCTCTACGGAAGACAGCCCAGGTCACTTTTAGAGATCACCAAAGAGGCTTGGGAAAAAGAAGATGCAGAGGAGTCCCAGGGGTTTCTGGAGTATACTCAGAATCTAAAGAATAAAATCGGGAAGCTCAGAGATTTAGCCTATTCTCAGCTCGAGAAGAAGCAAAAGAAACAGAAAACCCTCTGCGATAAGGGAAAGAAATGGAGAAGATTAAATATAGGCGACTGGATTTTAGTTCTCTTACCATCCTCCACTTGTAAATTCAGGTCCGAATGGCTCGGACCAAATAAGGTTGTGGGCACAGTAGGAAGAACAAGTTATTGTGTACAAGTAAAACCATCCAGAGTCCAAACTTTTCATATTAATTTACTAAAAAAATGATTGGGGTCCCTGCCGGCAACCGCCCACTTGGTGCTACCTTCCCTGCGACAGTCAGAGCAAACACTGGAACAACTAGTGATTAACAAGGATCTATCCAAAGAACAGAAGGACTCCCTTAAGGAGGTTCTGAGGCCCTTCTCTCCCATATTTTCAGACCTACCAGGGAAAACCCAGTTGACCGAACACATCATAGAAACCGTCCCGGGGAAGACCATAAAACAAAAAACATACAAAATACCCGCAGCAAAAAGAGAGGCAAAACAAAAAGAAGTAGAAAAGATGTTGGAACTTGGGGTCATTCGCCCATCTAGGAGCGAGTGGTCTTCGCCCATAGTCATGGAGCCGAAACCGGATGGGTCCACACGTTTTTGTATGGACTTTCGGGCCCTGAATTCCATTTCGCGGTTTGACGCCTATCCAATACCGCAAATAGAAGAAGTAATAGAGAAGCTGGGGAAGGCCTCATACATAACCATATTGGACCTCACTAAGGGGTATTGGAAAGTCCCCCTTAGAGAATCCGACAGGAAAAAGACCGCCTTTGTGACCCCTGAGGGGCTTTACGCATTTACGGTTCTTCCATTTGGCCTCCACAGGGCGACAGCCACCTTTCAGCACCTCATGAACTTGGTATTGAGTAAACACCACTTGTTCGCATCAGCTTACTTGGACGATATTGTGGTGTTTAGCCCCACTTGGGAGTCACATATGGAACACCTCCAAGCCGTACTGGCCTCCCTAAGGGATGCAGGACTCCATATCAGTTAAAAAAAATCAAAAGCGGCCTTCCAAAGTGTCAAATACCTGGGCTTCGTCTTGGGTCATGGTGTGATTGCTCCACAAACCGAGAAAGTAAGAGCCATCTCCGAAACACCCTTTCCAAGCTCCAAAAGAGAATTAAGGGCCTTTTTGGGGCTTTTGGGATATTATCGTCGCTTTATCCAACACTGTTCGGAAATTGCGACCCCCTTAACAGACCTGCTACGCAAGGACATTAAAAATGAAGCGCTCCGACACCCCAATGAGGGGGTTCTTACGGCCTTCCGTCAACTGAAAGAGGCCATTACCACCAGCCCAGTATTAATTTCCCCTGATTTCTCCAAGCCCTTCACCCTGCTAACTGATGCCTCAAACTATGGCATTGAGGCCGTGTTATCACAGGAATCTTCTGATTGCTCAGAATACCTCGTACTCTTCATAAGTCGAAAACTATTCCCACGTGAAATCAGATACGATACCATGGAGAAAGAGTGCCACGCTATTAAGTGGGCAGTAGATAAATTACGCTATTACCTCGAGGGACGCCCTTTTACGCTGTTCACAGATCAAACTCCCCTCCAATGGATGGCACGGAACATGAGCCAAAATCCCCGGGTACTTAGGTGGTTTCTCTCCTTACAGCCCTTCTCTTTTCATGTAAAACACCAGAAGGGCTCGCACAATAGTACCGCTGATGTTCTCTCACGAGTGTTCCCTCTCCCCGAGCGAGAAAATCCTAGGGGGGAGGAATGTGGCAGTGCACCCTCTGAGTCGGGTGTCAAAACGGAGTGGTGGTCTGTGCCATCACTATGCCTCTTTTGTCCCAGCAGGAAGAGTGGAACACGGGTACCTTCACCACACCTGAAGCGGATCTGCCGACACGGGACAGCGGGCTCTTTAAGCAAGCCGCGGATACTGGGCAGCCCGCCTCTCGCAGTGACGTCAGAGGACATTGGCCAATAAGGAGCGAGGACATCGAAGCAGGGGGAGAGATCGCTTCCGGATGGAACGGAGGAGAGGAGCTGACCGACGCAGAGAGGCGAAGCCGTAGAACCACTCTTACGGTATCCAGATCGGGACTACAAACCGTGTAGAGAACCTGTGAGACACAGCACCCAGGAGTCCAACATACCCGCGCTACGCTTCAGGAGAAGCGTGGCTAACCAAGGTACAGAGCAAGGTTGCGGGGTGGGTTGGATCACAGGAGAGGACAGACCCGTAGTAGGGTGTTTCCTTGCACTCTATCCTCCCTCTCTACTTGACCCGTTTTCCCTTGCACACGGGCACCTAACTGTACAGCACCGAGCACTCACGTGGGATTTCCTCACTGCCCTACCCTCAAAACCTGATCCTCCTCTTTTATGTACCGAGGACATCGGATACCAACCCTGACCAGACCTGGTGCCAACTAGACGGAAGCTAAAGTGAAGCGGACCTGGACAAGGAGTATTGCCACGCGTCTTAACTCTGGCTTCTCTAAGAAAAATAAGTCTCTATAAAATAAAGACCTACTTGCATCAACCTAGTCTTGAGAGCCTTTTGTTTCCCCCGCTCACAGGCGTCTTCCAGGGCGGAAACCACGGCACTAAGAGAGAAGGTAGAAAAGATGACTAGGAACCCCTTTGATGCTTCCCCTGCTCCTTCACACATACAGGTTACCGTGCCACCTCCCATACCACTGGCTAGCCCAGAGAGATACGCAGGGAATCCGCTGAAAATTCAGGTGTTCCAGACACAGATTATGATGCACTTCTCTTGCAAACCTGCCTCATTCCCAAATAACCATTCAAGGGTAGCCTTTGCTATTTCGTATTTGGTGGGAGACGCTGCTAATTGGGCCTTCCCTTTAGTTAGGAATAATGATGCGGTGTTGTCCGACTGGTCGGCTTTTAGAGCCAAATTTGAGAGAGTATTTGATCGAAGGGCTACTACGTTTCACAATGACCGGGAACTATTAGACCTGAAACAAGGGAAGAATGATTTAGAGACTTACCTGACTACGTTTAATAGGTTAGTGGCGGAAACAGCATGGCCAGAAGAAAAAAGAATGTTGCTGTTCTATCAAGGGTTGCGGGAGGAGATGAAGGACGTATTGGCCCAGATAGATCCCCAGCCTCTTACCTGTACAGACATGATAAATCTGACATTGAGATTGGATAGTCGGATGTCTGAAAGAGGAGGAGAGAGAAAAAGGTGGGACAGGGGATACTATAGGGCTGATAGAAATCCTCGCAGGACAGTAGGTACCACTGAGTCTGTTGCTGAGCCTATGGAGATTGGAGCCATTAGAGCCCCACTCACGAGAGAAGAGAGAGTAGAAGGGTGCAGGGATTATGTATGTACTGCGGCAAAAAGGGTCATTATGTTATAGACTGCCCTTCAAAACCCAAGACCTCCAGTGCCTGGACCAGGAATAAAAAGGTGGCTGTCTCTAACACTCGTCCCGAGTTAAGTAAATCAGGGGACTCAGGAAAGGAGGGAGAAGACATCAAGAGCTGGAAATCCTCCTCGTTGTCTACCACTCCTTTGCAAGATACCAAATCACACACCGTGCTCCCTGTGAGTCTGGAGTATAATCAACATTTCCATCAGGTCTTGGTTATGGTGGACTCTGGGGTGACCGGAAAATTCATAGATAGCGGGTTGGTAACAAGTCTGGCTTTGCCTAGAGTACCCAGGGAGACACCAGAAGAGGTATTGGCCGTTGATGCCAAACCTGTGAAACCAGGTCTCATTATTGAATAGACAGAGGTAGTTGTGTTGTCTATATCAGTGGCGAAAGGAAGACATACGGAGGAGCTAACATTAAATATCATATAGGCACCTCAGTATGAAGTGATTTTAGGGATGCCTTGGTTGTGTCGCCATAACCCCACCATAGACTGGAGGACCAAATCAGTTCAGTTCCTCGCGGAGGAGTGTCAGTCATTTGGTTCAGTACCCTCCATCCCAGGCTGTTGCTTTAATGTATCCGTTTGTCGTGGCTACGGCCGTAGAGAAGGAAGTGGTGCTACCTTTGGAGTATAGTCAGTACAAGGACGTATTCAGTGAATCCAAGGCAGAACAGTTACCACCTCACAGTGAGTACGGCTGTCGCATCTATCTGGTAGAAGGGCAACCATCCCTGCCTGTAGAGTGTACGCGTTGTCTGTGCCAGAAACAAAACATTTGAGAGAATACATAGATCACTATTTGGAGATGGGGTTTATCAGGCCATCCCGTTCACCGGCGGCCTCTCCACTTTTTAGGTCGAGCCTAGAGCAGCGCATGTGCTGCTTGCTCGACTTTTACTGAGGGGGTTTTCAAAGTGCTACCCACAAGCTTTTGCTGGCCTCAAGCTTGTGTGCACGCGCGCAGCCGCCATCTGCCTTTCTTATCTCTTTCTCCGCATCGCTGGCCATTACTTTCACTTTCGCGGCCCCATCTGACTTTCTTATCTCTGCTTGTTCCTTTAGCAATATCGACATGCTTGATTATATCTTTTTCTCGCTTATATTTCAATAGCCCCTTACGCACACACTGGCATAATCTGTTCCGCCCGCTGTGCCTGATCATCACTTTTTCGGTTGGCGCCTGCCACGATGACAAGCAGCCTTGACCCCATATAAGAATGTCATAGATTTATCTATCACATGCCCGATCAACAATGACATTCTTGATCTTGTTCTACTCTCCTCCCCGCTCCCAACCCTTGTGTGTTTTCAATAATACCACCACCAACCTCTGCTAAAATCAAACCTCCTTCCTCCTCCCCTTTGACCCCATCCAACACCCCCTATCAAGGTGAGTTGTGTCTTTTCATCTCTTTTATCCTCGCGTGCTTGTGTGCGCTCTTGCCTGTGTGCTTTGAGTTACAAATATTTCTTTCTTTCCCCTTTCCTCTGTTCTGTGAATTTTTATTTCTGGAGGGCTCAGAAGACGGAGCTTTGATTCATGCGCGTGATTTACAGTTTCCACCTACATCCGAGCCCTTCTGCTGCCTCAGCACCCTCTCCACCTGCTCCGAGTCCAGCATCCCCAGGATGCAGCTAGGGGTGGCAGCGGCTGGTGGGTGTGATCTCTCTTCGCGCCCACGAGCCGGGCAAATGTGGAAACATAAACATGTTTACACTCAGATCCCACATCTATAGGGCGCTGTTTAAAGTCAGCAGGAGGCTGGATTCAACGGAGAATGATAGTGTAGCCAGGTGGGGTACGGGGGGCTGTTTCCCTTTGTGATTCGTCTCTGGTTGTAGTCCATGTGGTGCGCAGCGTATAAATGAAACACACCTCTAAAAGTGACTTACAGCAGTGGTCGTTATGAGGAAAGAGTTATGAACAAAGAGAGGTGCTGAAATCTGGAGTCGCTTACAATTATTTCAGACCTTGTCAGCGCCGTTTCTGATAATGGGAGTGGCACTTTTTTTGCACAGGGATCCCTGCTGGTTCGCGCCTTTGCCTGGTGTCTTTGACGGTTTCAATTAGGAGGGAGGGTGAAACTTTGACCCAATTATCTAGACATTGGCACCATTTCTTCCTATTCCAGCAAGCAGCAGAGAGTGTGGGCACAGAGCAGGGAGCACGAGGCTCCGCTGCTTTGAATATACTACCCAAAGGAGGTGAATAAATGAAACCACTTTATAAACATAGTTTTGTTACTTACAAAATGTGCATATTTCATATTCATTACTATTGAGCTGAGTATTTCCAGATACATGGTTTACGTAAGAAAGGGGTCCGAGCAGGTGGCTTGGCGTGCGACCATGATGGCCGCAAGTCTGTGAAGTTCCGGCGCGTCGGTGCCTTAATCCTGGCAGATATCCTACACGGGACCCCCTTGTGGAAATGTGGATTTTCCTGATCAGTTATGTCCCCTATCTTGGACCCCAACGGTTCTATATGCATGTTACAAGTACATGTATGTTCCCTCCAAGTTCCAGTTTCTAAGACGCAAACATATGTGTGTCTACCGTCGACATGTTCTCTGTCAGATCCGCCATCACAGGGCTGGATATTCGATTCCTAAGTATGAAAGGCCACCGACTTTATATGGCTAAGTTACTTCATTTTTACAGTTCAGGCAAGTAGGCCCGATTCTGTCCTCAAGCCTTTCCCTGCTCTCTGTCTCTGACAGCTTCAGCTTGAGCTCGCATCTGTATCCATGAACTTTGTCCTACTCCCTGTGCAGCTAACGGTGCCTGCCTCGGCCAGTTTTCGCCTGTCTGCCAAGAAGTTGTATTTCACCTTCGAATTATCTATTTTGCTCTTCAGCCGATGCATTCCTGTCTAGTGATTTAAGTAAACATTTCCTCTGCTCACAAGCAAGGGACTCAGCCTTTCCGTCCTCCTGCAAGTGATTCATAGCCCTGCTGCTATGGAAAGTTTTCTATCCCTCGCATCTCATATAGACACTTAGACGCTTGTACACGCACACAGTCAGTATAGAATAGATTCTGTCCGAGAGTCTCTTCCTTGTGGATAACATAGTTCTTTAAACATAGGATGTTAGATATGATTTGGGATTAGGTTGACTTGACCCCCAGACTTCTCGTCTCCACATGTAGAGCTAAATGTCAAGTCCCTTCACCCCCTAGTTGCACGTCAATTACACGTCATGCTGCTGCGCGCGCATCTATGCCAAGTATTATCTTATAGATCCACCTATGTCTGATAATTCTAACCAATCATGTTTCTTTTATTCCTTATTACGCCTAGTTTCGATTACGTACCTGTTTTGTCACTTTTCTTATCAAATGTTACGCCTTCTACATTCGTTTCATTGTAATGTGCTTATTATAAAAATACATGTCTGTCAATAAAGTATTGTACTTCACTTCCTGAACCCTCGTGGTGACGGAACCTGAAGGCTGCGACTCGAGTCGGCCATTTTGAATGGAATAAAGCCCATTAGAAAACCTCTTATACCACGGATTCTGCCTCTTGTTATTTTGAGCTATTTTACTTTATTTAAGATCCCGTATGAAATTCAGTCCGGTATTTTTATTTACCACATAATGGCGCCCGAACAGGGACACTTTCTCATCTCACGCGCCGGCGGTGCGTTGCAGGCCCGGTCTCCTGCCACAACTGGACGGACCATAAACGCGTACCAGCAGGATTTCCTGTAAGCTCCCTCCGGTCAAGCGGGGGCGACTGAGGCTGCGATCAACCCAGACGAGGCGGTGAGAAGTGCGAAGTATCCCGACCAGAGCCTAGCTGAGAGAGCAAGATCCGAGGTATACTGAGGCCCACCAGGTTTTTCGAAATCCCGATGTCCAGAGGGTCCGATGTCCGCAGTCATCGAGTCCTGTCCATTCTCTGAGGCCTTCCGTTTCAAGGAGCTACTCGGTGAGTACCATCGCCGGGGAGGCGTGTTGACGCGCACATAGGTTGTGCCGGTCAAGACGGATTTGGGTACACAAATCCGGTCTGCACTGTTTAGCAGTGTATATGTACTGTTTAGCAGTATATCAAGTATTCCGAAGTATTCAGTTATTGTCAAGAATTCAGCGTGGTGATTAGTTAGGCAGGCTGTCATCATTGTCGATCATTGTTACAATGTTTAATGTTTAATGTTTAAAGTGTTCAAAATATTGTAGTATGAATGACTGTTCATTGTTCACTGTTCATTTATTGTGTTTTTCGTATTAAGAAAATTCAAGAGTAAGTATCAGATCAGTTGTAAATATGCCGCTCTTCTCGAAGTTAAGACAGATTACTACCAGAAAAGGGGTGCTTGAAGAAGCAGTTCCTATTCCTCCTAGGGACACTCCAGGGCATTTTATGTACCATAAACATGGCTTAGATGCCATACTGTTTCTTGATCTATGGGTAGATTATACCAAGGGATTGCCGGAAAGTCAAAGGTGGCCCGTAGCGGGAACCTGGGATGCAGAATGCATCATGAAAGTGGAGGAAGAGTTATGGAAAAGAAAGGTCAGACAGTCACAGAAAGACGCTGTTGAGTTATGGCGTAAAGAATCTCATAGACGAACAGAAAAAGCACGTAGACAAGAAGAGAGGAGTAAAGAAAGTTCAAATAAAGTTCAAGAAAATCTATTAATTAAGGAAGGTATCCGAGTGAAATCAGAACAAGTAAATAGACAAAGAAATGCTCTTATGAATGGTATGTATCCCCTTCTAGCCGAAGGACTACCTAAGGCTGCTCCAGAGATGCCAAAAGACTTGCCACCCCCATTATTTCCAATTAAGGTACATCCAAAAGGGCATCCCAGAACCGCAGAAGATGTTTTTCTTTCCTCATATCTAGACGACGCAGCTCCGGAGTATGCTAACGCCACACCACATAGACCGTCTGGCGGAGGGGTTCAACGTCAGGATCAGGTATCTGTCCCCGTGCAACAGCAAGTCCCGATACAAGCTTCGGCAAGCACATCTGTTTCCGCATCTGTCTCCGCAGTCGATCCTATAGGGGTATCGACACCCATAGTTGCTGTGTCACGTTCAACGAATCCATTCACACCCGACGCCCCAGATGGGGCCACGGGAGGTGCTAGCAGTACCTTTACACCACCCAGAATAAATAAACTTGTTTTTCAAGAGTCAGCGCATTCACGTACACCTAAATTCGTAAGTGAACGTACGCTTAAGGAACTCCTTGTAAATTGTAGATATGACCCAGTGGTTGGTAAAGAGGACGAAATGGTCCTGGCATCATTACGTATCAGGCGAGCCGCAGAGTATTTAGCAAGGTTACCAGGAATGACTACGCATCTAGATAACATATATCATTTTGTTCAAACAGGACGAGATCCAGGATGTATTAACAGAGCTATGGAATTCCAGAAAGTAGAGATACAGGGGGAACTGTTACGTTTCCTCATAAACTGTGTAATCAGAAATCAAGATCGTCCGGGGGTAGACCCGAATGCAATGCTTATTCTTACAAGATGGAGTCAGAATATATCAGAAGGGAGACACGATAAGCAAAATTGTATAATAGCCATGTGCCGAAAAATACGTAAAGAAATAGAGCGTATTCATGAAGAAAGATTGGGAACAGACGAGTTTGAGCAAGATGAAGTGTCCGAATCAGGGAATTCCGCAAGACAGTCAGAGACCATAGCCTATGTAGGCAGAGGAAGATCCTGTGAAAATACTAGATGTTTTTCTGATCCCATACACTCTGTATGTCCAAATAATAGCAGAACGTATCCGACGCCTGTAATAAATCTGAAATCTCCTGAACATTCGTTTCAAGCCGCAGATAAAATACTACGAGAACGAAGAGGTTACCACCTCCTCGATTCCATGGATGAGCAAGAATTAGCCAGATCAGCCGTTCACTGGATTGACAGTCCTGAAAAATACGGTGATGAGACCGTAGCACACACGTTTTTTAATCTCAGTACAGATGAACAACGTTTAGCTGGAATATATATGATTCAGCAACTCCTCATATTATATAAGAGCCAACATGCTGACCCTGGTCCTTTACCTGATATATTAACGGAACTACTCACGAACAGATGGAGAGGTTCTAGTAACAAGCTAATTAAAGAGATATTAGTGTCACGTAAGCAGTATGTCCTTTTTGTAAGTCCGGATCCTCTCTCGCTGCCCCGCAGAGAAAGAGCGCCGTACTATATGGATAGACAAAATCCCCTACGAGAAGTGCACCCAATAAAAGGCGAAGACAATGAGTTTCACCGTGTATTTGTTTACACACCCATATCAAAAATGGAATTATTAGAAATGAAAAAAGTAGTACCTAGTCATGACAAAGACCCAGCGGGTTTCCACCGAGAAATTAAAGACATGTTACTGATGGGAGAGTACACCTTTCCTGATATTATGACGATATTAAAGGTGCTTTTGCCTGCTGGCATTTATGAAAAACTGAAAGAAAAAGAGTGGGAAGTAGGAGACCAAAAGATAGACTGGACAGCATTAGCAGAGGAAGAAAGGGGCCGAGCTGCAGGTTCAGGGCTCGGGGATAAAGTTAAACTGTTACCAGGTTTACTAGTACAGGTACTGCCACGTTTATTAACTACAAAAAAGGAAGATTGGGGTGCAATCACAGCCTGTAAACAAAAGCAAGATGAAGACACAAGCGATTATTATGCTCGATTTGAAAAATGTTTTGGTATAAATAGTGGTATAAAAGCAAGTAGTGACTCATATCCACATTTATTTGTGACAAAATTAGTGGAAAATGCATTGCCTCCAGTAAAGAATAGAATATTGAAATTCGAGAGTACCTGGCAAAGTAACACTCCGTCGCAAATGCTACAAATGTTACAGTATCATCACAATAGAATTAGGGATGAACAAGAACACGAGCATAGACGCATGAAGGATACAAAAATGAAAATGCTAGTTTCTCAGACAGTACCAGCAGATGGTCACAAAAAGGGTGTGACACATTCTGGTGATTCTGCAGTTCCTGTAAAAGGAACCTGCAATTACTGTAAACAACTAGGCCATTATGTACATGATTGTCCAGTCCTGAAACGTAATATAGCTACAGGTATTGCAAAAGAGAGACCACGATTAGTTAGACAAGATCAGAATGAACAAGGAGCTATGCAGCATGGACAGTCCATGCCAGTTCAGCAACAGTCCATGCCAGCCTCACAGCAACCCATACAGTTTGTGCCAGCTGCACCACTGTTGCCTGCTACTGCCACACAAACCACAACACGACAAATGTATCAGACTGCACAGTATGAATACCCTGAGTATCAGCGTTACGCATGAACCAGCCTAGAGAGGGAAGTTGACTTACCGCTTATCGAGATTCCTGTAGATCAAGAAGGACCTTATGTACATAGTGAATTATTAGGTCAAAATAGAAAATTCTTACTCGATACAGGGGCAAGTCGAACAACAATAAAACGTAGTGAAGTTCCAGGGGCACCCCTCTCAGGCTCTCAAAATGTTTCCCTTGGTTTTTCGGGAAAACCTATTGTTAATGAAGTATCACAGCCTCTACCACTTACGATAGGACCTTTGACACGAACTACAGATTTATTGCTTACTAAATCATGCCCAGAAAATCTGTTAGGAATTAAGACTCTGAAAGCACTAGGAGCCATAATATGTTGTTCTCCGGAAGGAGTAAGGTTGTTTTTGCGTGATTTTAAAGGTCACTATGTGTCTAGAGACATGGATCCCCGACTACAGACTTTACCAGTACATCTATGGGCACAAGGCCCTACGGATGTTGGCTGCATGAACATTACACCCTATCGAGTTACATTGAAAGCAGGAGTGGTACTACCACGAATGCGACAATACAAGTTACCGCATGATGCTGTAGTGGCTTTGCTGAAAATCATTGATGAGCTGATTGCCCAGGGAGTAGTTGTAGAAACAGACTCCAATGTATGTAATTCACCGATAATTCCGATTCTTAAACGAACTGATCCTACTGCCCCACCAGTATACCGATTGGTCATTGATTTGCGTGAACTAAACAAATGCATTGTACCACAATTCCCTGTGGTCCCTGATATATCATCATTGTTGACAGCAATTGATTCCGAAGCAACATTCTTTACTGTAATTGATCTCAAGAATGCCTTTTTCAGCGTCCCAATAGATCCGGAAAGCCAATATTTGTTCGGATTCAGTTTAAATGGGCGCAGCTTTAAATTCTCACGCGCTCCCCAAGGATTCACAGAAAGCCCCAGCATCTACAGCCAAGCACTGAAACGAGAACTTGACAGTATCCACATGCCAGTCAATACTGCACTGCTTCAATATGTCGATGATCTGCTGATCACCGCGAGAAGCGAGCCAGAATGTGAAAAAGCTTCTCTGACAGTTTTACATTTCCTAGCCGACAAGGGGCACAAGGTGTCCCCTTCTAAGCTGCAATTCTGTGTTCAGCGAGTTATTTATCTTGGTCACTCGCTGTCCAAGGAGGGAAGGCAGCTTACACCAGATCGCATCCAGTTAATTGCTAACATGTCAATACCCCAGACACAAAAGGAGGTGCGGGCTTTCATAGGCCTCACTTCATATTGTAGGCAGTGGATCCCTCAGTACGCATTTCTAGCAAAACCACTCATTCAGTTAACCACACAGGAGGCAGCCACATCGACTGTTCTCCCTTGGACTCAGGAACATACACAAGCTTTTGAAAGCCTAAAGGAAGCCTTATGTCAAGCACCTGTTTTAGCAACACCATGTTATAGCAAACATTTTACACTCTTTGTTACAGAACGCGAAGGTACTGCCTTGTCAGTACTCACTCAGGATCAAGCAGGATCACGCAAGCCATGTGCTTATTTTTCCAGTACATTAGATCCCGTAGCTCAGGCTTTGCCTGCATGTCTGAAATCAGTGGCAGCGACAGCTTTAGCAATCAGACAAAGCGATGCCATAGTATTAGGACACCCATTGACAGTACAAGTACCACATGCAGTAGAGGTTCTTGTGAACCGAACACAAACACAACACTTGACCATAGCAAGACTTACCGGTTATGAACTGACATTGTTTCAACCACACATAGAGATCCGACGGTGTAATACATTGAATCCTGCTACACTATTACCTGTAATTGGAACAGACCCACTAGCTCATGATTGTGTTGAAATCATTGAAATAAAGACGAAACCTAGACAAGACTTGACAGACGTTCCATTGTTAGATCCAGACCTGACGTTGTATGTAGACGGATCATGCATGAGAGCAAGTACAGGAGATTTAGTGGCCGCGTATGCAGTCACAACAGACACTGAAGTTATTGAGACAAATTGTATAGATACTTTGTCAGCCCAAGCAGCAGAACTTATTGCCCTAACACAAGCCTGTATTCAAGCCACATATAAGAAAGTTAATATATACACTGACTCACGTTATGCATTCGGAGTTGTACACGACTTCGGCGTGCTGTGGCGAGAGAGAGGTTATTTAACCTCCCATGGTGCCCACATTCAGCACGGACCCCTCATTCATGCTTTGTTAGACGCAATACATCTACCCACTGCTATATCGATTATGAAATGTAAAGCACACACGAAGGTTACTGATACCATTTCTCAAGGCAATGATTTAGCTGACAGAACAGCTAAACAGACTGCTCAGAATCGCACATTAGACATGACAAAGCCAATAGTTCAGACACCAACACAGTGTATGACAATTAAGGATCCCACACTTGACGTAATTGACATACAGACACATGCCACAGCAGAAGAAATAAAGAAGTGGACTGAACTAGGAGGGATCCAGACAGATCAAGGATGGATGACGAAGGAGAAATCTGTATGGTTTCTCCCTGATTCCATGGTTCAAGCCATTATAGCTACAGTTCACAGTCCAGCACATTTAGGAGAGAAGGCTATGCTAGACAGCATTCAGCACATTTGGTTCAACAAACATTTACGAGCAGCAGCTAAACAAAAAGTTCGTACCTGTATGATATGTTGTCAGTTTAATCCAGGAAAGAGTGTTCCCGTAGAGCAGGGTGGATTTCAGCCTCCTGACCATCCTTTTGAAGTCCTCCAGATGGATTATATTCAGATGGAACGTTGTCGAGGATTCAAATATGTTCTCGTAGTTGTCTGCGCTCTCTCCCGTTGGACAGAGGCGTATCCCGTATCAGATTACACTGCCCCGACTACTGCCAAGCAGCTAGTTCGAGAATTCTTCCCACGGTACGGTTTACCACGTGTTGTATATTCAGATAACGGTCAGCCTTTCTCATCCGAATTAATGAAACATGTCTCACTCTTGTTGGGATATCAGTGGAAATTCCACTGTGTCCGACACCCCGAGGCAGCAGGTCTCGTAGAAAGACATAACCAGACACTGAAAATCAGACTGTCCAAAATATGTAGAGAGAAAGGTGTCGACTGGATAGTAGCATTACCAGTTGCACTCTTTTACATGAGAATGGTAGCACACTCTAGAACAGGGCTATCCCCGTATGAGGTGATCTTCGGTAGACCGCCGAATATGTGGGGGACGCCTATACCACGCAAAATAACTGACATTGACTGTAACATGCTGACAGATTACTTGGCTTCCTTGATGTCTGCACTACAATCTTCTCGTTCACAGGTAGCTGCAGCCTTTCCCGACAACACTGAGGCGAAACCCCATGACGTTGTTCCGGGTAATCTTGTCTTTGTGAGAAATTTCGACAGGAAAAATCAACTGGAGCCCAGGTGGAAAGCACCCAAGTTGGTCCTGTTGACCACAAGAACAGCCGTGAAGATCGAGGGACGCAAAGGGTGGATTCATTCAAGTCACATAAAAAAATTTCATGGACTACCTTCAGATATAGACACTGTGCCCTGCACTCCCTCACAGACTGATTCAAAACTTCCTTTTGTTGAACAGAATGACTCTCAGTGCTATAAATTAAAGCTTAGGCCCAAACAGTCGAGCAATTTGATTGTTTAAGTCCTCTCCAAGGTGAAGCGGTTGAATTGTCTCCGACATGTATCCCTTGGACCTGAGTAGAGAAAATACCCGAGAAATGTTGAAACGACAGGCGTATTGTAAATCACTGCGTAGCTACTGTATGAGGACATTATTAATTTTGTTTTTATTGAGTATTTTAGTAATTATTACGAGTGTGATTTTGCACATATATCATCCTATCTCTAGACATGTTTATAATGTTGCTGCAGAACATTCTTTTAGTGACCTACCGCCACATGAATTATCTTATAGACTTGCGCTGCGCAATAACACCTTCATTAGTATGTTACATCATTCCCATCAGACTAGTAATGCGACCAATTGTTGGGTGTGTGGCCGACTTCCTCCCTATCAGAATAACAAAGGAGTTCTGCCTTTCTTTCCACATCCATTCACACACAATGGCTCCTGTGGAGCATGGTTTAGTTTATTAAATTCCATAGACCCAGACACAGCAGTTTATCAACAACATTGGATATGGGGAAATCTGAATCTAGTTTTATTCAAAGTCTGTCACCCTAATAAGGAGGGTCACCCCAGTAGAACAGGAACTGATTTAGAAAATGAAGTGTATAAATTAGGTAATTTTACGCCTAATCTTATGATTTTGAATGTCAAATCCGAAGTTGAACTAATTCTGCCCACTATGTCAGTATTTCCAGTAAAGGGTGAATTATGTGTGAGAAAAGTTGGTTCCATACATATGGGCCATAGTAAATGTGTTACTACAGTAGAATATAGTGATCAAGGTAAATCTTCATTTAGAGCTTCTCGCCATTCTTACTTTATATGTGGTCAGACGGCATATATGCGTCTGCCTCTAGATTGGGATGGTACCTGTTACATAGCATTCCTTTTGCCACCTGTTTTCCTAGCTCCCCCTGATTATTATCGAAATGTTCATTTAGTACACAATAGAGAGCGAAGAGATCTCCCAGTTGTCGATTATACTGAGACAGCATGGGACAAGTATGTAGATTTCAATAAAGGTATCTTTCCCTATATAGGTACAATATCAAATAGTAAGCTGATACGCAGACTCACCAAGACTCTTGAAGCTGTAGTAAACGAGACTATAGCCGCCCTAGGCAATCTGACAGAGGAACAATCAGTGATGAGAATTGTTGTTCTCCAGAATCGTCTTGTCCTTGACGTCATCCTGGCCGATAGGGGCGGAGCTTGCAGGGTCATCGGATCCAGCTGCTGCATATTCATACCAGAAAATTCGCCATCTGTATATAAAGCTATAACACGCCTTCATAAGATTGTAAGCCAGATACACGAAAATCCAGGCACTTGGACGTGGTCCGGGTGGTTTTGGAGTGTGATATCAGCCTGGGGATGGAGAGTTTTATCCTTCCTAGGTATTGGCCTTCTTATGCTCTTCAGTTGTTGTTTATGCCTGCAAAGTGGACCAGCGATTTGTGGTCTGTGTGCCACATCATGCATTCCATATCACAGGTCTCGTTCAGAATGCCGGAAGGAAGAAGAAATGATGCTCCATGAGCAAATCAATGGAATGATGAAGATTGATGTCTCGTGAAGGGCAAGAAGGGGACAAGGAGGGAATGTGGAAATGTGGATTTTCCTGATCAGTTATGTCCCCTATCTTGGACCCCAACGGTTCTATATGCATGTTACAAGTACATGTATGTTCCCTCCAAGTTCCAGTTTCTAAGACGCAAACATATGTGTGTCTACCGTCGACATGTTCTCTGTCAGATCCGCCATCACAGGGCTGGATATTCGATTCCTAAGTATGAAAGGCCACCGACTTTATATGGCTAAGTTACTTCATTTTTACAGTTCAGGCAAGTAGGCCCGATTCTGTCCTCAAGCCTTTCCCTGCTCTCTGTCTCTGACAGCTTCAGCTTGAGCTCGCATCTGTATCCATGAACTTTGTCCTACTCCCTGTGCAGCTAACGGTGCCTGCCTCGGCCAGTTTTCGCCTGTCTGCCAAGAAGTTGTATTTCACCTTCGAATTATCTATTTTGCTCTTCAGCCGATGCATTCCTGTCTAGTGATTTAAGTAAACATTTCCTCTGCTCACAAGCAAGGGACTCAGCCTTTCCGTCCTCCTGCAAGTGATTCATAGCCCTGCTGCTATGGAAAGTTTTCTATCCCTCGCATCTCATATAGACACTTAGACGCTTGTACACGCACACAGTCAGTATAGAATAGATTCTGTCCGAGAGTCTCTTCCTTGTGGATAACATAGTTCTTTAAACATAGGATGTTAGATATGATTTGGGATTAGGTTGACTTGACCCCCAGACTTCTCGTCTCCACATGTAGAGCTAAATGTCAAGTCCCTTCACCCCCTAGTTGCACGTCAATTACACGTCATGCTGCTGCGCGCGCATCTATGCCAAGTATTATCTTATAGATCCACCTATGTCTGATAATTCTAACCAATCATGTTTCTTTTATTCCTTATTACGCCTAGTTTCGATTACGTACCTGTTTTGTCACTTTTCTTATCAAATGTTACGCCTTCTACATTCGTTTCATTGTAATGTGCTTATTATAAAAATACATGTCTGTCAATAAAGTATTGTACTTCACTTCCTGAACCCTCGTGGTGACGGAACCTGAAGGCTGCGACTCGAGTCGGCCATTTTGAATGGAATAAAGCCCATTAGAAAACCTCTTATACCACGGATTCTGCCTCTTGTTATTTTGAGCTATTTTACTTTATTTAAGATCCCGTATGAAATTCAGTCCGGTATTTTTATTTACCACACCCTTCAGATGTCGGGAGCCTGGGCAGAGGTAGCCCATTCGCCTACTGCAACATAGAGGTGCCGAGCGGCGCGCGAGGACGTAGAGCGGCGGCTCGGGACCGCCTGAAAGATACGACCGGCGGCTGGGGGAGGAGCTGGAGCTCCATGACCGGCTACGCGCACTACTGTGCTCCGCGGCTTGCCGAGGGACCCCTGGGCCGCAGCTGCTGACGCGCTGGATCTGGTGTCACACAGGAAGTCGGATCTCAGAGGGAGATCGCCCATTCACCTGCGACCCACCCCGTGAGTACTTGCGGGGGGGACATCGGCGGCTGGCTGCTCGGCGGAGAGCCTGGAGGCCCAGGACACAGACACTGGAAGCGGCCGGCCCCCGGGCGGGGGGCCCTCGGATCGCACACTGCTGGGGTGCGGCACGCCCGGAGCTTGGGCGGTGGAGACTCTGTGGTCTGGCGCCCGATTGCCTGGAGGGGACAGGTGAAGACTCGCACCCCTTGGCGCAGCGCGTGTGTTACTGGCCCATGGAGGAGGTGACAGGTGGAGGGAGCGGCGCAGCCCCGGCAGGGCTAACAGACCAGGAGACTCAAACCCCCTGAGGGACCTGTGGAAGAGGGATCGGGGTGATTGACGTTAACGTGAGACCGGCGGCCAGAGGTCACTTTGAGGCCCCCCACGCTGTGGAGCTGTGACTGCGACGGCGCTCGCTGAGCCGTGGCTGGGGACCGCCTTGCGGAGCAGAGTGGTGCCGACTGGGCCTGGGCCTGGGCACTGGGCGAGAAAAATCAGGCACAGAGAGGTGGGCCGGAAGAAGGCCTTGAAGGCACCTGGCGGGTGGTCTCCGGTGGCCGCGGTGGTCCCGCGCCCAAAAGACAGCTGAGAGGCGCGCCGCTGGCCCCCTTCTCCTCCATCCTTCTTCGGCACAGTCGACACGTGAAAGTGGTGGGGCCCTGCTGCGGCGGCTGCTTCAGAGACAGAGAGGTTGGCTGGGACTGGACGGGTCCTGCCTGCTGGTCGACCGGGCTGCGGGCGGATGCCCACTGCACAACAATTGGTAATGGGCAGGCTGCGCACTGCCCAGAGAGAAGGCCGGACGTCGGTGGCCGGGCCGGGTCCCGTCGAGGCGCCTGGAGAGGCCGGCGCAGCCCCGCGCACTGAGATGTTGGCCGCTAAGCTGGATTCGGTGCTGGGCGCGGTGGAGCGGATCGGCTCCTCTCTTGAACAGACACGGTCGTCGCTGGAAGCCCGCATTGATAAAGTCACAGTCGACTTCACGCTGCTCCACGCGGACCACCGCAAATTGGCGGACAAGGTGACACAGCAAGAGCAAACTCTCCAGGAGTTGCGGCCGGTTGTCTCCATGCACACAGCTACCCTTCAGGACCTCATTGACCGGGTCCATACGTTGGAGGACCGCGTGGACGATGCAGAAGGGCGCTCTCGGCGCAACAACGTGCGCGTGGTTGGCCTGCCGGAAGGCGAGGAGGGGAGGCAGCTGGAGCAATATGTGGAGGAGTGGTTGCGCAGTCTGGTCGGCTCTGAGAAACTCTCTCCGCACTTTGTGGTGGAACGCGCACACAGGGTCCTCGCGCAGAAGCCCGGCCCGGGATCCCGACCGCGGCCCTTTCTGTTCAAACTCCTTAACTACCGGGACAGGGATGTGGTGCTCCGTGAGACCAGGAGGATAGGCAGCGTCACTGTTGGAGGCGGACAGGTACACTTTTTCCCGGATTACACCGCGCTGGTGCAGAAGCACCGCAGCAACTATCTGGCGGTGAAGCGCCGCCTGCGTGAACTGGAAATATCATATGCTCTCCTGTTCTCCTCCCACTTGCGGGTGATCACTGCGGATGGTGCCCACTTCTTTGACATGCCGTCCGAGGTCTGGGACTGGCTGGAGGACACGGGACGCTGTGATGGCCGACGACCGCGGAGCCAGGAGGCCGCCATGCCGCGTGGTAGAAGATCCCGCCAGCGCAGAGGGAGGAGGCAGCGGCGCGCGGAGGGGCGAAGCCTGGGAGTGCCGCACCCCAGCAGTGTGCGACCCGTAGAGGTGCAGGCTGGAACGCCAGGATGCGCTGGCAGCGGTGGCCACCCTCGGATCGCCGGACGGCGGGAGTGGAGAGACTGCCCAGGACCGGGGCGATGTGTTGCCTAGCGGCTCCTCATCTCCATCGACTACGATCTCAGACGATCAGCTGTTACCGCTGGTCACCCCGCAGACGGCAGATCTTATGATATAGTATGCGAACACGACGGACATCTGGGGTCATCGCCAGGGGTACTCCTTGACGATAGGTCCTGCACCCAGCGGATTGACACCTTGCGGCTCCCACCCGAACAGTGATCAGGGGGTGTGAGGCAGACGGAAGGGACATGTTGCTGGACCTCTGGTGGCTGGCGGGACTGGTGAACTGGGGTGGGCGCTGTGCCCCTGCCCCTCCGCAGTGGAGTGGCCCCCTGAAGTGGGACCTGCCCGTCCTTGCTGGTTGTGGGGGAGATGGGGGGGGGACTCTGTCTCTCCCGGTTAGGTGGTGCGCTTTTAAGTTGAGGGTCCCTTAGCTTAGCATATGCACAGGCACCGTTGTGGAGGTGCACCCGCGCGTAGGGATTCTTATCTGCCTGCCCCCTTAGCCGCAATTGGGCTTAGTTACACTTTGTGAGCATTGTTTAATGGTTTGGACGAATACCCGTAGAGGGTATCGCCCTGGCGGTTTAGTTCGCCTGTTTGGCTTGTTCTTGCACACGGTGCTATGTTTGTGCGTTGTTGTGTTGAAAGGTCTATGTTGCAGCTCTCTACATGGTCAGGCGACAGCCCGCTGCTCCCCGCCCCGGAGGGACGCCCTTAGCCCCTGCCACAGACTTACCCTTAGGACTTCCACATGGCTGCAACCAATGTAATTACATGGAATGTTAGGGGCATGCACACACCGGCGCGGAGATACTCCGTCTACGCATACATGCAGCGACACGCAGTGGCAATAGCACTCCTGCAGGAGACACACATGACGGCAGTGGAATTGGGCAGGCTGCGCGCGCGCTGGAGGGGGCAGGTATATGGCACTACATGCTCGGCACACGCTAGAGGCACTTTGATATGGGTGAGGGCGGGTACCCCGTTTGTCTGTTTGCAGGCGCTGGTGGATCCTGGGGGGAGGTACTCCTTAGTGCACGGCAGAATAGATGGTCAACAGGTGCTGCTGGGGTCCCTCTATGCGCCGAATGTAGAGCAGCCGCCCTACCTTGCCACCCTGTCGTCGGTACTGGCACCGTTTGCTGGCCTCCCCTGGCTCTTGGGAGGAGACTTTAACTCCGTGCTAGATATCCACATGGACCGGTCGTTCCCGCCCCTGCGGGGCACGCAGGTGGGGTCGAACGCCAGAGCCCTTACCGCTTGGCTGTCGCATTGGACTCTCACCTATTTTGTGGCGGAATGGCCACCCGGACGAGCGCGTCTATTCATACTATTCAGCGGTACATGGCCTCCACGTCCGGTTGGACAGAGTGGTGGGCACCCCTTCGGTGCTGCCATGGGTGACCCGCGCGGAATACATGGGTCGGACACATTCGGACCACAATCCCCTCATCCTGGGGCTTCGGTGGCAGCCCGATCGCCCCCCGGTGCCGACTTGGCGCCTCCAGACAGCGGCACTGGAGGACCCGGAATTTCGGGCCTCCTTGGGCACGGCGGTAGAACAGTATTTCGACCTTAATGAGGGCTCCACCGATAGCGAGCTGATAGAATGGGATGCCCATAAAGTATGCGTTAGGGGGCACTGTCTGGGCGCGACCTGGAATATTCGAAAACAGTTGGCACGTGATCTCGCCGCCTTGGAGTCTTGCCTCCTCTCGAGCGAATTGCATGGTGAAGGGGGGGCACTGACTCGGGTCGCTTACTAGCCCTCCGGGCACGCCATGACGACCTCTTGGAGCGGCTTCGTTGCCTTAATTATGCGGCTCACTCATCCCGGGTGCACGCTACGTCGGACAGAGCGGGACGACTCTTGGCCTGGCTCATTAGACAGGAGACGGCTCAAATACCGGTCGGGGCAATTACTGGACCGGATGGAACACTGGTCCACACACAGTGGGAAATCCACCAGGCGTTCGCGGCGCATTATACCACTCTGTACCGGTCAACGGGGCAGAGGAGTGCGAGCGAACTGGATGAGTTTTTCGAAGCAGGGGAATTGCCCAGGGTTCCGGAGGCGCACCATGCGGCCTTGGAGTGCCCCCCTACGGTAGACGAGATAGGGGAGGCTATTTCCGCTCTGGCTTCGGGGAAGGCGCCGGGGCCGGACGGGCTTCCGGCAGAATACTACAAAGCTTACCGTGAGTCCCTGATCCCGAAGCTTCACAGCTTCTACCTGACGGCACTAGAGGAGGGCACACTGCCAGCATCGCTGAAAGAAGCCTATCTGATTTCCCTGCTGAAACCAGGACGGGACGCCACCCAGCTGGGGTCCTATCGCCCGCTCGCCCTGCTCAACACAGACTATAAAATCTTGGCGAAGATACTGGCGGAGAGACTGGCGCCGGTGGTGCCCACGCTGGTGCACAGCGATCAAAACGGCTTTGTGCCCAAATGCAACACTTCGCTTAATTTGCGGCGGTTTTTTCGGGTGATGGAGGAGAGCCCTCGGCAATGGCCCAGAGCGGGCTGCCAGGTCCTGGATCTGGAGAAAGCCTTTGATTGCCTGGAATGGGGATACCTGGTGTCGACGCTGTCACACTTCGGACTGGGGCTGGGCTTTCTTCAGCTAACGGCTCTTCTGTACAAGGGACCCACGGTGCGCGTGCGTACTGGCCCATATGTCTCGGACCCCATTCAAATCGGCCGAGGTACTAGGCAGGGGTGTCCGCTGTCACCCCTCCTGTTTGCGCTTGCAATGGAACCGCTAGCGGCGACACTCCGTAGGGAACTGGTGGATGGCATTCCGCTGGGGGACGCTACCCATCAGGTGTCTCTTTACGCGGATGACCTACTGGTATATGTCAGGGATGTGTCTGCTGTCCCGGCGAGGCTGGGCTACATCCTACACGCCTTTGAGCAGCTCTCAGGCCTCCGAGTCAACGCCGCTAAATCCTGTCTGTTCGCCTTCCCAGACGACGTCCAGGATCCTGGTTACCACCTTGGCGGAGTGCGGGTCCAGTGGCAGCCAGACACCTTTCGCTATCTGGGTGTCCAGATATATCGCCGACCGGCAGATCTGGTGGAGGGTAACCTGGGACGCGCTGTGACAGCGGTCCGAACCCAGATGGTGTTCTGGAGTACGCTTGCCCTATCGGTGACCGGCCGCATAGCGCTTGTCAAAATGGTAGTACTGCCGCGTCTGCTGTACTATTTTGCCAACCTCCCGGTGTATCTACCGGTGTCTTTCTTCACGCCCCTCACGCGCTCCCTCCGCGATTTCGTATGGGGAACGGCGCGCCACAGAGTCGCGCTGCCGAAACTGTGTCTTCAAGTGGGCCAGGGTGGGCTAGGGATGCCGAGTCTTGAGCACTACTATCTGGCAGCGCAGCTACAATGGGCGGCCCGCTAGCTAGCTGACAGATGCCGTGAAGACACGGCGACGGTGGTGAACCCGCCGCTGGCAGTAACGGAGCTCCTCAGAATCTTTCACCCGACCACGAGCGCGCTCAAGCCCGAACCGCTGCTACTAGTGGTGGCGTATAAATGCTACCGTCGATGTCTCCGGCTGACACGGGCCAGAATCCCATATGCGCCGGCTATTCCTCTGGAGGGTTCCCCTTGCGGACGAGGCACGCTTGGAACTGCAGAACTCAGGGATTGGCACGCGGCTGATATCCACACATTGGAGGACTTATACCATGAAGGGGGCCTTCTGCCGTTCGAAACCCTTGCGGCAGAGACGGGGCTGGCACAGGGACAGTTTCTCCGACACCGGGCCCTTATAGAGACGCTGGGGGGTCACTGGGGGGACTTGCGGGAAGAGCCGGAACAGCACTTAGTGCTGCAATACCTCCATGTTTTGGGCCGAGGGGGGCATCTAATCAAATGGTTTGCTGCGGCTTTGCGGATGCACGCCGCGCCGAGCCTAGGGGGGCTGCGCGAGAGATGGGAGGGGGATCTTGGCCGCCCTATGGTAGATAAAGAGTGGGAGAGGGTGCTGCAGGGGCCGAGGAGGGTACCTCGAAACATGAGATTTCGTCAAATACAGTTCTTTGTCATGCACAGGGCCTACCTCACGCCGGCTGCCATTAACAAGTATTTTCATCGCGTGGATGCATGCTGCCCCCGCTGCGCAGTGGTTGACGCCGACCTGCTCCACATGCTGTGGGGCTGCTCTGCGTTACAGTTGTACTGGCAGGCAGTACATGGGGAGCTCCACAGGTGTACAGGCCGGGAAATACCATCTGAGTGGCCCACTTACTTATTACATCTCTTTCACCGGCCACCCCCGGCTAAGGTGGCCTCTCGCTTTCTCGATTTGGGGATCCTAGTGGCAAAGCGACTTATCACCAAACGCTGGAAGGCAGACGTGGCGCCACATATGCGAGCATGGCGTAGCTCTTTGCTGGTGTGGGCGAAGGCGGAGGAGGTGGCACTTAGGCGGGAGGAGACACTGGGCCTTAGAATGACGCCCATCGCACCCCAATGGGGGGAGATGCTGCGGACTTTACTGCAATCAGAGGAGGTGGCCCCGGGAGGCAGCGGAAGTGTGCTGTAGAGACTGCGTTAGGCGATGTGGGGCTGTCCGGCTGGTCGAGATGCTGCGCTAGTGTGTTAGGCAGGCCTTAAAGTGAGGACAGAGCATGCCAAGGATCGAATCTTAGTGCTTGAACCGGTCCTGGTGGGGGGGGGCTGGGGGGTCGGAACTTGCCGGGGCAGGGGATCAACAGGGGAGGGCCGTCTAGATTAGAACCTGCGAGCTGCTGTTGGTAGTTGTTTTAGTTGCTAGGCTGTTGAGAAGACGGCCACCCGGTTATTGAACGGGGAGTTTAGCACTGTTTGTATACCTGTTTGGGGATGCACCGGGATTAGCACGTAACAAGTACAGGAGTTGGTGAGCAGATGCTCTCCGCTAGGTCTGTAGCCATAGCATCACGCGTGGAGATAGATGTGTTCAGAGCCCCGCCGGCTGTAAAGTCGGGCGCTGTTACTCCCTTTCCGGTTGATGTACTATGGCCAGAATACATGTGTTGTGCACGGCAACTTCGCCCCATGATATATGTTACGATGCTCGTTGATTTCGTATGATATAATATGTGATGCTACCTGCAAACTCAATAAACAGATTTCTAAATAAATAAGAAAGGGGTCCGAGCAATGGAGAATGTTCAAATTTGATTTAGTTTTTTTTGGGGGGGGGGGGGGGTTGTTCCTGCCACTCGCACATTGCCATTCATCATTTGGTTTTATACATTTGTTTCTTCTCGTGCCCTGGGTGAATCCTATCTCTACTCTGCATGGCCAGCCTTCAGCAGGGCGCCCGTGGGTGGCATACAATATTTTCATATTATAAAGCTGTATGATGACTGGTTGGCATGTGGTACCCACTGCACAAAAACAAAGATGTTTGTCACAAAAAGAGCGAGCCTTTCGCCTCTGTGTTGCAGACCCTTTTGCTGGTTCCACCCTGGCTGCAACTGGGTCAAAAATAGTATGAAGTATTGTTAAAGGATGGCTAACGTCTTCAAAATAGAAGCGTCAGGCAGTGTGTGCTTTATATACATCCCAGGGCCCACGCTCTGCATGGTGAGACATTCAGCGTGCCTGGTCTCAGTCTAAGGGGAGTTAGAATTACAATGTGCAGAATGCCTTTGTTTTATATTCTCAGCAAGTAACCATGTATTATTTTGAAATGTGTAATCGTTCTGAAGACCCTAAGCCCTTACCAGTATCTAAATAGGTCTCCACCAAATGTTGTGTGTGAGCGTGAGTGTAGGTGAGTCTTTATATGAGTCTTTATAGCGCATCGTTGCCCCAACGAAGCCTTGCAGCACTGTCTCAGGATGGAGTGTCTAAAGGAATACATGAGCTCCATTCGGTGTTAATGGATATTTCAGAGATGACCCACAGAGCAGCAGTCAGCCCGGATTACCCGCCCATTATGAAACAAACCCGCCCTTCTGCATTATTTTAAACACTGCAAATATCAGAAGCTACTCTTAACAATTGAATTATATGTTATTTTGTGATCACTGTTTTCATAATTGCGTCTATTTCTATACTTGTATGGCCTCACAGTGATCTCCGAAATCTAGATCCTGGGAATTCTTGTTGACTGTATTCATCTTGACATAGAGGGAATTTGTTGAATTTGGGATGATTGGGATGTTCAATGTAGTGTTAAATGGTGGTCGCTGTTGGTTCAATCGGGTGGAAATGAAATATCTAATCTTCAGAGCATACCTAGTTTACGAGTGTGTATACCCTAGAACGCTGTTCTTTACTTCTTTGTACAAGGTTGCAAGCTTCTTCATTTAACTGGCCAGATGTATGTACGTTCTATCTATCTATCTATCTATCTTATCTATCTATCTTATCTATCTTATCTATCTATCTATCTATCTATCTAGCTATCTATCTATCTATCTATCTATCTATCTATCTATCTATCTATCTATCTATCTATCTATCTATCTATCTATCTATCTATCTATCTATCTATCTATCTATCTATCTATCTTATCTATCTATCTTATCTATCTATCTATCTATCTATCTATCTATCTATCTATCTATCTATCTATCTATCTTTTAGTCTTTGGGCCAATAACAATAGTCAGATAGGGCTCGTATTCTATTCTGTTTTTGCTCTAAAGTTTTAGGGGAGTGTGCCTGTTTGTCCACGTCTAAAAGAGGCACATATGCTAACAGCCAGCACCTGTAGTGCTCACTGAGGTATGTTTACATATTAGCATTGCTGCTTAAACCGTATACCTTAAGAATTAGGTAATTAATCAGGATTTACTTTTCCACTTCCCACTAGCTTGCAGAAGCTTGCTGAATACATGTTGTCGCATTCCTTCAGTTGGTTTACGACCAAATCCATAGCTCCTCTTTCAGAGTGAGATAGATGCAATTGATCACATCTTCTTTATCAAAGGTTTAGCAAAAGACACGCACCCAGGTGAAATGCTTTAGTTCCAATCAGGGAGTACATTTAATCTGCAAAGATCAGAGGCGATTCCTTTGCTCTAAGGACCGATCAACTAATACCTATTTGCAAACCGTGATGTGCAATTTGTACATTGACTGGTTGCAAATGGGTGCCCACTTTATAATAAGACCTCCGTGCTAAGTGTTCACTCCGCACATTGAACTTTTGCAAGGGATCGAATTGAATATTAATTAGGGTGGTGAAATTTGCAACCCCTGTGCTTGTCCAAATTCAGGGATCATGGCCTTCAAGGGACAGCAGACCTCAGTCTCTTCATTTGCTTTTCCATATGTGAAACTCATTTTCTGAAAGTAGCCCATGTCCATTAAAGGGACTAGCAGAGGTTCTGACAAGGAGTGGAAGTCAAACTGAAGAGAATATTGATAACAGAGCTGGCCGAGATCAAACGTGGAGTTAGAGGAGAAAAGTAGGCCTGGAACAAAATGTAAATTACACTGGCTTAATTTGTGTAATTTCAGAAATTTCAAATTATGTTTGCTATGTGAAATTCCAAGATTACATACACTTAATAAGAAAAATTCTGGCATTATGTCACTTTGAGTAATTATTTGCCATTTGCAGTATAAATTTAGTGTGAATGCACCAATCGTGGTAAAAAATGATGGGGAATGCGCAGGAGAACGAGAACGTGAGCTGCTGTTGTTCACGGTGCTTCTGTTTTTCTTGCACTATTATTTTAAATCAAAATGCATCCTTGCATCAAAAATAGACACAAGGGCATATTTCACACCCGATATTAAATATATTTGCCGATAAATGTGTGTTATTGAAAAAAAACTACTGCACTTTGCACACTTGTGCAATCTATGGTGGGTGACCATCATAAGACCTCTACATTGGCGGCAGGATAATGGCAAAGTGTACATAAGTGTACATATACGTGCAGCCATACAATTATCTCAATGCACATTATGTTGGTTTGCAAAAATGATGCTTTAGAGGGCAAATTGCCAACAGGTCACAGCAGAAACAAGCATTGGCATAGCCATTAGGTCTCGCCTTTGGGACCTTATAAGTTTTTAGCCATGCAACAGTTGATGTTATTGCACCAAGGATATTGTGCTGCATAACTAAATACTTATATGGTCCCAAAAGCGAGACCTATTGGCTATGCCAATGCTTGTTTTTATTTCTAAGGCGAATGGTGATTTGACGGCCTGTATAGACTATCGTATGTTGAATAAAAACACCATACGCAACAGATACCTTTTACCGCTCATTTCGGTCTTACTTGATCAGGTGAGAGAGGCTAAGATTTACACCAGATTGGACTTTTGAGGTGCTTACCACATGGTACGTATCCGTGAGGGGGATGAGTGGAAGACTGCCTTTAAGACTCGTTATGGATTGTATGAATATACTGTAATGCGGTTCGGTCTCTGCAACGCCCTGGCGGCATTTCAATATTTCCTAAACGATGTTCTAAAGGAGTATGTGGATCTCTTTGTAGTGGTTTACATTGACGACATCCTGATTTATTCTGACAACAGTAGGAGTCATATGGATCAAGTCATCATGGTGTTAAAAAGGTTGCGAGAACACAGCTTGTTTTGTAAACTGAGCAAGTGTGAATTTGGTGTGAGGGAAGTAGAGTTCCTTGGGCGATGCTTTGTCCGCAAGGGTTGCATATGGCAGAGCGGAAGGTACAAGCTGTGCAACACTGGCCGACTCCAAGAAATATAAGGGACGTGCAATGCTTTCTTGGTTTTGCGAACTTCCATCGCAGGTTCAGCCTTCATTTTTCTCAAGTAGCCGTCCCAATCACACGGTTACTCAGAAAAGGCGTGCCTTTCCATTGGTCAAGCGAGGCAGAGAAAGCGTTCACTTACCTGAAAAGAGCTTCTACAACCGCTCCCGTGCTTGCACATCCTAAATTAGAACATCATTTTGTGGTTGAGGCGGATGCCTCAGATGAGGCCATTGGCGCCATTCTTTCACAGAGAAATCAGGGTACTGGACAGCTTCATCCAGTAGCACCTGTCCAAAAAATTGAACTCGGCTGAAAAGAATTACACAATCGCCGAGAAAGAACTGGCGATAAGAAAGGCATTTCAGGAATGGAGGCACTATCTGTGGGGGGCTTGTTATCCTGTCACTGTCTACACAGATCACCAGAATCTGCAATATATGAGGTCGGCCCGGCATCTCTCTCAGAGACAGATGAGATGGATGCTGTTCTTTGCCGAATATGATTTCGTCGTTACCTTTAGACCTGGTGTTGACAATCGTAAGACTGACTTTCTGTCCAGACAGGAATCTTTGGAAAACCCCAGTGACAAGAATACTGTAGCCATCATTGAACCTTCAAAGGTGATATGTGCTATTCGAGTGGAAAACCTTTTGAATGAAGTGGGACACCATAAAACCAGTGCAGTGTGAAAGACATGGGCGGAACAAGAGGAAGAACGCACAGTGAAGCAGGGCTTGCCCTTTTAAAAAAACAAATTGTTTCTGCCCACTCAGGAATTAAAGAAGAAAGCCTTTGCCTGGTGCCATGTGTCTCCATTGGCTGGACATCCGGGTACACGTAAGACCATCCAGATGAGCTAACGTCACTTCTGGTGGAGTACGGTAATCAAAGACGTCACGTTTTGGGTAGCCCAGTGTGAAGATTGCGCAAGAGCAAAAAGCGAAAACACCAGGAAAAAAGAGAAGCTTCTGCCCATGCCTACTCCTCAGAGTCCTTGGCAGAACATCAGTCTAGACTTCATAACTGGGTTACCTTTAGGTCAGGGTTGTTCAACCATCATGGTGGTTGTGGACAGTCTCACGAAAATGGGGCACTTTATTCCATGTAAGAATCTCCCTACAGCAGGACAGACAGCCCAGTTATTAACCAGCAACATTATCCGAATACATGGGGTGCCGGAAGTGATAGTGTCAGACAGAGAACTTCAATTTATACACAGATGGTGGAAAATTCCACGCTCTCTACAAGCTTTCACCCACAGACTGATGGTCAGACAGAATGACTGAACCAGACCCTGAAGAAATGTCTTAGGTGTTATGCTAAAGAAGCCAAGGACTCATGGGTGGACCTGTTGTGGATGGCAGAATTGGCTTATAACAATGCCTGGCACTGTTCAATAGGAGTATCCTCTTTCCGAGCTAACTTCGGTTATGATGTTACGATAAGACATAACAAATCAGCTCACAGTACAGGAGCAGGTGCGGAAGCTACAAATGGTACATCGCCAAGTAAGAGAACATTTGTTGAAGGCCAAAGAGGCATACAAGCGGTGGGAGGATCTTCATAGAAAAGATGGGCCTCAGTATCGGGTGGGGGATCGAGTGTGGTTGTCCACCATGTACATTCGATTCAAACTTCGTAGCGTGTTCCACCCTAGGTACATTGGCCCGTACCAGATAGTCAAGCAAATCAATCCAGTTGTATACAAATTGAAGTTGCCTGGTTCTCTTCGGATACACCCGGTGATCTACTGTAATTTGCTGAAGCCTGCTCTGATGGCTAGGCGGCCTGTTGCTCCACCAATGGTATGTGATGGAGGGCTCGAATACAAAGCCAAAAGCATTCGAGATTCCAAAATGAGGAGGGGAGTCCTATGGTACCTGGTTTCTTGGAAGGGGTATCCTGCTGAGGACGACTCATGGGAGCCATGGCAGAATGTGCATGCGCCGGTGGCAGTTCGCTCCTTCCATAGGATGTTCCCCGCCAAACCTGGACCTAGGAGGCACTTGGCGGGAGGGCCTACTGTCAGAAATTGAAACGGGTGGCGCCTACCGTACCGATCTTCAAAACTACATATCCCATGATGCCTGGTCAATGGGAGCGGATACATTAGGGAACGGCGCACGCCAGACAGCGTGAATAATTTTTAGTTCCTGCTCCCTCTCGGCTGAGGGGGAGTCTGTGGCGGTTGGTTGCTGCTTTTGGAATCAGGGGAAAGATTTGAACTCTGGCTGTGTTACCGAGAACTGTCCAGAGGCGGGAACTACACCTCCAGATTCCTGCGCTGCGGACTTCGGAAGTTTCCCCTCGTGAGTTACTCTGCGGTTCATTGTGATGTTTCGTGTGGACTCACCATTTGTTTAATCATTGACTTCTTGTACGGCGGTGCCCGTAGTCTTGTCCTGTTTCAGACTAAGAGCGGAATGTGGTGGTGGGGTAACCACGCATTAAGATTTCTGGAGGGCAGCAAATTCCTCCACCACAACTAGTAGTAAATAAGAGCACCTACTGATAATTACCAGAGCGGTACGCGGTTTGTGTAAACCAGGCGTTGCCGCGTTTGGGTTTTATAACTTCAACTTACTTCCTAAATACCAGAGCAGAAAGTGGTGGTGGGCTACCACACTTTGCCGTGTCTGGGTTTATCGCTTATTGAGCATGGACCCCAAGTACCAGAGCAGAACGCGGTGGTGAAGTCAACCCCGCCTTGCTGTGTCTGGGATACTATCCGGAGTACTGATTTATATTGTTTATTATGGGAACAGGTTGTCTTTTGCTTCTCTTTTGGGAAGAACTCCGGAGCTGGGGGGGGACTTCTTTCTCCTTTGGGAGTGGTTCTATTATACAGACAATACGTATGAAAACATTTGGTATGTATGGGTGTTGGACTTGGCCCTTCTGGCAGGTTCACCCCTGAACTTTTTGCTTTATTGGTGACCTGGTGGTAGTGATTTTTGGTATCTGCGCACTTTCCCTGTGTCCCAGAGTAAAGTGCGTGCGCACTCTGAGTGCATGTGGTGAGATAGGCCTGCCCTCCCATAGGAATGCATGGGGAATGTATGTGTCCCTGGTAGTTCCTGATGCGTGGGGTGTGCAGGCTCGAGTTTGGTATGTGCGGACTCGTGTGATCGAATGCTTCGCAATGATGTATGATGCGTGATTATGTCATGTGCGGAAGTGCCACTTCTAGGAGTTGGCATATTAGTGTAAAGTGTGTCTGGCGTGTGATTGGCTGGAGCTGGCTGGTGAGCCTGGCTCCAGGAGTCTGGTTGGGTCTGCCCCAGTGGTGAGTGTGAGATTAGCATGCTGATGGCTGGGGAGGAGTGCACCTTGGACCTGAATAGGGCAGGGCTTTCCCCACACAATGCTGGCTCCGCCCCCTGTGGTGCGACTGATGACCAGCCCTGCCAGTGAATAGAGTGAGGGGCTGAGCACATCAAGGGTGCTCCCCAACCAGCTGCGACTGGTTTTTCCCCTCACCCTGAACCCAGAACAAAGGGAAAAGGTATATAAAAATGGGGCGGCGTCCCCACAGAGTTGCTCTCTTCCAGGATCCTACCTGAGGGGGGCTGCTGCTGCTGGACCAGAGGACCGCCACTTGGACTACCTCCCTGCCTGGAGGCCCAGTGAGCTGGCTCTGGGTCCAGCCTTGCCCCCCACCCCTGCCCTGCTGCATGCAGGGAAGGACTTTGTTGGGATCCTCTTTTAAGCGCTGGGAGCGCTTTCATTTTTCCCCTAAAGCGCCTGGAAGCGCTTTTCATTCACTTATAGCGCTAGGAGCGCTTTAATTGGGGCCAGCAGCGCGGCGCTGCAATTATCAGCGAGGGAACCCCGACGTAGGGATTCCCTGATATTTCGCGATATTCGAAGCGGGTGCCCACCCCGCATTGTGTGCTTGTTGGCGGGTGCCCACCCCGCTTATTTAAGTATTCCTACGGCGGGTGCCCACCCCGCCGTATACTGCATACCGAGGGAGCCCACCCCTCTTATCACCGGAGAAATCACCGCGGCGGCCCGGTTCTCAAACAGGAAGTCAGGCAACGTCTCGTAGGACGGGGGCGGGGCCTCGGCTTGGAACGGAAGTCCAGGCGGGAGCCCACTCCGCACTGGACGGCTCCCTGAAGGAGAGAAGAGGCCGCCGGGTAAGAGAGAGAGAGCCCCCGAGGAGCGGGAGCTCTCTAGTGCCGGCCGCCCTGACCCCGACGAGTCCTGTGAGCCTGGAGCCTCGGAGGCTCCACGAGAAGCGCCGCCGGAGTCCCGGTGAGTAAGGCTCTGCGTGAGGTGGTGGGGGGAGTGTCAGGGCACAGCTTCGGTGCCCGCCCCGTACCGCGTTCAGAGCACTGCGGGGGCAGTGCTCATTCCTCTTTTCCGCTGCCCCGCCTGACAGTGGGCAGCGGCAGCGGTGTGGGGGACCGAGTAGGTTCCCACGAGCGCGCGTGCGCTCCAACAAGGGCCGCATTTGTTTCTCACGAGTCCGGGAGGCTCCACCGGCTTGGGCAGTGCTTCGCGAGCCTGTGAGGCTCCAACGCGTGACAGTGGTGGACAGAGCCCCGATTAGAAGCCCCAACGAAGGGGCGCATGATTGTTTAGAGCCTGCGAGGCTATGGGGGCATTTCTGGTTGTAAGCCCAGAGGGGCTCAGGGGGCCGAGTGTTTTCTCAGAGCCCAGCGAGGCTCCCACGGAGGCCATCATTGTTCTAAGGGCCCAGAGGTGCTGTCAAGAATTCCTGTCATGCGAGGGGAAGAAAACGGTAACCAGCGAAAACGGACTACATCTCCCAGGATGCTTAGCGGTTGAGAGGTTATGTAAACAGGAGAGCTGTTACATAACTCCAGGAAAACACGCCCTTATGTAAACAGGAGAGCTGTTACATAACTCCAGAAAAACACGCCCTTATGTAAACAGGAGAGCTGTTACATAACTCAAGGAAAACACGCCCTTATGTAAACAGGAGAGCTGTTACATAACTCCAGGAAAACACGCCCTTATGTAAACAGGAGAGCTGTTACATAACTCCAGAAAAACACGCCCTTATGTAAACAGGAGAGCTGTTACATAACTCAAGGAAAACACGCCCTTATGTAAACAGGAGAGCTGTTACATAACTCAAGGAAAACACGCCCTATAAAGGGAGGAACCGGGAGGTACAACGCTGTCGGATATTGTGTTTACACCGACGTACCTGCTTCGTGAAGAGCAGTGTTCCGGAGTGGTGCTCCAGTAAGGCAAGAACGGAGGTAGGTCGAGTCGTTACTCCCTGGGCCGTGTCTTGCCCCATCGTCACCTGTGAAGGACCCGGAAGCTCTACCGGTCAACCATTGAGCTTCGCTTTTTGACTCGGCTGAGTCAAAGCGCAGTGGCGCTTTTGCTGGTTGGAGTCGTAACTCCCAGCCAGACCAGAGATACAGGGACTGCCAGCTGTAACGCACACCAGGAGGTGTTTGCCGCGTTACAGACTCGGAAGTCCACAGGATCGATCGAGCGGCTGCTCTCGGTTCAGTCTTCTTGCTATTTGATTGGGGTATCGGTGACGCATCACCAGGAGGTGACTCCGCGTCCCGGTGCAGTCTGAGGAAGAGGTTGAGCGGCTGCTCCCTTCGGGTAGAGACCCCGGCTGGGTGTTTCCCTGACTCCTCGATTCTCCCCAACACTCTTCGTGCCCCTCACAGCCTACCGATTGGCATTGTCAGCCATTTCATTTCTGCCCTCTGTTGGCATACGCCGGGATCGGCGTATATGCAGAGGACGGTTAGGACCATCCGTGCGGTTGGCTGGTAACGTACTTAGCCTGGAGGATTCCAGTGACTATAACTTTTGTTTATCTTTGTATTATTTTTGCCTTCATTAAAATAACTAACCCTTCACAAGTGGTTGCGTCCTCATTATCGTGTCTGTTAAACGATCCTGAGGCGTTCAGGGCGTTACAGGTGCCCAGGCCTCAGCCCCTACAGCTGCCCAGCACTTAGTGGGCAGCTGCCACGTTTAGGCCCCCCCCTGACATTGGGACACAGGGCGTCCTTGCCCCTTCAAGGCCAGTTGGGCTAGGGACTGCTACAGGTGGTGGCTAATTTGAGTTTGGCGCTATTTTCCCTTGTTCTACACCGCTGAATGTATTTTATGCGTCATGTGTACTGTGCTTAGACCCCTACAGGTATTGTGATACTTAGATGGTTGTTTTCTCCTAGTACAGGTGGTGCTAGTGAGGTCCTGATTCCCTGCGTAATATTTTCCTAAGGTGGTTAGGGTTGCGTAGGTGGTACTTACCTGATACCAGTAGTTACTGGTTGTGTGCTACATGTGTTATTTAGTGCTACAGTGATTGTAGGTGCTATGTTCTACAGTATTATTTCTATGTTCTAAGTGCTAATTTCTACAAAGTGCTAATTCCTGACAGTGGTCCATGTGGCCCTGTCCCCTGTACATATAATCCCTTGTAAACTCTGCCCGTGCCTGTTGGCACATTGTAAAGTGTGTGTTTTTATCTAATGTGTTTTGGTAATACAAAGGCTATTTTTATATAATACCTTGTGTGGAGTTTCTTTTGTGGTGGGCCTTGGGTGTTGTTGCTGGTTGCGCGCGCAAACGCTTTACACATCGCCTCCGGGATAAGCCAGACTGCGCGTGCCAAGCTACCAAGGGGGTGAGCAGGGGTTATCTTTGGCGTGTAACTCCCCAGCCCTGACTAGAGTGGTGGTTTCTGTCTGGCTTTGGCGCAAACCCTAGCCAACCAGAAATCACCATTTCTAACTTTGGTGATCAGCGGTGGGATTTGGACTTGCGTTTGCGCTGTACCGCAGCAGCAACTGGCTGCACCACAAAACTCTGCATTTAGATAATCACATGGTATAGGGATTATTGTACTAAGTTTGTTTTTGTCATTTCTTTGGAAATGTGTTTCTTGTACTCTGTGAGTTAGGTGTCCCTAGCTCGGGAGGGTAGATCATCCCCCTAAGTGCATTGTGTTTTCTGGATTCACCAGAGGGTGGGATCCAGTGGTGGCAGCATAATAGTGTCCAGTACATTTGTTCCCCGCCCTGCGCCCAGAGTTTGGTACCTGTGTCACGTGTGGTCAGGTTGAGGAATCAGGGGTGGTAGAAACTGCCTTACCAGTCCGAGGGGAGGGTTGTGTGTGGATGAATGGTGTGTGGCACTAGGCAAGTGAGTGTGAGTTCTCTGGGAGAGAGAGCTTGCTGAACGCTTTTTGTGAATTGTGTGCTCCTGTTAAGCTCAGACCCCTAGGTTCCCTGTGTAATCTTTTCTCAAGAACGTCCGCCAAAATGGAGCCAGCTTTTGATTTCTGTGATCTGTTTGGGTACAGTATGTTGGGGTTGGTAAGGTTCTGTGAAGAGAGAGACATAGGGGTGGATGAGTCAGACACTCAGTCCGAACTTAGAAGCACCCTGATCCTATGGCAAAAGGGTTAATGGGGTCTTGAGGGCAGTAGGATAAGGGCCCGGGCCTCACACCAGGAGGGTGGTGGGTCTGTGGGGAGCCCTGAAGATTCAGAAGAGGAGGAAGAAAGTCACCTGACGGGGACGCCAGTAGATAGTGGAGACCCCATAGATAGGGAGTCCCTTGCTGGGTCCAGCGTAGGAGGCAGCGCCTCATCCCTTTCCCTGTCCCCAGAGGAGTGGGAAGATAGGAGGAAAGAAAGGGAGCACCAGCTGGCGTTAGAAAAGCTCAGGTTAGAGCATGCGCAGGCTATGTCGCAGCTGGAGGTCAAGAAGCAACAGCTAGAGACTGAGAGGGTCTTGGCGCAGGAGAGGATAGAGGAGGCTGAGAGGGCCTCCACCAGAGGCAAAGTAGCTCTGGAGGGTAGACTATCCCCTGCGCGCAGTTTACATTTTCTGGATTCCCCAGGGAGGGTTGAGTCCAGTGGTGGTAGCTATATAGATTTCAGTGTAGGAAATCCCAGTCCCAGTTCCCCCAGTCTGGTACCTGTTCCCCAGGAGGAGGAGTTAAGGTTAAAATTCAGGGGCAGTAGGAAACTGACTCACCAGTCTTGGGAGGAGTTTGTGGATGCATGTGAGGATGCACTGTTTGATTGGATAAAAGATCCTGCAGAATCTGATTTTGATAAACTGTTTGATCTGGTCCTCAAAGAACACCTGCTTAGTTGTTTTGTACCAGGGTTGCGCCAACACCTGTTGGGGTGTGGATTGTCTGAGCCATTTGAGCTTGCGGATGAAGCAGAGAGCTGGGAAAGTGCTAGAGGTTCTCTAGAGTCATTAGGGAGTGACTCCAAAAGTAGTGGTTCAGGTATCTTCCAGCCCAGCGTGGTGGAAGAGGCTCAGTGTAGCCCAGCTAGGTCCCAGGATAGCGAGGAGGGTGTAGGGGCTCACTGCCTGGCTCAGTGGAGCAGGAGTGAGTGGGTGACCGAGGGTCCCCAGACGCACGAAGCCCTGCCTCAGGACTTGGATGGTTTCTTGAGGGAACACCAGATTGGGGACCTAGGCTGTCCTGTTAGTCCATTTGAGGAAGATCACCTAATGAGTAGAGGACCTGGAGCGCCTGTAAACAGGGCTCCTGTGGTTCTAGAGTCTGGCAGTACCGCTCCGTTAGGGAGAGTACAGGAGTCCAGTGTGAGGAGTGATTGGGGTATGAGTTTCCCAGTGGAAGAGCCAGTGGGTCAGGGACTACCCAGTTGGGCTAGGATCCCGTGTAGTGACCATGGGGACACCACTTCTGTTCTGGGGGATCTCTGCGCACTGTCAGGTGGACAGGGGACGGGAGATCCGCGCCAGACAGACAGTCACCCGACTTATGTGTCGTATGTCAGCCTCAGGGGGATGGAGTGTAAATCCCCAGAAGTCCTGGAGTGCCAGGCGATTATTCCACCAAAGGTTCTAGGCCGGAGGTTGGAAGGCCAGGTTCAGGGTCAGCCTGACCTGAAGGGTAGGACGACTGTAACCAGTGTCCTGACCGGTTCTTCTTCCAGAGGTACCGCCCCAGTTGGTAGGGAGCAGGGTTCTGGAAGGGGGTGCAGAGGGTGGGAGAGCCCACCTCTGACCCCGGTGCAACCTGAGGGGTTAAACCCTGGGTTGGAATGGCATTCTAGGTGTACCCCTCGCCAGAGGAGGAGGGACCCTAGGAGAAGAGGTAGGGGGAGGAGAGCATTCCCTGAGACTCCTGGTCCGACTGAGGTTGTAGACCCTAGGCTGGAGAACCAGTGACAGTCTAGTCCTGTCTTGCAGACAGGGAGAGTGGAGAATGGCCGCTATGTGCCAGGGGTTACTACCCCCCACTCTGTGATTAGGCAAGGACCAGTGGCACCTGGGTGGCCTAGGGCCTGGTCTTGGCCGCGGACAACTTGGGAGTACCAGTGGGGTAGCCCAGTTGGTCCGGACAGTGGTTTTAGAAGGAATTCCATGGGTTCACCGTGGCGTAGAACCGGAGGGTGTCCCTGCAGTTGCGGGCCCGCGTCCGTGTTCTATCGCCCCAAGCAGGGAAGTCCATCACGGTGGTGATTGGTCTGCCCTGCGTTTTGGCTGGAAGGGGGTTGTGTTGGACTTGGCCCTTCTGGCAGGTTCACCCCTGAACTTTTTGCTTTATTGGTGACCTGGTGGTAGTGATTTTTGGTTTCTGCGCACTTTCCCTGTGTCCCAGAGTAAAGTGCGTGCGCACTCTGAGTGCATGTGGTGAGATAGGCCTGCCCTCCCATAGGAATGCATGGGGAATGTATGTGTCCCTGGTAGTTCCTGATGCGTGGGGTGTGCAGGCTCGAGTTTGGTATGTGCGGACTTGTGTGATTGAATGCTTCGCAATGATGTATGATGCGTGATTATGTCATGTGCGGAAGTGCCACTTCTAGGAGTTGGCATATTAGTGTAAAGTGTGTCTGGCGTGTGATTGGCTGGAGCTGGCTGGTGAGCCTGGCTCCAGGAGTCTGGTTGGGTCTGCCCCAGTGGTGAGTGTGAGATTAGCATGCTGATGGCTGGGGAGGAGTGCACCTTGGACCTGAATAGGGCAGGGCTTTCCCCACACAATGCTGGCTCCGCCCCCTGTGGTGCGACTGATGACCAGCCCTGCCAGTGAATAGAGTGAGGGGCTGAGCACATCAAGGGTGCTCCCCAACCAGCTGCGACTGGTTTTTCCCCTCACCCTGAATCCAGAACAAAGGGAAAAGGTGTATAAAAATGGGGCTGCGTCCCCACAGAGTTGCTCTCTTCCAGGATCCTACCTGAGGGGGGCTGCTGCTGCTGGACCAGAGGACCGCCACTTGGACTACCTCCCTGCCTGGAGGCCCAGTGAGCTGGCTCTGGGTCCAGCCTTGCCCCCCACCCCTGCCCTGCTGCATGCAGGGAAGAACTTTGCTGGACTTTGTTGGGATCCTCCTTTAAGCGCTGGGAGCGCTTTCATTTTTCCCCTAAAGCGCCTGGAAGCGCTTTTCATTCACTTATAGCGCTAGGAGCGCTTTAATTGGGGCCAGCAGCGCGGCGCTGCAATTATCAGCGAGGGAACCCCGACGTAGGGATTCCCTGCTATTTTGCGATATTCGAAGCGGGTGCCCACCCCGCATTGTGTGCTTGTTGGCAGGTGCCCACCCCACTTATTTAAGTATTCCTACGGCGGGTGCCCACCCCGCCGTATACTGCATACCGAGGGAGCCCACCCCTCTTATCACCGGAGAAATCACCGCGGCGGCCCGGTTCTCAAACAGGAAGTCAGGCAACGTCTCGTAGGACGGGGGCGGGGCCTCGGCTTGGAACGGAAGTCCAGGCGGGAGCCCACTCCGCACTGGACGGCTCCCTGAAGGAGAGAAGAGGCCGCCGGGTAAGAGAGAGAGAGCCCCCGAGGAGCGGGAGCTCTCTAGTGCCGGCCGCCCTGACCCCGACGAGTCCTGTGAGCCTGGTGCCTCGGAGGCTCCACGAGAAGCGCCGCCGGAGTCCCGGTGAGTAAGGCTCTGCGTGAGGTGGTGGGGGGAGTGTCGGGGCACAGCTTCGGTGCCCGCCCCGTACCGCGTTCAGAGCACTGCGGGGGCAGTGCTCATTTCTGCTGCCCCGCCTGACAGTGGGCAGCGGTGTGGGGGACCGAGTAGGTTCCCACGAGCGCGCGTACGCTCCAACAAGGGCCGCATTTGTTTCTCACGAGTCCCGGGAGGCTCCACCGGCTTGGGCAGTGCTTCGCGAGCCTGTGAGGCTCCAACGCGTGACAGTGGTGGACAGAGCCCCGATTAGAAGCCCCAACGAAGGGGCGCATGATTGTTTAGAGCCTGCGAGGCTCAGGGGGCATTTCTGGTTGTAAGCCCAGAGGGGCTCAGGGGGCCCGAGTGTTTTCTCAGAGCCCAGCGAGGCTCCCACGGAGGCCATCATTGTTCTAAGGGCCCAGAGGTGCCCAGGCCTCAGCCCCTACAGCTGCCCAGCACTTAGTGGGCAGCTGCCACGTTTAGGCCCCCCCCTGACATTGGGACACAGGGCGTCCTTGCCCCTTCAAGGCCAGTTGGACTAGGGACTGCCACAGGTGGTGGCTAATTTGAGTTTGGCGCTATTTTCCCTTGTTCTACACCACTGAATGTATTTTATGCGTCATTTGTACTGTGCTTAGACCCCTACAGGTATTGTGATACTTAGGTGGTTGTTTTCTCCTAGTACAGGTGGTGCTAGTGAGGTCCTGATTCCCTGCGTAATATTTTCCTAAGGTGGTTAGGGTTGCGTAGGTGGTACTTACCTGATACCAGTAGTTACTGGTTGTGTGCTACATGTGTTATTTAGTGCTACAGTGATTGTAGGTGCTATGTTCTACAGTATAATTTCTATGTTCTAAGTGCTAATTTCTACAAAGTGCTAATTCCTGACAGTGGTCCATGTGGCCCTGTCCCCTGTACATATAATCCCTTGTAAACTCTGCCCGTGCCTGTTGGCACATTGTAAAGTGTGTGTTTTTATCTAATGTGTTTTGGTAATACAAAGGCTATTTTTATATAATACCTTGTGTGGAGTTTCTTTTGTGGTGGGCCTTGGGTGTTGTTGCTGGGTGCGCGCGCAAACGCTTTACACATCGCCTCCGGGATAAGCCTGACTGCTCGTGCCAAGCTACCAAGGGGGTGAGCAGGGGTTATCTTTGGCGTGTAACTCCCCAGCCCTGACTAGAGTGGTGGTTTCTGCCTGGCTTTGGCGCAAGCCCTAGCCAACCAGAAATCGCCATTTCTAACTTTTATGGGTATGCCTGAAGGAGATATGCTTGGATGAGAGACGCATATCAAGGTTGATTAACAGTGTGTTCTCTGTTCCCTGTTCTAGATACCGCGAGCGCACTATCATATTGATTGTTTAAGGAACTGCTGCTTTTAGCAAGGTACAGAAAGGACTTAGTGAGACTCTATGAGAGTAGTCTGTACATGCATGGTTTATAACCTTGTTTTTGTTCTTACAGGTCCTTATTTCCCCGCTCTTCCTTTCCCATCCTTCCCTCGCCTGATCACTCGAATACTCTGTGGGTTTACCTAGAGTTTTGGTGAGATCTGGAGGTGGACCCATACTTGCTGCACCTGGATTCTGCATAGCTGAACCTGACAGACACGCTGCTGTCAGCAGCATCACAACTTCAGGCAGACCGGCAATGCGGATAGCTCCACCAGGGCTCGACAAATCCACTCGCCCGCTCGCATTTGCGAGTTGAATTAATGAGGACGAGCTATTTTAGGTCCTACTCGCCCTTTCTGGCGAGTAGGAAAATAAACTAACTTTTGTCCTCAATCTTTGAAAACTGAGCAAATGTGGCAAGATAACAAGATTTAAAGGCATTTTTATTGCTCACAAAGCGAATGAGCAATAAAGATGCCTTTAAATCTTGTTATCTTGTCACATTTGCTCCGCTTTCAGAGACTGAGGTCAAGTAGGTTGCAGTTAGGTCTAGGAGATTTTTCAAGATACTAGACCTGCAGGCTTAGTACCATGTTTCGGATTTTTCAAGCCCTGTCCACTCAAATTAGGTGAATATTTAACAAGCACGGTCTCGGCTTACCAAGCAGAACAAAAGAATCGGGTCTCATAACCATACCCAGAACCAAACTTAGATCTGATGCCACATGAGCACACCCAAACATCTCCGCACTTAAATACCAGTCCCAGGGGAGACCATCTATGATGTCCTTGTTAAGTTGCACCACTACTGGGTCACCACAAGCATCATGGACAGCGTCTAACACCGCTACCACAAACATTCATGAACATCCAAATCCTCGTCACCCAAACTACCCAAAACTGGCTTTCTAGATAAGCAGCTGGCCCTGAAGTTTCTGCCTCTGTGTAATAATTTGATGTCAAAGTTGTAATTTTGAAAACAGTCTTAGCAACCTTACAGAGGCCTAATTGACTTTATTACCATTAAGGATTTAAACCAAAGGGCTGTGATCTGTAAACTACAAAAGATGCTTGCCTCAAGATCTCTTGGGCAATAAAAACTGGTGAAACCATTCAGAAGAATTGGTGACATCATGTAAGAGGGCTGTAAGCTCACTCCGTACCCTCAGAAAAACAGAGCGCACTCTATGAATGAGAGGTACTGCCTGAGCTTTAAGTTTGATACAAGGCTCAACCCATTCACTGCTCCCACTCTGTACACATCAAGAGAATGTAGTAAAGTTTTCTTAATGTCATTGACATCAAAATCTACATTAGATACAGGCATGTCCTTCAACACTGCTGGATTATCAGGACCAGGCCTCATAGCGAACCATCCACGTAGAGAAATCTTGTTGGGAGTTGGTCTAGTGTTGGATTTTTCTCGCTCGTCAACTTACCATTGGCGAGCGCGAAAGAGGAAAAAAGTCAGAACTCCGCATGCTCCACAGAGTGTGGAAAACTCCGCGAACAGAATGGAGTTGAACGCCCAGACGCACTTGCAGCCTGTCAATCACCCTCCTAATGTTAAGGTCCAAGAATCTCTGTTCTGTATGCGCCATTTGGATTTTCAAGTACCACACCTCGTCCGACTCCCAAGGAAGTCCCACCCGCAGAAGCGCCCCTATTGGTACTCCAGCCAGTACTACCACTAGAAACAGTTTTGACTTCGCTGGATTAACGCGAAGCCCTGATATTTAATTGAACTCGCATCACATTCTGAAGTATCAGTACAGAACACTCCGACTGCCCCCGATATATTAGAGCATCGTCTGAGTATAGGGAGACCACGTGTGTGTTCCCCCTTACTGTGATCCCCCAGGGGCCCAGAGTCCTCCATAATCTTTCTGCTGTTGACTCAATATTGAGCGCAAAGAGGGGCGACAAAGGGTATTCCTACCTCGTTTCCCTATGTAAACAAAAGGCTTCTGATACTTCTACACCTGATCTCACCCTAGCGCATGGGCCAGTGTAGAGAAATCTAAGCCACCTTATATACCTAGGCCCCATGCCCAACTTCCGCACCACCAGCCAAGGGTATTTTCACTCTAAGGATGTGCAGAAGACCCAGGGCGTAAGCATCTCCCAGTAGGTGTGGGGCATGATAAATGAGCAAGAGTCTCCTCAGATTGTGAGTGTACTCCTCTGTGTAATAAAACCTGACTGGAACGAGGAGCGGATATCACGTCCGGGATTATGGAGTGGGAAGTCAGTAGGGCCATTGGCTGCGAGCTTCCTACATGACCCGCACCACCGGTGTTGCTGCAAGAACGCCAGGAACGCTTGACCGGCACTCACACATCGCGCCTCTCTAGGCGCCGATTTCCACCCCACGTGGACACTGTTCCACATCGGTCCCGGCTGGGACGAGACCGGCCCCCTCCTGCCGCTTCTCCGACCCTTCACGTAGGCGCTATTCCCTGCCCGACAGACTTCTCGCTCCGTTATCCCGGACGTGATATTCGCTCTTTGTTCCGCCCCGAAATTGGGTTCTGACTGATCGCAGTCTCAGGTTCCAAGAGACCCCAGCTGCTTGCTGCCTGACGGCCGTCTCATCTCAATTGGATTACCTGGATTACCTCTCCACCCAGTTCATAGCAAACTTCCCTGGCACTCGTGTCATCGCTTAGTCCTGATGAGATCCCACTATCTCATAGGGATCGAAACGTCGTCGTCACACGTCTCTAACTCTATGCTATAATTTGTATCTTACTGTTGAGTATGAGATGTTAATTTGATTGTGACTTTTTTATTTACATTTTCACACACTGAAAAGTAACTTTTTAAGTCACTTGCCTGTGGTAAGGAAATCAGCTGATTTCCTTTTACCTCGTCACGGTCTGCTCACTCACCTTTTTGTATATTTTATGCCTCTAATTCAATGATAATAAATTGTTTGTATTTTTCTATTGAATACACGCTTAATTCCAATTTTTGATTGTAAAAATTGTGATACTGTACCTATCATACATGTATGGACCACTGTTGCTATCAACAAACCCAAGGCACCCAAACCAGCCCCACGCCCACCAAGAAGGAACTGGAGCAAGGCTACCGACGAGCAACTTAACTCCACCCTCACCCGAGTCAACCACACCTGGGCACCCGACGCAGCCAGAGAACTCCACACCTGGATCTCTGACTGTGCAGACGAGCCTGCCCGCTACGCAACCCCGACAGACAACGCCCCAGGAGAGCCGCCTGGTTCACCACCGCTCCCCAAGAAGCCAGATGCACCTGCAGACGCCTGGAGAAGAACTGGAGATACACCAAGACAACTGAAAACCACACCACTACAAGGACACCGTGAAGGACTACCACAACCAGATCAGAGCCACCAAGAGGAACTTCATCCACAACAAAATCCTGGCCAACTCCACCAACTCCAAGGAACTTTTCAGTGTCATTCAAGAATTCACCAACCCACGCAGCGAAGCCACCGACATCAGCCCATCCCAAGACCTATGTGACAAGCTTAGAACCTATTTCCAACTCAAGATGAAAAACCTCTATGACAACTTTATTGACCATCCACCAGGTGCCACAGACGGCCCCCCGCCCCCCAGAAACACCAGCCAGCCCACCATCTCCAACTGGACACCGATCACGGCCGAAGACACCGCCTCGACCATGAAAAAGCATCCACTCGGGGGCCCCCACCGACCCCTGCCCCCTCACATCTACCACAGAGCCGTGGCTGCCATCGCACCCGAACTACAACTCACCATCAACACCACCTTCAAAACAGGCACCTTTCCAGAGGACTGGAAGCACGCAGAAGTCAGGCCTCTGCTCAAGAAGCCCACAGCTGACCCCAACGACCTCAAGAACTATCGGCCCATATCGCTTCTCCCCTTCGCAGCCAAAGTTACAGAGTTAACAGTCAGCAGGAAACTGACACGATTCATTGAAGAGAACGCCGTCCTCAACCCATCCCAATCCGGATTCCGAAGCAACCACAGCACAGAGACCGCCCTACTCGCCGCAACAGATGACATCCGCACCCTCCTGGACCAAGGCCACTCCACAGCCCTAATCCTACTCGAGCCAACAGCGGACTTCAACACCGTCTCCCACCGCACACTAATTGCCAGACTACACGCCGCAGGCATACATGGAACAGCCCTGGACTGGATCCGATCATTTTTCACCGGAAAAAGCCAAAGGATCGGACTCCCACTCTTCCTCTCCGACCCCACGAAAATCACCTGCGGAGTCCCACAGGGTTCATCCCTGAGCCCCACCCTCTTCAGCATCTACATGTCCCCCCTCGCAGCCATCGTCTGACAACACGGCCTCAACATCGTATCCTACGCCGACGACACCCAGCTCATCCTCTCCCTCACCAAAGACCCCACCACTGCCTAACTCAACTTCCAGAAAAGAATGCAAGACGTCACAGTCTTGATGACCAACAGCTGCCTGAAGCTCAATGCCGAGAAGACAGAAGTCCTCGTCCTCGGTACCACCCCTTCTGCATGGGACAGCACCTGGTGGCCCACCGCCCTCAGAAGCCCACCTACCCCCTCAGACCACGCCAAGAACCTCGGCATCGTACTTGACTCATCACTCACCATGAACCGACAGGTCAACGCCGTCACCTCCAGCTGCTTCAACACCCTCCGCATCCTCAAGACCTTCAAGTGGACCCCCCTGAGTCAAGGAAGACAGTCACCCACGCACTCATCACCAGCAGACTAGACTATGGAAACGCACTCTATGCCAGCATCAACAAGTCCCTACTTCGTAAACTCCAGACAATACAGAACACCGCCGCCAGACTCGTCCTCGGCATCCCCCGACATGAACACATCAGTCAACACCTACGAAGTCTCCACTGGCTCCCCATGGAGCAAAGTGTCACTTTCAAAATCCTCACTCACGCCTCCAAATGCCTACACAACAATGGACCCAAATACCTCAACGACAGAATCAACTTTCACATACCCAGTAGAAACCTCCGATCTCCAACCTCGCACTGGCCGAAACCCCGCGCATCCACAGAGCCAGAGCAGGCGGAAGATCCTTCTCTCACATTGCAGCCAAGACCTGAAAAAAGCTACCAGCAGACATCAGACGCGCCCCCTCCCAGAACACCTTCAGGAAGACCCTCAAGACCTGGCTCTTCGGCTAAACAGATCTGCGGACCCCCTCCTCAGCACCTTGAGACCCTCACGAGTGAGTAGCGCGCTTACAATTCCCTGATTGATTGGTTGATTACTATGTACGCAAGCCAAATGGGCTGGATGCTGTTTTTTCCCAGCAGGTGTGTGATAGGAGGGAACAACCAGTTGCATTTGCCTCAAGGTGCTTGAGGCAAGCTGAATTGCATTATAGCACAACAGAAAGGTTCAGTAGCTCGCTCTTGGGCGGTGGCCAAAATTCAATTGTTCTTTTCGGGTACAAGTAATAAAATATTGACTGACCATATACCGCTTATTCATTCATTGGATAGGAACGGGTCTGGTAAGGCTTCAGTCACACCAGTTAGGCTACTGCCCCGCTTACAAGAGTTTCATTTCACAATCAAGTACATTCTGGGCAGGAGAAATGTAAGGGCTGATTACCTTTCGAGAATGCTGCGACAGTCCCTTTCCAAAGATGACTGGTCTGATGATGTTGAGTGTGGGGTGGCGTTAGTTAAAGATGTTTTGGACCCTGCTGGTATCATACCTAACAAAGATTGGTTGGCTATGTTTTATGTGCAGCCACAGAATTTGTATAAAAGGGCTGACCCAAAGGTAGGTGATTGGTGTCATCTTTGTGGAGAGGAGTTGGCCTAACGGCTAGGGCGGTTGACCTCGAATCTGGGGAACCGGGTTAGAGTCTCGGCAATGACGCTGAACATCCTGTGATTCTGGGCAAATTACTTAATCTCCCCATGCCTAACAAAAACAAAAAAAAAATTAATGTGTTCTCATGTAACGCAACTTGTGCTATGTAAAGCGCTCTGATACCCTATTCGGGTCAAGTTTACCGCTATATAAAACTCTGTAAAATTAAAATTTAAATTTAAAAATCTCTCAAACCACATGCACAAGTTGTCAGTGAGCTGCCTATTGTAAAGGGAATTCTTATGCGCAATGATGTATTTGTGCCACCTGTGTCCATTCATAAGACACTTATTAAAGCAGCTCACAAAGGACATTTTGGAGTTGGAGGAACCTGCATGAATTTGAAACAACGTTTTTGGTGGCCCTCTATGGATGCTCAGTTATCTAGGTGGATATCTAATTGTAACACCTGTCTAAAGTCGGATAAATACTGGAAGACATGTAAGACACCACGTGGGACAATTGTGGCGCTGGACTTTGCCAAGCCTTCTGACATGTTACCAAGTGATATATATCTAAACATGATAATTGAGTACTATGCAAAATGGGTTTATTTAGAATTCACTTCTGCACCTGCCACAGTGATTGTGATCAGGTTCTTGAGGAAGATTTTCGGAAATAAGGGTCCACCCAAAGAGTTACTTACTGATAAAGGTACAGATTTCACATCTGCACAAATGAAAGATTTCTCCAACATCCAACAAATTGGTTGAGAGGATGAATATTTTTTTAGAAGAGGGGATTCAATCAGCATTGGCTATGGGAGCCCCGGTGGCAATATTTTTAAAACAAAAATTGTGTTCATATTTGATTACACCACAAAACAGACATCTCTTCGTTTCACCTATTGCGAAAAAGGCCTCAGGTGGTTTGTCTACACTGGGTCAAGAGCTTAATTCCACAAGGTGAGTGTTGGTTTTGTATAGATAATGAAAAGGTTGCCAAAAGAGTTGCATCTCAACAGTCCCTTCAAAAAGCTGAATTCAACAACATACAAGCAATGGAATAGCCAATAGGTCTCACTTTTGGGACCTTATAAGTATTTAGTTATGCAGCACAATATTTTATAAGGTCCCAAATGCGAAACCTATTGGCTATGCCAATGCTTGTTTGTTTTTGTTGCTGTTTTGTTTAAGTTGTCAGATCTACAATAGGTGGACATTGTTTTTGTTAACAGTTCTTTGCATCAAATGAACTTGTTTTCATAGCTCTGAATGTTTTCGCCATTCTGGTTGTAGGAAGCAGTCATTCCCGGGGGGTGGGGGAGGCCTAGCTGTGCGCATGCGCAGATCTTTGCACACTAGAAAATGCCTGGTGCGGGCACAATTTGCAAGTGTTGAGTGAGTGAGCCCCAGGCAGCGTGACTCACTCACAAAGAGTTCACGCACTGCACCTGCATACTCTGCATGTTTTAAGGAAACTCGACCTACTGCCTCCCAGGCATCGAACACATATTTACAGAGAAACTCTGAGTAGAGCCTGCCTGCTGCACTGACTGCTGGTGGTTTGTGTGCCTGGTGGAAGCGTGCACTGACGGCTGGTGGTGTGTGTGCCTGGTGAAAGAGTGCGCTGATGATGCCAGTACTGCGCCTGTGTTTGTGAGAAGCAGGGGGTCATTGCTGGAGCTACACTCCGACCCCGCTTGCACTGTGGCTGGTGGGCTCTGGGGAGGGTGCATGGCTGGGCCTCTTTTCCAAATGTCCTCCTTTCAAATGCAGACTGTGGCCAGGCACTTACACGCTGTCACACACCCAAAAAAACGTACATTGTAACTGAAAGCAAAAGAGACACCCCATAAAGCAATTACCACTGCCCTGGGGGTTTACCTGGCCCTGCCCCGCCTGAAAAACAATCTAAACATCTCACCTCTGCATCTGCTGCGGCTGTTAACATACAATAGCTGCTGAGAACGCATTCCTAGCAGAAGGAGCCCGGTGTGTTTGTACAAGAGAAGACATACGCAAAACAGTAATTACGGACAACGGTGTCTGTGAAGAGCGACAATATACTTCAAAACTACCAGCCTCACGCATTTCACCCCCGCACGCGCCGCGGCCGTGGAAGTGGAAATAAACATCACACAATAATGCATGCTATTGAAAGCAACTGGACAAATCAACGCACATTCACAGATTTATTACAACAGTGGGAAGGTCAGATTCCCGTTTATCACCACAGTTCAACAACATTAACATGAGAAAACAAGTGGGAGGGGTGGGGGAGTGCGGCCGAGAGCACACACAGCGTTTACCTTGCGGGAGCGAGCAGAGGCACCATCTGTTTGAAAGTTAATTACAAACAGATGTTGCCAAAGCTCGCTTCCGCAAGGGAATTGCCAAACGTGCACGCGTTGCCATTGAAAGCAATGCACGTTTTTGGGCAAAAAAGCGAATTGATTCCTAAAGGTCTCCTCCTATGCAGCCCATGCACGCTGCGTAGGCAAGACCTAACATGTAAAGGAACCGATTTTTGCAGTTGGGGATTGAGTGATAATTAAAACCCCAATCAGAGTCAAGACAGGTGAGTCCGTTATTTCTTCACTTGTTCAAGCAAACAAAGTTTCCAAGGGATCTGTATTCTTAAATAAACAAGGATTTGCAATGCAATAGGTCTCGCATTACTGAAAAGTTTGACCTATTGGCGTTGCAAATAATAATGCAACACCAATAGCTCAAACTTCAGAAATGAGAGATCTATTGCATTGCAAATGCTTGTTTTTATTTACAGATGGAATGGTAAGTTAAAAGAATCGAAATTTCACTTTTGCGAAAGTGCTTTTCTTAAGGTTGAGCAGCTGTCAGCAATTTGCTCTGTCTTTCCTCAAAAAATGAAAATATATTTTTTTTAAAAGCAGTGAAGGGAAGGCGGACAACGGAGGAGAAAGTAGGGTGGAGCAACGGGGAGTGGCCAGGGGGAGGAAAAAAGCATCACACGATGAGGGCCGTGAATTTCAGGTATCAGGTTTTCGAAACGTGGATGTGGAGGAAAGGACATTTCACACTTTGGGGCCTTGTGTGGCGAAGTGCCTGTCGCCAAGGTTTGAGTTTGATTTGCGGCCCTGAATCTGCAGCACAATATTAGCTCAGCAGACTACTGCAGGTCCTTGTTTCTGGAGAATTTTCTCTGTGAGTAGATGATTGTGGCTAGTGAATGATGCAGAAACAAAGAATTTGAATTCTACTTTCCTCTTTTAAACAACGCATGTTGCTACGTATTCGTAGATATGCTTCTATGCTGCCTTAGACACAATCATGCTCTGCATTTTAGGGCATCTTTAGCCTGCCTTGGAGTTTATAAGCAATGGCTGTTTAGAGGCGGAACCTCTAGACATATGTGATTCTGTGGTATTAGCTGCATATTTATGGATTTACCACATTTGCCACATATTCTGTTCTTACTCTTAGAAGCCGAGTCAAGGATCGCCTCCACTGACCAAACCTACACATCCAGGGGCGGCAGTGGAGCCAATATCACGTGTAGGCATCAGCCAGTGGGGATAACCGTACAAACGCCGCCCTGCTGCGGAGACTCCTCACCCACACTCCGCTATTTATTTTAAAACATCGTGAGAAACAAACACAATAATCGAATCCGTGCTAAGTGCTCAGGGGAGACCACCCAAGCACGAGACTTTGAAAAGCAGGCACAGTGAGGATTCCCGGCCCCTCTGACAACTGAAAGGATGTTTTAATACTACTCTTGTTCTCTGTACCCCGGCTCAGCTCCAGAGAGACAGCACAACATTCAACCGGTGAGCCATGCTGGGGAGGCATACGGGCACCGCCACCTTGGGCGAACGCATCATCATATCTTAGTCACTCAATAGTTCTCTGCAAATGCCTATGCGGTGGCATCTCTGGGGGCACCGATAGCATGCCTCCTCCTGGAGATATTGCTGCCATGCAGTGGGGCTTGCTAACATCCTGGCGCAGCAAGAGCCAGGTGACACCAGGGAAATGAACAGCCGCACTGTGCCCAAAGACCCATCAAACATTCTGTGTATCAGGGGAACAGGGCACAGGTAGCCGGAAACACAAGGACACGAGCATCCACACTCGAGCGCCCAGCACTCGGCCTCAGCGAGAGCAGGGCAACATTTTCAATACATCCTCACAGCGTGTGTATTTTATGAATCCGAGCAATAAAACACAGATGCACACTCCAGGCACCGGAAGGCAGAAAAACAGTAATCCAAAAGAAAATACATTAAACAAGAAACACAAAATTAGGCGCCCCCATGAAATGTCGGCAAGTAAAGTCAATGTGCATCGAAGCCCGCAGACTCCGCTTGGGAACTGCTCGGTGTACACGCGTACTGGCACAGATGTTTAGCATGCAGGCTCGGGTCCAAGGCGTCCATACCCGGGCATCAGGGGGTATCGGGGAGCCACTTACTTTATAGAAGATCATCTTGAGGGTGCCGTAGAAGCCCATGGTGCTGGCAGGGGTCTCTCAGAGGATGCAGATGCCCCGGTGTGTAGGTGCCCGGCAGTGTGCGCCCTGCCCAGGTAGGTCTGTCCCAGAGTCTGCTATGGACATGCTTGGGCACGTCGGAGGCGGGTGGGCGGGCTGGAGCAGCGCGGTGAGAGCAAGGCGGCTCGCTCGCTGCACAGGCACGGTGTGCACAGTGGAGCCTGGTGAGGAGGCGGCACCTGTCACAGGCTCACAGAGAATACACGGCTCGGATTACAGCCTCCCTCCCACCGCCGCTGCACTGGTGCAGTCCGGCACCTGCCGTGCGCGCACGACGCACCGGGGCACTGGAGCAGACGGGGGCAGATTAGTCCGTCTGAGGGCGTGTGTGGCAAAAGGAAAGGCAGGGGGGTCAGGAGAACGCAAAGAATAGAGCACTGAAGGCAGAAAAAGTGACGCGCTGAGGGGACAACACAGAGTGTTTCGGGGAGGAGGTAGGCGACTGAGAGAATGCTGAGGACAGATGTCCCATCGCAAAACGCTTGGGTATGAAGGCACAAGGGACTGAAGGAAAAACAAAGGGGGCGCGGGGTGAGAAAAAGCGCAGATGATTTGGCCGAACGCAAGCGAGTGATAGAGCACAAGGGGGCACAATGAAGAGGAGGGGGCTGAGGGAATACAGACATGCGACAGAGAGAACTGAGTTTACAACGATTACAGAGGTGGCTAGCAGAAATTACAGCCTGCAGTGGGCCATTTCGTGGATGGACCCAGAGCCCCAGGAGGTGGGCGGGGGTAGCACTGCGCACAGGAGAGCCGGGGCTGATGGCAGAGCACAGCACAGAGATGGAGAGGGGCAAACCATGAGAGGGGCCGAGGGGAAATGTTGGCGGTTGGGCACCTAGGGAGGTCGAGGGTTGACTGTACTGCAGGAGGGCTAAGAGCAGAACAAAGGGGGGGGGTAAGATTTATGTACAGAAATTTAGGTGGCATATACGGGAAGCAGAAGGCACAGGACAGGATGGCAGAGGACAGTGGGAACTGTGAGCGAACACAGTAGAGTAGAGTTGAGGTCAAAGGGAAAGGGAGCATTGACAAGGTGGGCAAGGAAAAAATACCCTTAAAAAAAGCGGCAGTGAAAGCGATCGCGAAACCGATCGCTATTATAAAACAAACAGTCCCGCGAGAGGTGCGCGCACCGCCGGCCATGTGGTTTCAATTATCGCGCCCGTGTCTGGGCACGTTAATTGACCTTTGGTGCACGTAATAGACACCGATGGGAATGGGCGGGACATGCACCCGCCTTTGCCCAATTGCGTGCCTTATTTTTGTAAAAAAAAACACGCTAAAGCCATTGGCAGCCGGCGAAAGCCTGACCACACACACAAGCATGTGGTCAGCTTTCAGAACCCCGTACAAGAGGTCTCGCGCTACGCGAGCACTGCTGAGCACTGCAATGCTAGGCAGGAGACCTAAAAAGGATGGTGGAGCAAAAGATGCTTAGTAAAACTGTCCCGAGGCTAGGAAGATTACAGAATGCAAACAAGGATATGCTTGAGATTTGCGTCATTCCTTTTTTTGGTTGCCAGGGAGGTAAATGTTTCAGATTCGGTTTTATCAAACTCTTGTAAACTGTATTCTGGGAGCGTTGCTATTTAATCTGTACAGGATGATGATTTCTCCTTGGAATTAGCTACTCAAGTTACTAGTGGATTATATGCTGGTCAGACAGCTGTATTATAGGCTGATCAGACAGGTGTTCAGACAGTGCAAAGATCTTTAGTTGAACAAACAAACCATGTATTTTAATCTTCATTAGTACTCCAGTCTATATCTATCGCAGGGACTCTGTTTGGAACCAGAATTGTGTTTAGGAAGTACAAGACGTCAGTATGCAGGGATTGAATCTCGCTACCACATCAGTACCTGTAGACTCCAAATAACCGACTAACTCACAATGCCTCACATGAACTCCTAACCTTTCCAGAGTAACAAGTGATTTGACAAACCAGAACATGACCCTCTAGTTCCCATGGGTACAGTGGAAACAGATCAGCACCTTCGTGTGTCTCACTGATGCATGTTCATAATAAAAAAAAGAAAGACAAGAGGAAGTTTACATTATTTACTAAAACAAATGCTGTCTATTATGAAGCATTAGTGCTGCAATTAGAAAACATATACAACTAAGTAAAATCATTACATTACTAGCAAAACTGTATACAATGAAAAAGCCCTAACATGAGAAATAATACATCTATCTAAGCCTACCCTTACTACATGAGCACAGGGATATATCAGTGATCTCTGGGATTAGACTCTGCAAGGTACAGTGTAGCCGTCACACTCTGCATGGTGCAGTGCACCAATCACACTCTGCACAGTGCAGTGCACCAGTCACACTGAAAAGTGCACTGCACCAGTCATACTCTGCAAGGTACAGTGCACCAGTCACACTCTGCACTGTGTATTGCACCAGTCACACTCTGCCCAGTTCAGTGCATCAGACACACTCTGCAAGGCACAGTGCACCAGTCACACTCTGCACGGTACAGTGCACCAGTCGCACTTTGCACGGTACAGTGCACCAGTCACACTCTGCAAGGCACAGTGCACCAGTCACACTCTGCACGGTGCAGTGCACCAGTCACACGTTGCACGGTACGGCGCACCAGTCACACTCTGCAAGGTGCAGTGCACCAGTCACACGTTGCACAGTACAGTGCACCAGCCAGTCTGCAGTGCAGTGCACCAGTCACACGTAGTGCAGTGCACCAGTCACACGTAGTGCAGTGCACCAGTCACACTCTGCACAGTGCAGTAGACCAGTCACACTCTGCACAGTGCAGTGCACCAGTCACACTCTGCACAGTGCAGTGCATCAGTCACACTCTGCAAGTTACAGTGCACCAGTCACACTCTACACAGAGCAGTGCTCCAGTCACACTCTGCACAGTTCAGTGCACCAGTCACACTCTGCACAGTGCAGTGCACCAGGCACACCCTGCACAGTGCAGTGCACCAGTCACACGTAGTGCAGTGAGACTAGTCACACTTTGCAAGATACAGTGCACCGGTCACACTCTGCACAGTGCAGTGGACCAGTCACATTCTGCTCAGGGCAGTGCACCAGTCACACTCTGCACAGTTCAGTGCACCAGTCACACTCTGCACAGTGCAGTGCACCAGTTACACTCTGCACAGTGCAGTTTACCAGTCAAATGGTCAAATGTAGTGCAGTGCACCAGTCACACTGCATAGTGCAGTGCACCAGTCACACACTGCACAGTGCAGTGCACCAGTCACACGTAGTGCAGCGCACCAGTCACACTCTGCAAGGTACAGTGCACTAATCACTCTGCACGATGCAGTGCACCAGTCACACTCTGCACGGCGCAGTGCACCAGTTACACTCTGCACGGTGCAGTGCACCAGTTGCACTCTGCACGGTGCAGTGCACCAGTCACACTCTGCACAGCGCAGTGCACCAGTCACACTCTGCACAGTGCAGTGCATCCGTCACACTCTGCACCGTGCAGTGCATCAGTCACACTCTGCACAGTACAGTGCACCAGTCACACTCTGCACGGTGCAGTGCACCAGTCGCACGGTGCAGTGCACCAGTCACACTCTGCACAGTGCAGTGCATCAGTCACACTCTGCACAGTGCAGTGCACCAGTCACACGTAGTGCAGTGCACTAGTCACACTTTGCAAGATACAGTGCACCGGTCACACTCTGCACAGTGCAGTGGACCAGTGGACTAGCACTCTAGTCTTTTTGCAGTTGGCGCCTACTTAACGTCGCTCTGGAGCGACCGCGCACAACTAGTCATTTGGAGGGAGTGACGCTTGGGGTGTAGAACGCTGAACTTAGGAATTGTATTTTTATATGTGACCTTGCACATTTTTAAATAAAACATCCTGCTGCTGCTTGTTACTCTGCGATTTTGCACATAAAATTGTGACCTTGCACATTTTTAAACAAAACATCTTGCTGCTGCTTGCTATTCTGCTATTTTGCACATAAAATTGTAACGCTCTTATCGGAATTTTTATATCCCAGTCCGACCGGAACTAGCGTTGCCTCGCTAGGAGGTCAGCACTCTAGTCTTTTTGCAGTTGGCGCCTACTTAACGTCGCTCTGGAGCGACCGCGCAGGGGGCGCGCCGGCGGCGCGCCAAAGGCAAGCCCGTCTGCGCCCGTCCGCGCCTCGGTCGCGCCGGTCGCAACCTATAATGTCGCATCTACTTCCTTGCCAGGTGAGACTCTGACCACCGCGCGGCTTTGTTACTCTCGGACTGAGCTGTATGAGCTTGATAGGGGCAGCTTGCATTTAGAAGTGCCGGAGATAGAGCTCCCACTGAGGAATGTATCCTCACCCCTTGAGGTTGGATTGCAATGTGGACTCCTTAATGTTAGGTCTCTCCCTAGGCACTCCACAGAAATTCAATTGTTAATCGATGAACACAATTCAGACATACTGTTCATGACGGAAACCTGGCTGGCGCCTGGTCTAGATTTAGAACTGGGCGCTGTATGCCCCTCTGGCTTTAAAGCTTTTCACAAGCCTAGATCTAGTGGTAGGGGTGGAGGAATTGGGATCATCTACAAAGAAATATGGGATCTCTCGCAACTGGACATTGATGAGATTATGCAGTTCGAAACTCTGGGCTTTTCTTTAAAAGACAGGTCCGGTCATGTCGTGACTGGGATACTTTGTTACAGACCCCCGATGACTGTAAGTGAACAGTCACAACAGCAATTCTTGGATGTGATTAGCAATTTGGCACTTACTCATCATAGACTGATGATTCTGGGAGATTTCAATCTCTGGCCTAATGCAATGCTGAAAACAGCATTTAACAATATTTTACAGTCATGTGCTAATTTCAATCTATCACAACGAGTGCTGGAGCCCACCCATACGGCAGGACATGTACTAGATCTGATATTCGCGGGAGAAAAAGTAGTGACTATAGACAATATCTTACCGGTGGATTGGTCTGACCACCATCTGATCACCTTTCGATTGCTTTCAATCCCTAGAAATAGGTCCCCCCCTATCAAGGAAAATAGTGTCCAGATTAGGGACTGGAAAGCCCTTATGAGGATAGCTCAATCTGCACCTCTTTTTGACATGGCTCCCCTCCCGGACCCAGGGAAGTCGGTCGACGCTAATTATGGGGAGCTATGCAGTTATATAGCTAACACCATTAAACTGTCTGCCCCTCTGAAACGGCTCAGGAAACGAGGATCTCCCTCCGCACCATGGTTCTCGGAGGAACTCCGGGCCTTCGAGATTCAGTGCAAACACGCTGAGAGGCAGTGGCGCAGTCAGTATCTAACCAGTGACAGGATTGCCTGGCGGGAACTGTTAGTCAGGTACAAACAAGCCATAGTAGCTACTAAGGCGTCGTATTTTGCGGACCTTATTCTTAAAGCCCCTAACAGTGTTAAATGTGTCTTTAATATCCTAAGAGGCCTTATCAACCCAGAGTGCCTGGGTAATAAGATCACCCCTTCTCAGGATCTTGCTGCTTGTTACTCTGCGATTTTGCACATAAAATTGTGACCTTGCACATTTTTAAACAAAACATCTTGCTGCTGCTTGCTATTCTGCTATTTTGCACATAAAATTGTAACGCTCTTATCGGAATTTTTATATCCCAGTCCGACCGGAACTAGCGTTGCCTCGCTAGGAGGTCAGCACTCTAGTCTTTTTGCAGTTGGCGCCTACTTAACGTCGCTCTGGAGCGACCGCGCAGGGGGCGCGCCGGCGGCGCGCCAAAGGCAAGCCCGTCTGCGCCCGTCCGCGCCTCGGTCGCGCCGGTCGCAACCTATAATGTCGCATCTACTTCCTTGCCAGGTGAGACTCTGACCACCGCGCGGCTTTGTTACTCTCGGACTGAGCTGTATGAGCTTGATAGGGGCAGCTTGCATTTAGAAGTGCCGGAGATAGAGCTCCCACTGAGGAATGTATCCTCACCCCTTGAGGTTGGATTGCAATGTGGACTCCTTAATGTTAGGTCTCTCCCTAGGCACTCCACAGAAATTCAATTGTTAATCGATGAACACAATTCAGACATACTGTTCATGACGGAAACCTGGCTGGCGCCTGGTCTAGATTTAGAACTGGGCGCTGTATGCCCCTCTGGCTTTAAAGCTTTTCACAAGCCTAGATCTAGTGGTAGGGGTGGAGGAATTGGGATCATCTACAAAGAAATATGGGATCTCTCGCAACTGGACATTGATGAGATTATGCAGTTCGAAACTCTGGGCTTTTCTTTAAAAGACAGGTCCGGTCATGTCGTGACTGGGATACTTTGTTACAGACCCCCGATGACTGTAAGTGAACAGTCACAACAGCAATTCTTGGATGTGATTAGCAATTTGGCACTTACTCATCATAGACTGATGATTCTGGGAGATTTCAATCTCTGGCCTAATGCAATGCTGAAAACAGCATTTAACAATATTTTACAGTCATGTGCTAATTTCAATCTATCACAACGAGTGCTGGAGCCCACCCATACGGCAGGACATGTACTAGATCTGATATTCGCGGGAGAAAAAGTAGTGACTATAGACAATATCTTACCGGTGGATTGGTCTGACCACCATCTGATCACCTTTCGATTGCTTTCAATCCCTAGAAATAGGTCCCCCCCTATCAAGGAAAATAGTGTCCAGATTAGGGACTGGAAAGCCCTTATGAGGATAGCTCAATCTGCACCTCTTTTTGACATGGCTCCCCTCCCGGACCCAGGGAAGTCGGTCGACGCTAATTATGGGGAGCTATGCAGTTATATAGCTAACACCATTAAACTGTCTGCCCCTCTGAAACGGCTCAGGAAACGAGGATCTCCCTCCGCACCATGGTTCTCGGAGGAACTCCGGGCCTTCGAGATTCAGTGCAAACACGCTGAGAGGCAGTGGCGCAGTCAGTATCTAACCAGTGACAGGATTGCCTGGCGGGAACTGTTAGTCAGGTACAAACAAGCCATAGTAGCTACTAAGGCTTCGTATTTTGCGGACCTTATTCTTAAAGCCCCTAACAGTGTTAAATGTGTCTTTAATATCCTAAGAGGCCTTATCAACCCAGAGTGCCTGGGTAATAAGATCACCCCTTCTCAGGATCTTTGCGATGGGCTGGCAGCCTTTTTTCATAACAAAATAAAGGGAATCGTAGAGGGTCTGCAACCTGACCCTGTGATTAGTACTAAGGCTGGAGCGGACCTACTGAGAGCCGATCCGCCCGGTGGCGCAGACCCTATGATAAAGCCAGAGTCCTTGGCAGGGCCTTGCTTGGATCGTTGGACTTGCCCTTCCATGGAGGAGTTTTCCAACATGGCCAAGAAAGTTTGTTCTGGCTCTCCGTTGGACCCCATGCCGCAGAAACTCTGGAAGGAACTAGGGTCGGAAACTTTCCCGCACCTTTATCAGATTATTAATCAGTCACTAATTTGTGGTGTGGTCCCGGCTTGTTGGAAGGATGCATTGGTCTCTCCTCTTTTGAAAAAACCTTTGCTGGACCCCGCTTGTTACGGGAATTATCGTCCTATTTCCCTGCTGCCCTTCCCGGTTAAGATAGTTGAGCGCCTGGTCAGCCAGGAGCTTTCGGGGTTCCTGGAGAGCAATTGTAAGCTGGAGGAGAATCAATTCGGTTTCCGCCCGGGGCACGGAACCGAAACTGCACTGATTACCGCCTTGGATGACCTTCGGATGCGTGCGGATAAGGGGCATTCCGCAATCTTGATTTTGCTAAACTTATCCGCCGCATTCGATACGGTTAACCACAACATCCTCCTGCATAGGCTTGAGGAGGTGGGGGTAACTGATCTGGCTCTGAAGTGGCTCTGCTCCTATCTTTCGGACAGACGGCAGGCAGTATCTCTGCCTCCGTATCAATCAGATTTCTTGCCTAATAAACATGGTGTCCCTCAGGGCTCTTCAATCAGCCCGATTTTGTTCAACGTATATATGCGACCATTAGTCAAAATTATCAAATCTAGCAACATCATGGCAGTCAACTATGCTGATGACACGCAGTTGATTATTTCTCTGGAAGGTGACCAGGTGGACTCTTTAACTTCCTTCCACAACTGTATGCTGGAAATGACGTTGTGGTTGAAAACTAATGCACTGCAGTTTAACAGTGCCGAGACTGAGATTCTACACTGTTCAGTAGGCAAAGTGCCACAAGCCTTGCCTGCTAATTTTTGGCCCCTTCCCTTGGACACACCCTTGGTTCCTGTGAAAACCGTGCGCAATTTGGGGGTCTGTTTCAATGAGAAGCTGAGTCTAGAGTCGCATGTCAACAAAGTGGTCTCGAATTGCCACATGATCATGAGGGGCCTACGTAGACTTTTACCACTGCTACCCCTCTATGTTAGAGGAACAGTGGTTCGCTGCACTATTCTCAGCCGTTTGGATTACTGCAACGCCTTGATGCTTGAGTCCCCAGGATATTTGATCCAGCGACTTCAACGTATTCAGTCAGCTGCTGCAAAACTTGCCCTTCTGAGACCGCGCATAACCTCTAGCACTAAGGCTTTGTCTGATCTTCACTGGCTTCCCGTGCAACAGAGAATCCTGCTTAAATCTCTGTGCATAGTTTTTACAGCTCTTCATGGCCTTGGCCCTGGGCCGATGCAAAATCTATTTAGTTGGTATGTTCCCATGCGTAGCCTGCGCTCTTCGGCAGCTAGGCTGGCCAAAATCCTTAAGACGAAGAGATCCACTTTGGGGGGACGAGCCTTTAGCGCTGCGGCCGCTCGTCTGTGGAACAATCTCCCCATAGAGTTAAGACAGGTCCAGGAATTGACATTGTTCCGTAAGCAGCTCAAGACCTGGCTTTTCCCTAGAGCATAGTCCCTTGTCCTCATTCCCTTCACTGTGTCGCTAGCGCCAGGATGCCCGTAGGGTTGCAGTGCGCTCTATAAATATTTTATACATACATACAGTGCAGTGCACCAGTCACACACACTGCACGGCGCAGTGCACCAGTCACACTCTGCACAGTGCAGTGCATCAGTCACACTCTGCACAGTACAGTGCACCAGTCACACTCTGCACGGTGCAGTGCACTAGTCACACTCTGCGCAGTGCACCAGTCAGAGTCACACTCTGCGCAGTGCACCAGTCACACTCTGCACAGTGCAGTGCACCAGTCACACACTGCACGGTGCAGTGCACCAGTGACACTCCGCACAGTGCAGTGCTGCAGTCACCTCCACAGGGCCCCTTGGGATGTTGTAAGTGTCCTGTATAATCCAGCACTGACCCTCCAGGCCATGACTTGCCTTACCTCTCCTTGTGCACTGGTCAGTGGGAGGCTGCACGGCCTGGGGGGGAGGAGGCAGACCCGCAGGGAGCACCGCCCGGGCCCAGCCCACCTGAGTCCGGCACTGAGGGGCCGCGGACGCTGTTATTCCCCGGAGTGAAGCACGCGCTCAGGCCACTGCACTAATCACAATCCCGCACAAACAAAACAAAACGTCTCACAGCTGCGCATGCGCTTTACCGCGCCTTATAGTTGCGCATGCACAGATAAAAGACACTACGTCTTGCCGCTAAGTAATCAAAAAGTGTTAGGATGTTGCACTGAGTACGGACTGTGAACAGCCTTGTACAGAGGCCGTAGCCTGGAAAGAGTCTAATCCAGCGAGGATACAACCTGGGCAGGAAACACCCTTTCCTTCCACACACGGGAAACGCTCGACAATGAACCAAATGCGAAGGAGGAACGCGATCATTAACTGCGCCTGCGCAACAGATTGAGTCATCCTCATTGCGCCTGCGCGGAGTAAAGACACCTCCCCGAGTCCCCGTTTAGCGGGGCACGCGGAGTCTCGCGCTTGAATCAATCCCGCGGCTCCTCCGTGTGATTTGTGGCATTAATGCAGCAGTGATGGGCGGGGGCGCCCCGGGCTCCGATGTGGGGCCAACATGTCCTGATCCTTCTTGCAGCGGTCTTTATGACTCTGATGCTTGGGAACCTGGAGCCTTTCCTTCTTACTTTCCACCTGGTCCTGGGGTTTCTGCTCCATAGCTAGGACCACGCAGTACAAGTAGAACAAAGTATGTTACATAAGGTATTCATGATTAATTTTACATATTAACAAGTTACATATACAACCACCAGTAGAAAAACAAGCAATAGGTCTCGCCCTCGTTTAAGTGAAAGCAATTCTGTTTGTAATTAGGTGACTGGTCCCGTGCTCTCCATGCCACTGGAATCAAGCTATCCTGGCTGAAGAGGGGTGAAATCCCGAAACCGGTCCTAGGATGCTGGTTTCCGGTCCAGAGAGGACCTGGCTTGGCAGTTCGTGCTGGACTGTTCCCATGAGGCACAGGGTCAAGACTGATTTGCATATGGCTGGGTTCAAACTGGAACGGCATGGTGAGCAAAAAAACGATGAATTTAGGCCCAGATCTCTGTACTGGGGTGAATGTATGACATTTTTCTGCATTCTGTCCATCAACTGTTGTTTTTGTATGTATATATATATATATATATACGATACATATGTTTTTCATAATACCTACGAAGTCTGTTTTCTCGGTCTATTATCAGGTGACCAGGAAGTGGGTGTACACTTTGCAGCGCTTTTAAAACATTCAGTGTGACCTCATTCCGCATGTGAACAAGCGCTCTTGAGCCCGAAACGCGTCATTTTTTGCTGAGAGAAGATGGTCGAATAAAACACCTTGCCTGAAGATTTGCGTGGTCCGTCTCTCCTTCTTCGCCGTCTGGAGGTTGTGGGAGTTCTAACGTACTGAATATATATATATATATATATATATACACATACATATATATAAATGCATATGTGCGGGTAGAGAGTAGTAAAGGTAGAGAGTAGAGAGTAGTAGAGAGAGAGGCAGAGAGAGAGAAGTGTAGAGGTAGAGAGTCGAGAGTGAGTAGTAGAGAGTGAGTAGTAGAGAGTGTCGTAGAGAGTAGTAGAGAGAGAGAGTAGGAGAGAATAGGAGAGTGAGTAGTAGAGAGTGAGTAGTAGAGAGAGAGTAGCGTGTAGTAGAGAGTAGTAGAGAGTGAGTAGTAGAGAGTGAGTAGTAGAGAGTAGTAGAGAGAGAGTAGAGAGTGTAGTAGAGATTAGTAAAAAGTGATTAGTAGAGAGTAGTAGAGAGAGAGTAGTAGAGAGTGAGCAGTAGAGAGAGAGTAGAGAGTGTAGTAGATAGTGAGTAGTAGAGAGTAGTAGAGAGTGAGTAGTAGAGATTAGTAAAGAGAGTAGAGAGTGTAGTAGAGAGAAGTAGAACGTGAGTAGTCGATAGTGAGTAGTATAGATTGAGTAGTAGAGTGAGTAGTAGAGAGTGAGTAGAGAGTAGTAGATAGTAGAGAGCGAGTAGTAAAGAGTAGTAGAGAGTGAGTAGTAGAGAGTGAGTAGTAGAGAGTAGTAGAGCGAGTAGTAGAGAGTTAGTAGAGAGTAGTAGAAAGTGAGTAGTAGAGAGAGAGTAGTAGAGAGTGAGTAGTAGAGAGTGAGTAGTAGAGGGTAGTAGAAAGTGAGTAGAGAGAGCAGTAGAGAGTGAGTAGTAGAGAGTGAGTAGAGAGTAGTAGATAGTGAGTAGTAAAGAGTAGTAGAGAGTGAGTAGTAGGGAGTGAGAAGTAGAGTGTGAGTAGTAGAGAGTAGTAGAGCGAGTAGTAGAGAGTTAGTAGAGAGTAGTAGAAAGTGAGTAGTAGAGAGTGAGTAGTAGAGGGTAGTAGAAAGTTAGTAGAGAGAGCAGTAGAGAGTGAGTAGTAGAGAGTAGTAGATAGTGAGTAGTAAAGAGTAGTAGAGAGTGAGTAGTAGAGAGTGAGTAGAGAGTGAGTAGTGAGTAGTGAGTAGTAGGGAGTAGTAGAGAGTGAGTAGTAGAGAGTAGTAGTGAGTAGAGAGAAGTAGAGAGTAGTAGAGAATAGTAGAGAGTGAGTAGTAGAGAGTGAGTAGTAGAGAGAGAGTAGTGGGTCCCGTGCTCTCCATGCAACTGGAATCAAGCTATCCTGGCTGAAGAGGGGTGAAATTCCGAAACCGGTCCTAGGATGCTTGTTTCCAGTCCAGGGAGGACCTGGCTTGGCAGTTCGGGCAGGACTGTTCCCATGAGGCATGGTGAGCAAATAAAACGATGGATTTAGGCCCAGATCTCTGTACTGGGATGAATGTATGACATTGTTCTGCACTCTGTCCATCAACTGTTGTTTTTGTTTGTATATTTATTATATATATATATATATATATATATATATATATATATATATATATATATATATATACACATGTATATATAAATGCATATGTGCGGGTAGAGAGTGGTAGAGGCAGAGAGAGTAGTAGAGAGTATTAGAGAGAGAGTAGTAGAGAGTGAGTAGTAGAGAGTGAGTAGAGAGGGAGTAGTAGAGGGAGTAGTAGAGAATAGTAGAGAGTGAGTATTAGAGAGTGAGTAGTAGAGAGAGAGTAGTAGAGAGTGAGTAGTAGAGAGTGAGTAGAGAATGCTTGTTTAGATGGGCCTTGGCTCAGGGTTCAGCAGGGCATGCTTTGGAAGATCGTCTCCTTGCATTGGTTTCCCCTCTGTATCAGTACCTTTTCTAGGTACTGTAAAGCACCATACATCAAGACATTTTTTTTTTTTTTAAATCAAAGTACAATCAGCTGCTTTCACGGCTGTGTGCTGTGGCATGCTTCATAAAATGTTTCAGTAGAATGCTGCAACGGATCTATGTCTACCACACCAAAACCCCTCCAATGGACATTGGTGCTGATCAAAAATGTTTCAGAATGAGTGTGAAGTACACCCCATGGAACTCCAAATCACTATGTAGGCAGCTTAGAATCACCAAATGCAACCTACATTCTCTTTCCTCTTACACATTTCCCAATTTAACAAAAGCCACACTTGCCTGAACCCAAAGGCTCCTTCCTGCTGACTCAGCCCATCATGCGACACTAGTAACACTTTGGCTAGTTGGTGCCGCTACCACTGCTCCACGTTTGCATATACAGCACAGAGAAGCACACAAATGGTGGCGGACGCGCATTAGCAGAGACCTGCAGCCTGAGTCAGGGTTGACAGGAACAGTGGCACAGCAGCCGATTCAAATACAGCGCCTGCCGCGCGCGACAACTTCCACCCCATTGGAACTAAAGCGGGACGTGTCGACTAGGTCTCGTTAGAGGGCTGTCCCTTAGCAACGGTTGAACCTCAATCTTCCTTTATAGAAATTAACCTTAGTCAAACACCCAAATTATGTGGCAAAACGTCACGTTTGAATTAATGCGTCTGCATAGCGTCACATCCGCTACCCTCGAGCGAGCTAAAGTAAGAACATTTTGGATGGGATATAGTCAGAGTGAGACTCGACTTGAGTCGTCGGGTTTGAAAACGCTGTTAGCAGCAGTTGTGGACATAGAAAAAGTTTGGCAATTCTGATCTGAGTACAGTGGTGTCGGGCTCAGTGAGTGCTGAAGAAGGGTCAGTGACGTGGCTCAAAGAATTATCAAAGAATTATCTTTTCAACTATTTTGTTGGCTTGCATCTAGAGGCGACTACATTTAATACAATTCTCCCCCTTTAATATCAAGCGCTCGCCAATTAATGCGTCTGCATAGTGTCACATCCGCTACCCTCGAGCGAGCTAAAGTAAGAACATTTGGGATGGGATATAGTCAGAGTGAGACTCGACGCGAGTCGTGGGGTTTGAAAACGTTGTTAGCAGCAGTTGTGGACATCCAGAGGCAACTACATTTAATACAATTCGCCCCCTTTAATAACAAGCGCTTGCCATTGCCTTGTCCTCCCCCTGCGCCTCTGAGCTCCGTGCCTGCTTCACAGCTGCTGTGAATACTTTTCTTATCTGCTTGTTAAATAAACAAGCAGATAAGAAAAGTCTTCACAACAGCCGTGAATCAGACGAGCCCGTCCAGGAAAAAGCCAAAGGGAGGCAACTAAAAACCCTCCTTTCCAATGGGAAGCCAGCGTTTACCATAAACGCTACCCAATGGAAAGGAGGGGCGTGATTGAGTCCCCTTAGCTTGTTTAATATAAGTCTCGATGCGAGGAGCGCATGCGCGCTCCAACGCCAGCCAAGACCTAATGAAAGGTGGCGTAATTAGGGTGGGGCAAGTGCAGAATACATCTGTACAAAATTGCGCTCACTTGAATGCGGCCATGAGGGTCATGACCTGGGCTTAATTATTCCTGGAAGTGAAGAGTTTTAAGATCGGTTTTGAAAGACCGGAAACAGGCAGTGGTCCTCAGGATTGGAGGAAGCGAGTTCCATATTCTCTTTGCATTACCTGAGAAGCATTGCGCCATAAATCTTTCCCTGTTAAAAGTAGAAGGTTCGAGCCGTAAGTTTCCAGCATTGCGTGAAGGTCTGGAGTTGCCTGATATTTTGAGTTTGTTGGCCAGGTAGCTAGGGGTGAAGGTGTGTATGGCTTTATGGGTGGTGCAGGCAGTCTTTTAAATTGACCTAGCTTCAATGGGAAGCCAGCGGTGAGAAAACAGTGTGGGTGTATTATGATAAATTCTTTGGCTCCTTAGACGAAAACGAGCTGCTGACTAGAGGGTGGACTTTAGATGAGAAAGGTGGGTTTTGGGGATGCCGGCAGGGACAGAGTTGCAGTAGTCCAATTTGGAGTGAACCAGTTATTGGACCAACGTTTTTAGGTCTTGCTCAGGAGTGAAACGCTGAACCCCCCCAGAGAAGGCAAAGTTGCTAGCGTGCGTTCTTGGCGATGGTGTTGATATGGGAATGTAGGTTGAGTCTTTTGTCTAGGATGACACCTAGGGATTTGGCACTATCCTCAATGGTAGGATTGTTGTTAAGTATGTTCAGATTATCCATCCATGATTGAACAGGAGGAAGAGAGATTGAGATAGAGAGAAGAAGGATTCTGTTTTGGAGGGATTCTGGATTAGTTGATGAGTTGCCATCCAATCTTGGATGGCTTTGAGGGTGGTGTTGAGGATTGAAGTGTTGTGTGCGGAGGACACCTTTAGGTAGATTTGGGTGTCATCAGCATAGAGGTGATAATGGATCCCGGATTTTTCTAGGAGGCAGTTTGCAATTTTGATCATCTGAGATCTACGCGAGAGGTAGGATTCAAACCATTTGAGCACTGTGCCTTTAAAACCCCTTCTTTGATTTATTGTGTTCAGAAGAGTGTTGTGATTAACACTGTCAAAGGCTGCGGATAGGTCTAGAAGCTCAGGAGACATGGCTTGCCTGAGTCAAGTACTCGCAGGGTGTTATCGGTAACTTCTAGTAGAGCTGTTTTAGTGCTGCAGCCTTGAGTGAAGCCTGATTGAAATTCGTCAAGAAGGTTGTTGTCCTTGATGTGTTGAGTGAGTTGCTCCGCTCCGCATCTTTCAGTAATTTCAGCAAGAAAAGGGAGCTTGGAGATAAGGCGGAAATTGTTGAGGTCATTCACATCAGCAGAGGGTTTCTTAAGAAGTGCGGTAACCTGACCTGTTTTGAGGGCAACTGGAAGGGAGCCTTGGTTAAGGAAGAGGTTTACCAGACAGGTCCAGTAGGGGAGCGTGTTGGTGTAGAAGTCCAAGTCAATGTCACTAGGGATGGGATCGGTAGAGTGGTTTGAAAGTTTTGATTTCTGAATGCTTTTGAGGAGGGCATCTGCGGTGATGACGTCAAAGCTCTGCCACAAGACTTTGGATTTGTGGTCCTCAAGGGGGTAGGATGAGTAACACGATAAATGAGCGATTTCACTTTTTCATCGAAGACTAGTGCAAATTCTGCTTTCTTGGGAGGGTTGTCAAATCTTATGGCTGGTGAAGAGTTGCTGGTAGTTACAAGTAGTTTTTTAGGTCCGTTTTTGGCTGAGTCAAGGAGGGCTCAGAAGTGATTTGCTTTTTCATAAAAGATTTGTTTGTGATAGCACGATCTTGCGTCGCAGAGATTAGAGAGAATAATGGTGAAAGGTGATTGTCTCCATTGTTTCTCCAGGTGTCTCAAGATCTTTCTTTCTTCATAGAGGGATTTATTAAACCATGATGCAGAAGGAGTGGGCCTTTTCTTTTTGCTTTTAGTGGGGCAACATCATCAATTACAACAGAAAGGCTGGTGATACATTGGGTGGTCGAATCATTGACGTCAGAGTTGGGGTTTAAGACTGAAAGTGCCCTCATAGCTGTGTTGCAGTGTGTGTCAAGGTCAATGTTTTTGGTGTTGCGGAACCAGGTAGTAGTCCTTTCAGGTTGGCCAAGGGTTACAGAATGAGATAGATGCAGTGAGAAGGGAATGAAGAGGTGGTCAGACCAGTCTACTGGTATAGGATCAACAGCAGTTAGCGTAATCTTCTTTGGAAATAAAGAGGTCAGGCATGGAGTCCTTGGAGCGTGCTGGTTTTGTGCTATGTTGAACGAGATCATTTACTATGAATAATGTGGCAAGCCTGTTTGCAGCAGAATCTTCCAAAATACCCCAGTGAAGATTAAAGTCTCCAAGAAAGATCAATTTGTCACTTTGTGAGTATTGGCCACTAGCAAAGTCAGTGAATTCCTCCGTGAAGGCAGAGCAGTCACCTGGCGGGTGATACATGATATGAAACCTGAAAAGGGGAGTTGTGCTGTATTTGAAGTTCCAGAGAAAGGCAGTCAAAGGTGCAGAAAGAGCTTCTTGGAAAATCCTTGAGTGAAGGAAGTTTCTGAAGACACTTGCAACGCCTCTCCCAACTTTACCCTCTCTATCATTTCTGATAATGGAATAGTTCGTGGAAAGCAAGAGATCGAAAGTAGTATGAAAGGTGTCATTGAACCAGGTCTCAGTCAGTAAAAGTATATCAGGATTGAATTGATTGATGGTGTCTTAGATTTCCAGTTTGTGTTTAGTTGCAGATCTATAGTGTTGAAGCAAACAGCACAACTCTGAAGTGATTGTGTTGGTGGAGGAGGTATCAGGGCTTTTTAGGGGCGATAGGGGTGATGTTCCTGTCTGTTGGTGCATGGGTTGAAAATGGCTGGTGTTTGGTTCGGGCCTGGGAGATGGTCGGTATATTGCAATGATTAGTAATGGCTGGAGAAGAGAAGGTGGGGGGGTCAGAAGTATTGTAGCTAGCCAATAAATTGAAAATGTCTGTTGATGATAGATTGAGTGTAGCACTTTTGGGGCATGGAAGGATACTCCTCAGGATAAGGAGTGTTTGGGGTAATGAGCACTCGCCAGGGGGAGTCGGGTAAGGTGGATATTTTAGAGTTTAGGTGGGAGTTGGTAGCTTCAAGCTGGGAGATTGAGGAGATGTTATGTTATGTTATGGTTAATTTATTCCGCGCACAAATACTCAAGAGTGTCCTGGCGCGCAAAATAACCGGGACCAGATGAAAAAAGGAATTTAATACGGCTGCTTGAACAGGAAGGTTTTAAGTTGCTTTTTAAAAAGTTTGAGATCCTGAGTGTTCCGTAGTTCCACGGGCAGGGCATTCCATGCCATAGCTGCTTTCACGGAAAAGGACTGGCCCCCCATCCGCGTTCTACAGAATCATGGGATCGCCATCCGTCGTTGGGTGGCAGAGCGCAACGATCTATTGGGGACATAGAAAGCACAGCGCTTCCTGATGTACGATGGTCCAAGGCCGAGCAGGGCTCTATGCGCCTGGGGGAGGGCTTTAAATTGCACTTTCTGGGCCACAGGAAGCCAGTGCAGATCTTCGTAGATGCTGTCTTACGCTAGATCTTCCAGAGATGTTAAACAGAAGTCTTGCTGCGGCATTCTGTACGGTCTGTAGTTTTGTTTGCAGACATCCTGGAATACCAATATACAGAGCATTGGCATAATCTATGCGGGAGAGAATGAGAGCACGTGCAACCGTTTCCTTGGCTGGCTTTGGAAGCATGGGGTAGAACCTTCTTAAGGATTTAAGAGTGCCAAAGCAAACTCCGGTGAGTTTCTTAATTTGCTCTGAAAACCGCAGGTCTTCTCCAAACCAGGCCCCCAGATTCTTTGCTGGAGCACCCTCTGAGTTAGGTCGAGGGAAGTCTGGGGGCCACAGAGTTTCTCTGAAAGCAGGCGGAAACTGACCATACAGAAGGACCTCCGACTTGTCCTCGTTGCATTTCATTTAGGCATGAGCCAACCACTTAAACACAGACGAGAGACAGTTCTGAGCAATTTCTGTCGACAGGTCGGAGTCCTTCCAGGTTATTAGGAGCTGGGTATCATCAGCATAGGCGATTTATTTTGCTCCCAGTTCCTCTGCCAGAAAAATCAAAGGAGTCAGATAGATATTAAAAAGCAAAGGGCTCAGAGTAGAGCCCTGAGGGACTCCAGTAGACATTTTCTTGGCAGTCGATGAAAAAGGGGGCATCCAGACCTGCTGGGTGCGCTCTTCCAGAAAGGATTTCATCCAGTCCCAGGCGGGGCCAGCGAGGCCAATGTTTGAAAGGTGAGTGGGAAGTATTTGATGGGGCACCGTATCGAAGGCGGCAGAGAGGTCAAGTAGAATCAAGGCCGCTCTGCCGCCCGCGTCCAGGCACTCCCTGATCGCCTCCGCCATTTCCACCAGTGCGGTCTCGGTACTGCATGTTGCCCTAAAGCCAGCCTGTGCCGGATGGAGAACACCCGATGCTTCCACATAGGCCTCAGGCTGTCGAAAGACCACCTTCTCACAAACCTTGGTCAATGCCAGTAGGAGAGATATGGGGCGATAGCTAGAAAGTTTGGCCGGGTCTAAAGAAGGTTTCTTCAAAACTGGCAGGAGCTTAGCCGGTTTCCAACTCAGAGGAACAACAGCGGTCTGTAGGGATATATTAATAATCATATTGACCTCTGGGTAGACCACCTCCGCGACCCCAGCCAGCACTCTGGCAGGACAAGGGTCAGTCGGGGACCCCGACTTAAGGGATTTGAGGATGGCCAAAGTATCAGATCCAGCTATGGGCAAAAAGTTAATAAATGGAGGAACTGATGGAGTGGGAGCTAGAGGGGGCAGAGGAGAGGGATCCCTCGGTGCCAGGGAACCCGACCCAAGACTGTCTTGGATATTCTGTATTTTTTCGACAAAAGAAAAAGACAGTTCCTCACACCATGATGATACTGGGAGGGCCGTTTGTTCAGCGCCGGGTGCCAAAAAGCTTCTTACAATGGAGAAAATCTCCTTGCTATTGTTATTAGCTTCAGCAATCCACTCCACATAGAAGCTGCTTTTCGCCTCCCCAATGGCTGCATAGTAGTCTCTCTGGGCTTTGCGAAGAGCATTTTTGGCCAAGGGACAATACTCCCGACGCCAACACCGTTCCAGTGTTTTACAACCCAATTTAAGGTCTCTAAGAGCGTCTGAGTACCATGGTTTAGCTGGGGTATGTCTCGGACTCGGTCGCCTGGTGGAAAGGGGTTTTAACACAGTGCCGACCCCTTGACTAATCCAGGTGGAAAATCTATCAACCGCTCCGTCAAGATCACCAGAGGCCAGGGGGCCTGACAGTGAGAGAGCCTTAGAGTGGGCCAGAGTGTCAATCTTCCGAACCAGCTTATTATGGGCCGGGATTATAGGCGACGGGAGTTTCGCTATGGTCCAGGAGAACTGGACCAAGTAATGATCTGACCAGGTGACCTGAAGGGGGTCAGATGCAGACAGGGCAAACTTGGAGCGTACCAGGTCGATTAAATGATCCACTGGGTTAATTGTGCCACATCAAACAGGTCCATTAATGCCCTAGAATCAGTAGCCTCTGGGCAGTCTAAATGGATGTTAAAATCGCCCAGAAGGAGGACATTTGTAAAGCGCAGGGCACGGACAACAATGACATGAGATGAGAGGGCCTAGTTTATTTTCCAAGGAGAGCAGAGCTGAGCACCGAATGTTATGTTTCTCTACGGATTCAAAAGGGAGTTCAACTTGAGATTGAGAGCGAGGAGGGGAGGGGGAGAAAGAAGGTGTGCTGGAGTATAGGATTATAAAGTGGAGGGAGACTCGTCAAGTGGTGTTGATTGATAGTAAGTGTGGGTGTAGCTGTAGTGGGGAGAAAATTTTCTGGGCCTATATTGAAAGACATAGAGGTGTTGGGTTCTAAGTGAGGAGGAGAAGAATGAGGGCTGTGGACGGAGGATGGTAGGTGGGGAGGGGATAGAAGGGAGTCGAAAGGCAGGGGGTTAAAGGAGGTGAAGAGAGGGAGAAGGCACGTGAGTTGGGTAAAGTAATTTTATGGGGGCCTGGGACATGCACAATGAGGAAAATTGACCCGGAGGGTAGATGTTGAACGTGTATGGTTCTTCTAGGCTAGAGGAAGAAGGAGGGGAAATGTAGAGGTTGCCATAGGAGGAGAATGAGTCATGCGGCAGTACTGGAATGAGGAAGGGGTGAAGAGAGATGTATGGGGTTTGTAAAGGATTCAGGTTAAAGGGAGAGGAAGCGGGGGAAGAAGGGTGCGGTGGATAAGTAGGGAGAGCATATGGTGGAGAAGTCACTATTGAGCTGGGAAGACTGGCTGTTGAAAAAATGGATTGGATAAGGGGCTGAATAACCTGGTAGGGGGAAGGTTTCTTCAGAAACCCAGGATGATACTGAGGGGCAAATGAGAGTACTGGCCAAAGGCTGGGCTGGGGTGTTGAGGATAACTTCCCAACCGGAGAGGGAGAAATTGGGAGGAGGGGAAGCCTGGGTGAATAAGGGGAGTGTTTTTGCCAGCGGAGAGGCCTGTTCCTCTTGGGAGATCTGCCTTCAGAAGACCAGGTGGGTAGGGGGAGGCAAGAGTGAATTGAGGGGGAAGTCAATTGGAGAGTTAGGAGGGATTGAAGTGACAGGGGGGTGAGCAGGGATGGAAATAGTTGGTCAAAAAGAGAGAGAGAGAGAGAGAGAGAAGTGTCATTAGCTTGAGTCACGACCTTACCATTTTTATAGAGGGAGATAGTGAGTGATCAATTGAAGCAAGCTAAAGAGTACATTTTTAGTTGCCACCCATGTGGAATTGAGGAGGAGGAAGTAACGTTAAAGGAGTTATTGAAGACAGTGGTCCAGGATGAGATGTTATTAGTGAAGTAAATGGGGTCAGTTCTGAGCCTCCCATATCGGCCACTATGGTGTTGGTCAACGAAAAGGGAATCAGGAAATTGTTCAAGGGTATTATGTTTGAACCTTTTTCCGATGCTTTGGACAGACTGGGAGGGCAAACGATCTTGAAGCAGTTGGCTCCAGTTTTTACTCGTTTGTTCGACATGGTTATGAAGTGGAGAGGCTGTGGTGAGGATGGTGGAGAAAAAGGGGAGAATGACATGGAATTGGTAATGGTGTGTAGAAGTGAAATGAGGAGAAGGCACTTAGCTCTGGGGAGCCTTAAGTAAGAAAAGTGAACGGAGAGGATGGAGTGAAGAGTAGCATAACAGTTGAAGGTAGAGGCACGTTGATGCAGCTGACCTCCAGCAGAGAAGGAAAGATCTGGTGGGCCCACAGGGAGAGTCACCACAGAGGCAACTTTAGAGGTTCGCTGTAGCCTGTTGAAAAAGACCAAGTAGTCATTCTACTGTTACTTTGGCCGGCCTCAATGGGCAGGAGAATCATCCTTCAATAGTTTCAATATCTTATCTTTGTGGAAAGGAGCGTGCCCAAATCCGTCATTAATTATTCTCTGCGTTTGATAGTCTCTGATTACTTCTTGTTATTTCTTAATTTCCACATCCAAAAACTCACATGGGAGTCTTGCGTTTCGTTTCTATCCAGATGTTTATTCATTGAATTTCGTCACTAGTAGTCAACTCAGCCCAGCCAATGCGTTTCATGCATAAGGACATCATCAGGGTTGCAAAATTAAAAGAAAATATATACATGTCAAACATATATAGTCCATACCCTATGTAAGACATCAGCTATTCTGCCATGGCATTTATAATTCCTTTCATCCCTAAAACTCCCTATATCCCTCCACAAGAATCACACAAATGTTCAGCTGGCTCATTTCAATCCTCCAATCAGTCTAGTCGGGTGTGACGGAATTCAATGAATAAACATCTGGATAGAAACCAAACGCAAGACTCCAATGTGAGTTTTTGGATGTGGAAATTAAGAAATAACGAGAAGTAATCAGTGATTATCAAACACAAGGAAAAATTAATAACGGATTTGGACACGCTCCTTTCCACAAAGATTTGACTTTTCATGTTAGTTGCCCAGTGGAGGTGGGGCAACCGAAAGTTGAGCGTGTAAGAGTGAAGATTGAATTTTCTTGATAATAACACAAGTGCGCACTTGCTTTGAGCCCTCACTGCCATTGTTTGTATTTTCAGTTTCAATATCTTGTCTCAAGGTAAGGAGAATAGTCTCTTGCACAGTCCGACAGTTAATCCTGGCTAAAGAACAACATCCCTTTGAAAGCAACTTTCCCTCACCTCCTTTAAAAAGCAGGTCATTAGTTTCCTCTTTTCACTGCCAGTATCCAATTTCCCTTTCGGAAAGCAGGTCTTCCTCCTCCCTGCAGGTATCTCTCCTCTTCTGCAGGTATTTGCCCTTCCTCTTCTTCCCCCTGATTACACCCCTGCTCCTTCCTTTTGACTACTTGTCTTCCTCTTCAGGGTAGACCACTTCACCGTATGCTATTCTATTATGTGCTATTCCAGACTACACCACTCTACTGTACGCCACTCCACTCTATGCCCCTCCACTATACACTACTCCACTCCACGTCACTCCAGTGTACACCACTCTAGGCTACTCCATTCTACGCTAGTCCATTGGGGGAACAGCCTTTACAGCGCGGACTGAGTCACACGTGCTGTTTCCCCACAAGCAGAACCATGCTTGCCTTAACCATGCATATGCCTTAAACATGCATATGCGTGCTTAAGGCAGTGTTCGGTCTAGATGTGTCGATGGGCGATGATAGGAACAGAAAGGATTGTGAGAGGAAGCTCCAGGACGTGGACTGGTAAGTGGGGCTGGGCCAGGTTATTGGGGCTGGGTTGGGGTATTTTTTGGGGCTGGGTTGGGGTATTTTTTGGGGTTGGGTTTTAGATGGGTGGGTAGGTTTTAGGATGGGGTTTTGGGGGGCAGATGAGGTAGTTTTTAGGGCTGAGGCCTGTTTTAGGGCTTGAGGATCAGGGTCGTTTTTAGGGCTAAGGGCTCGGTTTTAGGGCTTACAGCGGGGGATGGGGGAGTTTTCAGGGGGGGGGTCAGTTTTTAGGGCCTATATCGGGGTAGTTTATAGTTTTGGGGGCCAAGATGTAGGGCTCAGGATGGGAGCCTTGGGTTGGGTTAGTTTGTAGGATGTGGGGGCTGAGTTTTAGGGCTCAGGGCGGGGGAGGAGGGACAAAATTCAGGGCTAGAGACATTTTAGGTCTGAAGGCGGAGGGGGGTTGGGGGTCAGGGTAGTTTTTAGGGTGATCTTTACCTTGCATATCCCTTTGCCAATCATGCCTATATAATGAAATTGCATGGTATAGGCATGAGTGGTAAAGGAATACGTATTAAAGGAATGCGTGGTGAAGAAGCATTCGTTGTTGGGACCGCGTTGTTGAGGCACGCTTAGTTTATCCATGCGTGCTTCTGTTATACAACCGTCCATTGGACACCACTCCACTATATGCTTTTTCATCCTACCCCACTGAAGTCTACACCACTCCACTGTATGCTATTCTACTCTACGCTATTTCACTCTACACCACTCCACTGTATGCTATTCTACTCTACGCTATTTCACTCTACACCACTCCACTGTATGCTATTCTACTCTACACTATTTCACTCTACCCCACTCAAGTCCACACCACTCCACTGTATGCTATTCTACTCTACACTATTTCACTCTATACCACTCCACTGTATGCTAATCTACTCTACACTGTTTCACTCTATACCACTCCACTGAATGCTATTCTACTCTACACTATTTCACTCTATACCACTCCACTGTATGCTATTCTACTCTACCCCACTCAAGTCTACACCACTCCACTGTATGCTATTCTACTCTACGCTATATCACTCTATACCACTCCACTGTATGCTATTCTACTCTACGCTATTTCACTCTATACCACTCCACTGTATGCTATTCTACTCTACGCTATTTCACTCTACACCACTCCACTGAATGCTATTCTACTCTACACTATTTCACTCTACACCACTCCACTGTATGCTATTCTACTCTACGCTATCTCACTCTATACCACTCCACTGAATGCTATTCTACTCTACACTATTTCACTCTACACGACTCCACTCTATGCTATTCTACTCTACACAATTTCACTCTATACCACTCCACTGAATGCTATTCTACTCTACACTATTTCACTCTACACAACTCCACTCTATGCTATTCTACTCTACACAATTACACTCTATACCACTCCACTGAAAGCTATTCTACTCTACGCTATTTCACTCTACACCACTCCACTGTATGCTATTCTACTCTACACTATTTCACTCTATACCACTCCACTGTATGCTATTCTACTCTACGCTATTTCACTCTATACCACTCCACTGAATGCTATTCTACTCTACGCTATTTCAATCTACACCACTCCACTGTATGCTATTCTACTCTACACTATTTCACTCTATACCACTCCACTGTATGCTATTCTACTCTACGCTATTTCACTCTATACCACTCCACTGTATGCTATTCTACTCTACGCTATTTCACTCTATACCACTCCACTGTATGCTATTCTACTCTACGCTATTTCACTCTACACCACTCCACTGTATGCTATTCTACTCTACGCTATTTCACTCTACACCACTCCACTGTATGCTATTCTACTCTACACTATTTCACTCTACACCACTCCATTGTATTCCACTCTACGCTTTCGCTTTTACCAGGACCAAGTAAAATATTAGAAAAATTCATAAATAAAAATCTCTCCCAATATTTAGAAGCTAATGACATCCTACATTTCTCTTAGACAGGATTCAGACCTATGAGCAGTACTGAGACGGCCCTGCTGGCTTCCATGGAGGCATTAAAGTCATCCTGGATCAGGGAGCGAATGCAGCTCTGATCCTATTGGATCTGAGTGCACCTTTTGACTCCGTTTGCCACCGACTACTAGTGAAAAGGTTGGAGGCAGTAGGAAAAGCCAGAACAGCACTCAAATGGCTTATTCATGCCTTCAAAATAGAACCTTTCAGGTGTGTGAGCAAGCTACAAAATCCAAAATGTGTCCTCTAAATTGCAGGGTCCTCCAGGGCTTTTCCTTAAAACCCTACCCTGTTCAATTTGTATGTTATTACACTTACAGAGATCATCAAGGAATTTGTATTTACCTCTATATCTTATGTGGATGACACACAGTTTAATATCCACATTTGTAAAGCGCGAACACTCACCCGTAAAGGTCTCTAGGCGCTGGGGGCCGTCGGGAAGATTAAGCAAGCTATTGCCCAGAGTCACATGGTGCTGGGCTAATCTGCCGCCGGCGCCGGGGATCGAACCGTGATCCCCAGATTCCGGAGTCAGTCGCCCTGGCCGCGGCGCCACACCTCTTTATCATCTCTCTTTCGTCACAGAATGATAAGGCCTCCACTCAACTATACCATTGTCTTAAATATGTGACCGACTGGATGGCAGCAAGTAGCCTGAAATGAAATGGTGAAAAAAGTTGGTGATCGTGGTGGAAAACAACCCCAATAGATGGATAGAAATGATTTGACTAGAATATCTGGGCAATCAACCCACTCCTAAACCAGAAGTGCAGAGCCTTGACTTTTGGCTTGATGACAAGCTTTCTATGACAATCCAAGCTAAAAGATGAGTTGCAACTTGCTTTGGCTTGCTTAGAACACTACCTGAATCATCACACAGAATTGTGGAGAAAGGATTGGTCAAATCGCACCTGGATTACGGAAGCTCCCTATATCTGGGAAGTCTGAAGGCTGTTATCAAAAGATTACTAGTCATCCATAATGCCGCTGCCCGCATACTTTTAAAAATCCTTAAACATCAGTCTGCAACTGCGGCTCTAGAAAGCCTGCACTGGATGCCGGTGATTAAAATAATACAGTTCAAGTCTCTGAGTTTAGCCCATCAAGCGATGCATAATAAGGGCCCATTGTTAATTCAGAGACTCCTCTCCCCCTATTATACTTCAAGAACACTGCGTTCGACCAGCCAGCTGCTGTTTGCAGTGCCTAGAATAGAAAGAACCAGAAGTGGAGGAAGGTATTCTGCGTTCATAGCTCCTAAGCTCTGGAGCACACTTCCCCAGCATCTAAAGATAGCAGAGTCCGAATCCAAATGTAGGAAATTGCTAAAAAAACTATCCTGTTCAACAAATTCTATTCTTTCAGCCGAGTTACCTGCTGCTGACCTAGCACTGAAAGTCGCTTCAATTGAGCAATGCGCTTTACAAAACTTTACGACTATGCTATTCAACTATATGCCACTCCACTCTACGCTATTACACTGCACGCAACTTCAATCTTTGCCCCTCTACAGTATGGTATTCCACTCTACCCTACTCAACTGTACGCTACTCCACTCCACAATACACCACTCCAGTCTACACCACTTCACTGTACACCACTTTACTGTACACCACTCCACTGTAGACTACTACATTATATGCTATTACACCATAAGCCACTCAAAGCTACTACACTATACGTTAGTGTAGTGTAGACTCTATGCAGTATGCTACTCCACTCTAGCTCATTCCAGTGGACTCTCCTCCACTCTATATAACTCCACTTTACAAAACTCTTGTACACTCTATGCCACTCTACTAGAATCTGCGCCACTCTATTCTCGTACACTCCACTGTGCAAATTTGCACTCAGCTCTATTGTGCACTCTATGGTACAACACTCTACGACAGTTTCCAACACGGTATGACTCTACACTCCACTTTTTAGTAATCCATCCTACTCCACTACAGTGTATGCCACTCCACTCTACGCCGCTCCATTGTCGGACACTCTCCTCCGCTCTATATAATTCCTCTCTAAAAAGTCTACCACACTTCACAGTACTCTATGACATTCTACCCTACTTTATCCCCCTACACTACACTGTCCAACTCTGTACCCGTGCACTGCAATGTTCACTATACAACACAGCACTCAACTCTACAAGATCTCACTCCAAATTGTAAGAGTTAACTACCTCTTCTCCACTCCATGTGGCTCCACTATACTCCAAGTGTAACTGCAAAAAATGATGGACGGAATGCTGAATGATTCAAACATTCCCCCCAGTCAAGAGATCTGGGTTAAATCCATCGTTCTTTTGCCCACTACGTCACCCCAGTTCGGACCCAGCCATATGCAAATCAGTCTTGACCCTTTGCCTCATGCGAACAGTCCAGACCGAACTTCCAAGCCAGGTCCTCCCTGGACCGGAAACAAGCATCCTGGGACCGGTTTTAGGGTATGCCACTAGAGTCATACTATCCTGGATGATGATGGGTGAAACCCCGAAACCGGGCCTGGGATTTTTGTTTTCAGTCCAGGGAGGACCTGGCCTGGCAGTTCGGGCTGGACTGTTCCAATTGGGTGCAGGATCAAGGCTGATTCGCATATGCCTGTGTTCAAACTGGGATGGCATGAGGAGAAAAACCCAATGGATTTAGGCCCAGATCTCTGTACTGGGGTTAATGTATGACATTGTTCTGCATTCTGTCCATCAACCGTTGTTTTTGCATGTGTCACCCCAAGTGGGACGTGTATGCCCAGACGTGGGTCCCGCGCTCTCCATGCCACTGGAGTCATGCTATCCTGGCTAATAAGGGGTGAAACCCCGAAACTGGTCCTAGGATGCTTGTTTCTAGTCCAGGGCGGACCTGGCCTGGCAGTTCGGGCTAGATGTTCCCATTGGGCGCAGGATAAAGGCTGATTTGCATATGGCTGGGTTCAAACTGGAATGGCATGGGGAGCAAAAAACAATAGATTTAGGCCCAGATCTCTGTACTGGGGTTAATGTATGACATTGTTCTGCATTCTGTTCATCAACCGTTCTTTTTGCATTTGTCACCTCGAGTGGGACGGATATGCCCAGACGTGGGTCCCGTGCTCTCCATGCCACTGGAGTCATGCTATCCAGGCTGATGAGGGGTGAAACCCTGAAACCGGTCCTAGGATGCATGTTTCCATCCCAGGAAGGACCTGGCATGGCAGTTCGGGCTGAACTGTTACCATTGGCCGCAGGATCAAGACTGATTTGCATATGGCTGGGTTCAAACTGGAATGGCATGAGGAGCAAAAAACTACGGATTTAGGCCCAGATCTCTGTACTGGGGTGAATGTATGACATTGTTGTGCATTCTGTCTATCAACCATTCTCTTTGCCTTTGTCACCCTGAGTGGGACGGGTATGCCCAGACGTGGGTCCTGTGCTCTCCATGCCACTGGAGTCATGCTATCCTGGCTAATAAGGGGTGAAACCCCGAGCCTGGTCCTAGGATGCTTGTTTCTATTCCAGGGAGGACCTGGCCTGGCAGTTCGGGCTAGATGTTCCCATTGGGCGCAGGATAAAGGCTCATTTGCATATGGCTGGGTTCAAACTGGAATGGCTTGGGGAGCAAAAAACGATATATTTAGGCCCAGATCTCTGTACTGGGGTGAATGTATGACATTGTTCTACATTCTGTTCATCAACCGTTCTTTTTGCATTTGTCACCTCGAGTGGGACGGGTATGCCCAGACGTGGGTCCCGTGCTCTCCATGCCACTGGAGTCATGCTATCCAGGCTGATGAGGGATGAAACCCTGAAACCGGTCCTAGGATGCTTGTTTCCAGCCCAGGAAGGACCTGACCTGGCAGTTCGGGCTGGACTGTTCCCATTGGGCGCAGGATCAAGACTGATTTGCATATGGCTGGGTTCAAACTGGAATGGCAAGGGGAGCAAAAAACAATGGATTTAGGGCCAGTTCTCTTTACTGGGATGAATGTATGACATTGGTCCTGTATTCTTTCCATCAACCGTTCTTTTTCCACTATACTCCAAGTCACACCAATACACTCTATTGTACGTTACTACACACTACGTTACACCACTCTACTTCACTCTACTTCTTTGTGAGAGATTTTTCCGCACTCCACGCTTCTAAACAACAATCTACTATATGAACCTTCACTGTTTCACACACTTCTGTACTTACTGCAAATCCATTCTACAACACTGTATGCCACTCTGACACTTTACTCCTGTCTATACCCCTTCACTCCACTGTACAGCACAGTTATACTGTATGCTGCTGTACAAACCTCTACTCCACAATACTCTAGTCCACAATACAAAGTTGTGGCAACTCTTTGTATGCCACTGCACCCCACTTCAATCCGCTGTAATCAGACACAGTAGTCCACTACTCCACTGTATGCCACTCCACGCCACCCTATAATACTGTTTGCTAATCCACTCTACTACACTCAACACTTTACTGTTCACCACTCCACATAAAACAACAACACGGTATGCCACTCTACTCCACTGTAGTCTATATCAGTTTCCAATACTGTATGACACCCTCACGACAACCCCACTACACTCTACTGTACAACACGGTACTCTAATTTATGACACTTTATTCCACTTCAGTCTACTGTACTCCACGCCACTATAGTCTATGACACGCCACTCCACTCTATGACAATTTACTCCACTCTACACTATCCCACTCCAGTGCACTCCATTCTACTATACTTTATCCCACTCAACGCCACTGTACTGCACTCCACTCTACGCCGCTCTACTGTCTGGCGCGCTACTCCACTGTATGCAATTCCACTATATGATACTGTATTATACTCTATGCCACTTTATTCCACTCTATGCCCATCCACTCTATGCCACTGTATGACACTCAACGAAATGCCACTCAATTTCTCTCTATGGCACAGCACTCCACTCTTTGACATTCTCCTCCACTGTACTCTACGACACTTCGCTTGATGATACTCCACTTTACGACACTCTACGTTACCCTACTCCACTCTAAAACACTCTTCTCCTCTCTGATAGTCTACAACACCCTTCTCTACTGTTCGACATGCTATTCTACTGTACAACTCACTGCTCTAGTCTACGATACTTGACACCACTATATGAGACACATACTGCACAATACTTTACTACACTGTTTGATACGCTACTCCAATCTACTCCACACTATTCCAATCTACAATACTTCACGACCATAGTCTTTACAACACTGTCCTCCACTGTACTGTGCTATACTCCAGATAACAACTTTCCACTTGTGACACTGGACTCTAAGATTGGAAACACATTTTTATTAAGAATTTGTTTAAACACATTGAAATTCAATGGAAAAAACAAAAAGTTAAAGCTTAGTTATAGTTAGGAAAACTTATTTTCCCTATACAAACCAAGTTTAAACTACACAAACATAAAAAAATTCTAAAGTTCGAGTTATAACTTTAATTTCCAATTTATACACCACCTTCAAATTATTACAAGTAGCGGACCTCGTTGCACACTCTTTTCAGCTCGCTAACAAAACTAACTATAACTCTCCACTATACCATACACTGTGTTCTCACAGATACTCCACTTTACAACACTACACTGTAGTAGGCTGTCCACCACTCTACTGCATGACACTACACTCAACAACACTGAACTATTTGGCACTCTACTCTACTGAACACCTCTTTATGCCACTACACTCTACAATACTTTACTACACTCTGTCACTCTACTCAATGACACTCCACCACACTCCATTTCATGACACTCCAGTCGATAACACTCCATTATACAACACTCAGCTCCATTCTATGAGACTCTACGGTACACCACTCCACTGTATAACACTTTACTTCACTGTGTGCTACGTCATTCCACTCTACTCTCTAAAATACTCGACTCTACCATACTCTCCTTCACTGTGCTGTACTCCACTCCACTTTGACACTCTACACTGTGATTTAAAAAAAACATTTCTCTATCAAAAATAAAAACCATTAACATACAATAAAAAAACAAACAAAGGTTAAGGATGATTTAGAGTTAGAAATAAGTATTCTTTCTATTCAAACCGCACTTAAAATACACAAACATTAAAACTTGTAAAGTTATAATTTACGCACCCCCTTCAAATACTATAAGTTGCGCACCTTTGAACACTGGACCTTGTCACCTCACTCACCACGCCACACATTAACTATAACTCATGCCTTTTCCATGCACTGTTTATACCTTTGCATAATAAATCACTTATACAATGTGAAATCATAGCACTCATAACAACACTTATGACTCCTCAACTGAGATCCTTTGTCACAATATGTGCCTGGTAGAGTGGCAAGTTATAGGGCTAGATGTACAAACATTTCATTTTGCTTTAATTGCAATTTTTTGCGACTAATGTGTCTCAGAATGATTTAGAGATTCCCAATGGGGTCGCAATTGACCTATCTTATCAATATTCATGAGGTAGTTCGCTATTTGCGACCCATTGGGACTGGCCTGTAATCACAGGGATTGTGGCCTGCTGGGGCCTGCAGACTACCATGTCTGTGATTGCTTTTTAAATAAAGCAATTCTTTTTTTTAAATGCATCCCATTTTCCTTAAAGGAAAACAAGATACAATTCAATAATAAAAATGAAAAGCTACCTTTTCATTTTTCAAGAGATGGCAGTGGTCCATGTTGCCACCCACATTCACAAAGGAGAAGAGGTCCCTTGGGGTTACCACCTTCTTCACAGAGTCGTTAAAATATGAATGTTTTGCGACCGCATTCCTGTCGCAAAACATTCATACATGTCCCTGTGACTCTGTATTAGGAAGGGATGCCCTAGGCACGCCCCTTCCTAATACCGCCTTGCAAACACTATTTTGTATGTTGGTAATAGGTTACCGGCTCGCAAAATAGGTATAGTACATGCTGGAAACTGTTTTAGTGTTCACAAACGGCTCAATTCTCCGTTTGCGACTGCTTAAAACGGTAGTACATCTGCCCCATAGTTAATGTTTTGTGGTTAGCGGGCTGAAAAGAGTGTGTGACAGGGTCCTCTACTTATAATAATTAGAAGATGCGATAATTTGAAAATGAAATTTATGACTATAACGTAAACATTTTTGAAGCTTGTGTAGTTTAAACTTGGTTTGTATACGGAAAATAAGGTTTCCTAACTATAACTAAGCTTTAACCTTTGGTATATATATATATATATATTTTTTAAAATTTCTTTTTATTATTTTAATTCAAACAAGAGCATCATTAGCATCATCACAAATTGTACACAGTATATTGGCGGCTCATCTGCATCTAAACTTTATTTAACCTTTGGTATATGTACATATATAGATATATATATACACAAACACATATATTAATTTATATATATATATATATATATATATATATATATATATATATATATATATATATATATATATATATATATATATATATATATATATATATATATATATATATATATATATATAACTGAAATGCGATACAAAGATCACATAATAGTGAAACACACCGTTTTGTGAGAAGTGGGTTTACACTGAAAACCAGCCAAAAGGAACAGGGCAGGGGGTAGTGTGTACATATATCCCCCGCAGCCCCAATGCCCATCCTGGAGGTGACCTCACGGCATGTTTCTTGTCCCTGCCCCCACCCCATCTGGCCTGCTATCTCTATGGCCAGACAATGTTATGGGGGGTGAAGGTGCATGCTTTGGGAGAGGAAGGCAAAACAGAAAAGGTTTAGGCCCTTATAAAGCAAAGACAGGGTTGGGCCACAAAAATTCTAAAAAAAAAACAAGAAAGGAAGACCTGCTGTTTACTTTTTTCAGTACAGTCTGTGAAAAATCAATCCGACGTGGCACATTAATTGAACATTCCTATTCAGTTTGGCATTTATCATAATACTTTATATTTTCAGTTTAACAACCATTGCACAGGGCTAGGACATCATTGTATAACTTAAACAAATGATTCATAAAAAGAAAGCATTTACATAAATTTCAAAATACTGTTCAATATGTGCCCCACATTTAGCAAGAGCCATGCTATACTGTGACAGTGAGGAATCCTGACGTGCTCCCCCTAACCAATGGTGGTTGTAAAGAACGATTGTGCAAAAATCACACTGTGCTACAAATGACAAACAAACATATTCATATGGCACTCCAGTTTTTGAACCACAATATAACAAAGCAGAATGTCGAAATCCTAGAGGGTCTGAACGACTATACTCCCCAATACAATCATAACCTTTGGGATACAGTAGCCCAGACACTGCCGGAGTCCCTAACGTATGCTATTCAGGTTGGATGTATTGCTGCAAATTTGTGATTCGTTGTGGCCTGAACACTGCCGACTGCTTGGGTAAGGCAAATGGCGCAAGTTTGAATTTTTGCAAATAAAAAGGCCTTGTCTGAATTCTAGTCATGAGAAGAAATAGTGAATTAAAATCTGCCAAGGGCCTGCATATCTGATACAGACCTGTGAGATAATAAACCCACAAACCCCTATGTGTTTGTTCTTAGTGTGCATGGGTAGTGCTTATATGAGGCTCCTCTAATTACTTCTGAAGCAGAATGAGTGTCCATCATAAAGAGCGAATTGAATGAAGCGGGATCGGAAATCACACCCTGACTACTCCCAGTCATCTCGCCCGTAAAACGGCAGGGGAGCCTATCTGGGCTAGATATGAGGTCAAGTTAATTGAACCCCAGCCAGACCAGAGAACTTACAGCTTTTGAGGACTTCCAGTATTCTCCCAAGGTACTGATATTTTTAACGTTAACCGGCTATAACCCCTGGTCAGCTCAGCAACCGTGATCACTGCCTGACCTTAAGATGGTGGCTCTCCTCTCCATATGTCTGCTGAACATCCTGCATTTTTAGCAATTATCAAGGCAATCAGCAGCTAGCTATTTATTATATGTACTTTCGACAACGGCTATCTGCTTAACCACCTACGGACATCATAGTCCCCCTTGACCTCCCCGGACTCACTCTAAAGCACTGCCTGACAAGATGGCGATATTACATACTTCACAGAAGCCGCTCTCCCTAAAATCCATGCTCTTATCTTTAATCAGGGAGCTGCGGTGCCGTGAGCATTGGAGGGCCCGGCAGCCGTAAATAAAATTGTTCCCGGAGGGGTGAGTTGGCTTCTGGAGCCACCTGAATCTCGCCAGCGCTGGGCTTATTCATCCGGAGCGCAGGGGATACTACAACGCGGCCACAGTAAAGGAGGAACACAATTATCTCGGCCCGCCTGACCCCAAAATGGCGGGCGACATCCCTCACACAGGAGGAGTGCAGGAGGCTTCCCTGCAGTCCCATCAGGGTTCAGATGACAGAAGCACGGTTCCCTGTTATGCCGTAGGCAGATGGGAAGGAAGGCTCAGTATCAGTGATACACGGAAGCACATAGCCACTGCCTGACCTTAAGATGGCCGTCCTGTAACATCATTTCCTCAAATGGGGTCCTCCATTTCAGGCACTAATCGTACCGGATGAAGACGCTCTTTGTTAATCCCCATCCCTTTTCAGCCATATAGCCTTGGACTGACATTAACGGGATGGAGCCATACGGGGGGCGATGTACTGGAGCTGCTGCAAGACTCTGAAGTAGCTGTACTCTATCCTCAATCTTCCTAAAGTATGTCGCCTGGCCTCCTCCTCTTAAAGACTTTCCTCTAGGACCCATTTTCAAGCAATTTCTAATAGGATGCGGAGATAAGTCAGCACAGTGACTGAATTTTGGCACTGGACTTAGTGACTGTTGGATCCCAACTGGTTTATGGACCCGCTTACTCAAACTTGTTCGGCCCCCATGGGGTACTTTTCTGACACTGCCGGTCCACCAGAACCGATCAGCCTCCCATCCCCCTGTTCCTACTCCCCTCCCCATTCCCTCTATCCTCTATTGGTGACTTGTTCTTCTATGTCTGATTATGCAACGGTAACTAATGTAACTATGCAAACTGTTGCTCTTGTTTATCCCTCACCGTGGTGACCTGAGAATCTTGGTTGATGACCGGCGGAGCTGCTAGACAGCTATAGAGGAGATCGGCCCTGGTTCTCCCCCTTGGCCGTCACCTACCCAGCGGGACATTGGGCACAGTTCTCCTCGTTTCCCTGCTATTGTCTTCTTCCTCCTCCCTCTGAATAATTTTCCGTAACATTGTTTTCCTGTCCTATGTTTTGACTATGCTCTTGTAACAGATGTAACTTGTAACTTGTAATCTCACCTATCCTCATTTAAAGCGTTCTGATATTGCCGGGTCTAGCCAGCGCTACATAAAACTCAAATAAAAAAAAAAAAAATAAGGAGCTTTTCTGAGGGTAAGCAACTTGTTTGTTATGCTTTACTGCTGTTGTATCTTATAAAAATTCTGTATTCAATAATGTTAGCAGTTATACAAAACACTGCACCCAAAATATATATTTTAGTCACATGCTAACGAACAAGGGTGAGCAGAAACCTTTTGGGTCGACTAAATTTAAGACATTCATTTTTGAATTTTGTGGCAATTAGTTGATTTTTTAAACCACTAACATTTCTCTGGGTCGAGGAGAGATCTTGAGAGTGTTTTAACTTTCATATACTCAAATTGTGTATTTTGTGGCAATTTGTTGATTTTTTTTCAAGCCCTGACATTTTTGGGGAGGTTGCATATGGGCAGCCTATGTTATCCTGCAAGATGTTCTTGATTAATCTTATAGCAAATACAATACGTGTTGTTGCATGCAAAGTTAGGTTGTGTTAGAAGCTTTTCTGCAACTCAGGATACGGGTTCCTGTTTACCTGGTGTGGATGCATTTCTTATGTTGAGTGAGACAGATTTTCTGACTGAAACTTTTCTGGCATTCAGAACATGTATTAGGCTTTAGTCCAGTGTGGGTTCTCTCTTGTCGAGTGGCATTATGTACGTGATTAAACCTTTTTTGACATTCAGAACACCCATAAGGCTTTTTCCCATGTGAGTATGCTCATGTTGAGTGAGAAGTAATTTGTAGCCAAAGTTTTGCTTGCATTTCAAGCGCTCATAAGGTTTTTTCCCAGTGTGGGATCTCTCATGAAGCATAACACTGTCTTTCAGATAGAAGCTTTTTTGGCATAAGGATTTTCTCCAGAGTGGAGTTTCTCTTGTTGAGTGATAAAACGTTTTTCTCTGAACTTTTCTGGCATTCAGAGCACTCATAAGGATTTTCTCCAGTGTGGAGTCTCTCATGGTTAGTGAAGCTGCACCTATCAACAAGGTATTTGTGTCATTCGGAACACTGGTAACATTCTTTCCCTGTGAGTGTTTTCTCATGTAGGGTGAGATTGCATTTAAAATTGTAGCTTTTCTGGCCTTCAGAGCACTGATAAATATTTTGGGCAGTGTGTGCTTGCTTATGGCGTTTGCAAATGTCTCTACCGCTGAATCTTTTCTGGCATTGAGAGCACTAATAAGGTTTTTCTCCAGTGTGGGTTCTTGTATGCTGAGTGAGACTGCTTTTGTCACTGAAACATTTCTGGCATTCAGAGCACTGATAAGGTTTTTCCATAGAGAGGGTTATTGCACGTCGAGAAAGACTGTTTGTTACATAACCTTTGCTCGCATTCAGAGCACTGATAAGGTTTTTCCCCAGAATGGGTTCTTGTTAGGAAATGTACACTGAGCATGGCTAGTGCCCAAATAGTGCACTAAGCATGGCCAGTAGGTTCTTTCTTACAATTGGTATTGTTTGTTTAAAACACATTTTTATAACATGCTATGGTACATTTAGTATGGGCAGTATAATAAATTTCATGTTGTGGTTTGAGTTAATGCAACATTGCCTTGATGATTTCAAATGTGCTCAAAGAATTAGCAGAGTCATATTGTTGGTAGAATGACTAAGCATAAGTCACACGTGCACCTTTCTGTCAGTTAGCCATGTGTTGTACTTGCTGGTAAATCATGTGTTGACTTCAGCCTCACGTGTAACCCCACCCACTCCTGAGATATAAATAGGAGCAGCTGAACAAGTGAAATGCTTGGCCTCGTTGCTCCGTTCCCACTTATCTGGAATGCAGCTGCAGATCTTCTCTTCAGTCTCCAGTCCTGCCTCTTCATTTCCCTGGAAAAAGAGTTGTCCTGACAACGAGTCTGACACCAGGGCCGGCTTTAGCGCTGGTGGCGCCCTATGCGACAATGTTTGTCGGCGCCCCCCCCAATGACCACCTCCACCACAGATTCTCTCACTAGCACCCTTTAACAGTGACCAAGTCTCCATAACCACACTCTTTAAGACAGTAGTGTCTCCTGGAGGGAGGAGGGAGTGCTGTGGGGCGGGGGAGGGGCAGGTTGGGGGGTAGTAAACTCCGGCTCATGGCCAACCAGTGTAATGCGCGCGCTGCATCGCCATTTGCCATTTCAGCATGTGCAATGAAATTTGTTTTATTTATTTATTTACATTACACCGGTCGGCCATGAGTTTACTACCCCACACCCTTCCACCCCGCCCCGCAGCACTCCCTCTAGTAGCCGTTATTGCTGTCAGATGCATTGAATTAGTTTTATAGCGCCACTCATACCAGTGTAGGGTGTCAGAGCACTTTGCATCACACACACATTACACAGACACAATCAATCATACGTGTTTAAATCAGTGTACAGGAAATTTACATAAGCCAAAGGACTAAAAGTGTAGGAGTCAAAAGTCATCCATACTGGTAGGCCCTATAGTTTAAGAGTGCTTGGTGTGGAGAAGCACAAACTCAGAGTCGAAAAAGAAACAGCATAGTTGGGAGTTTTCTTTAATAATAAGAATTGATTTCTAGCCAAATTAACCCTTTATGCAACATTAATCAATGTCCTAATGTGTACTTTACAGTGTGTATGCAGTTCTATGATGGAAGTTAATAGCTCACTCTTGAATATTAGGACTTTAAGTTATAAATTGCAAGTAACAAAAGGATGTCTTTTTTAAAAGCAGTAACCTGCTGATCTGTTTACATCATACGCACTCTGTAATCTACTTGGTACACGTTCTTTGCAGCAGGAATATTGTCTGCACTAACTTCACATAAGCCAAAACCTCATCTATACAAAATGCTGATCTCTCTCCAGGAAGATAATTAATCACACACGTTTTCTTGACATTTTTGTGAGGCCTGGTAATTGCCGGACGAAGGAAACACTGTTGCAGGTGCTTGAAAAACATACTAAACCTGCAAACACGGCGCCTCCAGGAAACCAGCACCTGGTGCGGTGGCACCGGTCGCAACGCCCTAGAGCCGGCCCTTCCTGACACCAGCATTGCATCCGGAATTCCTGTGCTGACTCTGGAATCCTTATGTAAGAAAAATCACTGAAAGAAAAGAATAAATAAAAAAATTAAGGTATTTTTTGTCCCACGCGTCCCGCAGAAGATGCTTTTAACCATTTCAGAGGTACTTTTAGTTTAATTATTTATCACGTTTACCAGAGATTTATCGTGCATAACTCTGCATTAGTATTTTGTTTCAAAACGGATTGAATCAGGTGTTCTGACCTTGCATATAAGGCTTTGCACATATTCTGGAACTTGCCGAGTTTTAGCATTTGTATTTTATTTTAAAACAATCTACTCATTGTGCTCAAACCTTGGATAAATGACTTTGCTCATAATTTGGGACTTAATCGTTTGTGAAGCAACACTCGAAGCTCAAGAAAAGGACACATTTTAAAGGTAAAAGGTAATCGAATACCTTCAGCCATTATCCAAAGAACAAAGAGGTTTCTCTTGTGAAGTTCGAGCACTTATATAATAAGAGTTACTATGTGAAACAAGGAATGGATGCATGATAATGAATCTAGTTTAAAGATCATATAGATTGTTTATGATTAGTAATTTGCTTGTATAATTATTTCTAGAACCAAGAACGCAGAACTCTACTTTCCTGTATTAGGCACTGCCCAAGGTTGAATGAACCAGAGCATCAACAGTTCATCGACCTGAAGGAAGCAGTGTGTTTTTTCTCTCTCTTATTTTCTCCTCCCATTCCCCCTCTTCCCCCTAGGATTCCTTTCATGCTTGGTGGGCTTATATGCCACCATAGCAGGACTAGAGTCTTGGGGGTATTGGGAATTATCGGCTTATCTCCCCAAAGGAACAACCTGGTTTTCAGATGAGTGGTCGTTTAACAGTTCTTAAATGCCAAGTGACACTGCGTTTTATACTGAAACATTTCTTGCATTCAGAGCACTGATAAGGTTTTTCCATAGAGTGGGTTATTGCATGTCGAGTAAGACTCAATTTGTTACAAAACCTTTTCTGGCATTCAGAGCACTGATAAAGTTGAGAGTGCTTTGGTCACTGAAATATTTGTGGCATTCAGACCACTGATAAGATTTTTCCCCAGTGTGGAATCTCGCATGTTCAGTTAGAAGTGATTTACGGTTGAACTTTTTGGGCATTCAGAGCACTGACAATGATGAAAACAGATTTATAATGCGTACAAATGCTCTTAGGAGTGTCAGGGCGCTAATGCAGCAGCAAGCAGAAGATTACAGAGTGAATAGGCAAGATTTTAACCCCTTCCTAAAAGCAGGTTCAGAATTTTCCAGCCTCAGTTGCACCAGAAGAGGGTTCCATACAGACGGCCCTAGAAAGGAAAAGGACCCTCTGCCAATCCTTGACAATCTCACTCTTGGCACTCTAGCAAAAGCCAAATGTGAGGACTAGAGGCTCCTGGAAGGACTGTAAAAATGAATACGAGAAGCCAGGTAACATGGACCAACATTATGGAGAGCCCGAAAAATCAGCACAAAAGTTTTGAACAGAATCCTCTTCCTTACTGGAAGCCAGTGTAAGTAAGAAAGTTCGCATGAGGTCCTGGCTCTCTTGGGCAAATTCAATAAAAGTTGCACTGCTGTGTTTTGCACCATTTGAAATCTATGGATGGCCCATTCCGGAAGACCAAGATATAAGGCGTTAGCATAGTTCAGGTGAGATGTTATCAGAGCCTGGATAACTGTTTTCCTCACCGGAAAGGACAGAATAAACAGAACTTTTTCAAAGTCCGTAAGATACCAAAACACAAACCAGTTACCGCGCTGATCTGGGGTTGGAAGGATAAGCAATTGTCAAACTTAACTCCCAGATTCTTAGCTGTGTCCGTGCAACATACTTTTTTTTTTTTTTTGTTGAAACATTTTTTATTAGTTTCCAAATCAACAACAACTGCTCAGTACATCACGGGTTCCCGCGCCCCTGTCCCCCATTTCACCCTTGATGTGCCCCCCCGATCCTGGAGTTTAATGGCAGTTGCTCACCTCCTCTCTATGTAAGCAAATCGTCCCTCGTATCCAGGCCTCTGGTAGTTGTCTGGGGGCCGCCCTCCTCCTCTTCCCAGCTAAATCCCCAGGTCCCCTCGCCTCTTGCCGATCCGATGCGCTCCCTTCTTCCTCTACCTCAGACATCAGCCCCTGGAGCTCCACTACCAACGCTTCCCATGCCCTTGCCGTCGCTAACGCTTTCTCATCGTCACCCCTCAGAGCCATCTGCACCCGGAGTGTACCCTCTGCCCCCGCCCATCTCACTAGCGCTGCCCTCCACCGCACATAGCTAGGCCCCCCCCTGGATTTCCAGTGCAGGGTCAATTCTCTCTTAGCTAATATCAGCCCCAGATCATAGAACCTGCTAGTGACCTTCGTGCGGCGGGTGTGGGGAAACCATAGCAACAAGCATGTCCCCATCTCTGGAGTGAGAGAGCGGTCTGTCACCTGATTCAGGCAATCCACTACCTCAGCCCAATAATCGCCTAACTGTGGACAGGCCCAAAACATGTGGCGAAAGTCTACCCCCTCTCCCCCACATCGAGGGCATGGAGATTGCGCTCCGCCAAAGTATTGCAGGATCTTGGCCGGCGTCATATACGCCCTATGTAATGTGAAAAACTGAACGAGCTGGAATCGTGCATTCCGAGTCCCCTTCCAGGCCCTCCGCACTAGCGTAGACCATGTGGTTTCCGGTATCGTTTTCCCGAGGTCCCTTTCCCACTTTTCTCGCAGGGCGGCCAGAGGTTGCAAACCCTCCGTCGATAATCTGCGGTATAAGCATGTGATGGCTTTGGCCGTCCCTGCTGCCATTACGACATACTGACAACCCGCCGCGGTCGGGGGTTCCGACAGCCCCATGTTCCAATGCTTCTGAATGCTCGCCACCAAAGCCGCATGGAGCAGAAAATCCCCCTGCGGGAGCCCATAGGCGTCCAGCAATTCCTGGAAAGACAATAACGCACCGTCCCGGTAAAGGTCCCCTACCATCTGTATCCCCAGCTCCTCCCAAATCGCTAGCCCCGACCAATCTCCCCCATGCGGGAGCGCTGTACACATCCCAAGGGGCATTTCCGGAGCGTACAGGCGGACTATAGCTGCCCGCCTCTGGCACCTATTCCAGCACTTCCGGAGGGTGCGTTCCTCCAGGGTCAGCTGAGTCAGATCCAGTCGCTGCTGGAGAACAATAAAGGCCAGCACATGCCGTGGGATCAACCTGTCCCGTGGGCCCTCAGGGCCTCGATACTCCCGGGCCACCACCTGTGTGAGCCACTGGAGCTGCGCCGCCAGATAGTACCATTCAAAGTTGGGGGCTGCCAGGCCCCCCTCCGCTCGTGGCCTCCGCAACGTGGCCAGCGCCACCCGTCGCCGTCCCGACCCCCAAATGAACCCCGTCGAAAGAGCCCGTAAGCGCGCAAAATATGACGCCGGGATCCATATAGGAAGTGTGCGGAAAAAATAAAGAAGGCGTGGCAGCGCCACCATTTTCAGCAACGCCACCCTCCCGGCACACGAGAGCGGGAGTGTACTCCAAAATCCCATACTACCCCGTAGTCCCCGAAGCGCCCTGCCGACATTCCCCTCCAACAAATCTGCCTGGGTATGATAAATGTTAACCCCCAGGTAGCGCAAGCAGCTGCTCTCCCATCGGATATGTCCCGCCGTCCGCAGTGTCCCGCCGCCCTGCGACAATGGGAACAGACACGTCTTACCCCAATTGACCTTCAGGCCGGACATGCGGCCGAACTCCTTCAACAGCGCGGTCGCGCCCCGTAACGCATCAGATGCGTCCCTCAAAAACAACAGCAGGTCGTCTGCATAGAGGGAGATGTAGTGGGCGTCCCCCCTCAGGGAGACTCCGGAGTAAGCACCCCCCTGTCGGGCGTGAGCGGCCAGCGGTTCAACAGCCAGCGCAAACAACAAGGGGGAGAGGGAACAGCCCTGCCTCGTCAGCCTCCGCACATGGTAGGAAGCCGAGATAGTAGTCCCCGTTTTCACCCGGGCCGTGGCCCCGCTATACAACAAGGTGGTCCAACGGACAAAGTCCTCCCCTAAGCCGAATGCCCGCAACACTCGATACAAATACGGCCACTCCACACTATCGAAGGCCTTTTCTAGGTCGACCGACAGTGTGCAGGCCTCCGGGTATTCGTCCCGGTCCAGCTCCATCACTCGCAGCAACCGTCGAATGGAGGTGGCTGTGCTGCGCCGAGGAATGAAGCCCGCCTGATCCGGGTGGATCAAGGCGGTCATGTGGGTCAAAAGGCGTGACGCCAAGATTCTACTCAGGATCTTGTAGTCCACCGTCAGCATAGAAAGCGGGCGGTATGCTGTGCGTGCACCCGCCTCGCCACCGGGTTTCAGCAAGGGTATCACGATCGCCTCCCGAGCAGAGGCGGGCAACTGTCCCAACTCCCATGCCTCGCTATACAGGGCCTGCAGCTGCTGCGCCAACAGCTCCGGGTAGGCTGCATAAAACTCGACAGGCAAGCCATCCGCCCCCGGGGTCTTGCGACGAGCCATATGCCTAATTGCCACTCGGATTTCGCTCAGCGAAATCGTGCCCCCAAGGCCCTTTTCAGCGTCCGAGTCCAGTCGAGGCAGGCGGGCTGCCAACAGAAAATCAACAAGGCCCTCGGGTTCCTGCGCCATTGTACTATCATATAACCCAGCATAATAGCTGGTGAACCGCATATTAATCCCCACCTGGGAATAAACCGGGACCCCCCCCCTCCTCTACCAGTAGGAGTATGGGGTCACCGCGCGCCGCCGGGTTCGCCAACCATGCCAGAAGGGAACCCACCTTATCCCTTTCCGCATGTGCTCGGACCAGATAAGTTCTATGATCGTGACAACGAAGCTGTTCCATGGAGACTGCCACGCGTTCTCGCGCTTCCACAACCCCGGCCACCTCGCTGTCCCCGTCTTGAAACGCCCGCTCCGCTTCCCGCAGCCGCGTCTCCGCTCCGTCCACCTCTTTTAACAAGGCCCTCCGCACCCCGGTGGTGGAGGATATGCAAGCCCCCTGGACTACCGCCTTAAACGCATCCCATTCCGTCGCTCGGGTCGTCGCCGTCCCTGTATTCTGCCCGAAATACTGCGTTATACAATCCCTAATCTCCGCCTGGAACACCGGGTCCTCAAGCAGCAAGGGGTTAAGGCGCCACGTAGGGATCACCTGCCGCTGCCTAGACCATCGCAGCATCCCTACGCATGGGTTATGGTCCGATATGGTCCTGGCTAAATATTCACTATGCCGCATCAAAGGTTGAACCTCCGGAGAGCACAATATGCCATCTAATCTGACGTGCAGCTCATGAGGAGCCGAATAGAAGGAGTAGTCCCTGTCATGCGGGTGATGGGTACGCCACGTGTCCACCAAGCCCCAAGTATCTTGCCAGACCCGCCTGCTTTTGGCCACCCGGCAAACCGCCGACTGTGCAAGGGGCGGATGAGACCTGTCCAACTCTACATCCAACACTGAGTTGAAATCCCCCCCCAATACCACCGCCCCTGTCAAATATTCTGCCAGTTGACCCGATAGTCTGGAAAAGAAAGCGGCCTGGTCAACATTGGGGGCATACACACTACACAAAGCTATATCCCTTCCATCCAGTCGCCCCTGCACCGCCACAAACCTGCCCTCCGGATCCACTAACGTCCTGAGATGCTGAAAAGGGACACCCGCCCTCACCCAGAGCAGGGCACCCCGAGCAAACTTCGAGAATGTCGTGTAATACAGTTGGCCCCTCCAGCGTCTACGCAGCGCCTTCCCCTCTTCTTTGTCCAAATGGGTTTCCTGAAGGAATGCTACCTGTACCCCTCTCCGCACTAAGTACGCATGGACTTTATGCCGCTTCACCATTGAGGTGAGCCCTCTCACATTCCAAGTCATAAATCGCAGTTCAGGGGGGTTCCCCATCCCATCGTTGAACCAACCACCCATGACCCCCGAGGCACACTGACAAACCCCAAAAACCGTATAACTACCCAACTCCCCGAGCTCCCTCCCCTCCCCAGAACAGGCGCTAAACTGTAGGTACCCATCCAAATACTACCCCCAACAGCAACCAAACCCTCTGGTAGCCACCAGAGTCTCACTTCGTCCGTGAGGTTGAGGTGGTGGCTCACCGCCAGACGGGCTTGACGACAGTCCTTATCCAAGCATCCTTGCCCAGTCACAGCCAGTCGTTCCCCGGCGCTCCACTCCGTTCAGGCCCCCCACCCCCTCCTCTTCACGCCCCTCACGACCAGCCACAAAGCACCATCCCAGAGCCGGCTGCCCCTCAACCCCGCAGGACCCCGCCAGACCTCTCTCTCAATGTCCCGCAGCTCCCCACTATCTGTGCCCTCCCAGCCGAGGTCCGGTAGCTCTCCAAACCTTCAAGCGTCCAGCAACTCATCAGCAGTCCCAGGGGTAACATCAGGTAACTCCTCCGCCTCCCCTTCAGCACCATCAGAATGGGAGTCCTCAGTGCCCCTCCGGGAGCCCGATGCTTCGCTGAGCTGGGAGGCCACCGCCCCGGAGATCTCCGAGACCGCCTGCAGAGCAGCCCGCCGCTCCAGCACCGTCTGGGAGGCACCAGGCGACCGGACCCCCGCCTGTCGTGCCTTGTTGCGTCTGCTACGGCGGGGCTTGGCCAGTGCCCCCATCGGCCTCCCTCCATCCGAGTGCGCCGCCGCCCGGGTTCTGGTCGCCTCCAGCCAACTCCAGGCCACCGCGGGGTCAGTGAAGAACGACGTCGCTCCATCCAGCACCACTCGGAGTCGTGCCGGGAACAACAAGGAGTACTGCAGCCCCTCGTCCCGCAGTGCCTTCTTCACAGCCTGAAAGGAGGAGCGTCTGCGCTGGACCTCCATGGGGTAATCCGGGTAAATGGAAACCGGGACATTCTGCACCTGGAATGGGCCCTGCGACCGAGCTCTCTGTAAAATGATGTCTCGGTCTCTGTAGTGCAGCAGGCGGGCCACCACCGGCCGGGGCGGACGGCCCGGGTCCGGGGGCCGAGCAGGCACCCTATGCGCCCTCTCCAAGGTGTAGAACCGCGTGAGCCCCTCCGGCACCACCACCTCCTGCAGCCAGGTCTCCAGGAAGGCCAACATGTCACCCCCTTCAATTTTCTCTGGCAGACCCACCACTCGGATGTTGTTGCGGCGGTTACGCCCTTCAGCGTCCTCGGCCCTCTTTTCCAGGACCACTACCCTCCGCAGGAGGTCCGCCGTCTGGGTCTCCGTCACCTTCTGGGCCGGGGCCAGCGAGTCCAACCTGTCCTCCGCAGTTTTGACCCTATCCACGAGCTTCCGGTGATCCGCCCGAAGCAGCCCCAGATCCGTGGACACCTGGGCAATGTCCGCCTGCAATGCCGACTTCGTGTCCGCTATGGCCAGGAGGATTTGGTCCAGCTGCCGCTGCTGGAGGCCCACCGCCGCGTCCGCATTCAGTCCGACCTCTCGGCCCGCGACAGTGTCCCCCGCGGGGTCCGCCGGGGCTCCTCCCAACTTGGGACGCGGCTTGCCCATGATCCCGCACCCGGTACCTGCAGGCCGGCACGAGGCCTTGTTCACGAGACAGCTGGCAGCACCCAGGCCCCGCGTGCCCTGCGTCCGCTGCGGGGACCCTCTCCGCTCCGCTGCCGGTCAAGTCCCCCACCGGGGCGTCTCTGCCGTCCTCCTCGGGGCACCACAATACTCCAAGCCCCCACCGCACACCAGCGGCCGCGCCCTCCGCCGGGTCCGAGGTCCACAGCCCCGGGTCAGAGAGCTCTGTGCTTCAATGTCGCTCGCCGGGCCAGTCGCTACTCCCGTGGCCCCGCCCTCCTTTCAGCCGCACAGGGTCCGCCGTCCTCCGCCTCCGCTCCCGCTCTAGGCAGCCTCACTGGCGTCGCAGGCCCGGCTCCTCTCTCTGGCACGCCGTTCCCCCTCGGGGGCGATCCCCAGCGGCAGCGCCAGTTCGTGACCTGCAGCTGCGAGCCTCCCGCCGTGGGCGTCCACCGCTGCACTCCGTCCTCCACCCACAGGCGATCGGCACTTCCTGTTGCGCCTGCCGGGGCCCCCCGCACTTCCGGCCGGCCACCAACGTACTGTGGGCCGCGGCCGCCCGTCGCCTCACAGGCCGCCCAAGATGGCCGGCAGCCACCCGCCTCCACCTCGGTCGCAGTCGCGGCTCCCGTCTCTGGCGCCGCGAACCCGGCCAGCGGTCCGCTCTAAAAGCACAGGGCAGGTGGGGGGCACCACTTTGTACAGGATCTTAGCCGGGCGGGATGCGGAGCTCTTCGCTCACGCATCCATGCCCGTCGGCTGCTAAGCCACGCCCCCCGTGTCCGTGCAACATACTAGCGGGACAGAACCATCTGGCCAGCAAGCCTGATAAGGTTTTTCCCCAGCATGTGTCCTTGTATGTTCTGGGAGACCACTTTCGTAACTGAAACATTTCTGGCATTCAGAGCACCGATAAGGTTTTTCCCCAGTGTGGTTCTTTTATAGCGAGTGAGACTGCTTTCGTCTCTGAAATATTTCTGGCATTCAGAGCACTGATAAGCTTTTTCCACAGAATGGATTATTGCATATCGAGAAAGGCTCTGTTTGTTACAAAACCTTTGCTGGCATTCAGAGCACTGATAAGGTTTTTCTCCAGTTTGGATTCTCACGTGTTCTGGCGAATTTGTACATGCATGTCTTCGAGGAAGAAAAAGTGCTCTCAGACTACAAACCCTACCAGACGAACATTGTAGTATAGAAGAGGTATATTGAGGATATACTCGTGGTGTGGCGCGGCGACTCTGCTTCCATTGCACTATTCCACCAGTGGCACAACATCCAGAACACACACCTACGCTGTACATGCGAGTACAGCAAGAAACGCCTTCCCTTCCTTGACCTACTGATTGTACCCTGCGATGGACATCTCAAAACTGAGCTGTACCAGAAACCTATGGCTAGGAATGCCCTTCTACAAACAGCCACCATCCAAAATCATTTCGTGATAACCTCCATTTTGGCAGTTCCTTAGACTTAGGTAGAAGTGCTCCAGTGTAGAAACATACAGAGCGCACTCTACCAGATTACGTAACAATATCCTGGACAGACACTACCCTGCTCTCTGATAAAAAAAATCTGCCAAACAGGCTTTAAATAACAACAGGGATGCCCCATTGGACACCACTCCGAAAAACTAACCACAGAAAAGACTTGTCTGTGTGAACACCTTCAGCACTATTGTTGTAAATTGGCTGCGATTGGATTAGCATTAGCGGAATCCATCTGGTATTTAGAGGCTATCTTGTCAATTTTGTGGAAACCATTTTGTATTTCTGGCAGCCATTTTGTCTGCCATGTGCTCACCAAGGGCTGTTTCCTTCTTCATTGTTGTTTACCCTTGTGCTCTGTTTAAAGGACTGGCTATACTTAGACTCTGCTACTCTGCACATGCGCAGAAGAGTCTAACTGTCCATGCATCTGTTTTTAGTCTGTAGCTGTCAGGTTGTTTCTACCAGAGTCAGCAACTTCTAGCTCCTCCTTTACTGTTGACTGTGCATTTCTGTATTACCATCTATGTATGTAATTCTCCTATGTGTGCTTGTACCGCCCTCTTTTTAAGCCCCTGTGTGGGTATAAAAGACCCACGGTTCTTCTACTCTGTGTGCTACTTCACTCAGTACCAAAGGGTGCTGTTTGAATGTAGTTCCACCTCATGAGGTTTTATTAAACTTTGTATTTTCTATTCCAGTTTCTGTGCCAACTTCTTCCTATTGGTCTGAAGACTCTGTGCAGAGAAGGGCGAACCCCTTGCACTGGTAGGCCTAGCTGAGGTCACCATCAACACTGTGTCAAACCAAGCTAAGAAACAGGTCAACAAAAACTGGCACATCATGAATAAAGGGAAACTATCTCTTGAGAAACCTCTGTTTGCCTTCAAACAGAGTCGGAATCTCAAAGACAGCCTAGTACATACCAGACAACGTCCTATGCCTCCTACGAGGGGTCCACCGCCAGTCCAGGGACACTATCCCTGTGGCACATGCTCTGTCTGCCCCCAGACTACAGCAACCAAAACAATTGCTATCGGCACAGGAAAACCCTGGAAACTCAGACAGCACATTAACTGCAACAGTGAAAGAGTGATTTATCTCATCAGGTGCCCCTGTGGACTCAGATATGTGGGTATGACCACCCGAAAAGTAAGAATAAGAATTCTTGAACACCAGAGTACTATCAGATGTGAAAAGCAGGCTACCAAACTCACCAAACACTTCCTAGAGTTGAACCACCAGGCAGATACCATGAAATGGACAGTCCTTGACAAACCCAACTTACCACCCAGCACACCCGATATCACTAAGAGACTGCTCAGAATAGAACAAAAATGGTTATTTAGTCTCAGCACCTCAAACTTTGGACTTAACAATGACATTCCATGGTTATCTTTGACCTAGGTGCCATGTTTCACATCTCCGTAAACTAATAGTCTGAGCGTACACAAGGCCAGCGTCTCCATTTACAATATGACCAATATTGCACAGCAGGACATGCTTGAGGCACGCAGCCTCCTTCCCTCGCTCTTTCAACAATTTCCTACTATGGATGTCTCAGAGCCCCCCCCCCCAACAAGGACATCATGCACACCACCAGTGATGTGTGTGTGTTATTATTTTTTTTATACTTCCTTGAAGACCCCACTAGCATTCATCATCTGAGACGTTTAGCTTGTTCTTCATATCTGGACACAGGCTCTCTTATACAAGTACATACCATGGCTCATGGAAATACTGCCATGATCATAATACTTGTTCTTTTTGGCAACTTATGGCTAACCTACTTTTGGAGATCTTGGGATGTCTCACATAGACAGGTAAACACCATGACACTGCCACACCATAATTTCAGGGAACTACTGTATACTAACAGAAAGTTAATCTTCATCAAAAATGCAAGGCACTTACTAAAAACTCGTAACTGCTATTCACCCTCGACAGCGATGGGCATGGCTGCTGGCCTGGGAGGGATGGGCTATTTGGCGCCATTAGTACATGACCCTAGATTTAAATGATCATGGTTTTTGGGATCATAGGCGTTCTGCTTTTGGGGATGTGGGTAGTATTAGACCTACTAGGCAGGGATGCAGGGAGAGGGGTTTTGTTCTGTTTGGGATGGGTGGGGAGGGTCCTATCGCCATCTTATATTGTCAGGATGATGAAGCGTAATGTTCTGTATATAATGATATCGCGACTGGGCAGCGGTAGCGGCATACAGATTCCGGTTACGAGTGATGCTTATTTACAATATGGGAATGTTTTAATTGTTGATATTTCATTGGTTTTTGATCTGCAACTATCTCCTTACAGTCACTATTGCAACAGGTCCACAATGACTTCCGCTATTCGACATGTCACAACAATTCATATCGCCAATGTCTTCATCTGATCCAATGACACACCGCACCACGGTGCCAACGTTATCACTCCTCACCTGGAATGTCAATGATCTGGGGGACAAGATAAAATGGGGACTGGTGCTACAATACCTGAAACGCATATCCCAGGCAGTTATACTGCTTCAGGAGACGCACTTGATGGGCCCCATGTGTAAAGCCCTTGATCGGTGGGGGTGTCAACTGGTAGTACATTCAGAGTTCACCGCGGGATCCCGGGGAGTGGGGATTTTGGTGCGAAAAAGATTCGCCCCTCATCACCCACCGCATGTTTAAGGACGACCTAAGCCACTTTGCGGCAGTCTCGCTTCAATGGGAGGGGCGAATTTTCAACTTAGTATCTGTTTATGTCCCGCCGGCTCTGCACTCCCCCAATTTTCCAGATGTGGGCACAAACATCCTAACACTACCAGACGGAGACCTAATATTAGGGTGCAATTTCAATATGACCGTAAATGACATGCTGTACCGCACACCTATCCGCCCACAACATCGTGTTAGTTCACACCTGCCTGACTTTATAGAAGTACATGGCCTATTGGACATATGGAGGTTCCAAAACCCACTCGAGAAACAATACACCTTCCACTCAGGAGCTCACAATAGCCTCACAATAGCCTCACCCGCATAGATTAGATATAAGAAAATAAAACATCAGTCTCCTCTCCATTGACACTATGGGAAGCATACAAACCAGTGATAAGGGGACAGGCTAACTCCCTCATTGAAGGGCATAAAAGGGAAAAAAGGAAGGCAATAGAGACCTTATAACAGGAAGTACAGCACTTAGAATCCCAACATGCAGCTGGAGAGAACGAGCACACAGATGGATAGCACAGATTAGGACTGACGATGGAGAAATCACGTTGGACCCACAATGCATAGTCACCGCACTAATGCAACACTATGAACAAGTATATACGTCCACGAACACTACCACCATACAGGCACCGCTTGCATTCCTCAAACATATCCATATGCCACGGCTTACGCCTCAAGAAGCCGAAAGTCTAGAAGTAAACATCACAGTAGACGAACTCAAGATAGCCATTTCAAAAATACAATCGGGCAAAGCCACTGGTCCAAACGGCATCCCGATAGAATTATATAAGCACACAGCGGATAAAATAGCCCCACACTTGTTACAAATGTTCGAAGCGAGTCGAGACATAGGGACACTCCCTAGAGATTAACGACTGGCAACTATTGTTGCCATCCATAAACCTGGCAAACCGATAGAGGAATGCACATCATATCCCCCAATCTCCTTAATTAATGTGGAAGCGAAAATCTTAGCCAAAATGCTGGTACTTCGGCTTACCCCCTATCTCCCCACATTGGTCCACCTGGATCAGTCGGGCTTTATGCCTGGCAGAAACACAGCCCTGACTCTTAGACGCCTTCATGGCGTATTAGGGTGAAACACACTACACAGGAAGACGCCGCGGTCCTCTCTTTGGACGCAAAAATGGCCTTTGATTCGGTGGAATGGGCCTTTTTGTTTGCGGTCCATCAACATCTGGGGTTTGGGCTGAAATTCTGCTCCTGGATACATTTACTTTACACAGATCCGGTAGCATATGTGGTCGCTAATGGTCACATATCGCGGGAATTTACCCTGGGCAAGGGGACAAGACAGGGCTGCCCATTCTCGCCCTTATTGTTTCCATTAGTCCTCAAACCACTGGCGGCATGGAGAAGATGGGATCCTATGGTCCGAGGCCTAAAATGGAGGGAGGAATGGGAATATCGTATCTCCCTCTATTAGGACGATATACTACTGTATGTTGCCTCTCCCACGCGATCCCTCCATGCGCTACTCAATATCTGCGCGGTGTTTGGTTCCGTCTCTGGATACGCTATTAATTGGGATAAGTCTGTGCTGTATATATTACATGGTCAGCCCCCGCGCCTCCCAAGGGGCTGCAAGGTCCAAATAGTCCCGTACAATTTTAAGTACCTTGGCATACATGTAACTTCAGATCGTGACACATTTTTAACACTTAATTTACATGCCCCTCTGCAAAAATTGAAACGAGATATTAAGCACTGGAAAGCACTACCACTCACCCTATTAGGCAGAGCGGCTCTCTTTAAAATGATGGTCCTGCCCAGATTCTTATACGCCCTACACAATAAGCCATACTTAGTCCCTGTTTCATATTTTAGAGCAGTGAATTTGGAGGTTGCGGCTCTCCTTTGGGATAGCAAACCGGCAAGAGTGGCAGCAAATAAACTGGTGCGGAGTTGGTATGATGGCGGGATAGCCCTGCCCGACATCAAAGAGTACTACTGGGCTTCACAACTCATAGTCATTAATCAATGGCTTCACGTGCCAGACACAGACCCGGCCTACCACCTCGACAGAATGTCAGTAGGCAAAGGTGGTGTTAATAGAGCACTCTACAACAATCAGAAAGCTCGTGACCTTATAGCCCCAGCGTCGCACACTGTTCACATCTGGCACACGGTCAATAGACACCTGGGTTGGTCAGGCAGACTCACACAACACACGCCTTTATGAGACACAAGTAAACTTGGTACACTGGGCAACAGCAAGGGATTTCAAAAATGGGATCTGATCGGCATCTCCCGGCTCCCGGCTTGGGGACCTCTGGCATAATGGGAAAGTGATCAGCTCCACCCTTCTACAAGAACATTACAAAATGGCTCAGAGTGAACAGTTCAGATACCTGCAAATTAAACACGCAATAGAAGCTACACTCTCTACAGATGAGACGCTCCCGGAATCATCCCCCTTAGAGGACCGATTATTGACCGACTACCTACACAAACGAGCGACCTCACTAACATATAAAAAATCATAAACAACCGGCCCGATCCGCTTGACCGGCTCAGGGAACTTTAGCAGTCGTGGTGGGAGACATGGACGATCCCGACTGGCACGAGGCGTTGGTTTCACCGAAGGAGGTAGCAATCTCCTCTAGACTGGGCTTGGTGCAATTTAAAATTTTACAACTAATATTATGATTATTAATATTATTATTATTAATCATATTAATATTAAGAGGACCTATTACACACAGACAGTACTGCACAGGATAGGATGGACTCCTGACCCATGTTGTTTACGCCTCTGTGGGGATGTTGGTACATAGTATCACACTTTATGGGACTGCCCGAAACTTGCACCCTACTGGGAGGCAGTGATAAGAACTATTGCAGAAGTCACCGAGAAACATGTCCCGCTTGAGCCCAAATGCTGCCTCCTTAACGTCTGGGGTCCAACAGACCTTAATCACGCTGAACATGAGTGGGCAACGACAGGCATGATAATAGCTAAGCGGAACATAGCGCAGAAGTGCGGAGTGGGGATCATACCAACATTACTGAATTGGTGTAGAGCTATGGATATGGTTATGGTAGCGGAGAAGGCCACATTTATAAATAGGAAATGCCCCAAAAAATGGGGAAGGGTGTGAGGAAAGTGGAACATATATAGGGGAAACATCTGCACGCCCCCAGAAGAAGACAGCCACTTGGACGAGGACCTGTGATGTTGTTGAAGTCACATGTGTACCGATGTAGGAATGTATATAAGTGACTGTACAGAAATAACATCAAGATTGTAAAATTGTACATGCAGATCATCGTTGTTTTAATAAAAAACTTTAATAAAAAAAAAAAGAAAAACAATGCAAGGCACTCGCTCTGTACATGTGCGTGCCTGCGAGGTTGCCTGAGTTGTGGCCTCAATCTGTTGCGCGCCGGCTTTTCAGACAACACCCTGTTTCCTTGCTGTGATCTCTTCTAGGTCTCTGACCCCTCACTGAGTGCATACACACTTGGTAGCTCTGCGTCTGTCTTCAAGCCTACCGCATTAGCTGAAACTACACTTCCCGGCATGCCCCACGGCCTCCAGGAAGTTCACGACAGTACCCACCCCTTATTTTGACAAAGCATGTTGCTCATCTGTGACAGGAGTCCTGTCACGACACACCATGGCCACGGCTTCTCCAAGTACGGTGAATCCCTGCCTTCGTTCTCTCCACGGGGGCTCCACACTCCTTGTTCGACCTCATGTTAGCGATCTGGCCTCAACTTCCAATGACAGCAGCAATAACGGTGAGTCATCTGCAGCCCCACGCAGGGTCTTCCCCCCTACGGCTCCTATCATGGAGGGCACCACCTCCTGCGACCGGCCTTGTTGAGCAAGTTACCGACCCCTCTCCCTACTGGATACCGCGTCTCCAGCATGAGTAATTTTGGACCCTAGTAACTCACACTCTCAAGCGCGCCGTGCTCCCCAGGAGTACTTAATCTATTATTCTTCTTCGCCCACGGCCTCTCCCGAGGTCTATCGCACACCCTAATATTAGGTCGCCAATGAAAGCGGCATGCTACCTGTAGTGCACTGTGCTCCCTCCAAGTATGCTGTCCTTCCTTCTCTGCAGAGCTGATACTTGCTCCAGTGTACTGTTTCCCATCATGGTTGTATCTCAACCGGTTCAGTGACTTAATATCGAGAGACAAAATATCGACTACACAAAATATCAACGCCAAAATATAGAAGGACAGAATATCGACTCCCTATCTACAAACAGGTAAGTACTAAAATATCGATTCCAAAATATAGAATGTTAAAATATAGTTAGCTAAAATATCGATTTTTTTAAATGTATTAAAAATAATATAAAAGTAATTAAATATTAAAGTCAATTAAATAAAACATACATAATATGTTATAAATAAGCTTAAAATGTAAACATAATAAAATAAATGTAAAAAAAGTAGAGATTTTGTTGGATAGTGAGAGCATAAAAATTACTATTCCCACTCCAGTGAGTGCAATAGTAGGGAAAGCGTTGGATAGCGTAGAGGTAAAATTACTATTCCCACTCCAGTGAGTGCAACAGTAGGGAAAACGTTGGATAGCGTAGGGGTAAAAATTACTATTCCCACTCCAAAGAGTGCAACAGTAGGGAAAGCGTCGGATAGCGGGAGGATAAAAATTACTATTCCCACTCCAGTGAGTACAACAGTAGGGAAAGCGTTGGATAGCGTAGGGATAGAAATGACTATTCCCACTCCAGTGAGTGCAACAGTAGGGAAAACGTTGGATAGCGTAGGGGTAAAAATTACTATTCCCACTCCAAATAGTGCAACAGTAGGGAAAGCGTTGGATAGCGGGAGGATAAAAATTACTATACCCACTCCAGTGAGTGCAACAGTAGGGAAAGCGTTGGATAGCGTAGGGGTAAAAATTACTATTCCCACTCCAGTGAGTGCAACAGTAGGGAAAACGTTGGATAGCGTAGGGGTAAAAATTACTATTCCCACTCCAGTGAGTGCAACAGTAGGGAAAACGTTGGATAGCGTAGGGGTAAAAATTACTATTCCCACTCCAAAGAGTGCAACAGTAGGGAAAGCGTTGGATAGCGGGAGGATAAAATTTACTATTCCCACTCCAGAGAGTGCAACAGTAGGGAAAGCGTTGGATAGCAAGAAGGGAAAAATTACTATTCCCACTCCAGTGAGTGCAACAGTAGGGAAAGAGTTGGATAGCGGGAGGGTAAAAAATACTATTCCCACTCCTGAGAGTGCAAAAGTAGGGAAAGTAATGATTTATTTTTAAAATAAGATTACATTAATTATCAATACCAATAAAAAGTTAATTAAAAATTACCAATTAATAACAATTAATTACCATTGAAAAAATAAATTAGCAATTAATAATAATTAATTACCAATTAATACAAATTAATCACCAATTAATAATTAATGATCAATTATCAATACACATAATTAAAAATATTATTATTTACTTTATTACAATTAATTTACTTCCCACCCAATTCCCCTATAAACCCACAACCCACTCCCAATAATAAAAAATACAATTAACATTATTATCAATTAATCAATTACTAAAAATAATTTTGCAATTAATAAACATTAATTAGCAATTCATACAAATTATTTACCCATTAATACTAATTATTTACCAATTAATAATTAATTACCAATTAATTATCAATACACATAAATACATATATAATTATTTACTTTATTACAATTAAATTACTTCCCACCCAATTCCCCTACAAACCCACAACCCGCTCCTAATAATAAAAAATACAATTAACCTAATAATCAATTAATGAATTAATATAAATTAATTACCAATTAATAACAATTAATTACCAATTAATAATTAATTATCAATCAATTAATTATCAAAACAAAACATATAAATATAATTAATATTTAATTAACCATAATTAAATTACTTCCCACCCTATTCCCCTATAAACCCACAACCCGCTACCGAATTAAATTACGCAAAAATTAAATTACATAACATTCATTAGTTTAAATAAATTAAACATACATTACAAAAATAATACATAATTTTTACACATATACTACCATACATAACAATAAAAAAAATCTATATTATAGATATCTATATTTTTTAATTCAATATTATCGTAATTTATATTTTAACATTCGATATTATGGAATTCTATATTTTTAAATTCTATATTATGGAAATCGATATTTCGTACCCCAATTTCGATATTCTGACCTATCTATATTTTGATAATTCGATATTCTGTCCACTCTATATTTTAACTTCGATATTGTGGGCAGTCGATATTTTGGAATCGATATTTAGGGTGTTCACCATCTCAACCCACTGGGCATGACACTCACAACACATGCGATGTCTGTGTGTTTTTTGCATATCCCAGAGGATGCTCATTCATTATACAGCCTCTCATTGCACAAGCACGGTCTCCCACTCTGAGATAAGCTCGTATATGCGATCACACATCCTTGGGGCAAGGACTCTATGTCTGCGGGGCGCCGCTGGGGATCGAGGTCCTGCTTGGATCACCCTACAGCTAAGCACATGACTCGCCAATCTCAAACTGACATGGCCCCATTAACAACCATCTACCAGTTTGACTTAGCAATGGTTGCAGAGAGGAAGAGCGACATTGCATAACTAACCAATGAAGTGCACCATCGTGCACCTCGCTCTCTTTTCTTCTTCTTTGAGCTTGTCAAACCGGTTAGTGGTGGGCAGTACTATTATATAACGCCACAACCTTAACTCTACAGGTTGGAGCAGCGTGTGTACCTATGGCGAGTGGCCGAGGACAGATGTGGCACTCTACCTGATTTTTGGCAGGTGAGCCACGCCACTTTTAGACATTTCGCCACAAGGGCAATGCATGTCTATATTACATCACACGTCTCTATGTGAAATGATTAACTTGTGAATATTTCTAACAAACACATTGATGTTGATGAATTATTTTTCATGTCTACATTGTTACATCACTCTTGGGCAATATATTTAGCACATTTTCAAACTGATGTCACTGCACGTTCCGTTGTTTATTTGCCATTCACAGGTCCGACCGGTGGATCCGTTCTACCAAATTTCTTGGATCACTGGTTTAGTATCAACACACCTATGCATTTTTTCTCATGTTTTATCATTTCACTTTAGTACACAGCAGTAGCTTTAATAGAGATCCTGATGAAAGCCACACTTTCTAGGTCTTAGGCTGAAACACGTCGATCACTACTTGGTGCGCCTGCATCTAATGATTGTAGCCACACTACATGTCTTTTGTTTTTAACCCTGGCACAGAGAGGCAAGAATAAAACTCATCAGGTTGACCCCTTAGCTAGTTTTACTCACTCACCTTTATGCACTGCACTTATTCCCTTGACTCTATTTGCTCTCATTGGGTTCTAGTAATACCCCGTACACCTGAAAACATCACTGAGCTCCTCCCTCGCAGCAAGGGAATTGTAGTCTGCATCTTGACTAGGCTTCAAGATGTGAGGAGGAATCTCCATGATTAAGCAGGACACCTCTGGTGTGTGAGGGAAACTGTCATTAAAAGGGAACCCCCCCCCTGTCAGGATCCGTATATAGAGCGCCTGCCGAGACTACGTTTCCCAGAATCCCGTGTGTAGAGGGGGAGGAGCCACGGGCATAAAACGCCCGGGACGCACGCAAGCCGTTGTGCGTAATTAAAGTTTCCTGTATTGACGGGCGGCGACCCGTACTACACTTTCCCGCAGTATTGGTGCCGTGGGGGTGATCTGCACCTTTTGGCCGAGAGCATCGGCAATTTCCGAAGTTGTTAAACCCGGAGCCCCGTCTCCGTGTCTAGGGTCCCGGCAGAGCGTCTGGGAGTTTCTGCACCTAGTTTGCCGAGCGAGTCGGCATTTTCTATTTTTGTCTACCCGGAGCCCTGCCTCAGTGTCCTGGGTTTCCCGGCAGAGCGATGGGGAGCTTATTGGCCATCTCCTGGACAGCCGCGATTACTGCAACAATCGCAGGAGGGTTACGAGAGACCCGCTACACCGGCGGAGTGCCAATAGACCGGCAAACAGCAGGTATCAGAAGTGTGGGTGTGTCGTTGACATACCTGAACTAACAAGTGTACAACATAAAGGAGTGCATGGCCGGCTGGCCGTTGGCAGTTGTTTCTTGGTCATAGAAGCTCCCGTAATTGGTCTGGAGTAAGACCTATTTTCTAACTGTGTTTTGCAACATAGTGAGATATCATAGAAGTAGCTTAGAGGAATCGCTGATTCTTAGAGAGGTGGGGTAACATTACTCGACTTCATTTCGGAGCTATCGCTGGAGAGAGCATCCAGCAGACTTAAGGCTATAACACTTCAGAGACAAAAGACTCAACCCTATCAAAGTATAACCCACAGAGATATCGTTTCTTGAAGTACTGCATTCTGTGTATTTGTACCGACCTAGTGTCCTGTTAGGTTTCCCTGAGAGCGTTCAGGCATGACTCAGACCTTATGAATTTTTTATTGCTTTGTTATCGGACGAGAGTTGTGTATGGGTGCTACCAGAGTGATGGTATGAGTGTTTCTAAGGACATAAGGAGGCTCTTCATCATCAAGACACACACTAGCGAGAAGTACTGAGAGTAGTCTTTTGTGGCTTGCATTTTGTTATGTTTTGTTTTGTATGTTAACTTTCTTTACAGGTTCTACTCCCCGCTGTTCCCATCCTTCCCTTCCCTCACTCGATTGCTCCAGTCTTCCGTGCCGTTAGTGCAGGAAGTTGGTGACGTCGAGTGGTGGACCCATATAGCGTCGCCCGAATCCTGAGGAGTGTTTGGACCTGGGACTGATTCTTGACAGAATTACGCACCCACGTATTGAGACTCCTCCCGGTTCGGGGGGTGGTTAGAGACGCGTTATGGAAGAAGTTTTAGTTGCGCTTGCCGCTGTACAACGAGAGTTGGCAGCATCTAGGGCAGAAGCGGTGGATTTACGGGACAAAGTGGAGAGGTTGGCAAGGAATCCTTTTGATGTAGGATCAGGGATGCATCCGATACAGGTCACGGTACCCCCCCCCTATTCCATTAGCCAATCCCGAGAGGTATGCAGGAGATCCCCATAAGATACAAGTATTCCTCACTCAGATCCTGATGCACTTCTCTTGTAGGCCATCCTCATTTCCTACCAATCATTCTAGGGTGGCGTTTGCTATCTCCTACTTGGCTAGTGATGCAGCCAATTGGGCGGTGCCCTTGGTACGCCATAATGATCCGGTTTTATCGGATTGGGATGATTTCAGAACAGCTTTGGAGGGTGTTTTTGACAGAAGAACTACCACATTTAGCGCTGATAGGGAGCTCCTGGAATTAAAACAAGGTAGGACAGAGCTAGTAACCTATTTAACCACGTTTAATCGTTTGGTAGCAGAAGCGGCATGGCCGGAAGAGAAACGAATGTCCCTGTTCTATCAGGGCCTCTGTAGTGAATTGAAGGATGTCATTGCTCGAATAGATCCCCAGCCCAAAACGTGTGAGGCTCTAATAAGTTTAGCCTTACGTTTGGACAGTCGGATTACAGACCGGGGGGGCGATAGATTCCGGGGAGACAAATTGAGTAAGGAAGCCGGGGGAAGTGGGGTGACGTCGGAGCCTATGGAAGTAGGAGCGGTACGTGCCCCATTGTCGAAAACTGAAAGGGAGTGCAGACGAACACAAGGCCTGTGTATGTACTGCGGTAAGAAGGGCCACTACGTCCGCGAGTGCCCTGCCCGTCCCAAAAGACCAGGGGGGAGTTATAGGAATAAAAAGGCAATAGCAACCGTGGCCGGAGGAAACGTTTCCCCAAAGGGTGGAGAAGACTCCAAAGAGGCAGTGGTGCACAAGTGGACCATTCCGTCCCTGGCAACCACTCAACAGGGTGACGTCGAAAGACATTTCGAACTAATCATGTGGCTGGATACCAGCAGACAAACCTTTCAGATCAAAGCCATGTTGGATTCAGGGGCAACCGGTAATTTCATTCATAGTGGACTGGTGGACAGGTTAGCGATAGGAAGGATCGCTAGGAAAATACCCGAAGAAGTATTGGCGGTGGATGGCAAACCTCTCACCTCAGGTTTACTCATAGAACAGACCGAACAACTAAGGCTAACTTGTAAAGCATGTGAGATGTGTCACATCGACTTCTTGGCTTTGAATATTATAGATGCTCCACAGTACGAGATAATATTGGGAATGCCCTGGTTCAGCCTTCACAATCCCACCATCGATTGGAGAGGTCGAACTGTTCAGTTCTTGTCGGAGGAATGTCAGGAGCATATGTTGGTAGGAGGGAGTTCGGGGGCCACCGCTGTGGCACACAAGTGGGTGGCAGCCACGGCAGCCGAAAAGAACATTAGTCTACCCGAAGAATACCGGAGATATGCAGACGTATTTAGCAAAGAACAGGCCGAGTCCCTTCCTCCACATAGGCCGTATGACTGCCAGATCGATTTGGTTTAAGGAGCTGTGATCCCTATGTGTAGGGTCTATGCGCTATCAGAACCGGAGACTAAACATCTACGAGAGTATCTCGATCATTTTTTGGAGATAGGTTTCATTCGCCCGTCCCGCTCACCAGCAGCCTCGCCTTTGTTCTTTATTGCGAAGGCAAACGTGGATTTGAGAGCCTGCTGCGACTATCGCATGCTCAACAAAAATACCGTTCGTAACCGGTATCCGCTACCCCTTATTCCGGTCCTATTGGATCAAGTAAGGGAGGCAAGGATCTACACGCGGTTGGATCTGCGCGGGGCGTACCATTTGGTACGCATTCGTAGCGGGGACGAGTGGAAGAGCGCGTTTAAAACCCGTTATGGTCTGTTTGAGTACCTGGTAATGCCGTTCGGGTTGTGTAACGCCCCAGCGGCATTCCAGTACTTCTTGAATGACGTCCTTAAAGACTTCGTCGATAGAACAGTCGTCGTCTATATTGACGACATATTGATTTATTCTGAGTCGGTCACTAAGCACCAGGTACTAAAAGAGTTAAGAAAGCACAGGCTGTTTTGCAAACTGAGCAAGTGCGAGTTTGGGGTGACGGAAGTGGAATTTTTGGGAGTGATACTCCGTCCGGATGGTATGAGTATGTCAGAGCGAAAGGTTCAGGCGGTACAGGAGTGGCCGGTTCCCCAAAATGTGAGGGATGTACAGTGCTTCCTGGGGTTTTCTAATTACTATCGGAGATTTATACAAGGGTTCTCCCAACGGGCTATTCCTATTACATGGCTTCTCAGAAAAGGCGTGGCATTCGCCTGGACCACCGAAGCTAACCAGGCCTTTGAATACCTGAAGGAGGCGTTTACCTCTGCACCGGTATTGCGACACCCTCAATTGGATGTGCCTTTCATAGTTGAGGCGGATGCGTCTAATGAAGCGATCGGGGCCATCCTTTCAGAAAGAGACAAACACACAGGGCAGCTTCACCCGGTGGCCTATCTGTCACAGAAACTGTTACCGGCCGAGAGGAATTATAACATTGCGGAAAAAGAACTCCTCTCTATTAAAAAGGCGTGCCAGGAATGGCGCCCGTATCTATGGGGGGCCAGGTTCCCGGTAACGGTATATTCCGATCATCGGAATTTACAGTATTTACGAACCGCCAGGCGTCTGTCACCCAGACAGATGAGGTGGATGCTTTTCTTTGAGGAGTATAATTTCATCATTACCTTCCGCCCGGGGGTAGACAACCGAAAGGCCGATTCTCTATCCCGAGTAATGGCCGTGGTAGGCAAAGAAGAAGATCACAAAGAGGCTATCATACCGCCGTCCAAGGTGATATGCGCATTGCGAGCAGAAGAGTATTTGGAAAGCATACGAACAAACAGGAGTCCGGAGGCTTGGAACTGTTGGGCGGACAAATGCCCGGCACGCATGATCCAGGGAGGGCTACCGTTTCAGAACAAGACCTTGTTCCTACCCACACACGCCCTTAGAAGAAGAGCGTTTGAGTGGTGCCACGACTCTCCTTTGGCCTGGCACCCGGCCATACTAAAGACCACGCATTTGGTGCAAAGATACTTTTATTGGAAATCTCTAGTTCAGGACGTGAAGAATTGGGTGTCGAGGTGCGAGGATTACGCAAGGGGGAAGACAGACACAACCACCCGCAGAGGCAAACTGGTTCCCTTACCAACACCCCAGGCCCCATGGCAAAATATCAGCCTGGATTTCATCACCGGCCTCCCGGAGGATCAAGGGCATTCGGCCATTCTGGTGGTCATAGACAGCCTAACCAAGATGGGCCACTTTATTCCGTGCAAGACACTGCCTACAGCGGGACAAACAGCTCAACTGTTGTTACAAAACATAGTAAAGATGCATGGAATTCCGCAAGTCATTGTGTCCGACAGAGGCCCTCAGTTTGTGGCACGGTTCTGGCAAGGGTGGTGTAAAGCTCTGCAGATCGACTCGGCGTTGTCCTCCAGTTTCCACCCTCAGACGGATGGACAAACCGAAAGGTTAAACCAAACGGTGAAGAAATATCTGAGGTGTTATGCTGAAAGTGCTCACGAATCCTGGGTGGCCCTGTTATGGATGGCAGAATTGGCCTATAACAACGCCCACCACAGCTCCATCGGTGTCTCACCTTTCAGGGCCAACTTTGGGTATGACGCTAGAATCCTGCCATTAGTCATGCCGGGCCGGGTCCTGAATCAACCATCCCTACAAGAACACATGAGAAAGGTGCGTCAAGGGCACTCCCGAGTGCAGACATGCTTGGTGGCGGCCAAACTTCGGTATAAAAACTGGGCGGATAAACACCGGGCGGAGAGCCCACAGTATAAACAGGGGGACAGGGTGTGGTTGTCCACGAAGAATTTCCATTTTAAGTTGCGGAGTGTTTTTCACCCACGTTACATCGGCCCCTATCGGGTGCTCAAACAGGTGAATCCGGTGGCTTATAAACTTCAGCTTCCTGGATCGTTGCGTATTCACCCAGTGTTCCACTGTAGCCTTCTGAAACCGGCCAAAGGAGGAGTGCGCAGACCTCCCCCTGCGGTTTCCACAGACGTCGGTCTGGAATACGAGGTTCAGCGTGTAGTGGATTCCAAGTTCAGGGGAGGGAAATTGTGGTATCTGATCTCCTGGAAGGGGTACTCGGCTGAGGAGGATTCGTGGGTGCCCAGTAACCACGTACACGCTCCGGCAAAACTCAAGGCTTTCTATGGAAAACACCCGGATAAACCGGGTTCTAGGAGGCGCCTGGCGGGGGACCTACTGTCAGGATCCGTATATAGAGCGCCTGCCGAGACTACGGTTCCCAGAATCCCGTGTGTAGAGGGGGAGGAGCCACGGGCATAAAACGCCCGGGACGCACGCAAGCCGTTGTGCATAATTAAAGTTTCCTGTATTGACGGGCGGCGACCTGTACTACACTTTCCCGCGGTATTGGTGCCGTGGGGGTGATCTGCACCTTTTGGCCGAGAGCATCGGCAATTTCCGAAGTTGTTAAACCCGGAGCCCCGTCTCCGTGTCTAGGGTCCCGGCAGAGCGTCTGGGAGTTTCTGCACCTAGTTTGCCGAGCGAGTCGGCATTTTCTATTTTTGTCTACCCGGAGCCCTGCCTCAGTGTCCTGGGTTTCCCGGCAGAGCGACGGGGAGCTTATTGGCCATCTCCAGGACAGCCGCGATTACTGCAACAATCGCAGGAGGGTTACGAGAGACCCGCTACACCGGCGGAGTGCCAATAGACCGGCAAACAGCAGGTATCAGAAGTGTGGGTGTGTCGTTGACATACCTGAACTAACAAGTGTACAACATAAAGGAGTGCATGGCCGGCTGGCCGTTGGCAGTTGTTTCTTGGTCATAGAAGCTCCCGTAATTGGTCTGGAGTAAGACCTATTTTCTAACTGTGTTTTGCAACATAGTGAGATATCATAGAAGTAGCTTAGAGGAATCGCTGATTCTTAGAGAGGTGGGGTAACATTACTCGACTTCATTTTGGAGCTATCGCTGGTTAGAGCATCCAGCAGACTTAAGGCTATAACACTTCAGAGACAAAAGACTCAACCCTATCAAAGTATAACCCACAGAGATATCGTTTCTTGAAGTACTGCATTCTGTGTATTTGTACCGACCTAGTGTCCTGTTAGGTTTCCCTGAGAGCGTTCAGGCATGACTCAGACCTTATAAATTTTTTATTGCTTTGTTATCGGACGAGAGTTGTGTATGGGTGCTACCAGAGTGATGGTATGAGTGTTTCTAAGGAAATAAGGAGGCTCTTCATCATAAAGATACACACTAGCGAGAAGTACTGAGAGTAGTCTTTTGTGGCTTGCATTTTGTTATGTTTTGTTTTGTATGTTAACTTTCTTTACAGGTTCTACTCCCCGCTGTTCCCATCCTTCCCTTCCCTCACTCGATTGCTCCAGTCTTCCGTGCCGTTAGTGCAGGAAGTTGGTGACGTCGAGAGGTGGACCCATATAGCGGCGCCCGAATCCTGAGGAGTGTTTGGACCTGGGACTGATTCTTGACACCCCCGGTTAGTCAAGTATGTTTCCCATTTGTGACGTCACTTTGTTTTTCTGACCCGATGGCTCTTTTGTGTATTGAGCCATTTTGGGCATCCAACCACATTACCCCTTTTTGCCATAGGCTGCGTGGATGGTTGAACAATGAGGAACAAGCTACTTACCTTCAGTAACGATATATCTGTAAGAGACATATTAGTTATAGATTCTTACCTTAGAATTACCCACAGGCGTCATACTGGATCCGTAGATTTTTTCTTTAGCCGTACCCCTGCACATCAGTAGGTGGCGTTGGTCGACTCCGCGTCCATCGCTGGCATCGTGTTCGCTGGAATAACGTCGCGATGTCTACTTAGACGCCGCCCCTGCGCGCTGACGTCAGTTCTTTACATGGCATTACACGTCAGAAGCGCAGAACCATGCAAGACACTGACCACTGGTGCACAAAACTAGGGCCCTAAAAGGGAGTCCCTTACTCTAGAAGTCAGTTCACAGAACGGGAAGGATGGGTGGGGTGGTAAGGAATCTATAACTAATATATATCTCTTACAGATATATCGTTACCGAAGGTAAGTAACTTGTTCATCTGAAAGAGACTATTAGTTATATATTCCTTACCTAAGAATAGATACCATAGCAATACCAACTCCGGAGGAGGGTCTGCGAAACAAGTTCACACCAGAACGTCCTGGAGAACTGAACAGCCTAAGAAGCCGTCTCTCCAGACTTGACTATCCAGGCAGTAATGTTTAGCGAACATGTGCAGTGATGCCCACGTGGCTGCCTGGCAGAATGTCACAGAGGGGGGCCACACGTCCTAAAGCAGTAGTAGCTGCCATCACACTGGTGGAATGGGCATGCAGCCCTACCGGAGGCTCCTTTTTCACCAAGGAATAACAGATTTTAATGCAAAGGATGACCCACCGAGATATGATCCATTTTTTCACAGCCCAACCTTTCTTGGTGCCCACATAGCCAACAAAGAGTTGATCATCCACCCAGAATTGTTTTGTGCCCATCAGATAAAATGATAACGCACGTTTTTGATCCAGACGGTGGAGTCTCTCGTCCTCCTTGGAAGGATGCGGGGGCAGAAAGAAGATGGGCAAAGTGTAGGGTTGTCCTATGTGGAAAGAGGTAACCACTTTGGAAAGAAAAGAAGGTCGAGTTCGAAGGACAACCTTGTCCGGATGAACAGCAAGGAAAGGAGGTTTAGAAGAAATAGCCTGAAGCTCACTCACCCTGCGAGCAGAGGTGATGGCAACCAGAAAAGCAGTCTTCAGAATCAAGAGTCTGAGAGGACAATTATGTAAAGGCTCGAAAGGAGCACACATAGGGTACATTAAAACCAGATTCAACTCTACTGGGGCATTATGAAAGGAATAGGAGGAAAGAGATGAGTAATGCCCTTAAGAAATCTATTTACAAAAGAGGACTTGAAAAGAGAAGGCTGACCAGGAAGGCAAAGAAAGGCCAACATATAGCCTTTAAGGGTGCCCAGAGCAGAGCCCGGCTGGGCCAAAGAAAGAATGAAGAGGAAAACCTCCGAAAGGGGGGCAGAAAGGGGCTCCACAGCCTTTGCTGTCTATCATGCCACAAATTTGTTCCATGTTTAGGCGTATACCGTTTTAGTGGAGGGACTATTCGTTGCTGAGATTACATTACAGACTTCGGAAGGAAGGTCAAAAGCTGACAACTGTCGCCGCTCAATCTCCACGCAAGGAGGTTAAGTCTGGACAGGTTTGGGTGGAGGACCGTCCTCTGCTGCTGCGACAGAAGATGCTCCCGAAGAGGCAGTCTGATCGGAGGATCGATGTCCATGTTCAAGAGCTCGGTATACCAGATTCTTTGTGCCCAATCCGAAGCCACAAGAATGACTTGGGCCCGGTCGCGCTTGATGTTCTTCAGCACTCTGGGCAGAAGTGGTATAGGCGGAAAGGCAGATAGAAGAACGCAATTCCACTCGCAACGGAAAGTGTCTCCAAGCGACTGCCAGCTTGGAAATTCCAACGCGCAGAACTGCTGACATCGCGCAGTCTCTTCGGTGGCAAACAAATCTAATCAAGGGTCTCCTGACTGCTGAAAAAGACCTTGCATCACCTCCGAGTGAAGACACCATTTGTGATCCATCAAGCACCAGCAGCTGATTTTGTCTGCCCTGGCGTTCAGTGAACCTGTCAGGTGTTGAACCACCAGGTACATGCCCTAATGTTCCAGCCATGTCCAGAGGCGAAGGGCCTCTTGACATAGGGTCCACAACCCCACCCCGCATTGTTTGTTGCAGTACCACATGGCGTTGGTGTTGTCCGTAAACACGTGCACTACGTTTTCCTTGACAGAAGTAAGGAATGCTTTCAGTGTGAGACAAATCACCCGGAGCTCCAGATGGTTAATGTGGAGCCCGGACTCCGCTGGAGACCAGAGGCCTCAGATCTCCGCCTCTCCCATGTGGCTGCCCCATCCCAGAAGGGACGCACCCAGCCGCGCTCTGTGAAGGTAACAGCGGTGGGTCCATGTAAGAGGGGATTTTGAGGGACGATGCAGAGGGAACATTTATTGTTTATTTAATGTTTCCTCTGCATCGTGCCTCGAAATTCCCCCTCACACAGCCCCACCGAGGTTACCTGCAGGGACCACGGCTGGAGCATCTGACACCACTGTGAAGTCTGGTTGGGTAAGGAAGAGAGATCTGCCGTTGACCCAATCCTTGTTTGTTAGCCACCACTGCAATTAGTGTGCAGTGCCCTCTGAGATCTGGGTGACATCGGAAAGATTTCAGTGATGCTTCTACCACAGGAATTTCAGGTCCCACTGCAGAGCCCGCATGTGCCAGCTGGCATGGTCCACCAGCAGGATGCAGGAGGCCATGTGGCCCAGCAGCCTCAAGATCAATCTCACCGAAATCCAGGATAAAGGTTGAAACATTGGTATCATAGCCCGAATATCCTGGACTCGCTGTTCGGGAGGATAGGCCCGAAACTGCGCTGTAGCCAGAACTGCTCCGATGAAAAGGAGTTTCTGAGAGAGGATCAGGTGTGACTTCGGCACTTTGATAGTGAACCCCAGTGAATGCAGAAGGTCCACCGTAGTCTGGAGGTGGACAGCCTGGGGCAAGCATGCCTTCAACAACCAGTCGTCGAGATAGGGAAAGACTGGGACCCCTGATCTGTGCAGATGATTTGCGACCACCGCCATCACTTTCGTGAACACCCGAGGGGCGCTGGTAAGGCCAAAGGGGAGCACGGTAAACTGAAAATGCTCGTGGCCTACGGTGAACCGTAGGTAACACCTGTCGGCAGGCAGGATGGGAATGTGAAAACAGGCATCCTGCAGGTCTAACGCTACCATCCATTCTCCAGGGCCGAGGGCCTTCCGGCTATCTGCAAAACCCACCTGTCTGATGTGATGTTGTGCCAGTGGGGAAGGTGATGGCGGATCCTGCCGCCCACTGGCAACTGGTGGCCCTGAAAGGTCGGACTAGGAAGGCTTAGAGGCTCCTGCAAAGCGGGCACTGGTGGACTGGCCCGCCCGCTGGCCCACAGACCCATGGCGTTGGTTCCCACTGCGTTGGTTTCCACGTCCCCAGCTGCGCAGAGGCCTGGTAGGAACGTGGTGGGGCACTTCTTCCAAAGCCACGAACGGGGAGAAAGGCAGACTGCGCAGGACGAGAGGAGTTGCGAGTCCTTGAAGCACCCGAGGGCGCTGTCTGCCTTGTTGCCAAAAAAGCAACGGCCATCAAAGGGCATGTCCAAAAGGCTTAATTGGACATCCCCGAAAAAGCCAGTGGATCTCAGCCAGGTGTAGCATTGTAGAGCTACTTATGTAGAAATAGTTCTACCCAGCGAGTCAGCGGTGTCCAGCCCACAGCGAATGGTGAACTTTGATGCATCTCTCCCTTCTGCGACTGCACAAGAGAGTGTGACCCGGGCCTCCTCTGGGCACTGTGGCAGCACCTGAGCAACAGTATCCTACACCGAGTGGGTGTAGCAACACAAGAGACATGTGGTGTTCACCGACCGCAGTCATCAGCTGGCGGAATAAAACATCTTCTTCCAAAGAAGGTCCAGGTTCTTGGATTCCCTATCTGGGGAGCAGAAGGGAACATTCCTTTAGATGTTAAGGCTTGGACCACCAAACTCTCAGGGGTAGGGTGTTGGGAGAGGAAAATGGGGTCGCCTGGGGCCGTGCAGTGGCGTTGGGCAATCATCCTATCCACAGGAGACCCTGTGCTAGACCTGGACCAGGTGCCTATAAGGTTGTCTGTGAGGGCCTCATTGAACGGCAGCAGGGGCTCCGAAGAGGCCGCTGCTGGCTGAAGCAGTTCGGTCAGGAGATTCATCCTGACTGCCACCGTAGGAAGCTCAAGGCCCAAGGCCTCAGCCGCGTTACACAACACCACAGCATAAGAAGCTCCCTCCTCCGTGGCCACGTTAAGGGGGAAAGCATGACAAGGTCTGGGGAGGTATCCAGACCACTGGCTTCCCCCAACTCCTCTCTCCAGTCCGGATCTCGAGCTGATTTGCCAAACGGTGACCAGACCCCTCCCAGTCCTCCTCACCTTCACCTTCCTCTGGCTGCCACTCAGGACAATAGGGAACACCGGGGGAGAACATTGGTACAAAAGTACCAGTCGGCTCCAAGTCCAAGGCAAAGGGGAGGCCGGGGTCGACGTCAGTCGGAGACACAACCTGCGTCAGAAGTGGCGGAGGCGTCATCAGAGGTATCGGTGCCGGAAGAGGTGTCGTAAGGTCGACCGGCAACGAACCAGATCCAGGCCTGGATCCCTGAGGGCCCCATGGCGCCGGAGCCACCGGCATCGAGGGCGAGTGGAGAGCTTCATAAAACTGAGAAAGCTGGGTAAGGGACGCTCCGGCTCCCAGGAAGGAAGGGAAGCTCGGATCCATCAAAGTAGGTTCTGCGGGTGGTGCCGAAGGACGACGACCATCTGCATCCCGCGTCGGCTGACGGACGGGGAGAAAGCGAAGAGTGAAGGTGCTTCTTCTCCTTCTTTATGTGCTTCGACTTACCCGAAGATGAAGACTTCAACGAAGATTGGTGGTGGAGCTGACTGCCGGGCCTCTAGAAGCTTTCATAACCACTTCCGCAAAGATTTCGGTATTATGGCCCGACAGTCGGAGCACGACTTTGGGTCGTGGACGCGCTCCAGGCACCAAAGGGACACGAGGTGTGGGTCCGTGACTGACATCAGCTTGTGACAGGACACACAAGCCTTGAAGCCGGTCCATCGATGCGACATCCTTCCGTGCACCAGGAGTCGAACGATTCAATAAAAGAAGTCGACAAAAGTTAAAAAAAAACTCTAGTCAAAAAATTACTAAGGATACCATTCTCTCCGGATGTGCGGTGGCTTGCGCGGAAAAAGAAAGTACTGAGGGGCAGCGACTAAGTAGACAAAGCGACGTCATTCCAGCGAACACCCCGCCTACGACGGTCGCGTAGTCGACCGATGCCACCTACCGACGCATAGAAAAAATCTCCAGATCCAGTCTGATGCCTGGGTTGTAACTCTATGGTAAGGAATCTAAAACTAATAGTGTCTTTCAGATATAGCAGTTTAATAATAACATTATATCTTTGAGGATAACTTCACTTATGTTTAATTATTTTAATTTTCTATTTTTTTTAAGTAATTGTACAATTATTTTTTCAATTTTTAACATTTGTTTTGTATAATTTAAAAAACAATTTTTTTTGTTTATATGATTTTCCACTACATTGTGCATCAATCAAATCAGCCCCATGTCTGCTATAGGTACACAACAGCATTCATTGTTTAGGGATTATTCCTTCCATTGTCATTTGTCTGGGGCTCCTCCCTCAGTACTGTGCCATATCACACATCGTGAGAGACGTGACATCACATGCCGCACATAAAGCAGTTTCTTCTGTATGTTGTTGTTGTTGTTTTTGCTCTCTCTTATTCTTTCTGAATTTTCAGTCACCATGAAGTATATGTTGCCGTGGTTTTCCATTTTACGAATGAGTAGATATATTTATTATTTACACTGCTGTATTGTTAATTAAGAGAGCAACAGCAGTGACCACACGAAATGATATCTTTTTTGTTTGTGCTACTAATTAAGCAGCAACAATGCAACGTTTCACTGATGTCCTTCTTGATTCTTTTCTTTTAGGTGCACGACAAGAAGAGAACAAGAGACAAGACAACAACACATCCCCCCACAGTACTGCCAGAAAGAAGGCCTGTGCACGGCGTGATGCGTGAGTAACCCACACATCAGACATCTCTTCAACTGGTGAAGCTAAGGGCCACTGCTGACAGCTTCAAGATGGCCACAAAGAAAGGTGCTAAAACTGCTACCAAAAAAAGTAGCCAGTGAGAAGATGAAGCAGCTTAGCACCACCACCACTGGTATGTCGCCCCAGATATTTTTAGAAAAACAAAAAACTGTGCCTGCAGCACTGGCCTCTGGGAAGCAAGCTGGGAACAGCACCCCAAAATCAGTGGACTCACCCCAATCTAGGCCCAGGACCATGTCAGTCACAGAGGAAGCCAGTCTAATCACGGCCACGGCGACGAGCAGTGATGTAGACATTGAATTATCTCTATCGCATAGTAGTAACCAATCATTGCAGGAAACTCAGAGAGTGGACAAGAACAACAGCCGCAACTGCCAATAGTAGTTCCTCCCGAGATAGGAGCAGTTCAAGAGATTGGGCTTCATGCTGAGGAAGTAGAGCAATCTGTTCCAGAAGATCCGTTGTCTTCCAGATCTCCAGCTAGAAAAAGGAGGGTTAGTGGTGCATCATCTTCTTCTTCAAGCCCCCCTTCTGATGATCTAGACGCCACTTGGATCCCGCCTCAGTCTGAGTGAAACATGCCACAAGATGACTCAGACGAGGCTAGGGAAAAGGAAGGTTTCAGAAAGCCTTAGAGTTATGGAGGCAGGTGTAGAAGAGGAAGATGAGGACGAGCCAGTCATCATGGATGTTAGCCCACCCCCAGTGGAGACCGACGTTACCCCATCCCAACGGGGAGGATGTGGCAGTGGCACCAAAGAGCCAACTACCATCAGCTGCCATATCTGCAAAGTCCTGGCAGTGAACTACATCCGCAACCACCTCAGTAGAAGTAGGTACTGCCACGAGTCAGACGTCAAAAAGTCCACCTACCGCCAGTTCATCCGACATTGGCAGTGGCACCAGCGTCAGAAAGTTGAGCTCCCCAGTTTGGGATTTCTTTTTGGTTAGCCAGAAGCAGGCGAACATTGCCATATGCTCCCTTTGTGAAACAAGTGTTAGTTGGGGTAAGCTTGGTACAAATTTTGGTATCGGGGGGCCGAACTACCCATTTGAGAAAGCACCATACGATCTGTTGGGAAGTACACCTTAGCGGCCAAAAAACTGCAAGTGTTGTTGGTGAAGGGGGTCAAAGCCAGCTGAGCAGGGAATCCAAATCCGATTGGATCACGGATGAAGGTAAAGAAGAGGAAAACATCTTCATTACGCAAAACAACCCTCTCCCCAACAGTGCAGTAGCATCACCCACATCAGCAACATCGCAACAGCACAAGACTTAGGTCAAGACACCAAGGCAACAGAGAACAGGGACTGCCCCGCTGAAAAACACATTGAGCCTATCACCGCCTGCTCTCAAGAAGTCACCTGCATCAGTGGCATCAGGAAAGAAAAAAAATTCAGGCTACTATTCCTGCCCTCTTTTGGCCAGAGGGGCAGGATGAAAGCAACCACCCAACTGCACGTTTGTACAATGCAAATCTGGCTAAAATGTTAGCGCTGGACCTCCTTCCTTTTATTTTTGTTGAAGGGGTGTGTTTTCTTGAATTGTGGCAGCCATCTGCCTGAAATGGAAGGCTCCCAGCCGGTTCTATTTTGCCTGAGTTGCTGTTCCAGTGCTACATCACGATGTGCTTGAATTGGTTGGACAAGCTTTGCAGCAGAGCCTGCATGTGCACAGTATCCACCTGACAACAGACATGTGGACCAGTTGACAAGCGACTGATTACATGTGCATCACTGCACACTGGAATTCTTTTGTGGGACTAGAGAAAAAGTATCTGCAGGTGTTGACACTGCAGAGATTTTTAATACTGCTCAGAAGCCTGCGACTGTAGCGATGTTCGCAATGGAGAAATTCCATACATCTGCAAACATTTTGAAAGACTTAAACAACAAGATCTTTGAATGGCTGCGACCAAGGGGGCTTAATATTGGATTTGTTGCCACGGACAATGGCAGTAATATAGTTAAGGCCATGGCTGATGGTGGTTATTTCCGGGTCCTATGTTTGGCACACTGCGTCAACATAATTGTACAGGACTTTCTAAAAAAAGACCAAGTAAGAAACTTACTGTCCACCTGCAGAAGTATCTGCATCATTTCAGTCATTCATTTAAAGCCTGGAATCAGATGAGGGTCATTCAGCGTGATAATAGAATGCCCATTAAGCACTCATACAGGAGATGCCAACATGCAAATAACTCCACTTATTACATGCTTGAATGCCTGTTTGAGCAGTACAGACCTATCAATTAATATGTCATGCAAAGATGAGATGAAACTGTAAAAGGCATGACCTTTTGAGATGTCCACACGGGAAGCCAGCAAAGAGGACAGTACCATGGGCCAAGCTATTCCATTGTTGCACATGCCACAGGAACAGCTAAAGAAGGTGTCTGCAATGTACGCAAATGTGGAGAAAAAACTTTGAGTTACTACCCATAGTGCTGCATTTCATATTCTTTGTTTCCATTTTCTGTGTCATCATGGCTGTTGATATAGCAGCGCATAGTAGAGTGCCCCTTCGGAATCATTTAACTCAGTTCGGGGTAGCTAACGCCAGCATGGCGGTTCTTTTTGTGGTCAGTACCGATGCAGCGCACCCATTTGAGCTTTTCTACTCTTGGGTCACATTTACAGCTGCTAATGCGGACGATGGTACTTTCCATTCTAACACTGCCACGGCATATGCACCTTATCGGACATAGTAAATTCCTATTTCAGCTTGGCAACATCACGTTTGGCTTAATGGCGCCCTCCCCCACACATTGGAAGTGGTTCGCTTGGGTCCCTTATCAATTTCAGGGGCCACTGGGCTGGTTCTTGCCGGATTTACAGCGCATCCAGGTTACCGTAATGCGCCCGTCGCAGACGTTAGAACCCTTTATGCTTTGGCTGTTGGGGTGCTTCGGGCGCTGGTACAATATATTACGCGCAACATCCAGGTGGGAGCACATGGTGCTGCGGGGAAACCAGTCCTCTCATGGTTAATTCGGTTATGGGCAAGCGCCCCCAGGATAAGGACGATATGCCTCTCTGGCTTGCCGAGAAATTTGACCAGCTGGAAGCCTTTCTGCCTAACACGTCTCCTGTGAAAAAACACAGGATACTGACCATAAGTTTGCAGAAAGACTTAGTCCCGGATGTGACTGACTGTGAAAACTGGGGTAAGATTTTTGCAGCAGTATATGCGAAGTACGTCGTCAGGCCATGTAGGTCCTGTTTCCCCTATCATTGTAATATGATTTCTCCCTTTGTAATATGTGGAATTGTAACCATGCTGATCGTATTATTTCTGATCATAAGCCTGCTAATGTCTGCTAAGGTACTGCACCGTAGAGCACATAGTTAAAATAAAACCTTTTAAACTTTACCGTGTCTCTTTACTCTTGTTGTGAACTGGTACGAGAAAACAAAATGAAAGAGTGTTCTTGATTCCCACTATTCCTGAGAAGTTTCCTAAGTCGCTTGTTCTGGGTTGTTTAATCATTGGTAGCTTCGCTGTAGTACAGAGAATGAATGAGACACTGATGCTAGTCGGATAAGGGTTCTCGGTTCTGAGGTGAGTGTCTGGTACACCACAATTCCCTGAGGTCCTGGGTTCCTGGGCACAGTTCTGTACACGAGCAGAATCCCCGCAACACTGACTGCCGGACCTATAGAAGCTTTCATAACCACTTCCGCAAAGATTTCGGGTTTATGGTCCGACAGTCGGAGCACGACTTTGGTTCTTGGTCGTGCTCCAGGGACACGAGGTGTGGGTCCGTGACGTACATCAGCTTGTGAAAGGACACACAAGCCTTGAAGTCGGTCCATCGATGTGACATCCCTCCGTGCACCAGGAGTCGAACGATTAAAAAAAAGAAGTCGACAAAAGTGAAAAAAACTCTAGTCAAAAAATGACTTAGGGTAACATTCTCTCCGGATGTGCGCTGGCTTGCGCGGAAAAAGAAAGAACTGACATCAGCACGCAGGGGCAGCGACTAAGTAGACAATGCAACATCATTCCAGCGAACACCCCGCCAACGACGGTCGCGGAGTTGACCGATGCCACCTACCGACGCGCAGAAAAAATCTCCAGATCCAGTCTGATGCCTGGGGGTAACTAAGGTAAGGAATCCACAACTAATAGTGTCTTTCAGATATAGCAGTTTAATAATAACATTATATCTTTGAGGATAACTTCACTTATGGTTAATTATTTACATTTTCTATTTTTTTAAAGTAATTGTAAAATTATTTTTTCAATTTTTATAATTTGTTTTGTATAATTTAAAAAACAATTTTTTTTGTTTATACCATTTTCCACTACATTGTCATCAATCAAATCAGCCCCATGTCTGCTATAGGTACACAACAGCATTCATTGTTTAGGGATTATTCCTTCCATTGTCATTTGTCTGGGGCTCCTCCCTCAGTACTGTGCCACATCACACGTCGTGAGAGACGTGACATCACATGCCGCACATAAAGCAGTTTATTCTGTATGTTGTTGTTGTTGTTTTTGCTCTCTCTTATTCTTTCTGAATTTTCAGTCACCATGAAAGTATATGTTGCCGTGGTTTTCCATTTTACCAATGAGTAGATATATTTATTATTTACACTGCTGTATTGTTAATTAAGAGAGCAACAGCAGTGACCACACTAAATGATATCTTTTTTGTTTGTGCTACTAATTGAGCAGCAAAAATGCAACGTTTCACTGATGTCCTTCTTGATTCTTTTCTTTTAGGTGCACGACAAGAAGAGAACAAGAGACAAGACAACAACACATCCCCCCACAGTACAGCCAGAAAGAAGGCCTGTGCACGGCGTGATGCGTGAGTGACCCACACATCAGACATCTCTTCAACTGGTGAAGCTAAGTGCCACTGCTGACAGCTTCAAGATGGCCACAAAGAAAGGTGCTAAAACTGCTACCAAAAAAAGTAGCCAGTGAGAAGAAGAAGCAGCTTAGCACCACCACCACTGGTATGTCGCCCCAGATATTTTTAGGAAAACAAAAAATTGTGCCTGCAGCACTGGCCTCTGGGAAGCAAGCTGGGAACAGCACCCCAAAATCAGTGGACTCACCCCAATCTAGGCCCAGGACCATGTCAGTCACAGAGGAAGCCAGTTTAATCACGGCAACGGCGACGAGCAGTGATGTAGACATTGAATTATCTCTATTGCATAGTAGTAACCAATCATTGCAGGAAACTCAGAGAGTGGACAAGAACAACAGCCGCAACTGCCAATAGTAGTTCCTCCCGAGATAGGAGCAGTTCAAGAGATTGGGCTTCATGCTTAGGAAGTAGAGCAATCTGTTCCAGAAGATCTGTTGTCTTCCAGATCTCCAGCTAGAAAAAGGAGGGTTAGTGGTGCATCATCTTCTTCTTCAAGCCCCCCTTCTGATGATCTAGACGCCACTTAGATCCCGCCTCAGTCTGAGTGAAACATGCCACAAGATGACTCAGACGAGGCTAGGGAAAAGGAAGGTTTCAGAAAGCCTTAGAGTTATGGAGGCAGAAGTAGAAGAGGAAGATGAGGACGAGCCAGTCGTCATGGTAGTTAGCCCACCACCAGTGGAGACCGACGTTACCCCATCCCAACGGGGAGGATGTGGCAGTGGCACCAAAGAGCCAACTACTGTCAGCTGCCATATCTGCAAAGTCCTGGCAGTGAACTACATCCGCAACCACCTCAGTAGAAGTAGGTACTGCCACGAGTCAGACGTCAAAAAGTCCACCTACCGCCAGTTCATCCGACATTGGCAGTGGCACCAGCGTCAGAAAGTTGAGTTCCCCAGTTTGGGATTTCTTTTTGGTTAGCCAGAAGCAGGCGAACATTGTCATATGCTCCCTTTGTGAAACAAGTGTTAGTTGGGGTAAGCTTGGTACAAACTTTGGTATCGGGGGCCAAACTACCCATTTGAGAAAGCACCATACGATCTGTTGGGAAGTACACCTTAGCGGCCAAAAAACTGCAAGTGTTGTTGGTGAAGGGGGTCAAAGCCAGCTGAGCAGGGAATCCAAATCCGATTGGATCACAGATGAAGGTGAAGAAGAGGAAAACATCTTCATTACGCAAAACAACCCTCTCCCCAACAGTGCAGTAGCATCACCCACATCAGCAACATCGCAACAGCACAAGACTCAGGTCAAGACACCAAGGCAACAGAGAACAGGGACTGCCCCGCTGAAAAACACATTGAGCCTATCACCGCCTGCTCTCAAGAAGTCACCTGCATCAGTGGCATCAGGAAAGAAAAATAATTCAGGCTACTATTCCTGCCCTGTTTTGGCCAGAGGGGCAGGATGAAAGCAACCACCCAACTGCACGTTTGTACAATGCAAATCTGGCTAAAATGTTAGCGCTGGACCTCCTTCCTTTTATTTTTGTTGAAGGGGTGCGTTTTCTTGAATTGTGGCAGCCATCTGCCTGAAATGGAAGGCTCCCAGCCGGTTCTATTTTGCCTGAGTTGCTGTTCCAGTGCTACATCACGATGTGCTTGAATTGGTAGGACAAGCTTTGCAGCAGAGCCTGCATGTGCACAGTATCCACCTGACAACAGACATGTGGACCAGTTGACAAGCGACTGATTACATGTGCATCACTGCACACTGGATTTCTTTTGTGGGACTAGAGAAAAAGTATCTGCAGGTGTTGACACTGCAGAGATTTTTAACACTGCTCAGAAGCCTGCGACTGTAGCAATGTTTGCAATGGAGAAATTCCATACATCTGCAAACATATTGAAAGACTTAAACAAGATCTTTGAATGGCTGCGACCAAGGGGGCTTAATATTGGATTTGTTGCCACGGACAATGGCAGTAATATAGTTAAGGCCATGGCTGATGGTGGTTATTTCAGGGTCCTATGTTTGGCACACTGCGTCAACATAATTGTACAGGACTTTCTAAAAAAAGACCAAGTAAGAAACTTACTGTCCACCTGCAGAAGTATCTGCATCATTTCAGTCATTCATTTAAAGCCTGGAATCGGATGAGGGTCATTCAGCGTGATAATAGAATGCCCATTAAGCACTCATACAGGAGATGCCAACATGCAAATAACTCCACTTATTACATGCTTGAATGCCTGTTTGAGCAGTACAGACCTATCAATTAATATGTCATGCAAAGATGAGATGAAACTGTAAAAGGCATGACCTTTTGAGATGTCCACACGGGAAGCCAGCAAAGAGGACAGTACCATGGGCCAAGCTATTCCATTGTTGCACATGCTACAGGAACAGCTAAAGAAGGTGTCTGCAATGTACGCAAATGTGGAGAAAAAACTTTGAGTTACTACCCATAGTGCTGCATTTCATATTCTTTGTTTCCATTTTCTGTGTCATCATGGCTGTTGATATAGCAGCGCATAGTAGAGTGCCCCTTCGGAATCATTTAACTCAGTTCGGGGTAGCTAACGCCAGCATGGCGGTTCTTTTTGTGGTCAGTACCGATGCAGCGCACCCATTTGAGCTTTTCTACTCTTGGGTCACATTTACAGCTGCTAATGCGGGCGATGGTACTTTCCATTCTAACACTGCCACGGCATATGCACCTTATCGGACACAGTAAATTCCTATTTCAGCTTGGCAACATCACGTTTGGCTTAATGGCGCCCTCCCCCACACATTGGAAGTGGTTCGCTTGGGTCCCTTATCAATTCCAGGGGCCACTGGGCTGGTTCTTGCCGGATTTACAGCGCATCCAGGTTACCGTAATGCGCCCGTCGCAGACGTTAGGACCCTTTATGCTTTGGCCGTTGGGGTGCTTCGGGCGCTGGTACAATATATTACGCGCAACATCCAGGTGGGAGCACATGGTGCTGCGGGGAAACCAGTCCTCTCATGGTTAATTCGGTTATGAGCAAGCGGCCCCAGGATAAGGACGATATGCCTTTCTGGCTTGCCGAGAAATTTGAGCAGCTGGAAGCCGTTTTTCCTAACACGTCTCCTGTGAAAAAACACAGGATACTGACCATAAGTTTGCAGAAAGACTTAGTCCCGGATGTGACTGACTGTGAAAACTGGGGTAAGATTTTTGCAGCAGTATATGCGAAGTGCTTCGTCAGGCCATGTAGGTCCTGTTTCCCCTATCATTGTAATATGATTTCTCCCTTTGTAATATGTGGAATTGTAACCATGCTGATCGTATTATTTCTGATCATAAGCCTGCTAATGTCTGCTAAGATACTGCACCGTAGAGCACATAGTTAAAATAAAACCTTTTAAACTTTACCGTGTCTCTTTACTCTTGTTGTGAACTGGTACGAGAAAACAAAATGAAAGAGTGTTCTTGATTCCCACTATTCCTGAGAAGTTTCCAAAGTCGCTTGTTCTGGGTTGTTTAATCATTGGTAGCTTCGCTGTAGCACGGAGAATGAATGAGACACTGATGCTAGTCGGATAAGGGGTTCTGGGTTCTGAGGTGAGTTTCTGGTACACCACAATTCACTGAGGTCCTGGGTTCCTGGGCACAGTTCTGTACACGAGGAGAATCCCCGCAACACTGACTGCCGGACCTCTAGAAGCTTTCATAACCACTTCCGCAAAGATTTCGGGTTTATGGTCCGACAGTCGGAGCACGACTTTGGGTCGTGGTCGCGCTCCAGGCACCAAAGGGACACGAGGTGTGGGTCCATGACGTACATCAGCTTGTGACAGGACACACAAGCCTTGAAGTCGGTCCATCGATGTGACATCCCTCCGTGCACCAGGAGTCGAACGATTCAAAAAAAGAAGTCGACAAAAGTAAAAAACTCTAGTCAAAAAATGACTTAGGGTAACATTCTCTCCGGATGTGCGCTGGCTTGCGCGGAAAAAGAAAGAACTGACATCAGCACGCAGGGGCAGCAACTAAGTAGACAACGCGACATCATTCCAGCGAACACCCCGCCAACAACGGTCACGGAGTTGACCAATGCCACCTACTGACGCGCAGAAAAAATCTCCAGATCCAGTCTGATGCCTGGGGGTAACTAAGGTAAGGAATCCACAACTAATAGTGTCTTTCAGATATAGCAGTTTAATAATAACATTATATCTTTGAGGATAACTTCACTTATGGTTAATTATTTTAATTTTCTATTTTTTTTAAGTAATTGTACAATTATTTTTTCAATTTTTATCATTTGTTTTGTATAATTTAAAAAACATTTTTTTTTTATGATACCATTTTCCACTACATTGTGCATCAATCAAATCAGCCCCATGTCTGCTATAGGTACACAACAGCATTCATTGTTTAGGGATTATTCCTTCCATTGTCATTTGTCTGGGGCTCCTCCCTCAGTACTGTGCCACATCACACATCGTGAGAGACGTGACATCACATGCCACACATAAAGCAGTTTATTCTGTATGTTGTTGTTGTTGTTTTTGCTCTCTCTTATTCTTTCTGAATTTTCAGTCACCATGAAAGTATATGTTGCCGTGGTTTTCCATTTTACGAATGAGTAGATATATTTATTATTTACACTGCTGTATTGTTAATTAAGAGAGCAACAGCAGTGACCACACTAAATGATATCTTTTTTGTTTGTGCTACTAATTGAGCAGCAACAATGCAACGTTTCACTGCTGTCCTTCTTGATTCTTTTCTTTTAGGTGCACGACAAGAAGAGAACAAGAGACAAGACAACAACACATCCCCCCACAGTACTGCCAGAAAGAAGGCCTGTGCACGGCGTGATGCGTGAGTGACCCACACATCAGACATCTCTTCAACTGGTGAAGCTAAGTGCCACTGCTGACAGCTTCAAGATTGCCACAAAGAAAGGTGCTATAACTGCTACCAAAAAAGTAGCCAGTGAGAAGAAGAAGCAGCTTAGCACCACCACCACCACCACTGGTATGTCGCCCCAGATATTTTTAGGAAAACAAAAAACTGTGCCTGCAGCACTGGCCTCTGGGGAGAAAGCTGGGAACAGCACCCCAAAATCAGTGGACTCACCCCAATATAGGCCCAGGCCCATGTCAGTCACAGAGGAAGCCAGTCTAATCACGGCAACGACGACGAGCAGTGATGTAGACATTGAATTATCTCTATCGCATAGTAGTAACCAATCATTGCAGGAAACTCAGAGTGGACAAGAACAACAGCCGCAACTGCCAATAGTAGTTCCTCCCGAGATAGGAGCAGTTCAAGAGATTGGGCTTCATGCTGATGAAGTAGAGCAATCTGTTCCAGAAGATCCGTTGTCTTCCAGATCTCCAGCTAGAAAAAGGAGGGTTAGTGGTGCATCATCTTCTTCTTCAAGCCCCCTTCTGATGATCTAGACACCACTTGGATCCCGCCTCAGTCTGAGTAAAACATGCCACAAGATGACTCAGACGAGGCTAGGGAAAAGGAAGGTTTCAGAAAGCCTTAGAGTTATGGAGGCAGATGTAGAAGAGGAGGATGAGAGGAGGATGAGGACGAGCCAGTCATCATGAATGTTAGCCCACCCCCAGTGGAGACCGGCGTTACCCCATCCCAACTTCCCGGGGAGGATGTGGCAGTGGCACCAAAGAGCCAACTACCGTCAGCTGCCATATCTGCAAAGTCCTGGTAGTGAACTACATCCACAACCACCTCAGTAGAAGCAGGTACTGCCACGAGTCAGACATCAAAACGTCCACCTAGCGCCAGTTCATTGGCAGTGGCACCAGTATCAGAAAGTTGAGCTACCCAGTTTGGGATTTCTTTTTGGTTAGCCAGAAGCAGGCGAACATTGCCATATGCTCCCTTTGTGAAACAAGTGTTAGTTGGGTTAAGATTGGTACAAACTATGGTACAGGGGCCAAACAACCCATTTGAGAAAGCACCATACGATCTGTTGGGAGGTACATCTTAGCAGCCAAAAAACTGCAAGTGTCGTTGGTGTGATGGAGCGGGTAAAATGTTTTCTTTTTATATACCCAATCCATTTATATAAGTTTATATTAAAATGATTAATAATTAATTATAATAATTAATAGCTTGATGTGAAGGTACTAGACCAACACTATTAACAGAAAGAACACACGTGGGAATGCATTGCATGACTAAAATAATAAGTGAACTAAGCTTGTATGCATATTAAAACGATAAATGTTGCTTGAGTAATGTTATTGTGATTTGCGCTTAAATAAACCAGCATTAACGGCTTTGGATGTTGCATATGGCTAGATAAATGCATACACATAAGGGTATTAGCAAGGGAATAACACTGTATTAATCATTTCTATGTATTAATTACGATTTTGTGTTTCTTTGCTTAAAGTTGACTATTCTGGCCTACCAAAAGATGGCCGCCGACTGAAACCTAACTAAAGTACATTACTTCGTCAGTTGAACAATGGAGAAATGCGCCTGCACTGACTTCGTCTGTGTCCCTTGTGTGACCTGTCAGACCATGCCCATGAAGACTACCCTGGGCGAGGTGCCAATGCCCCTGAACGTGAAGCAAATGTTGATATTTGGAAATATGAACTGTCGAACCCAACCTGTTACCAACGAACTGATACATTTAGGACTTCGGAGTAGTCTTTCCCATACATTTACTTTGAGACTTCTTCCACATGGGAAAATTTGAAAATGTTTCCAATGTATTGAGATGTATTTGAATTCAGCCAATCACTGGCCTGAGAAATGAGAAAATGTAACTTTAATATGTAAATTTTAGTATAAATATTAGTAGACTAGAAAGGGAAGAGGCTACTCTACGCTAGACGCCACTTTATGCAGAAGCTATTGACGGAGAATCAATGATCAGAGATCTTTATGCTGACGGAGAGGACGGAGACTTTATAACTCTGATCAATTTACTGAGGACCAGTTCTGACTTAGAGAACGACATTTAGCCAGAATAGGTAAATATGACAAAAGATAATATTGCATTATTAAGATTTAACCTGCATTTAAATTAGATAAAGAAAAATCATTATTTGAATTACTGTGTCGGGCGATTATTTCATTGAAATGTTATTTCATCTGGTTTGAGAGTTAAAGTGTCATTAAACTAAATAACAACTAAATGATTCGACCGACCTCTTGATGGAGGAATTGTTAGGGTGTTTCAGGAGAAGTGGTTTTCCTCTATCAAAGGAACAGTTGTGGTTTGGGATTTGATGGCCCTTTGTAGGCACGGATAGATTGAGAGAATGAATGTTGGTGTTATGGGCCCCACCAGCGTATGATGTGTGTATGTGCGTGTGACTGAGAAATCATTCTGTCCGTGGAAGCAGGGGGTAATTGAGTGATCCAAACTGCACCAGTATTTCTGGTAGCTAGAGATGGTTTTTATTGTTTTGGTTTAATGATTTTGGCATGTATATAGCTTATCGATTATTGATTGGTATTGATATATGTACTAACACTATATGTTGAAGTTTATTGAGTTTTATGTTGTCTGTACGGCTTCTGGGAGGTAGGAAGTCGGGAATTGGTAACAGTTCCATAGTAGAGCAGAGGTAAGTGCTGCTCTCGGGAAAGACGGGATTGTGGTTGCCCGTAAGTACACGGGAGAAACGTGTGACAATAAGAAGTTGCACGGCGCATTGTCTAGGTTCGATTCGGTAGCATCGCCGAGTGTTACCATTAGTGATATTTTCTGTGGGAGAAAGGTGTGAATGATAGCAAAGGGTTACCTGTGAAATTTTGGTCTTAGGTACCAGGAAACCAATTAGCATACCGATAACGCTTATCACTGAAAAGGTAGCAGGTGTTCTCTGACCTTGTTAGAAGGACAAAGTAGAGGTAAGCGCTGCTTTGTCAAAATTCTGTAGTAGGACAGACTGTTCGCTGTTCTCGGAAAAGACAGGCTTCTGTGTGAATGAACTACATTTTCTTGTGTGAAAGTGCGTGAATGAAATAGCATTCGGGTTAATTGTGAAACTCTGGATTTATTTCTCAGGAGCATTGCGTTTCCAACTATGTGTCTTAATTCTGGAGAAAACAGTTAATTGATGCTTGGTAGAAGGGTGAAGTAGAGGGATGTGCTACTTTGCCAACGGACGTAACGATTCTATAGTAAGGCAAAGGTAAGCGCTGCTCTCGGGAAAAACAGGATTCTCGTGGGAAAGCTCTTTTGCTATTCTGTGGTTAGCGAAGCAGACAATGGAGATGTTTGTATGTTGTAACTAACAAGTATTGTAAAATTGAAACAAAGTCTACCGAGTAGTTTTGTAAAGGAGGGGTAGACTGGAGACAGGAGTCAGGAGCAGGAGCTGCTGCAGCGACTGCTGACGTCAGGAAGACAGCGCTGGGATTGGACGGCTAGTCAGAGGGGTAAAACACTCTGGATTGGTATGTTAGTGTGAACCGCGCTAGGATTGGAGATTGTGACAGTGACGTAAACGCTCCAGGATTGGTGCGTTAGTGTGAGTCACGCAGGGATTGGAGATTGTGACAGTGACGTAGACGCGCCAGGATTGGTGCGTGAGTAAGAGTTGCGTTGCTATTGGACTAAAGATCGTACAGTTGCAGACAGGACTAAAGGGTTTACGTGAGAAAGGAAAATGTATTATCATTCACCTGAGAAAAAGAAAAAATCTTTGTTTAGTAAAATAAAAAATTGGTTCGTGAAGGACAAAGAGATTGTGACTAGGGAAGGACAGTTACTTCCTCCGACGAAAACCCCCGCATCCTTCATGGTTGCGAAATATGGGTACCATACTTGCATCTGGTTAGATAATTGGGCAAAATATACAAAGGAAGACGGAGTTTTAGCGTTTCCAGAAAATGGTTCCTTTAATTTGGCAATTTTAAGGAACTTACGGGAGAGGACAATGAGCTTAGATCCGCGACCTAGGCCTACGCAGTTTGAGGCGTTGACAGAGTGGGAAGACGAGATGCATGAGCGGGAAAAACAGAGAAAAGGCAGTAGATACAGATATATGTTCGGACGGCCAAACGATCGCGAAACTCATTGTGATCGAATGAGAAGGTGGCGAGACGCAAGTATGACTGAAGGATTGTTTCCAGTAAGAACTGCAGGGGAAAGTGAGGGAAGGGAATGCATAGAAAAGAAACATAATGTAGAAACCAGAAGGTACGGAGCAAATGAAACAGAAGACGATGTCTTAGATGATATGTGTTACAAAAGTCCACCTCCATACAGGCAGGAATCAGAAATGCCAAACGCAGGTATACCAGTGAGGGAAACTCTGCGAATCATTAAAACAGAAGTTACGACTCCAGAGGTAAAGAGAAGGAATTCTCTTAGGGAACGAGAGATGGAAAATAAAGTTGAGAGTGAAAATTCGAGGGAACTAGCAAAAACCACGTTAGAACTGACAGAGAAAATAAGAGAATTGACTAAAAATCTAGAAGCAGTTACAGTCCCTGTAACCATAGGTCCAGTTATGCCCATTTTTGAGAAGCAGAAAGAAGGTGAGCATGGTCTAACAGTTCCGTATGTGAACAATAGACAGACAGAACAGCCCCTGATGAGAGCAAAAGAGAATCCTTGGAGACACACCATGAGTGAAGGTGAACCACATGTGTCAAATAACCCATTTTATAATCCTGATACTGTAGAGAGAAGCAGAATGGTAGGGGGGCCAATACTAGAACCACAAAGACTGTCGGAACCAGGGAATGTAGAAAAATCAGTGGGTATAACTACAGACGAATTGAGCGAATGGCTGAAGGGTTTGCAAGGTAAAGAGAAAGAATCCCATACCATTGATGTGGCAAAATTACGGATGGTGTTAGAAGAATTAATAGTAGGGACCATCCCCACAGAAAAGCTGAAAAATTACCAAGATGAGGAATTGTTGTTTTTGTGTAAAAGTATCACTTGGAGAGCAAAGAATTTACATGACAGACTAGCAGAAATAGCAAGTGAAATGGGAATTGACATGGACAAGGTAAAAGCTTTACAGAAGCCTTACCGAGTGGATTTCACGGAAAAGGATATTGAGAATCTGAACACTGCAGGACGAATAGGGCAGATTAGGGACATAATCAAAGTGTTGAGGAAATGGGGAGATGTGGACAAATGGAAAAGCAGGTGGTATAGGAATCGGGATGATACCTCAGACAGAACTTTTCCAGCATTTCCTGTGAGAGAAAAGGAAAAAGTAGTGACAGAGTTCCCCATGAGAGAGATTCCAGGAGGGGATATGTGCATGTCCCATGGACAAGACAGGACATTTTGTCATTCACAAATGACTTCCCTCGATTACGAGAAAAGCCGGTCGAGTGGTACAGACAGGTAGACAGATTTGTTAAATTGTCGAAAGTGCTGTGGATTGATCTGAATAGCCTATTTGATATAATAGTGCCAGCAGACTTATGGGCAGAATGCAAGATAGTCATAGATTGGCCAACTAAAGAATACCCGAGAGATCCCAAAACAGGAGCACCAGACCCAGAGGTAATGAAGAAATATGAACAGGTCATGGTGTTTTTGAAAAACAAAGTGCCTCACAAAGAAACAGACTGGGTTAAAATAGATCGAACCCATCAGGAAGCGAAAGAATCAGTTCACGCTTACTATGAAAGGCTAATATTAGCTTTCAAACAGTTCAGTGGAGATGACAATCTGAGAGAAAAGGACCTAAGTCATTTTGTAGATGAGATCCTAAGGCATGCTAAATAATTTAGTGATGAGATTGAGGCAAAACAGCTACAATTGAAAGAAAAGGCAATGTGGGCTCAAGTGAAAGTCGCAGAGAGACAGGAAGCTCAGCTGGTTGAACAAGCTAATAACCCAGGCATTAAACCAAGATTTGGCCCAGGAAAAGGGAAGGGTAATATAGAAGAAGCTAAAAAGAAGTTTCCATGCCACAATTGCGGAAGGTTAGGGCACTGGAAATCCGAGTGTAAATATCCACCAAGTAGTAATAATGAAAATCCATCATTGAATCCACAGGTGCAGTGTGAAGGGAGTGGCCCAACAGCAGAAGGCTGTTAATCCACAGAATCAGGTGCCAAAACCGCCATTACCGCAAAGCAGGAACACCCAAAGATATAGCAAAGAAACGGGATTCTACAATGAAGAACAGGTAAACAAACCGCAACGCGTGAGCGCTATGTCACAATATTGGCTGCGAAATGACGAGAGTGAGTCAGAGGAGATTTATTGACGGTGCCGAAGAGAGGAAGAAGGGTGCGTACTTGGCGCAACTCTAGAAATAGATCAGACAGGACCATTTGTGGATGGGAAAGTTAATGATGAAAACATTACTTTTTTAGTAGACACTGGAGCTACGCGATCTACTGTCAGGTCAGCAGATGTGAAAAATCTTCCTCTCTCGGATGAAACAATTCAAGTAGTTGGTGTGTCAAACAACCAGATTAGGACCTACCTTACCGAACCGGTAAAGGTTACAATAGGGAAATTCACAGACATGCACCGATTTGTGGTGTGCGATACTAGTCCTGTGAATCTGTTAGGAAGGGACATACTGTGCAAAATGAATTGCACAATATTCTGTACTCCAGATGGAATAGCATTTGAGACACCAGATGAGGATGTACTGTATAAGATGACAATAGCTAATCAAGAAAATGGAATTACAGGAACTTATGCAGTATTTAACCCAGACGAGTTACCCAAAGAATTAAAGCAGTCAGTGAAGGCAGGAGCCTGTGATTTTACTGGAGAAGATGTTGGCCTTGTGAGAAATATAGATCCAGTAAGGATTACACTAAAAGAAGGAGTAGTTTATCCAAACATTCCCCAATATAGACTGACACCGGAAATAATTGAAGGGGTGACACCTTTAATTGAGAAAATGATTCAACAGGGAGTGTTGAGAGAAATAATGAGCAGTCCATGTAACTCACCTATAATGGGACTGAAAAAGCCCAATGGGAAGTTCAGGATTGTGCAGGATTTGAGAAAGATTAACAAGATTGTTGTGTCATGTTGTCCCATTGTTACAAATCCATCAGTGATTTTGTATCAGATTCCCCATGATGCAGAATGGTACACAGTAATTGATTTATGTCATGCTTTCTTTTCCATTCCGTTGCATCATGACAGCCAGCCGATTTTTGCATTTCGGTTTGGAGAACGTATTTTGGCATGGTGCCGAATCCCACAGGGGTACACAGAGAGCCCCTCAATTTTCAATCAGTTGCTAAAGAAATCTCTGGAAAGTCTTACCATGCCTGAAAATTCAGTTTTGGTTCAATACATTGACGACCTATTGGTGGCGTCAAAGACACGCGAGGCTTGTGAAACGGACACAATAGCTTTGCTGAATCATTTGGCAGATGGAGGACTGAAGGTATCTCCGACAAAATTGCAATACTGTAAAAAAGAAGTACAATATTTGGGTCATACCATCGAAAAAGAGCTGAGAAAAGTAACCATAGACCGGATCAGAATCATCAGAGGAATGAGAGCTCCAATGACCCAAAGAGAGGTGAGAATGTTCCTAGGAATGGTTGGTTACTGTCGTCAGTGGATAAGTAACTTTTCCCTGATTGCCAAACCATTGGTAAAATTGACAAAAAGTGAGGTTAAAGACCCCCTTGCATTGAACAAAGAATAATTGGCAGCATTTAGACAGCTAAAGAACAGTCTTTGTGAAGCCCCAGCTCTGGGAATGCCACACTATGAGAAAGAATTTGAGTTATACTGCAGTGAGAGAAACGGATGTGCACTCTCAGTGTTAATACAGAAACATGGAAGGCAAAGGAGACCAGTGGCATATTTTTCGTCAATGTTAGATCCAGTGGCGATAGGTCTGCCAGGATGTCTGAAAGCAGTAGCTGCTACATGCCGAAGCCTAGAGCAGAGTGAGGGAATCGTGATGGGGTATCCAGTAAGAGTGTTTGTACCTCATAATGTGGCGATCCTCTTAACGAGGAGCCGAACACCGTTCATGTCACATAGTCGGCTGACTAAGTATGAGAAGGTCATTCTAGGTGCAACCAATGTGAGTCTGGAAAGATGTGTGAATGTGAATCCAGCTACACTTTTGCCTGATGCAGATAGAGTGGTGGTAAGAGATGATGTTGATCATGATTGTCTGGATGTGCTTGACTATTGCACGAAACCTCGACCTGACATAAAAGATTTACCCTTGCCAGAAAGTGAATATGTGTTGTTTGTGGATGGATCATGCTTGAGAACAGATGAAGGATTGTTGAGTGCAGCCTATGCTATATGCACAGTTGCTGCAGTCATAGAAGCATCACACTTGAAAGGAGTTAAATCCGCTCAAGTAGCAGAACTAGTGGCATTGACAAGGGCATGCAAAATTGGGAAGAATGTGAGAGTGACTGTGATAACAGACAGCCAGTACGGCTTTGGAGTTGTCCACGATTTTGGCCAACTTTGGCTGCAGAGAGGTTTCCTGACCTCAAGTGGAACTCCTATAAAGAATGCAGAAGTGGTGGGAAAACTGCTTGAGACATTACAGTTGCCAAAAGAACTGTCAGTGGTAAAATGTGCTGCTTATAGTCAGGGTAGTGATTATATCACTACCGGGAACCGATATGCCAATGACATGGCTCAGTACTGTGCCCGAAATCAATATTCGATCAATAGGGCCAAGGAAAAGGAAATGTTTTCTTGCTCCATAATGTTTACTAACGTTGTGGGAACATGGGAAGAAGTGAGGCAGTTGCAGGATGAAGCAGGAGATGAAGAAATGAAACAGTGGGTAAAAGCAGGTTGTGCACCAAGGGAGAAAGATCATGTGTGGGTCTATCTAGATGGAAGACCAGTAATGCCTGATAGCATGATGTCAACCATGGCACGGATGTATCATGGCCAAGGACATCTGGGAAGGGATGCCATGATAAGGGCGTTTAAGCAGAACTGGTACAATGCAAAATTCAGGTTGATAGCTGAGAGTCTCTGTCAAAGATGCCTGATATGTCAGCAGTACAATCCTGGAAGGAAAACAGTGGTGAGCCTAGGTACAATAGGCCGAGAGGGAGGACCCTTCACCAGAATGCAAATAGATTTCATTGAAATGCCCCCTTATAACAAGCTGAGGTATGTTCTGGTGGTAGTTTGTCTGTTTTCCAGGTGGGTGGAGGCATACCCAACAAGAAGAAATGATGGAATCACAGTGTCCAAACTCTTGTTGAGGGAATTCATCCCAAGATACGGGTTCCCAATAACCATATAATCAGACAGAGGAGGACACTTTTACAATGAGATCATGAAGTCGATTTGTGAAGCATTGGGTGTACAACAAAAACTACATTGTGCCTATCGACCAGAGGCTTCTGGTGTGGTTGAGCAAATAAATGGTACGATCAAAAACAGAATAGGAAAAATGTGTTTAGCCACAGGAATGAAATGGCCTGATGTTGTGCCTCTAGTCTTGATAACAATTGGATCTACTCCAGACAGAACTACAGGTTTGAGTCCCCACGTAATTATTATGGGACGAGCCATGAGATACGTATTTGTTCCAGTCAACAAGTTGATGACAATAAATGATGACATGATTTTGGATTACTGTAAAGGCCTGGCTGACGCAGTCCATTCTGTGTTTCACCAGGTTGGAGCGGACGCCACCACCCTTGAGAGAAAACCAGCCCATGACCTAAGCCCAGGTGACTGGGTGAGAATAAAGGTCCACAGAAGAAGGAATTGCTTGGTTCCAAGGTGGGGAAGGCCAAGGCAAGTGATATTGACTACAACAACAGCTGTGAAGTGTGCTGGACTGAAAAATTGGATACATGCGAGTCACACTTTGAGAGTTCCAAATCCAGCAGATAGCATTGGAAAAGAATATTTCGATGAATCAGGATCAAGTGATGATTCAGGTGATGAGAATGCAAAATCAAAAGAAAATCCTGAAAGGGGGAAAAGGAGCCAAGACTAATTCCAACTCCCAGAGAAGAAATTCTGAGGAAAAGATTACAGATTTCAGATGGTTCAGAGTCTGGAGGCGAGCAAAACGCCAGTGGCGAGCACAGAAAGAAGAAGAGAAAAGAAAAGAATGTCCAGTCAGAAGTAACATTTACCCCAGACAAAAGAGTAGAAGAAGTTCCACCTGAGGAAATACTGGAAGGAGAAAAAGGGACAGTCACAGAGAGAGAGAGGGACAGATTGCGGAAGACCCCCGAGGAGTTGTAGGGAACTGCAACACACAGCTAGGTGAAGGGACAAGTAGTCAGCAGGAAGATTGCGTGCCGGAGACCCGAGGAGGGACAGAAGTAGGGCAAACACAAGAGGTGGAAAAAGAGACTATTGAAAAAGAAAAACCAAACAAGACAGAATCTGAAGACAGTGAAACTGAAATACCAGGGGGTCGAGTTCTAAGAAAGAGAACTTGGATTGAGGAAAGAAACAGTAAAGACGGCAAAACAAGAAGGAATGCTAAAGGAGACCTTTGGCCAAACAAAATAAAGAGATTGAGATATCGATTGACACGAGTGAAACCCTCAGAAGCTGAACAAGTGAATGAAGTAACAAGTCAGCACAGAGAAAAAGAGGGAGAGACAGATGTGTCTGAAGCAAACAAACGATCGAGAAAACCAAACCAGAAGTATAAGTCACCTGAATGGACGTACGTGGCACTGCCTGAACAAGGAGAAGAGGTAGATAGTCAAGGAAATCCAGAGGAGACTTTACTGAAAATATTGAAGGAAGAAGAAACAGCGGAAATCCTGAGAGTTATCCTATCCGATATCGGAGAAGAAGCGGAAGATCAGGAAATTCTGTATGTGGATGATGAGAAAGAAGTGAAAAACGACGAGAGGCCAAGCTGAGTGATTTCAAGAAGGTCCTTGTAGAAAATATATAGGATTGAATAAGAAATTGAAGTATTTGGATCACCTGATAAGGGCCTAGCTCTTGCAGGAAAACTATAAGAAGCGGAGTAGAAGAGGCTAAGTCAAAAGACACGGTCAATTTTAACAAGATGGCTAACATAGATGATAACAAGAGTAGATGTACCTTTATGAGAAGATGGTGCAAGACATGTTGATATTGTACAGGACTATTAATGCTTCTTTGGAGTGTACTCGCTCTTTTGATCTCTTTCAAAGTAACTTTAGATACACTAGAAGAGCATACAGAGAATATGACTAACATAGTGAAGAGTCCACAAAAGGTGGTTCCTTTTAAAACAAGCACTGAGCATATGCACAAAGATAGGTCTATAACTGATTTTTCTAGCAACGTTTTTTCAAAATTATTGTATGAATATGTAAAAACGGTGGACGTAAGGGATTGCTACGTTTGTATGCAGTTACCTACCTCTGTTTCAGAAGGGGTGACTTATCATCACCTTCCAGCAACTTATGGAATAACATGTAGTGTTTTAACTAGTATATTTTATCAAATAAAGAAATTAGAATATAATCTGTCTAACATAGATACCATTCTTGGACAGTTGCCCATGAATAATGAAATGAATCCAGCTAAAACTGCTAATGTACTAGGTGAGATTTTTATAGAGACTAAAGAACTAACTTTAGAATATATTTTTAAGAACAATTTAACTTGTAGTTTAAAGACAGAAGAGAAAACATTTTTAAATATGGTTGAAGAGAGGAGATTAAAAATACACAAAAATGCGGAAGGACATAAAGAAGGGGAAAACATTTGGGAAATAGATGGGAAAAAGGAGACAAAGGGTGATGTTAGACCAACAATAGCTATAGATTCACCACAGATAGGCAAATTATGCATTAGGAGGGAAAGATCCCAATATGATTATTATTATATAGGGACAAGTGAGTGTCATGATACATATTTTATTGCATCTGGATGGGGATTTAGAGGCGGAGAAGATCTAGTTTTTCCTAGACTGTACTATATTGGTGGGAACAAGGCTTATTACCGGTTGCCCGACCATTGGTATGGCACATGTTATGTTGACCTGGTCTTTCCAAAGATTTTTCACATGGATAGAGTAGAAAATAGTGGACCACATAACCTACTAATGCGTAGTGGAAGAGAGACTTGGTTAGAAATTGTAGGTGATATTTTTGGAGCCTTGATACCAGCAGTGGGAATATCTTTGAATGCAAATAATATTCGGAAATTGTCAACCATAGTGGATCGCTTGTCAACAAGCACCGCTGGAGGATTTTTTTTGGTAAATACTGAAATGGTTGCCATGCGTGCTATGATTATGCAAAATCGACTTGCCCTTGATATCTTATTGGCAAAAGAGGGTGGAGTCTGTGGAATGCTGAAAGTTCAACATTGTTGCACTTACATTCCTGATGAAAGCAAAGATCTAAAAGTATATATTAAAAATATTACAGAATTGCATGATGAAATAAAACCACTGGAGGTTGAAAGTATCTGGACTAGAATTAGTAATAAGATGGCTGCTATTAAAGCTTTCTTAGGTAAATTAGGTAGTACTATATTAGGGAAAATATTATTTCCATTAACGCGTGTGATTTTCACATTATTAATACTTAGACTAGGATGTATGTGTTGCAGACACAGAAAAAATAAAAAGAAAGTTAAACGAGAAATTTTCAAAAAGAAGGAAAAGAAACAAGAAAGAGATTTAAATGAGATAGAATTGGAAGAATGGAAGGAGAGTATGTATGACAAAACAAAAAGAGAAGATGAAGGAGAAACAGATTTTTAATTGAGCAAGAAAACATTTCGAATTTCCATAAAAGGGGAAAATAAATTGATTTTTGTGGGTTTTGTTTGTGGTGATAAAATCACCAAAGGGGCGATTGATGTAGCGGGTAAAATGTTTTCTTTTTATATACCTTCTCTGTTAGAATCAACTGTCAGATTCCATCAGGCTGCACTGCCTTATTACACCTTGAGTTTAAATCCAATGGATCAATTTCTTCAATTTGTTTTCTTCACTTTTATCTTTGTTTAAACGTGCAATTTTCACCTTTTACTCACATTTTATCTGTCAATTCAATTTATTTAAACGAAGGTATCTCACAAAATCTCAGGAGTCAGGAGTGGGTTCTACAAGTCGTGATGTTTATTAAAATCTCCCAATGCATTTCGGGAAATATATTCCCTTCGTCAGGGGCATCTACAATGTACAAAATAAAATAATTAAGCTGATTTTATCCACTTTCATAAAACACTTCATTAGAATTAAAAAGACGAAATATTTCAGTCATAAATCAGTAACATAATATCCACTCGATTTACACAGTGCCTTTAGCCTTGTTCAGGCCCTAATGGCATTCTCATATCATTCATATACCCTGGTTTCTTCACAATGTTTCCCACGAGGTTCACCCGCTTTTTACACTGCACCGTAATTATTATTACTAAAATATTTGCAAATGTGCGCTACTTTGCTCTTACCTGAGCTTGTAATTCACCCCATTTTATCTAAAACGGTTCCACCCGTCTTTCCTTTCAGCGCGTTAAGGCGCTCCTGAATGTTAGTTAAACCAGTGCTACAGCGAACGTCCTCATTTAAATAACCGCCCGTATTCTACGTCAGCCTGAAAATCTATGCACGTGTGTACCTCACTTCTATGCGTTAACATTAACAAAGGACTGCTTAAAAACGAAAATTACTACAATTCCCAGAGTCCATCACACTAGTCTTTCTTGTAATCCGGTCCTCGTTAAATAGTGTTTGTGTTCCCATTGTGTTCAGTAGATTCATTCATGACTGATTTATATTAAATAATCAGTTTCTACATGTCTTGAAAGAAGTGCTTGCTTTATTCAAATGTTCGACGTCAACGCGCTGAAAGGAAAGACGGGTGGAACCGTTTTAGATAAAATGGGGTGAATTACAAGCTCAGGTAAGAGCAAAGTAGCGCACATTTGCAAATATTTTAGTAATAATAATTACGGTGCAGTGTAAAAAGCGGGTGAACCTCGTGGGAAACATTGTGAAGAAACCAGGGTATATGAATGATATGAGAATGCCATTAGGGCCTGAACAAGGCTAAAGGCACTGTGTAAATCGAGTGGATATTATGTTACTGATTTATGACTGAAATATTTCGTCTTTTTAATTCTAATGAAGTGTTTTATGAAAGTGGATAAAATCAGCTTAATTATTTTATTTTGTACATTGTAGATGCCCCTGACGAAGGGAATATATTTCCCGAAATGCATTGGGAGATTTTAATAAACATCACGACTTGTAGAACCCACTCCTGACTCCTGAGATTTTGTGAGATACCTTCGTTTAAATAAAATGAATTGACAGATAAAATGTGAGTAAAAGGTGAAAATTGCACGTTTAAACAAAGATAAAAGTGAAGAAAACAAATTGAAGAAATTGATCCATTGGATTCAAACTCAAGGTGTAATAAGGCAGTGCAGCCTGATGGAATCTGACAGTTGATTCTAACAGAGAAGGTATTACGTTACAGCACAAAGAGACGAAGTGCGAAGCAGGTTTGGCACGCCATCACAAGCACAATGACAAAGAAAGGATTACAATATGGAATACGCGGAGTGCATCTCTTTTCCTTGAACTGCAACAGTATTCTTTTTATATACCCAATCCATTTATATAAGTTTATATTAAAAGGATTAATAATTAATTATAATAATTAATAGCTTGATGTGAAGGTACTAAACCAACCTTATTAACAGAAAGAACACACGTGGGAATGCATTGCATGACTAAAATAATAAGTGAACTAAGCTTGTATGCATATTAAAACGATAAATGTTGCTTGAGTAATGTTATTGTGATTTGCGCTTAAATAAACCAGCATTAACGGCTTTGGATGTTGCATATGGCTAGATAAATGCATACAAATAAGGGTATTAGCAAGGGAATAACACTGTATTAATCATTTCTATGTATTAATTACGATTTTGTGTTTCTTTGCTTAAAGTTGACTATTCTGGCCTACCAAAAGATGGCCGCCGACTGAAACCTAACTAAAGTACATTACTTCGTCATTTGAACAATGGAGAAATGCGCCTGCACTGACTTCGTCTGTGTCCCTTGTGTGACCTGTCAGACCATGCCCATGAAGACTACCCTGGGCGAGGTGCCAATGCCCCTGAACGTGAAGCAAATGTTGCTATTTGGAAATATGAACTGTCGAACCCAACCCGTTACCAACGAACTGATACATTTAGGACTTCGGAGTAGTCTTTCCCATACATTTACTTTGAAACTTCTTCCACATGGGAAAATTTGAAAATGTTTCCTAATGTATTGAGATGTATTTGAATTCAGCCAATCACTGGCCTGAGAAATGAGAAAATGTAACATTAATATGTAAATTTTAGTATAAATATTAGTAGACTAGAGAGGGAAGGGGCTGCTCTTCGTTAGACGCCACTTTATGCAGAAGCTAGTGACGGAGAATCAATGATCAGAGATCTTTATGCTAACGGAGAGGACGGAGACTTTATGACTCTGATGAATTTACTGAGGACCAGTTCTGACTTAGAGAACGACTTGTAGCCAGAATAGGTAAATATGACAAAAGATAATATTGCATTATTAAGATTTAACCTGAATTTAAATTAGATAAAGAAAAATCATTATTTGAATTACTGTGTCGGGTGACTATTTCATTGAAATGTTATTTGATCTGGTTTGAGAGTTAAAGTGTCATTAAACTAAATAACAACTAAATGATTCGACCGACCTCTTGATGGAGGAATTGTTAGGGTGTTTCAGGAGAAGTAGTTTTCCTCTATCAAAGGAACAGTTGTGGTTTGGGATGTGATGGCCCTTTGTAGGCACGGATAGATTGAGAGAATGAATGTTGGTGTTATGGGCCCCACCAGCGTCTGATGTGTGTATGTGCGTGTGACTGAGAAATCATTCTGTCCGTGGAAGCAGGGGGTAATTGACTGATCCAAACTGCACCAGGTGAAGGGGGTGAAAGCCAGCTGAGCAGGGAATCTGAATCTGATTGGATCACGGATGAAGGTGAAGAAGAGGAAAACATCTTCATTATGCAAAACAACCATTTCCCCAGCAGTGCAGTAGCATCACCCACATCAGCAACATCGCAACAGCACAAGACTCAGGTCAAGACACCAAGGCAACAGAGAACAGGGACTGCCCCGCTGAAAAACACATTGAGCCTATCAACGCCTGCTCTCAAGAAGTCAGTGGCATCAGGAAAGAAAAATAATTCAGGCTGCTATTCCTGCCATGTTTTGGCCAGAGGGACAGTATGAACGCAACCACCCAACTGCACGTTTGTACAATGCAAATCTGGCTAAAATGTTAGCGCTGGACCTCCTTCCTTCTATTTTTGTTGAAGGGGTTGGTTTTCTTGAATTGTGGCAGCCATCTGCCTGAAATGGAAGGCTCCCAGCCGGTTCTATTTTGCTTGAGTTGCTGTTCCAGTGCTACTTCACGATGTGCTTGAATTGCTTGGACAAGCTTTGCAGCAGAGCCTGCATGTGCACAGTATCCACCTGACAACAGACATGTGGACCAGTTGACAAGCGACTGATCACATGTGCATCACTGTACACTGGATTTCTTTTGTGGGACTAGAGAAAAAGTATCTGCAGCTGTTGACACTGCAGAGATTTTTAATACTGCTCAGAAGCCTGCGACTGTAGCGATGTTCGCAATGGAGAAATTCCATACATCTGTAAACATTTTGAAAGACTTAAACAATAAGATCTTTGAATGGCTGCGACCAAGAGGGCTTATTATTGGATTTGTTGTCACGGCAGTAATATAGTTAAGGCCATGGCTGATGGTGGTTATTTCAGGGTACTGTGTTTGGCTCACTGCGTCAACATAATTGTACTGGACTTTCGAAAAAAAGACCAAGTAAGCAACTTACTGTCCACCTGCAGAAGTATCTGCACTCATTTCAGTCATTCATTTAAAGCCTGGAATCAGATGAGGGTCATTCAGCGTGATTACAGATTGCCCATTAAGCACTCATACAGGAGATGCCAACATGCAAATAACTCCACTTATTATATGCTTGAATACCTGTTTGAGCAGTAGAGACCTATCAATTAATATGTCATACAAAAATGAGATTCTCGAACTCGGGCCCTGGGTGCCGGTGTAGAGTGGTGCAGGCTCACAAATTTGGCCAGAGCCAGAGTCTGTTGGTGAGCAAATCTGGTGCTCACAGGAGACAAAGTCTTGTTTGGGAAGGCAGGGCAGGTCCTCCGGGTTCTTGGGGGCTGCTGGCTGCAGGACATACTGGGATTTCGCTGGAGCAGGCCGAGGTCGGGACAGGGTGGTAGGACTCAGGCCAAGTCAGTTATTGTCCAACTCTTATTCTCCAGCACGGCTCTTCAGTTCTCCTACTTCTTGATTAGTCTTGTCTGAGGAGGCAAGGTTCAGGGTTGCCCCCAAATACTAAATTAAGGGGCATTACATGTAGGTATAGGTCAGGACCAATGGGTCCTTTCTGGAGGGTGGGTACACCCCCTAATATGACACAATCCAGTGGGAGGGAGGCAAAAGCCTCATTCTGGTTTGCTGGGTCTCCCCATCTGCAAGATGGGGGGGACTGAGAGTTGTGTTTTACCTTGCCTCCCTCACCCGTGAGGAGGGGTTGACAAAGGTGGACGCACCTCTACTCCTAACTTGTTTTTCCTGCCGATTCTCCCACCCAAAGTGGGGGTCAGAACCTGTGGGGGCCAGTTGCTGGGAGAAGCAAATGGCTGAGGTAGCACACAAAGTCGGCAAGCCTTTGAAGCTTCCCCTTCAAGGACCCTGCCCATCCTGGGGGAGGAGGCTTGGCACCACAACCCAGGACGTGCTTTTTTTCAGGACCCCAAGAGCAGCAGGCTTTCGACCAGGGGGTCCAGAAACATGTCTGGTGGTGGCAGCTGGTGAGCAGCCACTCAGCCAGGACAGTAGAGTTAGGTTATTTTTCACAGGGCATCTCTAAGATGCCCTCTGAGTGCATTTTTCCTTAAATCCAACGCTGGCATCAGTGTGGATTTAATGTGCTGAGAAGTTTGATACCAAACTTCCCAGTTTTCAGTAAACTCATTTTGGTGCTGTGGAGTTTATAATGACAAATTCCCATACCATATACTCTTTATGGCATTACTGCACTTACATTGTTTAGGAATTGACTTAGACACTGTAGGGGTACAGCGCTCATGCATCTGTACCCTCACCACTGGTATAGTGCACCCAGCTAGAGGGGTGGCTTACCTATGCCAGAGCAGTGGCTTGTAGGCATGGCACACAGTGATGTGTAATAATCATTATATAAAGAGAAAGGGATGCACACCAATCTTCTGTCCAAAATTTAACCAAGTTTGTCCAATGTTCGTCACAGGAAGCGTGCTGAACTGGGTAGAGTGCCTTGTCCTGGTAGCACTTGAAGTTAGTACCAAACTGTAGGAGGCAGCATTTCTGCCCCACACCCGCTCGCACAGCTTGGTGAACGTTTTTCCAAACTGAGAGGCCAGGGACAGAGGTTCTAGGCAATTTATGGCAATGACCCCCAAAGAAGGGCTCGTCATAGCCCGAAATGCATTGGGTTTTTAAATAAACACTGCTTTTTGACGAATCATGCGTCAGTTCGTGTTCTTGATAAGAAGTCCGGATGGGCACAACTCAAGCATAAGAAGCTTTGTAAATGGCATGCCATCCCAACGTGTGGAATATTTGTGATGAGATGTTAAAGTTGAACATATTGAGGAGTACATGGATTAAACGGAGTCAAATGGAGTATAAATATGGAGCAGTGTGGTAGCTCCACCACCAAGCTGTGCGAGTGGGTGTGGGGCAGAAATGCTGCCCCCTACAGTTTGGTATACAGTGGTGTGTTCCATATTGACTTTTCACTTTGTTCTGCACCAAAACACGCAGCCTGCAGTGGCAGTGTGTGTGTATGTAAAGGTACGGGGCCTCTAAGGGTGGCACAATAAGTGCTGCAGCCCTTGGAGGCCTTCCCTTGGTACCTATGTTACCTTTTACAAGAGACTTACATGTGGCCAGAGAATTGCCAATTTGGTTTTGCAACAGTTTAGTTTATGAAAAGAGCATAGGCCCTGGGTACCTTGTTGGCAGGAACCCAGGGCACACTCAGTCAAAGCACATCAACATTAGGCAACAAGTGGGGGGGCAAGCATACAAAAGGGGGCACTTTCCTACAGACACCACACATTATGCATGTACTGCTGTTAGGCTACATATTTCGTTATATATTAAGAGACGACGAAATGATGATCAAGACAGTTTGGATCAGCACGATACAGATAGTTACATTACAAGCAGCCATTTTGTGTGGGATTTTTGCTGGTTATTGTAAAATTGGCCTCACCAATTTGTTCACACACCAGGACACTAAAAGGACTATTCTTGTCTCCTCCTGTGCTCCCTCCACAACTTCATGGAGCACTCCTAGTCCTTAGTTTAACTTTTCTTTCTCCCAGTCCTTGATTCTTCAATATCATTTTTGTTTTTCAATCTACAGGCCCTCCAACAAACTAGAAAACTAACGCTTACCTAACCGGACCACATCTGCCAGGCACCCAAGACTGATAGACCGTACAAGAGCAATCAATGCAGATGTAACTCCCAGTCCCAATTTGGCAATACAGTATCATTTTTTCTTTTACTAATCATTTGAACTGCGTGTGTTTGTGTTGTTTACTTGAATCATACAGAAAGTTTAATTTGTAATATATTCAATATCTTCCAAAGCTCAGTAAGACAGATAATCATAAGGTAACTTGGCCTCTCTGAGTGCAGATGGACAATTTGGTTTGGTTTACCTGTACTTATCCGTTCATTCGTTTCCTTTTCCTCCAATAACAGATTCATGATGGTCGGCTGCTTATCATTGCCAAGATTAATGTTGTCCTTGTGTAGTGTTTGTCTTTGTGTAACCTTTCCCCAAATCCCCCTTCCCATCCATTCATCAAACCCCTAACCCTCTTCCCCCGGGCTGTGTGATTTATTCAGATGTGACTTAACAATTTCCACCATTAATTGATCACACCCTTGGTGGGGCGGATGTGGTGAAAGTAACACCAATTCAGTGCAGGGAGGGGAGGATCTTATTCTTCAGCTCATATAGCCCACACTGGCAGTATATTATATTAGACACCCCCGCACAGTGTATAATTTGTTTTTTTCAGAGCAACTTCCGATTGCCAGCATCATCATTCAGGCACTGTTTTATTTGCATCTGCGATTCTGCTTGTCCACTTTGTACAGTTCGTAGTAGCTCGAGTTAACTTCATTTTGTAACTTTTACTAACATTGTTCGGATTAATTCAATTTTTCATTGCTTATCATATTTCTATTGTCTCTTCTTGGGTCTAAGTCTGTTCTAGTAGTCTAGTCTCTGGTGACTGTCATTTTTTTCAAAGCTTACCTATAATAGCAGCATTAACCTAGTTTTTAATTTGTTAACTTTCCTGCGATGAATAGTCTCCTTATCCTACAGTTCAAGTTCGCCTAGGACTCTGAGGGACTGGGACTTTGCTTCCGTTCTGATGACTTTGCCTTCAATGTTGAAATGCTAGCAATGAATTCTGCTACTACTACCACCCCCATGGCACCTTGGGAAACCATGCAGCCCTCGCTTCATCTAATCAGGGAAGAGAAGTGAACTGTGTTTGACTGATTCATTGTTGAACGTCAATCACTTTATACAATGGAAATTCCCTCCTACCCCTTCCGAGTCCTTATGGGTTAATAATAATATATAGTAGCAGAGTAGACTGCAGAGACTAGAAGGAGAGAGGAGTGGGACAATGGCGGGTACCACGCAACTATTTTGTTGTTTACACTATCAGCAGGTTTTTGAAACTGGCTGCAGCAAAGGCAGCAGTGCGAAGTAAAACGATAACCCCAAAATTTTGTTTTTAAATCATTCATAATGTCAAAGTATAAAAACGTTATTCCCTAAACAAATCTAAACGACCATTCCCACAACTGGCCAACCCATCTCCATAATCCCAACCAGTGCCTAAGACTCAGAGTTGAAAAACAAAATTGTCCATAAAAAAAGAAAACCCCAACAATGCCCCATCTCCCACCCACCCAAATAAAGATTTGAAATGGGGCTGAAGAGGGCACTAACAGCGGGCTAAGAACTTCTTCAGGTGCCTGCCCATCCGTTCCTGCCTGACTTCAATATTCACCAGCCTCAGCATGATACGGAAATAATGGCGGGCAGCAGCGATGGTGGAATGGCGGCGGGCGCCCATTGGACGGCGTCTATGGTGTGGTATTGTTGTGGCCTGGCTGGGGCCCAGGGCATCTGCAGCAGCTTCTGTCTCCTCATCCTCCAAGTCCACCAGCTGCCCGTAATCGGCCCTGATGGGCTCCAATTTCCGCTGACGTGTCCGGGCTGCAATCTCCTGCCTGCTAGGTGGTTTTGGATCAGCAGGAGTATATATATATCAAGAAAGAAAAAAGATAAATTGTAAACAATGCTCTTAGCAAAACACATAAAAAATTATGCCATGGGTATGGAGGGAGGGAGGTGATTAATGATGGGTGGGTAGGAAGGATACGTAATATGTTGCGCTTGAAAGCTACTGTGAGTCAAGGGAGGAGTCTGAAATATCAACTCCTCAATCCTTTGAATAAAAAAAACCTTGAAAAAAACATTCAAGGCAAGTAAAGGTGAGAACACCACTACAGAGGAGCACAATAGTCCCTTGTTTATTCTCCATCCTAAGTATTTTTCCATTCATCATTGCATTGTTCTTCTAGTATTTTATTTTTTATTCTTCACCCTTGGTTTTGCTAAACACCACCATTTAAGTTTTACATTATCTCAATCCAGTCTTCACCATTGTAACCATTCATCCATATAGCCATCCATCCAAACATGGCTCTCTGTCTCAGTCTCAACAAACCTTTCAGCAACATACATTTGTCATTTACTCACCCAAGCGTCCTTAAGTTTCTTTCAATTAAAAGAAACCACCACAGGATTCCAATCACCCACCCAGGTAGGCATCATTTCACACAAACACCTTCACCCACCCAGGCTTCCTACCTGTATGCCTTTCATCCATCTTTCACCCACTCATGCATCCTAGCTATCACCCACCTATAATATATGCATCTGGTGCTTTCACCCACGCATCCTTCTCTTTCATTCATACATATTACATTTAACCCACTCTTTCGCCTTCCATCCTTCTTTCTCTTTTCCATCAACCCATAGTTAAAGGTCTTGTTCATGAAACTTGCTCTGCTGAGTTGAAGATAGGAGCAGCCATTAGTTACTCAGCTCAACTCCTGCTTTGTTCACCTGTTGTTCACAAGTCAACACTACACCTTTACTGTGAGTATGGAATTGTCAATAAGCAAGCAATATGACTTACCCCTGCCCGTCCCTGCCGCTGGCTCACCCCCTTCACTGCCGCATCGGCAGACTGTCTGGGGCCGTCACTGCTGGCCCCGGCACTGGTGGTCGGTGCGGCTAGAAAAAAAAATTACACAATTCTTAGATGCGAGTTACGCCTCTCCCTATTAATTCTTTTAAGCAAAATACACCAGACACATCAGTCAATACAATTTGGATACATTACAGACAGTATAGTCTATTAAAAATATCAGGGTGGGCATGTTGCTGGTGGCAATTTTTAAAAAAACCTCAAGACAAGCTGTTAAGTACTGGCTAGAGCTATTAATTAATCTGATGTTTTGAGACAAAATAGCATATGGTCTTGGTTGGCAAATGCAATTGGGTCATACTTCCTTGTAGATACAGTGCACAGTCATCAGTTCAACAACTGCTGCTAATAATACGAGGCCTAGCTAAGAAGACACAACTTTGGGGTATCCAACTTGACTGTGGCCCCTTTAGTGATTGAGCCTTCTCATCTCAGCGAATATGCGTAGAATACCTTCCTTGGGCAATGGGCATGCAAACTGCATGGCAGAGTAGTAGTAGTAATAGCAGTATGTGACCAATGGGTTCTCTGAGTCTTGGAGTACCACCACTAGGCAGTCTACAACATAAGGGGAGAGGGAAAGCTGAATGACAAAGCAGAAGAAAGGAAGCTACAGACAGCTGTGTTCCCTCTGAATACATATAGATTGTGGTCCCATTTTCTTGAGTTATTGACTCTTTATACTTGCTAGGCCGCCTATCTCCACAAAGTTTAGGTCATTCACGCAACAGAAGCTGATTGTGTGGAGAAGGAATCCGTTTCCTTCCTGCCTTTGGACGATGAATTCTGCGAGGCAGGGGATGCTTTGATACAGCACGCTTTATCCTTGGCCTTCGCACCTCCTCGAAAGAAAGACCCACTAAGGGCCATGCAGACAGGGAGGGGGGCATAAAGACACTTTCAAGTGCCTCCGCCTCAGAAAGGCCTTCCAACAGGCTCAGCCATAGATGTCAGCGCCTGACCCCTTTGTTCTGCCTCCCTCCTACCCCTGCTCTTTGGGGGACGATTCTCAAGGAAATTCCTGTGGGTGGAGTGTCCCCGTCCAATCCTGGAGGGCAAGGTGGCACTCCCTCCTGAGAGAGACAAGCACATGGTTACTTCCTTGACAAAATATAATTTTGTGACCCCAAGAAAAGCATAGCTCGTTCGTGGCGGTCATGTCAAGACAGGTTATTGGATCATACAGGCTGATTACAAAAATAATAGATATGGCTGAAAAAGCCAAGCAGTCAGAAGACCTTATGTCTCCCAAGTCTCTGTCTGGATGGGCCCAGAGAGCAGTCATACTGTTGGGCAATGCAAACTGTGCGCTCTTGGCGGACAGACGGCGTTCTCTCTTAATTGAAGTGGATCTGAAGCTAGGGGATCTTGCAGTTTCAAAGCGGGCCCCACTGAACATGGGGCGGAGGTTGTTCGGGGATTCTTTTATAAAGGAACTTGGCAAATTAGCTACCACATTCAACTCTTTGAATAAGGTGCAGGCATCTATAGAAGATTCTTTTCCCCCCAAGATTGTTGTCAGGGCCGGACATGGCATGGGGCTCCTGTTCAGCCACTTGAGTTCCAATGCCTCCCAAGAAGGCCAAGGTTCCTGCCAGGGCCAATACCACTCCGCAAGGTTTGGTAACTTTTACAACTCCTGATGTTTCCAGCGCTACTGAAAGACATGCCCAAGTTAAGGACTCTTTCTTAGCACCCAAAGGTGGGGGCTGGGGGGATTGGCTCTGTTAATAGAGAAAGGGGGAGGGGGTGGGTATTGGGAGAGTCATGTTCGATGCTTGGGTCTTACACACGGTCCAGGGTTTTTACTTGGAGTTCCTGGGGACTTCCATTCAGGCTTCCAAACTCAGTCCTCTGGTTTTTACCAAGAATCATGCTTCCCTCATTGACCTAGAGGTGAAAGAACTGTTGAGCAAAAAAGGGGGGTATCGTGCATTCTACTCTTCATCCATCTGGGTGTGTGAGCAACATTTCCTGGTGGAGAAGAGAGATGGCAGCCAGCATCCCATGCTCAACTTCAAAGAGGTCAACAAATGGCTAGTATACTACCACTTCAAGATGGAGAGGATCCCTCTTCTGCGGGACCTGCTACTCCCGGGGGATTGGTTGGCTTGCTTAAACCTCAAGGATGCCTATGTAATGGTCCAGATTTTCCCACCTCATTTTTGATTTCTGCAGTTTCTTTGGGGTTATTGGGTATTGAAGTTTCAGACCTTACCCTACGGCCAGTCACCAGCCCCTTGGTGTTTCATCAAGGTACTTATACCTGTGGAGTTTCCCCACACTAGGGACGTACGCTTAATCAGTTACCTCGAAAATAATCTTCTGATGGAATAAGTGTCCTCATACGCTGTCAGCTCAGCTCCAGATGACAGTGGATTTGCTGGAGTGTCTGGGGTTTGTGATAAATTAAAAGAAATCCCTGTTGGTCCCTTCTCAACAAAAATGTTTTGGGGGGTTTTGTAATCACTTCCAAGACTCCACCCTAAGTCTTTCCACCAAGAAGATAACAAAACGTTCTCACAATGTCAGGAAGACCATGGTCAGGTCGCACACATCCCTCAGGCAATTGGACCATCTGGTGGGATTTTTAGCATCCTCCATTCAGGTGATCTTACCGGGCAGCCTTCACTACAGGGTTCTACAACGATTGAAGGCATTTCACCTTCGGGAAGGCTCGACTTATTCGGTGACGATTCCACTATCAAAAGAAGCCAAAGAGGAAATGTGGTGGTGGTTAACTCACCTGGCGGCATAGAACAGGAGAGCCCTTCTCGGTTCCAGTCCGGACATTGTGATCGAATCCGATGCCAGCAAAAACGGCTGTGCGGGCCAGGAAAGTTGTCACCCGAAGAACAAACCCTGCACTTCACTTGCCTGGAACAAATGGCAGGCTAGGTTGCGGTCTGATGTTGGACGCTGGAAAAAGTAAGTTGTTCGGTGCTGCTGAAGATGGACAACATTTCGGCAGTGAGGAACATCAATCGCATGGGGTGGCCACGATCAAAGATGCTTGGGGAGTTGCTGAAAGGTTTTTGGCATTACTGCCTGAATTGCAACATTTAGGTGACGGCAGAATATCTTCTGGGAAAATCCAGAAAAGTCGCCGACAGGCATTACCGCCATGTTCAGGACCTCAGTGCATAGCAAACACTTCCGGAAGTGTTCCAGATGTTCTAGAGAATATGGGGGCCATTCTGGTGGATCTCTTTGCCTCTCATCTCGACTGTCAATTGGTTCAGTTCTTCAGTTGAAGGCCAGATCTGTAAGTGAAGGCGGCGGATGCCTTCCTGCAGGACTGCAGTGCGAAACAGCGGTACACGTTTCCCCCATTAGAGATGCTGATGCAAGTGGCCATGCAAACTCAGCGGCAGAAGGCGAACCTGGTGGTGATCACGGCAATTTGGAGATCGAAAGTCTGGTTTCCAGTGATGATGGAACTTTCTTGGGATTTTCCAATTCATCTACCCCAGAGACAAAACATTTGGAGGGACCCGCTGGGGAATCCTCATCATTTAGTCCTGGAGGGGAAACTTCCCCTCATGGCGTGGAAGATTATAGTTCTAGATGGAAAGTCAGAGGTTTTTCGGAAACTCCTTAAAGTCTTTTGTCCAACGCTTGGGCGGATTGCACCAACGAGAGATACAGATCCCCGTTTCTAAATTTACTATCTCTACTTCTGTGTCATGGCAATGAGTTTCCTTCATGGCTAATACCATAAAGTAGGTATCATTATGAAACCTCCTTCAGGTCCAGAAATGAAAGTAATATTATTTGTGCTTTTTCTGGCCATTACCCCATATTTTTCTGACTATGAACCCTCTTGGCAGAACTCTTGCTGGTGTTACTTCTCTCATGCTCCCAACACCACACAATGTTTTCATTGATTAGGTACCTTTGAGGAAAAACGTATTCACAGTGTCAGTTCCGCAACCCCCTTTTGATTCTAGAAACCTGCAGGTAAGTCTTTGTGGTTATAGGCCACAGAGTCCCACCTGGCTCAAAGCCCACAACCCCTTCAGACTCCCCTTGCCTTTCTCTCAGAATCCACAGAATCCATGGCCCAATCCACAAATTCCCCCTCTCCACTCTCAAGACCCCACTTATTTAAGCCTCACTTTCCAGGACGCCACCAGTATCTAGTCAACCCTTCCAAAAACGGCACAGAATCCAAACCAGTTTCAACCTAACACCTTGGTTTACTGAGGCCCCACTAGTCTATTGGTTCCTTCCTTCTGGTCCTTGTCCTCCTGTTATGTTATTGTAACTTAATATAGCGCAATGACTCATCCTCGAAGGGACATCTCGGTGCCTGGATAGCTAGTCAGTTAGCCATATGCCATTAAAAGAGCCAGGTCTTCAGATGTCTTTTGAAGCCCGAAAACTCAGTGCAAGTCCTAATGTGAAAGGGGAGCTGATTCTAGAGGTGGGGGGCAAGGTATGAAAAGGAGCGACCACCGTATTTTAAAGTTCAAATACGTTGTGGTTGGAGAAGAAGCTGGTTGCTTGATCTGAGGTTTCTTTGAGGAAGGTAGGGGATTTGTTTATCCTGCAGATATTGTGGTCCTTTACCTGACCTTGCATTGAAGGTCAGACAGAGTAGTTTATGGACCATTTCATTTTAATATGGTCCGTTGCATATTAACACAGCTTTCGCCCACAACCATTGGCCGCCAGCGAGTGAAATGCATAAAGGTATTACACAGCCCACTGCCTACAACCTGGAGGCCAGCGGCGTATCACGGAACTATGAGTTTTACTTATGAGATAATAACATGGTAATGAAAGAATAGGAGTAGAAGTATTGAGAGAATCAGAGAGTATTAAGAAGCCACTGAAGACTCAACAACCCTCCACCTGTCCCTCCCCCCTCCTCCTGTCTGCCTCCCAAGTATTAGTATGTCTAGTGGGCTCCATGGGATAGGCAAGGTGAGCCCTATCTTAGGTAGTATTTCATTTGGTTCCCTTATCTATTCGGGGTAGCAGGCGCAGAATTTGTAAGCATTCAGGGCAAGTCACTTCCCTAAACTTTTTAGACAGAATCGTGACAAGCGGGGCGCAAAGTTTTGCATAATCATCTGCCTTGTTATCAAACATCATCAACATTCATTCCATTGACAATGAAACCCAGATTTCTCGAAGCCATGTTGCATGATCGGGGACTTCAGCTGTACCTTGTGTGCCAGGAGGACCTGTCGTGCGGCATTCAGTGCAAGTTCCATATGTCTGCCTCTTAGGGGAAAGGTCAGGGGATTGGAGAGTCCTAGGATTCTGTACGAGGAGAATCAGGGGATTGTCGTGTCAAATACATGATCGATGTCGTTCAGCACCTGTTCCCAATATCTGACCAGCTTGGGACAGTTCCATAACAGATGAAGAAAGGAGGGTGTTTGACCACAACCCCGCCAGCATACAGCGGATCGAACCTTGTTCCAGCCATGAATTCGAGTGGGTGTTAAATACCAATATGAGGCAACCTTATAAGTTGTTTCCGTGTCCGACATATCATGTGCCACATGATGTATTCTATACTAGATATCTTGTCATTCCTTACTGGAGAGTGAGTGCCCGATTTCCTCCTCCCATAGGAGCTGGCCTTTAGCCTTTGGAAGATTGATTCCAATGGAAAGGAAAGCAAAAAGTTCTGAGACAAGACATTTGTCCTGGTCTTTGGATATGATCCATTTTTCAAAATGGGCCAGGGGGCGAGAGCCCCAGGTTCGCGCCCTGGGAGGTCACCCAGTGTCTCACCTGCATGTATGAAAATGAGTCGCTCTTCCTAAGCGCTTATTCTTGTTGCAACCAGTGGTCGAAGTGGGGAAAAAAAAGTAGGGGAACTGTGGCCGCAGAATAAAAGGGCGGGAATAACCTGAGGTTGGATCAGTGGGTGGAGTTAGAGAGACTTTCAGTATTCACAGAAGGCATTTAGGAGTCCTAAAGTTAGGACTCCTAACTTCTGTGAATACCGAAGTGAGTAAGTGTCTTCTGTGAATACCAAAATGAGTAAGTGCCTTCTGTGAATACCACAATGGTAGTAAGTTTAGGATTTTGTCTTAAGTTAGTTCTGTGAATCGGGCCCAATATGTGCACTTTGTGATGCACATGGTACATTTTCTTTGCAGCAGGCACATCTGCGCTATCTTTCCATGAGTCAAAACTTTCACTAGACAAAACTCTGATCTCGCACTAGGAAGAAGTTTATTCACCAGAGTTATCATGACATTTTTATTATTGCCGAAAATTGCTGTAGGCCAGGAAGGAGGCAGCAAGTGCTTTTAAAACCATAATTTACAACGCCCCCACTCAAAGTCAGCACCCATTGCAGTCATACCGGGGGCACCGCCCTAGAGCCAGCTCTTCTCAGGGGTCCTGTGACCTCAGTGACAGAGTCACTGTTGCTCTAGGGTCTGCTACTTCGTAGGCCTGCCCGCAAGACTGGAGGTGAACTTCAGTATGGATTGTGGTGGGCAAGCCTTCAAGGTGAACCCACACTTGCGACTGCGCGGGTGCACCTGCTGGTGCTTAGACACCAGGGCTTTTCTGGTTTTGCGGGGCCTTCTAAGGTCTAGCATGGGAATGTGCTCCCTCCGGAGAAGGGTCTGGGGGACTGTTCATGAAGGCTGAACCTGGTTCCCTAGTTCTAAATTCGGCAGCTCTGCCCCCAGTGCTACATCCGCTACCTTTGCACACACGAAGCTAAGCAGCAGTCTGCCAGAAATTCACATGCACATCCATAATATTATTATCGTACCCTCACATTTGTAGTAAAAAGACTTTTCTTTTGGTGACAATATGGTGCTCTCGAACCAAGACTCTCCCTCTGCTTTTGGGAGAAACAACAGACCCGTAGGGAAACCAAGGGATACCCTACTAGAGTCCACACACTAGTTAACCATCAGTTGAGGCACACATAAGCACAACATTTTATTTTTATTATAAAAACAGGATGTATGTTCAAAGTCCACAATACGCTCCACAGTTTTCTTTGAATTTTCATTCTTTATTGTTCTTTCTTGTCATGCCCATGAATCAATACAACACAAAACAGCCGACACGTGTTTCGTCCATCAGGACTTTTTCAAGGCTGTAGACAAATATATACAAATATACAATTACAAACCTAAAAAGGAACACAATTCACAGAATTTAATCATTAAAAAGGCAATATTTACACTAAAACTCTTCCACATAAACTGATGTTTGTACGTTTGCGCTATGCCAGTTATTACCATTGACACTATATAATAATATTGGGCTTGTGTCCGAGGGTTATTAGAGAAATATAATCTCCTGTGAAAACTTCAACATAGAATTGCAGAAAACCACCACCAACAAGAGTCACCATGTCCATGCAAAAGTGAGACCCATGCTGAAAACTTTAGAAAGGCACTGTGTGCACGAAGAATTTTTTCAAGGATCCAACATCGTTTGAAGCTAATGTCTCACCTAGTGCGTATTCAACAAGAGGTTGGGCCACTCCTACGTCACTTGCTCAGCCTCAATGGTAACTGGGTCCTTGTCCCATCACAATGGGTCCTCTCCTTGTGGAACAAATAATCGTATTTATCGGCTTAACATAAATATATATGTGCCGAAGTCAACAGATAATGATACACCTATCAACAAAGAGAAGATTTCACTTAGGATAATCAACATATCTGTCTAAATCTAGCATTATATTCCATCTCCTAAGCCCACATTGGCAGCCAACAAAAGCTGACATTCGTTAAATTTCTTTCAACTTCTACTAATCAACCCCTTTTAAATCCAGTATCCATCATTATTATGATTATAAAGATAGTGCATTAACAATTACATGTTAAAACACCTATCTACGAAAAACATTGTGCCGTGTGTAAGTGGCACCTAACAATCCAGACCACAAGCAGCCCCAAAGCTCTTACCTTATCTACTACGGAATTAGATGGAAGTCATGCACATCCTTCTTTTATGCCTCATATGTCGACCACTGTGTCAACATAGAACTCTGTGAACATCCTTATTTCAGCTGCCAAAAACCTCGAGTCCCCCAGATTAGGGCTCACTCACATATAGAGTTGCCAGACAGGTCATGATACACCTAAAAGTAATCAAGATATAAGAGTCGTATGAAAACGGCTTACCTATGTTTTAAAAAGGCACATAGTATACTCGTCTAAGCACTAATTACGAACCCAATCGTATTGTTACGCGAGCCATAACCTTTACTTGATAATCACGTAAAAAATTCCCCATATTCATGTCCTCATCCGATCGTTATTTATTTTTTATTTTTTATATGTACATAAATAAATGTACCGGTAAGGCAGAGGATAATTGAAGAGATAAATCCCCATGTCACCAAGCTACAACCGTGGTCCTTTTTCCACCCCTAATAACGATGTTGATCAAAAACCACCTTGCTTAAAATGTAAACCACACATTACCCCATGGACCCAACATGTACCTGAGACTCATACAATTGCTTAAAACTAATGTCATACCTGTAAACGGGACCCGTAACAGCGTCTCGACTCCAACGTTCGAAACCAACAAATGCCTCAACTTGCGGCATTTCACCCTTTAAAAAACGTACGTGCGTATAGAAACAGAAAGAGGACTGAGTGTCTACTACTAAGACAGAAAGTTGCGCCATTTTGGATCGGTCCCGGAGTGTTTCCCGTGCAAGAAACGGCATAAGCATAGATTGTATTCCGCCAATTTACAAAAATTCTAAAAATAAGAAAAGCAATTACTTCTAGTCATAATTTAAAAGCTGATCACAATGCATACTCACTCTGAGGTGAAATAATCACCACATACAGCAATCTAGAGTGAAACCTTTTGGCTAATAAGCACGGAATTACCCTGTGCATATATAACCATCCTAATATTGAGCGAGACATAATGCCCCCACATATCACCGTGTGTTAGTACGTTTGGATCCACATATGGTCCCAATGACCCGAAGACAGTTTGGTAATTTTACGAAACAGAAAAACAAAATCTCCAGTTTTCCCAGTGCATTTAAGAAGGATACTCTCAGTAACAATCAGGGTGTATAATAATACTGAGAAACAAAGAGAGTCAAAGTGATTACAAATATTCTTTACCCCAAGTGTCACCAATGTTCAACCAATGCAGTCATTCATTTTTACACATGTATTTTTATTTTGCCAACCACTGTTGTTTGTCAAGTGTTCATTCTGTAATTTTTTGTTACCTTCTGATCCACTTGTCTACAAAAAAGTATACAGTTCCCTATCAATGTTTAATCCTAGATCAACTGCTCTCAATCTGATTAACCATTTACTTTCTGACTTTCTTAACATTAGGGTATGGTTGCCACCACGTTTAGATATTTTGAGACTTTCAATTCCATGGAACATGATATTAATTTTACCTTCCACCATATGATATTCATTATAGTGTACTGCCATAGGATAATCCGAATTCCTATTTCTGATGGCACGGACATGCTCTTGGATACGTTCCTTTAAAGGACGTATAGTGCTGCCGACGTATATTTTGCCACAGCAACATTCTATACAGTAGACCACGTGCTTAGAATTACAGGTCATAAAGTCCTGAATTTTATATGTCTTCAACGTGTTGTACTTAAAAAACACTAGTTTGTTTTTAGCTAAGTGGCAAACGCTACACTGTCCACATCTATGGAAACCGCTAGGCGGTGCTGGCAACCAGGTGGTAGTGGTCATTGGTTTGAGGTAGCTATGACAGAGTGTCTGTTTTAACGTCTTTCCCCTGCTATGTATAATATTAGCCTTTTTAGAAATTGACCCTTTTATAGTGCTATCCATCTTGAGAATATGCCAATGTTTATTGAGAATACGAAAAAGGTCTGGCGTAGCCTCACTGTAAGGGACTACTAATGCTGGCCTTTTGCCCCGTTCCTCCTTTTGCCTTTTTTGTTTCTGTTGGGTATTGCACAGTAGATTTGATCTTTTTACCCTGACTATTTTATCTTTTGCCGAGGCCAAAATTTGACCTGAGTATCCTCGGTCTTTAAATCTCCTTTCCAAATTTTCAAGTTCATCAAAGAAGACTTGATCTATACTGCAGTTTCTTCTCGTTCTAATCATTTCCCCATAGGGGATTGATTTGATCTGTGTTGGAGGATGCGCACTAGTCGCATGCAAGACCGCATTGCAGGCTGTTTCCTTACGGAACATTTTCGATCTAATCATTTGTCCTGTTACATATAAGGTGGTATGCAAATAATTGATACTTTCAGTATCATATTGATACGTAAAATGTATGTTAAAGGTATTTTCATTCAGATAACTGATAAAATCCAATAGGCATTTCTCAGTTCCAGACCAGAAAAGGAGAACATCATCTATATATCTAGTCCATAGAATGATGTTCTCACTATAGATGTTTGGATATTCTCTCCAGATGTGTATCATTTCGTATAGACCCATGTACAAGTTTGCGAAAGAGGGTGAAAATTTTGTGCCCATTGCCACACCCATCTTTTGTCTAAACCATTTATTTTCATGTAAGAAAAAATTGTTATCCAAAACCAAGGTTATTAGGTCCATAAGCATATTGTTATGTTCATGTACATTAGCCGCTCTTGTATCGAGAAAGTGTTGGATTGCTTCTAGTCCCTTTTTTCTAGGTATGCAGGTATATAGCGAACTGACATCTGACGTAACCAGAAAGTGACCACCTGTCCATTCAAAATTCTCAACTTTACATAACAAATCCTTTGTATCTTTGAGAAAAGCAGGTAGGTTTCGTACTAAAGGCTGCAAAAAAATATCAATATATTCTGACAATTTTTCTGTTGGGGATCCAATACCGGCAATGATAGGCCTGCCCGGGGGAAACAGTCCCCCCTTATGAACTTTAGGTAAGATATACATACAGGCTGCAGTGGGTGAAGGATTAAACAGATATCTTTGTTCAGCATCTGACAATTGCCCTTGAGTATTCCAAAACCGCAGCTTGTTTTCAATCAGATTAGTTACCATGGTCATAGGATTATAATTGATCTGCTCATATGACGCATAATCCAACAATTGTCTATCAATTTCTGCAATATAGTCTTTCCTGTTCACGAGGACTATATTTCCGCCCTTATCTGCTTCTTTTATTACTAAGTTCTGATTTTGAGCAATTCTGTTCAATGCTTCCCTCTCCTCTTTACTGATGTTGTGTTTCACATGTTTCAATTTTTTCTGGTATTCGTCCTCTAATTGATACAGTTCTTGTGTGACTTTGTCTGAGAAAATATCGATAACATTATCAGGAGGTAGGTGTGGTGTAAAGCGTGATTTTGATCTTAGCCCGCTATTCGTCTCAACTTGTGTATTATTATCTAGATCGTACAATCTTTGACTAATAGTGGGATCAGGTGTCTCCATTTGCTCTAGGGATAAGAGAAGTTGTATGTTCTTTGCATCCCCCACAGTTATTTCACACTGTATTGGGCCTCCAAGTTGATCTACCACATTCTCATTCTTATTAGCAAAATACTTTTTTAGTTTAAGATTTCTAACAAATCTAAATAAACCAATATGATACTCAGTGAAATCTGGTAGTGAAGCAGGACAGAAACCCAAACCTTTGCTCAAGATCTTTATTTCGTTATCATCTAGTACATGGTCTGAAAGATTTATTACATTTACATTTCCACTGCCACCATTCTGTACCACATCTACTTCTGCACTGTTCTGGACCTAGATCTTGTCGTCATCCTTTCTTTTCCCTTTGTTCCCCCTTTGTCCTCTTTTTTGCCCTCTTCTTGTCTTTTTGGGTTTGAAACTACATTTTGTACTCTCTGTCTGGTGCCTTTTCTGAATCTCTCCATCTCTAAAAAAAAGGAATTGGATTGCCCTGTATTGGCACTAGTTGATGACCCTCCCCAGGAGTTGGACTCTTCACTCGTGAAGCTGGTAATACTGGATAGGTCTGTTTCACTGGAAGTACCCTTATTCAAAATCCCAGTTTCAGGTCTACTGGATCTCTCTTGTTGATTATTTATGTTCAAATTGTCAAACTTGCTGGCATAAGTAAATACTCGGCCAGTCCGATAGTCATTATCATCGCGCTTCAATTTGCGCATCTTTTTATCCTTAATGTACAACTGGTGATTCTGTAGAACACCTTTGAGAACTTTATAGTTCTTCTCTATTACTTCAGGTAGATTTGTAGATTTGATCTCTTCCTCTAGATCCTTAATCTCTGTTAGAAATGAGGGGGCTCTGGTTGACGCAGGTGTGAACCCACAACAAGCAGGGACCCTTTACTTCTTGTCAGGGCGAAGGATGACTCCCCAGAATAACCCCTGCTCACCCTCTAGGTGCGTGGCGCGAGCAGTCTAGGCTAAGTCTCAGGCGTACACGGTTAAGCAAATGCAATTACACATACAGTAAACCCCTTGCATGCACCACAAACGGACACCAATCAGGAAGTATATAAAAATAAGCTTTTATGTAGATTCAGAAGATTCAAATACACGGCCCAGTAACGTTAAACTGATGGGACCACAACTCTTAGGAATACGGTAAAGTTCTCTTTGTTACGGAAAGTTGTTAGGCGGGCACAAGGTAACTGCGGGCCTCAGCGCACTTCGTGCTGAGGCGGCGTCCGGGAAGCACACGGCAGATGACAGGGAAATCAGAACGTTGCGGACCCTGGATCCGATGCGAGCTCGCGGTCGAGTTTGTAAGTACAGTACCTTGTTTCTTGACGCGAAGGCGGGTGCGGGATTTCAGCGGCTCTTCGACAGAAGGGCGAGGTGGCGTCCGAGGCTCCTACACTTCACGATGGGGGTCTGATCTTCAGGCTCACGACAGGAGTGGGGTGTTGCAGGTGGCGGGTGAACAAAGCGGGGCAGCCGGGCACGCAGGTTACGTCCGGGCCGTACGAGGCTTGGAGATGCTCACAACGCCGATTCCGGCGGGAGGGTGAAGGTGCGCAGCGAGCCTCCGGCGAGCGAGGTGACAGGGGCAGCCCAGCACAGCGTAGGGGGAGCGGCTCAGATCGAGCAAGGCTCTTCCCAAGGCGGGGGCGGCTAAGCAGTCCTAGTCACGGCTCAAGAAGGGACTGGGCCACGAGGGTCACAGCTCCGGCGAGGGAAAGGACACCACAGTCCAGCGGCAGGCGAGTGAAGATCAAGTAGAGACCAATGGTCCTGGGGCTCAGTTCAGGGGGCAAGCTCTGTTCCAAGCCCTTGGAGATCGTTTTTGGAAAAGCACAAGTCTTGAAAGTAAAAATAAAGCAAAGTCTTCAGCAACAGTTTCTCTTCTCCCCTTTGGCAGCAAGGTAACCACTGTAAGCCAATCCCCCAGGATAGGGACAGTCTTCCTCCTACAGCTTTCCTGGTGCCTCCTCCTCAGGCAGAGATTCTTCTTGGTCAAAAGCGGATCTAGTTTCTTAGGAGCAGGGCTCCTACATTTATACAGCAAATCTTTTTTTCTCCCAGGCCAGGGGGGCCCTTGCCTAGTCCAGTCCGGTTTCTGAGCACTTTGTTTACGCGATGCAGGCTGCTTCTTTCAGAGTGCAGGGCAGAGTCATCAGACGCTCCACAGGGGGCGGAGCCGGCATTGTGGTGGCAGAGCACTGTCCTATTCAGAGCCTAGGAGTACTACTCCCACCCATCTACCTGTCGATTGTCCTATTCACCACCAGGCTACCTAGCCCTGCCCATCTGGGTTCCCCCAGCCCTGTCAGTCACACCAGCCAGACATCAGATACACATCACGCAGAGGCGGGCTGAAATGTTTAGGCAAGCAAAGGCCAGCTTTCTAAAAGCGGCATTTGCAAACGCGGAATATTAAAATACACCTTGCGAAAAGATGTACCTTATCATTCCGAGTTCAGGCATACTAAACTCGATCTTCTACCATGTTCCCTGGGTCGGTTAGGATCATAGGGTGTAACAATCCAAGCCGCCCATACTGGCCTATGAGAACAGAGTAGCCTTGCAGTAGTGAACAACAAGATGGCGGTAATTCACTACTAGGACATGCCACGCATCTAGGCTTGTCCTACCTTATGCTCACAACGCACCCTGCCCGTGGGCCTACCAGAGGGGTGACTAACATGCAGCTAAGGGAAGGTTTTAGGGACCGGCAAGTGTGGGCACTTGCCAGTCAGCATGTCAGTACCGGACTGCACGCAGGTTCTGCAATGGCAGACCTTGACATAATTTACAGGCCGCTTCTGTTGGTGGCACAACCCGTGCTGCAAGCCCACCAGCGGTATTTGCATTTACACACCCTGGCGCTCCTGGCGCACTTTACTGGGGTCTGACAGTAAACCAAACAATCCAATCGTGGAATCCAACCAACATATACAATTTACATAGGGAGCACTTGCGCCGCGACACTGGTTGGCAGTGGCACAGCGCGCTGAGCGGCCAGCACCATAAAAACACATGAGGCACAGCGACAACAAGAGGAAGGGAGACTCACGCCAAGGTGCCAGGTCTAACAATCTCCAACATCAATCTCTCTCTTTTTAGATTGGCATCTCTTATTAGTATTCCTATCATGCCAACCGAAGAGGACGTAATCAAGTGTTCCCATTCCTTTAATAAATCAGCCCCCAGATCATCAAAGGAGGGAAATATCACCACTCTTAGTCCTCTAGGGACCTGTTTGATGTCCTTTGTAAAATAGTGGCAAACCACCAGCGTGAGAGTTTCTGTTTTTTTAGACGTTCTAGACGTATGAATTTCATTTTAAGACCTTCTTGTCCTGAACCACTAACTGGAACATGTTTAACACCAGTGTTCATACTAAACAGTTCCTCTAGTAAATTATCCCTGTTGTCATCAAAATTTGACATATTCGTGGACATATTTTCCCTGTTTAGAACTCCTAAGCAAACAACAGATCTGTAAGCATCATAGAAAGATAAGCAATGTATTGAACCTCCCTGTTGGGTATGGAGTGCAAAAACTGACAAACTGATATTTTAAATCTTTGAACACACGAAGCTAAGCAGCAGTCTGCCAGAAATTCACATGCACATCCATAATATTATTATCGTACCCTCACATTTGTAGTAAAAAGACTTTTCTTTTGGTGACAATATGGTGCTCTCGAACCAAGACTCTCCCTCTGCTTTTGGGAGAAACAACAGACCCGTAGGGAAACCAAGGGATACCCTACTAGAGTCCACACACTAGTTAACCATCAGTTGAGGCACACATAAGCACAATTTTTTTTAATAAAAACAGGATGTATGTTCAAAGTCCACAATACGCTCCACAGTTTTCATTGAATTTTCATTCTTTATTGTTCTTTCTTGTCATGCCCATGAATCAATAGAACACAAAACAGCCGACACGTGTTTCGTCCATCAGGACTTTTTCAAGGCTGTAGACAAATATATACAAATATACAATTACAAACCTAAAAAGGAACACAATTCACATAATTTAATCATTAAAAAGGCAATATTTACACTAAAACTCTTCCACATAAACTGATGTTTGTACGTTTGCGCTATGCCAGTTATTACCATTGACACTATATAATAATAGAGGGCTTGTGTCCGAGGGTTATTAGAGAAACATAATCTCCGGTGAAAACTTCAACATAGAATTGCAGAAAACCACCACCAACAAGAGTCACCATGTCCATGCAAAAGTGAGACCCATGCTGAAAACTTTAGAAAGGCACTGTGTGCACGAAGAATTTTTTCAAGGATCCAACATCGTTTGAAGCTAATGTCTCACCTAGTGCGTATTCAACCAGAGGTTGGGCCACTCCTTCGTTACTTGCTCAGCCTCAATGGTAACTGGGTCCTTGTCCCATCACAATGGGTCCTCTCCTTGTGGACCAAATAATCGTATTTATCGGCATATATAACCATCCTAATATTGAGCGAGACATAATGCCCCCACATATCACCGTGTGTTAATATGTTTGGATCCACATATGGTCCCAATGACCCGAAGACAGTTTGGTAATTTTACGAAACAGAAAAACAAAATCTCCAGTTTTCCCAGTGCATTTAAGAAGGATACTCTCAGTAACAATCAGGGTGTATAATAATACTGAGAAACAAAGAGAGTCAAAGTGATTACAAATATTCTTTACCCCAAGTGTCACCAATGTTCAACCAATGCAGTCATTCATTTTTACACATGTATTTTTATTTTGCCAACCACTGTTGTTTGTCAAGTGTTCATTCTGTAATTTTTTGTTACCTTCTGATCCACTTGTCTACAAAAAAGTTTACAGTTCCCTATCAATGGTTAATCCTAGATCAACTGCTCTCAATCTGATTAACCATTTACTTTCTGACTTTCTTAACATTAGGGTATGGTTGCCACCACGTTTAGATATTTTGAGACTTTCAATTCCATGGAACATGATATTAATTTTACCTTCCACCATATGATATTCATTATAGTGTACTGCCAAAGGATAATCCGAATTCCTATTTCTGATGGCACGGACATGCTCTTGGATACGTTCCTTTAAAGGACGTATAGTGCTGCCGACCTATATTTTGCCACAGCAACATTCTATACAGTAGACCACGTGCTTAGAATTACAGGTCATAAAGTCCTGAATTTTATATGTCTTCAACGTGTTGTACTTAAAAAACACTAGTTTGTTTTTAGCTAAGTGGCAAACGCTACACTGTCCACATCTATGGAAACCGCTAGGCGGTGCTGGCAACCAGGTGGTGGTGGTCATTGGTTTGAGGTAGCTATGACAGAGTGTCTGTTTTAACGTCTTTCCCCTGCTATGTATAATATTAGCCTTTTTAGAAATTGACCCTTTTATAGTGCTATCCATCTTGAGAATATGCCAATGTTTATTGAGAATACGAAAAAGGTCTGGCGTAGCCGCACTGTATGGGACTACTAATGCTGGCCTTTTGCCCCGTTCCTCCTTTTGCCTTTTTTGTTTCTGTTGGGTATTGCACAGTAGATTTGATCTTTTTACCCTGACTATTTTATCTTTTGCCGAGGCCAAAATTTGACCTGAGTATCCTCGGTCTTTAAATCTCCTTTCCAAATTTTCAAGTTCATCAAAGAAGACTTGATCTATACTGCAGTTTCTTCTCGTTCTAATCATTTCCCCATAGGGGATTGATTTGATCTGTGTTGGAGGATGCGCACTAGTCGCATGCAAGACCGCATTGCAGGCTGTTTCCTTACGGAACATTTTCGATCTAATCATTTGTCCTGTTACATATAAGGTGGTATCCAAATAATTGATACTTTCAGTATCATATTGATACGTAAAATGTATGTTAAAGGTATTTTCATTCAGATAACTGATAAAATCCAATAGGCATTTCTCAGTTCCAGACCAGAAAAGGAGAACATCATCTATATATCTAGTCCATAGAATGATGTTCTCACTATAGATGTTTGGACATTCTCTCCAGATGTGTATCATTTCGTATAGACCCATGTACAAGTTTGCGAAAGAGAGTGAAAATTTTGCGCCCATTGCCACACCCATCTTTTGTCTAAACCATTTATTTTCATGTAAGAAAAAATTGTTATCCAAAACCAAGGTTATTAGGTCCATAAGCATATTGTTATGTTCATGTACATTAGCCGCTCTTGTATCGAGAAAGTGTTGGATTGCTTCTAGTCCCTTTTTTCTAGGTATGCAGGTATATAGCGAACTGACATCTGACGTAACCAGAAAGTGACCACCTGTCCATTCAAAATTCTCAACTTTACATAACAAATCCTTTGTATCTTTGAGAAAAGCAGGTAGGTTTCGTACTAAAGGCTGCAAAAAAATATCAATATATTCTGACAATTTTTCTGTTGGGGATCCAATACCGGCAATGATAGGCCTGCCCGGGGGAAACAGTCCCCCCTTATGAACTTTAGGTAAGATATACATACAGGCTGCAGTGGGTGAAGGATTAAACAGATATCTTTGTTCAGCATCTGACAATTGCCCTTGAGTATTCCAAAACCGCAGCTTGTTTTCAATCAGATTAGTTACCATGGTCATAGGATTATAATTGATCTGCTCATATGACGCATAATCCAACAATTGTCTATCAATTTCTGCAATATAGTCTTTCCTGTTCACGAGGACTACATTTCCGCCCTTATCTGCTTCTTTTATTACTAAGTTCTGATTTTGAGCAATTCTGTTCAATGCTTCCCTCTCCTCTTTACTGATGTTGTGTTTCACATGTTTCAATTTTTTCTGGTATTCGTCCTCTAATTGATACAGTTCTTGTGTGACTTTGTCTGAGAAAATATCGATAACATTATCAGGAGGTAGGTGTGGTGTAAAGCGTGATTTTGATCTTAGCCCGCTATTCGTCTCAACTTGTGTATTAATATCTAGATCGTACAATATTTGACTAATAGTGGGATCAGGTGTCTCCATTTGCTCTAGGGATAAGAGAAGTTGTATGTTCTTTGCATCCCCCACAGTTATTTCACACTGTATCGGGCCTCCAAGTTGATCTACCACATTCTCATTCTTATTAGCAAAATACTTTTTTAGTTTAAGATTTCTAACAAATCTAAATAAACCAATATGATACTCAGTAAAATCTGGTAGTGAAGCAGGACAGAAACCCAAACCTTTGCTCAAGATCTTTATTTCGTTATCATCTAGTACATGGTCTGAAAGATTTATTACATTTACATTTCCACTGCCACCATTCTGTACCACATCTACTTCTGCACTGTTCTGGACGTAGATCTTGTCGTCATCCTTTCTTTTCCCTTTGTTCCCCCTTTGTCCTCTTTTTTGCCCTCTTCTTGTCTTTTTGGGTTTGAAACTACATTTTGTACTCTCTGTCTGGTGCCTTTTCTGAATCTCTCCATCTCTAAAAAAAAGGAATTGGATTGCCCTGTATTGGCACTAGTTGATGACCCTCCCCAGGAGTTGGACTCTTCACTCGTGAAGCTGGTAATACTGGATAGGTCTGTTTCACTGGATGTACCCTTATTCAAAATCCCAGTTTCAGGTCTACTGGATCTCTCTTGTTGATTATTTATGTTCAAATTGTCAAACTTGCTGGCATAAGTAAATACTCGGCCAGTCCGATAGTCATTATCATCGCGCTTCAATTTGCGCATCTTTTTATCCTTAATGTACAACTGGTGATTCTGTAGAACACCTTTGAGAACTTTATAGTTCTTCTCTATCACTTCAGGTAGATTTGTAGATTGGATCTCTTCCTCTAGATCCTTAATCTCTGTCAGAAATGAGGGGGCTCTGGTTGACGCAGGTGGGAACCAACAACAAGCAGGGACCCTTTACTTCTTGTCAGGGCAAAGGATGACTCCCCAGAATAACCCCTGCTCACCCTCTAGGTGCGTGGCGCGAGCAGTCTAGGCTAAGTCTCAGGCGTACACGGTTAAGCAAATGCAATTACACATACAGTAAACCCCTTGCATGCACCACAAACGGACAACAATCAGGAAGTATATAAAAATAAGCTTTTATGTAGATTCAGCAGATTCAAATACACGGCCCAGTAACGTTAAACTGATGGGACCACAACTCTTAGGAATACGGTAAAGATCTCTTTGTTACGGAAAGTTCTTAGGCAGGCACAAGGTAACTGTGGGCCTCAGCGCACTTCGTGCTGAGGCGGCATCCGGGAAGCACACGGCAGATGACAGGGAAATCAGAACGTTGTGGACCCTGGATCCGATGCGAGCTCGCGGTCGAGTTTGTAAGTACAGTACCTTGTTTCTTGACGCGAAGGCGGGTGCGGGATTTCAGCGGCTCTTCGACAGAAGGGCGAGGCGGCGTCCAAGGCTCCCACACTTCACGATGGGGGTCTGATCTTCAGGCTCACGACAAGAGCGGGGTGTTGCAGGTGGCGGGTGAACAAAGCGGGGCAGCCGGGCACGCAGGTTACGTCCGGGCCGTACGAGGCTTGGAGATGCTCACAACGCCGATTCCGGCGGGAGGGTGAAGGTGCGCAGCGAGCCTCCGGCGAGCGACGTAACAGGGGCAGCCCAGCACAGCGTAGGGGGAGCGGCTCAGATCGAGCGAGGCTCTTCCCAAGGCGGGGGCGGCTAAGCAGTCCTGGTCACGGCTCAAGAAGGGACTGGGGCACGAGGGTCACAGCTCCGGCGAGGGAAAGGACACCACAGTCTAGCGGCAGGCGAGTGAAGATCAAGTAGAGCCCAATGGTCCTGGGGCTCAGTTCAGGGGGCAAGCTCTGTTCCAAGCCCTTGGAGATCGTTTTTGGAAAAGCACAAGTCTTGAAAGTAAAAATAAAGCAAAGTCTTCAGCAACAGTTTCTCTTCTCCCCTTTGGCAGCAAGGTCACCACTGTAGGCCAATCCCCCAGGATAGGGACAGTCTTCCTCCTACAGCTTTCCCGGTGCCTCCTCCTCAGGCAGAGATTCTTCTTGGTCAAAAGCGGATCTAGTTTCTTAGGAGCAGGGCTCCTACATTTATACAGCAAATATTTTGTTCTCCCAGGCCAGTGGGGCCCTTGTCTAGTCCAGTCCGGTTTCTGAGGACTTTGTTTACGCGATGCAGGCTGCTTCTTTCAGAGTGCAGGGCAGAGTCATCAGACGCTCCACAGGGGGCGGAGCCGGCATTGTGGTGGCAGAGCACTGTCCTATTCAGAGCCTAGGAGTACTCCTCCCACCCATCTACCTGTCGATTGTCCTATTCACCACCAGGCTACCTAGCCCTGCCCATCTGGGTTCCCCCAGCCCTGTCACTCACACCAGCCAGACATCAGATACACATCACGCAGAGGCGGGCTGAAATGTTTAGGCAAGCAAAGGCCAGCTTTCTAAAAGCGGCATTTGCAAACGCGGAATATTAAAATACACCTTGCGAAAAGATGTACCTTATCATTCCGAGTTCAGGCATACTAAACTCGATCTTCTACCATGTTCCCTGGGTCGGTTAGGATCATAGGGTGTAACAATCCAAGCCGCCCATACTGGCCTATGAGAACAGGGTAGCCTTGCAGTAGTGAACAACAAGATGGCGGTAATTCACTACTAGGACATGCCACGCATCTAGGCTTGTCCTACCTTATGCTCACAACGCACCCTGCCCGTGGGCCTACCAGAGGGGTGACTAACATGCAGCTAAGGGAAGCTTTTAGGGACCGGCAAGTGTGGGCACTTGCCAGTCAGCAAGTCAGTACCGGACTGCACGCAGGTTCTGCAATGGCAGACCTTGACATAATTTACAGGCCGCTTCTGTGGGTGGCACAACCCATGCAGCAAGCCCACCAGCGGTATTTGCATTTACACGCCCTGGCGCTCCTGGCGCACTTTACTAGGGTCTGACAGTAAACCAAACAATCCAATCGTGGAATCCAACCAACATATACAATTTACATAGGGAGCACTTGCGCCGCGACACTGGTTGGCAGTGGCACAGCGCGCTGAGCGGCCTGCACCATAAAAACACATGAGGCACAGCGACAAAAAGAGGATGGGAGACTCACGCCAAGGTGCCAGGTCTAACACGTGTCCCCTCCAGCTGAAAAGGGGGGAGAACTACCCTACCCCAGGGAGTTCCTCATCACTAAGGCGGAAAACTCTGGACAGACCGTCAGCATTGGCGTGATCTGTACCAGGGCGATGTTCCACCGTGAAATCCATACCCTGTAGGGAAATGGACCACCTCAACAGCTTTGGATTCTCACCCCTCATATGCATCAACCATCTGAGGGGCCTGTGGTCCGTCTGAACCCGGAAGTGAGACCCAAACAGGTAGGGTCTTAGCTTCTTCAGCGCCCAGACCACAGCAAATGCCTCACGCTCAATAGCACTCCACCTCTGTTCCCGTGGAAGTAACCTCCTGCTAAGAAAGGCTACGGGTTGATCTAGGCCCTCCTCATTAATCTGTGGAAGAACAGCCCCCACACCATGCTCTGAAGCGTCTGTCTGAACGATAAACTCTTTGGAGAAGTTGGGAGCCAAGAGCACGGGCGCCGTGCACATAGCAGTTTTCAAGGCCTCAAAAGCTTTCTGACAGGTGTCAGTCCAAATCACTTTCCTGGGCTGCTTCTTCAAAGTCAGCGCTGTCAAGGGGGCAACCATGTTGCCATACCCCTTGACAAACCTTCTGTAGTAACCAGTGAGACCTAGGAAGGCTCTCACCTCTGTCTGGGTTTTGGGCGCCTCCCAATTCAGGATGGTTTCTATCTTGGGCTGAAGGGGTGCCACCTGGCCACTCCCAACTTGGTGCCCCCAGTACACCACGGAACCCTGCCCGATCTGGCACTTACTCGCTTGATCGTGAGGCCTGCCTTGCGCAGCGCCATCAACACTTCCCAGAGGTGTCGTAGGTGTTCTTCCCAAGTGGAGCTGAACACCGCAATGTCATCCAGGTAGGCTGCACTGAACGAATCCAGCCCAGCCAACACCTGGTTGACTAACCTCTGGAAGGTGGCGGGGGCATTCTTCATCCCAAATGGCATGACCCGGAACTGGTAGTGCCCATCTGGGGTGGAAAATGCTGACCTCTCTTTGGCCCCCTTGGTCAAGGCGATCTGCCAATACCCAGACGTTAAATCAAACGTAGTTGGCAGCCCCTAGCCGATCTATGAGCTCATCAGCTCTGGGGATGGGGTGTGCGTCAGTCCTAGTGACCAAATTGAGTCCTCTGTAGTCCACACAGAACCGGAGTTCGGGTGTGGCTCCCGGCGCTGCAGCCTTTGGGACCAAGACCACTGGGCTGGCCCAAGGACTGCTGGAAGACTCAATTACCTCGAGTGCAAACATCTTGGAGACCTCCTCCTTGATGCATGTCCTCACCCTGTCAGTCACCCTGTAGGCCTTGTGCCGCACAGGTGTACTATCCCCAGTGTCCACATCATGGACGCACCAATCAGTGACACCAGGGACCAGGGAAAACAGATCAGAAAATTGTCCCAGCAACTGGCGACAATCATTCTGTTGCTCTGGGGTCAGGGTGGAAGAGAGGATGACACCATCCACTGACCCATCTTGCTCCTTGGCTGACAGGCGATCCGGAAGAGGTTCTGTCTCGTCTTCCATCCCAGCATCTGTTGCCAAGAGCATGCCCACTTGGGACCTCTCCAAGTGGGGCTTGAGGCGGTTGACATGTAGGACCCTTAGGGGGTTCCTAGGAGACTTCAGGTCCACCACGTAGGTAACAGGACTCTTGCGCTCCACCACCTTAAAGGGACCGGTCCACTTATCCTGGAGCGCACACGGCTCCACGGGGGCCAAGACCCATACTTTTTGTCCAGGCTGAAGCTCTACCAGAGCGGCATTCTGGTCGTACCACCGCTTCATCTCCTCCTGGCTGGCTTCCAGATTTGCCTCAGCAAGTTGCCTGAATCGCCTAGTCTGATTCCTGAAGGCCAGCATGTAACTATATACATTCTGGGGAGGTTTCCTGGGAGATTGCTCCCAGCCTTCCTTGACCAGACTTAGAGGTCCTCTGACTGGGTGACCATACAGAAGCTCGAAGGGACTGAACCCTAGAGACTTCTGTGGCACCTCACGGTAAGCGAAGAGAAGGCATGGTAAGAGGACGTCCCACTTACACCTCATGGGTCCTTCCAGGCCTATTATCATGCCTTTGAGGGTTCGGTTGAATCTCTCAACCAACCCGTTTCCTTGGGGGTGGTAAGGTGTGGTGAACTTGTAGGTTACACCACACTCTTGCCAAAGAGATTTCATGTACTTGGACATGAAATTGGTACCTCGGTCAGACACCACCTCTAGAGGGAATCCCCCTCGGGAGAAAATTCCCATCAGCGCACGTCCCACCACGGGGGCCGTCACTGTCCTCAGAGGAATGGCTTCCGGGTACCGGGTGGCATGGTCCACCAGGACCAGGATGAACCTATTGCCCATCGCTGTCCTGGGGTCCAGTGGCCCTACAATGTCAATCCCCACTCGCTGGAATGGGGTACCGACCACAGGGAATGGCTGGAGTGGAGCCTTCTGCTTCCTTCCACTCTTTCCATTTGCCTGGCAAGTCTGTCATGTCCTGCAGTGAGTATCTGAACTCCTGCGCATTTGAGGCCAATAAAAGTGGGTGACAAGCCTTTCAAAGGTCTTGTTCTGCCCCAAATGCCCTGCCAATGGCACATCGTGAGCCAGCCCCAGTAGGAAGGCTCTGATGTCCTGGGGTACCACCAGCGCACGGGCTGACCCAGGCTCAGCAACCTTAGGCTCTGTATATAGGAGGTCGTTCTCCCAGTAAACGAAGTGTGATCCTGACTGATCACCTGCGGCCTGGTCTGCAGCCTGCTGCCGCATACCCACGAGAGAAGGGCACTCCTTCTGTGCCTTGCAAAAGTCCTCCCTGGTGGGACCCCCTTCCTGCTGCCAATGGGTCAGCTCCGGCAGGTCCCCAAGTTCAGCTATCTGCTCCCCTGTAGGCTCCAGGGCATCCCCCTCAAGGTCTGCTTCCTCCTGGACCGTGGGAACTTCAGGGGCCGGCTTCCCGCCCCCCTTGCTCCTTCTCTCTGAGGCCGGTTCCTGGGCCTCCCTCTCAGGCTCCAGGACCTCTTGAGTCCCTCTACTGGCTGCCATGGACCGTGTGGTGACACACGCCCAATCCGGCATACCCAACATCTCCGGCATACCCAACATCTCCAGGTGAGCACTCCGCTCCACCTTAGCCCAAGGTGAGCTCTCCAAATCGTTCCCTAACAAACAGTCTACAGGCATGGCGGGCCTCACAGCTACCTGAAGAGTACCAGAGACCCCCCCCCATTCAAAGGGAACCTGAGCCACCTTGCAGTGTCTCTCTGTGTTGTCAGTGGCAACAACGGGATAGAATGCATTGGGGACCACCTGCTCCTGAGACACCAGGTGACACCTGACTGCGGTCACACTGGCTCCTGTATCTCTAAGAGCTTCCACTCTATGGCCATTTATGGTCACCCACTGCCTGTACTTCTTAGTGTTCTCAGGCAGCTGGGTTGGAGGGACCACTTCACGGTCTCCTAGAGAGACCAGGGACATCTCTGCGGGACCCCACCCACCTTGGATACCCCTCTCCTCCCCCAAGGCTACACTAGTCACCTGCCGGGGTGGAGCACCAGTGGGTGCTGGTTTACCAAACAATGGACACTTTACATCAGAGGCAAAATGCCCCAAATTGTTAGACCTGTAACATCTTACAGGCCCCTTCTGAACAGGAGGACCTGTCGGGGCCCCGGTCGGTTTCTGGGGTGGGGGAGGCTGAGAACCCTTCCCTTGGTTCCCTTGGGGATTACTTTGGGGCCCATTTGGGAACTGCTTCTGTTTACCCCTGTCCCCCCCACTCTTCTGCTGGGGACCCTGCCCACCTTTGGCGGAATCTCCCACGGGACCCTTGTGGACCCTGGTACTGACCCAGCGGTCCGCCTCCTCAGCAAGCTTCCTAGGGTTAGTCAGCCTACTATCTATCAGGTGCTGGCGTAGCTCAGGAAAACAATTACTGGACAAGTGCTCCCATGCCATTAAATCAAGAAGCCCTTGATAATCATTTACCTTACTACCCTTTACCCAACCATCCAGCGCTCTGCAAAAGAAAGTCACATACTCCACATACGTACTATTGGGAATCTTAGTGCAACCCCTGAACCTCTGTCTATATAACTCAGGGGTCAACCCATACCTAGTCATCAATGCTTCCTTCATATGGGCGTAAGAATTATGAACATCAGCAGGTAAATTTAACAGTGTGTCCCGCCCTTCAATCAGGAACCGTCCCCACAACCCCGCTCCCCAATCTCTCTCAGGGACCCGGTGGGAAGACATGGCTACCTCGTAGGCTCTGAACCACTGCCCGATGTCGTCATTCTTAAAGAACTCCTTCACTACATCCTTGGGAATATAAACTCTTGGTTCCGCCGGTACTGGCGGTGTGCTGCCACCAGAGGGATTAAGCTCCAAACTTTTTGCTTTCAGCTCCAGCTCCCTCAGCTTCATTTCATGCTCTAATTGTAGTTTCTTTTCTTCCATGGCTAATCTTGGTTTTTCCATATCCATCTGCCCATTAAGTTTTGCCATATCCACTTCATGTGCCCGGGTTGCTGCCCTGTCTGCCAACTCTTCTGGCGACAGGCCTCTGCCAAACTCATGGACACTTTCTGGTGGAACCACTTCCACCTGATTCTCGGGTGCCTTTGGCTCATACCAGGCCCTCAGCGCCTTCACGAGTTGGGTCTTGTTTTTCAATCCAGTTTGGGCCATTCTGAACTTGGAGCAAAAACCTTTCAATTCTTCATTTGTATAGCCCTCAAGTGCGCCTTCTCCCCAATCTATGTCATCTAATCCAGAGATTATAGAGGCTGCCCTTCCGGCGGGAAGTGAACCAGGCATGGCTTAAACAACGGAGATTCTTGGCAAAACAAAAAACAAATTCTAGTCTTGTGGCTGTGTTACTGGTCTGCTCTCACTATGTGGTGATCAGTGATTCACTATATGCAAACCACAAATGCAAATCCGTAAATCCTCACCGCTGCCACCAATGTTAGAAATGAGGGGGCTCTGGTTGACGCAGGTGTGAACCCACAACAAGCAGGGACCCTTTTCTTCTTGTCAGGGCGAAGGATGACTCCCCAGAATAACCCCTGCTCACCCTCTAGGTGCGTGGCGCGAGCAGTCTAGGCTAAGTCTCAGGCGTACACGGTTAAGCAAATGCAATTACACATACAGTAAAAAAATTGTAAATTGATACTTGTATAGCGCACTACTCACCCGCAAGGGTCTCAAGGCGCTTGTACGAATACCGCTGTGGAACCCATCCTGGCTTTCCCTGTGAGGCATCCACTCCTGGGCACCCCCAAGGTGGAGGCCAGGCATCCTTAGCGTTGTGGGGGCCGTTGTGGAGATTAAGCAAGCTATTGCCCAGAGTTGCAGAGTGGGACTCCATGATTGGAATGGCACCGAGGCGAGAATTATCAGGTCCGTGGAATTTTTGAGCTCAAGACCCGCCGAGGCGGGGAATTGAACCCTGGTCCCGGGCTAGACCTCTGCATCAGGGTCTGCCGCTCTAATCATTGAGCCACACTTCTCCACCAGTAAACCCCTTGCATGCACCACAAACGGACACCAATCAGGAAGTATATAAAAATAAGCTTTTATGTAGATTCAGCAGATTCAAATACACGGCCCAGTAACGTTAAACTGATGGGACCACAACTCTTAGGAATACGGTAAAGTTCTCTTTGTTACGGAAAGTTCTTAGGCGGGCACAAGGTAACTGCGGGCCTCAGCGCACTTCGTGCTGAGGCGGCGTCCGGGAAGCACACGGCAGATGACAGGGAAATCAGAACGTTGCGGACCCTGGATCCGATGCGAGCTCGCGGTCGAGTTTGTAAGTACAGTACCTTGTTTCTTGACGCGAAGGCGGGTGCGGGATTTCAGCGGCTCTTCGACAGAAGGGCGAGGTGGCGTCCGAGGCTCCTACACTTGACGATGGGGGTCTGATTTTCAGGCTCACGACAGGAGTGGGGTGTTGCAGGTGGCGGGTGAACAAAGCGGGGCAGCCGGGCACGCAGGTTACGTCCGGGCCGTCCGAGGCTTGGAGATGCTCACAACGCCGATTCCGGCGGGAGGGTGAAGGTGCGCAGCGAGCCTCCGGCGAGCGAGGTGACAGGGGCAGCCCAGCACAGCGTAGGGGGAGCGGCTCAGATCGAGCAAGGCTCTTCCCAAGGCGGGGGCGGCTAAGCAGTCCTAGTCACGGCTAAAGAAGGGACTGGGGCACGAGGGTCACAGCTCCGGCGAGGGAAAGGACACCACAGTCCAGCGGCAGGCGAGTGAAGATCAAGTAGAGCCCAATGGTCCTGGGGCTCAGTTCAGGGGGCAAGCTCTGTTCCAAGCCCTTGGAGATCGTTTTTGGAAAAGCACAAGTCTTGAAAGTAAAAATAAAGCAAAGTCTTCAGCAACAGTTTCTCTTCTCCCCTTTGGCAGCAAGGTAACCACTGTAGGCCAATCCCCCAGGATAGGGACAGTCTTCCTCCTACAGCTTTCCTGGTGCCTCCTCCTCAGGCAGAGATTCTTCTTGGTCAAAAGCGGATCTAGTTTCTTAGGAGCAGGGCTCCTACATTTATACAGCAAATCTTTTTTTCTCCCAGGCCAGGGGGGCCCTTGCCTAGTCCAGTCCGGTTTCTGAGCACTTTGTTTACGCGATGCAGGCTGCTTCTTTCAGAGTGCAGGGCAGAGTCATCAGACGCTCCACAGGGGGCGGAGCCGGCATTGTGGTGGCAGAGCACTGTCCTATTCAGAGCCTAGGAGTACTACTCCCACCCATCTACCTGTCGATTGTCCTATTCACCACCAGGCTACCTAGCCCTGCCCATCTGGGTTCCCCCAGCCCTGTCAGTCACACCAGCCAGACATCAGATACACATCACGCAGAGGCGGGCTGAAATGTTTAGGCAAGCAAAGGCCAGCTTTCTAAAAGCGGCATTTGCAAACGCGGAATATTAAAATACACCTTGCGAAAAGATGTACCTTATCATTCCGAGTTCAGGCATACTAAACTCGATCTTCTACCATGTTCCCTGGGTCGGTTAGGATCATAGGGTGTAACAATCCAAGCCGCCCATACTGGCCTATGAGAACAGAGTAGCCTTGCAGTAGTGAACAACAAGATGGCGGTAATTCACTACTAGGACATGCCACGCATCTAGGCTTGTCCTACCTTATGCTCACAACGCACCCTGCCCGTGGGCCTACCAGAGGGGTGACTAACATGCAGCTAAGGGAAGGTTTTAGGGACCGGCAAGTGTGGGCACTTGCCAGTCAGCATGTCAGTACCGGACTGCACGCAGGTTCTGCAATGGCAGACCTTGACATAATTTACAGGCCGCTTCTGTGGGTGGCACAACCCGTGCTGCAAGCCCACCAGCGGTATTTGCATTTACACGCCCTGGCGCTCCTGGCGCACTTTACTGGGGTCTGACAGTAAACCAAACAATCCAATCGTGGAATCCAACCAACATATACAATTTACATAGGGAGCACTTGCGCCGCAACACTGGTTGGCAGTGGCACAGCGCGCTGAGCGGCCAGCACCATAAAAACACATGAGGCACAGCGACAACAAGAGGAAGGGAGACTCACGCCAAGGTGCCAGGTCTAACAATCTCCAACATCAATCTCTCTCTTTTTAGATTGGCATCTCTTATTAGTATTCCTATCATGCCAACCGAAGAGGACGTAATCAAGTGTTCCCATTCCTTTAATAAATCAGCCCCCAGATCATCAAAGGAGGGAAATATCACCACTCTTAGTCCTCTAGGGACCTGTTTGATGTCCTTTGTAAAATAGTGGCAAACCACCAGCGTGAGAGTTTCTGTTTTTTTAGACGTTCTAGACGTATGAATTTCATTTAAAGACCTTCTTGTCCTGAACCACTAACTGGAACATGTTTAACACCAGTGTTCATACTAAACAGTTCCTCTAGTAAATTATCCCTGTTGTCATCAAAATTTGACATATTCGTGGACATATTTTCCCTGTTTAGTACTCCTAAGCAAACAACAGATCTGTAAGCATCATAGAAAGATAAGCAATGTATTGAACCTCCCTGTTGGGTATGGAGTGCAAAAACTGACAAACTGATATTTTAAATCTTTGAACACACGAAGCTAAGCAGCAGTCTGCCAGAAATTCACATACACATCCATAATATTATTATCGTACCCTCACATTTGTAGTAAAAAGACTTTTCTTTTGGTGACAATATGGTGCTCTCGAACCAAGACTCTCCCTCTGCTTTTCGGAGAAACAACAGACCCGTAGGGAAACCAAGGGACACCCTACTAGAGTCCACACACTAGTTAACCATCAGTTGAGGCACACATAAGCACAATTTTTTTTAATAAAAACAGGATGTATGTTCAAAGTCCACAATACGCTCCACAGTTTTCATTGAATTTTCATTCTTTATTGTTCTTTCTTGTCATGCCCATGAATCAATAGAACACAAAACAGCCGACACGTGTTTCGTCCATCAGGACTTTTTCAAGGCTGTAGACAAATATATACAAATATACAATTACAAACCTAAAAAGGAACACAATTCACATAATTTAATCATTAAAAAGGCAATATTTACACTAAAACTCTTCCACATAAACTGATGTTTGTACGTTTGCGCTATGCCAGTTATTACCATTGACACTATATAATAATAGAGGGCTTGTGTCCGAGGGTTATTAGAGAAACATAATCTCCGGTGAAAACTTCAACATAGAATTGCAGAAAACCACCACCAACAAGAGTCACCATGTCCATGCAAAAGTGAGACCCATGCTGAAAACTTTAGAAAGGCACTGTGTGCACGAAGAATTTTTTCAAGGATCCAACATCGTTTGAAGCTAATGTCTCACCTAGTGCATATTCAACCAGAGGTTGGGCCACTCCTTCGTTACTTGCTCAGCCTCAATGGTAACTGGGTCCTTGTCCCATCACAATGGGTCCTCTCCTTGTGGACCAAATAATCGTATTTATCGGCATATATAACCATCCTAATATTGAGCGAGACATAATGCCCCCACATATCACCGTGTGTTAGTACGTTTGGATCCACATATGGTCCCAATGACCCGAAGACAGTTTGGTAATTTTACGAAACAGAAAAACAAAATCTCCAGTTTTCCCAGTGCATTTAAGAAGGATACTCTCAGTAACAATCAGGGTGTATAATAATACTGAGAAACAAAGAGAGTCAAAGTGATTACAAATATTCTTTACCCCAAGTGTCACCAATGTTCAACCAATGCAGTCATTCATTTTTACACATGTATTTTTATTTTGCCAACCACTGTTGTTTGTCAAGTGTTCATTCTGTAATTTTTTGTTACCTTCTGATCCACTTGTCTACAAAAAAGTTTACAGTTCCCTATCAATGGTTAATCCTAGATCAACTGCTCTCAATCTGATTAACCATTTACTTTCTGACTTTCTTAACATTAGGGTATGGTTGCCACCACGTTTAGATATTTTGAGACTTTCAATTCCATGGAACATGATATTAATTTTACTTTCCACCATATGATATTCATTATAGTGTACTGCCAAAGGATAATCCGAATTCCTATTTCTGATGGCACGGACATGCTCTTGGATACGTTCCTTTAAAGGACGTATAGTGCTGCCGACCTATATTTTGCCACAGCAACATTCTATACAGTAGACCACGTGCTTAGAATTACAGGTCATAAAGTCCTGAATTTTATATGTCTTCAACGTGTTGTACTTAAAAAACACTAGTTTGTTTTTAGCTAAGTGGCAAACGCTACACTGTCCACATCTATGGAAACCGCTAGGCGGTGCTGGCAACCAGGTGGTGGTGGTCATTGGTTTGAGGTAGCTATGACAGAGTGTCTGTTTTAACGTCTTTCCCCTGCTATGTATAATATTAGCCTTTTTAGAAATTGACCCTTTTATAGTGCTATCCATCTTGAGAATATGCCAATGTTTATTGAGAATACGAAAAAGGTCTGGCGTAGCCGCACTGTATGGGACTACTAATGCTGGCCTTTTGCCCCATTCCTCCTTTTGCCTTTTTTGTTTCTGTTGGGTATTGCACAGTAGATTTGATCTTTTTACCCTGACTATTTTATCTTTTGCCGAGGCCAAAATTTGACCTGAGTATCCTCGGTCTTTAAATCTCCTTTCCAAATTTTCAAGTTCATCAAAGAAGACTTGATCTATACTGCAGTTTCTTCTCGTTCTAATCATTTCCCCATAGGGGATTGATTTGATCTGTGTTGGAGGATGCGCACTAGTCGCATGCAAGACCGCATTGCAGGCTGTTTCCTTACGGAACATTTTCGATCTAATCATTTGTCCTGTTACATATAAGGTGGTATCCAAATAATTGATACTTTCAGTATCATATTGATACGTAAAATGTATGTTAAAGGTATTTTCATTCAGATAACTGATAAAATCCAATAGGCATTTCTCAGTTCCAGACCAGAAAAGGAGAACATCATCTATATATCTAGTCCATAGAATGATGTTCTCACTATAGATGTTTGGACATTCTCTCCAGATGTGTATCATTTCGTATAGACCCATGTACAAGTTTGCGAAAGAGGGTGAAAATTTTGCGCCCATTGCCACACCCATCTTTTGTCTAAACCATTTATTTTCATGTAAGAAAAAATTGTTATCCAAAACCAAGGTTATTAGGTCCATAAGCATATTGTTATGTTCATGTACATTAGCCGCTCTTGTATCGAGAAAGTGTTGGATTGCTTCTAGTCCCTTTTTTCTAGGTATGCAGGTATATAGCGAACTGACATCTGACGTAACCAGAAAGTGACCACCTGTCCATTCAAAATTCTCAACTTTACATAACAAATCCTTTGTATCTTTGAGAAAAGCAGGTAGGTTTCGTACTAAAGGCTGCAAAAAAATATCAATATATTCTGACAATTTTTCTGTTGGGGATCCAATACCGGCAATGATAGGCCTGCCCGGGGGAAACAGTCCCCCCTTATGAACTTTAGGTAAGATATACATACAGGCTGCAGTGGGTGAAGGATTAAACAGATATCTTTGTTCAGCATCTGACAATTGCCCTTGAGTATTCCAAAACCGCAGCTTGTTTTCAATCAGATTAGTTACCATGGTCATAGGATTATAATTGATCTGCTCATATGACGCATAATCCAACAATTGTCTATCAATTTCTACAATATAGTCTTTCCTGTTCACGAGGACTATATTTCCGCCCTTATCTGCTTCTTTTATTACTAAGTTCTGATTTTGAGCAATTCTGTTCAATACTTCCCTCTCCTCTTTCACATGTTTCAATTTTTTCTGGTATTCGTCCTCTAATTGATACAGTTCTTGTGTGACTTTGTCTGAGAAAATATCGATAACATTATCAGGAGGTAGGTGTGGTGTAAAGCGTGATTTTGATCTTAGCCCGCTATTCGTCTCAACTTGTGTATTAATATCTAGATCATACAATATTTGACTGATAGTGGGATCAGGTGTCTCCATTTGCTCTAGGGATAAGAGAAGTTGTATGTTCTTTGCATCCCCCACAGTTATTTCACACTGTATCGGGCCTCCAACTTGATCTACCACATTCTCATTCTTATTAGCAAAATACTTTTTTAGTTTAAGATTTCTAACAAATCTAAATAAACCAATATGATACTCAGTAAAATCTGGTAGTGAAGCAGGACAGAAACCCAAACCTTTGCTCAAGATCTTTATTTCGTTATCATCTAGTACATGGTATGAAAGATTTATTACATTTACATTTCCACTGCCACCATTCTGTACCACATCTACTTCTGCACTGTTCTGGACCTAGATCTTGTCGTCATCCTTTCTTTTCCCTTTGTTCCCCCTTTGTCCTCTTTTTTGCCCTCTTCTTGTCTTTTTGGGTTTGAAACTACATTTTGTACTCTCTGTCTGGTGCCTTTTCTGAATCTCTCCATCTCTAAAAAAAAGGAATTGGATTGCCCTGTATTGGCACTAGTTGATGGCCCTCCCGAGGAGTTGGACTCTTCACTCGTGAAGCTGGTAATACTGGATAGGTCTGTTTCACTGGAAGTACCCTTATTCAAAATCCCAGTTTCAGGTCTACTGGATCTCTCTTGTTGATTATTTATGTTCAAATTGTCAAACTTGCTGGCATAAGTAAATACTCGGCCAGTCCGATAGTCATTATCATCGCGCTTCAATTTGCCCATCTTTTTATCCTTAATGTACAACTGGTGATTCTGTAGAACACCTTTGAGAACTTTATAGTTCTTCTCTATTACTTCAGGTAGATTTGTAGATTTGATCTCTTCCTCTAGATCCTTAATCTCCAACAACAAACTCTCTCTTTTTAGATTGGCATCTCTTATTAGTATTCCTCTCATGCCAACCGAAGAGCACGTAATCAAGTGTTCCCATTCCTTTAATAAATCAGCCCCCAGATCATCAAAGGAGGGAAAAATCACCACTCCTAGACCTACATCCGCTACCTCACTGAACACCATGCTGCCCCACTGAGAGAAATTCACACTGAGTTCATCTACAATCCAATTTGACCTGCTATAAACAACTGGATGCAACTCAATTCAAATTACGCACTAGGCAAGAGCAATATGCTGCCTAAAGGAAAAAGTAACAACATCCTGGAAAAAGCAAACACTCATAGGGAATGAAAGATTAAATAAAGCATGTGAAATGTAAGCAGGAACAACATGGTGAACTTAATGCTTTTACAGACATTATGCAGAAATCAACAAGTATTTTTGCCTGAAAACTACAGGGCCCAGAAAGGAACCATTTCAATGTCCACTGCTTATATGCTTACAGGATGTAAGCAGTATGGTTTAAAAAGACCACATTCGTGAACACAGAGCCGCCGTACACATTTTGTTTTCCAATCCACCCATCAACCAGGTATTGCAGTACCTCCAGGTTTGGCGCACTTCCCCACCGGGGAAAAACAGCGCTTCACTGGCAAACTCGATAAAGTGGCGCTAATGTTTTAGGGGTTTGAATAAAACCCATCTGGCCACTAAGAACACTCCGTCTTGCTTTATTTAGTTATTGATTTTTCATATTTTGAACCTTTTATTTTCAAGGCTGCACTTTGGAATAGAAAAATTTCAAAACGGCATTTCCAGCAAAAGTTGGTTTCTTTTTTGCATCCATTTCACGGTGGAACAAATGAACGACAGGTAGAAAGAGAGGGTGAGAACCATTTCTTGAGTCATGGTTTTAGGAGGAGTTAGACAGACACAGAGGAAATAAGAGTAAGAAAGAGGGGGGCAGGGGGGACAGCTGCTAGCGGCAGAGCAGAAGCGGACACCTTCCTTGTCTCGTCAGGAAGCAAGAGACGGAGACCTTTTCCTTCCCTGCTCCCCGCCCGTCCCCGAACAGCCACTAATGCCGAGCCTTCTCTGTAGGCCTTGGATATTTCTTACATCCAGGGACGCATGTTCAAAATAAAAAAGTAGGGGAATGGAATCTATAGAATTAAAGAAGTAGGGGCATGCCATGCCCTGCCGACCCCGCCCTCTTTGACCACTGGTTGCAACCGATCTAAGGGAATGATCCCAGAGGGGTCGAAGAGCGAGCTCACCCTTTTACAACTCTGTTCGCGCCAGCGCTGGAAAAGATCTCTGCCCGGGGGGAAAGTCTGGATTTTCTACTATCTGCGTCATTGGTGAGGGAAAGGTTGTTAGCTTATGCTTAAGAGCTACCGCATACCAGATTTTCAGTGTCATGGCTATTACCGGTGAGGAGTATAGACCCCACGCTCTATGTTTGCGAGGGAGCCAAATCTATCGCCAAATATTGGCTCCAGCAATCATCTGATCCATAAAGGACCAGTGCTTTTTTGAGAGCGGTCGGTTCCATTCGACTATGATTCGCAACTCTGTTGCTTGGAAGTACCGTGAAATCTGGGGCAATCACATGCTTCCCTCCATTTCAGATCACGCGATTAAATGTTGGCAAAGGCGTGGGATCTTGGTGTACAAGATGAACCAATTAATTGCGAGTTGGATGTTACGGAGAATTGGTGGGGGCGGGATTAAAGGTATAGTCTGAAAAATGAAGAGGATATGCTAGAGAATTGTCATCTCGACCGCCGCTATTCGGCCAGACCACGATAGGCGGGTGCGATTCCAGGTGGAAATCATCTTGGTAGTGTGATCTAGTAGGGAGCCATAATTAGCCACCAGTACCTTCGCTGGCGTGGGTGCTAAAAGGACACCCAGGTATGGTATAGTTTCTGCTGTGCAATCAAAGGGGAACCTTGCTCGCAGTTCGGGTACTTGTTCTGGGGCGATCGAGAGGTTCAGGATCTATGATTTTGAAAGATTAACTTTCAACCCGGATACATCACTAAACTCCCTGAATTGCTTCAGTAAAGATGGTAGCAAAGTCTTTGGGCTTGTTCAGGATAAAATGATGTCATCCGCATAGAGGCTGAGTGTGTGGGTATCTGCCCCGAGCCGGCTTTGTGCCGTTAAGGTTTCTCTTGACTAAACTCTAGTCCGTATTCTGTTGCCTTCTGCGACCAGAAGAGTGGTCGTGGCCCTCAGACTCCGTGTGAGCATTGATATGGAGCAAAGCACAAGCTTTCTTGAGTGAGCTCAATTGATGGAGCATTCCCTCATATTGAAAAATGATCCTGAATGGGTGGCTTTCGAGGGAATGAAATGCCTGCCTTACGCAAGTGGTCAGTGACCGGGCGGGAATTTTTGCTTCTTTGTAGGGCGATCTGGGAGAGATCTTGATAGAGCACAGGCGAGTGACCCTGGAACCGGAGCGGATGAGTCTCTATCAACTTCTTTAAGATATCTTCTTTTGTTAGAAAATCGTGTACGAACACCATTATGCATGCAGGCGTGTTCTTGTCAGACATAGGGGGCCCCACCCTTTGGACAAGGACGAGCTGCAGTTTGGACCCCGCAGAGTGACCTAATATATGTTGAAAGAGTGCTGTAATATATGTTGAAAGAGTGATGTAACATAATTTTAGTGATCCATCCCTTCAGTCTGTGCAGGATCTCCCTGTATGCCGATATTGTTCCTGCGTGAGCGATTTTCCAAATCTTCATTATGTGCCTGTAGGTCTAGCTGCTGCTCCTTAAGACGCAAGACTTCATGCTGAAACAATTATATTTCCTCTGCCCGGGTCGTTTCTCGGTCTTCCATTGCAACCACCCTTTCTCCTACGTCATCCAAATCACACCGAACCTCTCGTATGTCTGCTGCTAGTTCTGTCTTCTTGGATTGGAGGTCACTTCTTAGTGATGTAAAGAGGGATTCCAAAAAGGCCTTTGTGACTGGGCCCACCCTGTCCTCTGGGTCCGCCTAGTGTTCTTCTCCAGCTCCTGATTGCTTCTCATCTGTTGCCGTTCCTCCCTGCTTCCCAAACATGTCCTTGAGGGAGCTATCTTTTTTCCCTTGGTTAACTGTATGGCGCCGGTCTGCTGGAGTGCTCTGCCAGGAATGTGGGTGAGCGACAAACACAGGGGTGGCAAGTAGAGGTGAGTGATCCGGCTTCACCCTCTGTAGGGGAGTTGCAATGCATTGTAAGGCTAGTTGCAGGGCCTCCAGGCTGCATATCAAGGGAATCGATGGGCCTCAGCACCTCAGAGTGCCAGCCCTTGGCCTAATACCCGGCTGCGAGCAACAGCACCCAGCCAATACAGCAGACCGCGGGGGCTTGTGTACCGGAGACCAGGTGTGGCAGTGGAAATATTTGAGGCCTCTGTATCGATCACCAGAGAAGGGGAGCACTGGTGACCCAGCCCCTCCCTCTATCCTCTCTTCAGCTCCCCCTAATGATGTGCTGTGGTTGTGTGGGGGGGAGAAGTGCACCCACGGCGGTCCCCCGCCAGTACGGGAGGCTACTTCCTTCCGTGCTCATTCAGGCCTAGTCAATGGAGGCCTCTCCAGGCCCTATAGTGTGATCCTGAGTTTGGGCCAGGCCCAGTTCGCAGACTCGCAGGCAGTTCCTGAGAAGGCCGGGCCGAGGCAGACACCCAGATGATTGGTTTCTCTCCCGGCCCCCCCAAGGCGGCTGCCAGTGACGCCCCGGCGAGGAGGGGTGCTCTCCTACCCCCTGGTCGCACAATCTGGACTGTTCCCAAAATCCAGGGGGCTCCGGACCGAACCCCCGCTGTTCCCGACAAGTCTCCTGGGAGGGGGAGGGGGAAAGGACCCAACTATTCCCCTGCTTTGGCTGCTCTCCTCAGCTCAGCGCCAGATCGAGATGGGCCGTTTGCTTCTTCAGGCCCCGTGCCTCACTCAGGCCTAGTAAATGGCAGCTTATCCCGGCCCTCTACTGTGATCCCCAGTTCGGGCTAGGCCCAGTTTGCGTACTCACGGGCAGTGTCCTGGGAGGGCTGGGCCCACCCGATGATTGGTTTCTCTCCTGGGCCTCCTCACAGGTTGACAGCAAGGCCCAGGCGAGATGGCGTGCTCGCCCACCCCCGGGTCCACAGTTGGTTCTCCTCCCCAAACTCAGGGGGCTCCAGTCTGCGCTCCAAAGTCTCCCGGCCAGTCTCTTGGGAGGGGGAGGGGGACAGGACCCATCCACTCCCCTGCTTTGGCCCGCTCCTCTCACCCCAGTGCCAGATCGAGCAGGGCCGCCTGCTTCTTCGGGCCCTGACACTTCCTCCGTGCCAGGGGGCTCTCGGACTCAGTCGCAGACTTCTTGGGCTCCGCCTGTCGCCGCTCCTCATCAGGAGGGGGGTGTGGCTCGGGTTCTTGTTGAGTGTTGTCCGCTCTCCTCTGCTACCATTTCGCAAGCTCGCCTGAGCCACCATCAATCACCGATTCCTCGCAGCAATCCACCTGGAAGGCCGTGAGGCCCCGCTGCGCTGTGCCACCAACTCCGACGATAGCAAGTGCGGTGTACCTCCAGGGCCCCAGCCACACCAAGTCCCCCTTGCCTCCACGTCGGCTTACAGCCCCAGTAGGTTCGTCTGGGTGGGGGCTGCTGCGCTAAAAGTCAATGTTTTGGTTGCAGCGGTACGGAGAAACCAGAAGTAACGTCTCAGCCGTTGGCCATCTTGGACACGCCCCAGACAGATTCTTTTAAAGATTGCTCTTTTCTTTTCAACAGTGCAGGGTCCTGAGCAGGGGAACAGATGGAATGCCCAGAGGCGGTTTATTCACTAGCCGGGTGGCCGTGTTTTGTACCGTGTGTTGTGTAGTTCCTACAAATCTGTGTAGAATCTGTGTGTTTAGGCAACATAAACTAAGGGATTGGTGTCCAGATTGATTCCAGACAACCCCAGAAGATATGTTAGTCTGTAGACCAGCTAGCTCACAGTACCACTACAAGCCCCACAACCTTACCAAGGAGCGAATAGTTTCTGGCAATTATCGGACATGACAACCCTGACCCCTCATGGATCGTGTAAACAGTACAGTACTTTTCACTCAGTCACTCATGCTCACTTGTTCTCAGAGAGATATACAGAATAAACAATAGAGACGTTTTCAATAAGCATTTATTGAACCAGCGTCATTCTAGTTTAAAATATATGTGCTGCAACAACCATTAGGCAGAAACAGATATATATGATAACAAGCACCAACAGAGTAAATGAAAGATAGAATTCTATCATGGTGCTAAAACAGTGAATATATAGGCAGGCATATAGATACATGACAGTAATAATGCGTACTCCTACGATGCAAACCCTAACTAGATGTACCTAAGTGTACCTAGAATGTATTTAGGTGTATAGCTAGGTATCCCCCCTAGGAAAGAGCAAACCCCATTATCTGTTGTGAGACCCCGTCTTGGTCTCGAGTTCAACAGCCCATGAGGGATTCAGATCAATACGTGCTGGAGTGTCTGCATGCTAGAGTGTCTGCATCTCATGTCAACATGGTAGCTTTTTCTCCTCTGTTTTGCCCAGTGAAGATGTGGTACTTATATACGCAAATGGTACCCTCAGGAGGTCTATCTAGATGTGTCATGGTACTATGAGCATGTCGGTCTTGGATGATAGCAGTGACCCTTATCCATTTATTACGCAGAAGTTGGTAACCCTGCTGTGATACTAAGAATCCTCATGCATAATAAATGAGGCTAGTTTTCGGAGAAAAACTCACTACATTTATTAAGCACCATACTAGGTAAAAAGTCAGTGCCAGAGCCATGATGTAGAGCAAGGTAGGTCAAATGTATGTAAAAGGTCATGCAACTACCTAGGCCTGTAATAGGGTACATTGGGGTTCATAACATACACTCCTCATCCGACCGGAACAAAGCCAAAAGATTACTGATGTCAAATGCTTTTTCATCCGCCACTGTGCTGCCGCAATCAAGGTCGGGTACCCACATTCTCATCCAAAACAGGACCTCGTAAGGAGCACAGCCTCCTAGGCAACTTCTTGGCATGTTCTTAAATGCCCTCTGGACCCCACATAGGTGATTGACCCAACTGCCACTCAAGCCTAGTACTCTTGCTGTTAAGGTTTGCTGTAAGTCCTGGTTTTTCCTTTGCACAATCGAATTTCCCCCTGGATGATACGGAGAGGAGTACTGCAGTACAACACCCAAACCTCCCATGGCTTCTTTGTAAGCCCGACAGATAAATGTAGAGCCACAGTCAGAATGTAATGTGCCAATTGCGTGTGTCCCTATGAAGACTTGCAAATCCATAATAACAGTTTGAGCGTCAGCCGAGCGCTGGGGCCAAACACACAGGAATCTAGCGCATGAATCCATTGCCACCAAGATGTATTCGTAAGCCCCTTCTGATTGTAAGGGGCCACAGTGGTCCAAATTGAGTGATTGCAGCAATGGCAGCAGTTCGCACTGTCGCCTTGGCGGCTTCATTAGCCAATGAAATCCCTTCAACATGCAAGCCACCACGCTGATGACTCGTATGAATCACGTGAGCCCGCGGCAAGCCTTTTTTCAGCTCTGCCACTTGTTCCCAAAGTAATTTATGCTTTAATGTGCAACATTTTGAATCTTTAAATCCATTCTGGCCCCAATACTGAAGATATTTATTGTAAGACTGGACACAATAAAATTATTCTCACACAATTAGTGTGGGGAATTCGCGATGCATATTTTTTAGCATCAGTATCAGGGCTTTTAGTTCTGCCAGCTGTGCAATTTCTTAGAGACTGCGCCTGCATATTATTAGGACGGAAATGACCGTCCCGCATACGTCCCTTTGCAATCGCACATTTGGCCCTGTATTGCTGTTTACTTACTACAGCAGGTTGAGCAGAACCGTCAGTGTAAATAATGTATTCATACTGATCTAGAGGAATTATTTCATTCGGAAGAGGATATTCTTGTTCATACTGCAAAAATGCTAGTGTTTTTAATGTACAATCAAATTTGTAGTCTACATCTGTTGCAGTGAGATAATTCTCCATTGCGGATGTAGTGCTTTAGCATTAGGAACCTTGAACCAGTGCTCTTTCTCTCACTAAAGCAGTCAGTAGTGCTGTCAAAAAAAATTCTGTCGATGCAAAATGCATCTCGGCGTACATGTACAAATGTGATTTGTATGCAGTGGGTACAGTTTCTCTTTCATTGAAGGTTAGATAAGTGTACCCAGATTGACCGGCCATTACACGGTTCACCACATTTCTAGTATTTACACATGTATATAAATGGTTCGAAGCGTTTTCGTTTCTACAGACGGTTTGTATATATCGTCACCAATCACTGAATTTTGCAATATCATTTTCTTTCACATTATTTGCGCACTTTCAACTACCTTCACGGTTTTACCCTATACATACGGAGTGCCGTATTTGATTAACGCACATTTGGCTATCTTTGGTGCAGGTTTCAAGCATGACCTATAGAGGATATAATTATTATTTTTTGCGCATTCTGCTAGAGGAAAATTTTGTGCTTTATTTTCTTTCTAGGGATTAACCCCTGAAGAAGGGTTGGACCCGAAATGCATCGGGGATATGACAAATAATTCCTGTGGATTGGATTAATGGATGATCTTATACACTGTTTATAATGATGATTACAATTATAACTACGTAATACTATGGAATATTTACCATTTGGAATACAATGATGAATAAACATATGTGATATACAACGAACAAAGAGTTGACTTGATTAAGCGATCATAGATCTCACTCAGGAGTGCTCGCTAGAGTTGTCTCTCCAGTGGTGAGAGCCGTTTTCTAATGTTTTGAAGATATCATGTCAGCTTGTAGGGGATGAAGATTTTCAGTGTGTTCCTGTGTCCAATGTCGTACTGAGAAATCAGGTCTAATGAAGTCGTAGAAAGGTTTTACTTTTTCTGCGTAATCTAAAATGTGTGTTCTGTCAAAATTTAGGAATCCTAAACTGAATTGTAAGTTTTTCTAAGTTTTTGGAGGTTGGAGCAGTGCACATTTAAAAAAAAAATGATGCTAGGTTTTTCCCTTCACTTGATAGCTCATATCCTAAAAATAGGAGACTGAGGTGGGCAATTTTAGATTTTTTAAAGTTAAATTTGTAGCCTTCAGAGGCGATCCCCCAAAAAATGTTGTTCACCCTGGTCAAATGATCCAATGATTCATCGTCCGTCAGATAAATATCATCTACATAGGACAATGCCTCCTTATCAAAATTTTGAAGTAACTCTGATACCCTAGCTGAGAACAACCTGAGGCTATTCCTATGCCCTGGGGCAGTCTACAGAGACCCTAGGGTCGAAAATGCCGTCAGATATCTGCTCTCAGGCACTATATTTTGGCAAAATAATCCATGTGAGATATCTAGTGTTGTTTCGTATTTGTTACGCACAATGTTATTCATTAATGCGGTATTGTGTGCATTTTGTACTGCAAATGTTTTTGTGCATGTGTTCAATTGCTTATAGTCTAAAACTAGATGGTATGAATTGTTGGGTTTCATTATAAGAAACAAAGGATTATTCATGGAAGAGGTGCAAATTTCAATAACATCTTCACTTGTTTTTTTGCATAATGCTTTATTGAGTACTGCCTATGTGGAGTTGGAGTAGTTTTAACTGGAGATTTCATGGTGAGGTGACTCAGCATCCCACCGTACATGACTGCAGTATAATGAAGGAGCTAGTGCTACTGCTCACTCCTGCACATATGAAAGTTTTAGTGATTCTGGAACGAGGTTGGAGAAAGCTGTTAAAATTACTTTTTTTTCCTTTTGGGCAGTCCATAACGAATCCAGGTGACCAATCTTTTTCAGCCAAAAGGACATCATATCCATATGTCAGGTTCTCCCAGAAGAGACCTTTCACTTTCCTGGGTATGTCCCCCTCCATATGGAGTGTCATTCCATATAAATGGTGTGGAACACTTACCCTAGTATCAGGTGCCTCCACCGTGATATGCTAATTCAACGCTGCTGTCACCAGAAATTCCATCAGGTTCTGGTGAGCTATTGTTACTTCTGCTGCGCTGTCTAGCATCGTCAGAGCCCATAACCCGTTCAGAAGTTGAGTCCTCAGCAGCCTAGTAATTTCTTATTTTAAGGCTACCTACTTTCTTCTTTTTAAATTGAGGTTTACTCTTTGGTTTATCTTCTTTTTAAATAATGTAGTCTGAAGTGCGATGTGTATCTCTTGGCTTTGCTCAATCTTCAGATCTGTGTTCTGACCATCCTTCCCTCTCAGAGTTTTTTGATGAACCCTGAAAGGAACAAGAGTAACGTGTATCAATATCCTGATACCTGTAAGGTTTCTTTAATGTTATCACAGTTCCTAAAGTTATACCTCCTGTCAGAGGACTCCTGTTGAGGAGACCCACCCTGTGCGTGATTGTGATCTATTCTGTCTATTTTTTTTATTGTTTATTATCCCATTTCTTTTTGGAAGAATCAGGTGTTTGTTTGGAGTTATCCTTTCCAGGATTACCCATTACTTGTGGTTTGGCAGGTATAGCTCCCAAATTATCTCTACCTAATGAAGCATAGGTGTCTTTGATAATTTTAGGTAATTCTCGCTCTTGTTGTGCAGGAGTCCATTCCCTCAGACATTGGCATATGGCCTCCGCTGCTGCCTCCCCTTTTATGGATATTAATTTCATCCCTAAATTCAGGGCAGGTTCTGCCCTGTACTTATTCTGCATTTGTCTTAATACCTCTGGTATCACTGCTATTGAAGGGGTGCCATAAGTCCTGGTATAGATGGCAGCGAAAACTGTGCTATAAGTGGTAAAGTCCTCTATCTGGGGAGCTATTCCCATTGGCAAGCAGATCATTAGTATTATATAATTTTCTTGTGGGACTGTGTGTGGAAACACTGCCTCTAGCTGTGCTATTTTCTGTGCTATCCAGAATGGCATTTGTTAACGTTTAATGGGCATTCTTCCCATAACTGAGATCAATCTTTGTGGGGTGATTTTAGTTGTAGTCCCTTGTAGTTGGCCTGTTGAGTAACCCCTGTCATAACGAAATGTGTCAGTTTTCTATAAAGTTTTATTATTTCTTTGTGAAGTGGACGTAAATCCGCTACTGGTAACGTGCTAATTTCTGGATGCGGGGTGTAAGCAGCTAGGACTGGCCAAGTCGCTCCGTCTCTGCTGAGTGGCACGAGCCTCACTTTTTCTGCAGTTTATATGTTCCTGGTACGTTAACAGGACTTGGATGTCCTCGTCTGGACAGTAAAAATGAGATGTATGTGTACGTGCATCTGCAGGTGGGAATTTTGACCCAAGAAAAGAGCACCTCTGTCATGTATGTCTCGCGTGCCTAAATCACGAAGGTAACAGTCACACCTAATGCTGGGACTCCAAAGTCTGCTAAATTTAAAGTAAGTGCATTTCTGACATTTTCTGAAATGATTATTATAACTTCCTGTCCTCTGCTGCATTTGCATTTAATGAGGCCGCAGCGTTTTCTTCAATAGACATTGTTAAAGGAGTTTCAAGAAAATTGAGATAAGGTTTTATGCACAATGTAGGGAACTATAATCCTTCAAGTTTGAATAATCCTACAGCCAATAGATAGAGTATACCTATTCAGCTGCAGCAGATTTTAACCTTCTCACTCCAGACGTCTTTGGGTTAATGTGAGTAGGGGTCTCTGAGAAAAGCACGACTGAACTACTCAGATTTGACCGTTAAATAGGAACCAAACCAATGTTGGCAGCGCCCTATCGTGAAGTTCCTACAAATCTATATAGGATTTGCGCATTTAGAGAACATAAACTAAGGGATTGGTGTCCAGTCTCATTCCAGACACCTCCAGAGGATATGTTAGTCTGTAGACCAGCTAGCTCACAGTGCCATTACAAGCCCCACAACCTTACCAAGGAGCGAATAGTTTCTGGCAACTATCGAACATGACAACCCTGACCCCTCATCGATCGTGGAAACAGTACAGTACTTTTCACTCAGTGACTCATGCTCACTTGTTCTCAGAGAGATATACAGAATAAACGGTGGGGACGTTTTCAATAAGTATTTATTGAACCAGTGTCATTCTAGTATAAAATACGTGTGGTGCAACAACCATTAGGCAGAAACAGATATATACGATAACAAGCACCAACAGAGTAAATTAAAGATAGAATTCTATCATGGTGCTAAAACAGTGAATATATGCAGGCATATAGACACATGACAGTAATTATGCGTACTCCTACGATCCGAACCCTATCTAGATGTACCAAAAGTGTACCTAGCATGTATGTAGGTGTATAGCCAAGAATCCCCCTAGGAAAGAGCCAACCCCATTACCTGATGTGAGAGAGCGAAAGACCCCATCTTGGTCTCAACTTGGACACCCCACGAGGGATGTCAGACCACTGCATGGTGAGTGTCTGCCTGCAGGGACCTCAGCATCTCGTGTCAGCGGGGAAGCTTTTTCTCCTATGGTTTGCCCAGTGAAGATGTGGTACTTATATACCCAAAAGGTACCCTTGACCCCTTCGCTGCTAGGCCTTTTCCCCCCGTGGTAAGCCTTTTTTTTGCTATTTGGGGTTGTTCCTGCTTAGGCCCTGTAACTTTTTGACCACATAAGGTATCCACGCCAAATTTGTGTCCTTTTCTTCCAACATCATGGATATTCTAAAGGTACCCAGGGTTTGTGGATTCCCCTGGAGGGGACCCAGATATGAGCCAAAATAAAGCTACATTTTGTTTTTTTGGGGAAACATGGGAAAAAAGGGCTACAGATGAAAGCGTCTGTTTTTTTCCCCTGCAACTGGTATCAACAAAGGGGTTGTGGTGCTGAAATCACAATTTTCCCAGCTTTCAGGGACAAGCAGACTATTGTCAGAAAAGCAAAATTTTTTACAAAGTTTAGGCATTTTTCTGGGACATTTTTGCTATTTTTTGTGCTTTTAACCTCTTTCCAGTTAATGGTAGAAATGGGTATGAAAGCAATAATGGATCCTGGAAAGCTATACATTTTAGAAAAGAAGACAAAATTCAGAATTCAGCAAGGGGTCATTTGTGTAGATCCTTCAAGGTTTCTTTATAGAAATAACAGTTGAAAATAGGAAAAATTGAAAATTAGTTGAAAAAAACAGCCATTTGTGTCAACGTTTTCACCTGTAACTTCTTCTAATTATGACAGCTGTTTGAAAGCAATATACTGTTACATCCGCTGGACCTTTCTGGTTGTGGGGATATATAGGACCTGTATGTTCACCAAGAACCCGACGAACCCAGAGCCAATAACTGAGCAGTGTCTTGCAATGGTTTTTTATTATGTACCGGGTATATAGCAATTAATTTTGGAAAATATATACATGGAAAAATCGGTATGAAAGAAACCTATGTATTTCTGAAATTGGAACAAAAGTTTAGAAACAGTAGATATTTGCACTTTTCTGAAATTATGAGTAGGCATACTAGCATGAGAATTAAAGGTCATTTTTCAAAATGACTTTTTTACACATTGTCTTTCATTTGGAAGACAGAAATGCATCGAAAGTCAATTGGTAATAACCGTTGCTCAATCAATCAATCATTTGTAGAGCACACTCCATACCCGCGAGGGTCTCAAAGCGCTGGGAGGGGGGGGGGGGTGTTCCTGGTCTAACAGACAGGTCCTGAGAAGCCTCCTGAAGGTCAGCAGGTCTTGGGTCTGTCTCTACAATTCTGTGTTATTCCAAGTCTTCCGATAAAAATGGTACCTCACTTCTGTGGGTAGGCCTAGTGCCCACGACAGAAAATGGCTCAAAACGCAATGTGTACACACTTTATTTTTACAGTGAAAACTGACCCTTTTTTTGCAAAGTGCCTAGCTGTAGATTTTGAACCCTGGCTCTGCCGGCACCTAGGGAAACCTATACATTTTTTAAAACTACACACCCAGGGGAATCCAGGATGGGGTGACTTGACTGGCTCTCTCCAGGTTCTGTTAGCCAGAATCCCTTGCAAACCCAAACATTTGTCTAAAAAAAACACATTTTCCTCACATTTCTGTGGTGGAAAGTTCTGGAATCTGCAAGGATCCACAAATTTCCACCCACACCCGCATTTCCCAAAGTCTTTTGAGAACAATGGTACCTCACTTGTGTGGGTGGGTCAAGGCGACATCAAAATGAACGATCACAAAACAACCTGGGTTTGCAAGGGGGTCCCATGAGTGTTTGACCAAGGGTTCAGCGGCCATTTAGGGAAACCTACCAAACCCACACATTTCTGAAAACTAGACACCCGGGGGAGTCCAGCAAGGTATGGCTTGCGTGGGTCCCTCAACATTTCCCTACCCGGAATCCCCTGCAAACCTCAAATTTAGCTGAAAAAAACACTTTTTTCTCAAATTTCTGTGTGGGAAAGTTCTAGAATCTGCGTTGATCCACAACCACCCAGCGTTCCCCCAGGTCTCCCGATAAAAAAGGTACCTTACTCGCGTGGGTGGGTCAAGTACCCGCGACAGGCAAGCGCCCAAAATCTATTGAGGTGAGAATCGGAATCCCCTGCAAACCTCACATCTTGTTGAAAAAAATCTATTTTTTCCTCACATTTCTGTGTGAGAAAGTTGTAGGATCACCGGGCTGGCACAAATGTCCTACTACTCAGCGTTCCCCCAGGTCTCCTAATAAAAGTGGTACCTCACATGTGTGGGTAGGCATAGTGGCTGCAAGAGGAAATGGCCCAAATCGTACTGTGGAGACTTCAAAATTACCTATAACAAAACTACCTGGTTGGGGGGGCACCTGGGTTTTTGGCCTGAGGCCGCCGCCATCTAGGGAAATCTACCAACCCACACATTTCTGAAAACTAGACACCATGGGGAGTCCAATGAGGTATGGCTTGCGTGGATATCCCAAAGTTTCCCTACCTAGAATCCCCTGCAAACCTCAAATTTATTTATTTATTTATTTATTTAAGCGATTTCTAAAGCGCCTGGTGACCCAAGGGCATCCCCGCGCTATGTAGCTTGAATCCTGTTGAGAGGGGAGGAAGCCGAAGGGTATTATTTGGGGAACAGATGGGTCTTTAATTTTTTTCGGAACGCAAGGAAGTTGGATTCCAGTCTGAGGGCGCGAGGGAGTGCGTTCCAGCCCTTAGCCGCCTGAACTGAGAATTGACGACCTCCTGTGCGGACTTTTTTGAATCTGGGGATGCGGACTAGATTCTCATTTTGAGATCGTAGCGATCTGGTTGCTGTATAAGGAGTGATCATTTCACTGAGGATCGCAGGGCCAGATCCTCAGTGCTGAAAGAAAACACATTTTCCACATATCTTTGGGTGGAATCACTGTTCTGGCACAAATGTCATACCCCACAGCATTCTCCTTAGTGTACCGAGTAAAATGATACCTTACTTGTGTGGGTGTCCAATGCAGAAGTGATTAAATCTTTTTTTTTTTTTTAAATGTAGCGCTTAGAATTGTCGTGCTATACCCTAAATCCCTATGTTTTGTGCTCTTCCCAGTCACAGGCCCTTACCAAACCCACACAAGTGAGGTATTATTTTACTCGGCAGACTGAGAGGAACACTGTGGGGTAGGACATTTGTGCGGGCACGGTGATTCCACCCAAAAATATGTGGGAAATGTGAGGTACCATTTTTTTCGAAAGACTTTGGGAAATGTGACGTGGGTGGAATTTTGTTGATCCAGAACTTTCCACCACAGAAATATGAGGAAAATGTGTTTTTTTTTTTTTGTTTTTTTTTTTTAACAAATTATGAGGTTTGCAAGAGATTCTGGGTAACAGAACCTGGTGAGAGCCAGACAAGTCACCCCATCCTGGATTTCCCTGGGGGTCTAGTTTTAAAAAATGTATAGGTTTACTAGGTTTCCCTAGGTCCCGGCAGAGCTAGGGTTCAAAATCTACAGCTAGGAACTTTGCAAAAAAAGGGTCTGTTTTCCCTGTGAAAATGTTGTGTCCACGTTGCGTTTTGGGCCGTTTCCCGTCGCGGGCACTAGGCCTACCCACAAAAGTGAGGTACCATTTTTCTCAAAAGACTTTGGGAAATGCAGGGTGGGTGGAATTTTGTGGATCCACACAGATTCCAGAACTTTCCACCACAGAAATGTGAGAAAAATGAGTTTTTTTGACAAATTTTGAGGTTTGAAAGGGATTCTGGGTAACAGAACCTGGTGAGAGCCAGACAAGTCACCACATCCTGGATTCCCCTGGGTGTCTAGTTTTCAAAAATGTATGGGTTTGCTATATTTCCCAATGTGCCGGCAGCGCTAGGACCCAAAATCCACAGGTAGGCACATCCTGGGGGGGCAGAAAGGCTGTGAAATCTTTTTTGGGAGGGTGGGGGCATTGGCATGCCCATTCTGGGCAATCCTCACCCCGAACTTTGAAAAAAAAATCCCTGATGGCCAGTAGGCTTTCTGTCCCACCCGGAGGGGTAGATAAGAGGCTATTGCCCCGTCAGCCTCCCAGGGGGGCAGAAAGACTATATAATTGTTTGGGGGTGTGGGGGCCTTGACATACCAATTCTGGGCAGCTCCCACCCCTCTCTATATATATATATTTTAAAAAAACTGGCACTTAGTGGGCTTTCTGCCCCCCCCGGGGGAAGATCAGGGGCTATTGCCCCCATCTTCCTCCTGGAGGGGCAGCAAGTCTTTAGTTTTCTTTGGGGGTAGTGTGGGGGCATTTGCATGCCCATTCTGGGCAGCCCCACCTCGGGCCTATAAAAAAATTTATCTCTGGTGTCTAGGGTGCTTCCTGCCCCCACGTGGGCAGATTGGGGGCTAATGCCCCCATCTGCAGCTGGGGGGGGGGGCAGAAAGAGTGTTATTGTGCAGGGGGGATTTGGTGTGCCCATATTGGGCAGCCCCCACCACTAATTTACATAATAAAATTAATTCCTGGTTTCTAGTGGGCCTTCTGTCCCCCTGGGGGGCAGACAGGCTGGAATGTTGTGGGGGGAGGGGTAGGGGCATTGGCATGCCCATCCCGGGCAGCCCCACCCCGAAATCAAATGTAAAAAAAACCTGGTGTCTAGGGGGCTTCTCGCCCCCCCCAGAGGCAGATTGGGGGCTACTACCCCCATCTGCACCATGGGGGGAGCAGAAGGGAAATGCTACTTACCAGTATGCATCTGTTCTTGGCATGTAGAGCTGCAGATCCACACACTAGCATAGTAGATTACCATCTGGTGTTGGGCTCGGATGCTTGCACCTTGTTGTTGTCTTGGAAGAAGTCTTTGTAGTCACTCCATCCTTAGATTGTTTTTCGCCATGAGAGGAAATGATGGAGTTAGTAGAAGAAAAAAGGAGATGTCCGTGTGTGTTTATCTAAGTAAGATAGAACTGGAACAGATACAGGTCCCGAGGAGGTGGGTGGCTGTGTTTGGATCTGCAGCTCTACATGTCAAAAACAGATGCATACTGGTAAGTAGCATTTCCCGTTCGAGGCATATGAGCTGCAGATCACACACTAGCAAAGACTATACAGCAGTATCTCCCTTAGCGGTGGGCACCTGTATCGGTTGCAGTAGTTTGAAATAAAGTTTTAAGGACAGCTTGGCCAACAGAAGCTTGTTGCTTTGTGTGCACGTCAACACAATAGTGTTTAGTGAAGGTGTGTGTTGTAGACCATGTGGCTGCATTACAAATGTCTTCTAAGGGAATGTTCCCTAAGAATGCCATAGAAGCCCCAAGTTTGCGTGTGGAATGCGCTCTAGGGGGGGCTGTTAATGTGCGTTTAGCTTTTTGGTAGCATTGTTGGATACATTTAATTATCCATCTTGCAATCCCAGATTTGGAGATGGGGTTACCCTTATGAGGTGGAGAGAAAGCTACAAACAATTGTTTTGTTTTGCGAAAAGATTTAGTTCTGTCAATGTAATAAAGAAGGGCTCCTTTAACATCTAAGGTGTGAAGAGCCCTCTCCGCTACGGAGTCAGGGTTTGGAAAGAACACTGGTAACTCTACTGACTGGTTAAGATGAAAAGAAGATATGACCTTTGGAAGGAATTTTGGATTTGTCCTGAGAACCACTTTGTTACGATGTAATTGTAAGAAAGGTTCTTGTATTGTTAAAGCCTGGATCTCACTTACTCTTCTGAGAGATGTGATTGCGATAAGGAAAGCTATTTTCCATGTAAGGAACTGCAGTTTGCATTTATGTAGAGGTTCAAATGGGGGTCCCATGAGCCTAGTAAGAACAATGTTTAGATTCCACACGGGGAGGGTGGTAATCTGGGAGGAATAATTCTTTTAAGTCCTTCCATGAAGGCTTTGATTGCAGGTACTCTAAAAAGTGACAAGTGTTGTCAGTTCTGTAAATAAGCTGCAAGTGCTGCTAGATGCAGACGTATGGATGAGCTGGTAGTGTTGTCTGTCCACTACAAACCTTAGGTACTTCCTGTGAACCGGATGTATGGGAATGTAGAAGTAGGCGTCTTTGAGATCTAGTGTGGCAAGGAAATCGCCTTGTTGCAGCAGCGGGAGCACTTGTTGTAGAGTGATCATATGGAAATGATCTGAGTGTATATACAGATTTAGGGGTATGAGGTCTAGTATTGGTCTCAGAGTCCCATCCTTTTTGGGTATTAGGAAGTACAGTGAGTATACCCCTGTTCCTTGATGCCCTAAGGGAACTGGTTCTATTGCATGCTTTTGAAGCAGTGAGAGAACCTCTTGTTTGAGAAGCGTAAGATGGTCTGCGGACATTGGACGCTGTTTGGGTGGTATGTGTGGTGGAGTAGTTGTAAGTTTCAGGCAGTAAACATACTGGATAATTTGTCTTACCCACCTGTCTGTTGTGATGGAATTCCAGACAGGTAGGAACTGTGTTAATCTGCCCCCGACCAGAGTGGAATGGTCTGGGGAGAACGGAGAGAAGTCACTGTTTTGTGGCGGGGGAGGTGCATGTGTTGTTATTACCTCGGCCTCTTCCTTTATTGTTGTTTCCTCTGTATCCTCTTCTAAAATATCCTCTACTGGGGGATGTTTGTGTAGTGGCTTTAAATGAAGAGGAGGTGTCTGTGCCCATATTTTTGGAGGCTCCTCTGTAGAAGGAGCGACGAAAGGAGCCACATGTTTGTGGAGACTGGTGAGTAGACAAAATATCGGAAATGTAATATCGACATACAAAAATATCGAAGTCAAAATATCGATGGAACAATATATCTCAGTTATTAATATTGATGTAAAAAATGTCGAGATTGTTATGTGTAGTAAAATATCGAGGTATAGTATATCGAAAGACATAATATCGTGTAGTAAAAATATCGAAAAAGGATAGTATTTTGTCATTTTGTGATTTGTTAAAAATTATTGTTTAGAAGTGTTAGAAAATGTTTATTTAAGTGTATTAAAAATAATATTTTTGTTTCTAATAATATAATATTTTTAATTTTGATATATAATTTTAGGAGCGGGATGTTGGGTTTATAGGGGATAAGGGTGGGGAGTGTTTTAAAAATATATATTTGAAATAAAATATTTCAAATTTTTTTTGTACAATTTGAATTAAAATTTTGAACAAAATTGCAATATTTACATTTTAATTAGGAAAATATTTTTATTAGTGGGATGTTGTGTATATAGGGGTTAAGGGTGGGGAGTGTTTTGGAAATAAATATTAAATTTAAAATTTTATGATATAATTTTATAAATAAATTTTTTCTTAAAATTTAAATGTTAAAATTTTAATAATAAAATAAATGTAATAAGTGGGATTTTGGGGTTATAGGGGATAAGGGTGGGGATTTTTTTATAAATATATTTAAAATTTTATACAAAAATATAGCAATTTACATTTTGGTATTAAAATTAAAATTTAAATAGAATAAAATAAATGTAATAAGTGGAATTTTGGGGTTATAGGGGATAAGGGTGGGGAGTGTTTTAGAAATATATTTAATATTTAATATTTTATAAAAAAATAATGAAATTTCAAATTTGGTATTAAACTTAAAAAATAAAAATTTTAGTAATAAAATAAATTTAATAAGTGGGATTTTGGGGTTATAGGGGATAAGGGTGGGGAGTGTTTTAGAAATATATTTAATATTTAATATTTTATAAAAAAAAAGGAAATTTCAAATTTGGTATTAAAATTAAAAATTAAAAATTTTAGTAATAAAATAAATTTAATAAGTGGGATTTTGGGGTTATAGGGGATAAGGGTGAGGAGTGTTTTAGAAATATATATAATATTTTATATAAAAATATAGAAATTTCAATTTTGGTATTAAATTTTAAATTAAATATTTTAATAATAAATTAAATGTAATAAGTGGGATTTTGGGGTTATAGGGGATAAGGGTGGGGAGTGTTTTAGAAATATATATAATATTTTTTATTAAAAAAAGAAAAATGGAAATTGCAATTTTGGTATTAAACGTTAAATTTAATAATTTTAATAATAAAATAAATGTAAAAAGTGGGATTTAGGGGCTATAGGGGATAAGGGTGGGGAGTGTTTTAGAAATATATATCAAATTTAATATTTATTAAAACTAATTTACATTTAGAATTGTTCTTTGAATAAAAATGTAACAATTTTAAGAAGATAATTAATTTAATAAGAGGGATGTAGGAGTTATAGGGGATAAGGGTGGGTAGTGTTTAGAAATTAGTAATTAGTTTTAAAAAAGCAAAAAATATAGTAACCCTAATTCAATATAGATTGGAGTGGGAATAGTAAATTATTTATGGTCAGTGTCCAGCACCTACTCTAATTTATTATAGACTGGAGTGGGAATAGTAAATTAGTTATGGTCACTGTCCAGCACCTACTCTAATTTATTATAGACTGGAGTGGGAATAGTAAATTATTTATGGTCAGTGTCAAGCACCTACTCTAATTTATTATAGACTGGAGTGGGAGTAGTAAATTATTTATGGTTAGTGTCCAGCACCTACTCTAATTTATTATATACTGGATAGGGAATAGTAAATTATTTATGGTCAGTGTCCAGCACCTACTCTAATTTATTGTAGAATGGAGTGGGAATATTAAATTATTTATGGTCAGTGTCAAGCACCTACTCTAATTTATTATAGACTGGAGTGGGAGTAGTAAATTATTTATGGTCAGTGTCAAGCACCTACTCTAATTTATTATAGACTGGAGTGGGAGTAGTAAATTATTTATGGTTAGTGTCCAGCACCTACTCTAATTTATTATAGACTGGAGAGGGAATAGTAAATTATTTATGGTCAGTGCCCAGCACCTACTCTAATTTATTGTAGAATGGAGTGGGAATAGTAAATTATTTATGGTCAGTGTCAAGCATCTACTCTAATTTATTATAGACTGGAGTGGGAATAGTAAATTATTTATGGTCAGTGTCCAGCACCTACTCTAATTTATTATAGACTGGAGTGGGAATAGTAAATTAGTTATGGTCACTGTCCAGCACCTACTCTAATTTATAATAGACTGGAGTGGAAATAGTAAATGATTTATGGTCACTGTCCAGCACCTACTCTAGTTTATTATAGACTGGAGTGGGAATAGTAAATTATTTATGGTCACTGCCCAGCACCTATTCTAATTTATTATAGACTGGAGTGGGAATAGTAAATTATTTTTGGTCACTGTCCAGCACCTACTTTAATTTATTATAGATGGGAGTGGGAATAGTAAATTGTTTATGTTTACTGAGCAGCAGCTACTGTATCCTATTGTACAGTGGAGTGGTAATAGGAAATTATTCATGTTTACTGCCAGCATCTATCTACTACAATTTATTGTAGATTAGAGTGGAAATAGGTAATAGTTTATGTTTAGTGTTTTAAGTATTTATCATGTTTTGTTATAGTTTGTAGTTATAATAGTATATAAATTGTGTATATTTGTTATTATTGATTTAATTAATTTAAATAGCATTGGAAGTGTAGAAGTAGTTATTTTTACTTTGGAACATGTACTGTGATTATTGTTAAGTGCAATGGTTCTAGTATATTTTGAGGTTTACTGTCTGGTATTTCATGAAATTAAATTACATTGATATAGCAATAGTAAAAATATATTTTAGTGTATAATAATTGTATTTTATTATTATAAATTGGATTTGTAATAATTAATTCAATATTTATAGTTTAGGATAATAAATACATTTAAAGTTATAATGTGATGTTTACTGATATATGTAATATTATTAGTAGGAAAAAAATATGAATATTTTGTATTGCAATAATGGGTAATGGCATTCTGTAATTTTATTATATTTATTGATTTTTATTTTTGTAAAAACATTTTTTTCTATGTGTTAGATATTCATAATAGAAGGTAAATATTAATAATCAGAGAAACACAATTAATAAGACCAGAACATGGTATTTATTGTACATTTTCTAATTTTTTATTGTTTATTCATTTGAGTAAGATCATTCAGAAATATCATTATTTACATTGTAATTAAATTCAAACATATTGAATATAGGTCAGAAAAAATGTTCTGTACATTTACTATATTTTCTAACATTTTTTCATAAATTAAAATTAATAATAATGTTGTAGAATTTAGTGTTTTAAATTAAATTTAACATTGCAATAGGTTTTGTAAATCTTTATACAAAACATTTGGCAAATATTTTCATATATAAACATTTTAATATTTGTAGTACAAACATGTTATACGTTTTGTATTAATATTAATATGTAAAATATTAATAATAATTTTTTTAACAATGTTTTCAAAACAAATATATTTTTAACATAAATACAATTTTAGCATTCATGCAAAATATTTGTAACAATTTTTCATACATTGTTTTGTAGTATATTCTTTTTAGAAATTATAATAATAAATATTTTATATTTTGTAATATTTATTTTTATAATTTTACACATTAGGAACATTTGTTGACAATTTGTAGGTACATGAAAAAAATAGGTCTATTTTTGCTAAATAATATAAAATATTTGTGTGTGATTTTACTTTTTTACCTGATTTAATGATGGTTTTTTGGTATAGTTAAATGTTTTATTAAGTTTTGGGCACTCTATTTTGTAACCCGGTAATGTTGTTTTGGGTCATTTGGTTTGAAGGGAAGCTCGCGGTTGGGAGTTACTTCGCGTCGTGAAAGGTAAGGTTTGTTTTATATGTTTTAGATGGTTTAAAACTTTATTTTGAGCCTAGTTAGATAATGTTTAGTGTAGTTGTATATATATTAGTTATATTTGGAAATGTTATGTGTTAGAGTTGCGTGTTGTGTTTTTACGTGTTTTTAACGTTGTGTAGGCATGTTTCGAGAGTTAGGTTTAAGGTGTTTAATGTATATTTAGAACTGTTTTAAATCTAGTACTATTGTTAGTAAGTGTTTATGTGTTGTTTTATGTGGGTGGGAATGTATGTTGCTTTGTTTTTATACTTTCTTTTCTAGGTTCTTCGTTTCGGATGGAGTAGTTTTTTTTTTTTAAAGAAGTGTGTGTTCATTTTATTGAACAATATGTTTTTTACACTTCTTTAAATGTTTCGGTTTTCATGGATCGTTTTTTAATATTTTTAACTATTTTCGGGTTTTTCATGGTTTTTCGAAGGATATTTGGTGAATGGATTATGGATTTAATCGACAGTTGTATTTTTTCATTTTTTTTTGGGAACCTTTTTTTTTATGTTTGGATTGTGTAAGCAGGAAATGGATTTTTCCGAGTTTGAAATAAACTTGGTAAGTTAATTTATTATTATTTCTTGTGGGTGGGTATTGTTTAATATTATTGTTTATTTTTATTTTATTACAATGATTATTAATGTGTGTTAATATATTTTTGACAATATGTATAAATATGTTACACACAGTAATTATTTTTGTAATAAGATAAATATATTTTATGTGTTTGATATTATTGAAAATGAGTAATTAGTCATTTATTTGTATTGGTCTTTTAAAGAAGTGTTTTAGCTATGATGTTTAGGTATTCTAGGCCTTTGGTAGTAGGGTACAATTTTACTTGTTGCTCTAGATATTTATACATTTGTTTAGTTTGTTTTGAGGTTTTTGGAGTTAGCTGAGTTATGGATTGTTCCATTCGGAACTCTTGATAACTCTGTTCTTTTTGTAGGCATGATATAAATCTTTCTAGCGTTGGTTTTGTTCTGCCTGTTGATTGTAGGAAGGCGTTATGCCATCCTTCAACTGCGTTATTAGTTTTGGATTCTCCATTTAATGTGCTTCTGTATACGTTCCACCAGGGAATTAAGAATTTAGGGTTTCTTCTGTGGCCAGATCTATGTAGTCTGCCTACCCATGTATCTTCGAAATAGTCCAATAGTGAACTTAGTTTTTCTTCATTTTGTTTGTAGAAGGCGCTGTCTATTAAAATGTTGTAATGTTCTGTTACGTCTGTGTCAGGTACATAAGCTAGTGCTATGAGTTTTTTTATTTGATATGCAAAAGCTGAATTAGTTGCATATTCAATTCTTAGGGCTGATTTTTGCATGTGTCTCCATAGGCATTGATTACAATGATAGTAACAGCCTTGTATGGAGGTATGGGGGGGTGTTTTTAATATAGTATTAATCATTGCATGTTCAAAATCTAGGATTATCTTTTGTGGGGAAAAGTTATTTGTTTTTTGTTTTATTGTATTTAATAGTTCAGTGTATGTGGAATTATGTTTGTTTGGTAATAATGTGTAAATTAATGGTATATTGCAATTGTGATATAGGACATGTATTGTATATAGTTGGAAAAAGGGTTTGGGACATATGGTAAAAGTCCCATCCATCATCCAGTTCTGTGATTCTTGTAGTTTACAGAGATTATTAGCTGTTCCAAATATTATTATTCTTTTGTCATTGTTTTTATTATCAAAAATGACAAATGGTTCTTTGTTTAAAGTTATACTTTGTTCTGGACTTAGAATAACTTCACTATATGTGTGAGGAATTGGGGTTGAAGTAGTAGTGGTTTTTTTAGTACGTGCTATAGTTCTTTTGAGTGAAGTTACAGATGGCATTTGTGTAGTAGCAGTTTTAGGAATTTTGGGAAGCTGCTCTTTTAAAATTACACTTGTAGGTTTTTGAGAACTTGTGCTAGCTTCCTTTATAGTTTCTAAAGCAGATCTGACTTCTATTTCAGTAATGTTTGGTGGGTGGTTATGTTCTCTAGTGTACAGTACTGTTGTTTGTCGTGTTGTAGCACGCCCATAGCACTTATTAGAGTAGTATTTTGTGCATTCCCAGTTAACTTTTAAACCATACACTTTTTCCTGTGTGTAAGTGTATCCCATATAGCAGTGGTTCCCAAACCTTTTCGACCCGCGGCTCCCTTGACCCATTGGCCATTGCCCGTGGCTCCCCACTGTTACTTTTTTTGGAGGGTGTGGAGATGTAAGCCCGGCCTCAGGAGTTTTTGCATTTTTCTTCCTTAAAATAATTGGGATGAAGCTGAGGAAGGTATTATAATCATATTGCAAGGTATTTCATATTACTCAGGAGGCACCTCTAATAAAATATTCCTAGTTACACTTCTTTGCCCCTGCCTTTTTTAGAGTACCCTCTCAAACTTTTTTTATCCCACTTACAGTGCTAGATAGCACCCCTATGGATGCAGGCCCCATTGACAAAGTGTTTCTGCGCTTGAAGAAGATTTGCATGCACTTCCATTTCTACCCATGTCATATGTGCCAACACATGTGTCTCAGCAGGGTGACTCACAATTTTTTAAACCACATACAGCTTTATTTTTGCTGTCTCCTCCCTAAAATTGCCTCCAAATTAATGCAAGTAAAAAAAATTCACCAGATTTGTTTTTTTTAAACGTCCCTCTTCTTGCTTCCAAATGTTGGCATTATGCCGTATATGGTGTTTTACTTCCCTGTGCTCAAGGAGAGAGCAGGCCTATATGGAAATGTGTGTGTTCTCTAAGAAATGTGCACTGGAAGTACCTATGATTCAAGTACAAATGTAAATACTGAATAATATTTAGGTGCCGATTACGATCCGGTAAAAACCGGGTACGAACAGTCGGTCGGAGCGTTTTCCCCGTCCGACTCGTACCCGGTCGTAAAACTTTACAAACATGGAATTACGATTCGCACGGAAACACCATTTCCGTACGAATCGTAAAAAACACCGACCGACGAAAATATACATACGAATGTGATCCGGGAATGCTGCGACGTGACGTCGGGACGCTTTCAGGCAGCGTTTCACGACCCAGGAATTACGATTCGAACCGACAGCAGTCCGGACGGCAATATTTTCACGGCACCCAAAAAGTGCCGCAAAAGCGAAGTACGGCACGAATCGACCAGAGTAGGTGGCCCGGTACGCACCGTACCCCCCCCCCGCCCCCGTAGGTACGCACCGTACCCCCCCCCCGCCCCCGTAGGTACGCGCCGACCCCCCCCCCCAGCCCCCGTAGGTACGCGCTGACCCCCCCCAGCCCCCGTAGGTACGCGCCGACCCCACCCAGCCCCCGTAGGTACGTGCTGACCCCCCCCGCCCCCGTAGGTACGCGCCGACCCCCCCCCAGCCCCCGTAGGTACGCGCCGACCCCCCCCAGCCCCCGTATGTACGCGCCGACCCCCCGTGTATGTACACCCGTGTACGTTCGAGTCGAACCCCCCGTGTACGTTCGAGTCGAACCCCCCTGTATGTACACCCGTGTACGTTCGAGTCGAACCCCCCCGTGTACGTTCGAGTCGAACCCCCCCGTGTACGTTCGAGAGGAACCCCCCCGTGTACGTTCGAGTCGAACCCCCCCGTGTACGTTCGAGTCGAACCCCCCGTGTACGTTCGAGTCGAACCCCCCCGTGTACGTTCGAGTCGAACCCCCCGTGTACGTTCGAGTCGAACCCCCCTGTATGTACACCCGTGTACATTCGAGTCGTACCCCCCGTGTACGTTCGAGTCGAACCCCCCCGTGTACGTTCGAGTCGAACCCCCCGTGTACGTTCGAGTCGAACCCCCCTGTATGTACACCCGTGTACGTTCGAGTCGAACCCCCCCGTGTACGTTCGAGTCGAACCCCCCTGTATGTACACCCGTGTACGTTCGAGTCGAACCCCCCCGTGTACGTTCGAGTCGAACCCCCCGTGTACGTTCGAGTCGAACCCCCCGTGTACATTCGAGTCGAACCCCCCGTGTACGTTCGAGTCGAACCCCCCTGTATGTACACCCGTGTACGTTCGAGTCGTACCCCCACGTGTACGTTCGAGTCGAACCCCCCCGTGTACGTTCGAGTCGAACCCCCCGTGTACGTTCGAGTCGAACCCCCCTGTATGTACACCCGTGTACGTTCGAGTCGAACCCCCCCGTGTACGTTCGAGTCGAACCCCCCCATGTACGTTCGAGTCGAAGCCCCCCGTGTACGTTCGAGTCGAACCCCCCTGTATGTACACCCGTGTACGTTCGAGTCGTACCCCCCATGTACGTTCGAGTCGAACCCCCCCGTGTACGTTCGAGTCGAACCCCCGTGTACGTTCGAGTCGAACCCCCCCGTGTACGTTCGAGTCGAACCCCCCTGTATGTACACCCGTGTACGTTCGAGTCGAACCCCCCGTGTACGTTCGAGTCGAACCCCCCCGTGTACGTTCGAGTCGAACCCCCCTGTATGTACACCCGTGTACGTTCGAGTCGAACCCCCCCGTGTACGTTCGAGTCGAACCCCCCCGTGTACGTTCGAGTCGAACCCCCCCCGTGTACGCGCTGGGGGTACGCACCGTACATACACGGGTGGGGGTACGACTCGAACGTACACGGGTGTACATACAGGGGGGTTCGACTCGAACGTACACGGGGGGGTTCGACTCGAACGTACACGGGGGGGTTCGACTCGAATGTACACGGGGGGGTTCGACTCGAACGTACACGGGGGGGGTTCGACTTGAACGTACACGGGTGGGGGTACGACTCGAACGTTCACGGGTGTACATACAGGGGGGTTCGACTCGAACGTACACGGGGGGTTCGACTCGAACGTACACGGGGGGGTTCGACTCGAACGTACACGGGGGGTTCGACTCGAACGTACACGGGTTGGGGGTACGACTCGAACGCACACGGGTGTACATACAGGGGGGTTCGACTCGAACGTACACGGGGGGTTCGACTCGAACGTACACGGGGGTTCGACTCGAACGTACACGGGGGGGTTCGACTCGAACGTACACGGGGGGTTCGACTCGAACGTACACGGGTGTACATACACGGGGGGGTCGGCGTGTACATACGGGGGCTGGGGGGGGTCGGCACGTACGTACGGGGGCTGGGGGGGGTCGGCGCGTATGCGGGCACGTCTCCATGGTTGCTATGGGAGTTCGGTGCGGACGGTGTTTTTTCCATCCGGTTGTAACCTCGGACCTCGGACGCACGTGATTCCTCGGTCGGACTTCACCTTTCACATTTGTACGGTAAATCGTACGAGGTTGTGTCGGACACATTTTCCGTATTTAGTTACTATATGCTTACAAAGTTGGTTTTGATGTGTTTGAGTAGAATGCTTTTTCTTCTTTATTTGTGGAATTTTCTTCTAGTATTTTCTTTCTCTGGAGTCGAACCCCCCCCGTGTACGCGCTGGGGGTACGCACCGTACATACACGGGTGGGGGTACGACTCGAACGTACACGGGTGTACATACAGGGGGGTTCGACTCGAACGTACACGGGGGGGTTCGACTCGAACGTACACGGGGGGGTTCGACTCGAACGTACACGGGGGGGTTCGACTCGAACGTACACGGGGGGGGTTCGACTTGAACGTACACGGGTGGGGGTACGACTCGAACGTTCACGGGTGTACATACAGGGGGGTTCGACTCGAACGTACACGGGGGGTTCGACTCGAACGTACACGGGGGGGTTCGACTCGAACGTACACGGGTTGGGGGTACGACTCGAACGTACACGGGTGTACATACAGGGGGGTTCGACTCGAACGTACACGGGGGGTTCGACTCGAACGTACACGGGGGTTCGACTCGAACGTACACGGGGGGGTTCGACTCGAACGTACACGGGGGGTTCGACTCGAACGTACACGGGTGTACATACACGGGGGGGTCGGCGTGTACATACGGGGGCTGGGGGGGTCGGCGCGTACGTACGGGGGCTGGGGGGGGTCGGCGCGTATGCGGGCACGTCTCCATGGTTGCTATGGGAGTTCGGTGCGGACGGTGTTTTTTCCATCCGGTTGTAACCTCGGACGCACGGGATGGATCGTGATTCCTCGGTCGGACTTCACCTTTCACATTTGTACGGTAAATCGTACGAGGTTGTGTCGGACACATTTTCCGTATTTAGTTACTATATGCTTACAAAGTTGGTTTTGATGTGTTTGAGTAGAATGCTTTTTCTTCTTTATTTGTGGAATTTTCTTCTAGTATTTTCTTTCTCTGGAAAATAAAAGTAAATGTGTTTTAATAATTGTTTCTATATTTTTATAGGGAATGGTTAGGGGATTTGTAATTGGGATTTAATTAGGGTGGTATTTTAATCTATTAGTTGATTTTTGGTTGTGAAATACTTACTTTTTAGTTGTATCTTTTTTGGTGCTGTTCTGTATTTTCGTAATTTCTTTTGGAGTTTCCTGTAGTGAAAACATGAAATAGAAAGAAGACATTTATTTATTTATAGTGTATGTATATTGTAATTACAATTTATTAGATTTGAGTCTTAATGAGTATAATATAGTTAACTTACTTTTGATAGTTTTAAATATTTGCTCTATGTTGATTTCCTTATATCTGCAGTTGCAATCCAGTAGATTTTCTTCTTCATTCAATTTTGTTTTTTTGGTTCTGGACTGTGAATGAAGTTGAACTTCTTTTTATAGTGCTTCGGATGTTGTAATCTGTGTTTTATTGGTTAGTTTGAATTAGGAGTGTTTTTATTGGTTAGTTCGATTTTTTTTTTTTTTATTCTGGTAGTTAGTTTCCTAATAAGGGAAACGCTAATTAGTCGTTTTGTGGTGTATTATTCTATATGTATTTTTCTAAACATTATATTATGTATTGTATGCATGAATTGATAAAGTATAATTTAATAATATAGTTGTTTAATGTAGGAAGGTTGTTAGTAATGTTTTAGTAAATAGTTAAATTTTTTTATCGATTTTTAAATGTAGTAAATATATAATAGTTTAATATTAATTTTGTGTAGAGTTAAAAGACATTATTTGGTGTTTATGTTGTTTGATTTTAGGTTTTAATTGAATGTTATATAGTCGATATTAGTAAAATTGAGATATTTTAGTGGTCGATATTTTAGTTTACGATATTTTGTAATGAAGTATATGTATGTTATTGAGTGTCGATATTTCAGGATTTCGATAACTGTGTTTGCGATATTATGTGTACCTATATTTATGTAGTTCGATATTGTGTGTTCGATATTTTTGTAATGTTTTAAATAAGTATGTGATGTCGATAATAATGTGATCGATAATTTTGTATCGATATATTTGTAGGTCGATTTTTTGTCTTTCGATATTGTGTCAGTGATTCGTGGAGACTGTAACGCTCCTATGGACTTAGCAGTCTCGGTGTCCTTTTTCATGTGCAGTGTCCACAGCCGGGCCAAAAAGCTGTTCTTGGTTGAACGGCTGACTGAGTATGGTAGTCTGGACCTCCTGGTTAAAGCCTGAAATACGTAGCCAGGCATGTCGTCTAAGGAGCACACTGGTGTTGATTGAACTCGAGGCAGTGTCTGCTGCGTCAAGTGCACATTTAATTGACGCATTTGAAATTAGCTTGCCCTCTTGGATAAGGTCATTTGCCTGGATTTTATACTGGTCAGGCAGATGCTGCAATAGGTTTTCCAGCTGGTCATAATGTGCCCTGTCATATCGTGCCAGCAATGCTTGTGTGTTGGCAATGCGCCAGTGATTGGCTGCCTGTGCTGCTACTCTTTTGCCAGAAGCTTCTAGCAATTTGGATTCCTTATCAGGGGGTGGCGCATCCCCGGAAGTCTGGGAGTTGGCGCGTTTTCTAACATTGGAAACGACTAGAGAATCCAAATGTAATTGGATCTTCAGGAGCAGGCCTATATTTTTTATCTATTCTAGGGCTAAGAATTCTGGCACATACGGGATCTTTAAAAACTTCAGGGGCATGCTTAATGATTCCTTTGATCATTGGTAATATTTGCACTGACTTTTGGGATTGTTCAAATGTACCTAAGAGGAAGTCTGAGTGCATTGTGACACCATGATAAAGTGCAGCCCTATTTAATAACTGTCCAAACCCAAGGTGATCATCTGGGAGAGATGGTTTTGAGGGATATGGCTGTGGGTCAGGGAGGTCTGGTAGATCTGTTGGGATAGGATATGCCCAATCATCTAGTGGTGAGGTATCTGGATCCGTGAATGGGTAATTCGGATCACCCCCCCAGGTCATCATCATCATCATCTGGAGGTGGTGTATGTGGTGGAGAAGTTAGAGGTAAGGGTGGTGTAGGCAGAGGGGGTGGGTTAGAAGGTAGAATAGGAGAAGAAGGAGGCATAGGTGATGTGGCAGAGTCCTTCTTCTGTGCAGGAACTGGAGCAGGTAGTGTATCCAGTTTCCTCTTTTTACATGGCACAGCCGTGACATGTCCTGTTTTTGGATTGATATAAATCTTTTTCTGCCTTGGATCGATAGGATCTGGGTGAAAAAGTTCTTGTTCCTCGGAAACCACTTTCGGTGCCAATGTTTTCAGTTCCGAGCGAGGCTGCGGTTGATCTTTATGGTCTTTGGCCTTAGGAGGCGTATTAGAGTCCTTAGGCTTCTGTTTCGGTGCCGAGGATGTTGGTTTCGGAGCCGAAGCTGGATCTTTAGGTTTGGAAATGTTCAAACCCGGCTTATTGATGGTTCTTGGGGTTTTCAGGGCCGTTTTGGAGGTGGAAGGCGCCGAAGCCGATTTCGGAGCCGAGTGTTCCTTTGGCTTCAGTGCCGAAGGCGCCGGCGGGACAATTATATGAGGTTTGCTCGGTCCCGAGCTACCGGAAGGCTTGTCCCTTTTCTTCGGAGCCGAGCACGGAGGCGGTGCTTCTGAAGGATGTTTTCAGTCTCGACTGGGGCCAACAGGCGAAGTCTTGACCACTGCCTTTGGTTTTGGAGGGGTTGTGTTAGGGGCAGTAGTACTCACTCGTTGCCCAGGAGTGATGGGGTCGTCTGAGTCTTCTGCCTCTGACACGATTTTGAGAGCTTCGGAATCCTCTTCCGGGACATCGGGGCCTTCATCAAAGATGTCCTCTGGTCACTGCGCCATGATGTGTCGTCGAGCCCTTCTATCCCAAATAGCCTTCTTCGATCGGAAGGATGCGCAGGCTGGACAGCTGGACTCGTCGTGTTCAGGTGACAGGCACAGATTGCAGACCTTGTGATGGTCACTGTGCGGGAACTTTGCTCCACACTGGGGGCATTTTTTAAATGGCGTCCTTTCCATGAGCTGTAGGTCTTACGGCGTGGATAGGCCCAGCGGCCTGCGTCGACGACCGGAATCGAGCTGATGAAGTTGGGTCGAAGATGAAGTGAATCTGATGATTTTCTGGAAGTTTTGCGCTTCGAAAAAGTTTGAAATTGAGATTTCGAACTGGAGCGGAAAAGTTGCATCCGAACCCAATGGCGGAAAAAATCAATCTAAGGATGGATTTGATGCCCATGCGCACTATCGTCCAAGGGAAGAGTCACCTATCTCGTGACTACAAAGACTTCTTTCAAGACAACAACAAGGTGCAAGCATCCAAGCCCAACACCAGATGGCGATCTACTATGCTAGTGTGTGGACCTGCAGCTCATATGCCTCGAACAGACTGTTATTGTGCAGGGGGGGGGCCGTTGGCCTTTCTGCTTCCCTGGGGGGTAGATTTGAGGGGGGGTACCATTGTACCCCCCTCAAACTTACCATTGTAAAGGGGAGATTCTCCCCTTTCCAATGATACCTCTCCCGTATTTCTATGTGCTCGGGGGCTGAGATAGCCCCCTAAGAACGTAGAAAGTGAAACTGAAATGAGCCTCAAGGCTCATTTCAGTTTCGGTTTCACTGAGATCGCACTGATCGTCATCTCAGGGATCAAAGAGGAGGCCACGGGAGCTGGGGAAGCTCTTCCCTAGCTCCCGAGGCGGCTGGGGGGGGGAAAGGGAATTCCCCTGGTGCCTGCACCAGAGGAATTCCCAGTGCCATGTGATCGGACGGCCGGGGGCCATCCTACACACATGAGCACTGGTGCCTCGGACGGTCCCTGGCCGTTCGATTCACCCAAGGGGTTAAGGGTTCTACCTAGATGTGTCATAGTACTGTGAGCGTGTTGGCCATGGATGGCGATAGTGGTGCCCCTTATACGAGATTTATTGTGCGGAAGACGATAATCCTGCTGTGATACAAAGAGTCCTCATGCATAATAAATGAGGCTAGTTTTGGGAGAAAACCACACAACATTTATTAAGCACCTAACTAGGTAAAAGGTCGGCGCCAGAACCGTTATGTAAAGCAAGGTAGGACAAATGTAGGTAAACGGTTGTGCAACTTCCTAGGCCTATATTGCGGTACATTGGGTTTCATAACAGTAGTTTTGATAAAAGGGATACATTGAATGATGCGAGTAATGCATTTCCATAGACAACTGATTATAAGTGCCTGGACTAGGGTCTTCCGGGAGGACACCAGGAGGCAGTGGAATACTTTTTTAAGGAGGTGCATTACCCCAAAGCACGAGCCGCAAGTGGCTATAACTTGCTCTTTCATCGATAGTTTGTTATCTATCAAAATGCCTAGATTTCCTACTGTGTTTTTAGGTGTTACTGTGTTGTTAGTTGTTATAGTGTTGCTTATGCAATCCTAGCCATACTGGTATAGCGCCATCCTGAATCTGACCTTCTAATTCAGATGCCGCTGGGCTGGGACTTCTCTCTTCTCTCCATTCCTTTCTGGTCTTCTGGGCCCTGGTGCCCTAGTCCTTCTCTACCTGTGCCTTCTAGTCCTGGTACAGCAAGTCCAGATCCTGCTGCTCCTCCTGGACCATCTAGTCAACGTTTTCCTCAGCCTGGCTTTCCTAGTAACTGTCTTCCTGGTTAGGGTTGTCATCTGGTCCTCCTAGTTCTCTTTGGGTCCACTTGAGCCTGTTTATTTTGGTCCTGGTCTTCCTGACTACGCTTGTCCGATACCTCTTGGTCTTTTGGGCTCTGGCTGGCCCTTCATGGCTCTGATCCTCCTCCCCTGGCACCCCAGGTTCTGATCGATCCCCCCCAGTTGGTACTCCATGTCCTGTTCCGCGAGGCCTGATCTTCATGGCCCTCATGGACCTATTTGCAGTCCTCCTGGTGTTGATCGTTTTGGTTTACCTAGTCCTCCTTGCTCTGTGTCTCCTGGTGTCTTCGATCCTGGTCATCCAGTTCTTCCTGTTTCCTGTCCTGCTTATCCTGGTCTCCTGGTCCCAGAATCCATTGACCTCCCAGTCATTTCTATTCCTCCTCCTGATCCTTATCACAATGGTCCCATTACAGATTTGTTCACTCTCTCCTGGTCCTGCTCCTCCTTGTCAATTTGTTCTGTGTCCTCTTGGATTAGGTCTCCTGGTTCTGGTCCTTTGTGTTCAGGTCCTCATGGCTCTCATCATCCAATACCTCCTGATGGTCTACCTCTCGGTCCTTATCCTCCATCTATCCCCTCTCCGTTATGTGGGTTCTTACCGAATTTGACAGATCATCAATCTGGTAACCATGAAACTCATCTTGCCCAACAATTACCAAAGGCATCCGGTCTTTCAGGTGTATGGCTGTCCTGCTTACAGTGTTTATTTATTGTGGATTCCACTGGTGTTTTCTCTGGGTTTTTTAAATTAGTGCTTATCAGTGTTTTTAGATGCCTACCCTCCATAATAGACAAAAGTACGTTTTTCCAGTGTTTAGGGGTGTGTCCGCTCTCCTTTGCCACCTCCTCGCAAGCTCGTCTGGGCCACCTTCAATCGCCGATTCCTTGCAGCAATGCACTTGGTAGGCCCGCTTTGCAGTACCACCAACTCTGACGCCAGCAAGTGCGGTTTACATCCAGAGCACCGGCCGCACCAAGTCCCTCTCACCTCCACGTCGCCTTACAGCCCCAGTAGGTTTGTCTGGGTATGGGCTGTTGGGCTAAAAGTCAATGCTTTGGTGGCGGCGGTACGGGGAAACCAGAAGTAACGTCTCAGCCATCCGCCATCTTGACACGTCCCTCACAGAGTCTATGGATCTATGTAAGACTCTTAAGGATAGAAAGTCTGTGTATTGCACGGTTATTCATATGCACATCTCATTACCTTCTCACATCTTATTACCTCTCCCACTCACCCAGGGCCTGATTACGATCTAGACAGTCAGGGTTACTCCGTGAAAAACATGACAGATATCCCATCTGCCAAATTGCAATTTCATTATATCCTATGGCATTGTCTTTTGGCGGTCGGGCTGTCCGTCAAGTTTGTAGATGGAGTAACCCTGTCCGCCAATATCGTTATCAGGCCCATACTCTGGTTTATAGGACTACTTATGGATTAAGAAAGTAGGAGTGGTATATTAAAATGTTTTGATAAACAAATTCCTGGACACAGTAAGGGGGCAATTCGTCTACTCCTTACCATTATGACACTTCGGGAGTGGAACAACATTGGTGAATAGCTGCACGGTGCGACCTACAGGCACGCAGAGGTACTGCTGAAGATTTTTCAGATCAAGTCTGACGCTGGGGAATATTCAAAAAGTGAGTAATCTGCAGTTGGATGTATCTATCAGACTTTCAGCGTTTGAGGGTTCACCAATAAATCCTTAGAAATTACAACCTTCAGATAATGCTCCTATAATGGCTAAATTATGCCTGGATCCTCAGTGTTTGAGGGTTCACCCATGTATTCTCAAAACGAACAATGTTCCATTCAAGTAGTTGGAGGTAGTCCATCAGTTCCTTATGTAATACATTCCTTAATTCACCCAAATACCTTTTATCCAAAATACAACTTGATTCATGTTGGTCCTATAATGAGTGCAAGTGAACATTACTCTTCATTAGGGATGCTCACTGTACAGTCCAGGGGCGATTGCGGCCATCGTGACCTTGGTAAGTGGCAGGTTGGTGAACAGCAACTCTGAACTGCTGTTTACTTCATTCAACAGGGAAATAATGCTTACTTATTTGTTAGTCCTCATTTAAGTAAAGGAAAAAATTACTTAAGGTCTCTTGTATCACTTATCTTTAGGAACACATTCTTCTTTAAAGACATTGTGCAACAAATATGATAACCTCTCTTCAAAAGTCAAAAAAGAGTATTTCTCTAAAACGTGTAAGTGTTTCATCCCAATACATGAGATTATACCACTGCGTTTAAAGGAATTTATTAGAAGTGACAGTTTTTGATCATGAAGGACAAACATTCATACTCTCCCCTCTGATGACCTTATCCCTTGTGACTGAAGAGGCTAGTCAGTTGTCACATGCACCGTCTATCTGGCCTATACCATTATCATAAATGGAGCAATGCTATAGTCTATTTAAGTCAAAGACAAGGAAATGTTATGATCAATGCACATCTTGAACTCGTATTTCAAGATGCTCGCATATGTTATAATAAAGAAAAATAATCCAAGGTGAAATAAAACAATTGCCCAGGATCACCAAATTTGATCAAGTGGGTAAGCCGGGACTGATTCCAGGTTTTCTTGATTCATATTGTGCAAGTCGGCATCTATTTCTCTCTCTCATTTGACATAAACATTAATTATTTGTCTTTAACTCTTGGTGCATGAGGTGTGAGCCTGGGTGGCAGGAAGAAGCCACACAAAAGCTTGGCTTGTTTTGGGCTCAAGGATTCAAGAGAAACCTGTGCTGAGCCAGAGCCAGGCATATGGCTCGAGCCTTCAGTGGTTTGTCCACCTCTATCACATAACGGCAATCAAAGGGACAAAGACCTAGGAATCACTTGATGTGACCGTGGTCAAGTAATGTGGTCAAGTAGGAGTTCTAACACCACAGCACAAGTTCCCTTGCTTCGCAGTCAATAAGATTCTCACGACTTCATATTTCAGTGAGTGGACTCTGAGAATAGGTGTCCTACCCCTATGTGTAACATAAAATGGATAGTTGGGATACAGTCCTGTTTTAGTATCACATATTTATTACAAGTGTTTAGTTTGAATTCAGTTATTCCGGTTACTGATAAAACCGAAGACAAAGATCTTGAGAACACAATTGGTCACAAGGGGAGGCTGGGAATTATGAACAACAAGTCTCCTGGTTTTGGGGGAGGAGCCAAGATGGCGACCGGAGCAGACGCTTGAGCGCCCGGCTCCGTCGGCCATTGGCCTCGGACTATCATCCTGATTCCTATCCTCGCCGATTCTCGAGGTGAAACGTGTGCGACGACGCGCTGTCCACGCCGCCGCTTCCCCGAAGTCCCAGCCCGCCCGGATGCCGGAGTTCTTGGTGCTTTTGTCCTCCGCCCTGGACCCCTGCTCCATTGTGGCCTTTGCCGGCCCCCTTGAAGCTCCGCAGTCACCGGACCCGCTAGCGCAAGCCCGAGCCCCGCGGTCCCGACCTCACCTCACACCACGGACGGTCGCCAGATGAGCCTGGGGAGGGACGGCCAGACACCTCCTGCACCCTGCGTCTGAAGGGCTGGGGCTGTAAGGTAAGCCCCGGTGCGGCGGGTCTCCTGCCCCGATCTGTGGACCGCGCTGTGGGAGGCTGCCGACCCCCTTCTTCTATTGCCTAGTCGGCTGCAAAGAGAACCCGAGGGAAGGGAGGCGACTGTTGGCTTTCTCTGTTGCGGTGCAGACCTGAGGGGAACTGACTTCTTGCTACGACCCCCCCCCATGGCCATTGTACCGTCCGGCGGTAAAACATGGCGTTGTTTGCCTGCTTGCGGCTGGGGGGTGATGCTCCGGTCTTGCCCGCTGCCCGCTCCACCCTCCCTCCACCAGACACCAGCTCTACAGTGCCATCCCGGATTGCTGCCGATGTGGGGGTGCAGCTTCCGCTGACATGCGGCTCCGTTCTGGCTGTCCTGCGGGACTTTCGTCTACAAATGTGTGCTCGCTTGCAGGCACTGAGTGAGCAGTTTGACTCCATGCTGTCGGCTGCGGGTCGTGAGCGCTCCGTTTGTCATCAACACGGCGTGGGTCTGCCAGTGCTTTTGTCCTCTTGCGGGGACGCAACGGCTGTGTGGGATCGTGCTACACTGGTGCCTGCATCTGGCTTTCCCGGCACCCAGGATCAATTGCTCTCCAGCTCAACAGCGGATACTTTGTTTCCCCGTTCATTGCTGCCTGCTTCATTGTTGCCTGCCTCACCGCGCCTGCAAGAGTATCCAGCTGAGCAACACCTAACCTCCTCTAGGAATCGTTCACGGTGGCCTACTGCTTCTTTTCTGTGGAACTCCTGTACTCTACATGCCATGTCTGGACTTTATGTGGTGCACAAAGGGACCTCTACAGATGGTCGGCGGCCATTTTGTGATTCTACTTCACCATCTTCCCCCAAGCGGCCATATTGTCTTTGTCTGCACGGGATGCGGGGCCTTCATGTAGGGGCTGGCTTAATCTCAAGCCCGCGATCGGGCCAGGGCTAGACTGATTTATATCGCCATGGTTTCACGGATGGGCTGGACTGGGACTGGAACTGTATGTATATGTTGTGCGCATTCGTCGCGATCTGTCTTCCGTCATTTAAATTGTTGTGACAACTCATTTTCACACGACCGCTTTTGGTGTAGTGGGTTCTCAGTGTGTGGAGGCCAGAGAGGGCCGATGGTTCAGGGCGCTCTGATGATACGTAGGCTCCTCCCCACTTTCTTCTTTTTGGGAGTTTAGATTGGAATGGTTCTATTCTTTTCTTACCCCCTTTATCATAGGTGTACTGTCTTCTTATCTTTCTTTACTCTATTCTTACTCTCTCTCTTGTCTATATTTCGGGTTTATTGGGCGACAGGCACTATGCTGGGGGGGGGGGCAGGCCGTAGCCTCCGCATTGGTGTAGGGTGGGGGGGTAATTTACTGTTTCTAATTAGTTCTATGGGCCTTTTTTCTTTTTATGTTTCTGTACTATACTTGTTTCGATTCTGGGTCCGGGTGTGGGGTTGACTGAGTGGGGGCGGCACTGGAGGGGTGCGTAATTGCTCATGTGACTATCCTGTTATATAACTGCATTGCCTCACTGCCTGAGATTTTACTTCCATTGCTGTTTTAATGATGCTGCTGCTCTCTCGTGAGGTGAAGATATCGTGCGGACTCGAATCTCCTTGGTTCTTACTCTTCACTGACTTTTTTCCTGATAAAATTATTTTGAAAAACTTTAAAATTAACCTTCACTTCTCCTCCCCCTGGTGTCAAGGATCTCTCCAGTGTATAATTCATAAATCGTTGCTAATCTTGACCGTTGAAGCACAGGGGCCGTAATGCTTGTATCAGTGCTTAACCGTATCGTGGCCGGCCTGAAGGTTGTAGGCCCGTATTTGTTCTTTTAATATGCACGAATAAAGGTTTTAAAAAAAATTTAAAAAAAAAAAAAAAAAAAAAAGTCTCCTGGTTTTATAGACTTCATCTTGTTTGTTACATAATTTGGGTATCAGTGACTCTGATGGTGAGACTCAGGGACTGTTCTTATCAATGAAATGCATATGAATGGAAGCTGCCCAGACTTTTAAAGGAGTTCACAACCAGAATATGTTGGCCAAGATGTCAAGCCAGGAGTAAATGGCAGTGAGGTTTGTGACTGCCCAATTCAGTGAACTACACACCTTGTTGGGGAGTTTCACAAGGATTTTTAAAAGCACTTGCTAGTTTAAATGACCTTGTTTCTAAGCACTTCAAATGTTTACAGGTAAGAGATTAAAAGCATAAGGAGATTGTGAGGCCTAAGGTTGTATATCATTCCAATTAAATAATCAAGTTACCTCCTGTGTAAACATGATTCACCAAACATAGCAATAGCAGGCAGAGAAGGCTTGCTTCAGGGTCTATTACACGGATAGCAACTGAAATACAGCACAACACAGTACTGTCAAATCTATGTCTCTTGTAAACACTAGCGGATTGATTTAGAGGGCAGTATGGTATGCCCTCAATAACCTCATAAGTCACAGTCCACACAATGTACAGGCTTTGTTCCCCCTACTTCTAACCTTACATCCCCCTAAAAACCCTGCCAGACCCTTTCCCTACTGATGCCAATGTGGGCCTCTGTCACCCCGCAGACCATATGTTCGAGGCATGTGAACTGTAGATCACATGCTTTGCATACTCCTGCCATCTAGTGTTGGGTCTGGATGTTTGCAAGTTGTTCTTCAAAGATGTCTTTCCAGTCACGAAGTAGGTGATTCCTCCTCTCCGTGATAGTGCGCATGGGCATCGACTCCATTGTTAAATAGTTGTTTTTCGCCATCGGGTTCGGAGGTCTATTGCTGCGCTCCGCTTCAAAACCGTTGCTTCGGGTTCCCCTCAGTGCGCATTCCACTTTACCGGCATCGATACTGTTTTGGAACGCGTATTCCACTTCTCCCCGTATCGTGTCTGTCGAGAAAAACATCTACTTCGAGGGTCCTGGAAAGACCGCCCAGCCTAACCGCGTCTGTTCACTTCGCAGTCGATGGACCAAAACCCATTTAAATTCTGCCCTTGGTGCCGCACTAAGTATACGCGCACTGACCTGCACGAAGTTTGCAACTTGTGCTTGTGTCCGGAGCACAACGAAGAGAACGTGTGCAAATCGTTCCGATCGAACAAAACCCTCCGTGATAGTCGGGCTTGACGTCACGAGATGCAAAGTCAAAACGTCGACTACATGCCGGATATCTTTGGAAAAGATTTTGAACAGGAATTCAACGCACAAGGGGCCGAGGAAGAACAAGAAGAACTTGTCTCCATCCCGGAATCGGACTTAGGCGCAGAAGAAGACTTGCTGCCAGGTCAACTTACCGTGAGTACGGAATGCCCCTTAAGCCAAAACCCAAGTCAACCAAAACAAAAGGCCACGGTCAGCATTGACAACATGCTTCCGACGCCCCACCCTCCAGCTCGGCACCGAAAGACATGTCTAAGCCTTGTAGCTCGGGATCGAGTCAGCCAAATACTGGCACTGAGCCGAAGCATTCAGGCTCGAAGCCGAAACCCACTTCGGAGCTGAAATCCTTGATGCCAAAGACAAAGCCTCCTTCGACACCTAAACTTTGGCGTCAAAAGCCGATTCCACCCCAGCACCGAAATCTTCGGCACTGAAACCCAAAACTGTGCCTCCGAACCAGCAGGGTCCATATTTCAACGTCCCAAAACCAAATCGCACCCAAAACAAAAGGAACTGTACATAAATCCTGATACAGGATGTGTTCTTACTAAGTCACCTCAGAAACGTAAACCTGAGTCACAAGAAAGACCATTACTTAATTCCTTTCAAGAAGAAGAATGTGGATACTAACCCTCCATTACCACATTCTTCTACACCAACCTCTCCACCTTTATGTCATTTGTTAATCACACCCACTAAAACGCCACCACCATTTGATGATCAGGATGAGGATGGGGACAGGGGGACACTCTTCTACAGATAGATTCCTGGAGAGACAATCACACAGATTCACAAAGATCTTTACCCTGCAAAGCCTTCTCCTCCTGCTGACAATGTAGGACACCTAGAGTTGCTCACTAGAGCTGCAGAATATCATGGGGTGCAGTTACACAAGGAGTCTCTAGAGGAAGATTTCCTATTTGAAACCCTCACTACCACACATAGGGCTAGTCACACTCTGCCTATACTTAAAGGCATGATGAGACATGCAGACGACATTTTCAAAGATCCAGTGCGGGCTCGCATTCTCACCCCCCCGAATTGAAAAGAATATAAGGCTGCTCCTTCAGAGCCAGTATTTATTAAAGGTCAGCTACCACTAGACTCTTTGGAAATCTCTAATGCCCGTAAAAGGACCAATTCACAGACCAATGGGGATGCTCCCCCTCCAGATAAGAAGTCAAAACTATTAGACGCCTCTGGTAAGAGAGTAGCTGCTCAAGCAGCAAACCACAGGCGCATTACCAACAGCCAGGCCCTGCTAGCCAGATATGACAGGGCACACGGGGCTGAAATGGAACAGTTGCTGCAATATCCCCCAGATGAATAGAAAGCAAAAACCCAAGATTTAGTTAAGGAGGGAGAGCTCATATCCAATTCCTCAATAAGATGCACTGACACTGCAGCTAGGGGGGTTTACGCTAGTGTGTTACTTAGAAGACATGATTGGCTAAGGATTTCTGGGTTCAAACTTGAAGTCCAGTAGTCTATTTTAAATACTCCTTTTGACAAGGAGCATCTCTTTGGCCCCAAAGTAGATAAGTCTTTGGCGAAGATGAAAAAAGACACAGAGGTAGCCAAATCTATTGGAGCTCTACAGTCTCCTTCTAACCGTGGCTTATTCCCAAATAAAACAGCTCATTGAGACCCATTCTAGACCTCAGAGAATTAAACCTTTACATACTTTCAGAGCATTTCCACATGGTGACACTGCAACAAGTGCTCCCTCTTCTAAAGTAGGGTGCTTTTAGGTCTACCCTAGATTTAAAAGACGCATATTTCCACATTCCAATTCATCCCACTCATCGCAAATATCTCAGATTCAAGGTACTTCCGACTGGAGTTACCACTGCTCCCAGGGTATTTACCAAATGCCTAGCACTAGTCACAGCACATCTCAGGAGACAACACAACCATGTCTTCTCATACCCGACGACTAGCTCATCAAAGCAAGCAATTACCAGAGGTGTCTTCAACACACTCAAACTACTATTCATTTACTTCACCAACTAGGATTCACAGTAAATGCGTTGAAGTCACACTTACAGCCTTCCAACATACAAACATATCTGGGAGCCACAATAGACACTCAGAAAGCTCTAGCCTCTCCCAATACAGCCAGGATTCACAACATTCAGTCCCTTCTCACTCAATTTCCCCATGCAAGACTTCAAGTGTGTTCCCTTCAAGAATGCTTAGCAAGTCAGTGGAACCAGTTGCAGGGTCAGTTGAACGATCTAGTGTTGGTAGATGGTCGCACCCATCGTTCTCTGTAGTGGTGGAACCCACAAAATGTATCCAAAGGGCGGCCCTTTCTCGACCCTGTGCCGCAGACAGGGCTAACAGCAGACGCATCTCCCACTTATTGGGGTGCTCACCTGCAGACTCACACAGTCCAAGGGTTGTGGACTCTAAAATACAAGAGCCTCCATATCAATCACCTGGAGCTACTAGCAGTACTTCTAGCGCTCAAAGCCTTCCAACCTCTTCATTGCGACGCCTACTTAAGGCGGACTCGCTTGTTTTTAATTTAGATTGGGTGCTGCATTAGTGCAGGTCGCGCTGTTATTGCGCTGTGCTTTTAAAATAACCAGTTTTGTATCTTCATTATTTTTTCTTGGATTCTCCCCTGTTTTTACTATTATCCTGCCTGGGTACTCGTCCCCTTACCTGCATTTAATCTTGGAAAGCGCACCGCCGTTTGGCGGGTCCGGGTCCCGGGGTTGGACTCTTGTGGGCGCCATCTTGGCTTGGGTTGGTGGAGATTTAGGCGGGCGCCATCTTGGAGCGTCCCGACGCTCGAGCTCTTCATTGCGACACCTACTTAAAGTCGTCCTTTCCCGCGCAGCGGGACTGCGCAGTGGGACGCCGTCGCTTAGCCGGAGTCGTGCCAGAGTCCTGCCCGTCTGCGCTCGTCCGCGTCGAGGAGGCGGGAGCGGGGCCTGGACTGGCAGTAAGTCATCGTACCATCATGCAGAATACCCGGACGCTCAGGTACGATCGCGCCGCTCTGCTTTCTATTAGAGAGAAGCTCACGGTATGTGTTCATGATAATGTGCACCCATTGTCGGGTCCGTATGACTGTGCCTGTGGCAGTTTGTCACTTGATACCCCGCTTGGGGTGCGCGCTGTGGAAAGGAATGCCCCTAATACACGTACTAAGATCTCTGAGCGCGTACTTCGCATCTGGAGTCTGAACGTGAGATCGTTGGTCAAGCACCATCAGTCCTTACGTGACATGATCGAAAAGGACTCTCCTGACCTCATCTTCCTCACTGAGACGCGGATACTGCAATAATCAATCTGGCATTCCCTCCTAATTACAGTGTTCACTCTTAACCGCACTTCTAGAGGGGGCGGCATAGCTATGGTAATAAAATCTTGCTTCCCGGCTGAATGGAAAGCTCTTGACTTACCAGCGTGTGAGAGCGCTTCCTTTAAGGTAGCCTTCAGTCATCAGTTTACACTTAGTGGTATGCTTATCTACCGCCCGCCAGGGAATGACACTGTCTTCAAGGCCGCTCTTACTGACGTGGTCAGCTCTTTAGCTCCGAGATGTGCCAATTTTAACATCGTAGGTGACCTCAATATCCATTTTGATCAGAGGTCATCAGCACCTATTAATACCTTGCTAGCGGACCTTGAAGCCATGCAAATGATCCAACTAGTTACCTCCCCTACCCACATAGGAGGTCATATCCTTGACCCCTTCTTTTCCACACTGGAGCGGGTTAGGGTCTCTGACCCGATGGTGGTAGGCTGGACTGACCATCTGTTGGTTAAAGTTTCATGCCCTACAGATGACCCACAATTTAAACCTGTGGATAGACTGATCCTTAAAAGAAATTGGCACAAGCTCAAACTGGAGGAGTTTTATAAGATCCTGGAGGCGCAGCCCCTGGGCAATCTCCTGAATGTGGAACAAGGATATGAGCAGTTTTGTAACTGGGTCTTAGCCGCCCTCGACTCTCTTATACCGATGCGCTGGTCGAAATGTCATGCTAAAGTCCCCAGCCCATGGTATAATGACACTCTTGCCGAGCTTAAGAGAACGTGCCGGCAAGCTGAGAGGACGTGGAGAAAATCCTTTGATCCCATCTTGAGATGCCCAGCTTAAGATCTATCACAGGGCTATATGTCAAACCCGGGCCGCATACTATGATTTCGAGTTTCAGAATAGCCCCAATCCGTCTAAATTAATTTTTAAGGCTCTTAAAGACCTTATGGGGAAACGGGCCACCTCGGTGGAAATCTGCACGGACTCTCACTGTGAAAGTCTGGCATCCTTTTTCGTGGAGAAAGTGCAGGCGATCTACCGAGGATTTACGTCATCTGTGCCTGGTGCTGAACAAGCTGGTGTGAGGGCTACGGTTCACGAAACCCTGTCCTTCCTGCCAGGAATGTCTGACGAGGTTTTCGATACTCTGAGCCTCAAAATTAAATCCGGTTCTCCATTAGATCCGTTGAAGCCAGAGCTATTCAGACTTCTTCCTTCCTTATGTCGTGAGCCTATACTGGATTTGATCAATCTTTCGCTCACATCGGGCGTGGTCCCTTCTCACTGGAAGCAGGCAGTGGTCAGCCCAATTTTAAAGAAGCCTAACCTTGACCCCCTATTACCAGAGAACTACCGTCCCATCTCCCTCCTGCCCTGGACCGCTAAGGTTACTGAGGCACACGTGAATTCCATCTTGTCTGCCCATCTTTCTCGAAATAACATTCTTGACCAGAGCGGATTTCGTGCTCAACACAGCACCGAAACTGCACTGCTCTTCATGATCGAGCACTTGCGTACGGTGCTGGATGCTGGGCAGACAGCGGCGCTCCTCTTGTTAGATCTGAGCACCGCGTTTGACACGGTGTCTCACGACATTCTGATCCAGCGCTTGGAGGGAGTGGGAATTGAGGGGACGGCTCTCCAATGGTTTCGCTCCTTCCTTTCGGACCGGTCTTTTAAAGTAGCTATTCCACCTTGTCAGTCCTCTTTCCATCCACTGGGGCTGGGGGTTCCGCAGGGATCTGCGTTGAGCCCCACTCTGTTCAACCTATATGTGAAACCGCTGGCTGCAGTTGTCAGACAATGTGGCCTAACCATGACATCGTACGCCGACGACACGCAGCTGGCGGTGACACTCAGCGGTGACCCCGAGGTGTACGCTCCCAGATTCCGTGCAGGACTCATAGCCGTGGCAAATTGGATGCGAACTAACTCTTTGCAGTTAAATGCCAAAAAGACCGAGGTCCTGATATTAGGAAAGCAGGCGGAGCTCTGGGGAGACCAGTGGTGGCCTCCAGAATTGGGGGTGACTCCCATCCCAGCTGCCGAAGTTAAGAACTTGGGGGTTTGGCTGGATTCCACACTCTCTTTCACCAGCCACACGAAGAAGGTTGCAGCTACCTGTTATGGTATTCTGCGAGGGCTGAGACCGGTCCTCCAATTCTTCGACCCCCCTATGCGGCAACTGGTGGTCCAAGCCTCCATTCTTTCTCGGCTGGACTATGGGAGTGCGCTGCTGCTTGGAGTGAATCAGGCGGAGGCTACTAGATTGCAAAGGGTGCAGAATGCCGCAGCGCGAGCCATCGTTGGCCTGCCTAGACAGTGCTCTGTCGCTGCAGTTTTGACCTCTCTCCACTGGCTGCCGGTCAGGCAGAGAATTAAATTCAAGGCTCTTTGCCTGACATTTAAAATCTTGAAGCTTTCCTCCCCTCCAGCCCTTGCTAAGCTTGTTTCCTCCTATGCTCCTACGCGGTCTCTTAGATCGGAATCTCTCCATCTGGCGGTTAATACACGGTTTAGACTGAGTAGGATGGGAGGTCGCTCTTTTCGAGTATTGGCGGCAGGATTATGGAATTCTCTCCCTGTCCATATTCGAGCCTTGAACAGTCTTACTTCCTTTAGGCGTGCCATAAAAACTTTTTTGTTCACAACCACTGACTGATTCCCTCCTTTTCCTTCCCAGCATCGATTTGTTGTGTTGTGGTACCTGATCAGGCGCCGGGACGCCCCTTGGCTGGGGCAGCTGTGCGCCTTATAAAAACTATTAACATAACATAACATAACATAACCTCACCTTATAGGCAAAACTGTCGTAGTATGCACAGACAACATGACAGGTATGTATTATATACAAAAACAGAGGGGAAACACATTGTCTCCAACTGTCACGCCTAGCACAAGCCATTTGAAAATGGGCCATACATCAAAAAATTTACCTTCTAGCAGAACATCCTCCAGGAGTGAACAATCAGATTGCAGAAAGAGGCAGCAAATCCACAAGTGGGAACTTCATCCCCAGGTTCTCCTTTCCTACTTTCAGGAATGGGGATTTCCACACGTAGACCGGTTCACCACAGCTCAAAACGCAAAATGCCCAAGCTTCGCCTCCAGGTTCCCACACCCGCTCCCCTTAGGCAATTCCCTATGGATGAACTGGTGAGGGATATTTGCTTATGCTTTTCCATCTCTCCCACTCATTTCGCTGGTAGTTCAGAAGCTCAGACAAACATCCCTCAAACTGATTCTCATAGCTCCCACATGGGCACGCCAACCTTGGTTCACCACCCTGCTAGAGCTCTCAGTAGTTCCACACCAAAAGCTGCATCTCACCTCCACTCTCCTCACTCAGAGCCATGGAGAAATCAGGCATCCAAATCCCAACAAACTCAACCTGGCGATTTGGCTCCTGAGGTCATAGAGTTTAGTTATTTACAATTACCACCTGAATGTATGAACATCCTAAAGGAGGCTCGGAGACCTACTGTTAGGGCATGTTCTGCAGCAAAATGGAAGAGATGTGTTATCTAGTGTACAAATAGCAATATCAATCCCCTTGATGCCTCAGTGCAAAACCTCATCTGTTGTCTCTTACACTTACAGCAATCTGGACGAGCCTACACATCCATTTGCTTGCATCTAGCAGCGGTCACTGCATACTTACAAAACAGACAACACTTCTCTCTATTCAGAGTACCAGTTACTAAGGCCTTTATGGAAGGATTAAAAAGAGTAAAACCGCCAAGAGTCCCACCTGCACCAATGTGGAACTTGCACATAGTCCTTACAAGGCTGATGGGTCCACCTTTTGAACCAATGCGCAGGTGTCCATTACGATTTCTCTCTTGGAAAGTTGCTTTTCTTATCGCAATCACTGCCTTAAGGAGAGTTGGTGAACTCCAGGCACTAACTATACAAGAACCTTACTTTCAACTTCATAAAGACGAAGTGGTTCTACGAACCAATCACACATTTCTAACTAAAGTGGTTTCTGCTTTTCACATCAATCAATCAGTTGAGTTACCCGTGTTCTTTCCTCAACCTGATTCTATAGCAGAACGAGCTCTACACACGTTAGATGTTAGAAGAGCTCTACTATATTATGTATAAAGAACAAAAGATTTTCGCAAGACAAAACAGCTCTTTGTTGTTTTTTCGCCACCACAAAGGCAATCCTATATCTAAATCAGGCATTGCAAGATGGATGGTCAAATGTATCGAAACATTTTATGTGAAAGCAAAAAGAACCTGACAATACCCCCTGGGGCGTATTCCACCTGAAAAATACGGGCTACTATGGCCTTCTAAGGGAATATTCCCTTAGCTGATACCTGTAAGGCAGCAACATGGTCTACACCACACACATTCACCAAACATCATTGACTTATGATACGGACATGAATACTTTCTGGAGAGGAACCGCCTTATAGGGTTCAAAATTATATCTTTTTCTACACCAGCAATTAAGTTATAAACTTGAACTCGATACACTTTGTGATTAAACACCTCTCTTTCCAACAAGCATCACAGGACCACTTATTGTTATTTTCCCAATTAGTGATAATATTTCGGGTGGCAACAACAATAAATATGTTTACAATTTTACCTTCGAAAGGAAAAACATACCATGTCTAAATCATGCTGCACAATAGGTCATTTTTAGGTGTAGCATTCATTAAGGTTTGACTAGACTTGAAACAAGAACTCCTTATCTTTTGGGAATTTAAATGTCATATGGAAATAGTGCCAACAGACCCAGCACAAGACCAGTATCAATTAGAAGATGAGTTAATTGAGATTAGAGAATATGTGCTGATAAATAATCTATTGATGTAAAATACAGTGGTCAGGCCATGTTTGTGGATCTAATCTATTCCGATTTTAACTCCATACTTTGTTCCATAAGTTGACTGAGCATAATACTTGAAGGTCCATCTCTCAGATCAGTTCTATAACAGTTTTATTTCTGATAATAGTAATTGAGATCAATGATAAATAGATTTTAGAAGGCATGGGTGGAATTGATCCTTGGTCTAAATCTAGATTATTATCTGCAACAGACGCCAGAACAAACAGATAACATCCAAAAGGTTTGACTATGTTTATTATAGTGGTTTAGAGAAAACGAAGAAGACACACATTGTTCCTGATACTCAGAAAATGCATCTAAAAATCATGATTACATCATATCTTGTGTTGAAGGTCCAGAGACAGCTTTAGCTACTTTTCTGTATAAGTGACAACATTTGGAAATATATTTAACAAAACATTAAATCTTGATTTCAGAAATTCTGTCTTAATTAAGTATTGTGTCAGAGTGAAGCGAGATGGTTTTCATTTGATCTCAGGCAATCCTAACATTAAATAGGTAGTTGTACAGGTTACTAACTAAACTAATGTTATTAGCAAACTTAATTTGGAGACAATTTAGAAAAATAGGGTTTTACCGTTCACAAACGCCTGATTCAGTAAATCCCATGGTTTGCAATGCTAAAACCCTTTTTGAAATATACTAAGCCCATTTAAGGATTCAGAATTTGGAAGGGGGATATTAATAGTGTCCCTTCTGAAACTTTAATACACCCCAATGGTATGTATTACGTTTTTCGACCAAACATCGGTTGCAAAACATTAATACGAGGCGGTAATCCATTCGCAAACGGGAAGGACTCCCCAAGGGGGAACTTTTTGAATGTGAAAGGAAAATGGGCTGCATTTACAAAAATGAAAGATTCCTTTATCTCAAAAATGAAAGATTCCTTTATCTAAAAGCTATCACAGAAACTGTAGTCTGCTGATCCCTAAAGGAACCACTTTTACCAAATGGATTATTAGTGATGGAGGTTTAATATGTCCTATATTTCTGAGGTTTAGGGCTTCATTTAGGTTTCAGTGGATGGTTTACTACATCACATTGGTGACGGATATCCCATCTGCAGAAATATTAATCCCATAGGACATGAAGGAATTTATATTTAGTCCGACAGGATATTCGTCACCGTTGGGACATAGTAACCCGTCTGCTGAGATCTAATTCATACCCTTAGACTCCAATATTTTTGTCCTGAGGTGTAAATATTTGTTAATGTTATTTTATCTCCCGTTCCAACATTGTCATGAAGTATACCTATTCTTTTTGTCAAACATATTGAAATATCTTTATCACACATTTTAGGGAACTCTAAAAAGTGTTTTTACTCTCTAACTAAGGTGTATACTTACTTACTAAGGTGTATAGAATACAGTGTGATAAGTATACGGGAGAGGCAGAGATGTACTGTCCTGATAAGACCAAGATAATTAACTACAATAGTCGAAATATCGACTATTCAGGGACTGTTTCACATGAACTATGTCTCCTGAGAATCAGCTTTGCTTAACTTGTATTGTACAAAAGTAATTCACAGTTCTGTTTCTGTCTATAATATGTGGATCTGATTGTGTTATCATCATATCACTTTCAGCTTGAGCACTGCGCTGACATCACTCAGAAATGTATATATACACTTCCTGCTGAGAATACAATTTGGCTTTTTAGAAATGAAAAGGACTCATCTGAATTTTATTCATTTAAAAAAGGTTTATTAACCTCGACACAGGTCCTGCATATGTGATACATTCCTGTGAGATAATGAACCCACAAACTCCTGAGTTTGTTCACAATGAGAATGGTTAGTGCTCATATGCGGCTTCGCCCGTCACTCTGGAGCAGAAAGACAACACTGAGCTGCGCGATGTCTCCTACCGGCGTGCAGCAGGACTGCTTTAAAGTTTCAGTATACAGTCTGGTGCCTGGGATATTCCCAAGATGAGGAATTAACAGGTGAAGGAGTATCCACCAGAAACAGCGTGACCAAAAGGTAAGTAACTCGTTTATACGTTTTACTGCTGCTGTATCTTATCAAGAAAATTCGGTATTGAATAATGTTAACAAAGTGTACAAAACACTGCACCCAAAATATATATTTCAGTCTTATGTAAACAAACAAGGGTGAGTAGAAACATTTTAGGTCTAGTACATTTGAGACAGAAATAATGTGAATTTTAATGCAATTAGTTGATTTTTGCAAGCACTAACATTTCTATGAGTCGAGTAGTGACCTTGAGAGTTTTGTACCTTTCAGATACTCAAACTGCTGATTTTTGGGGAATTTGTTGACTATTTTCAATCCCACAAATTTCTTTAGAGTTTGCATGCCAGCAGCCTAAGTTATACTGCAAGATTTAATTGATAAACCCTACTGCAACTACAATTTTTGCTCTTTCATGTAAAGTCAGGTTGCATTAAAAGCTTTTCTGCAACTCAGGATGGATTTGGGTTCCTATTCACCTGGTGTGGATGCATTCCTCATGTTTAGCGAGACTGACTTTCTTGTCTGACTTAAACATTTCTTGCATTCAGAGCACGTATACGGCTTTAGTCCAGTGTGGGTTCTCTCATGTCGAATTAGATTGTATTTGTCAATAAACTTTTTCTGACATTCAGAACACCCTAAGGCTTTTCCCCCATATGAGTACACTCATGTTGAATGAAAAGCAGTTTGTAACCAAAGATTTGCTTGCATTAGAAGCACTCATAAGGTTTTTCCCCAGTATGGGATCTCTCATGACGTGTAACACTGTCTTTCAGATAAAAGCTTCTCTGGCATAAGGATTTTCTCCAGTGTGGAGTTTCTCATGTTGAGTGAGAAAGCGTTTTCCTCTGAAGGTTTTCTGGCATTAAGAGCACTCATGGTTTTTTCCCAGTGTGGAGTCTCTCGTGGCTAGTGAGGCTATCCCTATCAAAGAGGCATTTCTGGCATTCAGAGCACTGGTACATTTCTTTCCTGTGTGTGTTTGCTCATGTAGTGTGAGAATGCGTTTAAACTTGAATCTTTTATGGCAATCAGAGCACTGAAAATTATTTTGGACGGTGTGTGTTTGCTTATGGCGCTTATAACAGTCTCTAACTCTGAAACGTTTCTGGCACTTAGAGCACTGATAAGGTTTTTCTCCAGTGTGGATTCTTACATGTTCAGTGAGATAAAATTTATGTCTGAAACTTTTTGGGCATTCTGAGCACTGATAATGGTTTTCCCCAGTGTGGATTCTTACATGTTCAGTGAGATAAAATTTACGTCTGAAACTTTTTGGGCATTCTGAGCACTGATAACGGTTTTCCCCAGTGTGGATTCTTACATGTTCAGTGAGAGAAGATTTACGGATGAAACTTTTTGGGCATTCAGAGCACTGATAATGGTTTTCCCCAGTGTGGATTCTCACATGTTCGGTGAGAGAAGATTTACGTCTGAAACTTTTTGGGCATTCAGAGCACTGATAATCGTTTTCCCCAGTGTGGATTCTCACATGTTCAGTGAGATAAGATTTACGGCTGAAACGTTTTGGGCATTCAGAGCACTGATAAAGGTTTTCCCCAGTGTGGATTCTTGTATGTTGAGTAAGTCTTGTTTTGTCACTGAAACATTTCTGGCATTCAGAGCACTGATAAGGTTTTTCCCCAGTGTGGGATCTTGTATGCCGAGTGAAACTGGTTTTTACAGCAAAACATTTCTGGCATTGAGAGCACTGATAAGGTTTTTCCCCAGTGTGGAATCTCACATGTTCAGTTAGCACCGCTTTAAGGTTGAAGTTTTTTGGACATTCAGAGCACTGATAAGGTTTTTCCCCAGTGTGGGTTCTTGTATGTTCAGCGAGTCTGCTTTTGTAACTAAAACATTTCTGGCATTCAGAGCACTGATAAGGTTTCTCCCCAGTGTGGGTTCTTGTATGCCGAGTAAGACTGTTTTTGTCAATGAAATATTTCTGGCATTCCATGCACTGATAAGGTTTTTCCCCAGTGTGGGTCCTTATATGCCTAGACAGAGTGCTTTGATGATTGAAATATTTCTGGCATTCAGAGCACTGATAACGTGTTTCCTTAGAGTGGTATCTTGTATGCTGAGCGAGACTGCTTTTGTCTCCGAAATATTTCTGGCATTCAGAGCACTGATAAGGTTTTTCCACAGAGTGGGTTATTGCATGTCGAGATAGACTCTGTTTGTTACAAAACCTTTGCTGGCATTCAGAACACTGATAAGGTTTTTCGCCAGTGTGGATTCTCATATGTTCAGTGAAATAACATTTACGGTTGAAACTTTTTTGGCATTCAGAGCACTGGTAAGATTTTTCCTGAGAGTGGATTAATTCATGTCGATATAGACTCGGTTTGATACTAAACCTTTTCTGGCATTCAGAGCACTGATAAGGTTTTTCCCCAGTGTGGATTCTCATATGTTCAGTGAGATAAGATTTACGCCGGAAACTTTTTTGGCATACAAAGCACTGAGAGGGTTTAACCCCAGTGTGGATTCTCATATGATCAGTGAGATAAGCTTTACGGCGGAATTGTTTTTGGCATTCAGTGCACTGAAAGAGTTTATCCCCAGCAGGCAAGCTCACATGTTCAGTGACATGAGATTTATCGCTGAATCTTTTTTCCCCAGCTTGGGTTATTTCGTGTTCAGTAAGGCTGGTTTGAACACTGAATTTGTTCTCATAGTCTGTGTTTTCACAAGATTTATTTCTAGAGCTAATGTCACCAAGTTTGTTTTCCTTTTGCTCATTTGCCATGCTAGGAGTGAGTCAGACCCTTCATAGAGTCCGGCTTGTTTAGAAAAGGGTCAGCATTAATCTCTGAAAGGAATCATGTGCAATCTCCTTAACACTAGAATTGAGCAAAATATGTCTGGAAGCTGTCCTATAATACCTGTTGAAAGGTTTCTCGCAGATAATGGTCTTCCGGTTACGGCCTCTCCGGCAGCAACTTATTTTGTGACTGCCATTTTTCTCACATTCATAAATATAGGTTTCTAGCAAAGCAGTGATAAGGTGTTAGTCGGATATTTAATGATTAAATGTTAGGTACCTTTTTGCACTGATGTAATGAGAGTAACTAAAAACGTTAGAACGCGCACAGTACTATTGTGGATGATCAGTCGCAGAACATCAGTTCCTTTTAACCTTCTTATACATGGAGCAAAGTTTGTAGTTCTGATGACAGGGATTTACATTAGGTATAGCGCTCCGGTGTTCACTTAAACAGTTTTTATATTCAACAGTTCTACATATACTCCTGCTCAACAGATAATGCTGAGCCGAATTACATAGAATTCATCACAGAACAGCAGTACACAATAAAAAGGAAACATACATTTGAGATGGTCATGAACATAATGAAGTGGTGTATCTTTAAGGGTATTGCAAAAGTGAGGCGAGTGGTTTGAGGTGTTATATCCAGAGGCAGATAGTCTCGAAGTTGTCACTGGTTAAAAACGGTTGTTGAGCAAGAGTCGGATGTGTCGGCTTCAAAGTCTTCTTTCAGTGTCTTTTCTTTTATGGACTGCAGAAGAAACCTTTTGCAATAACTTCTTTTATGCGGAGTGTGCTTCCCCTCTGGAATTAGATGATGCTTTAGATGAACGTTATTCTAATATGCTGAGGCAATTTGTCTTTCTGATAATATTTCAGATGAGGATGCTGAAGTGGTCTTTCTACATTATTTCTGATGCTGTGTGCACAGATATGGCTTTGCTCTGGGTTAATGAAATGCAAAATTAGAGACTTCACTTACAGGTATAGTACTTTTCTCAGCTCCCAGGTCCGCGCCACACCTAGATTTTGGAAATTGTTCAAACTTAAAATGCTGGATGTCCTTCAGTTTTTCAAAATAATCCTCCTTATGGCACTGACATTCGGTTGCCTAGCGCTAAACCTTGCTTTCTTTGCACGTAATTTCAATCACCTGTAGATTTAAAATTAAACAGTTAATGGAAGTAAATTTCCAAAAATATAAATTGCAAGTCAACTCAATGCAGAATTGTAGAATTTTGATAAATGTGTGCTCTTTTTTTCTGACACAGCCTAGCTAAGAATTGTAAACTGACAGCCCTTCGGATGTAAGAGTGAGAATTTGTAGAAGTTTATAAATTTTAATAGACTCGCATAACTTACATGTACCCTGTGGATATTTAAGTCATATGGACTGGCACTAACATCTATTTTAAAAAAATACTATTAATTCATTTGTAATGTAGATTTCTGGGATGGGAAAAGTCCCCTCCATTGACAACAGGCGCTTTCCCCTGCCGAGTTGCCAACTGCATGTATCTGTTATCATGACTTTTGATTTTTGGCCTCGGCTTCACGCTAATTCATTATGTGTTGCGAGCCCTATGCCTAGATCTATCCCTCAAATAAGTCAAGCCCAAAGAAATTAAAGCGTACTTTCATGTGTTAATTTTATTCCAGCTGACTATCAGTTGTTAGGTTTTTCTGCACCTGGATTTACCAGGTGCAGAAAAACATGACACGAGTTTTCCAGACCGAAATGCTGCATAAGACTTTGTCTGCAGCAGTAGCAGCCAAGACTTGTGCTGTCTTTTTTTCTAATTTGGGGAAAACACAATGCTTCGCCCTGTTAGGAAAAGATTCCCCTTCCCTCCCGTACTCTTGCCACCCCCAAACTAACTACATGAATATATCTATCACCTGCTGGAAACAGGTGGTAAATATCCGCGAGAAAGACCCCATGAAATGACAAATTGCGTGTGGTTTGACGACCAGAAAAATCTGCTTCTCTTGGCAGTTCCCCATTCCATGGCGTCCACCTTGCAATTGTACGTTACTGGGCAAATCTAGCACAAAGTAACAGAAAATCATTACGTGAGATTTTTCTGCCACCCCAGTACTGTGCAACTTGCAACAAGGGACTATGAGAGGTCTTGGACGGGTCCTGTGACCTGGAGGGTCACACCAAGTGTGCTTTTATTTAAGACAAAGGACTGTCATGGGTTTAACAGATAGAGCGGTGGTGGCAACGCACCCTGTTGTAAGGATCAATAGTCTGATGAGATCTTTTCATCAGGATAACTGGAGTGGCGTCCTACTGACCCACTCATGGAAAGCTCTGTTTCTATGTCCCTGTCCAGGCTTTGCGCTTACATCTCAAGTGCGTGTTAACCATGTTGGTGTGCGTAGCCTGTGAGGGGCATACACAGAATGTGAGAGTGTGCCAGAGTAACTACATCTCCTTTCTGTCAGTTGTGTATACAAGGGGGACCATCTAACCCTATTATGGTGCCAATTCCGATCCGGTAAAAAAATTCCCCGTCCGACTCGTATCCGGATTTTTTTCCGTCCGAATCGTCAAAGTAGCGTACAAACTGCCAAGTACGATTCGAACGGAAAAAAGTCCATACGAATCGCATTGGGAAGATTTCCCCACACGTCCTCGGGTCGGGAAAAGTCACCGACACGTCCCCGGGCGAGAAACCCACCGTGCGGAAAAATAAAGTCCGACTGCGCAAGTACGATCCCTCCCGTCCTCCCCATTTCACAACCGTACGCAAAAAACACCGTCCGAACCGAACTCCCATAGCAACCATGGAGACATGTGCCCGCATACGCGCCGAACACCCCACCACCCCCCGCCCGCGTATGTACGCCCCGAACCCCCACCCGTGTATGTACGCACCGAACCACCAGCCGTGTATGTACGCACCAAACCCCCCCCCCAGCCCTGTATGTACGCACCGAACCACCAGCCGTGTATGTACGCCCCCGAACCCCCCCCAGCCGTGTATGTACGGACCGAACCACCAGCCGTGTATGTACGCACCAAACACCCACCCGTGTATGTACGCCCCCGAACCCCCCCCAGCCGTGTATGTACGCACCGAACCACCAGCCGTGTATGTACGCACCAAACACCCACCCGTGTATGTACGCCCCCGAACCCCCCCCCAGCCGTGTATGTACGCACCGAACCACCAGCCGTGTATGTACGCCCCCGAACCCCCCCCCAGCCGTGTATGTACGCACCGAACCACCAGCCGTGTATGTACGCACCAAACCCCCACCCCAGCCGTGTATGTACGCACCGAACCACCAGCCGTGTATGTACGCACCAAACACCCACCCATGTATGTACGCCCCCGAACCCCCCCCCCAGCCGTGTATGTACGCACCGAACCACCAGCCGTGTATGTACGCCCCCGAACCCCCCCCCAGCCGTGTATGTACGCACCGAACCACCAGCCGTGTATGTACGCACCAAACACCCACCCGTGTATGTACGCCCCCGAACCCCCCCCCAGCCGTGTATGTACGCACCGAACCACCAGCCGTGTATGTACGCACCAAACACCCACCCGTGTATGTACGCCCCCGAACCCCCCCCCAGCCGTGTATGTACGCACCGAACCACCAGCCGTGTATGTACGCACCGAACCACCAGCCGTGTATGTACGCCCCCGAACCCCCCCCAGCCGTGTATGTACGCACCGAACCACCAGCCGTGTATGTACGCACCAAACCCCCACCCCAGCCGTGTATGTACGCACCGAACCACCAGCCGTGTATGTACGCACCAAACACCCACCCGTGTATGTACGCCCCCGAACCCCCCCCAGCCGTGTATGTACGCACCGAACCACCAGCCGTGTATGTACGCCCCCGAACCCCCCCCCAGCCGTGTATGTACGCACCAAACACCCACCCATGTATGTACGCCCCCGAACCCCCCCCCCAGCCGTGTATGTACGCACCGAACCACCAGCCGTGTATGTACGCCCCCGAACCCCCCCCCAGCCGTGTATGTACGCACCGAACCACCAGCCGTGTATGTACGCACCAAACACCCACCCGTGTATGTACGCCCCCGAACCCCCCCCCAGCCGTGTATGTACGCACCGAACCACCAGCCGTGTATGTACGCACCAAACACCCACCCGTGTATGTACGCCCCCGAACCCCCCCCCAGCCGTGTATGTACGCACCGAACCACCAGCCGTGTATGTACGCACCGAACCACCAGCCGTGTATGTACGCCCCCGAACCCCCCCCCAGCCGTGTATGTACGCACCAAACACCCACCCATGTATGTACGCCCCCGAACCCCCCCCCCAGCCGTGTATGTACGCACCGAACCACCAGCCGTGTATGTACGCCCCCGAACCCCCCCCCAGCCGTGTATGTACGCACCGAACCACCAGCCGTGTATGTACGCACCAAACACCCACCCGTGTATGTACGCCCCCGAACCCCCCCCCAGCCGTGTATGTACGCACCGAACCACCAGCCGTGTATGTACGCACCAAACACCCACCCGTGTATGTACGCCCCCGAACCCCCCCCCAGCCGTGTATGTACGCACCGAACCACCAGCCGTGTATGTACGCACCGAACCACCAGCCGTGTATGTACGCCCCCGAACCCCCCCCAGCCGTGTATGTACGCACCGAACCACCAGCCGTGTATGTACGCCCCCGAACCCCCCCCAGCCGTGTATGTACGCACCGAACCACCAGCCGTGTATGTACGCACCAAACCCCCACCCCAGCCGTGTATGTACGCACCGAACCACCACCCCACCAGGGAATGTACGGACCGCACCCCCACCAGTGCATGTACGGACCGTACTGACGCCAAAAAAACACGTACTGAACCCGGACAAACCATATTTACACAAGGAGAGTCAAGTAGAGTTTCCCCACACCACCAAACAGGCCCAACAACCCCACAAACATCACATACACTCACCTGCAACTGCCAAACTGCCAAACAGAGGCCCAAAACTCAATCACTCCTCATAACACACCCACACAAATTTCAAACACAGCCACACCCACAAATGGACCAATAAAAATGGACCACACACACAAACCATGAGCCTTTGCAACAGACCCACTGCTGCCAGAGCCCACAGACGACCCACACCACCATACTTGAACCTCACACTTGCATACCTTCACACAACCACCTACACAAACACCCCCTCATCACATTCACACACACACCTCCACTACCACACCCACACACCCACAGCCATCCACACCCACACCCCCACAACCACACCCCACGCCATGTCCACCACCAAGAATCCAAAGTTCACAAAGGAGGAGCTGGAGATCCTTGTCGACGAAATCCTCAGAGTCGAGCCACAGCTCTTTGGGACATTGGTCAGACAGACCAGCATATCCGAAAAAACCGCCATGTGGCAGAGGATCGTCGATTCTGTGAATGCTGTTGGGACAACCAGAAGGACCAGGCACGAGTGCCAATCCAGGTGGTACGATCTGCGGAGGACGGTCAAGAGGAAGATGACTGACAATCACAACCAGGGGAACATCACTGGAGGAGGGCCGCCCCCCAGACCGGTACAATACCATCCCTGGGAGGAGAAGGTGATGTCCACGCTGGCGGTGGAGGGACTACACGGACTGCCAGGACTCCCAGACCCTGGTGAGTACACAAACAACTCACCTCACATGGGGGGGATGCCATACACAATCAATCATGCATGCCACCCCCCCCAAGCCACCACCGGACACAACAACACTCCACAAACACACACATGCCACTGGCACCTCCATGCCCCATGCATCAATCAGGGCCATGCCAAGTCACAGGCCACACAATACACCAACACAACACAGGATGTGGTCGATGCTGGGAGTGGGGGCAGCAAAACTAACATTGAGCAACTCACAAGCACACAACAATGCCCTCAGCCCATATGGCCCAGGGCACAGCCATACAAACTGTGTGTACCCACACAGTACTGTCTTGCCTGCAAATGATGGCTGCCATGCAGGATGCCATGGGTCTGAAGGCACAATTTGCACATAACAGCAGACAATGAAGATGCATCGCTCTGATAGAGTCTCAGCACACACCGCCACAGCAGCAGCCTACACTCAGACACACTGCCCAATGGGTGCCCGGAGAACAGGGACTAACTCACATGAACAAGCCAATGGCCATTCAAAGACCGGCTAACTGTGTGTGCCCAGGAAGCTGGCCTGAGGTGACAGAGAGTGACAAAGAGAGGGAGGGAGAGGGGGAATGAGAGGGAAGGAGACAGAGGGGGGACACAGGGAGACAGACAGAGGGAGGGAGTAGGGTGACAGAGGGAGACCGACAGAGGGAGGGAGGAGGGTGACAGAGGGAGGGAGGAAGGGAGACACAGGGAGACTAAATCACCCTTGGGTGGTGTGGCCATGTCCACTCGTCAGCCGGTGGACTGTGTGCATGCAGACCAGGTCTGGCAGTGCCTCAACCCCCCCTTCCGTAGATGAAGACCGGTCCATGTGTCAATCTGTGCACGAGTCCATCCGTGCTGCAGGCACAGACCTAACCACACACCCAGTATACCCACCCACCGTGTCGGTAAGAACCCTGTCACAAATGCTTCAGTCCCCTACCTGCAACATCAAATTGCCTTGCCAAAACACCATTTGGCCACGTACAGTGCAACACGTAAGGCGCCTCTGCATGGCTCGCTACGCCCGCACACCACACTGCTGACTGTGTACCCAAATAGATGCATCAACTAAGATTGTGTCTCACACATGCGTAAAGCCCTGACAGCTGTGGCCAAGGGACATAGCCATGCACAAGTGCACTGTGAGAGGAATGCAGGACAGATCCAACTACCCAGAGGAAGAGTGCCAAATCAGAAATGCATGCAACATGGATGCCACATGTGACACTGTCAACATTGTCTCTCTCACACACAGGTCAACGTCGACGAACACCCCCCAACACTGGGGGGGAAGTCACACAGGACCAGGCTCCGCGGGATGATGACCCCACCGCCAGCGATGACTCTCACCACTCCGTGGATGACCCAGACCAACCTGGCCCCTCTGGTGTCCAACCACCTGCAGCACCTGCGTCAGGTACAACTGTGCCAACCACCACCCCCATTCCTGCCACATCCCAGGAGACGTCCAGGAGCCCTGCCCGCACACGACCACCCAGCCAGTCTGCCCAGGAGGGACACGGTCCTCCGGGCACCCAGGAGGAGGCAGGCGGCAACGCAGATGCCATCCCTCAGGGGTCCCGGAGACCCGATGCACCCACAACGGCAGGCCAGGTGCACGTGGGCAGGGGTGGCGGGAGTGGAGGACGGCGGAGGCGCGAACCTGACCAGGCAGCTCAGGACCCGGTAGTGTCCCAGGTCAGCAACATCCTGGATACATACCGGCGTGACACCAGGGGCATGGACCAGATTGCGTCCACCCTCAATGACATCAAGGGGACCCTCCAGGAGATGAAGACCCTGCAGTCCCAGCAACATGCCTGTCAACTGCAACACCAAGGAAGGATGGAGGATAGACAGGCTGAGCTCGTGGCGGTGCAAACCCAAATGACCGGTGTACTCCGTCGGATTGCCGACAACATGGGCAACCCTCCCTGTGGCACCAGGCGAAGGCCATTACCAGACACAGGGAGGGATCAGGAGGAGGAGGATTCATCCGACGGAGCGTCACAGACATCGTCACGGACTGCTTCCGAGGGTCCCCGCAGGAAGGTGGGTCGTCCACGAAAAAGACTGTGAGAGTCAGCAGAACATCACCATCTCCCAGGTCACCTGGCCTGGCACCTGGCCCTCTGGCCCAATAGCAGCACATGACATTGTCTGCCACATGGACTTGCTGGTCACTGTCTGACCTATGTTGACGAAGACTGTGGCATGGACTCTGACATTTTGCTACGACAAGGATACCAACTCCCCCAGTGAACTTTGGATTCTACACTCCCGCTGTGCACCTCTTGTCATCCCCACAAACCCGTACCCCACCACAAATAAATTAATCACACTTACAAGATGATGCCGTGATTCTACATTATTACAATACATGTGTGTGTCGTACAGTCAAAGCATGCCTGATCTCAGAATTAACTCCAACCATCCAAACCGTGGGGTCGCAGTCTTGCCCAGGACACACATGGGTCCCAATGTCTCATCTGATACAGACATGGAGTACCAAACTCACCTGTGCTGGGCCCAACCAGCTGAGTGGTTCCCGCACAACTGTGGCTACAGACACATTCAGGGGAGCAACAGTCATGCGCAGAGGTCAGGGATCATGTGGAGTGACCTGGCTTGCCGCTCCCAGGTATGTCTAGACATGTGTCCCTACAATGTGCAGCATGCTTGCGTCAGGCGGATGTTGAGAATGGTGGCTAGGCCAAGGTTGGATGCATGGAGATGCCAGAATGCAGTTTAGGATCACTGTGCCACATGGTTGTGTTGGGGTTGTGGGCTGCATCATGAGTGTGGGCGTGGATCTAGAAGGTCATCCTGCAGCTGGCTGTGAAACATTCCCCCCATCCCGTTAGGACGTTGATGTGGCCTGGTTGCCCGACGCAGTAGCAGAGCTGTGCAGATGCACTCCGGATATGGACAAGTACCATGGGAGTCGTGAGGCACATGTCCGTAGACTGCAGGGTAGGATTCTACACAGATGTTGTAGTTTCCCTGGGGGATGGTCTCTCTTGCCTTGAGGTGGATGGAACTGTGCATCTTGTGCATAATACAGTTCCCACTCCCTGACAAACCCCTAGCATCTTGTCACTCTACACATAGACACATATGCACCACCTATGAAAACTATGCCAGACCTGCGGCACGCACAGTGGCAACAGGGCACCATTGACAGGGAAGAGGCACCTTGGAGACAGAGGGACAAATTTATTAGTCATGTGTGTTGGAATGACAATGATACTCTGTCAACACATACACAGGTCATGTGGATGTACATGTGGGAGCAACACTGGCACCCCCCATTGCAACACAGATGCTGGCATCCCATTGACCTGGCACACAAGTGACGGATAACAGCTAAACACCCCCTGCTGCCACGGAGAGGCCGCTATACACCATTGAGGCCCTGATGGGGCAATCACACACCATGTCAACCCGGTGCAACCTGTATGTTTCCGAGGCCAGTGTTACACACAATGATGGCCTCATCACAATCCCCAATCCCCTGCCACATGACAGTCACCAAGTCTGAGCATGGCTCCAGGTGAAGCCTGCCCCATGTCATGTTCCCCATGTAGGATCACCATGTATGCAAATGGAACACACATGAACCGGAGAAGTGCACACAGACTACAAACAATTCACACACCCAAAACGACGTGAGGCATCCCTTACCCTGAGGAGATTTCAACACTTGCCCGTGCATGTGACGCTGAATCAGCACATGTCGCTGTGTTCATGAGGAGTAGCAGGAGCACAACAATGCCACCAGCAGACAGCATGCACATGGACCTGTGGAAGAGAGACACACAAGGATTCAGCACAAAGGAGCACATCCGCAAGCATGTACTTAACACGTATCATGTTGTTAACATGACAGGTGACAATGATGACCCTCAGACAACATCCTTCCATTGCGCCATCACTTGAGTGACACTTCAATACACACCACTGACTCACTTGGCAGACATGCAGATGGACACACACATTGCAACACATGCCACACACGGCCCAATGCGTGCACACTCAGACACTGGAACTCACCACTAAGCAAAGAAGTTGCGTATGAGCCGACTCCGCATGTCCTCCACAGCCTCCTCCTCCTCCACATCACTTGCCCCGTCACCAAGCCCTTCATCCTCCACGGGTGGATGGTCCTGGTCATCTTGATCCAGTATGAGTGGAACAGCTTCCTCCACTGCCATGTTGTGCAGCATGCAGCAGACGATGATGATCTTGCACACCTTCACCGGGGCATATGGGAGTGCTCCGCCGGTCTTGTGGAGGCACCGGAATCGGCTCTTCAGAAGTCCAAACGTCCTCTCAATGACTCTCCTGGTCCGCCCATGTGCGTTGTTGTAGAGGTGCTCGGCAGCCGTGCTGGGGTTGCGGACAGGCGTCATCAGCCATGGCATGTTGGGATAGCCAGCGTCCCCTACAAGGAAACATCATGGACAGAAGTGTGTCAGCACAGGCAGTGAGATTGGAAGATGACGCCAAACACAGAACTGCCAGAGTCTACCCACCAACAATACATGCTCGCTCGTTCCGCAGCTGCAGCATCATTTCTGGCACCCTGCTACGCCTCATGATGAAGGCATCGTGTGCTGATCCTGGAAAGCGAACACAGACATGTGAAATCACCATGTTGGACAGACACACCACAAGGGCATTAATGGAGTGATAATGTTTGCGATTCCTATACACCACCTCCTGTGCCTGTGGTGGTACCAACGCAACATGTGTCCCATCTATGGACCCAATGACATGGGGCATCCCTCCCAGGGCATAGAACTCACGCTTGACATCTGTCAACTGCTCACGATTTGGGAATTTAATGTACTCATCCAGGTGAACCAACATGGCCTCTAAGAAATCATGCAGAACACGGCTGAACATCGTCTGGGACATGCCCCCGACATCAGCAATGGTATGTTGGAACGTACCCGTGGCAAGGAAATGTAGGGCTGCCATCACCTTCAACTTGGGTGTCAGTGCACTTGGATACCTGTGGCGCGGGAGGAGTTGTGCTTCCAGCCGGCCAGTCAACTCATCAATCAACCGTTGGCTGAATCTGTAGCGGCGTATACAGTCCCGTTCATGCAGGGCAGCAATGTCTGGCATACGTCGAGGGAGAGGCGGAGCCCTGCAGTGAAATGGAAGGAACACCTAAGAGTGAGCACTGTACAACAACATCGTCAATGCACTGAGCACATGTTACACAGCCAATACACATATGCCACGTTGTGAGTCAGGTCTGTGCCACAGTTCCTGGACACGAACGCCAGTCAGGTTACACTCCTACCAAGGGACAGCCACTAACGGAGGGGGGCAAGATCACGATGACATGGCATGAGACTAGCTGTGGGCCAGTGTAAGTGAACATGCACACGCATCACAGGATTCACAGACATCCACACATGTGCAGAGGTAGTATGCGTATGGTACAGACAGGTAGTTGGATGCGATATGCACTGGTCACATGTCATAGGAATAGGACAGGCCACACACATTGCCTTTGAGGAGTACATGTCGAGACAGAACATACATAGGGAGCATGTGGATATGTACTTGTGTTGATACTCCGTGTAGTTGGATACATACACACCTCATGGCAAATCACATATGTGGGCTGGTGTGCGGAACAGTGTGCCATGCCCATCGACACACAGACACATGTTGGCAGCAGCAACTGCTGACACATTGAATCACACACCTACAGCAAAATCATGGAAAGACATGCCACACACATGACATGGTTGCAGCATGCAACGCAGCCATACACGTGTCATATGTAATATTCCGTGTACCTGGCATCAGGGGACAGGTGCGGGTGTCCGTGACTGGGACATGCAAGTGACTCATGGCTCCACTAGTGTGTACGACATGCACACATGTCAAAGGAGTGCAGGGGATGTGTGGTACAATGCGCACCATCACACACGACATGTGTACACAGCTCATCGTACATGTGCTTTGCCCACACCTCAGGGGTAAAGTGCCACATCACATCCTGACACACCTGTGTCACACACAGGTGGTATTGCACAGACAATGCATTGGTGTCCACCCTTGGCAATACCTGTCCGCTCCATTCCTGTCTGTGTGCCGCCTGTCACCACTGACAGTTGTTATACGCACCGTACATACGCTCGGAGCGCGTGTATAGGGTCCCTGGGCCAATATTGCCGCTGGCGTATGCGTACGCCACAGTAGTACGGACTGTACACGCGCTTGTACGGTCCGGATCACAATATGTGCGCTGGCGTATGCGTACGCCACAGTAGTACGGACTGTACACGCGCTTGTACGGTCCGGATCACAATATGGGCGCTGGCGTATGCGTACGCCACAGTAGTACGGACTGTACACGCGCTTGTACGGTCCGGATCACAATATGGGCGCTGGCGTATGCGTACGCCACAGTAGTACGGACTGTACACGCGCTTGTACGGTCCGGATCACAATATGGGCGCTGGCGTATGCGTACGCCACAGTAGTACGGACTGTACACGCGCTTGTACGGTCCGTACTACTGTGGCGTACGCATACGCCAGCGCCCATATTGTGATCCGGACCGTACAAGCGCGTGTACAGTCCGTACTACTGTGGCGTACGCATACGCCAGCGCCCATATTGTGATCCGGACCGTACAAGCGCGTGTACAGTCCGTACTACTGTGGCGTACGCATACGCCAGCGCCCATATTGTGATCCGGACCGTACAAGCGCATGTACGGTCGGTATCACTGCTTGTGGGGTGCCCTAGGGCGTGGAACGCACCGTACCTGTGTGTAAATGTATGAAAACACATAGGGGACACATGAGGGACAAGTATAAGGGCCTAAATGCCTGATGGTTGCCATGGAGACTGAGTTAAATTTTTGAATTTGAGCACCAGGTGCACAGCAGAAGTCAGTTTGAAAGAATCTACATTGTTGCAATGTGGATGTTGACTTGACATCATTATCAAAACTGAAACCATGCAAAGCCACACACTGGGGTAGGTTTGAAGGGATTGGATGAAACGTAGGATGCTAATGTGACTGACCAATCAATCTGTACTCCTATACATGAACAGGCCAGCCAGGCATATATAAGGCAGCCAGGTCCCATGAGAGAGCACTTGCCTGCACATCCATTCATCCCTGACCACTGCTGCTGATAGTGATTCCTCTGGCACCATGTCCAGGACTGTGGAGAGGTCACAGCCATTCACCCAGGAGGAGAACCTTGCCCTGATAGATGTGATCCTCCCACAGTTCCAGAGCCTGTATGGTCGACCAGGGGTTCAGGTGAGTGCAGACTCCACTAGCTTAGACTGTGCCCCTTTTGTGTGACAGTGACTTCTGGCATTGTGTCCATGTGTGACAGACATGCACTGTTGTTTGGAGTGGGTCCCAGGGTGTGGAAGGCCTCATGTCACCCATGCAGAGCATGCTGTGTTTCCTGTGTGCACTCCTCACTTGCATAGTGCCTACTGTGACAATGAATGCAAGGTGCATGCCACATTCTGCCTGCATACTCCTCCTGGGGATGTTGTTTCCACAGTCCTGATGTGATCCTGTGTTCCCCCCAGTGTGACAGGTGTCAGTACCCATGGATGTGTGTTTGTTCAGTGTACCTGTGCTGTGAGTGTCCAAAGGCCGTGTTCGTCCCCTGCACATTGGTGTGTGTGTTAGTCCCCTGTCATGTGGGTGAGTGCATATGGGGAGTGTTGCACACAAGCAGCATGAGGGATGGATATGGCCTGGCCATCGGATGTGAGCAGGGAGCAGTGCTGTGTGCATGCCGTGCTGAGCCAGCCCCACACCTGTGACACCCCCGTCTACTGGCACATGGGCAGAGTGAGGTGTGTACCCGCAGTTGGCAATGCCATGTGATTGTCCTGTACCTGTGTGTGTCTGTGTACTCTGCTGAGGTAGCATCAGTGTGCTGGGGCAGGTGACTGCTGTGAGGTGCTGTACATAATCCTGGTGTAGCCTGTGAGGCACAGTGTGATCCCTGGTCAGTGAGTGTGTGGTACCCCTCATGCCACCCGTGTGCTTCCACTGGCACGTAGTGCATTTGGCCTTCCACAGTGGATAATGTCCCTATGACAAAGGTGCAATTAGTTGCATGCATACCATGGCCTGTTCATAATGAGGATTGTTCTATATGTGTGTCTCTGTGTCTTTGCTCATGTGGATTAATGTATTCTCTCTTTTGCATCCTCACAGGTAGGCGCCATTGCCAAGGGGGAGATCTGGAGGGAAGCCGTCAGTGCCGTGAGGGGTACAGAGGGTCGGAGGCGGAGCCTGTCTCAGGTGAGGAAACGCTGGCAGGACATCCGGTGCTGGACGAGGAGGATTGCACGGCTCCTGCTGGGGGACTCACCTGAGAGCCGTAAGAACCGTGGCCGCCGTCGTCTGACCCACATCCAGAAGCGTGTGCTGGCGGTGGTCTTCCCCGATATGGACAGGCGCCTACAGGAGAGGCAGCAGCAGGAAGGGGGTAGGTACATGTGTGTCAGTTGTGTGTCCCCAGCCAATGTAAGTGTGCAGTTGCATGGATACACTGCCAGGGTTTGATTGTGCAGTGCGTCAACTTCTCCACAAAGTAGCACAGTGCTGTTCTCACTCCCTCCCTTCCCCTCCTTGCAATGTGTTCCCTGGTCTGTCGCCACTCTTGCACAAGGTTATTTATGCAGGCAGTTCATGCAGGTGCCCTATGCTATCAGCATCATGTGTGGGGGTGATGTGCCACAGGTATGGGGACCTTGCGTGTGCCATGGCCAATTTCAGTCATTGTGGTGTCCATGTCACTTGGCACTGATTGTGAATCACGACATAGGGGTGTGTCTCCAAAATGTACAGCCTTCCAGCATGCATGTCCAATTGTGTGCCCTCTGACATGATGTGCCTGAGTGGGAGGCCTGCTAAGTGCAGGGACGGTTGCTTAATTTGCAGTCATGTCCATCCTGGACCATGGAGGAGTGTGGGCACTACTGTGCCCTGGGGCACCTCTTCCTAGGTATCATGTGCGTCATCCAACAATATGGCCATTCACTGTGTCTTTGCCATGGGTTGCGTAGGGTGGCATTGTACCCTGGGCTCAACTGTTAGGACCTACAGGTTGCTACATGTGTCCACTGTACAGGGGGACCCATTTTGCTTGTGCATACTCACAGTGGGCATTACCTGTGTGTGTTGTTGAGACAATCTGATGATGTTTGCCTGTCAATGATGTGTGGACATGGCCACCAGGGGCTGTGTGTTTACAGTCATGAATTAGTGGAGGCCATGTGTTTCCATCCCAGAGTAAGAGGTGTACATACTTTCTCCGTCTCAATGAGATTGTCTCAGGTGTGGGTGGTTTGTGCGTACAAGGCCTACATGTCAGAAGCTTCATCCTCCTTGCTGGGTTTAGCCTGTGTGTGATGTTTGACTGGACATACGCTCAAGGTGCAGTGACCCTGTCATGTGTGGCCTGGTTTCATGTATTGCCTTTGCAGCATGCGGCAAGAGTAAATGGATATGATTCATGCTCATCCCTTTTTGACGACGCAGTGTGGTGCAGGTGCTGTGCACATTTGTCCCCAGAGGCTGACTCCTCTCTAAAATTTCAGGTGCAGTGATTTGCTGTTGTGTCATGATCTCCATTGTGTCTCAGTGGCATGGTGGGTAGAAAAACTGTGTGTTCCATGGCCTACATGTGTACATTGTTTTGTAGGTGTTACTCCTGTTGCTTTTCAGGCTATGCAATGTGACCTATGTATATTTGACTCATGTGACATAAGTGTACAGGTGTCTGATTTTCTCCTGTCTCTTCACCTTGCCCACAGCATCGCCGGGGGACACGGAAGGAGACACTAGCACGGACCGGGAGGAGAGATTGAGCACCAGTACCAGCAGTGCTGTCCTGTCTGGCACATGGAGTGGCACGGAGGCCGAAGGGAGTGAGGCGGAGGACCTGTTGACTGCCAACACAGACTATGACGCAGACGGGTCCGAGGCTGAGCTCCCAGAGGTGGCGGAGTCTGCCCCCCCAGCTGATGGCAGCCCTCCACATCCCCCCGCCACCTCAGGTTCCATCACCGGCCTCCCACATGCTCGTGGCCCTTCCCTCCGTGCTCGGTCCCCACATGTCTCCTTCCTGCCAGGCACCGCACCCCCTGCCCCTGTCACCACTGCTGCGGTGAGTGCGGAGTCTGTGGACATCCTGAGGCAGTTGCAGGTTGGTCAGACTGCGATGCTAAATGTCCTCCATGCCCACACCCAGGTGCTGACCCAGATGGAGGCATACATGGAGGGCATGTCGGCTGCGCAGTCTGACCAACGGCAGTTGCTGAGGTCCATAGACTCCACACTGACTGCAGCACTGGATCTCCTGCAGCGCTGCGTAACACCCCCTACCCCTGCCCCATCCACAATTCCCACTCCCGTGCCTGTCCCACGCACATCCAGACGTCAGCGTGCACGCACCCCAACAGACACAGGCACCACACCACCAGGGAAGTCGAAGCGCACACCTCCTGTCACGCACACACAGGGTGAGGAAGGCACACCCACTGGGTCGGGGGGGAAACGTAGAACACGCAGCCACAGTGGGAGTCCGCATTCCACACAACCCACTCCCTCCAAATCCACTCCCCTTAGCTCTCCTGGCCAACAGTCAGTGACAGCATCATCCACTGCGAGTGTGCCCCCCAGCCCCAGGATGACACCACCCCGCAAGCGGTGGAGGCGGGACCCGGCCAGGGGAGTTGAGTCCCCCACCCTGTCCACACCCTCCCCCAGTGGCGCTGCGACCCATCCCTTTGCCCCCCCCCCCTCCTTGGGGCCTGTGGTTGGATTGGGTACGGGGGAGTCGCTGGGGGAACTTGCCGACGTGTGCAGCGCCATTCTGTCCTCCACCTTTGGCGCTGGCACCCCCCCTGTGGCAGATTCATCCCTCCCTGCACCCACAACACCTACCCTTTCCCCTCCTGTCCCTGCGGTGCCTGTTTCCACCCTCCCCCCTGATGCCCCCTCTTCTGTGGATGAAATGGACTTGTGAACTGTGCAGGCAAGCTAGGGGACACACGTCCCGATGTGTACCCCCCCCCCGGACATTGCTGCTGGGCTGGCCCATGGCCCTTGTACATAGTGGACATTTTCTCTGATATATTTTCCTGCTGAATAAAGCCTTTTCTTTTTGTTTTGCACACTGATGCTTTCCTGGACTTGCTGTTGGTGCTGGTGCTCCCTGCATTGGGGTGGTGATAATGTGTTAGGGGTCTGTGAAATGTTGGAGTGTGCTGCTCATGGGGTGTACCCTGCCATCTGCGTGCCATCACAAAGGTCTCTGCAAATGGTATTTGGTCATGTTTGCTCTCACTGTATGGTGACATTGTCCCAAGGTGTGTTCCGTCCTCTGTGGCCCAGGCCATTTTTCCTGCAGGGTGTCTCCCAAATGCTGTGCTGTGCTGTGTCTACATTTCCTGGATGTGTGAGGGTTGCCTTTCAATATAGCCATGCTGGCTCAGCGATGGCTCCGCCTGCATCTGGGGTATCACCCTTGTAGGTCACTGAACTTGTTGATGGGGTATATTGTCCGATGTCTGGGCACTGCTGGGAGTGATAGGTACACACCCCTCCTGTGTCTGGGCACTGCTGGGAGTGATAGGCACACACCCCTCCTGTGTCTGGGCACTGCTGGGAGGACCCTGCACCCACCCCTCCTGTGTCTGGGCACTGCTGGGAGGACCCTGCACCCACCCCTCCTGTGTCTGGGCACTGCTGGGAGTGATAGGTACACACCCCTCCTGTGTCTGGGCACTGCTGGGAGGACCCTGCACCCACCCCTCCTGTGTCTGGGCACTGCTGGGAGGACCCTGCACCCACCCCTCCTGTGTCTGGGCACTGCTGGGGGTGTTTTGCACACCCCATTCTTATAGCAGGTTCGGTGCGTACATGCACGGGTGGGGGTTTGGTGCGTACATACACGGGTGGGGGTTCGGTCCGTACATACACGGGTGGGGGTTCGGGGCGTACATACTCTGCTGGGGTGGGGGTTCGGTGCGTACATACACGGGTGGTGGTTCGGTGCGTACATACACGGCTGGGGTGGGGGTTTGGTGCGTACATACACGGCTGGTGTGGTGGTTTGGTGCGTACATACACGGGTGGGCGTTTGGTGCGTACATACACGGGTGGTGGTTTGGTGCGTACATACACGGCTGGGGTGGTGGTTTGGTGCGTACATACACGGGTGGTGGTTTGGTGCGTACATACACGGCTGGGGTGGGGGTTCGGTCCGTACATACACGGGTGGGGGTTCGGGGCGTACATACTCTGCTGGGGTGGGGGTTCGGTCCGTACATACACGGGTGGTGGTTCGGTGCGTACATACACGGCTGGGGGGGGGTTCGGTGCGTACATACACGGGTGGTGGTTCGGTGCGTACATACACGGCTGGGGTGGGGGTTTGGTGCGTACATACACGGCTGGTGTGGTGGTTTGGTGCGTACATACACGGGTGGGCGTTTGGTGCGTACATACACGGGTGGTGGTTTGGTGCGTACATACACGGCTGGGGTGGTGGTTTGGTGCGTACATACACGGGTGGTGGTTTGGTGCGTACATACACGGCTGGGGTGGGGTTTCGGTCCGTACATACACGGGTGGGGGTTTGGTGCGTACATACACGGCTGGTGGTTCGGTGCGTACATACACGGCTGGGGGGGGTTAGGGGGCGTACATACACGGGTGGTGGTTTGGTGCGTACATACACGGCTGGGGTGGGGGTTCGGTCCGTACATACACGGGTGGGGGTTCGGGGCGTACATACTCTGCTGGGGTGGGGGTTCGGGGGCGTACATACACGGGTGGTGGTTCGGTGCGTACATACACGGGTGGTGGTTCGGTGCGTACATACACGGCTGGGGTGGGGGTTTGGTGCGTACATACACGGCTGGTGTGGTGGTTTGGTGCGTACATACACGGGTGGGGGTTTGGTGCGTACATACACGGCTGGGGGTTCGGGGCGTACATACCAGGGTGGGGTGGGGGTTCGGGGCGTACATGCACGGGTGGCGCTTGGGTGCGTACATACACGGGTGGGGGTTCGGGGCGTACATACCAGGGTGGGGTGGGGGTTCGGGGCGTACATACACGGGTGGCGCTTGGGTGCGTACATACACGGGTGGCGGTTCGGGGCGTACATACACGGGTGGGGGTTCGGGGCGTACATACCAGGGTGGGGTGGGGGTTCGGGGCGTACATACACGGGTGGCGCTTGGGTGCGTACATACACGGGTGGCGGTTCGGGGCGTACATACACGGGTGGGGGTTCGGGGCGTACATACACGAGTGGGGTGGGGTTTCGGTCCGTACATACACGGGTGGGGGTTCGGGGCGTACATACTCTGCTGGGGTGGGGGTTCGGTCCGTACATACACGGGTGGTGGTTCGGTGCGTACATACACGGCTGGGGTGGGGGTTTGGTGCGTACATACACGGCTGGTGGTTCGGTGCGTACATACACGGCTGGGGTGGGGGTTTGGTGCGTACATACACGGCTGGTGGTTCGGTGCGTACATACACGGCTGGGGGGGGGTTCGGGGGCGTACATACACGGGTGGTGGTTTGGTGCGTACATACACGGCTGGGGTGGGGGTTCGGTCCGTACATACACGGGTGGGGGTTCGGGGCGTACATACTCTGCTGGGGTGGGGGTTCGGTCCGTACATACACGGGTGGGGGTTCGGGGCGTACATACTCTGCTGGGGTGTGTGTTAGGTGCGTACATACACGGCTGGGGTGGGGGTTTGGTGCGTACATACACGGCTGGTGGTTCGGTGCGTACATACACGGCTGGGGGGGGTTAGGGGGCGTACATACACGGGTGGTGGTTTGGTGCGTACATACACGGCTGGGGTGGGGGTTCGGTCCGTACATACACGGGTGGGGGTTCGGGGCGTACATACTCTGCTGGGGTGGGGGTTCGGGGGCGTACATACACGGGTGGTGGTTCGGTGCGTACATACACGGGTGGTGGTTCGGTGCGTACATACACGGCTGGGGTGGGGGTTTGGTGCGTACATACACGGCTGGTGTGGTGGTTTGGTGCGTACATACACGGGTGGGGGTTTGGTGCGTACATACACGGCTGGGGGTTCGGGGCGTACATACCAGGGTGGGGTGGGGGTTCGGGGCGTACATGCACGGGTGGCGCTTGGGTGCGTACATACACGGGTGGGGGTTCGGGGCGTACATACCAGGGTGGGGTGGGGGTTCGGGGCGTACATACACGGGTGGCGCTTGGGTGCGTACATACACGGGTGGCGGTTCGGGGCGTACATACACGGGTGGGGGTTCGGGGCGTACATACACGAGTGGGGGTTCGGGGCGTACATGCACGGGTGGGGGTACGGGCCGTACTTCCACGGGTGGGGGTACGGTCCGTACATACCCCTGCCCACGCTCTGCGTGCCTGGGTACGGGCCGTACCCATGCCTTTGGTGTGTGGGTACGGTGCGTCCCACCATTGTTGCGGGCCGTGGGGTCCGCACCGTACACAGGCCTTGGGGGCGTGGCTACGGGTCGTACCACGCGTACCCCTACATGACCCCAGCAATGCTGGTACGAGCTGTACCAAGGCCTTTCTGACGTGGGTACGGGCCGTACCGCTATTGTTGGAGTGACGTAGGGGGACGCGTGGTACGTTCCGTACCCACGCTCTTGCGGCCTGGGTAGGGTACGTACCGGTTCGCGTGACCATCCACTTCCGTTGTGGCGGACGCTTGCGTTGCTGGCCTTGCCCCCACCCCCTGGAAGTGACCAGGCCCTGATGGTCAGGTATGTCCAGGCCATGTGTGATTTGGTACCATGTGTTGGTGTTGTGTGTCCTGCCCCTGCCCCCCCCTTTGCCCCTGGTTGTTGTGCTGACCTTCTGCGGCGTCTGCGTCGGTTCCTGTACGCCAGGTGGACTGCTAGGAGGGCAGGGATGGCACGTAGGTTCGGGTCCATGTCTGTTCGTCGCGTCCAGCTGCTCCTTGCGTGTGTCGTCCTGATTTCCCGGCAGTTTTTGGCAGCCGGTAAATATTTTCCGTGCGGGATGACGTCGGTTCGAATCGTACTTCCTGGTTCGTGAAACGTAGGCTGGATGCGTACCGACGTCACGTCGGCTCCTTTCAGGATCGGAATTGTGTTTAGTTTCTGTTCGGTCGGTGTTTTGTTCGAATCGTACGGAAATGGTGTTTCCGTATGAATCGTACTTGCATTTTCGGATGGATTTCGCACCGGGTACGAGTCGGACGGAGAAAAGGCTCCGTCCGACGGTTCGTACCCGGTTTTTACCGGATCGGAATTGGCACCTATATGTCCTATTTCAAAATTGTCTGTTACCAAGGAATAAAGTGCTCTGCAGAGCACTCAGGTGCTTGCTTGCCACCAGGGCTGGTGTCTGCCTGACAGTCTAACCGAGTTGAAGGGACAACACCTGCAGTCTGAATTAATTGCTGGTACCTGTCCTGAAGAGCCTAGAAGCCTGCCTGCCTGTCAGGCAAGAGAAGGGATTTTGACTATCCAACAGGAAGACGAGGCTGTCCTGGAAGAAGCACGGTCCAGCGCATCCCTAGCAGCTGTAGGGGGCCGGAGGAAGCCAACTACTGGAAATCTATACAGCAGGACCAGGGAGTCAGACGGGCCCCCCAGACTCTCCCAACAGTTCAATGCAGAAAATAATACTCCATGACAACGTGCTTGACGACGCCCAGTCAGGTGATGAATGTGTGCTGCCAACCAGCCCATGCAGGGCCGCACTTGCCAAATTCTTAACTAACCCAAGAGGGGCTAAATCTACAGACTTCCTGAGAGACTGTGTGGGGCTGTATCTGCCAAATTCCTGAGCGGTCCATGCCAGAAGCTCATGAGGGACTACAACTACCCAAGTGTCGAACATCCTGTCTGAGGGTACGCCTCAAAAAAAAAAGATACAGACAGCCTGATCTAAAGAGGATAGGCAGTCCGATATATTTACACCAATGGCACCCAAATAAGGCTGGACACATAACAATCCACCTGACTTGCATTAGGTCAGGCAGACCATCAGTTTGTTGGACAGGGTACTCCACCACACTTGTGAAGGAGTACCCAGTTCACCAAACGCTAAATCAAGACCTATATATTCTGTGTTATGCATCTATCTCTGGGTCTGCATCATTATGTTCATCAGTCTTTCTGTGATGTACCTGTTACTGAGGCTTGTGTGTTTAGTACAGGTTTAATATTGGTGCGTGTGTGTAGATGTATTTATACCCTGCGTTTTAATCTACACTTGTTGTTTATGCAGTGTGTTTGCGCCCTTATTAATATAAAAAGTGTTACGTGCGACAAGATGTCTCCTGCTTGTGACTTCTGAGGAATCCACAGGCACACAGTTCCTAACAGTAATATAAATGGTTGGGGGCCCCACAGGTAAACCTGTCCCAACACAGTGCTATACATGCTTAGGGAACCCGCAGGTAAATCTTTCCTAACCCAGTGCTCCAAACGCCATGTACTCACTGCAGCAGGACTGGGCGCTCTACAGGAAGTGATTTAAATGCATGACTCTTATGCACCCTTAGCTAAGCCACGTAATATAGGCAGTAGATCAGAATGATTCTCTTCGATCAGAAGTAACTCTCACTATTGAAAAGACCCCGGTTGAACACTAACGCACATACGGTTGGACGCTTTTAGGACATGTTGTAAACTATGAATTCATGTGTATGCAGGATTAGATTGTGTTTGCAAGTTAAGCCTTGTTTCACTATTTTCAACACACAGCATACAACATAGATTGCTCACATGCGGCTCCTAATGAAGGGAGAACCCCTAAAATTGCACTGGGACAGACTGAATTCACTTGTGCAACAGTGGGTTTCGAAAGCGATTATATGAAAATAAATAAGCTTGATGGAATACTGAGTGAGAAGTGGATTTGTTTGCATCTACAGGAGAAATTGATGCAATTTAGTCTTGTGCTATATAACACTAGCTACACACATGTACCTTCTGGCACGCGATGCATGGATTACATATTTACTTCAATATAGAATGGAAAATACAGGCTATGCATAGGCAAGGTTTGCTATTTTATCTCCTGACTCCTGTAAACCATCTTTCCACTTCAAGGAAACAGGTTTATTTCATGCTGCAGGGGGTCAGTCTTTCTGCATGGGTACGGAGGGGGGTTTAACAGCAAGGAATGGTGGTGAAGGAGGGGGAATTTTGCAGAAGATTTGAGGAAGAACGAACTCCCTCCCAAGCACGACACAGAATAAAAATGAGGCCTATACTTTACTAAGTAGGGCAGGACCTAGCAAAGACTGAAACCACAATACCATATATCGTAGATGAAGGGTTATAAGATATTATGCCAGGGCATAACTGGGTTTCTGCCAATGGGTTCCCCCCACAAGATACGGGCACATTCCTCCCTCCTCACGTGCCTGCCGGTAGGGCTCCTGGTTGAAGGCGTTCACCCCGTGCATGTCTGTACGCTGGGGGATGTAGCGCTTCTTAACAAGTCTGTGGACTAAGAAAGTGGCACAGGTGAATCAACTCAGCTCCCTGCAGCATGTCCAGCTGCTACTATTAAGGATCTGAGTTTGAGTACAGTGTTACGCTTTCATGTGAAACACTATTTAGACTGAGCACATATTGACAGTGCTGTGCGCAGTATTAGCTGACCCTGCTGTCACTTGCACAAATTGAGACATTTACAGTGTCTGAATACAGTTTCAGAGTGCTGGTGTTAACATTGATAAAACCGCTTCCCACTGTGGTATTTTTAAATCAATACACATACCTGCAGTTTCCATTGTACCATCCCGGCAGGTGGTGCGCACAGCACTTAAGAGGCGGCGGGAGCAGCTCTGGTGTTTGAAAGCGGCAGCGGGGAGGCGCCCTGTAAACAGCGTGGAGTTAATAAAAAAACTGCCCAAGCAGGAAGCAGGACTGGTTAGGATGTTACTGACAAAATTAAGAGGGGAAAAGAGAGGATTAAAAGATGTGACCTGCCATATGGTTGATTTACATCTGCAGTTGACATTTTCAGTAAACAGAAACAGTTGGGCTGATAACCTGCACATGCCAAGGTGGAAACAGAAACATCTGTAGGTTCCTGCACTTGCAGCAAATTAAGACGGCCTACCCCAGACCACAATAATAGTCTAGATGTATTCTATTGACCTCCCTACAAATGAAACAAACAAATCTTGCTACCAACATAAATGCGCTAAGCACACACTTTCCAGCTGCTGCCAATGCCAAGTACACTTACTTTCAAAATATCATCTGATCACTGCGGTCTCATCCACATCCTTCATTCAACGTAATCTACCCACTAAGCCCACTCATTAATCACTCCACTGAATCTGCCACTGACCATCCGTCATACATTCCTCTAAGATCACCACTATTGGGAACACCCTGCTACCTCACTTACTGCCCCTCTTCTCCTTTTTATCTATTTGCTGCTCTCTCTCCCTTCCTGCTTTTTCACCTATAGAACTCCGCATTTCTCAAATCAGCCAATCCATCAAGCACACCATCTGACCCCTTCATGGGCATGAATATTATACACCTTTGGATATATGTCTCTGCTGAAACTCTATTAAATCGCTCTTGCTTAACTAATACCTACCCACTGCTTCAAACCTGCTACCATATTATCCCTAGTGAAAATCTTACTGCTGACGCTTCACCGTCTCGAATTATCATTTGTTTTTAGGATATTAAAAGGCGTAATTGACCCACTACATATGTCTCTTCTAACGACGTACTCCACCGGTTAGCCTTGCTTCGCTCCCCTTCAATCATTTGAAACTGCACCCTCCCAAGTCATTACAGCTACTAGTTCTGCTCACAAAAAACACGTAACTTGTGTCTTGGTCTTCTGTATCTGCTTCCAGCACTCAACACTCTAGTTCACCCTATATTACCCTCTCCCCTTCAAACCACTGACTTTAAGGGAACTACTCTTCAATGCTACGATCGCTCTGACTGCTCTTTCTCAGTAGACTGGGACACTAAGAGATCCCCAATGGCCACTCTTCCTCTTAGGATCTCTAGGTTCAGTTTTAGGTTCTCCACTAGAGTCGCTCTGCACCACCTCACTTCAGGACATCTTCTTTTTTGGGTTTTACCTGCGCAGCGCTTTCAAAATCTCTTGTAAAAAAAAACCTTTAAAAGAGCTTTGAGCCTGCCCATTACTTGCCACTGGCTGGATTCCATGTGACTTACGTTTCATTGCTTCTGATTCGGCAGCCCCTCCTACTTCCTCTCCGAGTTGAGTGTTTGTCCATTCCATGGAGCTTGGCCCTTGCACAGCTTCTTGTCTGTGTGGCCAGTGTCCTTCCATTGGCCATGCGCTTCCCAAGGTACCTTTTTTTTACTTTCTTCCTAGCACTCCACACGAGTGCATGTGTTTGTAGTCAGTCTCTCCTTTTCTTGTTGGCCCAGTCTTCTTGCACTGCATTGCTGGTTGCCCCCTCCCTCACTCTCTGCCTCCTTCCGCATCGCTCTTTGCCTCTTTCTGCGTCACTCTTTGCCTTCTCCCTCTTTTTTGTTGCTCTACCATGGACATCTCAGTTTTTGGAAGTTCTTGGTGGAGCTTTATGTTTGTGAGGGTGATTCATCTTCTCAGGTATTAGTCAGCCGTAAATAGAGTAACATGTGGCACTCTGCACTGTACCAATGCCTCCTGTTCCAGACAAAAGAACACCTGTCTGCAAAGATCCAAATCCGTAGCCGATCACTGCCGAGCAGATTGTTCCGCCAGTTTGAAGTTTGGCTAATGGCGGACATGACCTCTCTCTGAAATTCAGTTCTAGCCTCTGTGACATGCATGCACCAGGGCTAAATTTAAATCAGGGGAAACAAGGCAGGGAAGCTTCTGGCACAAATAGTAAAAAGGGAAGAGGGGGAAAAATTGATTTTTGCCCGGGGCAGGGCAGATTGTATAAATCCCAAACGAAACTGCATTGGCGTTTGCCGAGTACCTGAAGACTATACAAACAATGTAACTTGGTGTAGAGCATGTCCACTGGGAGCGGATTGTAGCCTGCATCCCAACACTACGACTAGGACCAGAGAGAAGTCGAGCTCTGGAGGCAGAGATCATGGAGTCGGAAATAGCAGAAGCTGCACGGTTTAAGGGGGTAGTTCTCTGAGCTAGAATGGCTTTCCACCCAAGTTCTCCAAATGTGTTAAGTTCAGGTCACCGGCCCATTACGGGCGCTATACCACAGGCTGAGGAGGGACAATCATCTCCCATGGGACTTGAGGCAGGCAACGATAGTGATGATTCACAAGAAGGGCAAGCCGGTAGAGGACTGTGCCTCATATACACCAATATCGTTGTTAAATGTGGAAACCAAGATCTTAGCCAAAGTACTTGCCAATCACCTAATTCAAATATTAGATACAAGTTGGTCTTGACCCTTTTTGCAGGGACATCCCTGAACTTTTTTCCTTCCTCCTGTATTTTTTCTGACCTGTTGTTGGTGGTTTTATGACTCTGGGCACTTTTTCACTGCTGATCATTGCTAAAGTGCATATGCTCTCTATTGTAAATTGTTGTAGTGGATTAGTGACTCCATGATTGGCTATTTGATTTACTTGTCAGACCCCAATACAGTGCACCATGTGTGCCCAGGGTCTGTAAATCAAATGCGGCTGGTGGGCGTGCAGCACTGGTCGTGCCACCCACAGAAGCAGCTTTAAAATGTGGCTCAGGCCTGCCATTGCAGAGCCTGTGTGCAGTCTGGGACTGCCATGTCAACTTGGCAAGCGCACATACTTGCCAGTCCCTAAACCTTCCCTTTTCTGCAAGTTAGTCACCCCTAAGGTAGACCCAAGGTACCCCCATGGGCATGGTGCATTGTATGTATAAGGTAGGATATGCCCTGGTGTATGTGGCATGTCCTGATAGTGAATTACAGCCAATTTCTTATTTCACTATTGCAAGGCTACCTGTTCCCATAGGCCAGAATGGGCAGTTTGGTTATAACATCTTATAATCCTAACTGACCCAGGGAACTAGGAGGAAATTCGAGTTTAGTATGCCTGAACTCAGAATGTTAAAATACATCTTTTAGTAAGGGTGATTTTTACTTTCTGTGTTTGAAAATACCACTTTTAGAAAGACGTTTTTTTCTTGCCTAACCATCCAGCATGCCTCTGCTAGGTTTGTGTATTCCATGTCTGGTTTGTGAGTGACAGGGGGCTGCAGAGGGCCTTGGCTCCAGCAGTCTGATGGGTCAGGGCTGGGCTGAATGGGACCTGCATTGAATAGAGAGTGGGGGACGGAGACTTCCTTTCACTGACCTGAGCCCTCATAGAATAGAGAGTAGGGCGAGGAGATTTCCTTTCAGCTACCTGGGCCAGGTCTGCTTTCAACAATGCTGTCTCCACCTCCTGCCAGGAAGCTGCACAGAACTGGTTTTGGCTTGGCACAGGCACCTTCTGCCTTCAGAGGACAAAGGATTTACTGGTATAAATATTGGGGCCCAGACCCGAGAACTTTAGATCACTTCTGGGAATCAAGATGAACCTTTGCCAAGGAGAAGAACCAAGGAAGCAGAAGGGGGAGACTGCCCCTGTCCTGTTTGCTATTTCAGGGATTGGCCTGCAGTGGTTACTTTATTTGCTAAGGAAGGGGGGGAAAGGACTTTTGTGAACTTTTCATAATTTTGAAGAAGAATCTCCAAGGGATTGAAGTGTGCTTGCCTCCAGCCTGAAGTCTCAGGGATACAAGACTACACCAGCTCCCCTGAACTCCCTTGCTGGGAATTTTACCTGCAGAGAGGTGCCTCTGTTGTTTGGGCCCTCTGAGAAGACTGTGTGTCGCTGGGAGCTGGAAGCGCGATGCAACAAGGAGAAGTGTGTCGCCGCCGCAACAGCTGGAGTCGCATCGCCGAAGAAGCGCGCCGCAGCTGTTCGCCGTTGCATCACCGACAGAGCGTGTCACATCCCCGGAGAAGTGTGTCGCCGCCGCAGAGGTCGCCGTCGCATCACCAGAGAAGCGTTACTGAGTGCGCCGCATGGCCTTCGGGCATGCATGCATCGCATCCAACGTTGTCGTAGCGCATCAAAGACGCCATTTTGTCGCATTGCACTGGATCATCGCATCGAGACACCATCTTGTCCCATTGTCACCGGGCTGCAGTAATAAACGACGCATCAACTGCCCACACAGTAAGGAAGCGACGCATCACCTCCCCTGCGCAGCAGTAAGGAACCGACGCATCCACTCCCCTGAGTGTAAGGAACGGCGCATCAATTTCCCTGCGACCCTTCTGTTTGCATTGCGTGACGCATCTAAGGTACTTTGAGAGTAAAGTGTCGCATTTACCTTCTACATTGAAATAAGCTATTTTCTACCATTTTAAAGTCTTATTTTTGATTACAGTAGTGTGGATTTTTGTCGTTTGGTCTTGTGTTAAGTCCAGTAAAGATTACTAATTTTTCTAAACTGATGTGGTATCCATTTGTAGTGTTTTCACTGTATTACTGTATGTGTTCACAAATGCTTTACACACTGCCTCTGAGATAAGCCTGTCTGCTTGGGCCAAGCTACCAAGGGGGTGAGCAGGGATTATTCAGGAGTATACCCCGCTTATCTTGACTAGAAGCAAGGGTCCCTATTTGGTCAAAGGTACCTACCTTTGCCAACTAGAGACCCCCAATTCTAACAATACACTTGTGGCCCAAACTACTTAGGCTTGCAGGATGCCTAGAACGTAGTGGCCAGATAGAAAAGCCAGTGGGTCCTCTTGTTCAATGCCAAGAAGGCATTCAACTCTATGAAGTGATCCTACCTAGTGGCAATACTGGACAAGATGGGTTTCGGCCCAACGTTTTTGGTGTGACACTGCTTTACACTGCTGGGACAGCCAGGTCAAAGTGAACGGGGTGTTTTCAGACGCGTTTGGCTTGGGTACGATCACCCGTAAAGAAAGCCCACTATCCCTCTTACTTTTGTGTACAGGCAATAGAACCCCTGGTGGAATGGAACAGAAAAGATACACTTCTGAGGGGAGTCAGATGGGACACGGGGTGGAAAGAAGTTGTGTCGCTTTACGTGGATGTCCAACTCTGTTTCGAGGACATAGATCACTCTTTTCTCAGGGTGTTGGAGATTTTAGAGACGTTTGGATCCTATTCTGGGCGCCGCATCACATGGTGCATATCTGTGGCGTTCCCACTATCCAGAAAGGCCCCCAGAAAGGCCCGACACTACCCACTTCGGTGGGAGGTGGGGGGATTCAAGTACCTGGAAATCTTCATAACAAAATATGTTGCTGTCTTTGTGACAGAAAATCTAAACAAAATCCTGGAGGCTAATCGGGTAGCCATGGGATATTGCAGAGGCCTCACTGTATCCCGAAATTTCGCTACACGCTACAAAATGCTCCTTCCTGGTCCTGGAGAGTTTTTCTGCTCTGTAGGCAAGGGACCTGCTGTGGCATAAAGGGTAGAGAGGATAGCCACGACTACCTTGACCAGGAAGCCCCTTGAAGGAAGCACTGCCCTCTGACTTGCTGCTCTACTCCTGGGCAGCACAACTGTAAGGTTAAATGATTGGGCCGTCTAGGTGCAGCAAGAAATCTCTGTTAAAATAGTAAATGAACCCAGAGGGCTATTTTAGATGCCTCTATGGCCGGAGAGGCGTGACCACGCTGCCTGCTCCAACAGCAACTGTAATAGGTATAGGACATTGGGCGACCCGGAAGACAGACTCAGTGGGCAAGTTGACTCTGAAAACCCCCTTCTAGGAATCTGACATCCTGAAAGGGTTATGGGAAATAGAGAGACAATAAAATGGGACCTACTGGGCATTTCCAAGCTGGAGGTCATGTGGCGGGAAGACAGACTGATTCCGTTTACTGAGTTGCAAGGGGAATATGAATTAACAGGAGTTGTCTCTCAAACCACATGCACAAGTTGGCAGTGAGCTGTCTATTGTAAAGGGAATTCTTATGCGCAAGTATGTATTTGTGCCACCTGTGTCCATTCATAGGACACTTATTAAAGCTGCTCGCAAAGGACATTTTGGTGTTGGAGGAACCTACAAGAATTTAAAACAACATTTTTGGTGGCCCTCTATGGATGCTCAGTTATGTAGGTGGATATCTAATTGCAACACCTGTCAAAAGTCGGATAAATACTAGAAGACATGTAAGACACCACGTGGTACAATTGTGGCGCTGGATTTTGCCAAACCTTTTGGCATGTTACCATGTGATAATTGATACCTATGCAAAATAGGTTTATTTAGAATTCACTTCTGCACCTGGCACAGTGATTTTGATCAAGTTATTGCGGAAGATTTTTGGAATTGAGGGTCCACCCAAAGATTTAGTTACTGATAAAGGTAAAGATTTCACATCTGCACAAATGAAAGATTTTATTGTTTCACATCATATTAAACATCTAAAAGGTGGCACTGTATTCTCCAACATCCAACAAATTGGTTGAGAGGATGAATATTTTTTCAAAAGAGGGGATTCAATCAGCGTTGGCCATGGGAGCCCTGGTGGCGGAAATTTTAAAACAAAAATTGTGTTCATATTAGATTACACCACACAACAGGCATCTCTCCGTTTCACCTATTGCGAAAAAGGCCTCAGATCAAAGGTTTGTCTACACTGGGTCTAGAGCTTAATTCCACAAGGTGACTTGTTTTCGTACAGATAATGAAAAGGTTGCCAAAAGAGTTGCATCTCAACAGTCCCTTCAAAAAGCTTAATTCAACAACACACATAAGTAAAGGAAACGATTTTTGCAGCTGGGGATCGAGTGATAATTAAAACCCCAATCAGAGTCAAGAAAGGTGAGTCAGTTATTTCTTCACTTGTTCAAGCAATCAAAGTTTCCAAGGGATCTGTATTCTTAAATAAAAAAGTATGGTGGAGCAAATATGCTTAGTCAAACTCTCCCGAGAACAGGCTAGGAAGATTCCAGAATGCAAACTAGGATATGCTTGAGATTTGCGTCATTCTTTTTTTTGTTCCCAGGGAGAAGAATGTGTCAGATTCAATCTTATCAAACTTTAACGCTTCCAGAGTAACAAGTGATTTGGCAAACCAGAACATGATCCTGTAATACCCATGGGTACAGTGGAAACAGATCATCTCCTTCGTTTTTCTCACTCATGAATGTCCATAATAAACAAAAGAAAGACAAGAGAAACGAATGCTGTCTATTATGAAGCATTTGTGCTGCGATTAGAAAACATATACAACTAAGCAAATTAATGACATTTCTAGCAAAATTGTATACAATGAACAGCCCTAACATGAGAAATAATAAATTTGTCAAAGCCTACCCTTACTACATGAGTACAGGAATATATCAGTGATCTCTGGGATTAGCACCGGACCCCCATACTCTGCAAGGTACAGTGCACCAAATGTAAATGTCCAGTATTTATATTTGTAAAGCGCGAACAATTACCCGAAGGTGTCAAGACGCTGGGGGCCCTCTGGAAGATTAAGCGAGCTATTGCCCAGAGTCACATGGTGCTGAGCTGATCTGCCGCCGGCACCAGGAATCGAACCGTGAGCCCCGGGTTCCGGCGTCAGTAGCCCTGGCCGCTGCGCCACACCTCTTCCACCAAACATCCTCTGCACAGGGCAGTGTATCAGTCATACGTTGCAGAGCACCAGTCACACTGCACTGCGCAGTGCACCAATCACACTCTATAGAGCACCAGTCACACTCTGCACAGTGCAGTGCACCAGTCACACTCTGCACAGTTCAGTGCATCAATCACGCTGTGCACAGCACAGTGCACCAGTAACACTCTGCACAGCGCAGTGCAGCAGTCATACTCTGCACAGTTTAGTGCAGTCACACTCTGCACAGCGCACTGCATCAGTCAAACTCTGCAGTGTAGTGCATCAGTCACCCTCTGCACAGCTCAGTACATCAGTCACACTCTGTACAGTGCAGTGCACCAGTCACACTCTGCACAGTTCAGTGCATCAGTCACACTCTGCACAGTTCAGTGCACCAGTCACACTCTGCACGGTGCAGTACACTAGTCACACTCTGCACGGTGCAGTGCACCAGTCACACTCTGCACGGTGCAGTGCACAAGTCACACTCTGCACAGTTCAGTGCAGCAGTCACTCTGCACAGTTCAGTGGATCAGTCACACTCTGCACGGTGCAGTACACAAGTCACACTCTGCACGGTGCAGTGCACCAGTCACACTCTGCACGGTGCACTACACGGTGCAAAGTGCACCAGTCACACTCTGCATGGTGCAGTGCACCAGTTACACTCTGCAAGGAGCACTACATGGTAAAGTGCACCAGTCACATTCTGCACGGTGCAGTGCACCAGTCACACTTTGCACAGTGCAGTGCTCCAGTCACACTCTCCACAGTGCAGTGCACCAGTCACCCTCTGCACGGTGCAGTACATCAGTCACACTCTGCATGGTGCAGTGCACCAGTCACATTCTGCACGGTGCGGTGCACCAGTCACTCTGCACGGTGCAGTGCACCAGTCACACTCTGCACGGCACAGTGCACCACTCACACTCTCCACAGTGCAGTGCACCAGTCACACTCTGCACGGTGCAGTGCACCAGTCACACTCTGCACGGCGCAGTACACCAGTCACACTCTGCAAGGTGCCGTGCACCAGTCACACTCTGCACGGCACAGTGCACCACTCACACTCTCCACAGTGCAGTGCACCAGTCACTCTGCACAGTGCAGTGCACCCGTCACACTCTGCACAGTTCAGTGCACAAGTCACACTCTGCACGGTGCAGTGCACCAGTCACACTCTGCACGGTGCACTACACGGTGCAGAGTGCACCAGTCACACTCTGCACGGTGCAGTGCATCAGTCACACTCTCCACAGTGCAGTGCACCAGTCACCCTCTGCACGGTGCAGTACACCAGTCACACTCGGCACGGTGCGGTGCACAAGTCACTCTGCACGGAGCAGTGCACCAGTCACACTCTGCACGGTGCAGTACACCAGTCACTCTGCACAGAGCAGTATACCAGTCACAGGTTGCACAGTGCACGTCACACTCTGCATAGTGCAGTGCACCAGTCACACTCTGCACGGTGCAGTGCACCAGTCACACTGCAAGGTGCGGTGCATCAGTCACACTGTAAGGTGCGGTGCATCAGTCACCCTCTGCACAGTGCAGTACACCAGTCACACTCTGCACGGTGCGGTGCACCAGTCCCTCAGCACGGACCAGTGCACCAGTCACACTCTGCACGGTGCAGTACACCAGTCACACTCTGCACGGAGCAATACACCAGTCACACTCTGCACGGTGCAGTACACCAGTCACTCTGCACGGAGCAATACACCAGTCACACTCTGCACGGTGCAGTGCACCAGTCACACTCTGTAGAGTTTAGTGCAGTCACACTCTGCACAGTGCGGTGCTGCAGTAACACTCTGCACCGTGCAATACACCAGTCACACTCTGCACGGTGCGGTGCACCAATCACCTCCACAGGGCCCCTTGGGAGGCTGTGAGTGTCCTGTAATATCCAGCACTGATCCTCAAGGCCATGACTCACCTTAGCTCTCCTGTGCACCGGTCGGTGGGAGGCTGCACGGCCTGGGAAAGAGGAGGCGCACCGGGGTGAGCACCGCCCGGGCCCAGCCCGCCTGAGTCCGGCTCTGAGGGGCTGCCGGGGCCGCGGACCCTGATATTCCCCCGGAGTGAAGCGCGCGCTCATGCCACTGCACTAATCCCAATCACGCGAACAAAACAACACGTCTCACAAATGCGCGTGCGTAGGACCGCGCGTCATAGCTGCGCATGTGCGGAGGAAATACACTACTTGCTATCGCAGAGCAATCAGAAAGTGTGAGGGTCTTGCACTGGGTACGGACAGTGAACAGCCTTGGACAGAGGGCGCAGCCTGTAAAGAGTCTAATCCAGCGAGGATACAACCTGGGCAGGAAACACCTTTTTCTTCCAGACACGGGGAATCCTCCGGAATGAATCACGTGCACAGGTTGAAGAACGCGATCATTAACTGCGCATGCGCAGGAGATTCCACTCAGTCACACCTCGCCTGCGCAGAGGACAGACACTTGCTCCCACAGAAGAGCCAAACCGAGGAGCTTTGCACTTAAATAAGTCTCAGCATTTGGTGTGCGCGAGGCGCCTCGTGCTCCGCTACAGGAGGCAATATCTGTCCTCGGCGCATGCGCAGTTGTTAATCCACAGGCACAATTAAAAATTTGCTAACATTCGTGACAAGAATTTTCAATTCTATTAAGGACAAGGAGGCGAGGATTATGCTTTCTCATTTCTTTACTAGAAATGCTCAGCAGCCAATAAACAGTATAAGAAAAAACTACAATACCCATGAACACCAGGGTATGACGTATAACCATAGAGTCCACTGTATATATAAGGCAACATGGCAAGCACAACATCCTCTTTCTTTGGTGAGAACAGTTCCAATAGTAGAAGAAACAGATGAAGAGTCACAACGACCAACAGGAGGGACCACCAGCAAAGGCAGCAGGAGTCTGTAAGGCTGAACGCACATCACTGGAGGGCGACAGGACTCTGGAAGCCAGACGCCATCGGATGCAGATGAAACCAAAGGATGCAGTAAAATTGTCACTTCGGGTCAGAACCTGAAAAGAGACAGACTGCCGTAAAATACATCCGATATAAGAAAAAATGTAACAAGTGGGGGGGAAAAATATCAGAGAACAATATAACAGCAGAAGATACATAATACATATGCAAACATCTGTATAAATGCAAATTAATACATGAGAAGGAACATAACGGGTGGGATAATCCTCGCCTCCTTGTCCTTAATAGAATTGAAAATTCTTGTCACGAATGTTAGCAAATTTTTAATTCTATGTCAGGACAGGAGGCTCCGATTATGCTTGTTCAAAGCTTATCCACCACTACTGAAGCAACATGATCAATAGGTTTATAATAAAAAGCCTTAAACATGGAATCAGAAGACCAATCTGCGGCCTTCATAATGTCGGACAAAGTCACACCCAAGGAAAAAGCTTTAGAAGCCATAGCTCCTCGTGCAGAATGAGCCCCAAAAATAGATACATCAATGCCTGCTTCTGACATAAGCCAGCGCACCCAACGAGCTAAAGTAGCCGGGGTAACAGGACGAAAGGGTTTCTGCAAAGCAATCAACAGTTGACCCTGTAAATCAGAACGTAAAGAAGCAGTACTTACCTCATAATCTTTGAGACATTGGACCACACAAAGATTGGGACGGAGAGGAAAAGAAGGATAGGATATCAATGAAGTATTCGTCTTGGTACGACGAGAAATTCGAAAAGTGACACCCTCAGGGGTAAAACAACGACCAGCCAAATCTAAGGCCCGAACATCAGAAACTCGTCTGCACGAGACAAGGCAAAGTAACATGGTCAGTTTGGCCGACAGCTGTTTGCGGGAAAGCAAAGGGTTGGAAGGCCAGGCGTCCAAAAAATTCAAGACAATGGAAACATCCCATAAAGAAGAATATTTAGGACAAGGGGAGTCGTTAGGCGAATACCCTTGAGCAATTTAGTAATCAAAGGGTGCTCCCCGGCAGGTTTACCGTCAAGAGGAGAATGGCCTGCCGAAATGGCAGAACGGAAGTTGTTAACGGTCCGATAAGCTAAGCCTGAAGAGGCAAGAGACGCCAAAAAATTAATAATTAGAGAGACATCCGCTGTAGCGGGATCAGCTTCCCGTTGAACACACCAATCACACCATCGTTTCCAAGAACCTGCGTAGCGTTTGTGAGTGTTGGGCGCCCAGGACTCGCTGATAAATTTGCAAGCGTCGCTTGAAAGGCCTGGGACCGACCAACGGTCCCCGAAAGTCGCCAAGCCAGAAGACGGAGAGAGCCTGACTGGATTAGGGGATGCGGATTCCCTAGAGGGTCCAGCAACAGATTCCACTTCTGGGGAAGAAGGATCGGCACCGCACAACACATTTCCAGAAGAACAGGGAACCAAGCCTGAGCCCTCCACAGAGGAGCAATCAGAATCAGCTCTGATTGAAATCGCTTTGTTCGAGCTAGGACTCTCGGAATCATCATGAATGGAGGAAAGGCATAGCACAGCTGGGCAGGCCAGGTCTGGAGAAATGCGTCCGTGGCCAGAGCCTCCGGATCCGGTCTCCAACTGAAGAATCGGGGAAGTTGCGCGTTGAGGCGAGAGGCAAAGAGATCTATGTGACTCTGCCCCCAAAACCGACTGAGGGAACGAAAGATGCGGGGATGAAGTCTCCAATCGCTGAAATCCCGAAGGTGACGTGAATGCCAATCCGCAATCAGATTGTTGCGGCCCGGAAGATATTCTGCAATAACAGTGATCTTCCTTTGCAGACAATAATGCCAAAAATCTTTGGCGATCTCCGCTAACAATTTGGACCTCGTGCCGCCCAACTTGTTGACATAACGAACCGCGGACACATTGTCCATGCGGAGAAGAATGCAACAATTGGCCTGAAGAGGCGTGAAACAACGAATCGCAAAGGAACCCGCCAGGAGTTCCAGACAATTGATGTGAAGAGACAACTCCTGCGGGGACCAACGACCCCCCGTTGAAATCGGACCGCACCGGGCTCCCCAGCCCCACCGACTGGCATCTGACTCTATCACTATCTCCGGAGAGGAACCGAACAGGGCTCGACCATTCCAGGCCTCCATGTGGTCCAGCCACCACTGCATCTCGCATCTCGCCTCGTCTGACAGAGGAATCTGATCGGAGTAGCGAAGACCCTGCTGAAGATGACGGATCTTCAGCCGTTGTAATGCCCTGTAATGCAGAGGACCGGGAAAGATCGCCTGAATTGAGGACGCTAATAGACCGACTACACGAGCTATAGATCTCAATGACACGATCCGTTTGGAGATAATCGACACCAACTCTCGTTTGATATAACGAATCTTCTGAGAGGGCAACAGAAGTTGACAGGTGAGAGAATTGACCTGGAAACCTAGAAACTCCATCACCTGTGAAGGAAGGAGGACAGATTTCTGAGGATTCACCAGAAAACCTAAGGATTGGAGAAGATCGATCGTCCAATCGAGATGCAGGATCAATTTGTGAGGACAATCCGCCATGATCAGAATGTCGTCCAGATAGACAATCATGCGGAGACCCCGCGCGCGTAAGTGTTCCACCACTGGCTTCAGAAGTTTCGTGAAGCACCACGGGGCCGACGAGAGGCCGAACGGAAGGACTTGGTATTCAAACCAGTTCCCCTGCCACTGGAACTGAAGAAAACGCCGATGAGGCTTGAAGATTGGGACTGACAGATAGGCGTCTTTGAGATCGAGACGAACCATCCAATCTCCCGCTCGGAGAAGGTCTCGCAAAAGATGGATCCCTTCCATCTTGAAATGTCGGTAAACCACTCCGCCGTTGAACTCCTTTAGATTGAGGACGAGGCGGGAACCGCCCCCTCGTTTCGGAACTAGAAACACCGAACTTGCAAACCCTCTGGGATGGCGGGTAGTTTGAAGAATAGCCCCTTTCGCGAGAAGAGAGACGATCTCCGAGGAGATGATCTCCTGATCGTGAAGAGAAAAGATCAACGGGGTAGGAAGGAGAGGTTGAGGCATGGGCTGATAAAATTCTATTTTGTAGCCCTGAACAGTTTCGAGAATCCAAGCATCGCTGGAGATTAGTTGCCAATTGTGTAGAAAAAACTGGAGCCTTCCCCCCAAAACCACCTCGGAAAAAGGAATCACTCTCACCTGAAGTATTGGAGTCGTGATGACCTCCTTGCTGTCCTCCGAAGCGACCCTTCTTAAAAAACCAGAACTGACAAGTATAATGACACCATGGACTGAACCGTATGGGAAACGGGAAGGACGACCCTTGCTCAACCAATCAGAAGAACTGTAATCCATACTTTCGATACATGTTGCAAAGATTTTTCCTATAAAAATGATAGAATAGAGAGGGTCATCACCATCGCTTTTTGATTGCCTTCTTGATTTCCTGACGTTATGCTAACGGAGAGGACGGTGACACTGCAGGACAGCTTTTTCCCTGAATCTTTGACGAACTGAATTACTGCCCAATTTCCTGATGAACTGAGATAATTGAATGGGCATAGATTAACGGGTTCGTTCCCTATGGTCCCTACCCCTTCGTTGGGACTGTAGAGTATTGCGAGACAACCTGATTGACTTGGAGTACGACTTTAGCCAGAATAGGTAAATATGATCAATTGCGATTTGCATAATATTTCTTTCCAGGTCGTATTAATCTAGATAAAATTTCATTATTAATTGTTCAAGTGAGTTGCGTTGTTTATTAATGAGAGATGTACGAATTTTAAGGTAATAAGAATATTATAAGTGCCAAACACGTAACTAGCAGATCCATCGAATAGCATGGAAGGGATATTTAAGAGGTAAGGTGTAGTGGTATAGTTTCGTGATTTCCTAAAGTTAAAGGTATTCCTTTCATGCCAACGTTTGGAACAATCATCTCCCAAGAGAACAGACTAATGAGGTATGAATGTTGGTGTTATGGGCCCCACCAATGAATGTATTGATTGAATGTGGTAGTGTGGTTTTTGGTCTGTGCTGAAGGAAGGATTTTGGATTCCACGCTGCAACAGTTTTTCTGGTAGCAGAATGATGGTTAGCTATTGTTTGGGTTTGGTGATTATTGCTTGTATATTGCTTATTGATTGGTATTGATTTATGTACTAACACTCTATGTTGAGTTACGTCGAGTTTTATGTTGTTCGCACGGCTTCTGGGATGTAGGAAGTCGTAAGTTTGTAACGGTTCCATAGTAGAGCAGAGGTAAGCGCTGCTCTCGGGAAAGACGGAATTGTTGTTGCCCGTAGGTACGCGGGAGAAATGTGTAACAAGTGAAGTTGCACGACGCATTGTCTGGGTTCGATTCGGTAGCATCGTCGTGTGTTGCCATTAGAGACATTTTCTGTATGAGAGAAGAGTGTATGACAGCAAAGGTTACCTGTAAAATTTTGGTCTTAGGTACCAGGAGGCCAGAAGTTACTCTGATAACGCTTATCACTGAAAAGGTAGCAGTTGTTCTCTGAGCTTGCTAGAAGGACAAAGTAGAGGGAAGTGCTGCTTTGATAACAAATGTTATAATTCTGTAGCAGAACAGACTGTTTGCTGTTCTCGGGAAAGACAGAATTCTGTGTGAATTTACTACATTTTTCTGTGCGAAAGTGCGTAAATGGAAAGGCATTCCGGTTAATTGCAAAACTTTAGTCTTATTTCTCAGGAGCATTAGGTCTCCAACTAGGTGTCTTAATTCTAGAGAAGCGCTTAGCTAATGCTTGATAGAAGGGTAAGGTAGAGGGATGTGCTACTTTATCAACGGAAGTAACGATTCCGTAGTAGGGCAGAGGTAAGCGCTGCTCTCGGGAAAGATGGAATTCTTGTAAAAAAGGTCTTTTTACTGTTCTTTGGTTAGCGAAGCGGACAATGGAGATGTTTTTATGTTGTTACTAACGGAAGTGTAGAAATTGAAACAAAACTTACTGAGCGGATTTTGTAAAGGAGGGGTCAGCAGGAGCAGAAGCTGCCGCAGCGGCCGCTGACGTCAGAACAACCGCGATGGGATTGGTCAGTCGGTCAGAGACATAAAACGCTCCGGATCGGCGCGTTAGTGTGAAGCCGCGCTAGGATTGGAGAAATACAGGGTGACGTAAACGTTCCTTATTGGTGCGTTGGTGTGAGTCGCGCTGGGATTAGAGGATTGTGACAGTGACGTAGACACTCCAGATTGGTGTGTTAGTGTGAGTCGCGCTGCGATTGGCAAGACAGCGTACAGTTGTAAGGAGAAACTAGCGATACACGAAAAGATAGGAAGATGTATTACGAACCGCCAGAAAAGAAGAAAACATGGTTCAGCAGAATCAAGAAGTGGTTTAGAAAGGACAAACCGATTGTGACTAGGGAAGGACAGTTACTTCCTCCACCGAAAACCCCTGCATCCTTTATGGTTGCTAAATACGGATATCATACTTGTATCTGGTTGGATAACTGGGTTAGATATACAAAGGACGACAGAATCTTGGCTTTCCCAGAACATGGTTCATTTAGTTTGGCAGTTCTGAGAAACCTAAGAGAAAAAATGATGGATTTAGAACCAAGACCTAGACCGACGCAATTTGAAGCTTTGACGGAATGGGAAGATGAAATGCACGAACGAGAAAGACAGCGAAATGGTAGAGGTTATAGATATGTGTTTGGCAGACCGTACGGACATGAGACGCATGATGATCGAATGAAAAGGTGGCGGAATGCTAATATGACTGAAGGGTTATTTCCCGTAAGAACTGCAGGAGAGAATGAAGGACGAAAGTGTACTGAGAAAACACATAATCTAGAAAACAAAGAATATAGAGCAAATGAATCTGAAGATGATGTTCTTGACGATGTGTTTTATAAAAATCCACCACCGTATCGACCAGAACCAGAAATGTTAACACCAAGTGCCCCGATGAGAGAAACCTTACGAATTATTACGACAGAAACAATGTCACCAGATTTAGAAAAGAGCAGTTTTGTTAGAGAAGTAGGAAAAACGGCAGAAATTAGAACCAATGGTGAAAACTCTGCAGATTTAGCAAAAACGACCTTAGAGTTTACAGAGAAAATAAGAGAATTGACTAAAAATTTGGAAGCAGTAACTGTACCAGTAACGATAGGTCCAGTAGTACCCATATTCGATAAACAAAAAGATAGGGAACATTGCTTGACAGTTCCTTATAAGAATCACACACAGACTGAAAAGTCAAAACCGAGTCAGAAAGAGAATCTATGGAGACAAACAATGAGTATTGTTGAACCACAGGTCTCAAATAATCCATTCATAAGTCAGAATTATCCCGAAAGAAGTGGAACCATAATAGACTCATTTTTAGAACCACAAATGAATCTGGAACAGAGTAGTATAGAGAATCCAGTAGGACCAGCCGCGAAGAATTAAGTGAATGGCTAAGAAGCTTACAGCAGAAAGACAAAGAATCACAATCATTAGATGTTGCAAAACCGCGAATGGTATTAGAGGAATTAATAGTAGGAACTATCCCAACAGAAAAATAAAAAACTTATCAAGATGAAGAATTATTATTTCTGTGCAAAAGTGTAATATGGAGATCGAAAAACTTACATGAGAGGTTTGGAGAAGTAGCCAACGAAATGGCAATAGACATTGAAAAGGTGAAAGCTTTACAGAAACCATATCGAATTGATTTCACCAAAAAGATATTGAAAATCTGAATACCCCAGGACGGATGAGCCACATTAAGGATATAATTGTCTTGTTAAGAAAGTGGGGAGATGTTGAAAAATGGAAAAGCAGGTGGTATCGGAAACTTGATGAGGCCTCGGACAGGGCAATTGCAACATTTCCTGTAAAAGAAAAAGAAAGGGTAGTAACAGCATACCCCATGAGAGAAATTCCAGGAGGAGGATATGTACATGTTCCATGGACAAGACAGGATATTTTGTCTTTTACAAATGATTTTCCTCGACTGCGTGAAAAGCCCGTCGAGTGGTACAGGCAGGTAGATAGATTTGTGAAACTGTCTAAAGTATTGTGGATTGATTTGAATAGCTTTTTTGACATAATAGTACCAGCCGATTTATGGGTAGAGTGCAAGTTGATGATCAACTGGCCAACTCAAGAATACGCTAGAGATCCAAAAACAGGAGCTCCAGACCCTGAAGTAATGAAAAAATATGAGCAGGTCATGGCATTTCTAAAGAACAAGGTACCCCCTAAAGAGACAGATTGGGTAAAGATTGACCGGACACATCAGGAAAGTAAGGAATCAGTACATTCTTATTATGAAAGGTTAATATTGGCCTTTAAACAGTTTAGCGGAGATGAGAATTTGAGTGAAAAGGATTTGAGTCATTTTGTATACAGGTTTGTATATGGTTTACGTCCAGAAATTAGTGAAATGATAAAACAGCATATGGTAGAGTGGCAAAATAAGAAAATAGATGAAGTACTGAGACATGCTAAATATTTTAGCGATGAAATTGAAGCCAAACAGCGGAAATTGAAGGAAAAGGCTATGTGGGCACAAGTGAAGGTAGCAGAAAGACAGGAAGCTCAGTTGGTAGAACAAGCAAATAACCCAGGAACAAAACAGAAATTCGGTTCTGGAAAAGGAAAAGGGAATTTTAATATAGAAGAAGCTAAAAAGAAGTTCCCATGTCATAATTGCGGTAGGTTAGGGCATTGGAAATCCGAGTGTAAATACCCTCCAAAAGCTAATAACGGAAATTCCTCATTGAATCCACAGTTGCAGAGTGAGGTGAGTGGCCAACTGCAGCAACAGCAGCAGGTTGTTACACCACAGAATCAGGTGCCAAAACCGCCATTTCCACAGAGCAGAAACACACAGAAGTATAGTAATGAAACGGGATTCTACGATGAAGAACAGGTAAATAAATTGCCACGCGCACGCGCTGTTTCGCAGTATTGGCTGCAACGCGATGAAAGCGACGCAGAAGAAAGCTATTGACGGTGCCGAAGGGAGGAAGAAGAGTGCGTACTTGGCGCAAATCTAGAAGTAGACCAGACAGGCCCATTTGTGGATGGGAAGGTTAATGATGAAAATATTACTTTTCTAGTTGACACTGGTGCTACTAGATCAACTGTTAGATCAGCTGATGTTAAGAATCTTCCTCTCTCGGATGAAACAATCCAAGTAGTTGGTGTATCCAACAGACAGATTAAAACTTATCTTACAGACCAGTGAAGGTGAGTATAGGGAAATTTTCAGAAATGCACCGCTTTGTCGTGTGCGACACCAGTCCAGAGAATTTATTAGGAAGAGATTTATTGTGTAAAATGAATTGCACTATATTTTGTACTCCAGATGGAATAGCATTTTTTTTTTTTTTTTTTTGAAACCGTTTATTACAGATTTTAAAAGTATACAAGTATGGGCCCACAACCTTCCGTCCGGCCGCTAGCGATGGTAGGAACATACGACATACATTTATGGAACACGTGGTATTACGGATGAGCATTTCTCAGTAGGTAACAATGTCAAAGGCCACATCGTCCAGACCCCATTATGCGGTTTCATTTTAAATTAAGAACAACAAAAATTAAAACCACACCCACAAGGCAACCCACAATCGAAAATAGCAGCACGTGCTCCCCTAGAGGGGGGGTCCCAACTGTACACAGAAGTATAAAGAGGGAGAAGAGAACAGAGCGAGGACTGGGGGAACCCAATGCCCGGCAGCAGGGGAATGAGTCGGCTAAGGGGACGGGGCTGGCGAGGCATCAGGCAGCAGCGGTGGTGCACAGATACCCCCTCGGTAGGCGTTCCAGGGGCCCCATACTTTCACCCATGTCCCAGGCTTACCCCTCGCCACATACACCACCTTTTCACGAAACATGCACCAGTCCATGTGTTCTTTCCAGGCCGAGACCGTAGGGGGCCTCTGGGACCCCCACAGTTGAGCAATATCACGCTTGGCTATCATGTATCCCAGAGTCACCCACCACGTCTGCGGCGCCGAGTAATCAGTCGGTTCCCACACATTCAACAGGCATCTTCTCGCTTCAGGCAACAGCGCCACATGCGTAACCAGTCGCAGCACCTCATGTACACCACGCCAGAACCCTTCCACCTCCGGGCACTCCCACAAAATATGCAGAAAGGTCCCCAAAGCACCACACCCACGCTTACACAACCCATCTCCAGCATAGCCCATACGCAGAAGCTTTGGCCCCGTCATGTAGACCCGGTGGAGTATCTTGAGCTGGATGAAGCGAAGGCGAGCCGGTATGGCCACCTCCTTCGGGGAGGCCACCGCGGAGGTCCAGTCCTCATCGTCCAACTCCAGCCCGTCGGCAACCCAAGCCGCACGAAGGGCAGTCAGCAGGCCCGAGCGGTCGTTTATCAGCTTTTTGTAGATCAGTGAGATCGTGCTGTCCGGGACGTGTCCATCCAGCACTCTATCCTCCAGGGGGGAATATTCTGGGATGGAGGCAACGTCCGAGAAGACGGAGCCCAGCGCATGACGGACCTGCAAATACCGAAAGTATTCACTGCCCTGCAACTGAAATTCCGTCTGCAACATATCGAACGTTTTAAATCCTCCCCTCGTCCAGAGATCCCCCACTGTACTGATACCTATTATGGCCCACTTCTCAAAGCCCTTAGAGGTCCACAGGGAACCTAACCGCTCAGACGCGTATAGTGGTGACGCCCGGGTCAAGCGATCCTTCCACCCCATAGCTGCATTGGCCGCGTGCCAGACTTGCACCATGACACGCGTGGGGCCCGTCAGACGAGCATCGGGCGCGCCAGAGTAGAGCGCTCGATGGTAGTCGCCACCTGGCAGGAGCATCTTGTCCATTTCAAATGCCGGGTTTAAGGCGGGCCCGTATAGGCCATGGTTAATAGCAGCGAGCTGGGAGGCCCAATAGTACCGTTTAATATCCGGGAGGGCAATCCCCCCGTCAAACCATGGGAGCGTCAGCTTCGCCAGGGCAATGCGCGGCCTCCCGTCCCAGAACAGGCGGCGTTGCAGACTCTCCACCTCACGGAAGTAGCGCGCCGGGACTAAGTCCATAGTGTTCTGCAAAGCGTACAGGAAACGCGGCAGAGACATCATCTTGAACAATGCCGCCCGGCCGAGCGGCGAAAGCGGCAGGCGCCGCCAGCGTGCGACATCTACCCGCAGACGCTGGAGGGGGGGAAGCAGATTACGTTCATACCGGGCCTCCGGGTCCAGAGTAATGAAGACACCCAGGTACCGAAATCCCTGCGGGGCGATCTGAATCGGACAGCCCCGCGGGAGAATAGGAGCCTCCCCAGAGAGAACATACACACACGATTTAGCCCAGTTGATGACGAGACCGTAGTTACGACCAAACGATTGTAAAACATCAACTAGCACTATAAGTGATTTACGTGGGGAGGCTAGGTACAGAAGGATGTCATCAGCGTATAGGGATACGCGGTCCTCATACTCGGGGGTCCAACGGAGACCACGGATGGAAGGCTCCCACCGCAGCCACTCCGCCAGGGGCTCCAAGGCAAGCGCAAAAAAAAGGGGCGACAAGGGACAGCCCTGTCGCGTGCCCCGGCCCAGTTCAAACGGGGCCGATACTCTTCCGTTCACGACCACTTGCGCCAAGGGGCCCGCATACAACAATTTGACCCAACTGATGAATCCTGGGCCAAATCCGAACTTCGCAAGCATCGCCCAAATGTATGGCCACTCAAGCGTGTCAAACGCCATGGTGGCGTCTAAGGACGCCAAAATGGCCGGTTCCCGTATAAATGGGACGCGCGCGAGCACCCCATGCAAACGCCGCAAGTTAAGGGCTGTGTTGCGATGGGGAATAAAGCCAGACTGGTCCTGATGAACCAGATCTCCCACCACACCGACCAGCCGATTGGCGAGTACCTTGGCGAGAATTTTGGGCTCCGCATTCAGTAGTGAGATAGGCCGATAAGAAGTAACCCGATCCCGAGGTCTCCCCTCCTTGTGAATCACCACGATTGTAGCCAGACGCTGGTCAAGCGGGAGGGAGCCCAGCGAGTGGGCCGCGAGGAACATTGCGCGGAGGTGAGGCGCCAATGTATCCGGTCGCAGCTTATACAACTCGATAGGGATACCATTCGGGCCCATGTCCTTGCCAGAAGCGACCGAGCGTATGGCGAGGGCGATTTCGTCGGAGGTGGGAGCGGCGTCCATCGACACCCTGTCCTCCCCGGAAAGGGAAGGCAGCGCGATATCCCTAAGCAGGGCACGGGAATCCTCTTCCGAGCAAGAAGAGACCGGGGAATACACCTCGCGGAAATAATCCGCGAAACAGGAGACAATTTCTTCTGGCTCAGTTACACACACACCATTCGTTTTCTCAATCAGCGGGACCACACGATTCGCTCTCTCCTTTTTATCCAACCACGCTATCAGTTTACCAGCCTTATCACCCACATCATACAGTCGCCCCTGTTGCTCTCTACTAAGGCCCCTAGCCGCCTCCGTAACAAGGGCCCTATAAGCCGCTTGTTTGAGCTGGAGGACATGTAGTGCAGCATCCGTCACCCCGTCTTCTAGATTACCCTCCAGCTCAGCTATTTCTGCCTCCACGCGGGTCACCTCCTCCCGCTCGCGCCTCCGGGCGTGGGAAATAAGGGATAGGGCCTCCCCTCTAAGTACTGTTTTAAAGGCCTCCCACAGGGAGATAGCTGAAGGCACTGACCCCACATTCTCATCAAAATAGCGCTGGAGGGATTTAATCAAGTCAGCGCGAATGGTGGGGTCACGCAGGTACCAGGAATTGATTGGGACCACCCTGCTCTCACCCCTCGGAAAGACATCGAAATGCAGCAGAAGCGGGGAGTGGTCCGAGATACCCCGTGCCAAATGGCGCACCTCCCCCACCCGCCCGACACAGGCCGCCGGGACAAGGACATAATCAAGCCGTGAGAGACTACCATGGGCCCCCGAGTGGAAAGTGTATTGCAGCTGCGTGGGATGTTTTAAGCGCCAGCAGTCCACCAATCCCAGTGTGTCCAAGAGGCCGGATAGCCACGCCTGTGCCCGGGGGAGGTCCCTAGGGGGGTGACGATCCACAGTCCCAGAAACCACCGCGTTGAAATCCCCCCCACCACCAGAAGCCCCCCCGGAAGGCCAAGGAGGAGGCGCCCCAGGTCTGCAAAGGTGGTCGACTGCAACCCCGGTGGGACGTACACTGACACAAAAACAACCACTTTGCCCTCCATTCTCCCCACCAAGACAGTGTAAAGTCCCCTGTCGTCGTGGAGCACCTCATCAATTTCTAACGGGAGCGAGTTCTTTACCATGATACCCACACCCCTCGAGCCTGACGTGAAGCCCGAGTGGGCCACGAGGCGGTAGCCACGCCGATTCATGGCGCAAAAGGAATTACCAATAAGGTGTGTCTCCTGCAGGAAAACTACATCGGGCGAGAGTCGCTTCAGATACTGTAGGACCACACCTCGTTTGATCCTGTCCCCCAGACCATTAACGTTCCACGACAACAAAGTTAATTCCCTACCCCCCATCATACACAGAAACCCTCATTCGTCCCCCCGAGAGCACAGTAGAACCAACACAAAAAAAGGGTTGCCTTGTGATAATAACGAACAACACCCCATCCCTGCCCACCCACCCCAACAGAACCCCCCCCTCCCTGCACCCCTGCATGAGCCCAGACAGCCCCCCCAACGTGCAGTGTGCCTGTCGCCCCATAGATAGTTAAACTAACTAAACCCCCAGAGGAGGAGGGAGAACCCCCAAGAGACCCCACACAACCTCCATAGGAGGGGAACTTAAGCAATCCGACGTATGGTCAAAAGTGGCATCATGTTTGTCCCGAGCGAGGCCTAATATTAGTCCCTCAGTCTTGATCCGGCGAGCCCTCTCCCCCGGCCGCTCCCCCCCGCCACCCCGATCCTGATCCCGAGACAGAGTATCCAGCCAGTCCCCGGCCGCTTCGGGACGATCAAAAAAGTGTGTGCGACCATCCACCTCCACTCGCAGCTTAGCTGGGAAAAGCATGGCGTATTTGAGATTTAGGTCCCGAAGACGACGCTTGACACCAAGGAAGCTCAGTCTCTGCTTCTGAACCGCAGGGGTGAAATCAGGATAGAAATTAATGTCCATATTGTCAAGTCTAATCGGTCCCTGTAGTCTGGAGGATTGCAGGATAGCGTCTCTGTCCCGAAAATTAAAAATCCGGGCAATGAGAGGTCTCGGAGCGGCTCCGACCTTAGGCCTTCCCCCGGGAACCCTGTGGGCCCTCTCTACAGCAAAGAATTTACTCAGCCCCCGTGGCTGGAGATGGGTAACAATCAGGTCCTCCACGAAAAGGTCCGCCGCCGCCTCCTCACGTCCCTCAGGCACCCCTATGATACGGATGTTGTTCCTCCGGGCCCGACTCTCGGAGTCCTCCAGGCGGCGATCCATCAGCGCACTCGCCCGAGCAAGCCGGCGCACCTCCGTTTGTAGGGCCGCCACATCTGTCGTAAGGCCCGATGCGGTGTGTGCCAAAGAATCGACTCGGTCGTTGGTCTTGGAGAGATCGGCCCTTACCAGGCCAACATCCACGAGGACCGAGTCGATCTTCTGTGCCAGCGTATCAAAACGCTGGCCCACAGAGGCCTTCATCTCGGCGATGGCGCCCATGACATCCCGCAGAGTCAGGTCCGTGGGCAGATCGGGGGCATCAGTAGGGCCCTCAGGGGACCTGCGTGGCACCTCGGGAGATCCCTTCTGGAGGGTATAGCGATCCATGCTGTTGGACTGATGGGCTGCGCCACGCCGGGTCGATTTTACCTTTGCCCGATCACCATCTTGTTTCGTGGCCATGGTCCCAGTCTCCCGGTCGCACCAGCCACGTCGTGAAGGGCGGGCAAGCCGGTCCACGGGCTCCGGGGGGGTGCCACCCCAGATCTGCGGGGCGGATCACAGCCGGCGGGCAGGCAGTGTCCCCCAGCGAGGCCACACCAACACACAAAGCCCCGCGACCCAACCTCGCATAAACAGCAAGGAGGGTGCGAAAGCGAAAGTGAAAGTGCGGGTTACGCGAGCCACCAAGCCCAGCCCGCCGCTGTTGTTCACTTCGTCACTGGATCGCCCCACAACGCAAATCCGGGGTTCGGCTAGGAGAAGGCCGCAAACCTCAATCGGTGCTAAAGTCGGTGTCCGAGGTCCGATTTGGAAGCGGAAAACGGGCGCCACCTCAGCTCAGGCTCACCAACACAGTCCCCTCATCTGGGACAGGATATGCTCAGGATAGTCATAGGAGGTCGCGGAGGTCCTCGGGAGCCTCGCACCTACGCGGCCATCTTGGTTGCGCGCTAGGCTCCTCCCAGATGATGGAATAGCATTTGAAACTCCAGATGATGAGGTGCTGTATAAAATGAAATTAGCCAATAGAGAAAATGACACTGTTGAAACTTATGCTGTATTCAACCCTGACGAGTTGCCAAAGCAGAAGTTTGGGATTTTACTGGAGAAGATGTAGGACTAATGAGAAATGTAGATCCAATTAAAATAACAGTAAAAGAAGGAATAAGCTATCCCAATGTCCCTCAATATAAATTGACACCAGAAATAATTGAAGGAGTAACTCCAATAATAGAAAAGATGATTAAGCAAGGAATTTTCAGAGAAATATTGAGCAGCCCATGTAATTCACCCATAATGGGGCTGAAAAAGCCCAATGGGAAGTTCAGAATAGTACAAGATCTGAGAAAAGTAAACAAAATCGTTGTGCCATGTTGTCCAATTGTGCCAAATCCATCAGTGATTTTGTATCAGATTCCTCATGATGCAGAATGGTATACAGTGATTGATCTGTGCCATGCCTTCTTTTCTATTCCATTGCATCATGACAGTCAGCAAATGTTTGCATTTCGTTTTGGAGAGCGTATCTTGGCATGGTGCCGGATCCCACAGGGGTACACAGAAAGCCCTTCAATATTCAACCAGCTATTGAAAAGGTCTTTGGAGAGTCTAGAGATGCCCGAAAACTCAGTGTTAGTTCAGTGTTAGGTCAGTGTTAGTTCAGTATATTGATGACCTTCTAGTGGCATCAAAAACACGTGAGGCATGTGAGGTAGACACTATAGCACTATTGAATCATTTGGCAGATGGAGGATTGAAAGTGTCACCTTCAAAATTACAGTTTTGCAAAAAGGAAGTACAGTATTTAGGGAACAACATTGAGAAAGGATTGAGGAAAATAACAATTGACAGGATCAAAATCATAAAAGGAATGAGAGCCCCCATGACTCAAAGAGAAGTGAGAATGTTTCTGGGAATGGTAGGGTACTGCCGTCAGTGGATCAGTAATTTTTCCCTGATTGCAAAACCTTTGGTACGACTGACAAGAAGTGATGTAAAAGATCCTATTGATTTGAACAAGGAGGAATTAGCAGCATTCAAACAATTGAGAGATGGATTGTGTGAAGCACCGGCATTAGGCTTGCCTGACTATGAAAAAGAATTTGAATTCTATTGCAGTGAGAGAAATGGATGTGCACTTTCTGTGTTAATACAGAAGCATGGAAAATTGAGGAGACCAATTGCATATTTCTCATCAATGCTTGACCCGGTAGCCGTAGCCTTACCTGGGTGTCTGAAAGCAGTAGCTGCTACATGTCGAAGTTTAGTACAAAGTGAAGGAATTGTGATGGGATACCCATTGAAAGTGTATGTACCTCATGATGTGGCGATCCTTTTAACAAGGAGTCGTACTCAGTATATGACACATAGTCGGCTGACTAAGTATGAGAAGGTCATATTAGGTGCAACTAACGTGAGTCTTGTGAGATGCTTGAATGTGAATCCTCCAACAGTATTGCCTGATGCTGAGAATGTGGTAGTCAGAGACGAAGTGGATCATGATTGTTTGGATGTACTTGATTTCTGCACGAAACCTCGACCAGATATAAAGGATGTACCTTTGTCAGAAAGTGATTTTGTGATGTTTGTTGATGGGTCATATCTGAGAACAGAAGAAGGAGTGCTGAGTGCAGCATATGCAGTATGCACAGTTGCAGCAGTTTTGGAAGCATCCTATCTGAAAGCAGTAAAATCAGCCCAAGTAGCGGAACTAGTGGCCCTTAACTAGAGCATGTAAGATCGGGAAAAGTGTGAGAGTGACTGTGATAACTGACAGCCAGTATGGCTTCGGAGTAGTCCACGACTTTGGCCAATTATGGCTACAGAGAGGTTTCCTAACCTCAAGTGGAACTCCCATTAAGAATGCTGAAGTGGTTGGGAAGTTGATTGAGGCGATATAGCTGCCTAAGCAATTTGCTGTTGTAAAATGTGCAGCTCATGGTCATGGTAGTGACTATATTTCTACAGGAAACAGGTACACTAATGACATTGCACAGTACTGCGCACGAAACCAGAATTCGATCAATCGGGCTAAGGAAAAGGAAACATTTTCTTGCTCTTTGATGTTCACTAACATTGTGGGAACATGGGAAGAAGTGAGACAATTGCAGGAAGAAGCAGGAGATGAGGAAATGAGGCAGTGGATAAAAGCAGGATGTGCCCCAAGGGAAGAAGATCAGGTGTGGGTTTACAGAGATGGAAGACCAGTTATGCCTGATAGCATGATGTCTACCATGGCACGGATGTATCATGGCCAAGGACACTTAGGCAGGGACGCCATGATCAGGTCATTTAAGCAGACCTGGTACAACCCAAAGTTCAGACTAGTGGCAGAAAGTCTTTGTCAAAGATGTCTAATATGTCAGCAATAAAATCCTTGGAGAAAGACAGTAGTGAGCCTAGGAACAATAGGCCGAGAAGGAGGTCCTTTTACCAGGATGCAAGTAGATTTCATTGAGATGCCTCCCTGTAACAGATTGAGATATGTGTTAGTCATGGTTTGCCTATTCTCCAGGTGGTTGGAAGCATTCCCAACGAGACGGAATGATGGGATGACAGTGGCAAAGTTACTTTTGAGAGAGTTCATCCCAAGGTTTGGATTTCCAGTAACAATTGAATCAGACCGTGGAGGACACTTCCATAATGAGATCATAAAGTTGATTAGTGAAGCATTGAATGTACAGCAAAAACTACATTGTGCCTATCGACCAGAAGCTTCAGGTGTGGTTGAACAAATGAATGGTACTATCAAAAACAGAATAGGGAAAATGTGTTTAGCCACAGGTATGAAATGGCCCGATGTCTTGCCTTTAGTATTAATGACAATCAGATCTATTCCAGATAGAACCACAGGGTTGAGTCCTCATGAAATCATTATGGGACGCGCAATGAGGCATGAGTTCATACCAGTCAACAAGCTGATGACTATAACTGATGACATGGTGTTGGAATACTGTAAAGGCCTGGCTGACGCAGTTCATTCTGTGTTTTATCAGGTTGGAGCGGATGCCACCACCCTTGAAAAGAAGCCAGCTCATGATCTAAGCCCAGGGGACTGGGTAAGGCTAAAAGTCCACCGAAGAAGAAACTGTTTGGTTCCAAGGTGGGGAAAACCGAGACAAGTCATCTTGACAACGATAATAGCAGTGAAGTGTGCCGGAGTGAAAAACTGGATTCATGCAAGTCATACTTTGAGAGTTCCAAGTCCAGTGGAGAGCACAGGAAAGGAGTATTTTGATGAATCAGAGTCAAGTACGGATGACGGAGAGTCAAAAACAGGAGAAAACTCTGAAAGGGGGGAAACAGAACCAAATCTATCACTGGTGCCCAGAAGCATCTCTCTGAGGAGGAGACTGCAGATCTCGGATACTAGCTCGGATTCTGAAGACGAACAAAGAAAGAAAAACGCTAGAAAAGAATAGAAGAAGATTAGAGAAAAAGACAAGGAGGAGACGATAAAAGAAATAAGGGAAAAGGAAGTCCCAGATGAAAGACTGAGAGAAATTCCACCAGAAACATCTAACTTAGATGAACAAGGGACAGGTACAGAGAGAGAAGAACAGATTTCTGCGGAAGACCCCCGAGGAGGTGTAGGGAACTGCAACATCCAGTTAGGTGAAGGTGTGGTAAATATTTAATTTACCTGTACTATTTTTATGCGGTAAAATTCAATAAGAATAACTCAGTAAAATAAGAGGCAGAATCCGTGGTATTAGAGGTTCTAAAAAGGACTTTATTCCTTTCAAAGGAATGATGGTTCGAACCAGGCAATCGAGTTCCGTCACCACGAAGGTTCAGGAAGGGATCAGCAATACATTATAGACAAGTAATAATATATATATGAAATGCATTACAGTAAGACAGATGCAGGAGGCGTAACAGCTGATAATACAGATAAGAATACACATACGTAATGAAAAAGGCGTTATAATAGGCGTGCATAGAGGCGTATACTAGAAACGTCATTTAAAATGATGTCACAGGTGGGTGGATCCATAAGAGAATCCTGCGGTGTCAGCAAAAATGCATGGCAGAGATGTGCGCGCAGCCGCATGACGTGTGATTGACGTGTAACTAGAGGGTGAAGGGAACTTGACATTTAGCCCTACATGAGGAGACAGAAGTCTGGGGTGTCAGGACAACCTAGTCCTAAATCATATCTAATATCTTGTGTTTAAGGAACTATATTATCTAGAAGGAAAGGTCTTCTCGGACAGATCCTATTCTATACTGACTGCTAGTGTGTGTACAAGCGTCTAAGTGTCTACATGAGATGCGAGGGGGGCATGGGCCTACCATGGTAACGAGAGTCATGAATTACTTGCACGGAGACAGTAAGGCCGGGCCCTTTGCTCTGCAGCTAGAGGGATGTTTACCTAAGCTATTTAGACAGGAATGCATTTCTTGAGGAACGGAGCAGATAACTTGAAGGCTGAATACAGTTTTTGGCAGGCAACAGGCCGGGCTAGGCACCGTTAGCCGCGCAGGAAGTAAGACAAAGTTCATGGATACAGATGCAGGTCCAGGCTGGAGCATTCAGAGGCAGAAGCAAGAAAAAGCTCGATGGCAGAATTCAGGGCCTACCTTGCCAGAGCTGGAAAACGTGAAAAGTATACCATATAAAGACGGTGGCAAGGCATACTTAGGAACGGAATATCTGGCCCATTCATGGCAGATATGAAAGAGTACATATTAACGTTGGACACAATTGTATTTGCGTCTTCATAGCTTGAAGTGGAGGGAACATACATGTACTTGTAGCATGTACATGGAGCCGTTGGGGTCTAGATAGGGGACACAATTGACCATAAAAATTCATATTTCCTCATTCCCTCCTTGTCCCCTACGGACCCTCATGAAATATCGATCTTCAGGAATCCATCAATCTGTTCATGTAACATCATTTGCTCTTCTTTCTTCTTCCGGGATCTTGAATGAAAACTTGAACGTGGAATACACGATGTGGCACACAGGCCGCAAATCGCTGGTCCACATTGTAGACATAGGCAGCAACTGAATACTATGAGAAGGCCAATACCTAGGAAGGATAGGACTTTCCATCCCCAGGCTGACAACACGCTCCAGAACCAACCGGACCATGTCCAAGTGCCTGCATTCTGATGTATCTGGTTTGCAATCTTGTGAAGACGAGTTATGGCTTTATATAAGGATGGCGCGTTTTCTGGGATGAAAACACAGCAACTTGATCCGATGACCCTACAAGCTCCGCCCCTATCTGCTAGGATGACGTCAAGGACAAGACGATTTTGAAGAACAACAATCCGCATCGCAGACTGCTCCTCTGTTAAGTTGCTTAGGGCAGACGTAGTTTCATTTACTACTGCTTCAAGGGTTCTAGTTAATCTACGTATTAGTTAACTGTTTGAGACAACACCTATGTAAGGAAAGAGACCTTTATTGAAGTCGGTATATTGTTCCCATGCTGTTTCGGTGTAGTCAACAATCGGGATATCTCTCTGGGGTCTATGGTGTACTAGATTGGTATTTCTATGATAATCAGGAGGGGCTATGAAAACAGGTGGCAGAAGGAATGCAATGTAACAGGTACCATCCCAATCTAGGGGTAGGCGTATATATGCGGTGTGACCACAGATGAAGTAGGAGTGACGGGAAGCTCTAAATGTAGACTTGCCTTTATCACTGAATTCGATCACAGTATTACATTTACTATGACCCAGGTGTACTGAACCATTCTTTCTTACACATAATTCACCTTTGACTGGTAATACGGACATAGCAGGCAAGACTAGTGTAGCTTCAGATTCAACATTTAGAATCATGAGGTTAAGTGTAAAATTACCTAATCCATATACTTCATTTTCTAGGTCAGTTCCTGTTCTTTTGGGAAGTCCCTCCTTGTTAGGATAACAGGCTTTAAGCAAGACTAAGTTCAGGTTTCCCCATACCCAGTTGCTCTGGTAAACTACAGTGTTTGAATCTAAAGAATTAATTAAACTAAACCATGCTCCACAGGAACCATTGTGTGTGAACGGATATGGAAAGAGAGGCAGAACTCCTTTGTATTTCTGATAGGGAGGGAGTCGGCCACATATCCAACAATTTGTAGCGTTACTGGTCTGATGGGAATGATGTAACATACTAATGAATGTGTTGTTGCGCAGCGCAAACCTATAGGACAACTCATGTGGAGGTAGTTCACTAAAAGAATGTTCGGCTGTAACATTGTAAGCACGCTTGAAAATAGGGTAATACATGTGTAATAGTATACTTGCGACAATGATCAGAAGACTTAGAAAAAACATAATTAATAATGTCACTATACAGTGACTACGAAGTGATTTACAGTAGGCATGTTTCTTGAGCTGTTTCTGTCTATTTCTCTCTCTATTTCGGTCTAGAGGATACATGTCAGAGACAAATTCAACCGATTCACCTTGGAGAGGACTTAAACAATCAAATTGTCTGACTTGCTAGACCTTAGTTTCAGTTTATAGTTCTCTTTTTCTGACTTTTCAACCAGGGGGAGTTTTGAGTCCGTCGGTGAAGGAATGCAGGGCTGAACGTTTAAATCCGATGGTAGTCCATGAAATTTCTTGATATGGCTCGAGTGCAGCCACCCTTTGCGACCCTCAATCTTCACGGCTGTCCTCGTGGTCAGTAAAACGAGTTTCGGTTGTTGCCAGCGAGGCTCCAACGGGCTCCTCCTGTCGAAGTTTCTCACAAGCACCAGATCACCTGGAACCACTTCATGAGGCTTTACCTCAGTGTTATCGGGAAAAGCTTCAGCTACCTGTGAACGACAAGATTGTAGTGCAGACATCAAGGAAGCCAGGTAATCTGTCAGCATATTACAATCAACATCAGTGATTTTACGAGGTATAGGCGTCCCCCACATATTTGGTGGCCTACCGAAGATCACCTCATACGGGGATAGCCCTGTTCGAGAATGTGCTACCATTCTCATGTAAAAGAGCGCAACTGGTAAGGCTACTATCCAGTCGACACCTTTGTCTCTACAGATTTTGGACAATCTAATTTTCAGAGTTTGATTATGACGCTCCACGAGACCTGCTGCCTCGGGATGTCGGACACAGTGGAATTTCCATTGATAGCCTAACAGAAGTGAAACGTGTTTCATTAGCTCGGATGAGAACGGCTGGCCATTATCTGAGTACACGATACGGGGCAAACCATACCGTGGGAACAATTCACGAACTAATTGTTTGGCAGTAGTCGGGGCAGTGTAATCTGAGACGGGGTACGTCTCTGTCCAACGGGAAAGAGCGCATACAACTACGAGGACATATTTGAATCCTCGACATCGTTCCATCTGGATATAATCCATCTGGAGGACTTCAAAAGGGTGATCGGGAGGTTGAAATCCACCCTGCTCTACAGGTACGCCTTTACCTGGATTGAACTGACAACAAATCATACAAGTTCGGACTTTCTGTTTGGCTGCAGCTCGTAAGTGTTTGTTGAACCAAATGTGTTGAATACTGTCTAACATGGCTTTTTCTCCTAGATGTGCTGGACTATGTATTGTGTTAATGATAACTTGAACCATTGAGTCGGGGAGAAACCATATAGATTTTCCCTTCGTCATCCATCCCTGATCTGTCTGGATCCCTCCTAATTCAGTCCATTTCTTTACTTCCTCTGGTGTAGCATGTGTCTGTATGTCAATTACATCAAGAGCGGGATCCTTAACTGTCATGCAGTGTGTCGGCGTCGGAACTATTGTCTTTGTCAGGTCAGTTGCAGGAGTCTGATTCTGTGCTGTTTGCTTAGCTGTTCGGTCTGCTAGGTCGTTACCCTGGGAAATAATATCGGTAATTTTTGTATGGGCTTTGCACTTCATGATAGATATTGAAGTAGGTAGATGTATTGCATCTAATAGAGCTTGAATGAGGGGACCGTGTTGAATGTTGGCACCGTGAGAAGTCAAATAACCTCTTTCGCGCCAAAGAACGCCGAAGTCATGGACGACTCCGAATGCATAACGTGAATCTGTGTATATGTTGACTTTCTTATTTTTGGCTTGAATACAGGCTTGTGTCAGAGCGATAAGTTCTGCTGCTTGAGCTGATAATGTGTCAATACAATTTGTTTCAATGACTTCGGTGTCTGTCGTGACTGCATAGGCGGCCACTAACTTTCCTGTACTTGTTCTCATACATGAACCGTCTACATAAAGTGTCAGGTCTGGATCTGGTAATGGGACATCTGTCAAGTCTTGTCTGGGTTTCGTCGTAATAGTAATGACTTCAATACAATCATGTGCCAGTGGGTCTGTTCCACTTAATGGCAAAAGTGTGGCAGGATTTAATGTACTACAACGTCTGATTTCTATGTGTGGCTGAAACAATGTGAGTTCGTAACCTGTCAGTCGTGCTATAGTCAAGTGTTGTGTTTGTGTCCGGTTCAAGAGAACCTCTACTGCGTGTGGTACTTGCACTGTCAATTGATGTCCTAATACTATGGAATCGCTTTGTCTGATCGCTAGAGCTGTCGCTGCAACTGATTTCAGACACGCAGGAAGAGCTTGAGCTACGGGATCTAACGTGCTAGAAAAGTAAGCACATGGCTTGTGTGATCCTGCTTGTTCCTGCGTGAGTACTGACAAAGCAGTACCTTCCCGTTCTGTAACAAAGAGTGTAAAAGGCTTACTGTAACATGGTGTCGCCAAAACAGGTGCTTGGCATAAAGCTTTCTTTAAGTCTTCAAAAGCTTGTGTATGTTCTGGAGTCCAAGGGAGGACAGTCGATGTCGCTGCCTCCTGGGTTGTCAACTGAATGAGTGGTTTAGCTAAAAATGCATATTGGGGGATCCACTGCCTACAGTACGAAGTGAGGCCTATGAAGGCCCGTACCTCCTTTTGTGTCTTGGGTGGTGGCATGTTTACAATTAACTGGATACGATCAGGTGTGAGCTGTCTCCCCCATTTGGACAGCAAGTGCCCTAGGTACACAACTTGCTGGGCACAAAATTGCAGCTTTGAGGGGGACACCTTGTGCCCCTTGTCGGCTAGGAAATGTAAAACCGTCAGTGATGCTTTTTCACATTCGGGTTCGCTTCGGGCGGTGATCAGCAGATCATCGACATACTGGAGCAGTGCAGTGTTAGCAGGCATGTGGATACTGTCAAGTTGTCTTTTCAGTGCTTGGCTGTAGATGCTAGGACTTTCTGTAAATCCTTGAGGTGCGCGTGCGAATTTAAAACTTTGTCCATTTAAACTGAATCCGAACAAATATTGGCTTTCCGGATCGATTGGGACGCTGAAGAAGGCGTTCTTGAGGTCAATTACAGTAAAGAACGTTGCCTCTGAATCAATAGCTGTCAGTAATGAAGAGATATCTGGGACCACGGGGTATTGTGGTACAATGCATTTGTTCAATTCGCGCAGATCAATAACTAATCGATATACCGGGGGTGCTTTTGGATCAGTTTGTTTAAGAATCGGAATAATCGGAGAATTACATATATTGGAGTCGGTTTCTACAACCACTCCTTGTGCAATGAGCTCGTCAATGATTTGCAGTAAAGCCACTACAGCATCTGGAGGTAACTTGTATTGTCGCATTCATGGTAGTACCACTCCTGTTTTGAGTGTGACTCGATATGGTGTAATGTGCATACAACCTACATCAGTGGGGCCTTGCGCCCATAAATGTGCAGGTAGATCCTGTAACCGGTGATCCATGTCTCTTGACACGTAGTGACCTTTAAAGTCACGCAAAAATAGTCGTACTCCGTCCGGAGAACAGCATATTATAGCTCCTAGAGCTTTCAATGTTTTTATACCTAACAAGTTTTCTGGGCATGATTTCGTAAGTAATAGATCTGTAGTTCGTGTCAATGGACCGACTGTAAATGCAAGTGGTTGCGATACTTCGTTAATAGTGGGCTTTCCTGAAAATCCAAGGGAAATATTTTGTGAGCCTGAGAGGGGTGCCCCTGGAACTTCATCGTGACTTATAGTTGTTCTGCTTGCCCCTGTATCGAGTAGAAACTTTCTGTCTTTCCCTAATACTTGACTCTGCACATAGGGACCCTCTTGATCTACAGGAACCTCAATAAGGGGTAAGCCAACTTCTCTCTCTAGGCTATTTCATGTGTAGCGCTGATACTCTGGATAGTCATTTTGTGCATACTGGTACATCTGTTGTGTCGTGTTTTGTGTTGCAGCAATAGGCTGTGGCTGTGGTTGTGGTACGGTCTGTTGTGCAGCTTGCATATGCTGTATATTCTGAGGTACTTGTTGTTGGATCTGATCCTGTCTAGGCGGACGTGGTCTCTCCTTGGTTTTACCCGTGGAGATATTATGTTTTAGAACCGCACAATCGTTTATATAATGACCTGGCTGTTTACAATAGTTGCATGTCCCTTTAACGGGAACCGCTGAGTTACTTGCCGTACCCTTTTTATGACCGTCAGCTGGAACTGACTGAGCGACAAGCATTTTCATTTTCGTGTCCTTCATACGCCTTGTTTCGTGTTCTTGTTCTTCTCTAATTCTATTCTGGTGATACTGTAACATTTGTAACATTTGTGACGGAGTGTTAGCTTGCCAAGTGCTCTCAACTTTCAATACTCTGTTTTTAACCTGCGGCAGGGAATTCTCGACTAATTTTGTTACAAAAAGGTGTGGATATTACTCACTATTTGCTTTCAGGCCGCTATTAATACCAAAACATTTTTCAAATCGGGAATAAAAATCACTAGTGTCTTCATCGGGTTTCTGTTTACAAGCTGAGATTGCTCCCCAATCTTCCTTTTTCGTAGTTAATAAACGTGGCAATACTTGTACTAACAGACCTGGCAATGCTTTTGTTTTGCCCCCAAGCCCTACGCCTGCAGTTCTGCTATTTTCTTCAGTTTCCAATGCGGTCCAATCAATCTTTTGGTCTCCCACCTCCCATTCTTTTTCCTTGAGTTTCTCATAAATACCGGCAGGCAATAATACTTTCAATATTTTCATAATGTCAGGATAGGTATAATCACCCATGAGTAACATGTCCTTTAGTTCACGGTGAAAACCTGCTGGATCTTTGTCATGGCTGGGCACTAATTTTTTCATTTCCAATAGTTCTATTTTGGTTATGGGCGTGTACACAAACACGCGTCTAAACGTATTGTCATCATTTCTGACTGGGTGTACTTCGCGTAAGGGGTTCTGTCTGTCTATGTGATACGTTTTTCTGTCCACGGTGGGAACTGAAACATGTTCTGGGCATACGAAGACAATGTACTGGTGCCGATATTCTAGAATTTCTTTAATTAAATCAGTACCTGAACCTCTCCATTTATTCATGAGTAATTCTATCAGTATATCAGGTAGGGGACCAGGATCGGAGTGTTCGCTTCTATACAATATAAGGAGGTGTTGTATCATGTATATACCAGCTAAACGCTGTTCGTCTGGGGTAAGATTCAGAAACGTGTGTGCTAGCGCATCATCGCTGTATTTTTCAGAACTGTCAGCCCATTGTACTGCTGACCTGGCTAATTCTTGTTCATCCATAGAATCGAGCATATGATACCCCCTTCAGTCTCGAAGTAATTTATCAGCAGCCTGGAATAGGTGTTCAGGGGACCTTGTATTTAACATAGGGGCTTGAAAATGTCTGTTATATTCTGGACGTATCGGACGTATTGGATCATTAAAGTATCTGGTATTGTTAAAAGATCTTCCCCTACCTACATAAGCTATCGTTTCTAATTGTCCCGTGGACATTTCTGATTCTTCCTCCTCCTCTCCCTCTGATTCAGTTTTGTCTGCCTCTAATCTGATTTTATGTATTCGTTCTACTTCTTTGCGGATCTTTCGGCACATAGCTACTATACACTTCTGTTTATCATGTTTCCCTTCTGATATATTCTGACCCCATCTGGTAAGCACTTGCATTTCATCCTGATCTACCTCAGGCCTATCTCTGTTTCTGATCAAGCAGTTTATGAGGAAGCTTAACAGTAGTTTCTGTATATCTACTTTCTGGTATTCCATGGCCTTTTCAATACTTTCAGGGCCTTGCCCTGATTGGACAAAGTGATATATATTGTCCAGATGAGCAACCATTCCTGGTAGTGTCATTAAATATGTGGACGCTCGTCGTATACGTAGTGATGACAGCAGCATTCTGTCATTTTTACCGGGCACTGGATCATATCTACAATCCACAAGATGTTCCTTAAACCTATCGGATCTTGCTGTTTGAGGTGTATGTTGGTATGCTAAATCTCTAAAGGACAATTTATTTCCTTGCGGTGGCGTGGAAAAAATCGCTGTCGCACCTCCTGTTGCACCTTCTGAGGTGCTAGGCGCGAAAGGATTTGTTGAATGTAAGGTAGAGACGGTAGATGTAGGAAAAGTGGTAGAAACAGATGAAACTGTTGGAATGTGAGGAGGAGTTTGTTGTTGCAGAGTTGGGGGCGGATGATCTTGGGGTTGAGCACCATCGACAGGTGGTGTGTGTGGTGGAATATTAACATATTCGGGAGCTACATCGTCTAAATAGGAAGAAAGGAAAATATCTTTTGCGGTCTTGGGATGTACTTTAATCGGGAGTAACGGAGGTGGCAGATCTTTTGGTACCTCCAAAGTGGCCTTAGGCAAACCCTCGGCCAGAAGAGGATACATACCATTCATAAGAGTGTTTCGTTGTCTGTCTACTTGTTCTGATTTTACTCGGGTACCTTCGTCAATTAATATGTTTTCTCGGGCCTTGTCTGAATCTTCCCTACTTTTCTCTTCCTTTCTGAGCGCTTTCTCTGTGCGCCTATGCGATTCTTTACGCCATAGTTCAATGGCATCTTTCTGTGACTGTCTGGCTTTCTTTTTCCATAACGCTTCTTCTATTCTCATGATGCAATCTGCATCCCATGTTCCGGCAGCGGGCCATCTCTGACTCTCTGCTAAATCCTTGGTGTAGTCCACCCATAGATCAAGATATAATACGGCATCTAGGCCATGTTTATGGTACATAAAGTACCCTGGAGTGTCCCTAGGTGGGATGGGAACAGCTTCCTCGAGTATCCCTTTTCTAGTTTTTATCTGTCTTAATTTTGAAAATAACGGCATCTTGAACCTTGTTACTTAATTCTTACTCGGTTTTTGAACACAATAATTACAATAAACACAATAATGAAGATCGAACAATCACTCATACCACGACATTTAAAACATATCAAAACATCTTAGAACGAACAATAATAATTAGAATAAAACTAGTTAACTGCATAATACTAAATATACTGTATGTACTGCTAAACAGTACAGATACACTGCTAAAACAGTGCAGACCAGGTCTGTGTACCCAGACCCGTCTTGACCGGCACAAACTAATGTGCACGTCTAGATGCGTCCTCAGCAACGGTACTCACCGGGAAGCACGGAACGGGAGGCCTCGGAAGTCTGGACTGGACTAGACCAAACTGGACTGGACTCGACACGTGACTTAGATACTTCGGAACTTCGGAATCTGGTGGGCCTCTGTATACCTCGGATCTTGCTCTCTCAGCTAGGCTCTGGTCGGGATTCTCCGCACTCCTCACCGCCTCGTCTGGGTGTTGATCGCAGCCTCAGTCGCCCCCGTTGGCCTGAGGGAGATACAGGAAATCCTGCGGGTACGCGTAATTGTCCGTCCGGCTGTGGCAGGAGACCGGGTCTGCAACGCACCTCCGGCGCGTGGGGTGTGAGAGGTGTCCCTGTTCGGGCGCCAATTTATGTGGTAAATATTTAATTTACCTGTACTATTTTTATGCGGTAAAATTCAATAAGAATAACTCAGTAAAATAAGAGGCAGAATCCGTGGTATTAGAGGTTCTAAAAAGGACTTTATTCCTTTCAAAGGAATGATGGTTCGAACCAGGCAATCGAGTTCCGTCACCACGAAGGTTCAGGAAGGGATCAGCAATACATTATAGACAAGTAATAATATATATATGAAATGCATTACAGTAAGACAGATGCAGGAGGCGTAACAGCTGATAATACAGATAAGAATACACATACGTAATGAAAAAGGCGTTATAATAGGCGTGCAGAGAGGCGTATACTAGAAACGTCATTTAAAATGATGTCACAGGTGGGTGGATCCATAAGAGAATCCTGCGGTGTCAGCAAAAATGCATGGCAGAGATGCGCGCGCAGCCGCATGACGTGTGATTGACGTGTAACTAGAGGGTGAAGGGAACTTGACATTTAGCCCTACATGAGGAGACAGAAGTCTGGGGTGTCAGGACAACCTAGTCCTAAATCATATCTAATATCTTGTGTTTAAGGAACTATATTATCTAGAAGGAAAGGTCTTCTCGGACAGATCCTATTCTATACTGACTGCTAGTGTGTGTACAAGCGTCTAAGTGTCTACATGAGATGCGAGGGGGGCATGGGCCTACCATGGTAACGAGAGTCATGAATTACTTGCACGGAGACAGTAAGGCCGGGCCCTTTGCTCTGCAGCTAGAGGGATGTTTACCTAAGCTATTTAGACAGGAATGCATTTCTTGAGGAACGGAGCAGATAACTTGAAGGCTGAATACAGTTTTTGGCAGGCAACAGGCCGGGCTAGGCACCGTTAGCCGCGCAGGAAGTAAGACAAAGTTCATGGATACAGATGCAGGTCCAGGCTGGAGCATTCAGAGGCAGAAGCAAGAAAAAGCTCGATGGCAGAATTCAGGGCCTACCTTGCCAGAGCTGGAAAACGTGAAAAGTATACCATATAAAGACGGTGGCAAGGCATACTTAGGAACGGAATATCTGGCCCATTCATGGCAGATATGAAAGAGTACATATTAACGTTGGACACAATTGTATTTGCGTCTTCATAGCTTGAAGTGGAGGGAACATACATGTACTTGTAGCATGTACATGGAGCCGTTGGGGTCTAGATAGGGGACACAATTGACCATAAAAATTCATATTTCCTCAAAGGGACAAGTAGTCAGCAGGAAGATTGCGTGCTGGAGACCCGAGGAGGGACAGAAGTAGGGAAATCAAAACAAGTGGTGGAAAAGGAGATTGTTGAAAAGAAAAAGCAAGTTGAGACAGAATCTGAAGAAAGCGAGAACGAAATACCAGAAGGCCGAGTTTTAAGGAAAAGAGCTTGGAGAAATGAAAAGAATGATAAAGGAAGTAAATTGAAAAGAACTGCAAAAGATGATGTATGGCCAAACAAAATAAAGAGACTGAGATATCAGCTAACTCGAGTGAATTCACCAAGAGCTGAGCAGGTGAATGAAATAACAAGTCAGGAAAAATCAAAAGAAGAAGAAACAAATGTAGCTAGAGAAAGCAGAAGAACAAAGAAACCTAACCAGAAGTATAAGTCACCGGAATGGACGTATGTGTCCTTGCCTGAAAGAAAACAAGAGGCAGCTAGTCAAGGAAATCCAGAGGAGGTTATACTGAAAGTGGTTGAAGAAGAAGAAGAATCAGAAATCCTGAGAGTTCTCTTATCCGACATTGGAGAAGAAGAAGCAGAAGTTCAGGAAATTCTGTATCCCGATTATGAGAATGAAGTAAAGGATGATGAGATGCCAAACTGATTAAAATCAGGAAGCTGCTGATGAAGAAACAATAAAAATAAAACAAAGAAGTTAAAACTGGTAGGACCTAGGAGGTTTAGAACCTTGGTTAGAAAACTAGTTGTGAAGTAGAAGAGGCTAAGTCAAAAGACACGGTCCATTTTAGCAAAGATGGCTAACATAGAAAGTAGCAAAGGTAGATGTACCTTCATGAGAAGATGGTGTAAAGGGTGTTGTTGTTGTACAGGATTACTAATGCTTCTATGGAGCATACTTGCTCTTGCAATATCTTTCAAAGTTACTGTAGATACATTAGAAGGACATAATGACAATAAAACGATGGTAGGGAAAATTCCAAAGGTAGTACCGACAGCAATAAATAGAAAGATAGGTCTATAAATGATTTTTTTAATAATGTGTTTTCAAAGTTATTGTATGAATATGTAAAAACAATGGATGTAAGGGACTGCTACATCTGCATGCAGTTACCAGCCTCTGTTGCAGAGGGAGTGACTTATCATCACCTTCCAGCAACGTATGGAATAACCTGTACTGTAATAGCTAGTTTGTTTTATCAAACAGGTAAATTAGAATATTATTATTCAGATATAGATAACATCTTTTCGCTAGTACCTGCTAATAATAAATTAAATAAGGTAAAACCTGCTAAAGTATTAGGTGAATTTTTCTTAGAGACTAATGAATTAACATTAGAAGCTGTATTCAAGAATAATTTAACTTGCAGTTTACAGAAAGAAGAAAATACATTTTTAGATATGGTCGAAGAAAGGAGACATAAAATGCACAGAAAAGCAGCAGAAGGAAGGGTGGAGAAAACAGCATGGGATATAGAAATGGAGAAATATTTGATGAAGGGGGAATCTACGCCAACAATAGCTTTGGATAGACCTCAGAAAGGGAAACTTTGCATAAGAAGGAATCAAACTGCATACGATAATTACTTTTTAGGTAACAGTGATTGCCATGATACATACCGAATCATGGGTGGATGGGGATTCAAAGGTGGAAGAGATCCAGTGTTCCCTGGACTATATTTTATTTGTGGGAATAGGGCATATTATCGTTTGCCAGACCATTGGTATGGCACATGTTACGTAGGACTGGTTTTTCCAAAAATCTTTCATATGGATAGAGGAGAAAATGGTGAACATGTTTTAGGTAATCATATAGTACGTAGAAAGAGAGAATCATGGACAGAAATTATATGGGATATTTTTGGAGCATTGATACCAGCAGTGGGAATATCTCTGAATGCAAACAAAATTAGAAAATTATCAGCTGTAGTGGATCGCTTGTCAACAAACACCGCTGGAGGATTCTTATTGGTAAACACTGAAATGGTTGCCATGTGTGCTATGGTAATGCAAAATCGACTTGCCCTTGATATACTATTGGCAAAAGAGGGTGGAGTCTGTGGAATGCTGAAAGTTCAACATTGTTGCACTTCCATTCCAGATGAAAGTAAAGATCTAAAGGTCTATATTAGAAATATTACCGAATTGCATGATGAAATTGTACCACTGGAGGTTGAAAGTGTTTGGGAAAGAATTGGAAAGAAGATATCAGCTATTAAAAACTTCTTAGTTAAGATAGGTAGTACAGTTATAGGTAAGATTAGGTTGTATGTGTTGTAAAAATAAGAAAAATAAGAAAAGAATAAAAGGAGAAAATTTAGAAAGAAAAGACAAGGATCAAGATAGAGATTTGGAAGAGATATCATTAGAAGAGTGGAAAGAGAGTATGTATAAAAAGGCAAAAATAGAAGAATTTGGAGAAACTGAATTTTGAATAAGAGCAAGAACACATTTCAAATTTTCCGTAAATTAGTAAAATTTTGTGTTGTTGTGGTGATAAAATCACTAAAGGGGGGATTGCTGGAGCGGGTAAAATATAAAAAAAAAATTGTATACCCTCTCCATTTTGCATGTGTACATTAATAAGAATAATTAATTAATAATAATCGTACTAATTGGTTTGCAGTGTTCACTTACCAACCTTACTAATATATGAAATACACATGGGATTTGCATTTGCATGGCCTAATTAATACGTAAACTAAAAAATGTACGCATACTAATGATAGATAATTAGAATATTGCATGTTATATGTTGCTTTTGTGATGTATTTGTGATGTATTTGTGATTTGTGCTTTATAAAGTGAGTATAAACCGCAATGAGTGTTGCTTTTGCTAGATAAATACACACACATATGGGTATTAGTGAGGGAATAACATTTTATTAATCATTTCTATCTATTAATTACGTTTTTGTGTTTCTTTTGCTTAAGTTGACCATTCGGGCCTGCCATAAGATGGCTGCCTCCCATAACTGACATGACTGACATCACTACACGAGATTCTGGGTGAAGTGCGCCTGCGCTAAAGATGAGCAACAATGGCCTAGTCCTGACCCCAGGCAAGCTGTACCCATCAAGGCCGCACCGGGAAAAGTGCCAACCTTACAGACAAAGGACTTTCTTAAAAAAACAGAACTGACAAGTATAATGACACCATGGACTGAACCGTATGGGAAACAGGAAGGACGACCCCTGTTCAACCAATCAGAAGAACTGTAACCCATACTTTCGATACATGTTGCAATGATTTTTCCTATAAAAATGATAGAATAGAGAGGGTCATTGCCATCGCTTTTTGATTGCCTTCTTGATTTCCTGACGTTATGCTGACGGAGAGGACGGTGACACTGCAGGACAGCTGTTTCCCTGAATCTTTGACGAACTGAATTACTGCCCAATTTCCTGATGAACTGAGATAATTGAATGGGCATAGATTGACGGGTTTGTTCCCTATGGTCCCTACCCCTTCGTTGGGACTGTAGAGTATCGCGAGACAACCTGATTGACTTAGAGGACGACTTTAGCCAGAATAGGTAAATATGATCAATTGCGATTCGCATAATATTTCTTTCCAGGTCTTATTAATCTAGATAAAATTTCATTATTAATTGTTCAAGTGAGTTGCGTTGTTTATTAATGGGAAATGTACGAATTTTAAGGTAATAAGAATATTATAAGTGCCAAACACGCAACTAGCAGATCCATCGAATAGCATGGAAGGGATATTTAAGATGAGGTAAGGTGTAGTGGTATAGTTTCGTGATTTCCTAAAGTTAAAGGTATTCATTTCATGCCAGCGTTTGGAACAATCATCTCCCAAGAGAACAGACTAATGAGGTATGAATGTTGGTGTTATGGGCTCCACGAATGAATGTATTGATTGAATGTGGTAGTGTGGTTTTTGGTCTGTGCTGAAGGGAGGATTTTGGATTCCACGCTGCAACACATGCGCAGTCATAACTATAGGAAATCCTGTGCATGCGTAGTTGTGACAAATCGTGACTCCTGCGCACGCGCAGCGCTTGATCAACAAAGTGGCTTTTTCCCACGTGCGGTTTGCTGTCCAGGCGGTGACAAGAGGCTCAGATCAGAGTCTTCTGCCATAGCGCGGCCATTGGGGGAAGTGGGAGGGGTAGAGCTGGGCCCGCCTGTCAAGATGCTCACACCCTGCACAGCTCAAGAAGCTTGCAAAATGCTGCCATGGCTTAACAAGAGAAACAGGAAGAATCTTATCTGAGCCTCTTGTCACCATACATTTCAGAATAAACGGACTCAAGGAAGAAATGTTGCAAAAATGTAACAGACTCGCTCAGTAACCGAGAATGACTCGGCGAGCCTGTCTGCCTCTGACACTTCTGGAAAGTTAGCGAAGGATACAACATTTTCCAGCTATCGCGACAAGAATTTTAGATTCTATTAAGGACACAGAGGCGAGGATTATGCTTTCTCAATTTCTTTACTGACTCAACAGCAGCCAATGAAAAATAAACTACATTTAGTAAAAAAACATTTCCCATGAGGCTTTGAACCACGCCTCCTCAAACAGCCAATGGCAGCATATCACAGTGAACAAAATAGAGAGGCACCATCCTGGCTTCCTATTTCTTTGCAAAACCAGTCTATAATGTCTGAACGAAGAAAAAGTTCCAACTCTCAATGGCGAGACAAACAGCAGAGTCCAATTTTCAACGGAGAACATATTCCATGAATCCTGGGAGCAATCTCCATCCTCCAATCACGAGGTGATTCATCCCCATCCGGATCAGCAACTTAGGGCTGTTTTGAAACGTTCCCTGAAACAGAAACAAGTTTGAAAAATAGGGAACCCACAAGGTTTGACTTCTCAGGGTGGGTATTACAGAAGCATGAATATAGAAAAACTTACAACATATCAGTTGATATTAACTGTCCCAACGGCTGGGATAATCCTCGCCTCCGTGTCCTTAATAGAATCTAAAATTCTCATCACGATAGCTGGAAAATGTTGTATTCTATGTCAGGACCGGAGGCTTCTGATTATGCTGGTTCAAAGCTCATAAATAACAACAGATGAAACATGCGAAATAGGCTTGTATTGAAACACTTTAAACATTGAATCGGACAACCAGTCAGCATCTTGCAAGATATCTTCTAAACGAGATCTTAACATGTATGCTTCAGAGGCCATGGCGCCTCTAGCGGAATGAGCACCATGCACAGAAGTATCAATGACTGCTTCTGACATTACCCATCTGACCCACCTAGCCAAGGTGGCAGCTGAAACCGGTCTAAAAGGTTTTTGAATAGCTAACAATTATTGACCCAAAGGTTCAGACCTATGCGCAAGAGTGCATTTCTCATAAACCTTTAAACATTGCAAAACATATAATTTAACATTGTGTGGAAAAACAGGATACTCAACCGAACGTGACATAGTTTTGGTCCGTCTCGAGATGATGAAAGAGACACCTTGTGGGGAGAACATTCTCCCTGCCAAATCCAAAGCACGCACATCAGACACTCTGCGACATGAGATCAAACATAGTAACATTGTGAGTTTGGCCGATATCTGCTTTAATGACAAATCTTGATTATCCGGCCAAGATTCCAGTAAGGACAGAACCTTAGAGACGTCCCATAACATCGGATACCTTGGATGAGGTGGATTAGCCACCCTAATACCTTTGAGCAACCTACACACTAGGGGATGCATCCCCACAGACTTACCATCCACAGGATTATGTCCTGCCGAGAGTGCTGATCCGTAGTTGTTAACTGACCTGTATGAAAGACCAGATTCAGCACAATCTGACAGAAAATTGAACACTTCTGTTACCTTGGGTCCTGGAGAAGCATCTGGAATACCGGGAGTTGAAAGGGGAAATCCACTGACATCTCCAATAGTGTGGGAGGACTGAGTCTTCCAAAAAGTTGTCACCAACACTACGGAAGCCACCTGTCGATGGACCAGGGCCGCCACTCTCGGAATCAGAGTAAAGAGGGGGTAAGGCAAAATTCCTCTGAGGACCGTAAGCCCCCGATTTGAAGAATGCTTTCTTCTCGATCCCTATTCATTCTGATAGCCGTTATTTGTTCGGCTTCACTTTGAATAATCAATCATTCAGATTTTGTAGAGCTCCACAGGGGTATACTGAGAGTCCTAGCATTTATAGCCAGGCATTGAAAGGACAGCTTGATTCCTTTCCTGTACCAAAGGGGGTAGCTCTTATTCACTATGTCGATGACATCTTGTAGGCTGCAGACACGGAGGAAATTGCAATATTGTAGACAGCAGGTTACCTGCATAGGTCACCTCCTGTCTAAGGAGGGGTGGCACTTACACCAGAGCGCATTCAAGCCATTTTAGACACACCTGTGCCCCATACTCAGAAGGATGTTCGTGCATTGATTGGTCTTACTTCCTTCTGTAGACAGTGGATCCCGAGTTTTTCGTTTGTTGTTAAACCCGTGTTGGCCCTTTTGACTAAAGACACTCCAATGCCCCTCCCATGGACTCCTGAATGTCAGAGTGCTTTCTAACAGTTGCGTCAGGCGCTATGCTCTGCACCAGTATTAGGCACTCCAGATTACACTAAATAAGGCTTTTACATTTTACGTTCACAAAAGGGACGGTTGCACTCTCTCGGTGTGAACACAAATTCATGGTGACAAGCAGCGTCCATGTGCATACTTTTCAGCTATTCTTGATCCAGTTGCTCGTGCGTTGCCAGGGTGTTTTCGCTTTGTGGCAGTGTGGTAAATAAAATTCATTACCGGGACTTAATTTGATACAGAAACATAATAAAATAGCTCAGTAAAATAAGAGGCAGAATCCGTGGTATTAGAGGTTCGGAATGGGCTTTATTCCAATGATCGATTATAATCGGTTGCTCCAAGTTCCATCACCACGGGGGTTCAGGAAGTGAAGTACATACTTTATTGACAAGAAATGATTTTTATAGAACATACATTACAATGAAGCGAATGCAGTAGGCGTAACAATTGATAAGGAAAATGACGATTCATATGCGTAACCGAAAATGGGTGTAATAAGGAGTAAAAAGAAACATAATTGGTTATGATGTCACATATAGGTGGATCTATAAGATAATACTTGGCATAGATGCGCGCGCAGCAGCATGACGTGTAATTGACGTGCAACTAGGGGGTGAAGGGGACTTGACATTTAGCTCTACATGTGGAGACAAAAAGTCTGGGGGGTCAAGTCAACCTAATCCCAAATCATATCTAACATCCTATGTTTAAAGAACTATGTTATCCACAAAAGAAGGACTCTCGGACAGAATCTATTCTATACTGACTGTGCGTGCGTGTACAAGCGTCTAAGTGTCTACACTGAATGCGAGGGGGTAGGAATATTCCATGGTAACAGGGCTATGAATTACTTGCATAAAAACAGAGAAGCCGAGCCTTTGCTCGGTAGCTGGAAGAATGTTTACTTAAACTGCTAGACAGGAATGCATCGGCTAAAGAGTGAAGCAGATAATTCGAAGGTGAAATACAGTTCTTGGCAGAGAATAGGCTGATGTCAGGCTTCGTGAGCCGCGCAGAGAATGAGACAAAGTTCATGGTCACAGATGCAGGCTCAGACTCGAGTTTTCAGAGGCAGAAGGCAAGAGGAGTTTGATGACAGAATCAGGGCCTACTTGCCTGGACTGTAAAATGGCATAAGTGAACCATATAAAGCCGGTGGCCTTTCATACTTAGGAATGGAATATCCGGCCTATACATGGCGGATCTGACAGAGGACATGTTGACGGTGGACGCACATGTATTTGCGTCTTCAGAACTGGAACTGGAGGGAACATACATGTACTTGTGACATGCACATAGAACCGTTGGGGTCCAAGATAGGGGACATAACTGATCAGAAAAATCCATATTTCCACATTCCCTCCTTGTCCCCTACTTGCCCGTTAAGAGATATCAATCTTCATCAATCCATTGATCTGTTCATATAACATCATTTGTTCTTCTTTCTTCTTCCGTGACGAATGAAATCTTGGTGGTGGAATACACGATGTGGCACACAGACCACAAATCGCTGGTCCACATTGTAGACATAGACAGCAACTGAATAGTATGAGAAGGCCAATACCTAGGAAGGATAAAACTCTCCATCCCCAGGCTGATATCACACTCCAAAACCAACTGGACCAAGTCCAAGTGCCTGGGTTCTGGTGTATCTGGTTTACAATCTTATGAAGGCGAGTGATGGCTTTATATACAGATGGCGAATTTTCTGGTATGAATACGCAGCAGCTTGATCCGATGACCCTACAAGCTCCGCCCCTATCAGCTAGGATGACGTCAAGGACAAGACGATTTTGAAGCACAACAATCCGCATAGCAGACTGCTCTTCTGTTAAATTGCCTAAGGCGGAAATAGTCTCATTCACTACTGCTTCAAGGGTTCTAGTTAATCTACGTATCAGCTTACTATTAGTAACAGTACCTATATAGGGAAAGATGCCTTTATTAAAATCTACATACTTGTCCCATGCTGTCTCAGTATAATCGACAATTGGGAGATCTCTCCGCTCTCTGTTGTGTACTAAATGAATATTTCTATAATAATCAGGAGGAGCTAGGAAAACAGGTGGCAAAAGGAATGCAATGTAGCAGGTACCATCCCAATCTAGAGGTAGACGCATATATGCAGTCTGACCACATATAAAGTAGGAGTGGCGATAAGCTCTAAATGAAGATTTGCCTCGATCACTGAATTCTACTATAGTAGTGCATTTACTATGGCCCATATGTATGGAACCAACCTTTCTTACACATAATTCACCCTTTACTGGGAATACTAACATGGTGGGCAAAATTAGTTCAACTTCGGATTCGACATTCAGAATCATGAGATTAGGTGTAAAATTACCTAATCCATATACTTCATTTTCTAGATCAGTTCCTGTTCTTTTGGGGCGACCCTCCTTGTCAGGGTAGCAGACCTTGAGTAAAACTAGGTTCAGATTTCCCCATACCCAATGGTCTCGGTAAACGGCGGTGTCTGAGTCTATGGAATTTATTAAACTAAACCATGCTCCACAGGAGCCATTATGTGTAAACGGATGTGGAAAGAAAGGCAGGACTCCTTCATAATTCTGATAGGGAGGGAGCCGGCCACACACCCAACAATTAGTAGCATTACTAGCCTGATGGGAATGATGTAACATACTAATGAAAGTGTTATTGCGCAGCGCAAGTCTATAAGACAATTCATGCGGAGGTAAGTCACTAAAAGAATGTTCAGCAGTAACATTGTAAACGTTTCTGGCAATAGGGTAATATATGTGCAACAATATACTTGCAGTAATTATTAAAAGACTCAAGAAAAACAAGATTAATAATGTCACTATGCAGTGGCTACGCAGTGATTTACAGTACGCCTGTCGTTTCAACATTTTCCGGGTGTTTTCTCTACTCAGGTCCAAGGGATACATGTCAGAGACAATTCAACCGCTTCACCTTGGAGAGGACTTAAACAATCAAATTGCTCGACTGGTTGGGCCTAAGCTTTAGTTTATAGTGTTCAGAGTTACTCTGTTCAACAAAAGGAAGTTTTGAGTCAATGGGTGAAGACACACGAGGTGGGCTGTTTACATCTTCAGGAAGTCCATGAAATTTCTTGATATGACTTGAATGAATCCATCCTTTTCTGCCTTCAATCTTCACGGCTGTTCTTGTGGTCAGCAGGACTAACTTGGGTGACTTCCACCTGGGCTCCAGCTGAGTCTTTCGGTCGAAATTCCTCACAAGGACGAGGTCCCCCGGAACTACGTCATGGGGTTTCACCTCAGTGTTGTCGGGAAAGGCTGCAGCTACCTGTGAACGACAAGATTGTAGTGCAGACATCAAGGAAGCCAAGTAATCTGTCAGCATATTACAGTCAATATCAGTTATTTTGCGTGGTATGGGCGTCCCCCACATATTTGGTGGTCTGCCGAAGATCACTTCATACGGGGATAGCCCTGTTCGAGAGTGTGCTACCATTCTCATGTAAAAGAGTGCAACTGGTAACGCTACTACCCAGTCGACACCTTTCTCTCTGCATATTTTGGACAATCTGATTTTCAGTATCTGGTTATGTCTTTCTACGAGACCTGCTGCCTCGGGGTGTCGGACACAGTGGAATTTCCACTGATATCCTAACAGAAGTGAAACATGTTTCATTAATTCGGATGAGAACGGCTGGCCGTTATCTGAGTGAACAACACGTGGTAAACCGTATCGTGGGAAGAATTCTCGAACCAACTGTTTGGCAGTAGTCGGGGCAGTGTAATCTGAAACCGGGTATGCCTCTGTCCAACGGGACAGAGCGCAGACAACTACGAGAACATATTTGAATCCTCGACATCGTTCCATCTGGATATAATCCATCTGGAGTACTTCAAAAGGGTGATTAGGAGGATGAAATCCACCTTGTTCTACAGGAACGCTTTTTCCTGGGTTGAACTGGCAACAAATCATACAGGTACGGACCTTTTGTTTGGCTGCTGCTCGCAAATGTTTATTGAACCAAATGTGTTGAATGCTGTCTAGCATAGCTTTTTCTCCTAGATGTGCTGGACTATGTGTAGTGTTAATTATAACTTGGACCATTGAATCAGGAAGGAACCACACAGACTTTTCCTTCATCATCCATCCTTGGTCCGTTTGGATCCCTCCTAATTCAGTCCATTTCTTTATTTCGTCTGGTGTAGCATGTGTCTGTATGTCAATTACGTCAAGAGTAGGATCTTTAACTGTCATACAATGTGTCGGCATCGGGACTATTGTCTTTGTCATGTCGGGGGTTTGAGTTTGAGCAGTCTGTTTAGCTGTTCTGTCGGCTAGATCATTGCCTTGGGAAATGATATCAGTAACCTTCGTATGAGCCTTACATTTCATAATTGATATTGCAGTGGGTAGATGTATTGCATCTAATAAGGCATGAATGAGGGGTCCGTGCTGAATGTGGGCACCGTGGGAAGTTAAATAACCTCTCTCTCGCCACAGCACGCCGAAGTCATGTACAACTCCGAATGCATAACGTGAATCAGTGTATATGTTGACTTTTTTATTCGTGGCTTGAATACAGGCATGTGTCAAAGCGATAAGCTCTGCGGCTTGAGCTGACAAAGTATTTATACGATTAGTTTCAATGACTTCAGTATCTGTTGTGACTGCGTAAGCAGCCACTAACTCTCCTGTATTTGTTCTCATGCATGAACCATCTACATACAATGTCAGGTCTGGATCTGACAATGGGACATCGGTTAAGTCTTGTCTGGGTTTCGTCGTTATAGTAATAACTTCAATACAGTCATGGGCTAGTGGGTCTGTTCCGGTTACTGGCAAAAGTGTGGCAGGATTCAATGTGTTACAGCGTCTGATTTCTATATGTGGCTGAAACAATGTAAGTTCGTACCCTGTAAGTCGCGCTATAGTCAAGTGTTGTGTTTGTGTTCTATTTACAAGAACCTCTACTGCATGTGGTACTTGAACTGTCAATGGATGTCCTAACACTATGGCGTCGCTCTGTCTTATTGCTAAAGCTGTCGCTGCTACTGATTTTAGGCATGCAGGCAAAGCCTGGGCTACGGGATCTAATGTACTAGAAAAATAAGCACATGGTTTGTGTGCTCCTGCTTGTTCCTGTGTGAGTACTGACAAGGCAGTACCTTCGCGTTCTGTAACAAAGAGTGTAAACTGTTTTCTGTAACATGGCGTTGCTAAAACAGGTGCTTGACATAAAGCTTTCTTTAGGCTTTCAAAAGCTTGTGTATGTTCCTGAGTCCAAGGGAGAACAGTCGATGTGGCTGCCTCCTGTGTTGTCAACTGAATGAGTGGTTTTGCTAGAAATGCATACTAAGGGATCCACTGCCTGCAATATGAAGTGAGGCCTATGAAAGCCCGCACCTCCTTTTGTGTCTTGGGTATTGGCATGTTAGCTATTAACTGAATGCGGTCGGGTGTAAGCTGCCTTCCCTCCTTGGACAGCGAGTGTCCAAGATAAATAACTCGCTGGACACAGAATTGCAGCTTAGAAGGGGACACCTTGTGCCCCTTTTCGGCTAGAAATTGTAAAACTGTCAGCGATGCTTTTTCACATTCCGGTTCGCTTCTCGCGGTGATCAGCAGATCATCGACATATTGAAGCAGAGCAGTGTTAACTGGCATGTGGATACTGTCGAGTTCTCGTTTCAGTGCTTGGCTATAGATGCTGGGGCTTTCTGTAAATCCTTGAGGTGCGCGTGAGAATTTAAAGCTACGTCCATTTAAACTAAATCCGAACAAATATTGGCTTTCCGGATCTATTGGGACGCTGAAAAAGGCATTCTTGAGATCAATTACCGTAAAGAATGTTGCTTCGGAATCAATAGCTGTCAGTAATGACGAGATATCTGGGACCACAGGAAATTGTGGCACAATGCATTTGTTTAATTCGCGCAGATCAATAACCAATCGATATGCTGGCGGGGCCTTAGGATCTGTTCGTTTAAGAATCGGAATTATCGGTGAATTACATACATTGGAGTCTGTTTCCACAACTACTCCTTGGACAATGAGCTCGTCAATGATTTGTAGTAAAGCCACTACAGCATCTGGTGGTAACTTGTATTGTCGCATTCGTGGTAGCACCACTCCTGCCTTTAATGTGACTCGATATGGTGTAATATTCATGCATCCAACATCAGTAGGGCCTTGTGCCCATAGATGTGTAGGTAAAGTCTGCAGTCGGGGATCCATGTCTCTAGACACATAGTGCCCTTTAAAATCACGTAAAAACAACCTTACTCCTTCCGGAGAACAACATATTATGGCTCCTAGAGCTTTCAGTGTTTTTATTCCTAACAGATTTTCTGGACATGATTTAGTAAGCAATAAATCTGTAGTTCGGGTCAGAGGTCCTATCGTAAGTGGAAGAGGTTGTGACACTTCATTAACAATAGGTTTTCCTGAAAAACCAAGGGAAACATTTTGAGAGCCTGAGAGGGGTGCCCCTGGAACTTCACTACGTTTTATTGTTGTTCGACTTGCCCCTGTATCAAGTAAGAATTTTCTGTCTCGACCTAATAATTCACTGTGCACATAAGGTCCTTCTTGATCTACTGGGATTTCAATAAGGGGTAAGTCAACTTCCCTCTCTAGGCTTTTTCATGCGTAACGCTGATACTCAGGATATTCATACTGTGCGGTCTGATACATTTGTCGTGTTGTTGTCTGTGTGGCAGCAACAGGCAACGGTGGTGCAGCTGGCACAAACTGTATAGACTGTTGTGAAGCTGGCATGGACTGTGCATGCTGCGGAGCTCCTTGTTCATTCTGGTCCTGTCTAGGTGGCCGTGGTCTTTCTTGTGTTTTACCTATGGCGATATTATGTTTTAAAACTGGACAATCGTGTACGTAATGACCTGGCTTTTTACAATAATTGCATGTCCCTTTTACAGGTCCTGCTGAATCACCGGAATGTGTCATACCCTTTTTATGTCCTTCAGCTGGAACTGTCTGGGAAACTAGCATTTTCATTTTCGTGTCTTTCATGCGTCTGTGTTCATGTTCTTGTTCCTCTCTAATTCTATTGTGATGGTACTGTAACATTTGTAACATTTGTGATGGAGTGTTACCTTGCCAGGTACCCTCGAATTTTAATACTCTATTCTTTACTTGGGGCAGGGCATTTTCTACTAATTTTGTTACAAACAGATGTGGGTATGATTCGCTACTTGCTTTTAGGCCACTATTTATATCAAAACATTTTTCAAATCGGGCATAGTAATCACTAGTGTCTTCATCTTGCTTCTGCTTACAGGCTGAAATTGTACCCCAATCTTCCTTTTTCGTAGTTAATAAACGTGGCAATACCTGTACTAGTAAACCTGGTAGTGCTTTAGTTTTATCCCCAAGTCCTGCTCCTGCAGTTCGGGCCTTTTCTTCCGCTTCTAATACTGACCATTCTATCTTTTGGTCTCCTACCTCCCACTCTTTTTCCCTGAGTTTCTCATAAATACCAGCAGGCATCAATACCTTTAATATTGTCATAATGTCGGGATAGGTATACTCTCCCATGAGTAACATGTCTTTAATTTCTCGGTGAAAACCCGCTGGATCTTTGTCATGACTGGGTACCACTTTCTTCATTTCTAACAATTCTATTTTCGATATGGGCGTATATACAAATACACGCTTAAACTCGTTGTCCTCGCCTTTTATTGGGTGCACTTCTCGTAAGGGATTCTGTCTATCCATGTAATACGTGGTTCTTTCCTTGACGGGTAATGAGACACGTTCTGAACATACAAAAAGAATATACTGCTTTCTTGATTCTAGAATTTCTTTAATTAATTTAGTACCTGAACCTCTCCATTTATTCATAAGCAATTCAGTCAATATGTCAGGTAAGGGACCAGGGTCCGAATGCTGACTCCGATATAGTATAATGAGTTGTTGAATCATATAAATCCCAGCTAACCTCTGTTCATCTGGGGTGAGATTCAAAAATGTGCGTGCTACTGTATCATCACTATATTTTCCGGGACTGTCCACCCAATGGACAGCTGCCCTGGCTAAATCTTGTTCATCCATAGAATCGAGAAAATGATAACCCCTTCGTTCTCGGAGTAGTTTGTCGGCGGCTTGGAACGAATGCTCGTTAGACCTTATATTAATTATAGGTATTTGGAAATTCCTGTTATTATCTGGACATATCGGACGTATCGGGTCAGTAAGACATCTATTACTATTACAAGATCTTCCTCTACCTACATAGGCTATGGTGTCTGACTGTCCTGCGGGCAGTCCTGACCCTTCCTCCTCGCTTTGTTCGAACTCGTCTACCTCTAATCTTTCTTCGTGTAGGCGTTCTATTTCTTTACGGATCTTTCGGCACATGGCTATTATACAATTTTGCTTATCATGTCTACCTTCTGATATATTCTGGCTCCATCTGGTAAGAATTTGCATTGCTTCCGGGTCTACCCCCGGTCGGTCTTGATTTCTGATCACACAATTTATGAGGAAACGTAACAGTTCCCCCTGTATCTCCACTTTCTGGTATTCCATAGCTCTGGTAATACATTCTGGATCTCGCCCTGTTTGGACAAAATGATATATTTTATCTAGATGCGCAGTCATTCCTGGTAACTTCCCTAAATACACTGCGGCTCGTCTGATACGCAATGATGCCAGGGTCATTTCGTCCTCTTTACCGGGCACAGGGTCATATCTACAATCTACAAGAAGTTCCTTAAGCGTACGGGCATTTATGAGTTTGGGTGTACGTGAATGTGCTGACTCTTGAAAAGTAAGTTTATTTATTCTGGGTGGCGTAGAAAAAATATTGGTAGCACCTCCCGTAGCCCCATCTGGGGTGTCGGGTGTGAAAGGATTTGTTGAACGTGACACAGCAACTATAGGTGTGGACACAGCTATAGAAGTAGCTGTAGGAACAGATGCAGAAACAGATGTGCTTGCCGGAACTTGTGACTCGATCTGTTGCTGTAGGGATACGGGTGCTGGATCTTGGCGTTGGACCTCCCTGGTATGCGGTCTATGTGGGGCGGAATTAGCATACTCGGGAGCTGCGTCATCTAAATATGAGGAAAGAAAAACATCTTCTGCGGTTCTAGGATGCCCCTTAGGATGTACCTTTATTGGGAATAATGGGGGTGGCAAGTCTTTCGGTATCTCTGGAGTAGCCTTAGGTAATCCTTCGGCTAGAAGGGGATACATACCATTCATAAGGGCATTTCTTTGTCTATCTACTTGTTCTGATTTCACTCTGATACCTTCCTCAATTAATAGATTTTCTCGAACTTTATTTGAACTTTCTTTATTCTTTTCTTCCTGTCGGAGTGCTTTTTCTGTACGTCTATGAGATTCTTTACGCCATAACTCAACGGCGTCTTTCTGTGACTGTCTGACTTTCCTTTTCCATAACTCTTCCTCGACTTTCATGATGCACTCTGCATCCCAGGTCCCCGCTGCGGGCCACCTCTGACTTTCTGGTAATTCCTTGGTATAGTCTACCCATAAATCAAGGAATAATATAGCGTCTAAGCCATGTTTGTGATACATGAAGTGCCCTGGAGTGTCCCTAGGAGGAATAGGGACGGCTTCTTCGAGTACCCCTTTTCTAGTAGTGATCTGTCTTAATTTCGAAAAGAGCAGCATATTGACAACTGATCCGATACTTAATCTTGAACACACTTAATACAAAAGCACAATAATGAACAACCATTCATACCACAATATGCAGGACGTTTAACACATTAAACATTAAACATTAAACATTATTTTTTAACCTTTAAAATAACCAACAATGATGATCGTCTGCATAACTAATCACCAAGCATAATTCTTTGACAATAACTAGATACTTCGGAATACTTGATATACTGCTAAACAGTACATATACACTGCTAAAACAGTGCAGACCGGATTTGTGTACCCAAACCCGTCTTGACCGGCACAACCTATGTGCACGTCAGAAATGCCTCCCCAGTAATGGTACTCACCGGGTAGCTTCGGAAACGGAAGGCCTTGGCAACTGAACTTGAACCGGACTGGACTCGACTCGACTCGTCGGAAACTGGACTCGACTTCGAACTGGTGGGCCTCTGTATACCTCGGATCTTGCTCTCTCAGCTAGGCTCTGGTCGGGATACTTCGCACTTCTCACCGCCTCGTCTGGGTGTTGATCGCAGCCTCAGTCGCCCCCGCTTGACCGGAGGGAGATACAGGAAATCCTGCTGGTACGCGTTATTGTCCGTCCAGCTGTGGCAGGAGACCGGGCCTGCAACTCACCGCCGGCGCGTGAGATGAGAAAGTGTCCCTGTTCGGGCGCCATTCATGTGGTAAATAAAATTCATTACCGGGACTTAATTTGATACAGAAACATAATAAAATAGCTCAGTAAAATAAGAGGCAGAATCCGTGGTATTAGAGGTTCGGAATGGGCTTTATTCCAATGATCGATTATAATCGGTTGCTCCAAGTTCCATCACCACGGGGGTTCAGGAAGTGAAGTACATACTTTATTGACAAGAAATGATTTTTATAGAACATACATTACAATGAAGCGAATGCAGTAGGCGTAACAATTGATAAGGAAAATGACGATTCATATGCGTAACCGAAAATGGGTGTAATAAGGAGTAAAAAGAAACATAATTGGTTATGATGTCACATATAGGTGGATCTATAAGATAATACTTGGCATAGATGCGCGCGCAGCAGCATGACGTGTAATTGACGTGCAACTAGGGGGTGAAGGGGACTTGACATTTAGCTCTACATGTGGAGACAAAAAGTCTGGGGGGTCAAGTCAACCTAATCCCAAATCATATCTAACATCCTATGTTTAAAGAACTATGTTATCCACAAAAGAAGGACTCTCGGACAGAATCTATTCTATACTGACTGTGCGTGCGTGTACAAGCGTCTAAGTGTCTACACTGAATGCGAGGGGGTAGGAATATTCCATGGTAACAGGGCTATGAATTACTTGCATAAAAACAGAGAAGCCGAGCCTTTGCTCGGTAGCTGGAAGAATGTTTACTTAAACTGCTAGACAGGAATGCATCGGCTAAGGAGTGAAGCAGATAATTCGAAGGTGAAATACAGTTCTTGGCAGAGAATAGGCTGATGTCAGGCTTCGTGAGCCGCGCAGAGAATGAGACAAAGTTCATGGTCACAGATGCAGGCTCAGACTCGAGTTTTCAGAGGCAGAAGGCAAGAGGAGTTTGATGACAGAATCAGGGCCTACTTGCCTGGACTGTAAAATGGCATAAGTGAACCATATAAAGCCGGTGGCCTTTCATACTTAGGAATGGAATATCCGGCCTATACATGGCGGATCTGACAGAGGACATGTTGACGGTGGACGCACATGTATTTGCGTCTTCAGAACTGGAACTGGAGGGAACATACATGTACTTGTGACATGCACATAGAACCGTTGGGGTCCAAGATAGGGGACATAACTGATCAGAAAAATCCATATTTCCACAGCAGCGGCAGCAGTATCCATATGTCAAAGTGAAGGGATAGTTTTTGCGCATAGGTTGCTTGTATTAGTGCCTCATGCAGTAGATGCTCTTTTGAATCAGACCAAAACGCAGCACTTAACTAGTGCGCATTTGACAGGCTATGAATTGACACTTTTGGCCCCTCACATTACTTTGAAAAGATGTTTGACACTTAACCCAGCTACTTTGTTGTCATTTCCAGTTGCTCAGTCTCATTCTCAAGAGTTTCATGATTGTATATTCCTTATTGAGGAACAAACAAAGGGCCGAGTTGATTTGCAAGATACCCCCTTTTTAAATGTTGATGGGGAATTGTGGGTTGATGGGTCTTATTTGAAGCTACCAGATGGGACGATGTCAGCTGCATATGCAATTGCAACACTTCAGACAGTTGTCGAGACAGCTCGTATTCCACAGAAGTCAGCACAGGCAGCTGAGTTAATAGCGCTAACACGAGCATGTGAGCTTAGCACTAATTTGTCCGTTAACTTCTTCATTGATAGCCACTATGCTTTTGTGGTGGCCCATGATTTTGGGGTGCTTTGGAAGGAAAGGGGCTTTCTTACATCACATGGAACACTCATAGTGCATGGAGAATTGGTGCATAATCTTAACATTGCTTTGACCTACCCCAAGAAAGTAGCGATTGTTAAGTGTAGTGCACACAAGAAAGTGACAGATAAAATTGAACAAGGCAATGCTTTTGCGATTGCACAGCCCGTGAGACTGCAATGCAGCGGAGCAGTACATCTATGTACGTAGTGAAGTCATAAGCTGAACGTTGGCAGGATGCCAGGCAAGAAGTGCTGGACATGCAACGATCTGCTTCGGTTTATGAATTGGACCATTGGTCCAAGGAGGGAACATTAGATGATGAAGGCTGTTGGAGAAGTAAAGATATGACTAAGTGGCGATTGCCTACAGCCTACTTACATGCCATGATTCAAATGGCACATGGGACGGCATATGTTGGCACATCCTCAATGGCAAAATTCCTTATGCAAGTTTGGGATCATCCTGAGATTGTCGGCACGGCTAGAAAGGTAGTCCAGTCCTGTCTGCTTTGTCTTCAATATAATCCTGGAAAGGGCATACGAACTCCTAAAGGGGGATTTGCAACACCGACTGCACCTTTGAGGTTCTGCAAATGGATTATTTCCAACTTGAGTGCTGTAATAATCTAAAATATGTCCTAGTAGTGGTATCGAGGCATACCCTATGAAAGATAATACAGCCCTCACAACAGCAAAGGTGCTTCTGAAAGAGTCCATCCCCAGATTTGGTGTTTGCAGATTTTTGTGGAGTGACAATGGACCACATTTTGTTGGGCAAGTTGTTGAATATGTCCAGAAAGGACCATGCTGCTTTTCACCCACAATCAGCAGGACTAGTGGAGCGATACCATTTCACTCTCAAGTTGAAGCTAGCTAAGATACAAGCTTCCACATTGCTGAAATGGCCCGATGCACTGCCATTAGCGTTGCTGTCTATTAGGTCAATACCGCATGCACAATCTGGCCTCACACCTTATGAGGTGGTATTTGACAGGCCAATTAATATTTGGGGGATTCCTAAACCACATCCTACACATGATGTACCTTATGTGCTAATGAGCGATTACTTGTCACAGTTGACTGAAAGTTTGCTTTCTATTTATCAACAGGTTCGAAAAGCTCTTCCAGACAGGTTGCAGGGTGAGGGCCATAATCTCCGGCCTGGGGACCAGGTAATGGTCTGTGTCTTCCAGAGGTCAAGTAGCCTAGAGCCGAGGTGGAGTGGACCCGAGCAGGTGCTCCTGGCCACAAGAACAGCAGTCCGAGTGACCAACATGTGGAGCTGGGTGCATTCGACCCACTGCAAGCCTACTGCACTTATCGACCATCGAGATCTCCTGGATACAGAGAAAGGCCAAGCCATCTCACCTGAAGGACCTGAGGAAGCCTTCCCGGACCACACGATCCCTGGTACATCACGAAACCGATTGAGACCCCGGAGGAGAACTACTTTACTGAACGAGACTGGTTGAGCAACCGTCCTGGGTTAGTGAGAGACTGAAATGGTGAGGAGGGGGGATCCTTTTGTATAGCGACACCCGTCTTAGCCTTCAGTGAAGAAATCAACGGCTGCCCAGGACATTAGAGCTCCATCTGTTTTAGTGCTTCAATAGCAACATGGATGTACCCGAGGGAAAGACATCGAATGCGGCAAAAATCTGCAACAAGAAAATTGTGCTTACCGCTGGCTTTTCTTTTGTCATGATTGCTATAGCAGTGGTAACTTGGGTCGTTGAGGAAACTGCCCCTGCTCGACAGGCATTGATTGCCACTACTCCTGTCCGTGATGAGCATCTCTATTATACCCTCCCCTATCATGAGCAGCAACACCGAATGTCCTATTTAAAAAAACACGTTCATTTAAATGTTACATCAAACCCATAATGCTATAAATGTTACCAACTGCTGGATATGTGGAATGATGCCATATCATCAGAAAAAGGGAGGAACCCCTTTTATTCCATTGCCATTCTCGCATAATGGTTCCTGTCAAGCTTGGTTCGCTCTGTTATAGGCTTCTGAGGTTGCTAATATCACCTATGCTGATGGAGGGAGATTGAATTTTCAACTGAATAAAGTGTGTGACCCTGATGAGGAAGGAGATCCACAGGCAAAGGGAACTGTGTGGGAAATGGGGGAGTATCGCCGAGGATACTCCTCCATGTGCTATCTCTTCTCAAACCCACAAACAACTAAAGGAAATGGACCAACTGTTATAGCTGTTACTAGAGCTCAAGCAGACTTATGTGTGAATAGTGTTGGTAGTATTCCTGTAGGAAAAAGTGATTGTAACCAAGTATTGAACATTACTGGACTAAACAATAGTAGCTTCATGTCATCGCACAATTCCTATTTTGTATGTGGGAGTAAGGGGTATTATCAGTTACCTGTTGGTTGGTCAGGTACCTGTTACGTTTCTTTTTGTTTTACCAACCGTGTTTCTAGCCCCTGCTTCATATCATAAGGACTTAAAATTGTATATTGACATTTCAAAAGGCAGGCCAAAAAGAACAATAAACAACGATGAGGTGGACCAAACTGACACTGCTCTACAACAATATGTTGATTTCAATCTAGGGTTGTTCTTCTTTGTTGGTGCCGCCTTAAACAGCAGGAAAATCAGGCGTTTAACACGTGTCGTAGAAGCAGTGACCAATCAGACTGCTATGGCACTTGGGAACATTGCCAAAGAACTACAGATTGCGAGAATTGTGGCACTCCAAAATCGTATGGTCCTAGATGTCGTCCTTGCGGACCGTGGTGGTGCATGTCGCATCATTGGGAGCAGCTGTTGTGTGTTCATCCCTGATCATGCCCTTTCAGTTTTTAATGCCATCTCTAAATTACATAAAATAGCTGCTGAAATCCACCCTGATACAGGAACATGGACTTTGACATACTGGTTATGGACATTGTTCGTTACCTGGGGATGGAAACTATTGACAATCATATGTATATTCTTTGCACTTTTCCTAAAGTGTTGTCTATGTTTTCAATGTAATCCAATGTTCTGCACATTATGTGCCTCTGCCTGCATACCTACTAGACATAATGTCGAAAATGTAAAAGCCCAATATGTACTAGATCAAGAGATCAATGATATGATGCAAATCGATGTACAAGATGTTTTCATTGTTCCTAATAAGTCATAGATGTCTTCAGCTAATACTAAAAGGGTCGTCTGTTAAAGTTTGACAGAATCATCATTAGCAAGAGCTGAAGCCATCTTGTTTACAGCGGCCATCTTAGCTAAGCCGCGTGTTTGCCATGTGCTTCTCCGTCTTCACTGTCGTTTGCTTACCTATAGTTAGCTCTTTCAGTATTAAGCCACTGTACTGCGCATGCTCAGGAAGGCCCATGACTTTTTGAATACACTTGCCTTTTCATGTAACTGTCAGATTATTTTAGCTAATGTCAGCAACTATGGGGCTCCACCTACTTGACGACTAAACGTTTTGTGTAACTCCATATATGTATGTAACTATTCCTGTATAAGCTTGTACCGCCTCCATTTAAGCTTCTATGCTTACACTGCAGTCCTTACCCTATATATACTCTTGTATCTGTGTATTCTGTGTGCTACTTCCTACATTACCTACGGGTTGTGTATTGAAGTGGACCCGCTCATGAGTGATTAATAAACATATCTTTTGGTATTACAGCTTCCGTGCCAATTTCTATGTGATAGTCTAAGGACTGAAGTACGTGGAGGGCGAACCCCCTGGTACTGGTGGACTAGCACAGCGTCTCACTCTTACAGCTGGACACGCGCGTGGTGAGTAGCGTGAGACAAGAGGCAATAAATAAAAATCAACATATACTCTGCAATATTGCTGCTCAGATCATACAATTGATTAGATAGTCAAATAAATCAATTACCAATACATAATAACAATGCGGGTAGCAAACAGTCATCAAAAAACAATAATTGGAATGAAAACAATAGAAAGACACTTATATCGGCTGCGGAGCAGCAAAGAAAGAGGAAGCCAGGATGGTGCCTCTCTATTTTGTTCACTGTGATATGCTGCTATTGGCTGTTGAGGAGGCGTGGATTAAAGCCCCATGGGAAATAATGTTTTTACTAAATGTACTTTATTTTTCATTGGCTGCTGTTGAGTCAGTAAAGAAATTGAGAAAGTGTTAGACCTGGCATCACTGGCGTAGGTCTCCCTTCCCCTCTACTCTTCCTATCTTTTCTGTTGGCTTTATTTAGATGCTCTGGGCGCCGTGCCACTGCTAATCAATGCCACAGTGCGAATGCTCCTTGTATATAAATGTCTGTATAAGTTAGAACAACCATAATGCTTACATATGTGTAGCCTGTCCCATAGTGAGTACCACCCATTTCATTGTCGCTACTATGACACGATCATCTCTCATAGGCCAGAATGGACTAATTCAGAATTACTTTCTATCCTCCTATCGGGCCCTAGGAACATGGTAGGACCTTCGAGTTTGATATGTTTATGCTCAGGACCATGAGTGCACCTTTTAGTAAGGACCGTTTATATTTCCCATGTTGGGAAATGCCGCTTCTGGAAACGCGGTCGTTTCTTGGCTAAACATTACTTTAGGCTGTTGCAAGTGTGTGTATTGGCCGTCTGGTTTTGAGGCCGCAGGGCCAGCTGGGTCTGGGCTGGAGAGAGAGATCGGTATTCAGAGCACAGGGAGGACTGACTGTTTGATCCAAACAGGGCCATGCCTGGCAAGGTGAATGATGGCTCCACCTCCCACTGGGTGTCTGATAGCAGACCCCCTCATTCTGAAAGGGCAGTATGGCACCTCGTAAACCAAATACTCCCCGACCCCACCGAACTGGTTCTGACTGGACTCAAGTGATTTGCGACCTTAGAGAACAAAGACTTTTTAGGTATAAAATGCTGCACTGGAACCTTGTCCGGGTGTGTTCCTTCTGGATGTCAAGACGAAACTCTGTCCGAGTGAACAGAGAAAAGGACTTTAAAACTTTCACCAAGCCTGCAGAAGAAACTACCCGAGGGCCTAAAATCGAGAGCGCATCCTGCAGAAGTCTCAGGGACATTAGACTTCACCCCGTCAGCCGCCGGAATTTCTGTGTGAGGAATTCCACTTGCAGGTGAGGCTTCCGTCGATGAATCCGGAGCCTCTAGGTCTACTGTGAGGACCGCGGACTAGACATCTTTGAAATCTCCGCTAAATCCTGCGTGGGCCGCTGCAGCTAGGAGAGAGCTGCCGTCGCTGAGAGCCCACCTGGATCTGAACCTTTTGCAACCTGTGCTAACCCCATGTGGGCCGCTGCAGCTAAAAGAGAGCTGCCGCCGCTGAGAGCTCGCCTAAACCTGAACCTTTGAAACTGTTGCCAAGTCTGCGCGGGTCGCTGCAGCTAGGAGAGAGCTGCCGCCGCTGAGAGCCCGCCGGAACCTGCACCTTCGAACCTTCTGCTGAACCTGGGTGGGACGCTACAGCTAAGAGAGAGCTGTAGTCGCTGAGCGCCCACCGTTGTGCCAGCCTAGTTGAGACTGTGAATTGCTGTGTGGGCCGCCACAGCTATGAGAGAGCTGTTGCCGCTGAGTGCCCGCACCGTCGCCAACTTCCACCCCCTTGGTCTCTGTCCGTCCTGTGGGCCGCCATTAATAGAAGAGAACTGCCGCCGCTGAGTGCCCGCACCCTTGGCCATTGGGCAGCTGTGATCCGCTGTGTGGGCCGCCACAGCCGAGAGAGAGATGCTGCCGCTGTGTGCCCACACCCTTGACCACGTCTGCATTGCGGCGGCTCATCCCGTGGGCTGTCGCAGCTAAGAGAGAGTTGCCGCCGCTGAGTGCCCACACCCTTTGCCCCTTTGCACCATTGTGATCGTCCTGTGGGCCACCGCAGCTAGGAGAGAGCTGCTTCCGCTGAGTGCCCGCACCCTCTCCAGTCATGACAGAATTAGCAGAACAAGCTGCTTTTACCTTGAGCAGTGAATGAAAGTCTGCGCATAAAAAGCAAGTTACATTGCTATATTGTTGAGACAAAGAAGGTTTAAAACAATATTACACTTTGCCATGATTAGAATGTGAAGCATGATAATACAAAACAATATGCAATTCGAGGTTACAATGTGAATACTTGACATCCTTAATTTAATTCATTCTGGCCTGAGCGGTCCTGACAGTCTGGGGGAAGGAGGGCGTCCATTTTTTTTGCAGGGGGGTGTGGAGGGTGGGCTCAAATTTTGCTACACCACTGATCTGCACATAAACTTAATACACAAAAAGTTGTGAGCCAACTGTTGTCACTGTGCCTCTCAGAGAGCCCCCCAACTTGGAAATTATCTGCTAACTGCAGGAACATGAGTTATCCACAGAGCACTGTCAGGGAAAGCCATAAGCAGCAGCTAACTCCCATTGAAGAGTGAGAGAACTGAAAGTAGAAATAACGTCTTATAAGGTCCCAAAAGCGAGACCTATTGGCTATGTCAATGCTTGTTTTCAGTGATTCCACTAGGTTCATTTAGTTACTTCTGCTCTTCCATAGGAAAAGCATTTTTTGTCTTGCCAATAACTTTGGGACCGTTTTATGAATCTCCACAAAACTTTCCAAAAAGGTCCTTTTTGACTAGTTTTTGCATAGAAAGTTGGGGAATGATCCATCAGGCGATGGCCGAAAAAAAAGGGGGGGGGGGTCCCAAAATGAAAAATCCCCATGCATTTTCCATAGACTTTTATATAAACTGCTGAATGGAATTGCCTCAAGTTCAGCAGGATCTAGACCATGGTCCGCTAAATGTGCTCTTTGTGATTTGGTGTAAATCTGTTCAGTAGTTTTTGTGAAATTATGGCTGTCAAATAATTGTATATCTGGACTGTTGGGAGCAGCAATTTACAAATTAAGTTTTCTAATTGGCCCAACAAACTTTTCCTTGGGCTATCTCGCTCCCACGGGAGTCAGACTCCTGCAAGAGTGAGCACTGTGATTGGTTACCAGCAACATGAGAAAAAGTTTGCTGGCAGACATTGCAGGAGTGAGGAACTTAGTACCTAATACAAAACGGTTGGGCACCGGAGGGTCGGAGGGAGCAAGTTTAGAGACCGCACAGGATTGATTCCCCCATGGAAGTACATATAACACAAAAGAAATCCTGGGGTCTAATGCTAAAGAGAAATAGGTGGTATGTAGGGTGAGGAGGGAAAGCCTAATGTACGTAGTGAAACTGGAGAAAGCTCCAAAACCAAGGTCATACAATCACCGTGGGTAACTAACCCCATCACATGGGATTTTCATCCCAAAGAAAATCTCAAAATCTCAAGGGGCGGCAGCGCCCTTGTGTGAGACGTGAGTACTTTGTGCTATGATTATTATGCACCAAGAAATTGGAATAAATCCACAAATAAGCCTGAAGTGAGTGGGGATTGCAGTGCTGGTAGTAGTGAAAAGGGGAGTGTATTAAAACTAGTGACGGGACGGCCAGAGGGCTTCTGTTGGACAATGCCGTACCGATGTTAGATTAAAAAGAAGTGGGGGCAACACTAATCTGGTGTGATCAATGAAGCAACGTGAGAGAATGTGGTCGACATGTTTCAGCCATAGCGCCTGTCTAGGCTAGGCTTTCATCAGGACCTTGAAGCTACTGCAAGGAAAGAACAACGTGACAAAGGATATGATGGGCACCCTCAACTTGATTGTAGAGTGCAAGTCTCCTCAGAGATACATACAGCACCTAGATAACAGAAGAAGGGGAGACAGTGTAAAAATAAGTATGCTCAGTCATGACTAATAAGAAAAATATAAACTTGAAACATGGTCCACTCACCCGTACAAACTGGGTGGTAAGAGGACCTCCACCTGGCAACCGCTCAGGAAGGAACACCGCTCTGAAAGGAAAATGTAAGGATACTGATGGGGGCTTACATATCATGAGCAAGTGTAAAAGAAGTGGGAAAATCAACTGAAAACGAGGGAGAACTGCCGGAGGCAGAGTCTGCACACAAAATGAGCTCAGTGAGATCATCGTGAAGATTAAAACGTGGCTAAATGCTGAGCAGATAGCCAGAGAAATGATTGGGGGACTTTGGAAGGTGTCCATGATACTGGGTGTATCAAGAATGGCTTGAGCTATTGTGTCATCGAACGTTAAACCAAGGCGTTCTGCCATGATTGTGAAAGTAACTAAATAAAGTGCAGACAAAGTCAAGGAAGTCTCAACCGGGGAGTCAGAAGAGTGAACCCACGGCAGGTTAAGAGAAAAAGAGAAAAGTGTGTGCAATCTGTGCACACCGGGAGAAAAAATCAACCAGCAAAAATCTATATGGTTTTCGCAAGACAGTTAAAGGCACAAAAAATGTGCTACATGTAGACCCACAGCCAGAAAGCTGTACATGAAACCTAATACAAAACGGTTGGGCACCGGAGGGTCGGAGGGAGCAAGTTTAGAGACCGCACAGGATTGATTCCCCCATGGAAGTACATATAACACAAAAGAAATCCTGGGGTCTAATGCTAAAGAGAAATAGGTGGTATGTAGGGTGAGGAGGGAAAGCCTAATGTACGTAGTGAAACTGGAGAAAGCTCCAAAACCAAGGTCATACAATCACCGTGGGTAACTAACCCCATCACATGGGATTTTCATCCCAAAGAAAATCTCAAAATCTCAAGGGGCGGCAGCGCCCTTGTGTGAGACGTGAGTACTTTGTGCTATGATTATTATGCATCAGTCAGTTACACAATCAATTTTTCAAAAACAAATCATCCATTTAGACACTTATATACCCATTTATTCTTCCATCGACCTTGAGATATACATGTATAAAACATATTTCAGAAAAACACACATTCACTGGATGATGTCATCAGTGATGTCATTTGAGATGTCATCAGTGATGTCATGAGTGATGTCACTGACCATGTCATGAGTGATGTAATATGTGACGTCATCAGCAGTGCATTGCGGGCGCGCGAGTTATAGTTAGCTGAACTAACTATAACGGGGGAATTTCATTGGTTTTTTACGAGTAAAATGTCCAGCTAACTATAACGTGTGTGAAACCTATGGTTTTTTCACTGAATTTCTAAGGTTTTTTAAATGCTAATTCCTAACTATAACGTGTGTGAAACCTATGGTTTTTTCAGTGAATTTGCAAGGTTTTTTAAATGCTAATTCCTAACTATAACGTGTGTGAAACCCATGGTTTTTTCAGTGAATTTGCAAGGTTTTTTAAATGCTAATCTCTAAATATTTCGTTTTTGAAACCTATGTTTTTTTCTGAGAATTTGTATGGTAAGTTATGTATTTTTAATTAAAGATATTTTTTTTATTTAAATAAAATTACTTTATATTCATTTATATATTATCTGTATTTTTTTATAAATTATTTTTTTAAATAATTCAATTTGGATATTTATTTTTTATAATTTTTTAAATTATTTAATGTCCTCTTTTTTTTTTTATTTATAATTTCTTGGGGTGCGCGCTCTGAGCGCGCTCCTAGTACTATTTCGTATGTTTTTTATGAATTCCGGCGTACGTTATTTACGTACGCAAATATACTTGTTGGTGCGCGCTGGGAGCGCGCACCCAGTACGTATGCGTACGTACGTACGTACGCATGCGTCCTACGCCCTCGACGCGGTTTACTTCCGCATACGCTAAAATTACGCGCAATAACGGTCGCGTATACGCGTGTTAAACGTATGCGCGCTAGGTGCGCGTATATGACGTATGCACCTGCGCGTTTACGCGTTCGTGCATACGTCATCACGGGGTGCGCGCTCGGAGCTTGCGCAGTGCGCGCACCTCGGATTTATACATAATAAAACAACATTTCTTATTGGTTATCATTACTTTCAGTTTCTAATTGTTTCAATACCACACCCAATCCCCTCATGGCAAGTCATGTGATCAAGAATCATCACTTTTGATTGGTTTGAAGTACTTTCTGTTCCAGATTCTTCCCAAACCACACCTACTCCCCTCATTATTAGTTCTGATTCCTTTGGAGAAGGAGCTATTCTGTTGTTGAGAGACAATGGCTGAACAGCAACCTACTTCAGACAGTGAGCAGGACACTCTTGAGAGGCAGAGGAACAGGAAGCAGAAAGACAGCTTTATATGGCAGTTTTTCACTTTTCCCAAGAATGAGAAAAAGGTAAATGCACCAAAAGTTACTTGTGTACTTTGTGGCAAAGTCTTATCTCGTGGGAATCCTAATAAGAAATATTCTTTTAGCATTCACACTATGTTAAGACATGTTGACAAAATGCACCCAGTATCTTTTCGTCGAGCTTCTGAAGAAAACTCTTCACCTGCTCAGCCGACGACATCAGCAGCAGCTCAGCCGAGCACATCTTCGGCAGCTCAGGGGAGCACTTCAGCTGCGGTGGTGCCTTCACCTGTTTCTTTACCTCTTGTTGGTCCACCTTGTTTGGCGAGGTTGTCTACACGGTGCACTGATTGCGGTTCACTTATTTCTGTGGGGGAGACCAGTCTTGATCTCCTTCAGAGAAAATTTGATGCACATTCATGCACTAGGCCATAGATTTTTTTTTCATTTTTTGCGTTTTTCTCTTCCTGTTTCCCTCCATTAACTCAAGGGCTCTTTTAAGAGCCACTTATAAACTTAACCAAAAATTTTTTTTTTTTTAATTTTTTTTTTAAATTTTTTTGAGGTGCGCGCACCCTGAGCTTTCTCCAGTTTCACTACGTACATTAGGCTTTCCCTCCTCATCCTAAACCATCTGCGCCCAAAACGGATGTCAAACCTTTTCACCATTGAACGGGCACACAACCGAGACCAGGAGCGCCTCCCCAAACAATAATTGCAAAGATCCTTACTAATAGGGACAGGGACGTGATAATGCAAACGGCAAGAACTCATGGAGACCTTAAATACGAGAATGCAACAATCCACTTTTTTCCGCGACTTTACACTCCAGGTTCAAAAGTTGCTTCGCAGCTTTGAGGCAGTGAAGAAAGAGCTGCGAACCAAGGATATAAAATACATGATGTCCTACCTGGCACGGCTGCGCGTAATGGCAGAGGGGAAGTCTTGGCACTTCTCCATGCCGGAAGAGGCCTGGGTGTGGCTGGAAGGATGGCGAGTAGTGAAGCAGAAGACTGCAAAATTCAAGGACCAGCGGAGGCCCTAGGGGCTCGGGGGAAGCAGAAAGAGAGGCAAGAACCGGCCTGGTGGAGAATGGCGTTGAGTGACTATGCGGGAAACAATACTGGCTATAGGATGCGTCGCCTGCGCAAAGGTTCCGAACAGGGAGCAGCAAGGAATGGACTTCACTCCAGTGGCCTTGCGGTTGGTGGTTTGGTGGGGGGGGACCCGGGGGTGGGGGGAGCAACGAAATATAGATGACAACGGGAAGAGATATTTTAACCGAGACTGTGCAATGAAAAAAAAGTTTATAAGTTACAATGGGCTGGAAACGTAGGCGAGAATGGGGCAGATGAGATACTCCAGCCTACCCTAGCGTTAAGCAAGTTCTATGGGGCGACAGGCTCTCTACAGGTTGGGAACGCGGGTAGTTTTAGACTGGTCAAATCAGGGAAGCATGGTGGGGGGTGCAATTTAGATGTCTAGAAACCCATCAAGTGGGTGTGATTGTTACAGTAGTTATTCGTTTTATGCTTGGAGCTAAGTAACACAGTAATGCAGGAGGGCACATCGATGAGAGCTGTCAGACACATGAAACGATTCCATGGAGGTGGACACAGGGCGCTGAGGTGATGCACTTAATCAGCTGGGGGCGTGAGGGGTTGAGGATTCTCACCAACCATAACATAACCAACTCTCCATGATGGCACTTACAATTTTGACGTGGAATGTCAATGGTTTGGGTAGTAAGGTGAAGCGAACGCTGGTGCTCCACTACCTTCATAGGCATGGCCCAGGCGTGGTGCTGCTCCAGGCGACCCACCTAAGAGGCAATCAGTGAAAAGCAATAGATAGATATGGGTACAAGTTGCACGACAAGCTAGGACAGTATGCAGCAATCACAGGCACTTGGGAAGGGAAAACTCTAAACCTTTGCTCGGTATATATTCCTCCGAGGCTGCATAGTGATACCCTTACACTGCTGGGAAACACCATACTTGAGTTGCCCGTAGGCACGCCCATTCTTGGGAGTGATATGAATGCAGTCATGGACTCTCAGTTAGATAGACTGACAGAGGCAAAGGCATCGAGTCGGCAGTACACACATACCGCTGCAGCACATAAAAGCCACTCCAGACTAGACTACATCTTCACATTCACATCACAGGTGGGACAGTTTTGGGAGACCACACACAAAGCACGTGCTATATCCGACCACTCCACAGTCACAGTGCAGTTAAAGGGACCAACGTGAAACACTACACTGCTACCGAGAATAGACCCATGGCACTTCAGAAAGAAGCAGCTCGTGCAAAAGGTACAGATCGTAATACACAATACTTTCAAGCCAATGAGGGCTTGCTGAAATCGGCCTCCACTTTGTGGGAGGCTTACAAGACCGTGATCAGAGGATACGCCCAGGCACAAATAGGGAGTCATAGAAAAGAACAAAATAGAGAAGCTGAAAAACTTGAGAACTGTACAAGAGTGTAGCAAGTAAAGTTGCTCCCCATCTTTTAAATATGTACCTTGAGTCAAGGGAAAAAGTGGAACTCCCCCTGGACCAACGCACAGCCACGATAGTGGTGATCCCCAAAAAAGGTTAATCGCCGGTCGAGTGTGGGTTGTATAGGCCGATATCCTTGCTAAGCACAGAGGCAAAGGTGCTGGTGAAGATACTAGCAACCAGACTACGGATGGTCAATTCGACAGTGGTCCATCCGGATCAGTCAGGGTTTATGCCTCATAGGGGCACACGGCTCAACCTTCGAAAGCCATACTGGACCAAAAAGACACAAGATGAGGAGGTGGTGCTCCTTTCATTGGATGCCCAAATGGCGTTCGATAGTATTGAATGGCAATTAAAATTTGCCACCCAGGAAAGGCTTTGGACCCAACTTCTGTGAAACTCCTTTAACAAAACCCCCAGACAGGGTGAGAGTTAACTTCCCGCTTAGAAAGGGTACGCGTCAGGAATTTCTGCTCTCGCCGATGATCTTTGCCCTGGCATTAGAGCCCTTAGCCACATGGGTCCATAATGACCCAATAATACAAGGAGTTCTAGGAGGGGGAGACTGGGAGGACAGAATATCCTTATACGCTGATGACATACTCCTCTACCTGGTCCACCCATATAGGTCAGTGCATAGGGTGCTCCATATATTCCAATTATTCGGTAGTTATTCGGGATACACAATAAATTGGACTAAGTCCCTCATCTTCCCATTGGCAGGTACGGTCCATCAGAGATTGGTAGACACCACCCCACTAATAGTTAAAACAAGTTTCACACGCTTATGTATTCAGATATCCACAGAGGAAGATTTCCTTTCAGACAATTTATATCCCCAAATACAGCGGCTGGGCAACGACGAGGAACACTGGAAGAAACAACCGTTGTCTCTGATGGGTTGGGGGATCATTTTCAAAATGATATCACTGCCCAGGTTACTATATGTTTTACAGAATACCCCATTCAATATACCCAAGAAGTTGGTGCAAGATATAAATAGTGAGCTGCAAAAACTCCTCTGGGATGGAGGCAGTTCTAGAAGAGATCTAGGGTTGCTAGATGACACATAGGTGTTTCTGAAAGGGGTGTGGGAAGGCGGGGTAGGATGGTGGATTATGAGTAGCCTTGGATCCCGGCAGACCTGGGATCTTCGGGATGCATGAGGAGGGAATCTACCTGAGAAGTAAAAGATTTCAGTATTGGAACATGTATAATAGTTGTCCTATGTGTACAAGACTTGTTCTGAGCTTTTGTTTAATAAAAAGAGCTAAAACAAATGGTAGCTGGGTCTCATTTATTTACTATAAGCCCTGGGGAGCCCTCCCCCGGAGCTGTATTCATAAAGGGGAGGTGGATGTGCGGCCCCTTCTACGAACCATCAGACGCCCCGGGAAGCCCACCCGAGCGACCGAAATTGTTGAAAATGGGGATGGGAGCTGTTCAGCCACCCCCCAACATCCAAACCTCAAAAGGCACCTGGGTGCTCACTCCCGGGGCAGACTGCTTTAAGGGAGGGGGCCACCTGGCACCCCTCCCTGAGCTATTAACGGCCCTGGGGACCCATCCCTTGGCATTGCTCAGATGATGTGCCTCAGGGAACCCCTCCCCAGGAGCAGAAACCTGCGCTTGCTGTTGCTTGGCGGGATGATTTTCAAAACTCCTGAAAATTGGGAGCAGACACCAATCCAGCAGGTGGGAGCTTTGAAAATGCACCCGCCCACTGGGAGCGAACTTTTGATCTGATTTCCTGCCTTCACTGAAGCGGGCAGAGAAGCAGATAGTCGCTGCTCTCTGTGGGTGGGAGCAATGCCAGCTTCCCATGTATGCGGAGGGTGGCAGGAGCCTTGGGCCTCCCCTCTCCACCCTTCCCTCCCTCCCTCTGGTCTGCAATGAGACTATGGTGAGTGCCCTGGGTGGGCACCCACTTTTAACAATGAACCCCCGAGGGATGTGTTCCCTGTGGCTGAAATCGGTCCGGTAAGGGAGGTTGCCTACCGCCTACTCCTAAAACTTTTGTTGGACCACTAGGGATGGGAGTCCCCTGGGCTGATAATGGCTTGGTGTGGGGACACCTGATCCCCCTCAAGATCACCTTAGGCCCTGGGGGATGGGGTCTCTGAGTCCGAAATTGGCCCGGGGCCCACATGCACCCCTCCTCCTAAGAATTGGCTTAGGGAGGGGTGCCATGCATGCCCCCTCCACTTTATTAAAAGGAGTGGGCCTGGAAGATGGGGTCCCCAGGGCTTAATAAGCTCGCTGAGTAGGGTCCTCTCTCCTTTAAAAAAAAAAAAAAGGCCCTGGTGGATGGGGTCTGTGGCCAACCCCCCACCACACGCAGTGTGGGGTTGGCTGCCTTTACAGGGTTGGCTGCATGTGGTGGGCTGGCCGCAGGGCCTGGCGCGCTTCTGGTGTGCACGCTGGGGGTTTGGATTAATGTATTGTAATTAAATATTACTTTACGTTAAAGAAACTCTGGAAATTTACTAAAAAAACAAATATTAAAGTAACTGTATAGTTAGGTGTGTGATAAAAAAGTTTTTTTCTTTTCAAACGTTTGAAATTGACTGAAAAAAACATAGCTTACAGTGACGTTATAGTCAGGTGAATTTGTCAATTACAACATTAACGTTTTGAACTCAAAAATACATAGAAATTTACCAGTTATAGTTTTCTCAAAATCTTTTGCTGAAAATGCTGTAAAAATTCAACACTGTCTGTTCAACTACCCCGACAGTAGCCGGCGTGCAGTGACTGCACACCCACATTTAAGTCAGGGAAACAAAAATAAGGAAACCACCACATGCCCCGCTCCATACCTGCCCATAAAAACAAAGCAGTATTATATGAATTTAAGACACTCCAGGAAGACAAACTTATCAATGTCATGTCAGACCTAAACCAAACAACTCACATGGCTTATCCCATCTCCTCACCCTTGTTTAAGATATTCAGCCGCACTAATGCATCTATTTAGACCAAAACAGTCAACACCTTACTAGCCTAATGAGCAATCCCAGAATGTTTGAATCCAGAACAGGTCACCATGCTCCTCAACACATCAGGAGCAGCACGGGACAGCAACTTCTGTCCCGTGACCAATCTACCCTTCCTAGCCACGGTTCTTGAAAAGTGTGTACTAGCCCAAGTCAGTCAACACACAGATTAGCATGACTTACTCAACATCTATCAGTCCAGCTTCAGAGCGGGCTGCAGCAGACAGCAATCCTTTACGTCACTGATGACATCCTCAGGATGTATGATAAAGTGGACACATGCCTACTCCTACTCCTTGAGCTCTCCTTGGAATTTGGCACGGTCACCCACAACACACTCATAAACACCTGAAAATCACGTACGGACATTGGCGACACAGTTATAAACTGGTTTGTCTTGTTACTCATCTAACACACAAATCAAACTCAAAGACACACTCTCTTATCCAACCCAATAAACCTAGGAGTCCCCCAAGATGAAGTCTTTGCCACCCCCCCTTCAACCTTTGCATGGAGGCTCTAACTGTGATCCTATATCATTCTAACCATGCATATCACCTATATGCAAACCACACTCCCCTACATGCAAACTACCTAAAAATCTCTCTCAGGGATGTTCTCTTCCTGAGTCGAACCCTTAAAGAGGTACAGTACTGACTGGCTATCAATCAACTAAAGTTCAACTGCCCTGAAGATGGAATTTCTTCTAATCTTTCCACAAGGTATCTCCCCACCAAGTCAAGACTGGTCGTCTCACCTTGATGCTCTCAACGGCAGCCCTACAATCAGTAATTGCATCAAATCACTTAGGATCATGCTAGGCAAGAGAAGGACCTTAGAAATTTGATTCTGACGTTGATGTGTTGATGTTATCTAAGCTGGTCTCTGTAAATGCGACTCTAGCCAGCTCAACCTCCCCACACTTATTATGTTAGAATGTCTCCAGATTGAAGCAAGATGTATCTCCAAGACTGCATTACACACAAAGCCCTTCACATGGGGACTTCAGAATACCTAGCAAGGAAATTGACCAGGTCAGGAAAGAAGCTCAACCCGCGGAGCTCATATACGCTACTATTCAAACCACCTAGATTCAAGAAAGAAAATTCTTGCACATGCTTCTTCACTGAAAAACGCAGCCAGCATCTGGAACTCCCTCCCACTGGAGCTACCCTCACCTTCATTTCTAGTGAAATTCAAGATATGTGTCAAAGTACTATCCCTGGAAAGCCACCTACGCCCACCCAGCAAATATAAGCCTCTTCCATCACAAACCTACAGCGAAAAGGCCAGTAAAGGTCCTGTCTAACATACCAGACACGGTTTATTGGTGGGCACCATATGTGTTCTGCATAGTGCTCTGATACCCTTGGATCATGTACATGCTTTATAAAACTCTCAAAATAAATAAAATAAGTAAAGATAAACCTTCTATAAAAAAGGAGACTGTAGGAAATGAGTGTTTTCTGGATTTTTCATCTTTTGCTGTAATGCTATATTTTTGCTCACTTTAGAACTCTGTGCAATTTAACCCTGCTGACCAGTGATAAAGTGTCTGTGTTCCCTCTTTAAACATGGTCAAATTGGTATAGTCCTAACTGGTTTATTTAACTTGTATATAAGTTGCTAGAAAAATAATCAAGCAACTATTTTTAACAACCATTAAAAATTCGATCCATTGGTGACGTTGGATTTTTAATTAATATTTATGAACAGTAACTTTTAGGTTTAACGCTTTTTTATTGTTATTAGACTCTTCAGTATACACACAGTTGCAGTTCTACATCGTAATGCGTGATTAACATCATAACGCTTGTATATTTCAAAAACAGCTAGCACTGCTGTGACGTGCAATAAGCATACTGCACCCGGAGCTTGTGAAGCGCTCCGTGGTCATGAACATAACCCATGGAGGTGGAACTTTCCCCCAGAACATTAAACGATAAACACCCCCCCCCCCTCCCTTACCCCCAACTGGTATGCATGGTTCTTACGTCCTTGATATATTGACGTGAAAGCAAGTATACCCGGTTAGCGTTCAAGTTCCCTCGGGAGAATCATCCGTTCTGTCAGGCGCAGGAGGCGGAGGTATTTCGGGCAGGTAATTTCATTGAATTCAGTGGACAACAGAGACAGAAGGGGCCTCCATATCTCTTTAAATCTGGATACAGAGCCTGTGAAGGAGGCATGAATGCGCTCTATTCCCAAAATGTACCACAGCCTATGGAGCCATCTGTGGTGTTTGGGCCCTAGGCCCTCATGCTAGTAATGACGGACACAGGACACCTGGTTAGATGGTGGGTTAACTGGCCCCGAGCACGTGCGCTCGGCCTCTTTTATTAGCCTAGTCACCTGACCCAGTGACGTAGGTGGTGGGTGGGTGTAAAGTGTATTACACACAACGTGAACACTAGAACGTGTCCAATGCTAGGACACTACATTCCTCCCAATCTTTAATAACAAAAACCCGGAGTCAAATGTCCAACCTAGGGGAGAAAGAAATATATATACAAATGTACTACAGTGACTAACTTCTGCAGAGTCGCTCACGCTTCAGCGGCCTGGAGTCACCGACGATGTTCTTCCTGTCGCGGACGATGTTCTTCTTGTCGCGGACGATCACCAGTTCACTGTGGCACCAGTCATGGGTGCTCGATGGAGTTAGTCTGTTTGACGGCTCTGCCTTGAAGTTGCTCTCACAGTCTTTCTTCGCTTTACATTCTTGGCGACAAACGCAGTTGTTGAGTTCTTTTGGTTCAGCGCTAGATGTTGCCATTTATCTTTTTAGTCCAGTCCTTTTCTTTATCTGTGGCGTGTGTTCTGTTTTGCAGAAAGACGGGTCATTCGCAAGACACCCCTCTCACCAGGATGCCCCTCTCACAGGTGTTCCCCTGCCACGGGATATCCTTGAGGCCCTCTTCCTCAGATCTGGCCTGGGTTCAGTGTCCTGTATCGTGTTACTCCCATGCCGATAAGTACGGGTGTGGAGGAGACGGCAGGTCTCACCTCAGATGCCGCAGTCAGACCTGGAGGGTAGCTGTTGGCTCCTGTCTTTAGCACGCGAAGTCTTCATCCTCCTGAGACCTTTGCTGAAGGGCGGCTGATGACCATCTCTCGTCGCGGGGATACTCTCTCTCACCGGCATCCCTGAGGCCTTTGCCCCTGAGTCACCACGGCTGGCATTGACCAGTGTCCGTGTAACCCCAAAGGTGGGTGTTTCGAATGGTCCGGCCTGCTCACCTCTGCAGATCCCAGGTGTGCTGAAAGCATCATCAAACAGATGGTCTTTTCTCCGTGCCACGGATGTTCGTTAGGACTTGCGCACTGTGTTCTGACGCTTGTCACCTTCCTTGTCTTTGAGGTGTGAGTAGTCTTGCCACACTCTTCTCTCTGTCCTTGTCTTTGAGGTGTGAGTAGTCTTGCCACACTCTTCTCCTTGTCCTCTATTTCTTTCTCCGTGAGGATGTCATGTCACTCTGACTTCTTCTCCTTCTTACAGTGGCAACCGTGCCACTCAGGTCTTTCTTTCCCCTTTTTCTTTAAGTGGCAGACGTGCCACTCTGATGTCATCTTCCTTCTTGTAGTGGCAAACGTGCCACTCAGATATCTTCTTTTCTTGTGGTGGCAAACGTGCCACTGCGATATCTTCTTTCTTCTTAGTGGCGGACGTGCCACTCTGGTCTCTTCGCTTCACGACCTACTTCGGACCGTTCCTGGTCTCCTCTTATCTGGCCAGGCTTCTCCATGCAGCGCGCGCACTCTGCACGTGTTCCCCCTGGTCTTGTCCTCGTCCGAGAACACTCTCTTCATCTTCCTCAGCATTCCGAGTTAGGGTCGTGACCTTCTCTTCATCTTCTCCTTTTCACCAGCTACTTCGGTTGAAGTTCGTGGGGCCATGCTCATGGTCCGCTTCGTTCTTCTCCCTTTCACCAGTTACTTCGGTTCTTCTTGAGCTTCTTGGACCACTTGTCGGTCCGCGCTGCCGATCGCTGGCAGGATATCTTCGGTCTTGCGTCAGACCTCTTTGTGCAACTCCTGGCGAGTCGGCTTCTTTGGTGCGACCATGTGGCAGGTCGGCTGGGCCTTTTGGGGTGCGACCATTTGGCTGGTCGGCTTGACCTTTGTGGTGCGACCGTTTGGCAGGTCGGCTTGGCCTTTGTGATGCGACCATTTGGCTGGTCGGCTTCACGAGGTGTGTCACGTCGTGTGAGTACCTGTGTCCGCTGCCTTGTCAGGCGCTGGTGCGTGCTACTCTTCGTACCGTCGTGGTACATCTTCAGTGTAGCGTTGCTCCTAGTATCATGATCACTTGAGGTGGTGGCTTCTTGGCGCCACTGGGTGTTGCTCTGCATCCATGGCCGCCAGTGTCGGATACTTGCTGCGCCCATCCTCTTCAGTGGGTTCCTCTCCTGTAGGCGCTGCAGTGTACCTTCCGCGTCCGGCGTACATCTGCACTGAGTCCGTTTGTTCTCTCTCGAGGGTTCTCTCCACTTGATGCGGCGACAGCGCAGTCCTCGCTGGGGTGGATGTGGCTCGACACCGTTCTTCTTTCTTCCTCCTTGTTGCTGCGGGATGGCGCTGCATCCCTGTGGCACACTGTCTCTTCACCCTTGCAGTTCTGTGCTTCTGTCGCGTTCCTGCGCTTCTGGCACATTCCTGTGCGCCTCCGTCGCATTCCCGTGCGCTCACCATCGCGCCTCCGTCAGACCTTGCGGTACGTGCCTTGCTGCCTCTTCTCCCTTGCCGTCGGTGTCGCTGCTGGACTTCCTTGGCTTGCTGTAGGCTTGTTGGTTTCTTAGTGCTGCAGTACCACCAGTGGCCACTGGGTGGCAGTGTTGCTTTTCTTTTGGCTTCAGCAGCAACCTTCTGTACTGCCAGAACTCTATGCCTTGTTTTCCTTTCCTCCATTTCCCCAGGCTCCGGTAGAGTGCAGAGGGCTGGAGGGGAGCTGGAGCCAGGCAGACCAGTGAAGGGCAGGACAGGAGCTGAGCAGCAGGTAAGTCTCTTCATTTATTTGTGTACTTAAGTTTGTTGAGAGGCATAGGGGGGCACAGGCACTGATGTGAAGCTGCAGGGGTTGGGGCACTACTCTGTGTGTGCGCGCGTTGGAGGGGGGGGGAGAAGTGCTCCTTCTCGCTGCGGGTATGCTCCGCTTTATGTCATCAGCTACATGGAGGGTACAGGCGCCTGGGCTGGTTAGAGGGTGAGGCAACACTCCTTTTGGGCATCGTGCCATCGCGCACATGGTGTGAGTTTATTTTCGGCAGCGCTGGCCACTTGCTGCTCTGAAGGCGCTGCTGGGGGACCCACGAGGTGGGGGCATGATCCGGATGGCCGGCGGCGGCCATTCTTTACTTTTGACATCGCCCTCCCTGCCCGCGGCAGCTTCCTGCAGTCCTCGCGAGGCAGGGGGGTGTGTCGGCAAGCTTGTTCCTATGCGGGGTAGGCACCCGCCGGTTCCGTTAGTCGGGCTCTGCTTCCGGGTGAGCTCCGCTTTATTTATTCACCTTCTCCCCCTTCGCCGCTCTCTGTGCATGCCACGCTGGGTGTGCCTTTATTTTATTTCCTCTGCACTGTCCGCGTCGCGGGCCAGGCAGGCCTCGCGCTCGTCCCCTTGATTTAGTTAGCGCTCCGATCCGCGCCTTCGCCCAACACGTTGCTCTCCCCTCATTGGCGGCGCTGGCCGCCTGCGGTCGCATTCCGCTGCGGGTGGGCTCCGCTCTCCATTGTCTCTTCGTCCCGCCCCCGCAGCCGGTCACCTAGCATCACGGACCGCGCGGGGGGGGGTGCTGCTGGTGGCGCTTTGCTATCGCGGCGGGGTAGGCTCCCGTCCGCTTCATTTGGTCCGGCGCTCCATCCAGGGCTCACCTTATGCCCGGCTGGGCTTTTCACGCGGGTGGGCTCCGCTTTTACTTGCCGTTGGCGGGCCTCCTTCGTTCCGCGGGTGGGCACCGCGTGTCACACGCCTCTTGCGGGGGTCGCAGCCGATGCGGGTGGGCACCGCTCGGCTTGCCTTATCACCGGGCACTTCCGGGCACAGCGGCAGGTCGGGGTGGGCACCCGACTTCCACGCTTCGACTCCGGGGCACTGTGCTTGCCCGCGGCGGTGCTGTGGGCTCCGACTCGCCCGGCTGTCTTCTCGGCGCGTCGCGCCTTCCTGTAGAGGGGGGGTGGCCTTAGTGGGATCACTCCTCTCCCCTTCACGAACAGAAGGGCTGCTGCGGCACGCTGGGGCTCACAACCCTCGTCGCCATTGTGGTGTTTGGGCCCTAGGCCCTCATGCTAGTAATGACGGACACAGGACACCTGGTTAGATGGTGGGTTAACTGGCCCCGAGCACGTGCGCTCGGCCTCTTTTATTAGCCTAGTCACCTGACCCAGTGACGTAGGTGGTGGGTGGGTGTAAAGTGTATTACACACAACGTGAACACTAGAACGTGTCCAATGCTAGGACACTACAGCCATCCTACAAAGGTGGGGGTCGTGTGCGTACCCTAGTGTGTTAAAATGTTTTGAATCGGTGCCCCTAGTGTTAAGCCCATCTGTTTTCCTTTGCAGGACTTCAGTGGGAACATTAGAGGGTTGGGTAAGCCCAATATAACATAGACCAGGAATCTTGGGATCCGTGTCTCGAACTGACCATCAATGTCATCCAAGATTTTGGGCCAATATTCGGACAGTACAGGGCAATCCCACAACAAGTGTAGCAAGGTCCCATCCTCCCCGCACCCCCGCCAGCATGTGGGACTGCGGTCAGGGTTCCCTTTGTTAAGGCGCACAGGTGTCAGGTACCAATAAGTAGCTATCTTGAAAGCTGTTTCCTTGCTGGCTGTGTATCGCGCTTTGTGCTTGGCCCTATAATTAATGTCCCCCCATTCTTTCTTCTTTGAGAGATCCCTCCCAAGCTCCGCCATCCAGCGTCTCTGACCGAGGCTAGGCTGTGTAGGGGCCGAGAAACGCAGCATTTCGTATAGTTTCGGAAATCAACTTTTTATCCAATACCTTTGTGACCAACTATGTTTCATATTTCATTAACTTGCTATTAACTTTGGGGCGTATGTCGGGGTGTAGAAGCCAGTGTCTAAACTGCGTGTAATGAAACCTTTCCGTCTCTGGAAGTGTATAGTCCTGTTGTAGTTGTGAGAAGGGAATAATCCCGTCCACGTCAAACAGGTGGTCCACTGCTTTACAGGGCATAGCTTGCCAGGCTGCGAAAGCCCCGACCTCCAACCCCGGCATGAAGTCCTTGTTCTCTAGTAAGGGCGTCATTGGCGAGGAGAATGTTGTGAGCTCCCTTCTCATTGCCACCTCCTCCCATACGTCCATCACCGCCCTAGTAATTGGTAACCCCTGTAGGCCCTGTGTCCTGTCAGCTTTTTTAAAAAACGGTACTTTCCACAATGAAATCTGGGCTAGCGCCCTATCCCGGAACAACTACCGATTTTCTGACTCCTCCCTGTTCCACTCAACCAAGAATCTCATTTGAGTTGCTCGATAGTACTCTGCCAAGTTTGGGATCCCCAGACCTCCCTCCCCTGGTTTCAGATAGCCCACTGGCAGCCGCATACGTGGTCTTGCCCCCGCCCAAACGAAATGAAGCATCTCCTTCTGCATTGAATTGGGTGCCCCCCCTCGGTGGCTTGACCGGTAAAGTTTGAAACAGGTACAGTGCCTTCGGAAGAGCTGATATTTTGATTGCGGCCACTCTGCCCATCAATGACAACTGTCAGGATCTCCACACCCGCAGATCCTTCGTAATTTGTCTGGCGAGGCTATGGTAATTCAAGGCAGACCAACGGGGTCAATCCAATCCCCAAATATGGGATAGTGTCTGTTACCTGGATCCCCGATAACCTAGCTCCCTCAATGGGCTTGTGTCGCCTCCCCACCAGATCGAGGATCTGCGACTTCCCTACATTAACCTTAAAACTGGATATTTTGCAGAAATCTTCCAGTTCCCTTAAAACCGCTGGGACCGACCTCGCCGGGTCTTCTAGTGAGGCTAAGATGTTGTCAGCATAGAGGCTTATGGCGTGTCTTTCCCCTCCGAATGGTATGCCCCTTATGTCCGGATGGTCTCTCACAACAGGAGGGGCAACTACGGGCACCTCTGCCTGGTGATCCGTTGAATGGGGAAGGGTCATGACGAGACTCGATTGACCCTTATGGAGGCGGTAGGGGAGCTCTAACAGCTCACTACCCAAGCTCTAAAGCGTTCCCCAAGCCCAAAGTGGGTCAGTTTGTGTTCCAGGAATCCCCAATCCACCCGGTCGAACGCCTTTTCAGCGTACACCATCAGCAACAGGGTATTCATATTTGTGCGGTGGGCCTTGTCTATCAAGTGGAGGATCCGCTTTGTGTTGTCCCTGCCTTGTCGATTTTTAATAAATCACGCCTGGTCCGGGTCTATTATCCCGGGCATCAGCGGGCCCAATCTTGCCAGCAGAATGCCCGTGACCAACTTGAGGTCCACATTTAGGAGGGACACTGGTCGATAAGAGCTGCATTTCGTTTTGTCTTTTCCCGGCTTAGGGAGTACCACGATAGCTGCTGCCAGCATGTCAGCAGGAATCGAACCCAGCCCTTTGAAAGAATTAAACAGTCTCGTCAGAAGTGGTGCTAGAAGGTGGCAGAAGGTCTTATAAAATTCCACCGAGAATCTGTCCAGCCCCGGCGACTTAAGAGGTTTCAGACGCAAGATTGCCCCAATCACTTCCTCTATCCTGATCGGGGTGTCCAACATCTCTGCCTGATCCCTAATTAACGGGGAAGTAAGGGCCCCTTGTAAATATGATCTCATACGGCGGTCCGAGTTGTCCTCCCCCATACACAAGTCTGTGTAAACATCCCTAAAAGTTTGTGCTATGTCCTCGTCCTCTGTGAATTCCCCCCCCCCCACGTCAGTCGTTATTCTCTGCACCCTCGTCTGGTGGTTCCTTGCCCTGAGTTTGCTTGTCAGCATGCATTTTTTAGCCGTAGCGCTGCATACTCAGCTCTGTCCAGGTCCAACCCCGTCATTTTGCGCCCATGCCACTTTAAGTTGTCACCAGACCCTAGGAGCTCCCGTCCGGCTAAGTACCCTCTCTAATTCCACCACTTGTGCCGTGAGGTATGCCCTTTTTTCTTTACGGTCTTTGGTCTCCGCAGCTAAGATCGTGATTAGTTCCCCCCTTACTACTGCTTTCAGGGCCCCGCATAGTGTGGCCACTGAGATATCTGGGAGTTGTTCGTCTCTAGATATTCCCTGATACATTTAGTGAGTTGAGCCATCACTTCTTCTTTGTGGAGCATGTGTTCCCTCACTCTCCAACTCCCTGGTAGTTGCTGCTGCGGTGGCAGCCGAAGGGACGCCATCACGCCTCGTGATCAGAGAGGGACGCCGGTGTTATGTCGGCCTCCCCCACCATACTATTAATTTCTGCCATACCCAACAGATGGTCGAGGCGCGCATATGTCTTGTGTACATGAGAGTAATACGAGTATTGTGATGTGTGAGGGTCCGCCCCTCTCCACAAATCCACTAACCCATAGACTGGAGCCATTCTCTACCTTCTTGTGAAACCTCTCCAGCCTGTGAGTATCTATTTCCGGCCCGGTCCTTGGCTACGTCCATAAACATGTTTAGGTCCCCCCTATGATCGTCCTACACTCGTGTCTGTGCAGTACCTCGGATACATACAGTCGACCTCAGGAATTTCTCCTGCCCTGTATTCCGTGCGTATGTGGAGCCTATCACTAGGGTATGTCCCCCTATCTTATATACGTGGGCTAAAAGTCTTCCTTTTCGATTTTGGCCACCTTTTCCCCCACTGTCCCCTTAAACCTTTTGGCTACTAAAATAGCCACCCGCCTTCTTATCCGAGGTAGATGAAAAGAACTGCTGGGGAAAGAGTTGTGACCTCATTCTATGCCAATCTTTGGCGAGGAGATTTGTCTCCTAGAGAAGGCGCACATCTGCCCCCATGTTATCCAGGTAGGAAAGGATGGACCTCCTTTTATTGGGATTGTTGAGACCTCTCACATTGAGAGTGAGAATTTTCAGTGTGGGCTGGGACATAGCGTGTCATAGTGAGTGCACCAGCTTTGGCCTGTATTTGGGTCCCTGTGACCCCTCTTCCCCCTGAGCTCCCAACGTCTGCCCGGCCTCCATTGCCCATGGATCCTCTCTTCAACGCTTTTAACCTGCATAGCAGTTCTCAACCCTCCCTAACCCCAACTTAGAAACCCATGAACCTCAAATTGTCCATGGCCCGCCATTCGTGCGTGCGCGTCCTTGGAAGTTGGAAAAGTTGAGAACATGTGTGGCCAGTTCCCCGTGTCTCCACGCTCCCCGCAGACTACTCGGCCGCCCACCCAGCCTTGCAAATGTCACTTATCTGTCCCTCAGTCATTCACGGTGTCATCATGGGAGAATGTCTCCTTCGACAACGTCTCCAGCACTGCCAGTCTTTCTTGTGCCATGGTCTTGGGGTTCGGTCTCGTCGCTCACTCTGTGCTACGCCTCCCGTAGACATTATGCCATCCTTCTCAAGGAGTTTTGGTCTGTGGGCTCTCTGTCTCCTCCTGGATTGGATTCTCGATGCCCAGCACCCAGCAAGTGTCCGGCATGGATCTGAGCTGGTGGAATTTGCTCTGCTATATGAAAATCATCCAGAAAGGGTGACTCAAAGAATACGGTATTCCTTGATTTCGAAAATGCGTGGTTGCCACTCGGAACTCCCTACAACTTTTGAAGGGTTATTAGGGCCAGGTCCTGGTACAAAGCTATGGAGTGGTCCTGATATCTTAGTGATCTATTTTGATTTCAAAATCTGATGGGGCATCCAGTATGCTCCTGAAGGAACCCTGCAGGTATTGTGTGATGTCTGGCCCTTCTTCTTTAGGTGGAACTCCCTTAACGCGGATATTGTTTCGCCGAGACCGATTCTCCAGGTCTTCTGTGTGCGTCTGGAGATCGATCTGTTGAGTCTTGAGCCGGAGTATCTCTTGCTGTAGATGCTCCACCTCCTGTTCCCGGGCTTGCTCCTGATCCTCGATGGAGGCAACACGTTCCCCAGCCGTAGACGCGTTAATGCTACACCCAAATGTGCGGCACCGCTCGCCGTGCAGTTTCCGAAGTAGCGAGAGGATCGAGAAGTGCGGTGTCCCGAGGAAAGAAGTTCCTTCACAGTGTCGAGCGCCCGAGGACTACTAGTTGCCCGCGTCGCTTTTCAGAACAACACAAGAATCAGAAGCCTACACAACCCTATGAACGTTTCCTAAAGAATCGCTATGCTCTGCCGTGACAGGTGTAAAAACAAAAACGGTATTAAAAGTCCTTCTTGAAAAACCTTTTACCCTGATGAAGGCCTTCGTAATAAGAGGTGCCCCCCAGAAAGTCGAAACTGTTGGTTTTAATCTAATGAGATGATCGCTTAAAAAACGAGCACACGCTTGGTCCCAAAATTGGACACAATAGAGTCCACTGTGCATGGTTCTATAAATCAGTGCAACGTCTCTCTGGCTAAAATATTAGCGTACTTTGAGGGCAAGAATCACTGTACCTTGTCATCTTTCGAAAAACGAGTAGGACTATTGCTTGCCTGGTGTAATGTACAGGTCCAAATGTGTTTGTTGCACTAATATGTTTCATGTTTGTAAATTACACATGTTTATGTTTTTCTAATCTTGTATAAAAATATGCTTTTTTTAATCACATTCTGTAGAAAAAACAAGGCAAGAAGGCTATTGTCTAGTTTGTCCCGTGAAGGGCGTCTATGTTTTTGGGAAAAATTTTAAAAAACGTTACATATTTTTAATTATAATCCAGGGATAATTAAAAAATCCTCTTGGAGAAAAAGAAAGTCTGGATTTATGGTGTCAGAGGTAATTTGTTTTGTACACGTTCCCCAGCGGCATTGACGTCCAGCCTTATCATAAGGCAGGACGTCGATGCCGTTGGGGAACGTGTGGCCTCCATCGGTTGTCTCCTTCATCTCCCTTGCTATTTCTCTTTTCAGCATCTGCAAGTCGTCTCGTAATGCACCGAATAGGTGCGGGTAACTGGGGCGCCGGAGGTGTCCGCATCTTGATTTGTGTCGTTGGGGAGAGCCTCCCTGCTCTGCTGCCGGTCATCGGGAGCTGGGTCAGCATCTCTTTTAGATTCTGATCCTTCTTGCCTCTTGCTGAGGACATGCCTGCTATATCTCTTGCCACATCACCAGACCGGCCTGCCTTGTCATGGGGTTCCCAGTCCCAGTGGATGGCTGTCACAAGGGTGTCCTCCCGCTGAGCTCCGCTACGCTGTTGCACTGATGGTGCGGGGTCCTCAGTCGGCCTCCCCTTCCTTTTGTAACTCTCCAGTGAGGGCCCGGGGTGTCACTCCCTTTCAGTCTCGTCCAGGCCTTGCTATCTTCGACCATCTGCTATTGCCCTGCTGGGCGTCTGCTGCTTGTTCTTTGCACCCGAACCTGCCATGAATTCCCCTGTAGGCCAGCAGGCCTATCTAAGCCTGGAGCACTAGATGTCTTCTTGGACCACTGCGGCTAATTCCTGCACTATGTGCTTGCAGGCCGCGGCCTCCGGTTTCCTCTGACTTAGCTGTCAGCTCCAGAGAGACTAATCCATGCCCGGGCCCCTGATCCGGATTCACTGCCCCTTCTCCCTCTGCGGGCCCACTAGTTTCACGTTCTCTTGGCCCCCGCGGTCCTCCTCCGGGTGTCTTGGCCTCTCTCTTGCTGTGTTGGCCCCATGGTTCTCAGCGTGGTGAAGACTCTACCGGGTCTGGGGTTGCCCTGCGCGCCGCCCCGGGGCTCCACGCACCTGTCTCGCCCTGGGCCCCCACCTCCATAATTGACCGCTCTCGGTTCCACGTGCCGCATCACCGCTGTCCTCACGCTCACTGCTGCCGCCGCAGGGACCCGCACCAGAGACGCTTTGGCCCGCTGAACCGGCTGACACTGACCTTGACTTGGGGCGTCACAGTCCGTGGTAGTGGCCGGCAGCGAGGCGGGCGTCTCCCTTTGGTTGGCTTCTCACTCCTGTCTTCCTCGGTGTGGCGCTCTCTGCCTATGGTCCGTCCCCGCCAATTCGGCCCACAGTCTTTCACTTGACACTTCTCCTTGTCGCACTGGCCGGGACGCCAGACGATATATAGTACACCGGCGGTGCAGCGGACCGTTTTCACACCGTCCGCTCGTCTAGCCAGGGGGCCCACCGCCGAAGGTCAGTCTGTCCGGGCTCCGCCAGGCACTATCGTCGCTGTGGCCTCGCTGGGGTGCTGCGCGTGTCTATGCGTGTGTGTGGGCCGAGACTCGGGGGCTCCGGCCCAGCTGCTACTCTCCACCGCCTCCTGCTAATGGTATGTCCCCGCTGCTCACCGGAGCCCCGATCTATCCTGTCGTAGCTACAATCCGCCTTCAGGGAGCTCCATCACAGGGGTCCACTTTAGCGGGCCCAGCCTAGCACAGCCGCCATTTTCTCTCCCGGGCCTCACCGCCAGTACGAGTCCGCGCTTCCTGTACGAGTCCACGCTTCCTCAGCAGCGGGCGCCAGCCTTGTTCATCCAGTTTTCCCCGGGTGCAGTTGTGGTCAGTGCATGCGTTGTCCCCAGGGATGCCGCTCTCGGAGGGGGTACCGTGCTGATGAAGGCTGGAATATGCGTTCGGGAGCGGGGAGACTAGTGGAGCATGTCTTACCCACTCGCCCTCTTGGCCACGCCCCTGAAAAGTAACTTGTAGAAAGTTAACGTTTCCCTGCCTGAAGCTCCTGGAGACTAATTTGCTTTTGCTCCCCAACTTCTCCAAGCCATGGATTAGCATTGAATAGGTGTGAAGAATGTGTGAAAGGCCTCTCGGGAGCTACATAATAGGTCGCTGTGATTTATAGGACGACCAGAATGGCAGGGATGACTTCTTTAAACTCAGCACCAGAGTTTGAGAGTCAAAGCTTGCTTGATAGGTCTGTTGGGAATGTCATATAACACTGCAGGCATACCTGAAAGGAAAATAACAAACAGGATGCTAAGGCAATTCTTGTTGCTGGGAAACCCTGCTTTGTCTTATCAGACATCTGTGTCTGGATTTATTGGGGGTACAGTGTCTGCCTCAAACAGTATTTTAGGGTTAGATGTGGAAGGACACTAGCACTGCCATAGTACATGCCCCATGGACACCCTTATCTCTCAAAGGCCAGGTTTAGAGTGGTTGGAGACGTTTGTCATCTTAAAAATGCTTAAAGTGCCGGGGAACTTTTACTCCATTGGTTTGGGCATGCCTAGGAGTCATTCCCACGTGATAGCCTGTGCCGGCATAAATGTGGCATCTGCAGGCACCCACTTCAGAACACTCCTGGACCTGAGGAAGAGCAGAAGAGGACAGGACCTCCTGTCACTGGTCTGAAAAAAGCCCTGAAGGACTGGATCTGCTCCCTCTTGTACTCTGGACAAAGAAGTAGACTCGTAGGGTTATGAGGCTGACCTCCTGTTCAACCTACAAGGATACAGAACACTAAAAAGGCTTTTGCTGCAACTGTCCAGCTGACCAGTGGCATGGACATGACTGGACCTTGCTGTTGGTCCTTGACTGAGCCCATATGAGGCCTAAATTCTTCCCCTGAGGTCCTGGGTGGCTATAGAAGTGCATTCCTATTATGGAAGAAGACTTAAAGGACTAAAGTCAAAAGGTAAAATCTTTGACCGGCGCAAACCTGGTTGGTGTATCCGACCTGACTTCCATTGCGGTCATTATCAATCTGCGCCCAAGTCTTCCGCAACAATGGCGTCTCACTGGCACCTTGTGATTCTTGGCACTATCGCTACTTAAAGCGTTAGAGTTCATATCTCAGATTCCGCTTATTGGATTTTGTCATTTAGTGTCATTTTGTTCAATACATTTTACATATTTTTCTATTTCGGTTTGAGTTTTTTATTGTTCTGTATTTTGACTTTTACTTTTTTCGTTTCTGCATAAATATTTCACATATTACCCGAAGTTATGCCTGCCTGTTCCGTGCCTTATGCACTAGGGGGTTGATCCTAGGTTAATTGAATGGCTTTGAAAGTTCTCTCTGACAACGGTTGTGATTGTTCCTCATCTACCGCAAATAATAATTCAGTTTCTTACAGAAACTAGCTGAAATTATCTGCTAAACGGGCAGTTGATAACCTACCAGGGTTGAAGCACCCTGTGGACAAACTTGGATATTGGACGAGTATCGTGCGGCAATAGAACCTCTAAAAAAATTCAGTTTGGAGGTGAACCAAGCATCACGCTTGAATGTCTCAACTTTTTAAAACAAGGTAGTCAGGAAAGTGTGGTGGAATATATTGCAGCTCTTTGCATTTTGACAGCTCCAAGCAAATTTGAGAACAAAGAAGATGTATATAGCAGAGACGAGCCTGTGTTTAACTGTTTCTCTAAGAAGTTGCAGGAGAGATTACTGAGATTCAGGAAACAAACTCTCCCCGAGAGGTGAATATTCCTAGAAGCATAGAGCGCTCCACGCTTTCATCTAAGGCACTGACCTCTGAGGAGGGCACATCACCAGTGAGTCGCATTCTTGGGACTGCTCTGGGTTGTTCTGTGAACTCCAGAGACAGAATGTTAATGTCAATGTTATTGGTATTTGTAAAGCGCTAACTGTTACCCGAGGGAGTCCTGGCGCTGTGTGAAGGCCTACAGAGAGGAGGAGAAATAGTATGATCAGTGTGAAAAGAACCATGTTTTCAATGCCTTCCTAAAGGCCAAGAGGTTGGTCATGCTTCGCAGATGTAGTGGCAGAGCATTCCATGAACTGGCCGCATTCGCTGTAAAGCCTCTCCCACCCCAGGAGGCCTTCTTCACCCTGGGGACATTAATCAGTCGTGCATCTGAGGACCGCAGTTTTAAAAATTCTGGTCCGGTTCCCTGAAGGGCTTTAAAAACCAGACAAAGAGACTTAAATTGAGTGCGCTTCCTAAACGGCAGCCAATGACGTTTTTCGAACAAATGGGAATTGGGCTCAGAAAGCTCATCATGGCAGTTGCTACAGGTGTGGGTTCAAGGCACACTTGAGAAGTAATGGGAAATGCCCGGACCAAGGAAAATGTTGCAGTGTTGGGGCATTTTCAAGCAGCGTGAGTGTATGCACTACTGTAAAAGTGGGCACAATTGATGCTAATGAGGAAGAATGTCCCCAGAGGGAATAACTTAGTTTAGCAATTGATACCATAGTTCCACCTTCATGTGACAGGTAATGTGTCCCTTGTGTATGGTTCATGCTGGTACGGTGTCGTTAAATGGAATGGTGGATTCAGGACTACCCGTCAAGATTTTGTGTGATGTAGCCTTTGAGAAAAGTAGAGATGTGAGAAACATCTGACCAGCTCCAATATAAATCCCAAGGCCTTAGGTGAGCAGGATATCGATATATACTGGATTACTTTGTTAGTCTCTTGGAATGCGAGGGTAAAATGATTACCTCAAAAATGTATGTAACTGTCAATGGAAGGTAAGGGATGGGATGGCAGAATCAGACTAAGTTGGGCTTCGCTATGAGGCCTGGTCCAGATAATCCAGTGGTGTTGAGTGACATGCCTGTATCGAATGTAGATTCATTCATAGAGTGTGCTCTGTTTTTCTGAGGGTACGGAGTGAGCTTACAGCCCTCTTACATGATTTATGATGTCACCAATTCCTTCCTCTGAATGGTTTCACCAGTTGGTATTGCCCAGAAAAGATCTGGGGGCATGCATCTTTTAAAGTTTACAGACCACAGCCCTTTGGTTTGAAACCTTAATGCTAATGGTGTCAGTAAAGCCCCTATAATGTTGCTACGGCTGTTTTTTAAATTACAACTTTGACATCAAATTAGTACACAGAGACAGAAACTACAGGGCTGGCTGCTTATCTAGAAAGCCATTTTTGGGTAGTTTGGGTGACGAGGATTTGGATGTTCATGAATGTTTGTGGTAGCGGTGTTAGACTCTGTCCATGATGCTGCTTGTGCTGACCCAGGAGTGGTGCAAGTTAACAAGGACATCACAGATGGTCTCCCCTGGGACTGGTGCTTAAGTGCTGAGATGTTTGGGTGTGCTCAAGTGGTGGCAGACCTAACTGTGGCTCTGGGTATGGTTATGAGACCCGATTCTTTTGCTCTACTTGGTAAGCCGAGACCATACTTGTTGAATATTCCCCCATGTGAGTGGTGATATCCTATTTGCTGGTCTGCCTGAAGTTATGATGCTGCTGACAGTAGCGTGTCTGCCTAAAGCGATGGTATGACTAGTGGAACTATAAAGCCAAATAAGAGAAAGTTACCTTCCGACACCGCAGTCTTCGTGACTGAGACCAGTAACACGGAAGACTCTGAGACTCATAGCAGTAATTTTTCCTTTCGGAGCGTTATTGCTGCAGATGGAGTGAAGCCCAGAAGTAAGCACATTACTAAGGTACCAACAAAGTTTAATATTTTTCATTTGTATTAACTGTTCCTCTTTTGCAGCATTTGGAAATGCATTTTCTAGTTTTGTTGCTTTTTGGTTAGTTTTTTTTGTAGGCTGTTACCTTTGGTTTAAAGGGAACGATGTTGTAGTGTGTGACCTTAATGCTGCAGTTTGCATTTCTTTACCATCATTTGCTTATCCTGGAAAATCTCCAGGGTGTAGGAGGTTTGCTGTTCCAGAGTTCTTTCTTCAGCTTCTGGGCAGTTGTCGCTCTGTGGCGATCTGTGGTTCTGTTTCTCTGCTCTTCTTGTAGTAGCTCTTATCAGAGCTTCATCCTCCCGCCAACAATAATAAGATGCCAGGCATCAGCCAGCACACAACACAGTCCATGATGGCTACGTCTATCTGCTCGGCGCAGTTAGAGCGAGGATAAAGGTCTCCGGATCAACAGGTTGTGAATGTAACCTAAGGGCTTAAGATGAAACGAAGAGCTTACCTCCTTCCTGAGTGGCTCAAGACTGTGCGCAGACCCGGTAGCTGGCAGCACCCAGGAATCTATCACTAACATGTCTCTTTCAGATAAGAACCTTACTTTCAACTTCATAAAGACAAAGTGGTTCTATGAACCAATCCCAAATTTCTACCTAAAGTGGTTTCTGCTTTTCACATTAATCAATCAGTTGAGTTACCCGTGTTCTTTCCTCAACCTGATTCTGTAGCAGAACGAGCTCTACACACGTTAGATGTTAGAAGAGCTCTACTATATTATGTGGAAAGAACAAAAGAGCTCTTAGTTGTTTTTTCGCCACCACACAAAGGCAATCCTATATCTAAATCAGGCATTGCAAGATGGATTGTCAAATGTATCGAAACATGTTATGTGAAAGCGAAAAGAACCTTGACAATACCCCCTAGGGAGCATTACACCTTCAAAATAGGGGCCACTATGGCCTTCATAGGGAATATTCCCTTAGCTGACATCTGTAAGGCAGCAACATGGTCTACACCTCACACATTCACCAAACATTATTGTGTAGATGTGTTAGCGAGGCAACAGGCTAATGTAGGCCAGGCAGTACTTAAAACACTTTTTCAAACAACTGCAACAGCTACAGGCTAGCCACCGCTTTGGGAGTTACTGCTCTATAGTCTATGCAAAGCATGTGATCTACAGCTCACATGCCTCGAACGGATAATGTTACTTACCCAGTAAGCATCTGTTCTTGGCATGTAGAGCTGTAGATTCATATGCGCCCACCTGCCTCCCCAGGTACCTACACCTGTTGCAGTTCTTCTTACTTACATACATACGCATGGACATCTCTATTCTATCTTAACTAACTAAATTCTCACCCTCTGATGGAAAACAATCTAACAATGGAGTCGATGCCCATCCGCACTATCACCGAAAGGAGGAGTCACCTAACTCGCGACTGGAAAGACGTCTTCGAAGAAAAAGAACTTGCAAACATCCAGAGCCAACACTAGATGGCAGGAGTATGCAAAGCATGTGAATCTGCAGCTCTACATGCCAAGAATAGAAGCTTACTGGGTGAGTAACATTATCCTTTTGGCCCCTGGGAAAATGTTTGCGATGACCCGTACAATAAAAAAAATCCTGCAGTTGTAAATACATAGCACTTCTCATTTTTTATGTTTGAAACATTTTATTGAATAATAAAACCTAATAAACTTCATCTAATTAATAAAGCATAATTAAACATGAACTGCCATACATATAATAGACAATAGTGGTACATAAAACTCAACATATTGTAACATAGCATTCTGTAGCACAGCATAGTTATGTAGAGCAAAATTCTTAATATCAGGCAACGCGAAAAGTTCAACAATGGAAATGTTCATGAAGAAAGGAAAGAAAAGAAAGAAGGTGGGATACAGGGATTCCATTAATGTAATGCTTCCTACATATCGAAAAACAAATACTTATTATTTTTTTACGCAAGTACAAAAATTAAAATACTAAGGGAAATATCGTGAACAATAAACTTTTATATTGTAATTAAAATTAGAATATTCAAGGAGGCTTTCATCAGCGTTATTTGACTTATAACTTATGATACGGACATGAATACTTTCTGGAGAGGAACCGCCACATAGGGTTCAAAATCATATCTTTTTCTACACCAGCAATTAAGTTATAAACTTGAATTCGATCCACTTTATGATTAAACACATCTCTTTCCAACAAGCATCACAGGACCACTTATTATTTTCCCAATTAGTGATAATGTTTCGGGTGACAACAACAATAAATATGTTTACAATTTTACCTTCGAAAGGAAACACATACCATGTCTAAATCATTCTACACAATAGGGCATTTTTAGGTGTAGCATTCATTAAGGTATGACCAGACTTGAAACCAGAACTCCTTATCTTTTGGGAATTTAAATGTCATATGGAAATAGTGCCAACAGACCCAGCACAAGACCAGTATCAATTAGAAGATGAGTTAATTGAAATTAGAGAATATGTGCTGATAAATAATCTATTGATGTAAAATACAGTGGTCAGGCCGTGTTTGTGGATCTAATCTATTCCGATTTTAACTCCATAGTTTGTTCCATAAATTGACTGAGCATTATACTTGAAGGTCCATCTCTCAGATCAATTCTATAACAGTTTTATTTCTGATAATAGTAAAGGAGATAATTGATAAATAGATTTTAGAAGCCATGGGTGGAATTGATTCTTGGTCTAAATCTAGATTATTATCTGCAACAGACGCCAGAACAAAAAGATAAAATCTAACAGGTTTTATTATGCTTATTATAGTGGTTTAGAGAAAACCAAGAAGACACACATGCTCAGAAAATGTATCTAAAAATTATGATTACATCATATCTTATGTTATGTTGAAGGTCCAGAGACAGCTTTAGCTAATTTTCTGTATAAGTGACAACATTTGGAAATATATTTAACAAAACATTAAAGCATGATGTCAGAAATTCTGTCTTTAAATAAGTATTGTGTCAGAGTTAGGCAAGCAATACTAACATTAAATAGGTAGGTGTACAGGTTACAAACTCAACTATTTTATCAGCAAACTTAATTTGGAGACAATTTAGAATGTTGCAGGGATTCTGCTTTTGCACAGAACTATGCGCAGGAGACCAGGACCTCAGAGAATTGTGGTGTACCAGAAAACTCCCCTCAGAACCCAGAACCCCTTATCCGACTAGCTTAGTATCCCATTCGTTAGCCTAGATCTAGCTAGGTGGTCCCAATGTATAGACAAACCAGAACAAGCGACTTAGATATTTCTAAGTGGGAATCCGAAATACCTGTTCGTACTTATTTGTTAGTCCACAACATAATAATACAGACACGGTAAATTTTAAAGAGTTTATTTTATAAACCTCGCGTCCTAAGATGCAGTACTTTGGCTAACACTAGTAGACTAACAATACAGATCAGAACCATAAGCATTATTACAATACCATATAGAATGAAAGGAGCAATCATACTATTAATGACAGTGGTCTACGGCCACACTCCTTTCACTATAATCTAATACATTATTATTATTAGACTATTAGAAGGTCTCTTAGGCTAACAGGGGGGACCCCATACCGTATAGATCAGCTTAGTAGAATCACATCAAAGGATCAGCTCTCACAGCATGCATCAGCTCTTCTGTTCGAATGAATGTAAAACCAAACTGTTCTGCAATATTAAAGACGCTTGTCCTTCGGATATTGGCAGCGGAATGCATGATATGTCTAACAAGTGTCTACGATCAATCTAAACACAACACTCTGTACCTTCTAGTGACCCAGACGCGTTCTTTGCATGATGTACACACCAATGGCACATTTCACGGTTAAGAATGTGAAACAACAGTTTGTTATCCTGTAAGGCAAAGTCGTGTCAGCATTTCTAAAATGAATAACACATAACAACAGTGTCGTGTGCAGCGCAGCAGAAACGACAAGCTTGCTTGTTAACTATGATCCCGGTTATGCTAACTTAGTGTTGTAAATAGGGTGTGGCTTAATCCATCTCACAAGAACAAGCATTTGCAATGCAATAGGTCTCGTATTACTGGAAGTTTGAGCTATTGGCGTTTCATTATTATTAGCAATGCCAATAGCTCAAACTTTTAGTAATGCCAGACCTATTGCATTGCAAATGCTTTTGAGACTGTTGCCTTGTCTTGCGGAGAGGGTGAGGGAGAGAGAGGAAGCATGAGAGGGAGGGGGATAGAGAGAGAAAGGAGAAAGAGAGTGAGGGAGGGGGACAGAGAGATGTTACGAAGGGGAGAGTGAAAGAGCGTAAGAGGGGGAGAGGTAGCGATAGAGAGGAAGAGTAGAGATGGAGAGAGAGAGAAAGTGAGGGAGGGAGGGAGGGAGAGAGAGAGAAAGCGAGGGAGGGAGGGAGAGGGAAAGAAAGGAGGAGAGAGAAGAAGGAAGGGGGAGAAACAGAGGTGGATAAATAGAGAGAACTCTGTATACCATTACCAGGGATGTAAGGGAGGGTTGGGTTAACATTGGATTCAAAGCTCCTTGGCTCCTTATGCTTTAGAGTTGGAGACTCAAGTTCCTTGAATTAAGTTTTTATAAAAGCCTGTGAACGAGGAAGTACAGCTGACAGAAGCAGTTTGTTTTATAGGGATCCTTAACACTAAATCTCCAGTTGTATCTTGTTTCAGAGGATCATCGTCAGAACTCACCCGAATTTGTACTTTAGTCATGATAAGGAATGTATTAGCAGCAAACGTCTTCAATATCTAGAAAGGAATACAACTAGAGCTGAGATGAGCATTCCTTGGAAGGGAGGCCCGGGCACGGCGCTTCGGCGAGGGCGATCGCCCCGGTAAAACTCTGGCCAGCCTTCTTTGTCCGCCCCACGCTGCATCCTACATTACAGCTCTACAAGATGGTGGCCCAGCTTGGACCACCTCCCCTATGGAAATCCAGGTGCGTTTCACTGATTTTTACACGCAATTGTACACGGCGGGTTTCACCCCCTCGTGCGAGTCTTCAATCAGTATTTTGATACTCTTAAGCTCCTATGGCTTGAAAACTATCATCGGGAATTCCTTGACGAGCCCTTTTCTAAAGAAGAAATACTCGCTGCCATCAATGGTATGCGCGGTGACAAGGCCCCTGGTCTGGACGGCCTGCCCATATCTCTCTACAAGACTTTCGCCCCGCCTTTAATACCGCACTTGGCCGCCATGTATAACGAATCATTCGCGAGCGGTCAATTCCCACCTTCGCTCCGAGAGGCCATGTTGACCCTTCTTCTTAAGCCGGATAAACCTCCCGAGCTCCGTGATTCATATCGCCCCCTGTCCCTCATTAATACAGACAAAATCTTCGCCAAACTGCTCGCTTCGTGCCTTCTCCCTCTTATGCCACACATTGCCTTGGTCTCTATGTACGCGGGTGACGTCACCTTGTATGTTCGAAACCCCTGGGAAAATCTTAGTCCTCTGGTGCGTGAGATCATAAGGTTTGGGGGCTACTCAGGCATACAGGTGAACTGGAACAAGTCAGTCCTCTTCCCTCTCACTGACGCCACCGCGCCCTTTACCCCGGACTACCCCTTCGAGTGGGCGTCCGGCCCTACCCGCTATTTGGGGGTCTGGCTGAGCAGGGACGTGGATGAACTTTGGAGGGCTAATTTCAGGCGCGCGGTGGACTTGCTCAAGTCCAAGATTCCCCTCTGGAGCCGGCTGCCTCTGTCGTTAGCCGGTCGGATCGCAATAGCCAAGATGGGAGTGCTCCCGAAGTTTGCCATGCTGTCGCTATCTGATGTTTTGTATGTTGGGTCAACCATGTCATCTTCAATTGTGTAGAAGCATATGGTGCTTTGATTTGGTGCAAGTATGTAACCTGTCTAGGCAATCTTCTTAATAAAGGTTTCTGAAAACTTAAAAAAATAAAAAATAAAAAAGAGCTGAGATGGGAAACCCCTCAGGTGCCCCCTTGAAGGGCTATTCCTCCCATCGACCACTAAACACCTCCAGTACCTCCCAGCCTTATCAGGAGATTTCAGCCCCAAATACTGGCGGAAACGGAATGGGTGGGGGAGAGGGTGCCCACCAATTATGGACTAATTCCAAAGAACATCACAAGACTAAACACGTACCTCGTCAGTGCGAAGGAGACATAGTTTCAACTAACAGCAGTGTGGTTCTCTGACACAAGGACACCACGATAAGTGTTCACTCACTTTTGTATCTAGCTGACCTGGGCAAGGCATCTGCACCACATGATTCATATCCCACATGAGGGTGTGAGACTGTTGGGGTGGTCGGGTGCGTCCATGTCACCAGGCCACTACTTTCCCTTCCTGGACTTTGCTCTTACATTTCATTGTGTGTTGATCGGAAGGGCTTAATTGAAGTGAACGCCAAGACTTCACCTCCCAGAATGCACCGATGTTTTCTTACATTAAAGCTCTGACCTTTAAAAAGTGTACCAGGTGTCATGGTCACTCTGCACCACCCCTACAGGCCTCCCCACCAATCCTTCCTCGGATCCGAGCCTAAATCGCGCAGGTGTAATGACCATATGGAATTTGGGTCACAAGTTTAAGTCAGCAGCGAGACCAGCATACTCAATTGAGCATGACTAAGCCACACACACACCTCAATGTGAGAAAGCGCAAGTAAGAAGCTGGGTGCCCCGCACTTCCTGATAAAATTACTGTCATGGCTTTAAGAGTGACAAACTGACAAATACAAACAACGATTTAGCGTGCACAACCAGGAAGGTCGGCTCACGTACGGCTGGACAATAAGATGGTCTCATCCGCTGCAGAATGGATTCCTAGGAGGCGACTGGGACCGTCTTTTTCGACACGGTAGCAACTGAATGTTTAGGATATTTATGACGGGAGGTAAGATTAGAGTTTAAAACTGATTAGGGGGGAGAGGTGAACAAAACGAAAAGCAACATCCGTGAAATCATACTAGAAAATGTTAACGCTAAAGGCTACTGGCTGCTTTCAAAGCGCGGCACCCGTGAAGGGGATCATGGTAATTGGCAATACAAAAGTAATGATGAAAGCGGGCGCCGCGGCGCCAATGCATAATAAACATATGTGCATAGTGGCCCATGAAGCGGGCGCCAAGGCGATAAAAAAAAAAAGCCGAAGTAGTCCCTAAACGGGACTGACAACGCCCTACAGCGCAACTAAACTGTAGTTGGTCAGTGCTGCTAGACATGAAACGGAAGTGATGTATTCGAGCACCGTCCAATAAGGACCCAGGAAAGCAGAGCAACACTCGAGTGGCCCAATGGAAGCAGCAGACAGGATTATACTTGGTATATAGATTACAATCGGTCTTCCAGACAGCGCATGCGCTGCCTAGGCTCGACCAAAAAATAGGGTTTTACCGTTCACAAACTCCTGATTCAATAATTCCCATGGTTTGCAATGCTAAAACCCTTTTTGAAATATACTAAGCTCATTTAAGGATTCAAAATTTGGAAGGGGGATATTTTTCAAAAGTATTTTTATTGAAGTTTTTCAACATACATCCTGAGAGAATACCACCACAGCATCCCAGGCAGGGGAGCAGTACAGTTCAACAAGGAATACATGCTGTTTAGAGTGCGGTGCTCAGTGTGAAACAAACTCCTCCCTCAGCGGGTAGCGTGAATGAAAATGACAGTTTCTGACAGTATTGGAGTCTGGAGCAAAGTTCATTAAGCAGAGAATATGAGCAGGCAAGTCTATCGGTGTTATTTCTGCTTCCTGTGTTGGCAATTTCCTTGAACCTTCCAACTGGAAGGTGTTGCATAGGATGAACATAATTTATATACAAGCGTGTCCCCAACCATAGACAACTTAAAAACAAAGAAAAAACAAGCATTTGCAATGCAATAGGTCTCGCATTAGCGAGACTTTAAGCTATTAGTATTGTAATTGACAATGCCTTTTATTTATGTTTTAAAACCCAAAACATAAATAAAAGGCATTGTCATTTACAATGCTAATAGCTTAAACCCGCTTGAATGTGAGATCTACTGCATTGCAAATGCTTGTTCTGTCACCCAGCTACCCTTGGACTGTCACTGGAGCGCTGCTCCCCAGGCTCAGGCTCCAGAACAGACACGCACATGAACAGTGAGCAGCCAGTTGCGAGTCTCCTCTCCTCTCTGTGTTTATGAAGAATCGCAAGTCGAACCCAAGGTAAGATAACTCTGCTGTCTAACGCCAAGGGAAGGTCTTTAGACAAGCCACAAGTGGTACCTAGGGAGATAGCTCGCTGTCTAACACCAAGGGAAGGTCTTTAGACAAGCCACAAGTGGTACCTAGGGATATAGCTCGCTGTCTAACACCAAGGGAAGGTCTTTAGACAAGCCACAAGTGGTACCTAGGGGGATAGCTCGCCGTCTAACACCAAGGGAAGGTCTTTAGACAAGCCACAAGTGGTACCTAGGGAGATTGCTCGCTGTCTAACACCAAGGGAAGTTCTTTAGACAAGCCACAAGTGGTACCTAGGGAGATAGCTCGCCGTCTAACACCAAGGGAAGGTCTTTAGACAAGCCACAAGTGGTACCTAGGGAGAAAGCTCGCTGTCTAACACCAAGGGAAGGTCTTTAGACAAGCCACAAGTGGTACCTAGGGATATAGCTCGCTGTCTAACACCAAGGGAAGGTCTTTAGACAAGCCACAAGTGGTACCTAGGGAGATAGCTCGCCGTCTAACACCAAGGGAAGGTCTTTAGACAAGCCACAAGTGGTACCTAGGGGGATAGCTCGCCGTCTAACACCAAGGGAAGGTCTTTAGACAAGCCACAAGTGGTACCTAGGGGGATAGCTCGCTGTCTAACACCAAGGGAAGGTCTTTAGACAAGCCACAAGTGGTACCTAGGGGGATAGCTCGCCGTCTAACACCAAGGGAAGGTCTTTAGACAAGCCACAAGTGGTACCTAGGGAGATAGCTCGCTGTCTAACACCAAGGGAAGGTCTTTAGACAAGCCACAAGTGGTACCTAGGGGGATAGCTCGCTGTCTAACACCAAGGGAAGGTCTTTAGACAAGCCACAAGTGGTACCTAGGGAGATAGCTCGCTGTCTAACACCAAGGGAAGGTCTTTAGACAAGCCACAAGTGGTACCTAGGGAGATAGCTCACTGTCTAACACCAAGGGAAGGTCTTTAGACAAGCCACAAGTGGTACCTAGGGAGATAGCTCGCCGTCTAACACCAAGGGAAGTTCTTTAGACAAGCCACAAGTGGTACCTAGGGATATAGCTCGCTGTCTAACACCAAGGGAAGGTCTTTAGACAAGCCACAAGTGGTACCTAGGGAGATAGCTCACTGTCTAACACCAAGGGAAGGTCTTTAGACAAGCCACAAGTGGTACCTAGGGAGATAGCTCGCCGTCTAACACCAAGGGAAGGTCTTTAGACAAGCCACAAGTGGTACCTAGGGAGATAGCTCGCTGTCTAACACCAAGGGAAGGTCTTTAGACAAGCCACAAGTGGTACCTAGGGAGATAGCTCGCTGTCTAACACCAAGGGAAGGTCTTTAGACAAGCCACAAGTGGTACCTAGGGAGATAGCTCGCTGTCTAACACCAAGGGAAGGTCTTTAGACAAGCCACAAGTGGTACCTAGGGAGATAGCTCGCTGTCTAACACCAAGGGAAGGTCTTTAGACAAGCCACAAGTGGTACCTAGGGAGATAGCTCGCTGTCTGTCACTAAGTGCAGGTCTTTCAACAAACCACGAATGTTATACACAGCTATAATTCTTCTGCACACAGATCGTGGAAGCTCCTTAACGAGCCATAATTGTTGGACAGCAATATCGCTTTGTTGTTTACTGAAACATGAAGCACCTCAACGAGACAGTCAGCTCTGCTGCTCAGCGTTGCGTAGTTTCTCAAACAAGCCACACATAGTTCTGCTGTCTATGAACAAGCCACAGGTGTGATATACTGAGAGACAGCTCTGCTATTTACCTGGAGCAAAGCTCATTCAGCAACTCACACGTGTTACATAATGAAAAAGATCTGTGGTACTTGTAGCAGAGTGAAATCCCTTCAATATGTCACAAATAGTCCCTACTCAGATAGCTGTGCTGTCAGGCCCACGACAAATCTCCTTTAACGCAAGTGTTCCCGGCGGTAGCTCTTCCGTTAACTGATTTGTAAAGCACTTGCAAACATCCAGTGCTTTAAAGGGGTACCTGCACTCAGTATTGTGATAGGGAGAGTACCTGCACTTCTCAGGACTGCTGCGACATAATGGGACAGTACCAACTAGCAGTTGATCAAGGCGGCAGAGCAGCCTTGATCCTGCTGGACCTATCCGCCGCGTTCGATACGGTCCATCACGGATTGCTGATGGACCGGCTGAGGAAAGGAGGTGTTCGGCAAAAAGCATGGAAATTGCTGAACTCCTTTCTCTCAGAGCGGAGTCAAACAGTGGCACTGGGAAACTTTACATCTCGCCCTTTCTCCCTGCCTTGTGGGGTACCACAGGGGTCCTCACTGAGCCCAACACTTTTTAATGTTTACGTTGCCTCCCTTGCCCCTATCATTAGATCTTATGGGTTTAGTGTCACGTCATACGCCGATGACACACAGATCGTCGTGTCTCTATACCCCGGAAGTGATATGGGAATGGATGTCAATTTCCAGGCCTGCATGCTGGAAGTGGCCCGGTGGATGGCCAGCAACTGCCTCAGGCTAAACTCCACGAAAACGGAGATAATGCTGTTTGGAAATAATCCCAGCTTTTGGACTCCTACCTGGTGGCCTCAGGAACTAGGAGCCTGTCCCAGCCCAGTAAGTAATGTAAAAAACCTCGGGATGGTGCTGGATGACAAACTCACGATGTCACTACAGATTAAGGCAGTAGCATCTAAAACAGGCTTTATTCTAAGAATGTTGAGAAAGATCCTGTTTTTTCATCCTCCCGAAAGTCGACAAACGGTGGTCACCGCTCTTGTGTCCTCCAGACTCGACTATTGCAACAGCCTTTATCTGAATATTCAGGAGAATCTGATGCATAGACTGCAATTATTACAAAATGCGGCGGCCAGATTACTTACGGGTATTCCAAAGTTCTCCCCGATTTCCAAGGCTATCCATGATTTGCATTGGTTGCCTATCCACAAGAGAGTTCAATTTAAATCCTTGTGTTTGGTGTTCAAGGCCTTGAAGGGGGAAGGCGCAGGTTACCTGACTAAGCATCTTACCAGGTATGTCCCTGCCCGGCACCTTCGTTCGGCAGAGGCCGGACTCGTCTCCATTCCTACCATAAAAAAAGCCCGTTGGGGAGGACGCAGGTTCTCCTATGGGGCTGCCAAGCTCTGGAACAAACTACCTCCCCATTTGAGACTTATGGAGAATCTTCTCCAGTTTAGGAAAGCTCTAAAAACTTGGTTGTTTTAACAACTACGCCAGCTTAAAATTCAGGATTTGTGGACAGCGCCAGGACACCTACTTGGTAATCGCGCGCTTTATAAAACACCATAACATAACATAACTAGTACGTTTCAGCAGCAAACAGGTACTCTAAGTAGTACGTATCTGTTCTATATTTCTATTAAAGCACTGCAGACAGCTAAGTTATGCGTGAATGAGTAAGGTAATTTATACACCATACACCGCAGCGTAAATATTCATGAATTATATGCGTTAGTCTAACCCCTGATAAAAGACATTTAGCATCTGGGGCTAAGAAACACCCCACGTCGCCATGATCAGTGGCGTTGTAAAGTTATGAAAACACCTCCTCAATGTTGTCTTGAAAAGTTGACTGGTTTGTGTACCAAACCCTTTCGGGCCAAAGAGTTGAGCCAGTCGCAATGTACTACATGAAACGTGATGCCACGTTGAAATGAGAAGCATAATTATGTCTGATTTACTGACACTAAAAGGGACGCAAAAACTATTAAGGACAATCTGATGCTTCCTTGTATTTCTTATTCAAACTTGTTTTTCAATAAGTGCATTAACATATTATTCAAAATCTATTATTTGTTATACATGACAATGCGGTTTTTTGTGTTTTAAAAACCAAATATAAATAAAACGCCTGCTGCAGACCCACCTTCCGTGCTGTGTCGAGCAACAAGGGAGAGAAAGAGAACAAGCATTGGTCGCGGGGAATGTAAAGATGGGGGCTGCAGCGGGAGAGAGAGGCGGAGGCGCGCGCGCGCCGGCAAACACGCGAGTGGTGCGCGCACAGCAGCGCCCAAAGTGAAAGTAATTGCACATTCATGTGAGCGTGAACGCAAGCATTAGGCCAGCAAATACCAGTGGGAAGCACTTTTAAATCCCACTTACAAAAGTCGAGCAACAGCGCATGTGCTGCTGTAGGCTCGACCTAATGAAATGAACCCTTCCCTATACCCACCCACCACTCTCCCCGTGGTTACGGCAGCATTTGCGAAATAAGGGGCCGTATGACACTAGAGTTCTGATCAAAATTGGAATAGATGCAGGGTTCTAATGGTGGAAGGAAAAACAGCCGAAGGAAGGCCTCGTGACAGAAAGGCAACCAGGGGTCCCCATTTAAATTCAAAGTTCTTGTAATCATCCCCGAAGATGTCAGACATGCGTTCTAGACTAAGCAGTCGCCAGAGGTGAGAGTGCCAGAGGGAGATAGCCGGCACCTCTTTCCTCTTCCAAGCGGCTGCCAGAGTAATCTTAGCTGCTCCAATACAAAGCCACATGATCATTTTGTCAGCCCGAGTTTGATGTTCCAGGGAGGCATCACGAAGCCCCAAAAGGACCCCTGCCATGGTTGTGGGGATGGGATAACCCAACATGTCTTTTATATGTGTCAAGATTTCATCCCAGAAGGGACGGATAGTTGGGCAGTCCCACCATATGTGTTGAAAGTCCCCAAATAGTCCGCACCCTCTCCAGCATCTAACAGAGGTGGTGGGGAAGATCTGCCTAAGCTTGGACGGGTGCAGGTACCAGTCCATCATAGTCTTCAAGTGTGCCTCCCTGAGCTCCAAGGAGTGGTTGAATCGTGTAATATCAGACCACAGATGCGACCATTCTTCATCTGAGATAGGGCGTTGTATCAAACTTTCCCACATGGACATATAGCATGGTCGCGGGGATAGCGTAGTTTTGAGTAGGAAGCTATATATAAAGGAAATCACTCCTTTCATAGAAGTGGTCTTGGTGAGGAACGCTTCAAATTTTGTGAGGGGTCGGGTGGCGGCCTCCCTTACCTGAGGCGTGAAGGCCCAATGCATCAATTGGGTATAGTGGTACCTTTCTGTATTTCCTACTTCATAGTCCCATTTGCAGGTGTCAAAAGAGAGGGGGTCTAAATTATGGAATAAATGTGTCAATGCTAGGCAACCTCCTCTCCTCCAGGCGTCAAAGGGTCCCTCATATAAGGCCAGGGGGAATGCTGGGTTGAAATGGAGCGGCGTAAATGGCGAGGGGAACGAAGTCCACCTATCGTCTCCCGTAACTGAGTCCCAGACTCTTAAGGTGGTGCGTGTGGGGGTGCTAATGTACGTATTCTTAGGTCTGTCCTTTCTGGGGCACCAAACCAAATCCCAAACAGTCCTCCCTGTCACGCTGAGGTCCATATGTAACCAGTGTTTGGCGGATTCCTGTTTAGACCATTCCACCAAGACACTCAGCTGAGCCGCTTTGTAATATAAGTGAATGTCAGGAAGTCCAACCCCGCCATCCTTGCGGGAGCGGCACAGTAGGTAATAGGAGAAGAAAACGCGTCCCCCTTGCCATATGAAGCGTACTATCATAGTCTTTATTCTTCGAAAGAAGTCTCCCTCCATCTCTATGGGCAGGGCCTGAAATAGATAGAGGAGCTTAGGAAGAAGTGTCAAGTGTATGCGGCCTAACCAGGATAGAAACAGAGGTTTCCATTTCGAGAGTTCTGCTTGTATGCGTGTAAGGATCGGGGGGAAGTTGGCGGCGTAGAGCCCCTCTATTTTTGGCGTTAGTTGAACCCCCAGATATTGAATGGAAGAAGTGGCCCAAGGTAGAGGGGTAAGGGATTGAAGTCTCAGGACTTCCGATGGTGGGAGAGTCAGATTGAGTATATACGATTTGTCTAAATTTATTTTAAACCCTGCCACCGCTTCAAAGCATTCCAGTTCAGTTTGTAGATGTGGGAGAGACATAGCAGGCTCCGAGAGGGACATAAGCACATCATCCACAAACAAGAAGATTTTATGTTGCTACCCTGTGAATGGTAGTCCCCGGATTCCCGGGTTGGGCCTGTTCGCTAATGCCAATGGTTCTATACTGAGAGCAAAGAGTAAGGGTGAAAGGGGGCATCCCTGACGGGTGCCCCTTGAGTGGGCAAAGGAAGAGGATTGTACCCCATTAACCACCACTTTAGAGCGAGGGAGGAGATAATTAGCCCAAATCATGTTAAGAAATGTTGGTGAAAATCCAAATGCTGTAAGTGTATGGAATAAGAACATCCAGTCAAACCTGTCAAAGGCTTTCTCGGCATCCAATCCGACTAAAACCGCAGGGATTTGGCGTCTGTTGGCATTTTCTACCAGGTGTATGATTTGGCGCGTGATGTCATGTGTCTGGCGGCCTTTGATAAACCCCGACTGATCGGGTGGATGAGGTCGGGCATAAGATCTTTTAGTCGTTTGGCTATAATGGAGGAGTAGAGTTTTGCGTCCAGATTAAGTAGGGCAATTGGTCTATATGAGGCGCAGCGTTGTTTTTTTTTTCTCCCGGTTTAGGTATCACCGAGATTACGGCTTCGGCCATATTGCCGGAGGTCGTGCCATCTTCCGCCATCTGGTTAAAGAGACGTGCAAGATGGGGGCGAACATCAGGGGTAAATGTCTTATAAAAGAGGGCAGTATAGCCATCCGGTCCTGGAGCTTTGTGAGGCTTTAAGGCTTTAATGGCGGCAGTAACGTCGTCTACAGTGATAGAGGCAGTGAGTAGGTCATTCCATTCTGCAAATACCTGTGGTATGGTCAATGACTGGAGGTAGTCCCGCTGGGTCTCCGAGTCCAGGGTCTCCCCAGTGTACAGATTTGCATAGAAGGAGCCAAAGATCTCAGCTTTTTCCTCGTCTTTATGTGTAGCTTCCCCTGCGGGTCCCCTAATGCCTCCTATGTATTCCCTCTCCCGCTTGTCTTTTAGCTATCGAGATGTTTACCTATTTTGTTACCTTGAGTATAGGATAGATGTCGTAGTTTAAGGAGGGTGAACTCAGCCCTATTGTTGTAAATAGCCCGAAGTTTACCTCGGAGTGCCGTTACGTTGCGCAGGGTTTGCCTTGTGGGGTTTAATTTATGGGCGCGTTCAAGGGTAGATAACTCAGTTTCCAATAGCTCTCGTTCACTAGCTCGTTGCCTGTTAAGGGCAATACATTTCCCCCTAACAACAGCCTTAAGTGTGTCCCAATTGGTGTATTCTGATGTGTCCTCCGGGCTTTTGGTAGCGAAGAATTCATTAATAGTTTCTCTTAGTTTGGTACAGGACTCCTTATCCCGGGCAAGTGACGGTGGGAAATACCACCTGGGGGTGGTCGGAGCATACCCGCTCCAAGTGAGATTGATAGTAAGGAGGCTATGATCTGATACCAAAAGGGGGAAAATCTTGGCATCCTGTAGGGCCCCCGGTAAAGAATGACTAATAAAGATGTAATCGAGCCGAGAGTATGTATGGTGGACATGAGAATAGAACGCGTAGTCTCGGGTCTGCAGATATAGAGTGCGCCAAGTGTCTAGGAGGCCCATGTCATGTATGCGTTGTTGTGTGTCCATAGTGAAGGAGCCTGTGTCCGAGCGTTGTGTGTGCGTACTGTCCAGTTCCTTCTGCCATATCAAGTTGAAGTCGCCTATAAGGGTTAGTGAACCGTCTGCAAAGTCTGTTAATCTCCCCAGTAGTGTATGTAAGAAAACCGTCTGGCCAGTATTGGGGGCATATTCTGCTGCGAAGGTGCAGAGTCTCCCTCTTAGGCATCCTTTGACCATAACCCACCGACCGTCTCTATCACTCTGAACTCCCAGAGGCTGGAATTGCATAGAAAAGCGGAACATGATAGTCACTCCTCTGTGTTTCGCATGGGCCGATGACCTGTAAATTAGAGGAAAGTGTTTGTGTCTGAGGCGCGTGTCTTCGGCCCTGGCTAAGTGTGTCTCTTGTAGAGCTACTATGTCGAGGTGATGGTCAATAATGTATTTCCACACTCTTTGGCGCTTTTGGGGGGAGTTAAGACCTTTGACGTTCCAAGTTCCTATGGTAATCAGCATTATGTCATAGGGAGAAAACTACAGTTCTCGCTGAGTCCTAGAGAACCCCTCACTACTACGATCCCAGGCTGTCCTCCAATGGTTAAGCAGTGCCAGAACCCGCCATGTGTGCCATTCCATACATCCAAAAGCCCCTTAAGATCAACAGTTAAAAAGCCGTCACCACAACCCTCCCATTCTCACCCTCTAAAAAAATGAAAATAAACATTAACAATTAAACAGTATTAAATCACTGCAATGTGGTCCCCCTGTAGGGTTAAGAGGAACCAGGGGGGACAACAGGTCCGAGGACCCCGTCCTCGCCCGTCCCATAGTGTATTGAACTAAGACATATTTGGGCGGCTCAGAAGCGCACCGCAATACAGATCGATACATAGGGGAATGAAACTGACAAGTTATTAGTAATGATAAGTAGAACATTCAACACCACCCTGCAGAACATTATAGAGCTAGAGGTGGTTATACCTCAACTTTCAAACCTGCTGAATATTATACAGAAGGGAACATTAGTGTTCATAATGGTGCTGCCAACAGTGTCCACGTTCCCTCTTTGATTTGAACAGGTGACCGCAGGGTCCTACTTCTCAACAATATGGAGCTTAGGGAGTCAAAAGGCAGGTCGCCCCCCACTCATAACTATACACAAAACAAGACCTGCCCGGGAAAAGGACTTTTTATTTTTATTAGCACAGTGAGCATGTTATAGTCAATGACCCTGGCTCTTTCAAAGCTGTTATGTTTTATACCACATGCGCAGCAAGTTTTTGCCATTCACCAAACGGGTCTAATATCACTGGCTATTTGAATGAAAACACCTATGTGTCTAAGTGTTTATGAAAGTGTTTCCCTGATAATCTGTCTCCCAAATAATATATACAAGGAAGAGAGCTAGACAGAACCAAATAGTGTGGTACCTGTTCAAACACTATTCCAGTTGAGTAGTGTCCCTCTAAGCACAGCCGAAATTGCAACGAAGTTGCAGAATAAACACTGTTCAAACTCAAAAGTAAACTGACAAGTTGTTCATTGTTGTCATATTCCTCGTTTTATTCACGGGATATGAAATTCATCAAAGAGATCAAGCCAAGGACTCGTGAAGTATACTCAATGAATTTCGGGTTTTACATAACCCTTCATCAGGAGTAGTCCTAAGAAGAACACAAAAAGGAGAGAAGTGTCGACCTGTTGCGTCATGTACATAATTAAATTAGTGTTTGGTGAGTTAGAAACTAATCAAAAAACGTGAGATAACAGAAGTAACCATTCAAAAACGAAACCTTATAGGGTGGCGGTTTGTTGTGAAAAGGATAAGACAAGGAAGCGTGATTAAAAACAACGGTGACGCGAGGACCAAGACAAATTAATGTTAAATCAAGTGTGCAATTGTTATGGAAAACAAAACAAGAACTCACATAATTAAAAACAACAGTGCCACAAGGATTTGAAGAAAAAAGTGCTGTAAAGTCAAGCATGTGAAACATGACTAATTGAACCTTAAGCCACGGATCGGTACTATTCCCCGGTGCGTAAAGAAGATAAAAAGTAACCGAGGTTACAACATGCAGTGAAAGTCAGCGTGTGTGCGAACAATCCTGCTCCAACAGGTGGGTCAGTTAGTGAAAGTGAGAAAGGACATTCCTTCAAATATCACAAGCCAGGTAATGAAAAGTAAGAAAGGACTGAATAACATTGGAAAAAAGGTCAGCCATCTTGTGATGGTGTTCATGGAATGACATTAATGCTGTATCTACGGAGATTAATGGATACTGATGTACAAAGTAATAACAAAAGGTAAAAGTGTTTGAAAAAATAAAAGATAAATAGAAGATAAACAACCAAATTAAAAGAGACGGTTTAACTGAGTTAGAGACAAATAAAGTTATTTGAGAAAAAAAAAAAAAAGAGGAGATTTCTTGTTATGGAAGGCTGAAAAAAACTGAAAAAATAAAAAAAGATCCAAAGAGAAACGTAAGATAATAATGAACAAAGAGAAGTTGTGAAAAGTTGCATAAAATAACATTAATAAATACAGATGATCAGATGAAGTCAAATAGACACAAAGATCAAAATAAATTCACGAAACCAGAATGCACAGAGCAAAAGTTACAAAAAGCAACTAAGTTCAACGCGGTCATTGAGTACGTGTGGGACCAAGGCATTCATTTTATAAATCCATGCTGTTTCTCTCTGTAAAAGATATTTACGGTTGTCTCTGTTTTCTCTGATTGGAACCATTTCACAAACCAGAAATCTCAATTGGCTGATGTTGTGACTCTTGGATAAAAAGTGCATCGCTACCGTTGATTTGATGTTTTTGTTGCGAATGTTGCTTTTATGTTCTGTTAGACGCACTTTTATTTTCCTCTCGGTTTTGCCTATGTATACGAGGCCACATGGGCATTTTAGCATGTATACAAGATTCTTTGAGTCACATGTCGCTGTGACATGTAGCTTAATGTTAAAACCTTGTGTGGGATGTTGAGTTGAATTTCCTTTGATGATGCTGTTGCAATGCCCACTGTTATGACAAGGTATGGTACCTTTGTGAGATGAAACTGAATCAATGGTGAGTTGAGGATGCAAAAGTTCCAACAAATTCTTACTCCTCTCATATGCAAAGAGAGGTTTCTCCAGAAATATGTCCTTGAAGTCTGGTTCAATCTGTAACATTGGCCAATGTTTCAAAATGATTTTCTTGATGTTGAAACTCTCTGTGGAAAATTTAGTGACTATGACTGAACGTGACGTAGACTTCTTGGTGTCACAAATCTTTAGCAATTGAGATCTAGATTTGATTTGAACCCTTTCCAAAGTGGAAATTAAAGTTTCTTTTGGATATCCTCGATCGATGAAACGTTTTTCCATATTCAAATTTTCTTGTGACAATTGTGTCGGTTCAGAAATGATTCTTTTAACTCTCAGAAATTGAGAATAAGGTAAGTGTTGCTTCAGAGAGGGCTGATGGAAGCTTGAGAAATGTAACAAATTGTTCCTATCAGTGCTCTTCCTATATAAAGTAGTCTCAATTCGACCCTCCTTGATGTACAGCAGTACATCCAAATAGTTGATAGTATCACTATGAATGTTATACGTAAATTTCAAACGATCATTGATCCCATTGAGAACCTCAATAGCAGTTTTTAGCAGATGTTCAGAACCTTTCCAAATTAAAAAAATGTCATCAATATAACGTAAGAATAATAACATGTGTGGTTTCCACTCTGTGTTGTTGAGAATGTGGTCAAGCTCAAACTTGTGTATGAACAACTGCGAGTAGCTAGGAGCTGCACAATTGCCCATCGATGTGCCATTCAATTGAAGATAGTACCTGTGATTGTAACAAAAATAGCTGTGATAAAGTGTAAAGTGTAGTAATTCAAGTAAAAATACTTTATGGTCTTCAGGGATAGAAGATTGTAACAGAAAAAATTCGATGGCTTCCATGCAAAGGTCGTGTGGAATGGAAGTGTATAGTGAAGTTACATCAATGGTGCAGAACAAAGTGTTGGTGTCCCATTTAATGTTACTTTCTTGAATGGTGTTCAAAAAATGAGTGGTGTCTCTTACGTAGGTTGACATGTTAAGTACAAAAGGTTGAAAATGTCGATCAAGATATTTACCTACGGGTTCATATACTGAACCACGGGTGTTGTCTCTTTGATTTGAACAGGTGACCGCAGGGTCCTACTTCTCAACAATATGGAGCTTAGGGAGTCAAAAGGCAGGTCGCCCCCCACTCATAACTATACACAAAACAAGACCTGCCCGGGAAAAGGACTTTTTATTTTTATTAGCACAGTGACCATGTTATAGTCAATGACCCTGGCTCTTTCAAAGCTGTTATGTTTTATACCACATGCGCGGCAAGTTTTTGCCATTCACCAAACGGGTCTAATATCATTGGCTATTTGAATGAAAACACCTATGTGTCTAAGTGTTTATGAAAGTGTTTCCCTGATAATCTGTCTCCCAAATAATATATACAAGGAAGAGAGCTAGACAGAACCAAATAGTGTGGTACCTGTTCAAACACCACAGAGATGGAAAAAAGGTGATGGGGGCAGGCAGTGTCTCACAGAAGTAACCCCAACGAGGATACGCAGACAGGTACTCGCCTGCTACCTCACGTTCTCATCATAGGCAACTGCCGCCCAAAAGGAAAAGAAGGAATAAATCAAGAAACCTCAAATCAATCCTAGTAACTAGTGTCTAGTGAAACTTATATTCTAATTTGTGTCTATGTTAAAAAAATAATGGGAGTGTCGACCCAAAAAAAAGGAAGACTGAGTCTGATCAGGACCCACGTCACTCCAAATTAAAACCGAGCAAGACTACACTGGCTGTATGATACTTTATTCTGTGCTGTGTGTCTGCTCATTAAAACCAACATGTTTTGTTGCCTGTTTAAATTAGCGGCAACTTCTTCAGGGCTAGGGTCGACTGGCCTCTCTGCGTTGCTAGTTCAGACCAGTAATCTATCTGTCTGCACCTGAGGGAAACACAATTAAAAAACAATTAAATGATTACAATGTGACGCAGACGCAATGGGTGACTCTAGGCTATATGATAGCGAAGCGTGACATCGCACAATTATGGGGCTCCCAGAGGCCGCCAACGGTCTCCGAGTGGAAGGAACACATGGACTGGTGTATGTTTAGAGAGAAAACGGTGTATGTGGCGAGAGGCAAGCCTGGGAAGTGGATTAAGGTGTGGGGTCCCTGGAACTCCTATCGTGGAGGTATTTGCGCCCCGCCCCAGACGCGTGAGATGGATGCCGCTCTATCTCCCTAGCCCCCGCATTCCTGTATGCTCCTGCGACATGCGACTTTGTCGCTTCTGCCTTGCCCCCCCCTCCCCCCCCCCTCTGTCTACCCGGGTTGGTTTACTCCCTCGATACGGGGAGCACATGTTTCTGCCATTAACCTCCTCTGCCTTGTGAGTTTGATGTTTTCTGTTTTTTCAAAAATATGAAACCTTTCCTGTTTGTTTAGGGACTGCGGCTGTGGCTGACTGCGATAATTAGCACTTTAGTAACTCTTTTGCTGCTTCATTGATGTGCATGTTAAGTCGTGCCTAGGTTTACACTGCGTTTAGCGGCCGGCCTGTTGGTTGTAGGCCCATACTTGTATCCTTTCGAAATTGTAATAAAGGTTTTTAAAAAAATAAATAAATAAATAAAAAAAACAATTAAAAAACACACATTCAATTTATCACCCATATTGCTCATATGGGTCCTTCAAATATACATGAAAGCGATTTGTATCTTCGCTAGCTTGCTTAGACAAAGCGGTGCCTGCAACACCTGTGATATTCATATTTACCGTAAGGGTTGCTCTCATTCAGCATACCTCAACCCTTGGTATAGGTAGATGTGTGCTAGATCAAATAGTCCTGGACTGCTTGCCCAATGGCCGCGGATTAGCGTTTCTAAAAAGCACAAAAACACATCCAATTGTTACACACATAGACCAGGAATTTACAGCCCCCTCTGCTTGTGTGCCTGTTGTCAACTGTGCTGAAGCTCGTTACATCATTGCTACAAGCTACTACTGATGTTAACCACATTTTGTTGCGTCCCCAATATGTGTTACTTTCGTGCACGGTCTGATGCGCTCCGAGCCCCCATTCCACTCCCGTACATTCAGCCTCCTCCCTGCAATTGACACTAGTGCCCCACATTCACAGCTAGTAAGTCGGCGGGATCACAATGATGCCAATCCTTCGGTGGCTTCCGCCCACCATGAGGGGAACGCCTTTGTCTATAGGTAACCCGCAGAAGGGTATTTAATCAAATCATGGGGCCCACAGGATTCTCTCCTCGATATACAGCCTGAATTCGATCTCACCTCGTCAGCCCTGCGGTCCGGATGCTACTCGACCTTCATCACGGGCTGGGCAACTGCTTCCCATTTAAATACGTCTCGCGCGCTGCCTGCGCGCATGCGTGGATGCTTGCTGAAGTCAGAGGCGGCCATATTGTGTAAACCGCCGTGGCTGCCTAAGCTGCGCCTTGTGTATTTTGTTTCACTGTCGCGCTAAGCTCACTTCAAGTGTTACTGACTTACTGTGTGTCGCCCAGCAGAGTTATAATAACTAGTGACTACACCGTTGGTATAGATTATGTTTGTTTTGTTGCTGTCATTTTTTATAGACTTCTTCGTTTATTACACCAACATACGCCGGTTATCAACGTATAATTTAAATAACCCACATATGAACTGCTAAGAGGGTGTTAAAGTGCTGAGGGAGCTCCATCCAGCTCACATAAGGACACCTGACAAGGGTAGTTTGGCGGAGAAGATATAATCAAGAATGGGCCATTAGTTCACTACCTTATTCCACTCAATGTAATCATTTAAACCCTGTTGATCTGCTTTCTCTTGGAAAATCCAGCGCGCCTCCTTTGTTGTTAATCTAGCTTCCATATTATGGATGTCACCCATCACCCGCTCCAATACAACCCAGCGGAGATCTTTGGGGCTATGTCTGGCCGTCAAGAAATGTTGGACCAATTTCGTGGTCAATTTACCCACCCGGATGGTACTAAGGTGTTCTTGTACTCTAACCTTCACTTTGCGTGTAGTAAGGCCAATATAGTGAAGATCACAGGGACACGTCAGTCTGTAGATGACGTTGCTTGTATTGCAGTTGCTGAACACGTTCAAATACCATGTTTTGCCTCCTGCTAAAGTGACACTTTTTGTTGGAGTAGTGAGTTCACATACTGTGCAACCGCCAGGAGTTCAGAAGTTCCTCTTGGGTGGTGATGTTGTCGGTGGTCGTCAGGGTCGATGATACCTTCTTGCAGTGGTGTGCATGCAGCCAATTATGTTTCCCCTCCACTCGAAGAGCTGTTCGGGTGGTGATCAGGACTTGCAGGGGGCCCGTCCACCGGGGCTCCAGACTCTTGGTGCGCTGGAAGTTGCGCACTAGGACAAAGTCGCTGGGTTGGATGTCGTGTCCGGGGCCCCTGGAAGCATCGGGAATGGCTTGCAGCACCTGCTGATGGATAACAGACAACGTTTTAGTTAGATTGTACAGATAGCCAGACATGAGGACGTCCGGGACGTCGTGAATGGATGCTGGTTTTGGTGCAGCCCAAAGGTTCATGGGTCGCCCGAAGACGACCTCGTAGGGGGTTAAGTGGTGTTTGGTAGGAGTGGAACGCATTGATAGCAACGCTAGTGGGAGGGTGTCTGGCCATTTCAGTCCTGTGGTGGCAACTATTTTGGCTAGTTTGAGTTTCAATGTGGCATTATGTCGCTCAGCCAACCCTGCAGATTGGGGGTGGAAGACCGCATGAAACTTCTGTTTTACACCCAACCCTTTTAAGATGAGTTGGATAACTTCGGCTACGAAGTGGGGGCCGTTGTCGCTCCACAAAATTCGACAAAGGCCGTAACGGGGGAAAAATTCTTTCAGTAGTACTTTTGCGGTAGTCATAGCAGTGTTGTCGCGGGTTGGGTAGGCTTCCACCCATTTGCTGAAGGCGCACACAACGACAAGCACGTACTTCAGGGTTTGGCACCTTTCTAACTGAATGTAGTCCATCTGTAGGACCTCAAAGGGGTGACTAGGAACCCCAAACCCTCCCCGGGGTACAGCAGTTCCTTTACCAGGGTTGTGTTGGAGGCATATCAGACATTGTTGGACTAGGCGTTTAGCTGAGTCTGGGATTTTGTCGTTGTGCCAGACTTTGGAGATGAGTTCAATCATGGGGGCAGACCCTATGTGTGCGGGGGAGTGTGTCATGGTCAGCATGGGAATCAGGTATGAGTCAGGTAGCAACCATTTGTTCGTGTCTCTAGTTCGCCAGCAGCCTTCATCGTCTTTCAATCCCACCCGTGCCCATTCGGTCAATTTGTGTGGTGAGCTGGCCAATTGTATGTCTCTAATGGTTTCCCTAGCATCCTTCCATTTTTCAGTTTGTGACCTGGTCACGTACATGCGTGTTGTTGACCTATTCTCGGCTGTGGTTCGGGCAGTGATGTCAGCCTGCGCATTTCCCTGTCCTATAATGTCCGTCACCCTTTTGTGTGCCTGGCATTTGATCACAGCTAGCCGTGTGGGGAGGAGGACAGCTTCGGTCAGAGCGGAGACTAGATCTCCATGTCGGATGGGTGTGCCATGGGAAGTCAGGAATCCCCTCTCCTTCCATAGGAGCCCAAAGTGGTGAACCACCCCGAAGGCATACTGGCTGTCGGTGTAAATGTTTGCAGTTGTCCCCGCTGCTAGGATGCATGTTCGTGTGAGAGCGATCAGTTCAGCTGCCTGTGCGGATCGCTGTGTGATGCGGGCTGTCTCAACAACTGTCCGGGCCGTGGTGACTGCATAGGCGGCTGAGGTGGTGCCGTCGGGGAGTTTGATGCATGAGCCATCTACCCACAGCTCTCCGTCAGGATCTAGGAAGGCAGTATCTCAGAGGTCAACCCTACTCTTGGTCTGTTCGTCGGTGAGGGTCACACAGTCATGTTTAGGGGACGCATTGGGGTCATTGTCAGGGAGAGGTAGCAGAGTGGCTGGGTTCAGAGTGGTGCATCGTTTCAACGTGATCTGGGGTGCAAGCAGAGTCAGTTCATAACCAGTCAGTCGTGCGCTAGTCAGGTGTTGAGTCTTAGTCTGGTTCAGGAGGGTGTCAACTGCATGGGGTACTAGCACGGTGAGGGGGTTTGAAAGCACGATCCCCTCACTTTGTCGGATAGAGACAGCAGTGGCGGCTACCGCTCGAAGGCAGGCGGGCAAAGCTCTGGCTACAGGGTCAAGAGTGGCAGAGAAGTAGGCACAAGGGCGTTGCTTGGGACCTATGGACTGGGTTAGAACAGACAACGCGCATCCCTCCCTTTCGTGGGTGAAGAGGGAGAAAGGTTTAGTGTAGTCTGGGGTTCTTAGGACTGGTGCTGAGCAAAGGGCATCTCGTAATTCTTTGAAGGAGGATTGGAATTCGGGTGTCATGGGGAGGGGGAAGGGGACATCTTTAGCCAACAGGGAAAGCAGAGGTTTTACAATAAGACTGAAGTTTGGCAACCACTGTCGACAGAAGGAGGTGAGGCCTACCAGAGACCGCACTTGCTTCTGAGTTTTGGGAACAGGGGTTTCTAGGATGGTCTGAATTCGGTCAGGTGTAAGCTTCCTCCCATCTTTGGATAGGAGGTGGCCTAGGTATGTCACTTGGGGTTTGCAGAATTGCAACTTCTTCCTGGAGACCTTGTGACCATTCTCCGCGAGGAAGTGGAGGAGGTGGATGGTGGCTGTGACTGCAAGCGGAGTGGTGTCGGCCGCCAAAAGAATATCATCGACGTACTGTATTAACACCACTCCGTCCGGTAGTTGAACTGCATCCAGTTGTCTCTTGAGGGCTTGGCTATATATGCTGGGACTCTCAGTGTAGCCTTGTGGTGCCCTACAAAATCTGTACGAACGGGCTTTTAAGGTGAAGCCGAAAAGGTAGCGGCTGTCTGGGTGGATGGGGATGGAAAATAATGCGTTCTTGAGATCAATAACGGGAAAGGTAGGGGCAGTGGACGGAATCAGGGTGAGGATAGTGGTGATATCTGAGACTATGGGGTACTGAGGTATGACTACTTTGTTAACCTCTCGTAAGTCGACAATGAAGCGGTATGCTTTCTCATCTCCCTCACCTTGCTTCTTAACAATGGGTAGGATAGGGCTGTTGCAAACATTACTAACTACTTCTTCTACCACTCCTGCATCGACTAGGGACTGGATGATTTCCACCAATGCCTTCTCGCCTTCGGGCGATATCCGATACTGTGGAAGCTTTGGGAGCACTGCGTCCGGTCGGACAGTTATGTGTACAGGGTCGATCACAATGCGTCCTACGTCTGAGTCGGTTTTAGCCCATAGATGTGTGGGTAACGTGTCAAGTAGGGACAGGTCAGCATCGGTTATGGAGAACATACGTCGTGCGAGACAAGGCCTGAACAGATCTGGGTTATCGTGCAGTATGACTCGAACTCCGTCTGGGGAACATCTGATGGTAGCCCGGAAATGTTTTAGTAGATCAAGACCCATAATTGCGTCGGGGGTGTTGGAGGAGAGCAGAAATATCGTGTCAGTGGTGTTATTTTCCAAGTCAAAGGAGATTGGTGCGGACAAGGGATTAGTGGAGGGCGTTCCATCAAAGCCTGTTGAGGTTACATGTGAGCCAGACAAGGGTGCCCTTGGGATCAGCCGTTTAGATAGCGCACTACGTGTCACCCCAGTATCTACCAAAAATGGAGACTTTGTGCCCAGGACCTTAGCAGTGACGTAAGGACCTTGCTGGTCAACACGGAGTTCGACTGGATCCCTCCCTTGCCCCTGGCGGTCCTATGCAAAGTCATGGGTGTTTTCGTAGTCGGACTACTGGCACTGGTTCTGTCGGGGGCGGTCGAAGGTGTTTGGTCTGTCTGGCCTGTCGTGGGTGGTGTCGTTCGTGTACCCTCGTCCCTGTCCTCTATTTCTGGGGCTGTTTGCTATGTCTCTTGTGTCCCTATTCTTGTTCATATCCAGAAGGACCGGGCACTGGGATTTCCAGTGTCCGAACCTTTTACAGAACGCACACTGATTCTCGTCTAAGTCCCTGCGTCCAGCGTAGGATGTGGGTGCAAGGTCTCTAGGGGGTAGTTTTCTAGGAGCAGTCGGTTGGTAGGTTCCCTTGGGAGGTTCCCTTCCTATGGTCACCCCTTGCAACTGTGCGATCATTACCCTTTCCTTCAGCTCCTTTTTCTTTCTCTCGGACGCCCTATCGTTCTCATTCTTTTGGTGTTCGTAGAACTGTGCCATCTGGAGGATAGCCGCGGGTTTGGAGGCTGCCCAACTACTCTCGCTGGTCTGTAACTTCTGGGAGGCTTCTTGTGACAGACCCTTCACGTAATTCTGGACAAAGAGGTGATGTCCGGTTGCAGTGGTCATGTCCTAGCCACTATAATCGGAAAACACTGTCTCAAATCGAGAGAAGTATTCGGATACATCCTCCTGGGGTTTCTGGCGGCAAGCCGTCACTATCGACCAGTCTACCTTCCTTTCTGGGATTAGGGTCTTTAATTTCTGAACAATCTTGTCTGGGAGTTCCAATATGGCCTTTAGAGGTTTCTGTCCAGGTTCTCGCTGCTTGTCTATGGTATCGAGTTGTACCCAGGTATATCCGAACGGCTCAGCGTGGTCGACTTTCCGGATTTGCTTCCACACATCAGCCGGCAGACATAACCCGAAGAACAAATCGATATCCGCCAAGGTCATTATAGTTGAACCTAAGGCTGTACCTAGTTCTGTGTAAAAGGCAGTCGGGTTCTTTCTTAAGTCGGGTAGGGTTTTTCTAAAGGTCAGGATGTCTTGTCGGTCCCACGGCTGATAGACCCAGTTATATACAACCCTTCCCTTCGCATCTTGGTGGTTGATGTCATCGTGTGTTCCCTGACCTCGTGGGGGGACCCAGTAAGGAGCGGCTTCCTTGATGGGCATCATGGTATCAGCTTTTCCTGCCTGGGGTTCAGTCGCTATGGGGGTTTCTGTCTTGGTCGTCTGCCTGTGTTCTTTAAGATGTCGGAAGACTTCGAATGTACGTGTGAAGAGGTCCGTTACATCGTCCTCTCCCCCTTCCCCAATATCAACCTTTCTATACAAGGTTGTTAAGCCTTCGGGACCTCTATCCTGGTACCTATCCTCATAGGCATTCAGAGTGTGATAAGTCGTACGACAAGGTGTCGTCTGTGGTTGTCGGCATACGAGTTATACATATCTGTCACATATTCCTCACTTTCCTTCCGTTCTACTAGTGTTCTCACTACCTTATCGATTCCGGCTCGTTCACCCTTTGTTAGCCGATTCATTCTGGCGGAATCTTTCTTTCCCGTTTCGGGGTCATCTAACGTTATTGCTAACGTTGTGTTCAGTACAAGAGGCTCGGCCGGCGCGGAGGCCGTGAGGACCGAGGCCCTGGTACTGCTTTCGCTTGCGTTCGGGGGTTGTGGATGCTGCACTATAGGTTGGGAGGGAGCGTATGGAGGGGGAATGTAGATGATCGGAGGACCTAATAGCAATTCATCGTTCGCCCGTTGCTTGGAAGGCAACTCAGGGTAGAGCATAGAGGGGGTCCTGACAGGGCACTGGCCTGACGTTTCAGATTCTTGTTTTTGTTTAGCTTCCTTTCTCTCCTTTATTTCTTCCTCTAACTTTCTAGCGACAAGGTGAGCTGCCTTTCGTAGTTCTTTTTCTGCCTTTACTTCTTCTCTCTTTTTCCGTTGCGTTGCTTCTTTGCGCCACATGCCGATACTATCGAGCATAGTGGGCGTCGTTTTATTGCTACGTAGAGCTATTTCTAGCGTTTCTATTTTATGGTCATCAAAGGATCCCATCAGTGGCCACTGACTTTCGGAGTCCTTCTTTGTATATTTATGCCATAGTTTGCTATAAGCTACAGCGACTAGTCCATATTTAGTAAACATGTCCTTATTAGGGGTGCCTTCCAGTGGAGCCGGATGGTTCATCTCTAATTAGCGGTCCGGGCAGAACCAACTACCAATCAGTGGGGAGAAGATAGGCATGACGGGTTACAACGGGGACAAAAGTCTGCACTACCTATCTTTTCACTGCTTGCAAAGACTAGACAGAATATCTCTATTCCACGTTATTTGTAAGCAGAGAATACCTACAAAGAACCAATATCGAACAACCAGTGTTCGGACAATCAATCAGTGGGGAGAAAAATAGGCACGACAGATTACAAAGGGGGACAAAAGTCCGCGTTACCTACCCTTCACTATCTGCAAAGACTAGACAGAATATTTCTATTCTACGTTATTTGCAAACAGAGAATATCTCAAAAAGCACTATTCGTCAAAAACAATCAATGTTTGGACAATCAATCAGTGGGGAGAAAAATAGGCACGACAGATTACAAAGGGGGACAAAAGTCCGCGTTACCTACCCTTCACTATCTGCAAAGGGAGAGAGAGTATTTCTACTCTTCCCCATTTGTAGGCAGCGAATATCTCAAAAAGAACAATCAAATAAGCAATACTAGTATTTTCAATCAATCAATCAATCGTTTCGCAATTTGTCGTGTTACACGACCTTACCCGGACCGCATGGACAGTTTCTCGTCTTCCGCCTCCAGCGCCCGATCGTCCTCTACTCTCCGTATTTGCCGCGGTACTCCTGATGGTTCCCTGTCAGGACCGTAGATCACTCGAGAGAGGTCCGCTCGGAACCAGTGGAGTTCGGATGATCGGCTGCCAGATGAGGGTCTATCGGGCAGGAGCTCTTCCCGATCGTTGCAGTCGTTCACTCTGTCGTCGGGACCTCTCTCTTTGGATCCACGTGTCGCTGATGGACCCCACGTTTGGGACGCCAATTGTTAAATGGTAGCAGCAGTTTCAGTCGATAACCTTTCAAGTATTGCCCGGCGGTAATCGCCTCTTATACCATTCAATGATTAACCAACAAAAGAGGCAGGCGCCGGAGACTGGAAGGCAGGAAACAAAGTTTTATTCCGTCGGAGCAGAACACGTCAGATCGGACAGCAAGGTATCGTCTCGAGGTGCTCTAACCGAATCTCATACACAAGTTTAATTCTTTATTACACGGTTTATGGTACATGGCACATTCTTGAGATTGCTTTGATACGTGAAAGAACATCCTCGGAATCCCCACTTCAAGCTCGTTCCCACACATATCTACAGTAGAAGTCCCCACCCTACCCACAGTAGGAGATGGCTATCACACAGCTGGACATTCCGCCAATTCCCGGGGGTGTGTGCGACTGGTCGGGTCTCAGGGGGTGGGGGCCTTGATCTACTGTAATCCCTTTGATGTGAGGTGTTTTCCCTTACAGTAGGGGCACTAAACTGCATCCGCAGGGCTAGGTGATGGCCTGGGATCGGTTCGGACAATCGGGCGCAGAGGAAGGGGGTTATCAAAAGGATGTATGACCATGTATGGGATGAAAGGAGGTGTTGGTCAGGCGTGGGATGTGGTTCCATGGCAGGGTCGCGCAGAAGGAGAGGGTTTATGGCCCATGTATGAGAGAGCGGGGGTGGCCGGCGCACGGGGGGTGTTCGCAGCGCCAGAGGGACGTGCTGGCGATCGGTAATGAGCGGGGAGAGGGGCCATGGTACCTAAAATGGCCGCCGTGTGTTTCTGCGTGCGGCGCTGGAGAGAGACAAGATGGCGCAGATAATGTCCAGTTACGAACTAAATTTCCACAATAGTGGCCCATGAAGCGGGCGCCAAGGCGATAAAAAAAAAAAAGCCGAAGTAGTCCCTAAACAGAACTGACAACGCCCTACAGTGCAACTAAACTGTAGTTGGTCAGTGCTGCTAGACATGAAACGGAAGTGATGTATTAGAGCACCATCCAATGAGGACCCAGGAAAGCAGAGCAACACTCGAGTGGTCCAATGGAAGCAGCAGACAGGATTATACTTGGTATATAGATTACAATCGGTCTTCCAGACAGCGCATGGGCTGCCTAGGCTCGACCAAAAAATAGGGTTTTACCGTTCACAAACTCCTGATTCAGTAATTCCCATGGTTTGCAATGCTAAAACCCTTTTTGAAATATACTAAGCTCATTTAAGGATTCAAAATTTGGAAGGGGGATATTTTTCAAAAGTATTTTTATTGAAGTTTTTCAACATACATCCTGAGAGAATACCATCATAGCATCCCAGGCAGGGGAGCAGTACAGTTCAACAAGGAATAAATGCTGTTTAGAGTGCAGTGCTCAGTGTGAAACAAACTCCTCCCTCAGCGGGTAGCGTGAATGAAAATGACAGTTTCTGACAGTATTGGAGTCTGGAGCAAAGTTCATTAAGCAGAAAATATGAGCAGGCTAGTCTATCGGTGTTATTTCTGCTTCCTGTGTTGGCAATTTCCTTGAACCTTCCAACTGGAAGGTGTTGCATAGGATGAACATAATTTATATACAAGCGTGTCCCCAACCATAGACAACTTAAAAACAAAGAAAAAACAAGCATTTGCAATGCAATAGGTCTCGCATTAGCGAGACTTTAAGCTATTAGTATTGTAATTGACAATGCCTTTTATTTATGTTTTAAAACCCAAAACATAAATAAAAGGCATTGTCATTTACAATGCTAATAGCTTAAACCCGCTTGAATGCGAGATCTACTGCATTGCAAATGCTTGTTCTGTCACCCAGCTACCCTTGGACTGTCACTGGAGCGCTGCTCCCCAGGCTCAGGCTCCAGAACAGACACGCACACGAACAGTGAGCAGCCAGTTGCGAGTCTCCTCTCCTCTCTGTGTTTATGAAGAATCGCAAGTCGAACCCAAGGTAAGATAACTCTGCTGTCTAACGCCAAGGGAAGGTCTTTAGACAAGCCACAGATGGTACCTAGGGAGATTGCTCGCTGTCTAACACCAAGGGAAGGTCTTTAGACAAGCCACAAGTGGTACCTAGGGAGATAGCTCGCTGTCTAACACCAAGGGAAGGTTTTTAGACAAGCCGCAAGTGGTACCTAGGGAGATAGCTCGCTGTCTAACACCAAGGGAAGGTCTTTAGACAAGCCACAAGTGGTACCTAGGGAGATAGCTCGCTGTCTAACACCAAGGGAAGGTCTTTAGACAAGCCACAAGTGGTACCTAGGGAGATAGCTCGCTGTCTAATGATAGAGATCAGGGTGTATATAATATCCCTACTTCCACGGATAGAGTAATCTCACAGTTACACGCACATACATTCTTCATACACTAGGGCCCATTTCACTAACATACGCTCAAATACTCTACCAGCAATAACCTGTGGAAAGAAAAACTCCTAAACACCCTGCATCTATATCGAGGTCGACAAGATCTAGTTATTGTGACTGCCCTTAAACATAATCTAAACAATCTATACAATAATAATCAAAATATAATACTCAATGATTGACAAGAAATAATAACCAACACCATATTCAAAATTATATTGCTTTATCTAAAATTAGTCAAAGAAAATCAATCAGAATAAATCATTTTTCTCATAGTTACCTATTCTAGCTAAATGTCAGAACGGGTCAGAACAAGTCTCTCGGTAAAGTCTCTCAAGACGAAGTCCTCTCAGCAACGATCCTCACCAACGCAGATTCGGAACGCGGCAAAAGGCAAATGGCAAGTGGCAAAAACCCTCTCTAGGCTAACAATTCTTATAGTGAATTAAACAAAGGAAAGACACATTTTGTATTGACTTCTTCCATCGAACCTCTGAGCAAAGCGAGAAGGAAAGGATGTAGTATCGCTACATTTGAAAATCTCCGCTCAGGAAATATCACAAAATAAACATAACGGAACAGGAACCAAAAAATACAACTGTATCTTGTAGTTTTCACATTTCCTCGGCAATGAGATCATAGTTCAGAGTCTTTCTTTAAAGCTCCTTTGTTTCCCAAAGCTTCCAAGGACGTTTCATTTCATTTGGAGATCGCCCAAAACTGCTGCTGTCCTCACGGAAAGTTTTAACCAGGCAAAGCAAGGACTGTGGTCAGCTGACTTCAGGACCATATTCAGCAAGGCTCTCTCTCGTCACAGTTTTCTACTCGAGGCCAGGCTCTACATGTCGGCCATCTTTACTTAGGCCACAATAGGCCACAATAGACCATCTTAATTAAAAGAGACAAAAACAACGTTACCACAGCATAGTGATTGAACAGTGTTAACCCCACTAATACCCTTATGTGTATGTAATTATCTAGCTCTTGCAACATAGAAAAGCATTAATTCAAAAAGCGTTTTGTGCTTAAAAATAAACAGCACACAGCAATCTTTAAACATGTAAACACGCACATTATTATTAAACAGCACACTTATGCGTTCCCACGTGTAATTCTCTCTTGTTAAAACAAACGAGTTGATTAGTATAAACACTTACACAAGACAAATAATTAATAATTAATAATTAATAAATTAATTTAACAAATAGACATGCCAGAGCTTCAAAACCCAGTTAATTTTCAAACTGAAAACTCTGCTCTAGCAATCCCCCCTTTGGTGATTTTATCACCAAATAAACCCCAAAAAATAATTTGTGAAAATTTAGTCCCATTTTAGGAGAAATCGGAAATGTCTTTTTCTCCTTACACAACACTACACACCAGTCACTCTTTCATCATCCCTCTTTGTTTCTAAATAAACACTCTCCCTCAATTCTTCTAATTCAATTTCTTGTGGTTCTCTTTTCAACCTTTTGTTTTTCTTCTCTTTATTTAATTTCTTCTTCCAAATAAACCCCAAAAAAAAATTAGTGAAAATTTAGTCCCATTTTAGGAGAAATCGGAAATGTCTTTTTCTCCTTACACAACACTACACACCAGTCACTCTTTCATCATCCCTCTTTGTTTCTAAATAAACACTCTCCCTCAATTCTTCTAATTCAATTTCTTGTGGTTCTCTTTTCAACCTTTTGTTTTTCTTCTCTTTATTTAATTTCTTCTTCCCTCCCCTGTTTTTACAACACACACACACTAATCTCAGTATCAATAAAGCAACAATTATACAAGTTAAAGGAAACAATATTCTACCTATAATAGTACTACCTATTTTTGCAATAAAATCTTTAACAGCTATCACCTTATTAGCTATTTTAGTCCATAAACTCTCAGCTTCAAGTGGTACTAATTCTTCATGCAAATCAGTAATATTTTTGATATAGACCTTCAGGTCTTTGCTTTCGTCTGGAATGTAAGTGCAACAATGTTGAACTTTCAGCATTCCACAAACTCCACCCTCCTTGGCCAATAGAATATCAAGGGCAAGTCGATTTTGCATTGACATGGCACGTACGGCACTTAATTCCGTATTCACTAAAAGAAACCCTCCAGCGGTATTTGTCGATAAGCGATCCACCACTGTTGACAGTTTCCGAATTCCATAAGCATTTAAAGAAATTCCCACTGCTGGAATTAAAACCCCAAAAATATCACCCACTATTTCAGACCAGGTTTCTCTCTTGAAACGCATTAGTAAATTAATATGTTCTACATCTCTTATTTTATCTATATGGAAAATCTTTGGAAAGACCAGGCCCACATAACACGTGCCATACCAATGGTCAGGCAACTTGTAATAAGCCTTATTCCCACAAACATAATACACTCCTGGGAAAACTGTATCTTCTCCACCTCTGAAACCCCAACCTGTTGCAATGAAGTATGTATCATGGCACTCACTAGTCCCAACAAAATATGTATCATATTGGGATTTCCTCCTTGTAATGCATAGCTTACCCTTCTGTGGTGCATCTAGAGCTAAAGTTGGACTAGCCCCATTTCTCAATTCTTTTCCCATCTCAATGTCCCAAATTGTCTCACTTACTTTATGTTTCCCTGCTTTCTCATGCATGTTCAATCTCCTTTCCTCTACCATATCCAGGAAAGCTTTCTCCTCTTCTTTCAGACTGCAAGTTAAATTATTCTTAAAAATGTAATCTAATGTTAATCCTTTCTCTTCAATAAAAATTTCACCAAAAGTGTTAGCTTCTTTAGCTGGATTCAGCTCTTTATTCATTGGCAAATGCCCAAAAATACTATCTCTGTTAGACATCTTATAATCTATTTTCCCTAATAAATAGAAAACACTACTTAATATACTACATGAAATACCATATGTAGCTGGCAAATGATGATAAGTAACACCTTCTGAAACGGATGCAGGTAATTGCATACAAACGTAGCAATCCCTAACTTCCATTGTTTTCACATATTCGTATAACAACTTCGAAAAAACATTACTAGAAAAATTATTAATTGACCTATCTTTGTGTATGTAAGTATTACTAATTCTAGTCGGAACTACTTTTTGCGAATTCTTCTCTATATCTGTCATATTTTCTGTATGCATCTCAAATGTAACTTTAAAAGTAACTAATAAAACTAAAACTCCCCATAGTAGCATTAATAATCCAGTACAGCAGCAGCACATTCTACACCATCTTTTAAAGAAGGCACATCTACTTTGATTATCCTCTATGTTAGCCATTTTACTACTTTGACCTTGCCTTTTGACTTAGCCTCTACTACTCCACTACTGTAATTTCCCAACTTTGGATTACTTCAGACAACTGAATTTCAGACTTTCTCCTTTCACTTTTTCTCTAAGTGATTTCTCAGTTCACTCAATTTGGATATTCATCAGTTTTCACTCCTTCTTCTTCAGTAACATCAATTTGTATCAGATCATCAACAACATCCTGTACATCATCTGACTCTTCTCCAATGTCAGTCAGGATAACTTTTAAGATTTCAACAGTTCCTTCTTTTTCCTCAACCACTTTTCTCAAGATCCCCTCCGGATTATCTCGAGTCACTGTTTCTTCTTCTCCTTCTTCAGACAGTGCCACATAAGACCATTCCGGTGATCTGTACTTTTGGTTGGGTCTTCTTATTCTTTTTATTTCCTCAGGTTCTCTTGATTCTTCTTGCTCCTTTCTTTTTACTTCATTTTGACTCGATACTTCATTCACTTGTTCAGCTTTTGATGTATTTGCTCTTATTACTCTGTATCTCAATCTCTTTACTCTGTTGTTAGGCCAACGATCTCCTTTTATCACCTTTTTCGGCCTAATTTCTTTACTATTTCTTTCTCCAATCCAAGTTCTCTTTCTCAGAACTCGACCCTCTGTTTGTTCATTCTCACTCTCATCCAATTCTGTTTCAAGTGCCTTCTGTTTTCATTTTCTAGCAGTTTTCTTTTTCTCCACAGTTTCTTTCACCACTGTTTGAGACTTCCCTACTCCTGTCCCTCCTCGGGTCTCCGACACGCAATCTTCTTGCTGTCTACTTGTCCCTTCACCTAGCTTGTCAAGAATGTTCCCTACACCTCCTCGGGGGTCTTCCGCAATCTGTCCCTCTCTATCTTCTTCTGACCCTGCTTCTTCAGGTATAATCTCAAGTGGTTCTTCAGTCTCCTCCTCTTCTGATTCAGGAGTAATCTCTGTGGAATTGCTCTTTTCTTTTCTTTTTTCTTCACTGCTTTTTGAAATTTCAGGCTCTCTTACAGAATCTGATCTCCTTTCTGAGACTCCCAATGGTTCTCTTGAACTTGTAGAAAAGGCTTCTTCTCCTGAACCTTGATTTTTTCTCACTGGTTCTGGGTCTTCATCATCACTGGAATCTGATTCTTCAAAGTACTCTTTACCAGTTCCCTCTTTTGGGTTTGGAACTCTCAGAGTATGACTCGCATGCACCCAGTTTTTCACACCAGCACACTTCACTGCAGTTGTTGTAGTTAGAATGACTTGTCTCGGCCTTCCCCACCTTGGAACTAAGCAATTTCTTCTTCTGTGCACCTTAATCCTCACCCAGTCTCCTGGACTCAGATCATGGGCTTGCTTCTTCTCAAGTGTGGTAGCTTCTTCTCCAACCTGGTGAAACACAGAATGAACTGCGTCAGCCAGGCCTTTGCAGTAATCCAAAATCATGTAATCAGTTATTGTCATCAACTTATTGACAGGTACAAATGCATGGCGCATTGCACGTCCCATGATTATTTCGTGCGGACTTAAACCAGTAGTTCTATCTGGAGTAGATCTAATATTCATTAGCACTAGAGGCAAGACGTCGGGCCATTTCATTCCAGTGGCTAAGCACATTTTACCAATCCTGTTCTTGATTGTGCCGTTTATCTGCTCAACCACACCAGAAGCCTCTGGTCTGTATACACAATGTAGCTTCTGCTGTATGCTTAATGCTTCACAAATCAAACTCATGAGTTCATTATAGAAATGTCCACCTCTATCAGACTCAATCGTTACTGGAAACCCGTACCTAGGAATCAACTCTCTTAACAGTAATTTTGCCACTGTTACTCCATCATTTCTCCTAGTCGGATAAGCTTCCACCCATCTTGAAAACAAACAAACTACCACTAGAACATACCTCAGTCTGTTCACTTGGGGCATTTCAATGAAATCAATCTGCATTCTTGTAAAAGGACCTCCTTCTCTGCCTATTGTTCCCAGACTCACCACTGTCTTTTTCCCAGTGTTAAATTGCTGACAAATCAAACACCTTTGACAGATGCTCTCTGCAATTGTCCTGAACTTTGCATTGTACCAGGTTTGCTTGAATGACCTAATCATCGCATCCCTCCCCAAATGTCCCTGGCCATGATACATTCTTGCCATTGATGACAAAATGGAGTTTGGCATTACTGGTCTGCCATCCCTATAGACCCAAACATGGTCTGTTTCTCTTGGAGCACATCCTGTCTTAATCCAATCTTTTTTCTCTTCCTCTCCTGCCTCATCCTGCAACTGCTTCACTTCATCCCATGTCTCTAAGACATTAGTAAACATCACAGAGCAAAAAGACATTTCACCCTCTCGTTCCCGATTAATAGACTGATTGTACTTCGCACAGTATTGAGCAATGTCATTGGCATAACGGTTTCCAACCGTTACAAAATCCTCTCCTTGTCCATGGGCAGCACACTTTACAACTGCTAGCTCCTTAGGCAGCTCTATCGCCTCAAGTAATTTCCCAATCACTTCAGCATTCTTTATTGGAGTTCCACTCGATGTCAAGAAACCTCTTTGTAGCCAAAGCTGGCCAAAATCATGCACCACTCCAAATCCATACTGACTATCAGTCATCACAGTCGTCCTCAAATCTTTCCCAATTTCACAAGCTCTTGTCAATGCCACCAATTCAGCAACTTGTGCAGATTTCACTTCTTTCAATGGTGATGCTTCCATAACCTCTGAAACTTTGCACACCGCATATGCTGCACATAGCACACCATCATCATTTCTGAGGCATGAACCATCCACAAACAACACATGATCACTCTCATGCAAGGGAAGATCCCTTATGTCTGGTCTCGGTTTTGTACAGTAATCAAGCACATCCAAACAATCATGATCATCTTCTGTTTTCACACCCATATTTTCAATATCCGGCAAAAGTGTCGCTGGATTCACATTTACACATCTCTCAAGAGTCACATTCGATGCTCCTAGAATCACTTTCTCATATTTAGTCAGCCGACTATGTGACATGTACTGAGTTCTGCTTCTTGTCAAAAGAATTGCCACATTGTGAGGTACGAATACCCTTACAGGATATCCCATTATGATTCCCTCACTCTGTTCCAGACTCCTGCATGTTGCAGCCACAGATTTCAGACAACCTGGTAAACCCACAGCTACAGGGTCAAGTGTCGATGAGAAGTACGCAATAGGCCTTCTCAGTAATCCATGCTTCTGAATTAACACTGAAAGTGCACATCCATTTCTCTCACTGCAGTACAATTCAAACTCCTTCTCGTAGTCAGGCATACCCAAAGCTGGAGCCTCACACATTCTATTTTTGAGCTCTTCAAATGCTGCCATTTGTTCTCCATCTAGTTCCAATGGGTCTGTCATCTCACTTTTTGTCAGTTTAATCAGTGGATTTGCTATCAGCGAAAAATGAATTATCCACTGACGACAATAACCCACCATACCCAGGAACATTCTCACTTCCCTCTGGGTCTTTGGGGCTTTCATTTCCCTGATGATTCTGATTCTGTCATCAGTCACTTTTCTCAGACCTTTTTCAATATTGTGTCCAAGATAATGCACCTCTTTCTTGCAAAATTGCAATTTGGCTGGAGATACCTTTAACCCTCCATCTGCCAGATGATTCAGTAAAGCTATGGTATCTACTTCACAAGCTTCACGTGTCTTTGATTCCACAAGTAGGTCATCAATATATTGTACTAGTACTGAGTTTTCAGGCATGATCAAACTCTCCAACGATTTTTTCAACAACTGATTGAATATCGAAGGACTCTCTGTATACCCCTGTGGGATACGACACCATGCTAAAATACGCTGGCCAAACCTAAATGCAAAAATCGGCTGGCTGTCATGATGCAATGGAATTTAAAAGAACGCATGACACAAATCAATCACTGTATACCACTCAGCATCATGTGGAATCTGATACAGGATCACTGATGGATTTGGCACAATAGGACAACATGCCACCACAATTTGATTAACTTTTCTCAGATCCTGTACGATCCTAAATTTCCCATTAGGCTTCTTTAGCCCCATTATCGGTGAATTACACGGACTACTCAGTAGTTCTCTCAGGACTCCCTGCTGAATCATTTTCTCAATTATAGGAGTTATTCCTTCAATTATTTCTGGTGTCATTTTGTACTGAGGAATGTTAGGATATGTAATTCCCTCTTTCACTGCAATTTTCACTGGATCTACATTATTCATCAATCCCACATCCTCTCCAGTAAAATCCCAAACTGTCCTTTTCACTGTGTCCCTCAGCTCTCGAGGCAAATCCTCTGGATCAAACACAGCAAATGCACCAATTAACTCACTTTCCCTATTTTCTAGAATCACTCGGTACAAAACATCCTCATCCGGTGTTTCAAAAGCTATTCCATCCGGTGTACAGAAAATTGTGCAGTTCATCTTGCACAACAAGTTCCTACCTAACAGGTTCACTGGACTCGTGTCACAGACAATAAATCTGTGCATGTCTGAAAATTTCCCTATCTGTACTCTTACTGGTTCCGTAAGACGTGTCCTGATTTGTGTATTTGCTACACCAACTACTTGGATTGCTTCATCCGAGAGAGGAAGATTTCTAACATCTGTTGACCTGACAGTTGATCTCGTCGCACCTGTGTCTACCAAAAAAGTAACACTCTCTTCATTTATTTACCCATCTACAAATGGTCCTGCCTGGTCTATTTCTAGAGTTGCACCAAGTATGCACTCTTCCTCCTCTCTTCGGCACCGTCAATAATCACCCTCAGAATCACTCCCTTCATTCTTTAACAAGTACTGTTGTACCTGATTAGAACGCCTTGGTTTGTTTACCTGTTCATCATTGTAGAATCCTGAATCCTGATTGTACTTTTGTGACCCTCTATTCTGCGGCAAGGGCGGTTTTGGCTCTTGACTCTGCTGTCTCACAACTTTCTGCTGTTGCTGCTGTTGATTTTTCCCCTCGTTCTGCACCTGTTGATTCATGTAGTTTCCCTCATTATTCACTAATGGTGGATTGGTACACTCAGATCTCCAATGTCCCAGTTGGCCACAGTTGTGACATGGGAACTTCTTTTTTGCTTCCTCAAGACTTCCCTTTCCTTTCCCTGCATATCTAGGTCTATTCCCTGCATTATTTCCTGGATTATTTGCCTGTTCCATCAACTGTGCTTCCTGTCTTTCTGCAACTTTCACTTGTGCCCACATTGCTTTCTCTTTCAGCTTTCTTTGTTTTGCTTCAATTTCATCACTGAAGTATTTCGCATGTCTCAAAATCTCATCTATTTTCTTACTCTGCCAATCCACTGTGTGCTCACGAATTCTCTCACCAATTTCAGGTCTCAGGCCATATACAAATCTGTATACAAAATGACTCAAATCTTTGTCACCCAGGTGTTCATCTCCACTGAATTGTTTAAACGCCAGTATCAGCCTCTCGTAAAAAGCATGAACTGATTCTTTTGCTTCCTGTTGTGTTCTATCTATTTTTACCCAGTCTGTCTCTTTTGCAGGTACTTTACTCTTCAGGTATACCATCACCTGATCATACTTTCTCATTACCTCTGGATCTGGTGCTCCTGTTCTTGGATCTCTTGGATATTCCTCAGTAGGCCAACTCACAACTATTTTACACCCAGTCCACAAGTCTGCTGGAACAATTATATCAAACAGACTATTCAGGTCAATCCACAGCACTTTTGACAATTTCACAAACCTATCTACCTGCCTATACCACTCGACGGGCTTTTCTCTCAATCGAGGGAAATCATTCGTAAATGATAAAATATCCTGTCTGGTCCATGGAACATGTACATATCCTCCTCCAGGTATTTCTCTCATAGGATAATTATCCACTGGTTTCTCTTTTTCTCTCACTGGAAATGCTGAATAAGTTGTTCTATCTTCAGATTCCTCTCTTTTCTTATACCACCTATCCTTCCATTTTTCTACATCTCCCCATCTTCGCAATAACGCAACCATTTCTTTAATCTGTCCTGTTCTACCAGTTGCATTCAAATTTTCAATATCCTTTTCTGTAAAATCCATCCTGTAGGTTTTTTGCAAAGCTTTCACTTTATCAATGTCAACTCCCTGCTCATTCGCTATTGCTCTTAACCTGTCATGTGTATTTCTCGCTCTCCAGGTAATATTTTTGCACATGAACATTAATTCACCATCATGATGACTCTTAAGAATTTCTGTTGGAACTGTCCCTGTAACAAGCTCTTCTAATTCTACACGTAACCTAGCCACATCAATTGCTTGTGAATCTTTATCCTTTTTCTGAAGAACTTTCATCCAATCATTCAAATCTTCAGCTGTTATTCCAGTAGTTCTTCTCACTGGAACCACTCTCTTTTGCGGTTCTAAAATTGGCATCCCTGAACAACTAGCTTCACTAGCATCCAATATTTCACTACATGTGTCATGTCTGGATTGTCTCAGGTCACTACTTTCTGTCCTTTTTCCTGAATCTCCTGAAGGACCAACTGAACTTATCAAATTATTCCCAACATATGGAATCACCAAACCATTTTCACCTATTCTCTGCTTGTCAAACACAGGCATAACCGGACCTATGGTTACAGGCACCGTAACAGCTTCCAGATTCTTCGTTAACTCCCTAATCTTTTCGGTCAGCTCTGTTGTAGTTCTGGCTAGTTCTCTTGCATTTTCGTCACCACTTCGATTCCCTCTCTCCCTGAAAGAATTACCACTTCTTGATTCAGATGTCACTTTTTCTGTCTCAATGATTCAAACTGTATCTCTTATCGGAGAAACAACTGGTGTACTCTCATCTGGTTCTGGTCTATATGGAGGTGGTCTTTTGTAAATCATGTCATTCAAGACCTCATCCTCATATTCATTAACTCCATATCTTCTCATTTCTGACTCAGGAACCCTCTCTGCTCCCCCTTCAACTGTTCTCATCGGATATAATCCCTCTGACATACTAGCATCTCGCCACCTTTTCATTCGATCATGATGAGTCTCACGATCATGTCTCCTCCCAAACATGTACCTGTACTGTCCTCCAGATCTCTGTTTTTCTCGCTCATGTACTTCCTCTTCCCATTCCACTAAAGCCTCAAACTGTGTAGGTCTTGGTTTCGGGTCTAGACATAACATCTTTTCCCGTAAATTTCTCAACACGGCCAGATTAAATGAACCATGTTCTGGAAATGCTAGAACACCATCCTCTTTGGTATACCTAACCCAATTCTCCAACCATATACAGGTATGATACCCATATTTTGCAGCCATGTAGGATGCAGGTGTTTTCGTTGGAGGTAACAATTCACCCTCTCTCGTCTTAACATCCTTATCCTTGTTAAACCACTTTTTAATTTTTCCAAAGAATGTTTTCTTCTTTTTCTCTTCTTGGTAATACATTTTAGCTTTTACCAAAACTTCTACTCTTTTCCCGTATTACAAATATACAATACGAATTTTCAACCAATAACAGCGCGACTCACACTAACGCACCAATCCTGGAGCGTCTACGTCACTAGAATAGCTCTTTCAATCCTTGCGCGGCTCACACCAACGCACCAATCCCAGCGCGAACACTATTCTGATCTATTATCCAATCAGAGCGTGGTCTTCCTGACGTCAGCAGTCGCTGCAGTCGCTTGTCTCCTGTCACTCGTCTACCCCTCCTTTACAAAATCTTTTCAGTAGACTTCGTGTCAAAATTTCTACAAAATCTATTAGTTACAACATATAAACATCTCCATTGTCTGCTTTGCTAACCACAGAATAGTAAAGGAAATCTATTTCACAAGAACCATCAAACTTTCATACATCTCTTAACTGTTTCCTCCAGGACTTATCCAAAGAGTCTTACAATCAATTAAATGTATATGCATTCACGCACATTCATACAAGAAAATATAGTACATACACACAGAATCCTGCTTCGAGAACAGCGAACCATCTGTCCCACTACAGAATTATAACACACGTTAACCAAGCAGCTTACCCCTGCCCAGTTCCTCAAACAAGCTCAGAGAATACCTATTACTCCTCCCGCGATAAGCTTTAACGGTGAACCTTACGGATCCCTGGGACTTAAGACCAGAGTTTCACAGATAACCTTCACTACCATACACACTCCTTATATACCAGAAATATATTCTAATAGTAACATACAATAATGTCACTGATTCCGAACTCAGACAATGTGACGCGCAACTTCAATTGTCACACGTTTTTCCTTACAATTCCGTATTTCCCGAGAGCAGCATATACTTCCCTCTGCCCTACTACGGAACTGCTACCAGCTTCCAAGTTCCAGAAGCACTACATATAACTCAAAATGACAACTCCAACATATAATGTTAGTACATATACCAACATCAATAATCAATAATCAATATGTAATCTAATCAGATCAAGACAATCATCAATAACCATCCTCTGCTACCAGGAAATTGATAGAGATCAGGGTGTATATAATATCCCTACTTCCACGGATAGAGTAATCTCACAGTTACACGCACATACATTCTTCATACACTAGGGCCCATTTCACTAACATACGCTCAAATACTCTACCAGCAATAACCTGTGGAAAGAAAAACTCCTAAACACCCTGCATCTATATCGAGGTCGACAAGATCTAGTTATTGTGACTGCCCTTAAACATAATCTAAACAATCTATACAATAATAATCAAAATATAATACTCAATGATTGACAAGAAATAATAACCAACACCATATTCAAAATTCTATTGCTTTATCTAAAATTAGTCAAAGAAAATCAATCAGAATAAATCATTTTTCTCATAGTTACCTATTCTAGCTAAATGTCAGAACGGGTCAGAACAAGTCTCTCGGTAAAGTCTCTCAAGACGAAGTCCTCTCAGCAACGATCCTCACCAACGCAAATTCGGAACGCGGCAAAAGGCAAATGGCAAGTGGCAAAAACCCTCTCTAGGCTAACAATTCTTATAGTGAATTAAACAAAGGAAAGACACATTTTGTATTGACTTCTTCCGTCGAACCTCTGAGCAAAGCGAGAAGGAAAGGATGTAGTATCGCTACATTTGAAAATCTCCGCTCAGGAAAAATCACAAAATAAACATAACGGAACAGGAACCAAAAAATACAACTGTATCTTGTAGTTTCCACATTTCCTCGGCAATGAGATCATAGTTCAGAGTCTTTCTTTAAAGCTCCTTTGTTTCCCAAAGCTGCCAAGGACGTTTCATTTCATTTGGAGATCGCCCAAAACTGCTGCTGTCCTCACGGAAAGTTTTAACCAGGCAAAGCAAGGACTGTGGTCAGCTGACTTCAGGACCATATTCAGCAAGGCTCTCTCTCGTCACAGTTTTCTACTCGAGGCCAGGCTCTACATGTCGGCCATCTTTACTTAGGCCACAATAGGCCACAATAGACCATCTTAATTAAAAGAGACAAAAACAACGTTACCACAGCATAGTGATTGAACAGTGTTAACCCCACTAATACCCTTATGTGTATGTAATTATCTAGCTCTTGCAACATAGAAAAGCATTAATTCAAAAAGCGTTTTGTGCTTAAAAATAAACAGCACACAGCAATCTTTAAACATGTAAACACGCACATTATTATTAAACAGCACACTTATGCGTTCCCACGTGTAATTCTCTCTTGTTAAAACAAACGAGTTGATTAGTATAAACACTTACACAAGACAAATAATTAATAATTAATAAATTAATTTAACAAATAGACATGCCAGAGCTTCAAAACCCAGTTAATTTTCAAACTGAAAACTCTGCTCTAGCACTAACACCAAGGGAAGGTCTTTAGACAAGCCACAAGTGGTACCTAGGGAGATAGCTCGCTGTCTAACACCAAGGGAAGGTCTTTAGACAAGCCACAAGTGGTTCCTAGGGAGATAGCTCGCTGTCTAAATCCAAGGGAAGGTCTTTAGACAAGCCACAAGTGGTACCTAAGGAGATAGCTCGCTGTCTAACACCAAGAAAAGGTCTTTAGACAAGCCACAAGTGGTACCTAGGGAGATAGCTCGCTATCTAACACCAAGGGAAGGTCTTTAGACAAGCCACAAGTGGTACCTAGGGAGATAGCTTGCTGTCTAACACCAAGGGAAGGTCTTTAGACAAGCCACAAGTGGTACCTAGGGAGATAGCTCGCTGTCTAACACCAAGGGAAGGTCTTTAGACAAGCCACAAGTGGTTCCTAGGGAGATAGCTCGCTGTCTAAATCCAAGGGAAGGTCTTTAGACAAGCCACAAGTGGTACCTAAGGAGATAGCTCGCTGTCTAACACCAAGGGAAGGTCTTTAGACAAGCCACAAGTGGTATCTAGGGAGATAGCTCGCTGTCTAACACCAAGGGAAGGTCTTTAGACAAGCCACAAGTGGTACCTAGGGAGATAGCTCGCTGTCTAACACCAAGGGAAGGTCTTTAGACAAGCCACAAGTGGTACCTAGGGAGATAGCTCGCTGTCTAACACCAAGGGAAGGTCTTTAGACAAGCCACAAGTGGTACCTAGGGAGATAGCTCGCTGTCTAAATCCAAGGGAAGGTCTTTAGACAAGCCACAAGTGAGACCTAAGGAGATAGCTCGCTGTCTAACACCAAGGGAAGGTCTTTAGACAAGCCACAAGTGGTACCTAGGGAGATAGCTCGCTGTCTGTCACTAAGTGCAGGTCTTTCAACAAACCACAAATGTTATACACAGCTATAATTCTTCTATACACAGGTCGTGGAAGCTCCTTAACGAGCCATAAATGTTGGACAGCAATATCGCTTTGTTGTTTACTGAAACATGAAGCACCTCAACGAGACAGTCAGCTCTGTTGCTCAGCTTTGAGTAGTTTCTCAAACAAGCCACACATAGTTCTGCTGTCTATGAACAAGCCACAGGTGTGATATACTGAGAGACAGCTCTGCTATTTACCGGGAGCAAAGCTCATTCAGCAACGCACACGTGTTACATAATGAAAAAGATCTGTGGTACTTGTAGCAGAGTGAAATCCCTTCAATATGTCACAAATAGTCCATACTAAGATAACTGTGCTGTCAAGCCCACGACAAATCTCCTTTAACGCAAGTGTTCCCGGCGGTAGCTCTTCCGTTAACTGATTTGTAAAGCACTTGCAAACATCCAGTGCTTTAAAGGGGTACCTGCACTCAGTATTGTGATAGGGAGAGTACCTGCACTTCTCAGGACTGCTGCGACATAATGGGACAGTACCACCAGCACCTTTCAGCAGCAAACAGGTACTCTAAGTAGTACGTATCTGTTCTTCTATACTTCTATTAAAGCACTGGAGACAGCTAAGTTATGCGTGAATGAGTGAAGTAATTTATACACCATACACCGCAGCGTAAATATTCATGAATTATATGCGTTAGTCTAACCCCTGATAAAAGACATTTAGCATCTGGGGCTAGGAAACACCCCACGTCGCCATGATCAGTGGCGTTGTAAAGTTATGAAAACACCTCCTCAATGTTGTCTTGAAAAGTTGACTGGTTTGTGTACCAAACCCTTTCGGGCCAAAGAGTTGAGCCAGTCGCAATGTACTACATGAAACGTGATGCCACGTTGAAATGAGAAGCATATTTATGTCTGATTTACTGATACTAAAAGGGACGCAAAAACTATTAAGAACAATCTGATGCTTCCTTGTATTTCTTATTCAAACTTGTTTTTCAATAAGTGCATTAACATATAATTCAAAATCTATTATTTGTTATACATGACAATGCGGTTTTTTGTGTTTTAAAAACCAAATATAAATAAAACGCCTGCTGCAGACCCACCTTCCGTGCTGTGTCGAGCAACAAGGGAGAGAAAGAGAACAAGCATTGGTCGCGTGGAATGTAAAGATGGGGGCTGCAGCGGGAGAGAGAGGCGGAGGCGCGCGCGCGCCGGCAAACACGCGAGTGGTGCGCGCACAGCAGCGCCCAAAGTGAAAGTAATTGCACATTCATGTGAGCGTGAACGCAAGCATTAGGCCAGCAAATACCAGTGGGAAGCACTTTTAAATCCCACTTACAAAAGTCGAGCAACAGCGCATGTGCTGCTGTAGGCTCGACCTAATGAAATGAACCCTTCCCTATACCCACCCACCACTCTCCCCGTGGTTACGGCAGCATTTGCGAAATAAGGGGCCGTATGACACTAGAGTTCTGATCAAAATTGGAATAGATGCAGGGTTCTAATGGTGGAAGGAAAAACAGCCGAAGGAAGGCCTCGTGACAGAAAGGCAACCAGGGGTCCCCATTTAAATTCAAAGTTCTTGTAATCATCCCCGAAGATGTCAGACATGCGTTCTAGACTAAGCAGTCGCCAGAGGTGAGAGTGCCAGAGGGAGATAGCCGGCACCTCTTTCCTCTTCCAAGCGGCTGCCAGAGTAATCTTAGCTGCTCCAATACAAAGCCACATGATCATTTTGTCAGCCCGAGTTTGATGTTCTAGGGAGGCATCATGAAGCCCCAAAAGGACCCCTGCCATGGTTGTGGGGATGGGATAACCCAACATGTCTTTTATATGTGTCAAGATTTCATCCCAGAAGGGACGGATAGTTGGGCAGTCCCACCATATGTGTTGAAAGTCCCCAAATAGTCCGCACCCTCTCCAGCATCTAACAGAGGTGGTGGGGAAGATCTGCCTAAGCTTGGACGGGTGCAGGTACCAGTCCATCATAGTCTTCAAGTGTGCCTCCCTGAGCTCCAAGGAGTGGTTGAATCGTGTAATATCAGACCACAGATGCGACCATTCTTCATCTGAGATAGGGCGTTGTATCAAACTTTCCCACATGGACATATAGCATGGTCGCGGGGATAGCGTAGTTTTGAGTAGGAAGCTATATATAAAGGAAATCACTCCTTTCATAGAAGTGGTCTTGGTGAGGAACGCTTCAAATTTTGTGAGGGGTCGGGTGGCGGCCTCCCTTACCTGAGGCGTGAAGGCCCAATGCATCAATTGGGTATAGTGGTACCTTTCTGTATTTCCTACTTCATAGTCCCATTTGCAGGTGTCAAAAGAGAGGGGGTCTAAATTATGGAATAAATGTGTCAATGCTAGGCAACCTCCTCTCCTCCAGGCGTCAAAGGGTCCCTCATATAAGGCCAGGGGGAATGCTGGGTTGAAATGGAGCGGCGTAAATGGCGAGGGGAACGAAGTCCACCTATCGTCTCCCGTAACTGAGTCCCAGACTCTTAAGGTGGTGCGTGTGGGGGTGCTAATGTACGTATTCTTAGGTCTGTCCTTTCTGGGGCACCAAACCAAATCCCAAACAGTCCTCCCTGTCACGCTGAGGTCCATATGTAACCAGTGTTTGGCGGATTCCTGTTTAGACCATTCCACCAAGACACTCAGCTGAGCCGCTTTGTAATATAAGTGAATGTCAGGAAGTCCAACCCCGCCATCCTTGCGGGAGCGGCACAGTAGGTAATAGGAGAAGAAAATGCGTCCCCCTTGCCATATGAAGCGTACTATCATAGTCTTTATTCTTCGAAAGAAGTCTCCCTCCATCTCTATGGGCAGGGCCTGAAATAGATAGAGGAGCTTAGGAAGAAGTGTCAAGTGTATGCGGCCTAACCAGGATAGAAACAGAGGTTTCCATTTCGAGAGTTCTGCTTGTATGCGTGTAAGGATCGGGGGGAAGTTGGCGGCGTAGAGCCCCTCTATTTTTGGCGTTAGTTGAACCCCCAGATATTGAATGGAAGAAGTGGCCCAAGGTAGAGGGGTAAGGGATTGAAGTCTCAGGACTTCCGATGGTGGGAGAGTCAGATTGAGTATATACGATTTGTCTAAATTTATTTTAAACCCTGCCACCGCTTCAAAGCATTCCAGTTCAGTTTGTAGATGTGGGAGAGACATAGCAGGCTCCGAGAGGGACATAAGCACATCATCCGCAAACAAGAAGATTTTATGTTGCTACCCTGTGAATGGTAGTCCCCGGATTCCCGGGTTGGGCCTGTTCGCTAATGCCAATGGTTCTATACTGAGAGCAAAGAGTAAGGGTGAAAGGGGGCATCCCTGACGGGTGCCCCTTGAGTGGGCAAAGGAAGAGGATTGTACCCCATTAACCACCACTTTAGAGCGGGGGAGGAGATAATTAGCCCAAATCATGTTAAGAAATGTTGGTGAAAATCCAAATGCTGTAAGTGTATGGAATAAGAACATCCAGTCAACCCTGTCAAAGGCTTTCTCAGCATCCAATCCGACTAAAACCGCAGGGATTTGGCGTCTGTTGGCATTTTCTACCAGGTGTATGATTTGGCGCGTGATGTCATGTGTCTGGCGGCCTTTGATAAACCCCGACTGATCGGGTGGATGAGGTCGGGCATAAGATCTTTTAGTCGTTTGGCTATAATGGAGGAGTAGAGTTTTGCGTCCAGATTAAGTAGGGAAATTGGTCTATATGAGGCGCAGCGTTGTTTTTTTTTCTCCCGGTTTAGGTATCACCGAGATTACGGCTTCGGCCATATTGCCGGAGGGCGTGCCATCTTCCGCCATCTGGTTAAAGAGACGTGCAAGATGGGGGTGAACATCAGGGGTAAATGTCTTATAAAAGAGGGCAGTATAGCCATCCGGTCCTGGAGCTTTGTGAGGCTTTAAGGCTTTAATGGCTGCAGTAACGTCGTCTACAGTGATAGAGGCAGTGAGTAGGTCATTCCATTCTGCAAATACCTGTGGTATGGTCAATGACTGGAGATAGTCCCGCTGGGTCTCCGAGTCCAGGGTCTCCCCAGTGTACAGATTTGCATAGAAGGAGCCAAAGATCTCAGCTTTTTCCTCGTCTTTATGTGTAGCTTCCCCTGCGGGTCCCCTAATGCCTCCTATGTATTCCCTCTCCCGCTTGTCTTTTAGCTATCGAGATGTTTACCTATTTTGTTACCTTGAGTATAGGATAGATGTCGTAGTTTAAGGAGGGTGAACTCAGCCCTATTGTTGTAAATAGCCCGAAGTTTACCTCGGAGTGCCGTTACGTTGCGCAGGGTTTGCCTTGTGGGGTTTAATTTATGGGCGCGTTCAAGGGTAGATAACTCAGTTTCCAATAGCTCTCGTTCACTAGCTCGTTGCCTGTTAAGGGCAATACATTTACCCCTAACCACAGCCTTAAGTGTGTCCCAATTGGTGTATTCTGATGTGTCCTCCGGGCTATTGGTAGCGAAGAATTCATTAATAGTTTCTCTTAGTTTGGTACAGGACTCCTTATCCCGGCCAAGTGACGGTGGGAAATACCACCTGGGGGTGGTCGGAGCATACCCGCTCCAAGTGAGATTGATAGTAAGGAGGCTATGATCTGATACCAAAAGGGGGAAAATCTTGGCATCCTGTAGGGCCCCAGGTAAAGAATGACTAATAAAGATGTAATCGAGCCGAGAGTATGTATGGTGGACATGAGAATAGAACGCGTAGTCTCGGGTCTGCAGATATAGAGTGCGCCAAGTATCTAGGAGGCCCATGTTGTGTGTCCATAGTGAAGGAGCCTGTGTCCGAGCGTTGTGTGTGCGTACTGTCCAGTTCCTTCTGCCATATCAAGTTGAAGTCGCCTATAAGGGTTAGTGAACCCTCTGCAAAGTCTGTTAATCTCCCCAGTAGTGTATGTAAGAAAACCGTCTGGCCAGTATAGGGGGCATATTCTGCTGCGAAGGTGCAGAGTCTCCCTCTTAGGCGTCCTTTGACCATAACCCACCGACCGTCTCTATCACTCTGAACTCCCAGAGGCTGGAATTGCATAGAAAAGCGGAACATGATAGTCACTCCTCTGTGTTTCGCATGGGCCGATGACCTGTAAATTAGAGGAAAGTGTTTGTGTCTGAGGCGCGTGTCTTCGGCCCTGGCTAAGTGTGTCTCTTGTAGAGCTACTATGTCGAGGTGATGGTCAATAATGTATTTCCACACTCTTTGGCGCTTTTGGGGGGAGTTAAGACCTTTGACGTTCCAAGTTCCTATGGTAATCAGCATTATGTCATAGGGAGAAAACTACAGTTCTCGCTGAGTCCTAGAGAACCCCTCACTACTACGATCCCAGGCTGTCCTCCAATGGTTAAGCAGTGCCAGAACCCGCCATGTGTGCCATTCCATACATCCAAAAGCCCCTTAAGATCAACAGTTAAAAAGCCGTCACCACAACCCTCCCATTCTCACCCTCTAAAAAAATGAAAGTAAACATTAACAATTAAACAGTATTAAATCACTGCAATGTGGTCCCCCTGTAGGGTTAAGAGGAACCAGGGGGGACAACAGGTCCGAGGACCCCGTCCTCGCCCGTCCCATAGTGTATTGAACTAAGACATATTTGTGCGGCTCAGAAGCGCACCGCAATACAGATCGATACATAGGAGAATGAAACTGACAAGTTATTAGTAATGATTAGTAGAACATTCAACACCACCCTGCAGAACATTATAGAGCTAGAGGTGGTTATACCTCAACTTTCAAACCTGCTGAATATTATACAGAAGGGAACATTAGTGTTCATAATGGTGCTGCCAACAGTGTCCACGTTCCCTCTTTGATTTGAACAGGTGACCGCAGGGTCCTACTTCTCAACAATATGGAGCTTAGGGAGTCAAAAGGCAGGTCGCCCCCCACTCATAACTATACACAAAACAAGACCTGCCCGGGAAAAGGACTTTTTATTTTTATTAGCACAGTGAGCATGTTATAGTCAATGACCCTGGCTCTTTCAAAGCTGTTATGTTTTATACCACATGCGCAGCAAGTTTTTGCCATTCACCAAACGGGTCTAATATCACTGGCTATTTGAATGAAAACACCTATGTGTCTAAGTGTTTATGAAAGTGTTTCCCTGATAATCTGCCTCCCAAATAATATATACAAGGAAGAGAGCTAGACAGAACCAAATAGTGTGGTACCTGTTCAAACACTATTCCAGTTGAGTAGTGTCCCTCTAAGCACAGCCGAAATTGTAACGAAGTTGCAGAATAAACACTGTTCAAACTCAAAAGTAAACTGACAAGTTGTTCATTGTTGTCATATTCCTCGTTTTATTCACGGGATATGAAATTCATCAAAGAAATCAAGCCAAGGACTCGTGAAGTATACTCAATGAATTTCGGGTTTTACATAACCCTTCATCAGGAGTAGTCCTAAGAAGAACACAAAAAGGAGAGAAGTGTCGACCTGTTGCGTCATGTACATAATTAAATTAGTGTTTGGTGAGTTAGAAACTAATCAAAAAACGTGAGATAACAGAAGTAACCATTCAAAAACGAAACCTTATAGGGTGGCGGTTTGTTGTGAAAAGGATATGACAAGGAAGCGTGATTAAAAACAACGGTGACGCGAGGACCAAGACAAATTAATGTTAAATCAAGTGTACAATTGTTATGGAAAACAAAACAAGAACTCACATAATTAAAAACAACAGTGCCACAAGGATTTGAAGAAAAAAGTGCTGTAAAGTCAAGCATGTGAAACATGACTAATTGAACCTTAAGCCACGGAGCGGTACTATTCCCCGGTGCGTAAAGAAGATAAAAAGTAACCGAGGTTACAACATGCAGTGAAAGTCAGCGTGTGTGCGTACAATCCTGCTCCAACAGGTGGGTCAGTTAGTGAAAGTGAGAAAGGACATTCCTTCAAATATCACAAGCCAGGTAATGAAAAGTAAGAAAGGACTGAATAACATTGGAAAAAAGGTCAGCCATCTTGTGATGGTGTTCATGGAATGACATTAATGCTGTATCTACGGAGATTAATGGATACTGATGTACAAAGTAATAACAAAAGGTAAAAGTGTTTGAAAAAATAAAAGATAAATAGAAGATAAACAACCAAATTAAAAGAGACGGTTTAACTGAGTTAGAGACAAATAAAGTTATTTGAGAAAAAAAAAAAAAAAGAGGAGATTTCTTGTTATGGAAGGCTGAAAAAAACTGAAAAAATAAAAAAAGATCCAAAGAGAAACGTAAGATAATAATGAACAAAGAGAAGTTGTGAAAAGTTGCATAAAATAACATTAATAAATACAGATGATCAGATGAAGTCAAATAGACACAAAGATCAAAATAAATTCACGAAACCAGAATGCACAGAGCAAAAGTTACAAAAAGCAACTAAGTTCAACGCGGTCATTGAGTCCGTGTGGGACCAAGGCATTCATTTTATAAATCCATGCTGTTTCTCTCTGTAAAAGATATTTACGGTTGTCTCTGTTTTCTCTGATTGGAACCATTTCACAAACCAGAAATCTCAATTGGCTGATGTTGTGACTCTTGGATAAAAAGTGCATCGCTACCGTTGATTTGATGTTTTTGTTGCGAATGTTGCTTTTATGTTCTGTTAGACGCACTTTTATTTTCCTCTCGGTTTTGCCTATGTATACGAGGCCACATGGGCATTTTAGCATGTATACAAGATTCTTTGAGTCACATGTCGCTGTGACATGTAGCTTAATGTTAAAACCTTGTGTGGGATGTTGAGTTGAATTTCCTTTGATGATGCTGTTGCAATGCCCACAGTTATGACAAGGTATGGTACCTTTGTGAGATGAAACTGAATCAATGGTGAGTTGAGGATGCAAAAGTTCCAACAAATTCTTACTCCTCTCATATGCAAAGAGAGGTTTCTCCAGAAATATGTCCTTGAAGTCTGGTTCTATCTGTAACATTGGCCAATGTTTCAAAATGATTTTCTTGATGTTGAAACTCTCTGTGGAAAATTTAGTGACTATGACTGAACGTGACGTAGACTTCTTGGTGTCACAAATCTTTAGCAATTGAGATCTAGATTTGATTTGAACCCTTTCCAAAGTGGAAATTAAAGTTTCTTTTGGATATCCTCGATCGATGAAACGTTTTTCCATATTCAAATTTTCTTGTGACAATTGTGTCGGTTCAGAAATGAATCTTTTAACTCTCAGAAATTGAGAATAAGGTAAGTGTTGCTTCAGAGAGGGCTGATGGAAGCTTGAGAAATGTAACAAATTGTTCCTATCAGTGCTCTTCCTATATAAAGTAGTCTCAATTCGACCCTCCTTGATGTACAGCAGTACATCCAAATAGTTGATAGTATCACTATGAATGTTATACGTAAATTTCAAACGATCATTGATCCCATTGAGAACCTCAATAGCAGTTTTTAGCAGATGTTCAGAACCTTTCCAAATTAAAAAAATGTCATCAATATAACGTAAGAATAATAACATGTGTGGTTTCCACTCTGTGTTGTTGAGAATGTGGTCAAGCTCAAACTTGTGCATGAACAACTGCGCGTAGCTAGGAGCTGCACAATTGCCCATCGATGTGCCATTCAATTGAAGATAGTACCTGTGATTGTAACAAAAATAGCTGTGATAAAGTGTAAAGTGTAGTAATTCAAGTAAAAATACTTTATGGTCTTCAGGGATAGACGATTGTAACAGAAAAAATTCGATGGCTTCCATGCCAAGGTCGTGTGGAATGGAAGTGTATAGTGAAGTTATATCAATGGTGCAGAACAAAGTGTTGGTGTCCCATTTAATGTTACTTTCTTGAATGATGTTCAAAAAATGAGTGGTGTCTCTTACGTAGGTTGACATGTTAAGTACAAAAGGTTGAAAATGTCGATCAAGATATTTACCTACGGGTTCATATACTGAACCACGGGTGTTGTCTCTTTGATTTGAACAGGTGACCGCAGGGTCCTACTTCTCAACAATATGGAGCTTAGGGAGTCAAAAGGCAGGTCGCCCCCCACTCATAACTATACACAAAACAAGACCTGCCCGGGAAAAGGACTTTTTATTTTTATTAGCACAGTGACCATGTTATAGTCAATGACCCTGGCTCTTTCAAAGCTGTTATGTTTTATACCACATGCGCGGCAAGTTTTTGCCATTCACCAAACGGGTCTAATATCATTGGCTATTTGAATGAAAACACCTATGTGTCTAAGTGTTTATGAAAGTGTTTCCCTGATAATCTGTCTCTCAAATAATATATACAAGGAAGAGAGCTAGACAGAACCAAATAGTGTGGTACCTGTTCAAACACCATAGAGATGGAAAAAAGGTGAGGGGGGGCAGGCAGTGTCTCACAGAAGTAACCCCAACGAGGATACGCAGACAGGTACTCGCCTGCTACCTCACGTTCTCATCATAGGCAACTGCCGCCCAAAAGGAAAAGAAGGAATAAATCAAGAAACCTCAAATCAATCCTAGTAACTAGTGTCTAGTGAAACTTATATTCTAATTTGTGTCTATGTTAAAAAAATAATGGGAGTGTCGACCCAAAAAAAAGGAAGACTGAGTCTGATCAGGACCCACGTCACTCCAAATTAAAACCGAACAAGACTACACTGGCTGTATGATACTTTATTCTGTGCTGTGTGTCTGCTCATTAAAACCAACATGTTTTGTTGCCTGTTTAAATTAGCGGCAACTTCTTCAGGGCTAGGGTCGACTGGCCTCTCTGCGTTGCTAGTTCAGACCAGTAATCTATCTGTCTGCACCTGAGGGAAACACAATTAAAAAACAATTAAATGATTACAATGTGACGCAGACGCAATGGGTGACTCTAGGCTATATGATAGCGAAGCGTGACATCGCACAATTGTGGGGCTCCCAGAGGCCGCCAACGGTCTCCGAGTGGAAGGAACACATGGACTGGTGTATGTTTAGAGAGAAAACGGTGTATGTGGCGAGAGGCAAGCCTGGGAAGTGGATTAAGGTGTGGGGTCCCTGGAACTCCTATCGTGGAGGTATTTGCGCCCCGCCCCAGACGCGTGAGATGGATGCCGCTCTATCTCCCTAGCCCCCGCATTCCTGTATGCTCCTGCGACATGCGACTTTGTCGCTTCTGCCTTGCCCCCCCTCCCCCCCCTCTGTCTACCCGGGTTGGTTTACTCCCTCGATACGGGGAGCACATGTTTCTGCCATTAACCTCCTCTGCCTTGTGAGTTTGATGTTTTCTGTTTTTTCAAAAATATGAAACCTTTCCTGTTTGTTTAGGGACTGCGGCTGTGGCTGACTGCGATAATTAGCACTTTAGTAACTCTTTTGCTGCTTCATTGATGTGCATGTTAAGTCGTGCCTAGGTTTACACTGCGTTTAGCGGCCGGCCTGTTGGTTGTAGGCCCATACTTGTATCCTTTCGAAATTGTAATAAAGGTTTTAAAAATAAAGAAATAAATAAATTTAAAAAAAACAATTAAAAAACACACATTCAATTTATCACCCATATTGCTCATATGGGTCCTTCAAATATACATGAAAGCGATTTGTATCTTCGCTAGCTTGCTTAGACAAAGCGGTGCCTGCAACACCTGTGATATTCATATTTACCGTAAGGGTTGCTCTCATTCAGCATACCTCAACCCTTGGTATAGGTAGATGTGTGCTAGATCAAATAGTCCTGGACTGCTTGCCCAATGGCCGCGGATTCGCGTTTCTAAAAAGCACAAAAACACATCCAATTGTTACACACATAGACCAGGAATTTACAGCCCCCTCTGCTTGTGTGCCTGTTGTCAACTGTGCTGAAGCTCATTACATCATTGCTACAAGCTACTACTGATGTTAACCACATTTTGTTGCGTCCCCAATATGTGTTACTTTCGTGCACGGTCTGATGCGCTCCGAGCCCCCATTCCACTCCCGTACATTCAGCCTCCCCCCTGCAATTGACACTAGTGCCCCACATTCACAGCTAGTAAGTCGGCGGGATCACAATGATGCCAATCCTTCGGTGGCTTCCGCCCACCATGAGGGGAACGCCTATGTCTATAGGTAACCCGCAGAAGGGTATTTAATCAAATCATGGGGCCCACAGGATTCTCTCCTCGATATACAGCCTGAATTTGATCTCACCTCGTCAGCCCTGCGGTCCGGATGCTACTCGACCTTCATCACGGGCTGGGCAACTGCTTCCCATTTAAATAAGTCTCGCGCGCTGCCTGCGCGCATGCGTGGATGCTTGCTGAAGTCAGAGGCGGCCATATTGTGTAAACCGCCGTGGCTGCCTAAGCTGCGCCTTGTGTATTTTGTTTCACTGTCGCGCTAAGCTCACTTCAAGTGTTACTGACTTACTGTGTGTTGCCCAGCAGAGTTATAATAACTAGTGACTACACCGTTGGTATAGATTATGTTTGTTTTGTTGCTGTCATTTTTTATAGACTTCTTCGTTTATTACACCAACATACGCCGGTTATCAACGTATAATTTAAATAACCCACATATGAACTGCTAAGAGGGTGTTAAAGTGCTGAGGGAGCTCCATCCAGCTCACATAAGGACACCTGACAAGGGTAGTTTGTCGGAGAAGATATAATCAAGAATGGGCCATTAGTTCACTACCTTATTCCACTCAATGTAATCATTTAAACCCTGTTGATCTGCTTTCTCTTGGAAAATCCAGCGCGCCTCCTTTGTTGTTAATCTAGCTTCCATATTATGGATGTCACCCATCACCCGCTCCAATACAACCCAGCGGAGATCTTTGGGGCTATGTCTGGCCGTCAAGAAATGTTGGACCAATTTCGTGGTCAATTTACCCACCCGGATGGTACTAAGGTGTTCTTGTACTCTAACCTTCACTTTGCGTGTAGTAAGGCCAATATAGTGAAGATCACAGGGACACGTCAGTCTGTAGATGACGTTGCTTGTATTGCAGTTGCTGAACACGTTCAAATACCATGTTTTGCCTCCTGCTAAAGTGACACTTTTTGTTGGAGTAGTGAGTTCACATACTGTGCAACCGCCACATTGATAGTGTCCTGGCGGGATCCCTGTTTCCTTGATCACACGCTTGGGTCGTGAGTGCACTAGACGGTCTCGTAGATTGGTGGATCGCTTAAAAGCAAAACGGGGTTGGGGCATGATCATGGTAGAGGTGTTCAGCAAGGGCCAATGTTTCCTGATCACCTGTCTGATTTGGGTGGACAAGGGGCCAAAGGTGGTGACCACAGGGATACAATCCCCTGTAGTCTTGGGTGTCCTCTCCAAGAGGGCAGCTCGGGGACCGCAGGGTCCTACTCATGGGTAACTGTGGCAGCAAGAAAGGATCACACTTAGGAGGAGCAGTGCCCTGCCGAGTCCCACTGAACACCACCAAAAATTCAGGCACTGTAGCAGGTCCGCCGGGACAACGCAAGACAATCTCACAATGCAGTCCTGAGGTAATCATCTGCGTCCCCTACGTGTCCCCGTGGACCATGCTGCAGTTGACGTGGAGCCTTGGTTAGGTTCGCCAGGTGTACCTTGGGAGGGGCCGTCTTCCTCGGAGGGGAGACCCAGCACATCTAAGCCTTCCTGTAGGTCAGTAATGTGGCGTCGTTTATTCTGGAATTCAAAGCTAAGCCCAAAGGGGTAGGTCCATCTATTCTTGATCTTATCATCCCGCAATTTAGTGGTGAAAGGTCGTAGCTGTTGTCTCCGCGCCAATGTAGACTGTGCCACATCCTCGTAGATGGTGCAAGAGTGGCTCTGAAATGAAACTGAGTCTTTCATCTTCGCTGCCAGTAGCACCGCCTCTTTGACTCTGTAAGAATAGAATTTTGCCAGAACGTCGCGGGGTCTTTTCTTTCTCCAGGTGATAGGAATCCCACTCGATGAACTCTGTCCAGTTTAATTTTAAGAGACTGTGGGGCCAAGATCTCCGAGAAGAGGCCCAACATGAAGGTCACCAGGTCAGGCCCCTCCACGCCCTCTTCTAAATCCTGGACTCGTATGTTCTCTAGCCACGCTCTGTTTTCGAGGTCTTCTGTCTTGAGCTGTGACTGGTACAGTTGTTCCTTGAGTGTTCTCACATCGTCCCGCAGCTCGTTTGAAAGTTGTTCACGTTCCTGGTGTTGTGTCTCAAGGTCAATGACCCTGGTGCCCACCGAATCCACATCCTTCTGCAGGGACGTCAAGCGTTCCGACAGATCCGAACGCAGTTGCTCCATTGAAGATTTGATGTCTTGACTGCGTAGTTCAGCTTTGAAGTCCTTGAACATGTTCAGGAGATCCGCTTTTGTGAGGGCCATTGCAGCCGCGTCTGTGTCCCCTCGAAGCGTAGATTGTTTTTCAGAGGTCGAGAAGAAGTCTGAGACCCTGTTCGGAGTCCTGTCCGTCGACTTCTTAGGCGGCATATGGATCAGGCCCGCAGAATCGTGCAGGACTGATAAGATTAGTATGAGTGCGCTGATTCCTGATTGGGGTGCCACATGAGATGGTAGGTTAGTGTTAAGTTCTGGGCTGCAAAACTCTGCGGTGTGTGGATAAGGATGGACTCGCTTCCAGAATGCAGCTGATCAGATGGCCAGTGCTCGGTAGCAGCCACTGTCGCAACCCTGGAGGCAAAGATGTCGTAGTACACCCGTCAGACAGCAAAGCAGAGGCAGGTGAGGTATTGCGTCAGTGAGGGCAAGGATAGACTGTGGCCCCCAGTGCAGGTGTGGGCCTGTAGGCACTGGGTCACGTTGGCAGTTGAGCCCTATGAGTGGGGGAGGTGTGTCAGCGTGCTAGCACTGGGGCAGCTGTGAGACCCAGTGCCGCAGATGCCCAGAATATGCAGGTGCCGACCTCGTAGGGTTTCCCTCAGATTGTCCCCTGTGCGCAGCATGAGCCTGGCAGTGAAGGAAGGGGAGGCGGGTAGTCCCATGTGGAAGGCCGCCAGTGCACGATATCGCCGTCATTTAGAGTGGCGCGGCTGCCATTTCAAGGTCAGGCACGCGTGGAGGAATGAGGCTCAGTCGGGTGATATAGCCTCACTAGCTGCCGCGAACGACCCCACGCTGGCTCACCTCAAGGCCGCCTCCACTCCGTGCACTCAGGCGCCCAAATCGAGTCATCCAGGATGGAATCAGCAAGGGCTCTCGCAGTACCCAGGCTCACGCCGCCATCTTAGCCCCAACTGTCGGCGCACTCCGAGGGAGCGCGAGGCTGAACCGGGTGATCTCCGCAATGCTCAGGTGCGTAAATCGTTCCCTCCTGTTCACTACATCTTCCGACACCGCTTTAGTCTGTTTGCGATGTCCTTAAGTCACCGTAGCCGCCCTTTTTCACCTCAGGAACAGTGCGTGGACCAGGAGCCGAGACGGTCTACGTCCGTTCGGCCATCTTGCCTGGGCTCGCCCCTCTGGAAGGGGGATATTAATAGTGTCCCTTCTGAAACTTTAATACATCCTTATGGTATGTATTAAGTTTTCCGACAAAACGTCGGTTGCAAAACATTAATAGGAAGCGGTAGTCCATTCGCAAAAGGGAAACGAGTCCCCATGGAGAATGTGAAAGGAAAATGGGCTGCATTTAAAAAAATGAAAGATTCCTTTATCTAAAAGCTATCACAAAAACGGTAGTCTGCTGACCCCAAAAGCAACCACTGTTACCAAATGGATTATTAGTGATGGAGGTTTGATATATTTTATATTTCCGAGATTCAGGGCCTGATTTAGGTCTCGGAGGATGGTTTACTCCATCACACTGGTGACGGATATCCCATAGGCCAAAAAATAATTTATATTTCGGCCGACAGGATATCCGTCACCATTGTGACACAGTACCCCGTCCGTGGAGATCTAATTCATGCTCTTAGTCGCCAATATTTTTGTCCTATGGTGTAAATATTCGTTCCTGTTATTTTATTTCCCATTTCAATATTGTCATGAAATATACCTATTCTTTTTGTCAAACATATTGAAATATCTTTATCCCAAATTTTAGGGAACTCTAAAAAAGTGTTTTCACTCTCTAACTTGAAGCTTCCTAAGAAAAATACTGATCTGCTCAATCATTTAGCTTTCTCACGAAAACAAGCACAGTTTTGATTTAAGAGAGATGGTTATTGTAGAGATACACATTGGGGTTAATTTACAAAATACGATTGTAGCGCTTCTTTAATCCTTAAACAAGTTCTAATTATGTCCAAGAAACCTAACATTTTCATTTCTCTCCTATAAGTGATACATGCAACATTTTATATCCAATAATCTAAGGTAATTTACTGATAAACGTATCTGGTAAAGATACATTATTTTCATATTTCTAATGGTGTCACAAGTCTGGTAGAATTAACAGACTTCTCTTTTGGAAAAAAACTGGAATGAGAAGGTATTAAATAGGATTATCTACATTCCGTTATTTCTAATACATTTTCTTAGCACACAGAGGTATTTCCCTAAATTGATCACAATATTTCAAGGAATGTTCTGTGCTTAAATGTACAATTAAGGGGTAAGAATTCATATCCTCAGACACATGCCACTCACAGCTGAGCTGTACAGATGCCTGTTTGATTACAAATGATTATGGTTTGAGCTTAGCTTAAACCTTGTACACAGTCAAATAATGTAGCATAAGCTCAAGAGTGTGAATTTTGCAACCATAAATAATGTTTTTTAAGGTTTTCCAACTCGCAATATGGTGTCAGGCAGTTTTAGTCACCTGAACCATAGTTTTCTAATCTTTTACTATGGTTTTGTATTGTATGTTTTCATCTAGGCTGTAACTCGTCCTCCAAAGTTGTTCTTGGTGCCTACATTTCCTTTTAAATTCTCTGAGCTCATAGGAGCACCATGGCGCGGACCGATGGCTAGTTTTTGGTTTAAAAGGTGCTACTTGAGAGACCGCTGCATCAACCCAGGCCTCTAACCTGGCAGCAGCTTGCTCCAAATCATTATCAATTGAGGGCTTGGATTCACGTAGAAGATTGTTTAGTGTGCTTTTATCAACTGTCTTTCATGCACAAAATTTTAATACTGTTAGTATCTTGGCGGAAACTTACTGCACAGCTGGACCACACAGATTAAACCAAATGGCTCTGTAATCAGTTCACAGCAAACACAGAACCTTTCCGACCGACAAATTGATGTTATTGGTGAATATACCATCTACGTTGTGATGAGCACTGCTCAGTCAGATTTATGACCCAGGTTGCGGCACAGAGGTGAACAACTGAAGCACTGGGGTATTTTGCTCTTAAATAAAAGTCCCCGACAACTTAATATTGGAGCTGTGAACAAAATGATGTTTCTGAATGCTTTTAAATGGGAGTAAATTAATATGAGTCAACTTAATGATTAAGTTACTCTACATTTTAATTTTCTCCCATATCGAAGGGTCACATTTACAAACGGCAGGGCCCTTACTCCCAGTGGCCAGTAGACTTCGTGTCATAAGTATAACTGAAAAATACAGCCATTTTTAGGTCTCGCCTAGCGTCGCAGCGCATGCGCTGCCCGCTCTGCGAGATCTACTGTTGTCGGGTTGCTTTCGGAAGTGGGGTGGAAGCTCCGCCTCTGCTTGTCATTGGGGTGTGTCATACTTTGTTAAACGCTTGCATTTCATTTGGAGTGAGGCTTTTTGGTTCCCTCCCTGTCTCCTTTCCTGCTCGACCACCCGGACTGGATATCGGCCGCGCTTGTTTATTTATTTATCTTTCCACGCAGGGCAAAAGGGAGCGTTTCTCCTCACTAAAGCGGTGTGCTTTTATTTTCTGCGCGGTCCGCCTCTGCCGCCATTGATAATTTATTTAATTAGTCCGGCTCAGCCCCGCATGTTTAGGTATTTATTTATTTTTATTTACACTGCTGCTGTTACACTTTTCCAGTTCCTCTGGGGTCTTCTCTCCCCAGTAGTTAATGAGCCTGCTGTCTCCAACGCCCTTTCGCTAAAGTGTCTTGCTCCTTTCCCATACCTGTTGTCTACCCTCTCTTTGTTAAAGAGCTCGTCTCCCTTTCAATGGTCGTGCTGGCTCCCTTCACTATTAGTGGCCCGCAAGACACTTTCATTTTCACCGCTACCCGGCATGTAGCTCTGTCCCTGTGGGCCCCTGCTTAATGGACACCATCAGCCCTGTTTCCCATGCCTCCGATGCTGCTTGCAAGCAAAAGTCCCTTCACAAAAAACGCTTTTCACTTCAGGGACGTGTTCTATAGCTATTGGGGGTCAGACCATGGAAGCTTCCGAGGCGGGGCTTGCTGCAGGGTTACTGTTCGCGGCACCGAGCGAACTTAATCCTCCTGCTTGGAAGTGAACCAGAGGCATCGTGGGTATGCGGCTGTCCGAAGTGTTTTTGTGTGCCACACTTTTTTTTGTGGGGCGGTACTTGGCACTATGGGGAGGAAGAGAGACGCCGACCTCAACGGGGGTTGTGTTCTGGTCGTGTTTGAGTCCGTCCGTTTTTTATTTATCTTCTTTAGGGACCGACCTTGATTCTGCCCTCTCTTTATCCTGTTAATTGCCCCCAGAGGCTGGGTTTCTTTGTTTATTCCTGGAATGCACGCATGCCTAATATTGCACTGCATTGCATTTAAATTTCTCCCATTTAAAAAAAAAAGATTGTATGATAGTGTTCTACATGTAACAGTGCGAAATATGGCGAAAGGTATGTCCTGTGCAGCAAGTACATATAACACAGGATCTCAGTCACCCATACAAATATATCCCATTCATACGTACACACTTGTGCATGCATCCCCAATGACTGAGCTCTAACTGACACACATGGCAGCCCAGCCATAGTGCCTTAGTCAAAGTATTTTGCTCAAATCATAGTGTCTGGCTCTATGGACATTAGGCCTAAAGCAATGAAGATGGGCGTGGTAACTGCGTAAGATGTTTAGCCTCCAGCAGCTAACAATTTTCACTGATCAGAAGGTTTCACTAAAGCAAAGTTTGGAGACCCCTACTGTAAACACTTAAATACCTGCAAAATTAAATAATTTGAAAAACACAAAAAAATACAGAACTCCACCGCAAAACGACGTGTTTCCCTTGTGCTGCTCCTGTGAAAGGGGGCCCGTTTGTACACTTGCAAGGACTGCCTAAGATAGATAGGATAGGCATTATGCAAACTAGGAGGAGGAGGGGCAGTATGTTACCTCCACTCTTTGCAAGTGGGACTTTAAATAGATGGATCCAGCCCACAAGGTTCTGAGTTTTATCATATGTACTATCTCCACAGAAGTGTACTGAACCCCAGACTGACCGGAACCTTAAAGCATCAAGCGTACACTGAAGTTACCAGATAGATCAAGAGCTCTAGAACCAGCAGAATGTACCCCCCCCCCAGACTATACACAAGAACAAAAAGGAGTTAGAACAGACTAGCTCTTTTCCATAACACCCTACCCTGGAGCACTGCCACCTACCCCACCACACTAACTCTAAAAACCATAGCCCCTTCCCCCAAAACACTGCTGTCATATCTTACCACAAAACACTGGCCCTTTCCACTTGCCCTAAAACTACCCCCACATTGCCACCTACCCTCAAAACAACACACGGCTACACTGTCTACTTATGCCATAACACTGCCCTCTATCCTGCCACATCCACCCAACAAACTGAACCCCACGTTACCACTGTCCCTATTGCCAAACACCAGCCTCTACCCTCACTACTGTATCTTGACCCCCAAAACACTGGTGAGGAGCAGCTGGATGAAAAGGGGAGAGTGGGAGCCACCAAAGGGCCTGGTGCCAGTGGGCTCAACCTGTGTTTTTTAAGCAGTGGAGGGGGCACTGGTGTTTTTTTGTGGGCCCGATCTGAAGTAAAATATGTTACAGAGCTATGGTAAAATATTGCCCCTCTGGGACCGGCACGTGCCCTGTGGGCCCCTTGGACCTACCATGTGTGCCCATGGCGAATGCCCCTGCATTAAAATCTTGCCTTGCTCCTGGTCCCTCTGTGGGAGGTGGACCCCTGCATTAATATACTGTCCTCCCAGGGGCCACCACATACCCTGTGGGCCCAATGTAACTATTTTGTGTCACCCTAGGCGAGGTACTGGAAGCACAGGCAAGCTGTAGGACTGGAGGAGACACATACACACTGCTGCAACAGGCACGAATAACCTACCTGATCTTTTCAGTGCCCCGGTTTCTGATGTGCAGTCGGTTCTCTCCTCTGGCTGGAGAAGAGTCGGGGCTGCAGCCAGGAAGGTCCTACTGTCTGGTGGTAGGTGGTGGAGTCCGAAGCCCTCCAGATGAATGCAAAACAGCAGGCGGGAAGGTGAGGAGGGGAAGGTGAGGAGTAAATAAACAAAGAACACCTCACCTGCCTGCTGCTAAGACCCCTCAGTTTATTTGCGAGCGCTGAACCAATACAAACAGGAGATCACATTCACTGGGATTTTTGTAAATAGTGCAGGCTTGTTACAAAACTGGTGATTTAGTGATTTTTTTCTCCATATCACTAAACCCTGGAGGATCTGAATGGTATGCTCCCCAATATAATCAAGCCTGTGGGATACAGGGGCCTAAACTCTGCCGATGTCTGTAACAAAAGCTATTCAGGATGGATGTGTTGCTGCAAAGTTTGGAATTCGTTGTTGCTTGACACCGCCGACTGCTTGGGTCGGTCTATAGGCACGAGTGTGGCACTTCGGTACAGCGCCTGGATTAAGTCTATGGACTTCTCTCCAGATATCCAACCATTGTTAATGGACATGCCATGCGATGGCTCTCGCCTCATAAGCAAAACAAAAAAGACTCGGTCCCAGACGGAAAGCAGAGCCATGGCGCATTCCTTCAGTCAGTCCGGCTCCGCTAGGCAACTTCATCACAAATGTTGTCCCCTCTGTGTCTACGGAAGGGTTTTTCAATACTGCCAACACCAGACCCCGCTGCAAACCCAAGATGTCTTTCAGTTCTTACATGGCCATGGCACACAAAGACAATGGGAACAACATGCCACTGAGTCACCTGGCACAGCTGCAATGCATCTTTATTGTGTACTTTCTGACACTGAGTCACCCTGTTCTAGGCAGGATCCAACATTTCCTCCAGCGACAGAGATTGTGTCAGTGGCAGACCCCTCTCCTTACTCCCCCCAGACTTAACAGTGGAGAAGAATGTATCACTTCTGGGTTGCGGAGGCCATATGGGAGAGATGGATATTGGGGAACCCTTGTCACCGTCAGAGGCGCGACTCTACATCTATCTGTTGGAGTTACAAACCTTTTGATTGGTGCTGAAGGCCTTCCTGCCTATCAACAGAGGAGGGCTGATGCAGCTTCTCACGATCAACACAGTCAATTATGAGGGCCTCATCTGGACTTGAACCTGTTTGACAGCGAGCAGAGGATTCACGGGCTGCAGGTGTTTGGTCACGCGAACGGGGCTCTGTAACTGCTTAGTTGAATTTGACTTCCTGCCGAGTACGCTGGCCTGTGAAACAGAAGATTCCTTACTAAGGTGTACAGGATACAGTGTGATAAGTGTACGGGAGAGGCAACGATGTACTGTCCTAATTAGACCATGATAATTAACTAAAACAGTAAAAATATCAACTATTCAGGGACTGTTTCACATGAACTATGTCTCCACAGAATCAGCTTTGCTTAACTTGTATTGTACAAAAGTAATTCACAGTCCTGTTTCTGTGCATAATATGTGGATCTGATTGTTTTATCATCATATCACTTTCAGCTTGAGCACTGCGCAGACATCACTCAGAAATGTATATATATACACTTGTTGCTGAGAATACAATTTGAATTTTTAGAAATGAAAAGGACTCATCTGAATTTTATTCATTTAAAAAAGGTGAATTAACCTCTACACAGGGCCTGCATATGTGATACATTCCTGGGAGATAATGAACCCACGAACCCCTGAGTTTGTTCACAATGAGAATGGTTAGTGCTCATATGCGGCTCCGCTCGTCACTCTGGAGCAGAAAGACGTTGACACTGAGCTGCGCGATGTCTCCTACTGGCGTACAGCAGGACTGCTTTAAAGTTTCAGTATCCAATCTGGCGCCTGGGGAATATTCCCAAGGTGAGGAATTAGCAGGTAAAGGAGTATCCACCAGAAACAGCGTGACCAAAGGTAAGTAACTTGTTTATTACGTTTTACTGCTGCTGTGTCTTATCAAGACAATTCTATATTCAATAATGTTAACAAAGTGTACAAAACACTGCACCCAAAATATATATTTCAGTCACATGCTAACAAACAAGGGTGAGAAGAAACCTTTTGGTTCTAGTACATTTTAGACAGAAATAATGTGAATTTTGTTGCAATTAGTTGATTTTTGCAAGCACTAACATTTTTCTGAGTCGAGTAGTGACCTTGAGAGTTTTGTAACTTTCAGATACTCAAACTGCTGATTGTTTGGGAATTTGTTGACTATTTTCAATCCTACAAATTTCTTTGGAGGTTGCACGCCAGCAGCCTAAGTTATACTGCAAGATTTTATTGATAAATCCTATTGCAACTACAATGTTTGCTCTTTCATGTAAAGTCAGGTTGCATTAGAAGCTTTTCTGCAACTGAGGATGGATTTGGGTTCCTATTCACCTGGTGTGGATGCATTTCTCATGTTTAGTGACACTGATTTTCTTTTCTGACTAAAACTTTTCTTGCATTTAAGCATGTATACGGCTTTAGTTCAGTGTGGGTTCTCTCATGTCGAATTAGATTGTATTTGTCAATAAACCTTTTCTGACATTCAGAACACCCTAAGGCTTTTTCCCCCAGATGAGTACACTCATGTTGAATGAAAAGCAGTTTGTAACCAAAGATTTGCTTGCATTAGAAGCACTCATAAGGTTTTTCCCCAGAATGGGATCTCTCATGACGTGTAACACTGTCTTTCAGATAAAAGCTTTTCTGGCATAAGGGTTTTCTCCAGTGTGGAGTTTCTCATGTTGAGTGAGAAAGTGTTTTTCTCTGAATGTTTACTGATATTCAGAGCACTCATGGTTTTTTCCCAGTGTGGAGTCTCTCGTGGTTAGTGAGGCTCTGCCTATCAATGAGGCATTTCTGGCATTCAGAGCACTGGTAACGTGTTTTCCCTGTGTGGGGTTGCTCATGTGGTGTTAGACTGCGTTTAAAATTGAATGTTTTCTGGCAATCAGAGCACTAAACATTATTTTGGATGGTGTGTGTCTGCTTGTAACAGTCTCTACCTCTGAAACGTTTTTGGCACTTAGAGCACTGATAAGGTTTTTCCCCAGTGTGGATTCTCACATGTTCAGTGAGATAAGATTTACAGCTGAAACTTTTAGGGCATTCAGAGCACTGATAACGGTTTTCCCCAGTGTGGATTCTCACATGTGCAGTGAGAGAAGATTTACGGCTGAAACATTTTGGGCATTCAGAGCACTGATAACGGTTTTCCCCAGTGTGGATTCTCACATGTGCAGTGAGAGAAGATTTACGGCTGAAACATTTCTGGCAGTCAGAGCACTGATAACGTTTCTCCCCAGTGTGGGTTCTTGTATGCCGAGTGAGACTGTTTTTGTCAATGAAATATTTTTGGCATTCCATGCACTGATAAGATTTTTTCCCAGAGTGGGTTCTTGTATGCCGAGTGAGACTGCTTTGATGACTAAAATATTTCTGGCATTCAGAACACTGATAAGGTGTTTCCCCAGTATGTGTTCTTGTATGCTGAGCGAGACTGCCTTTGTCACCGAAATATTTCTGGTATTCAGAGCACTGATAAGGTTTTTCCCCAGTGCAGATTCGCATATGTTCAGTGAGATAAGATTTACGGCGGAAACATTTCTGGCATTCCGAGCACTGATAAGGTTTTTCCACAGAGTGGGTTATTGCATGTCGAGATAGACTCGGTTTGTTACAAAACCTTTGCTGGCATTCAGAACACTGATAAGGTTTTTTCCCAGTGTGGATTCTCATATGTTCAGTGAGATAAGATTTACGGCGGAAACTTTTTGGGCATTCAGAGCACTGGGAGAGTTTATCCCCAGTGTGCAATCTCACATGTTCAGTGACATGAGATTTATAGCTGAATCTTTTTTCCCCAGCCTGGGTTACTATGGTTTGAACACTGAATTTGTTCTCATAGTCTGTGTTTTTACTAGATTTATTTCTAAAGCTAATGTCACCATGCTTGCTTTTCTTTTGCTTCTTTGCCATGCTAGGAGTGAACCAGATCCTTCCTAGAGTCCGGCTTGTTTAGAAAATAGTCAGCATTAATCTCTGAAAGGAATCATGTGCAATCTCCTTAACACTTGAATTGAGCAAAATATGTCTGGAAGCTGCCCTACAAGCACCCGTCGAAAGGTTTCTCTCGGATAATGGTCTTCAGGTTATGGCCTCTCCGGCAGCAACTTACTTTGTGACAGACATTTTCCTTACATTCATCTGTATAGCTTCTTAGCAAAGCAGTGATAAGGTGCTAGTCGGATATTTAATGATTAAATGTTAAGTACCTTTTTGCACTGACGTAATGGCAGTAACTGAGGGCGTTAGAACGTGCACAGTACTACTGTTGATCACCAGTCGCAGAACATCAGTTCCTTTTAACCTTCCTCTACATGAAGCAAAGTTTGTAGTTCGGATGACAGGGATAACATTAGATATAGCGCCGCAGTGTTCACTTAATCAGTTTTTATGTTTAACAGTTTTACATATACTGCTGCTCAACAGATAATGTTGGGGCGATTTAGATAGAATTCATCACAGAACAGTACACAATAAAGAGGAAACATTTATTTGAGATGGTCATGGACATAATGAAGTGGTGTATCTTTAAGGGTATTGCAAAAGTGAGGCGAGTGGTTTGAGGTGTATATCCAGAGGCAGATAGTCTCGAAGTTGTCCCTGGTTAAAAACGGTTGTTGAGCAAGAGTGATTTTTAATCTCAGTGCTTTTGGCTGTCGGATGTGTCGGCTTCAAAGTCTTCTTTCAGTGTCTTTTCTTTGATGGTCTGCAGAAAAAACCTTTTGCAATAACTTCTTTTATGCGGTGTGTGCTTCCTCTCTGGAATTAGATGAGGCTTTAGATTAGCGTTTATTCTGTCATGCTGAGGCAATTTGTCTTTCTGATAATATTTCAGATGAGGATGCTGTGATTGGTCTTTCTACATTATTTCTGATGCTGTGTGCACAGATATGGCTTTGCTCTGGGTTAATGAAATGCAAAATTAGAGACTTCACTTACAGGTTTAGTACTTTTCTCAGGTCCCAGGTCCGCACCACACCTAGATTTTGGAAATTGTTCAAACTTAGAATGCTGGATGTCCTTTAGTTTTTCAAAATAGTCCTCCTTATGGCACTGACATTCGGTTGCCAGAGTTAAACCTTGCTTTCTTTGCATGTAATTTCAATCACCTGTAGATTTAAAATTAAACAGTTAATAGAAGTCAATTTCCCAAAATATAAATTACAAGTCAAATCAATGCAGAATTGTAGAATTTTGAAAAATTTGAGCTCTTTTTCTGACACATCAGAGCGAAGAATTGTAAACTGAGAGCCCTTCGGATGTAAGAGTGAGAATTTGTAGAATTTTCAAAATTTTAATAGACTCGCATAACTCACATGTACCCTGTGGAGTTGTAACGCAGAATCCCAGAGGCAGATATTTCAGTCATATGAGCTGGCACAAACATCTATCTTTAAAAAATACTATTAATTAATTTGTAATGTAGATTTCTGGGATGGGAATGTCCCCTCCATTGACAACAGGCATTTCCCCCTGCCGAGTTGCCAACTGCATGTATCTGTTATCATGACTTTTGATTTTTAGCCTCTGCTTCATGCTAATCTATTGTGTGTTGCGAGCCCTATGCCTAGCTCTATCCCTCAACTAACTCAAGCACAAAGAAATTAAAGCGTACTTTCATGTGTTAAATTTCATTCCAGCTTGTGAGAAGTTGGCCTGTTATATGCTGACCACTACTTAAAGTGGGCACCTTGCACCAGTCCAAACGACCCTTATTGATGATTAGGTGAAAGGCAACCTTTATTGAAAGCTATCCTAGTGGTAGCTATTGAGAGCAGCCTTCAGGCTAAGTCTCGAAGGAATATAAAGCAGCTTGGTTTACCAGATTATAACCTATTGAATGACCAAATGAAAGGAGAAGCACACAAGGTATATATAAAATATATGTATTTATCACTAAACACTCTCTACTAACCTCTTTATGAGATTAGAGAACAAGGCACACAATATTAAAGCACTAGAACAACAGTAAATAGCACAATACACAGTGGGCTCAAGGGGGAGACCAAACCATATACTAAGAAAGCGGTATAACAACCCCGACTTGACTAGACACAGTGCCTAGAGCACGTAGAATCACTGGGACCCCAAGTAACCATCCAAGGTAGTGACAAAGAGGACCCACGGAGGATGGGTGCAGTGTGAGAACACAGCCGCGAGCTCCGTACAACTCTATGGGAAAGTGGCGGTTGGAATTTTAAAGATTAAGGACTTCAAGCAAACCCTTTGGAACACAGAAGGTTTTAAGGCCAGCACCCTTGAGAGTACCGAGGTACCCGTGTTAACTATCCCAGAGGAGTTGGGTGCATAGGTGTCATGTGGTGTCGGAAACATTTGTTGATTTCAATGGCGTGATGAGAAGAAGTGCTGCTGCCGGGAAAATGAAAAGTGTCTTGTGCGATCCAAGCCTGGATTGGAGCGGAGAAGAACCTGAAAGCAGAGGGGACAGAGTCTGGTTACTTCACAGTGACCAGGGGCACGATAGACGAATGCCCACCGATGTTGGGTTTTTCAGGTGAGAAGAGGTGAAGCTTTATTCTGCAGCCACGGGGCCCAGGAAACATTGAAATGAGCTGTCCCACGAAGGATGTCGAGTGCTGGGGGGTGTCAGTGTCCGGACTGAACACCAAAAACCCTTGGCAACTACAACCCACGAGAGCAGAGGAAAGATGCTTTGGTGAGGACCAGCAAGGTCCTGGGGACTCTCCAAGCTATGGAGAGTCAGGGCATGTCTGGAGCAACCAGGAAAGCCCACAGAAAGTTAAAGTTACCTTCACAGGGACCCACAGGTCGACGGACCAGGGATCGCGAAGGGACCTCGAGCTGAATAACAAAATACCAGCTCACGGAACACTCGTGGAGTGTAGGCCAGAAATCTTCAGTGGAAATACTACTCGGGGTCAGGACTACAAGTAGCCCAAAGCACAGCCTCAGGGTCGCCAAAAAGCATATGCTGCTGCAAATGTACGCGGTGGACAGGGGTTCGGGTTGCACGGTCCCCACAAGGGATACAGGCCTCAGAATTGCTGAGAGCACAGATCAACCTCAGAGACCTCGGGAACCCACCTCCTGTGTTGCAGAAATCTTCGGAGTCCTAAAGAGCTTCGGAGATGCAAACCGGTCAGATGTGTTTCAGGTGCCTGCCTTGCAGGGGAGTAACTCCTTTACTCCAAGGGAGATTCTTCAGTCATCCAGCGTCGTGCAGATAGTCAAAGTACTTGGTTTCTGTAGCAGAGTTTAGTCCAGGTAAATCTAAAGTCCTGTAGTCAGGGGCTCCTACTTTATAACCAAGGAAGGCGTGGGACAAACTCTGGGAACCCACCTATAGGAGGGTCAGGACAGAGGGGTATCTACACCCATGTCCTTTGTCCAGTTGTGAGCCAGAGCAGGAGCAAATGGCTTCTGCAACTGGTTTGAGCTGGACTATGCACAGGGACTCCAAATGTGCCTCCAGTGCATACATCAAAGCACTCTCAGAGTGCACCCACCCAGCCCCAATACACTAAAGCCTGTCTGGGAGGTGGTTACACCTCCCTGTGACAGGAAACCTATTGTCCAGCCTTCCCCTGCCAGAGTTTCGTCCAGCAGCAGGAGGGCAGACTAATGTCTGTGGCAGGCAACATCCATTTTGTGATGCCACGGTCAAGAATGCTGGTACCGGGTGTACCGATTTTGTCATATTTCTCCCTCTAGGAGGGTGGAATCATACCTTCCACACCAGTTACTGGTGTGGAGGTATGATTCCAAGGTGTTTGACACCAAACACGACATGTTTCCATGCAGCCGTTTTAAAGTTAGCATTTACCGCGAGGTTATAATGCACTTAAGTACATATGGTTGGCTGCATCACAGACAACCCTGGAATATAGGTTCCGAAGGCTGCAGAGGGGCTCTGCTCATGCAGGTGCACCCTCTCACATAAAACCCAGCACCCTGCCTTCAGGATTGATAAGGCCTGCCATAGGGATGACTGATAGGTTTATATGTGCAGTGATATGGAGTAAATATAGTGAACCTATATCTAAGTAAGGGGTGCATGCACCAACTTACACAGGCTGATGTAGCAGACCTGTTGTGTCATTTTGAATGGTCTCCCAGGGGTGGCATAATACATGTTGCCTCTGTGGTACCTATGCCCTGGGTAAATAGTATACCATATACTTGGGACTGATAAGGGTACCCCAGAATCCAATCTGGAGTGTACCTAAAGTACATGAACAACCAATTTAGGGAGAAAGCAGATAGACTAGGGTCTTGATTAGCAGGATCCCAGTCAGACAAAGTCGAAAACCAGCAACACACCAGGAATAAAGTGGGGGTAACCATGCAGTCAGATTCCTCCTTCCTACACAGCTGATTATCAGTTGTTAGGTTTTCCTGCACCTGGATTTACCAGGTGCAAAAAAACATGACACGATTTTTCCAGACGGAAAAATTTGACGGAAAAGCTGCATAAGACTTTGTCTGCAGCAGTAGCAGCCAAGTCTTTTTTTCTAACTAGGGGAACACATAATGCTTCGCCCTGTTAGAAAAAGATTCCCCTTCCCTCCCCTACTCTTGCCACCCCCCAAACCGACTACATGAATATATCTACCACCTGCTGGAAACAGGTGGTAAATATCCGCGAGAAAGACCCCATGAAATGGCAAATTGCGTGTGGTTTGACGGCCAGAAAAATCTGCTCCTCATGGCAGTTCCCCATTCCATGGCGTCCACCTTGCAACTGTACGTTACTGGGCAAATCTAGCACAAAGTAACAGAAAACCATTACGTGAGATTTTTCTGCCACCCCAGTACTGTGCAATTTCTAACAAGGGACTATGAGAGGTCTTGGACGGGTCCTGTGACCTGGAGGGTCACACCAAGTGTGCCCTTATTTAAGACAGAGGACTGTCATGGGTTTAACAGATAGAGCAGTGGTGGCGACGCACCCCGTCGTAAGGATCAATAGTCTGATGAGATCTTTTCATCAGGATCACTGGAGTGGCGTCCTACTGACCCACTCATGTAAAGCTCTGTTTATATGTCCCTGTCCAGGCTTTGCGCTAACATCTCAAGTGCGTGTTAACCATGTTGGTGTGTGTAGCCTGTGAGGGGCATACACAGAATGTGAGAGTGTGCCAGAGTAAACTACATCTCCTTTCTGCCAGTTGTGTATACAAGTGGGACCATCTAGCCCTCTTGTATGCCTCATTTCAAAATCCTCTGTTACCAAGGAATAAAGAGCTCTGCAGAGCACTCAGGTGCTTGCTTGCCACCAGGGTTAGTGTCTGCCTAACAGTCTATCCGAGTTGAGGGGACAACACCTGCAGTCTGAATTAATTGCTGGTACCTGTCCTGAAGAGCCTAGAAACCTGCCTGCCTGTCAGGCAAGAGAAGGGATTTTGACCATCCAACAGGAGGCCGAGGCTGTCCTGGAAGAAGCAAGGTCCAGTGCATCCCTAGCAGCTGTAGGGGGCCGGAGGAAGCCAACTACTGGAAATCCATCCAGCAGGACCAGGGACTCAGCCGGCCCCCCAGACTCTCCCAACAGTTCAATTCAGAAAATAATACTCTATGACAACGTGCTTGACGACGCCCAGTCAGGTGATGAATGTGTGCTGCCAACCAGCCCGTGCAGGGCTGCACTTGCCAAATTCTTAACTAACCCAAGAGGGGCTGAATCTACAGACTTCCTGAGAGACTGTGTGGGGCTGTATCTGCCAAATTCCTGAGCGGTCCATGCCAGAAGCTCATGAGAGACTACAACTACACACAGTGGAGAAGTGTGGCTCAATGGTTAGAGCGACAGACCCTGATGCAGAGGTCTGGCCCGGGACCAGGGTTCAATTCCCCGCCCCGGCGGGTCTTGGGCTCAAAATTCCACGTACCTGATAATTCTTGCCTCGGTGCCTATTCCAATCATGGAGTCCCACTCTGCAACTCTGGGCAATAGCTTGCTTAATCTCCACAATGGCCCCCACAACGCTAAAGGATGCCTGGCCTCCACCTTGGGGGTGCCCAGGAGTGGATGTCTCACAGGGAAAGCCAGGATGGGTTCCACAGTGGTATTCGTACAAGCGCCTTGAGACCCTTGCGGGTGAGTAGTGTGCTATACAAGTATCAATTTACATTTTTACACAAGTGTCGAACATCCTGTCTGAGGGTACGCCTGTGGTCCAGCCGGCCACAATGTGGCTCAATTGCCGATTGTGGGGCCCACAGAGGGCCTTCACTTACCAACAGGTCAAGAGTGACCGCAGAACTTTGGGACTGCTGATCTTCACTGTAAACTGTAAAGAAAAGGCAAAGCGGGTGCCCTACTGAATGCTGCCATGCACCCAGGAAGTAAGAGCTCCACAAAAGCCTGCTAGTGGGCCAGTGCTCTCTTAAGTGTGTGGGTGTGCCCTGCGAGTGCTGGGCAGCTGGTAAGGGACCCTGACAGGACTGACTCATGTTGTGAAGGGGTAAGACACTTAAGACTGAGAGCACGTGTATGAGGGCGAATGAACTGCACCTGTACTATATTCATGCTACTCCTAAATGCCCCTGGTGGGGAAGAGGGTAGAACCAGAAGAAAAATAAATGATACTAGGGAGGGTAGGGATAGACATGAGTGAGCGCAGCACCCGACAACTTAGAATGCAGAGATTTTGACTTGTTTTTGATTAATGTAGTATGTAGTATTAGATGCATCTGAGTGAGTAAAGAACTTTTTCTTGACAAGATAAGCAGTGTGCTGGTCATTCATTCTTTTGAGTCTGTTGGTTTATTGCTGAGCTGGGAGTTCAAGCAGCCAGCATTACCAAGCTGAGAATTATGTGACTACTCACCCTCGCTACCTTGAGAGTCAACTACAAAAAGGGTTTACTTGGTCCAGTTTGCACAGCTATTCTAGGACAGGTCTTGGGACATCAAAGGAAATGTATGTCAACCCAGTAGCTCCTGTCTACACCGTGGCCCCTGAACTGGATTGAACACAAAGGCTAGAACAAAAGTCCCTTGCTAGGATTTGTCAAGCTAAGGCGTTTTCCCCTTTTATGTTTTCCAGACAACAGAATACAGTTTTTTAAACATTTATTTATCCTTTTCCAGTATGACATGATTTAAAGTAATCATAAACTTGTTCAGCTGACATTGTAGAGATATGCAAACTCAATATATATAGGAAATGGAAAAAAACAGTCAGCGTTAAGGCAAGGGACACAGCAGTGTCTTGTCATTTACTTATTCGTATACAGTAAGTCACATGCAGACAGCCTTCTAATTCTCTTTTTCTTTTCTCCACTCTTCTATTTGTCAATTGTCAAGACTCTGGGCCTGATTTTAGGTCCAACGGGCCGCCTGCCTTGTTTAGAGATCTCTGCTGGCCCTGGGGGGCACTCTGTCCGTCAGAGAAGCCACGGTGGCTGCTCTGAAGGCACGGAAAGATTGGTGAGCGGCTGCCATGTTTAGAGATCTCTGCTGGCCCTGGGGGGCACTCTGTCCGTCAGAGCAACAACGGTGGCTGCTCTGAAGGCACGGAAAGATTGGTGAGTGGCTGCCATGTTTAGAGATCTCTGCTGGCCCTGGGGGGCACTCTGTCCGTCGGAGGTGCCACGGTGGCTGCTCTGAAGGCACGGAAAGACTGTGAGCGGCTGCCTTGTGTGGAGATCTCTGCTGGCCCCGAGGGGCACTCTGTCCATTCAGAGGAGCCACGGTGGCTGCTCTAAGGGCACGGAAAGACTGTGAGCGGCTGCCATGTTTAGAGATCTCTGCTGGCCCTGGGGGGCACTCTGTCCGTCGGAGGTGCCACGGTGGCTGCTCTGAAGGCACGGAAAGATTGGTGAGTGGCTGCCTTGTGTGGAGATCTCTGCTGGCCCCGAGGCGCACTCTGTCCATTCAGAGGAGCCACGGTGGCTGCTCTGAAGGCACGGAAAGATTGGTGAGTGGCTGCCATGTTTAGAGATCTCTGCTGGCCCTGGGGGGCACTCTGTCCGTCGGAGGTGCCACGGTGGCTGCTCTGAAGGCACGGAAAGACTGTGAGCGGCTGCCATGTTTAGAGATCTCTGCTGGCCCTGGGGGGCACTCTGTCCGTCGGAGGAGCCACGGTGGCTGCTCTGAAGGCACGGAAAGACTGTGAGCGGCTGCCATGTTTAGAGATCTCTGCTGGCCCTGGGGGGCACTCTGTCCATCAGAGGAGCCACAGTGGCTGCTCTGAAGGCACGGAAAGACTGTGAACGGCTGCCATGTTTCAGGCGGCCACTCACCAACTTTTGTGTTTTTCAAACACATATTTCTAAAGCAGGTTTTTGTTTTTAAAGAGAAATAACTAATTACTCTCCCACCCCTGGAGTTTTTTCCCGAATTAATTTTCCTCCAGGGAGCTGGGTTCATATTTAATGTTTTTCTGTTCAGGACTGCCATGTTTTCCCTGGTATTCCCCAATAGTAGAAAAATATAGACTGCCTGAATCTAAAGAGGATGGGCCATCCTATGTATTAACACCAATGGCACCCAAATAGGGCTGGACACATGACAATCCACCTGACTTGCACTAGGTCAGGCAGACCATCAGTTTGTCGGACAGGGTACTCCACCACGCTCCCAGCTCACCAAACTCTAAATCAAGACCGTAATCTTTTCTGTGTTATGCATTTATCTCTAGGTCTGCTTCATTATGTTCATCAGTCTTTCTATGATGTACCTGTTACTGAGGCTTGTGTGTTTAGTACAGGTTTAATATTGGTGTGTGTGTGTAGATGTATTTATACCCTGCGTTTTAATCTACACTTGTTGTTTATGCAGTGTGTTTGCGCCCTTATTATTATAAAAAGTGTTACGTGCGACAAGATGTCTCCTGCTTGTGACTTCTGAGGAATCCACAGGCACACAGTTCCTAACAGTAATATAAATGCTTGGGTGCCCCACAGGTAAACCTGTCCCAACACAGTGCTATACATGCTTAGGGGCCCAGCAGGTAAACCTTTCCTAACCCAGTGCTCCAAACGCCATGTACTCACTGCAGCAGGACTGGGCGCTCTAGGGGAAGTGATTTAAATGCATGACTCTTATGCACCCTTAGCTAAGCCACGTAATATAGGCAGTAGATCAGAATGATTCTCTTCGATCAGAAGTAACTCTCACTATTGAAAAGGACTCCTGGTTGAACACAAACACACATACGGTTGGGCGCTTTTAGGACATGTTCTAAACTATGAATTGATGTGTATGCAGGATTAGAATTGTGTTTGCAAGTTAAGCCTTGTTTCACTATTTTCAACACACAGCATACAGCATAGATTGCTCACATGCGGCTCCTAATGAAGGGAGAACCCCTAAAATGCACTAGGCAGACTGAATTTGAATTTACTTGTGAAACAGTGGATTTTAAAAGTGATTATATGAAAATAAATAAGCTTGATGGAAAACTGAGTGAGAAGTGGATTTGATTCCAAGTACAGTAGAAATTGATGCATTTTAGTCTTGTGCTATATAACACTAGCCACACACATGTACCTTCTGGCACGCGATAAGTGGATTACATATTTACTTCAATATAGAATGGAAAATACAGGCTATGCATGGGCAAGGTTTGCTATTTTATGTCCTGACTCCTGTAAACCATCTTTCCACTTCAAGGAAACAGGTTTATTTCATGCTCCAGGAGGTCAGTCTTTCTGCAAGGGTACGGAGGGGGATTTAACAGCAAGGAATGGTGGTGAAGGAGGGGGAATGTTGCACGACACGGAAGAAAAATGAGGCCTATACTTTACTCAGTAAGGCCGGGCCTAGCAAAGACTGAAACCACAATACCATATATCCTAGATGAAGGGTTAGAAGAGTTTATACCAGGGCATAACTGGGTTTCTGCGAATGGGTTCCCCCCACAAGATATGGGCACATTCCTCCCTCCTCACGTGCCTGCCGGTAGAGCTCCTGGCAGCCTCACCTCCTGGTTGAAGGCGTTCACCCCGTGCATGGCTGTACGCTGGTGGATGTAGTGCTTCTTAACAAGTCTGTGGACTAAGAAAGTGGCACAGGTGAATCAACTCAGCCCCCTGCAGTATATCCAGCTGCTACTATTAACCCCTTCCCCACTCATGACGGAACCACTCCGTCATGAGCCACGGTCGCCGTGTGCTCATGACGGAGTGGTTCCGTCATGCTGCGGCCGTTGGCAGCCGCGCCGCCCACGCGGCGCTAATTCCCCGCCTGTGCGGGCGATTAGCGCCGTGGGCGGAGTCATGACGGAACCACTCCGTCATGAGCACAGCTCAACCGTGGCTCATGACGGAGTGGCTCCGTCATGAGCACCGCGCCACCACGCTGCCCCCAAACCCCCCCTAGCGCTGCGGCGGGATTCCCGCCGCAGCGAAAGGGTTAAGGAGCGGAGTTTGAGTACAGTGTTTCGCTTTCATGTGAAACACTATTTAGACTGAGCACATATTGACAGTGCTGTGCGCAGTATTATCTGACCCTGCGGTCACTTGCACAAATTGAGACATTTACAGCATCTGAATACAGTTTCAGAGTGCTGGTGTTAACATCGACAAAACCGCTTCCCACTGAGATATATATTTAAATCAATATGCATACCTGCAGTTTCCATTGTACCATCCCGGCAGGTGGTGCGCACAGCACTCAAGAGGCGGCGGGAGCAGCTCTGGTGTTTGATAGCGGCAGCGGGGAGGCGCCCTGTAAACAGCATCTGACATTTGACCTCGGTATTTAAATGCACATCAAATGTAACGAGATAAGAATATGATTTGCATTCTGGTTTACAGAAGCGGAACTCGGAGCGACTGAAAACATCAAGCACTCATAAGAGTGCTCATAGACAAAGGAAAAAGCAGTCCCTATTGCAGTTGCCAAAATGGGACAAGTGGAATCCTACAAGTAATGGGGCAGTGCAGAAGCAACACATGAAAAAGAGGGACAAATAGGACAGATTAACCACTTGGAAGCAAGGATTTTTAGAGAACACTGAAAGAAACAAATGAAAAGCAATGGGTGGGCTGTAAGCCCACAAAGTATACACAACATGTCTCGAAAAGACAGCACAAGCGCTGCCTAGCCTCAACCTTAAAATAGGGTGGAGTTAATAAAGAAACTGCCCAAGCAGGAAGCAGGACTGGTTAGGATGTTTCTGACTAAATTAACAGGAGAAAAGAGGATTAAAAGATCTGATCTACCATATGGGATTGACTAATCAAAAAGCAATTTACATCTGCAGTTGACATTTTTAGTAAACAGAAACAGTTGGGCTGATAACCTGCACATGCCAAGGTGCCGCTCGTAGGCTTTGGACTTTGCTGTACTCACCGGCTGTGCTTTCATTGCAGATGTGACCGCCGCCTGGGGACGAACTTCATTATTTAAAGACACGGGGATTTTGTTGTGCATTTCCTCGCGCACGGGACTGCGAGGACCAGGGTGCTTTGTTGTCCACTCATCTCCCGCACCTGGCTCTTCTTCCCGGCTCCTCCCCCGCCAAGTACTTTACGCCTCGCGGCCCCCGCTTCTCAGGGGCTGCTCGTAGGCTTTGGACTTTGCTGTACTCACCGGCTGTGCTTTCATTGCAGATGTGACCGCCGCCTGGGGACGAACTTCATTTTTTAAAGACACGGGGATTTTGTTGTGCATTTCCTCGCGCACGGGACTGCGAGGACCAGGGTGCCTTGTTGTCCACTCATCTCCCGCACCTGGCTCCTCTTCCCGGCTCCTCCATCGCCAAGTACTTTACGCCTCGCGGCCCCCACTTCGCGGGAGCCGCTCGTGGGCTTTGGACTTTGCTGTACTCACCGGCTGTGCTTTCATTGCAGATGTGACCGCCGCCTCGGGACGAACTTCATTTTTTAAAGACGCGGGGATTTTGTTGTGCATTTCCTCGCGCGGGACTGCGAGGACCAGGGTGCTTTGTTGTCCACTCATCTCCCGCACCTGGCTCCACTTCCCGGCTCCTCCCCCGCCAAGTACTTTACGCCTCGCGGCCCCCGCTTCGCGGGAGCCGCTCGTAGGCTTTGGACTTTGCTGTACTCACCGGCTGTGCTTTCATTGCAGATGTGACAGCCGCCTGGGGACGAACTTCATTTTTTAAAGACACGGGGATTTTGTTGTGCATTTCCTCGCGCACGGGACTGCGAGGACCAGGGTGCTTTGTTGTCCACTCATCTCCCGCACCTGGCTCCTCTTCCCGGCTCCTCCCCCGCCAAGTACTTTACACCTCGCAGCCCGCGCTTCTCGGGGGCCGCTCGTAGGCTTTGGACTTTGCTGTACTCACCGGCTGTGCTTTCATTGCAGATGTGACCGCCGCCTGGGGACGAACTTCATTTTTTAAAGACACGGGGATTTTGTTGTGCATTTCCTCGCGCACGGGACTGCGAGGACTAGGGTGCCTTGTTGTCCACTCATCTCCCGCACCTGGCTCCTCTTCCCGGCTCCTCCCCCGCCAAGTACTTTACGCCTCGCGGCCCCCGCTTCGCGGGAGCCGCTCGTAGGCTTTGGACTTTGCTGTACTCACTGGCTGTGCTTTCATTGCAGATGTGACCACTGCCTGGGGACGAACTTCATTTTTTTGAAGACACGGGGATTTTGTTGTGCATTTCCTCGCACACGGGACTGCGAGGACCAGGGTGCCTTGTTGTCCACTCATCTGCCGCACCTGGCTCCTCTTCCCGGCTCCTCCCCCTGCCTATTTAACCGACACCGGCTCTCGCGTGAGCGGGACGCGTGCGGGACGAAGCTCGGGGCGAAGACCGGGCAAAGAGCGGGCCGTTTGAGGCCGTTCGAGACTGTACGAGGTTGGGTTGGGCACGTCCCCTGGTCAGTATTTACCGAGATAAAAACACCATGGCTACTGTACTATTGAGGCTGGCCCTCAAGGGATGTTCTGTGGCAGGGACCCTGGACAACTTTATTACCCATGCAAGTAATGTCCTGGCCTATGAAATCGCTGCTACTGAACGCAGGTTATCCCTGGACCCCCTTTTAGGGAAACGTTCCTCACTGGGGGGCATAATGTCCGCCCCCTCCCCTGATAAATCAGTGCCCGTGCGTCTTGATGCTTCACTAGACGAGGCATCATTATTAGAGCCAGCCCCCTCTGTTGGCTGTAATATACCCAGTGGTTCCGCTATAAGATCTGCAGAGGTTAACTTACTATCGACCGAACCTCCTCCCTCTGCTTCTATCTTTAATTGTGCCACAACAAGGTCCATGTCGGACCGGAGTGTGAGAAGTCAATGTTTAGGGGTAAAGCCACCTGCTACGAAAGGGAAGAAACGCGAAGGGGTCTCTATGAGATGCCCTAACAGGAAAAAACTAAAAAGCATGGTAGAACCTAATTTAGATCTTAACCTTTCTTTGAAGGAAATCGATCCACCTAGAACTCCTACCCGGGACCACGTAGCGACCCCTATCACTATAACCACCGGCAAGGAAGACTTGTGGGGCTTGACCCAGGATGCTTTTTGGCTTAAAATGGCATCTTTAATTGATAGGAGCCTGTCCCCACTAACCAAGCGTTTAACCATCCTAGAAGGCAAAATTGCATTGATAACTGATACTATCCAGCCCAACCTGGAGGCGATTGCTGATTCAGTCAAAAAGGCACCTTGTCATCAACCACCCACCTCACTTAACACTAGATCAAGTGAGCAGGGTGCTAATTATTCTCTTAATCGCAACCCACCCCCAACTGAAAGGGATATACCCCCTATCAACGATGGTAGGTCTGTTCTTCCCCTTCCCCCACAACAGGTTGAAGCCACAAGTGACATCGGCCGTTTGGCCTGCCCCACTCACCAGCTTACAGTCTCTCCCCCTGTAAATCCTGCCCCAAATACCTCTCTTAACTCTGGGAATTCACAAAGAATAGACCTCCCCCCAGATTGCAGTCCATACGTTGTGGTTCTTACAGGAGTTCCTGAACTCCCTCCACACAAACCCAAACCATACCTGTCCTTGAAGCACAAGGTAATCCATTGGCTGAATGAACATAGACCTCTGCCACCTAATTTAAATGGTGAAATTATGATGGTACGTAGAATATCTTGGGTAGGCCGGGGCGAGAAATCTAGAAGGGGAGACTGTATTCTAGTAAACTTTAGAGACAAAAGGGTGGTTAAATACGTGGGGGAGGGGGGTTGGCCCAAATTGGCTGATGGTAATCAAACTTCTTTTTTATCACACTTTTATCCACTGGGAGTACTCAATCATAGGAGGGTCACAGCAAACTTACATGGGGAAAGAGTGTGGTTGGGCTATGGCTATAGTGGAATTCCAGAGGCAGATCGACATGCCTCATATTTTAACATACCTTGCCATAACAGGTTTAGCCTGTTGGACTCAGTCGATTGACTCATCCCCGACTCAGATTCCGGGCCTATTGCCCCAATGCAAACGTTGATGAACACTAGGGTGAACGGGGTCGCTCTTTTTCATTCTCATGCTTCCCTTGAACATGAATGTCAAAAAGCCCGGGAAGTCGAGACTGCCTTGAGCATTGAAGGGGGCTATGGAAGCTGTCTTGTATTGACCCCGATCACTAACCCGGGCGAAAGCTGTACAAAAGGGACAAATCACCAAATAAAGCTGAATATAGTGGAGCCATCTCTTCCAAAGCCAAGCGTGCTCCACCCTGCTATTACTCACACCAACTTGACTTCCATAGGGCTTCCTAATGAACTAGGGCTTTCTGATCATACTAGGGCTAACCCAGGTATCCCCTTGGAGAACATTTCTATTCCCTACCGGACTGACCTCGCTAACCACCCTATTAATCAGGTTGAGGGGCTAAAAATTCTATCATGGAATGTGGCGGGATTATCCCGCTTGCTAGATTCATCCTGATTGGGGGGAATTTATTGATAAACATGATCTTTGTCTTTTCCAGGAAACCTGGGCATTGAAGCCCCACCATCGTATAGGGTATGCCACTTACTGGGAAGCTGCAGTGAGGTCCAAAAGGGGGAGGCCATCGGGTGGGTTGACTATCTGGGTGCGAACACATTTGGGATGTGCAATCAGGAAAATCATCACTGATTCACCCGATATTATGTGTCTAGTCATGTCTTTCCGGGGTAATCAGGATCTAAGCCTGATTAACATCTACTCCCGCCCAGTGAATTATGGCCAAGTGTCTTGTACACTCACTAACCTTGAGACACTTATGACTTCATTCACCAACACCAATCATATTATAATTGGCGGTGATTTTAACTGTCATTATGAACCCCTGAATGGGTTAATCTGCCCAGTTTCCCAGGAAGAGGACCAAGTGTGGGACATCCCCCTGTCCAATACCTACCCCACGAAGGCCTGGACACCCTTGGTCCTTCAACTTATTTCAAAAACATTGACTTTCTCGTTAAGGGCATGCAATGGTAGGTTTCCCGCAGATAACCCAGGCAACCCCACCTTTGAAAGAAATGGCCAATCTTCCATCATTGACTATATAATGCTCAGTATGGGACTGTGGCCCAGGATTCTGGACTTCCAAGTTAAGAAACGATGTGAAAGTGACCACAATCCCACTGTAGCAATTTTGGAAGGTTTTACTATTTGCCCCCACCCTGTTAATGATCTCTCCACCTTAGCCCCCCTGGTTAAAGCCAGTGGTGCTGGTAGAGTCAGATGGGAGAAGATCGCTCAATCTCAAAGGGACCTTAGTGCTATGTATACTGAGATCTATCCCCTCCTTGAGAAGACTTTGAGTGAACCCAATTCAATAGAGGGTCACCCAGATCTGGATATAATAGGAGCAACCCACACAGAACTCTGTCGTACTCTAGAGTCCCACTTTTGTCGGAAAAATAGGAGAAGCAAGTCTCCCGCGAGGGGGAACAACACCTGGTATAACAAATCCTGTAGGGAAGCCAAGTCTCTGTTATTGACAAATCTTAAGAACGCCAACAACACACTAATTAAGGAAGTGAGGGCTCATTACAGGAAAATCACCAAAGAAGCGAAAAAAGACTGGGAAACAAATAGATGGGGTGAGATCTCCATTGCACTGAGGAACAGGGATTCAAGGTCGTTTTGGAATCTGGTTAAGACCGGATCGTCATGCTCCCAACAAGCACTCCAACCCAACATTGGGGAACAAATCTGGCGTGGCTATTTTGAAGACCTATAAGCCTTCAAGCCAATTTTAGCAAACCATACTCCCTCTCTCCCCAATGTTTCTATATCTCATACCCAGGGAATGCTTCAAAAGTGCACTCTCAACGAAGTCAAAGTGGCTCTTAGCAAAGTCCTTCCAAATAAAGCCCCAGGCCTAGATAGGATCCCTGGTGACCTTTATAAGAGTGAGCCAGACATCTGGGTTCCTTATCTATACGGCCTTTTTAACGCAATTTTAGCTGGAATGCCGCTACCTTCTACTTGGGCTGGTGCCGAGATCATACCAATTCATAAAAAGGGTTCCCTCCTTGATCCGGCAAATTATAGGCCGATTAGCTTAATTGATGTCGCCCAAAAGATCTTTGCGCTTGTCCTCCTAGCAAGATTGCAAACATGGATGGACGATTCCAACATCTTAACCCCTTTCCAGGCCGGCTTTAGAGCCAAAATGTCAACTGTGGACCAACTCTTTAGGCTACAGATGATCCACTGGAAATTTATTATTTTAGAAGGGGGCAGCCTTTATCTCACGTTTGTGGATCTAAAGTCTGCCTTCGACATGGTGGATCGTCGCCAGCTGTGGGAGCTGCTAAAGGGGATGGGAGTCCCCCTTTATCTTTGCGACCTACTGGAGCGATTACACAAAGATACTTTTGCTAGAGTAAGGTTCGGACTAAGTGGTGAACTTACCCACCCATTTGGAGTAGAGAAGGGAGTGAGGCAGGGCTGTGTACTAGCCCCCACCCTCTTTTCTCTCTTTTTAAATGGGTTGGTTGAGGATATACTGACCATAAAAGACATAGATGCACCTAGGTTGGGGGGCAGGAAAATACCTGCACTAATGTTTGCAGATGACACCCTGCTCCTGTCCAGGACGCCCATGGGGATGGAAAGAGTCCTGGACGGATTTGCTTCATTCTGCAGGAAAAGGAATTTAGTCATCAATGTGAGTAAGACCAAATATATGGTCCTCCATGCAGACATCACAAACCGCCCTACACCAAAACTAGCCGGCCTGCATTTAGAACGGGTGGACATCTTCGACTATTTGGGCTTGACTCTTAATAATAAAATGAACTGGGGCCCCCAGATTTCAAAGGTAAACCTTAAATTTGCACAGATAACTGGGGGAATTATAAAGATGTACAAAAATAGCCCATTAAAGTTGATTATCCCCCTGGTAGAGGTATACAAAGCCCAAGCAAGAGGGATGGTGGCCTATGGTGCGGAACTATGGGGCCACAATAAAGTCGACATTTTAACCAAGTCAGAAAACCTTTTTTTTAGACAATTACTTGGACTCCCTATGAGCACTCCTATGCAGCCGCTTAGGATGGACTTGGGTATACAATCCATTGCTGATATGGTCGCTTCAAGACCAGTTATGTATTGGCGCCGACTATAGAGCACTCCCGAACTTGCTGTATTTCGGGAGGAACTGAGATCTATCTTGATTACTCCAAAATCAGGCGCCATTCCCTGGTTAGCATTTGTAAAAAAATCTCTGAGGGCAATAGGGAGAGAAGACCTTTGGCTCACACCCAAGGAGTCATGCCCCTTATCCTCCAAAAAATCTCTGGCAAAAACCTTGGAGGATCATAATCTGATCCAGATTTTCAGATCAGTGCATAGTCCCAACTTGACCTCGGTATTCCTCGAAGTTAAAAATGGCTATAGTTTCGAGCCTGCATTAGATCTGATCCACTCGGTCATTGCCAAGAAATTATATATACAATTCAGGCATGGCTCCCTCCCGCTATTTGCAAGAGCGAATAAGTGGGTTGGTTTTAGTAGCCAAACCTGCCCTGGGTGTGGTGATCAAGAAGAATCAGAGGTTCATGTTATATTCTTCTGTGCAGCCTACAAAATCCCCCGTCGAAAATGGATTATCCAGTTGGCAAAAAACATGGGGGTTAGGAACTATAGAGATTTGTTCAGGCTGCTGAAGTATGACTCTTCTCCTCTATTTGTCACGGTGATTGCTAAATTCCTATTTTCAATGTGGTTAACCAGGAGACGTTTACTATTACATTAAGGTAAACCTTGTGATACTATCCATCCTAAACTTAGTGCCTTTTTAGACCATGTTTGTATGTTTTTATACATACATTTTCAATTATGTACTAGTTCCTTTGTATTTAATGTATAAGTTTTATGTTTTTTGTGTGGTTATGAACTTTTATGGCTGACAGCCGAAATAAAGTTTTTCTGACTGACTGACATGCCAAGGTGAAAACAGAAACATCTGTAGGTTCCTGCACGTGCAGCAGATTAAGATGCCCTACCCCAGACCACGATAATAGTCTAAATTTATTCTACTGACCTCCCTACAAATTAAACAAAAAAATCTTGGTACCAACATAAATGCGCTTAGCACACACTTTCCAGCTGCTGCCAATGCCAAGTACACTTACTTTCAAAATATCATCTGATCACTGCGGTCTCATCCACATCATTCATTCAACGTAATCTCCCCACTAAGCCCACTCATCAATCACTCCACTGAATCTGCCACTGACCTTCCGTCATACTTTCCTCTAAGATCACCACTATTGGGAACACCCTGCTACCTCACTTACTGCCTCTCTTCTCCTTTTTAGGTCTCGTGCCTAGCGTTGTAGTGTGCAGTACTGCTCGCGCAGCGAGAGACCTCTTGGAGGGGGTTTCAAAACGTACCTAGAAATCGCGCGATTGGCTTGTGTGTGCTTGTTTTTCCCAAACAGAGCACACAATAGGCCAAAGGTGGGTGCATTGCTCCGCCCATGGCCCATTTGTGTCTATTACGCGCACCAGCCGTCATGTGGTTTCAATTATTGTGCCCAGACACGGGCGCGATCATTGAAGCCACATGTCTCGCTGTGGCACGTGCACCACTCACGGGCTTGTTTGTTTTGCGATCGCTATCCCTGCCGCTTGCCTGTGCTCAGACTCAGTACCTAGAAGCCCTCAAAGTTATTGGCTGGGAGAGGATGGGTCATTACAGAGCTGCTGACTTTGGAACTAGGCAATCACACTGGCGTCCCGGCAAATCACTACACCTTTCCTTGTTTACAATATGAATGCATCCCTGTGTTATGTAACTGGTGCTCGTGTAAAACGCTCCCTCAGGTTTATTTTCTCTTGCTGTGGTGAGCGCTGCATGTGCTCAGACTCAGTGCCTAGAAGCCCTCGATGTTATTGGCTGGGAGAGGATGGGTCATTACAGAGCTGCTGTCTTTGGAACAAGGCAATCAGACTGGAGTCCCGGCGTCGGCTCAGCACCCTGTGATTCCAGGCAAATCGCTTCACCTTCCCTTGTTCACAATATGAATGCGTCCCTGTGTTATGTAACTGGTGCTCGTGTAAAGCGCTCCCTCTGGTTTGTTTTCTCTTGCTGTGGTGAGCGCTGCCTGTGCTCAGACTCAGTGCCTAGAAGCCCTCGATGTTATTGGCTGGGAGAGGAGGGGTCATTACAGAGCTGCTGACTTTGGGATTAGGCAATCAGACTGGAGTCCCAGCGCTAGCCCAGCACCCTGCGATTCCAGGCAAATCGCTTCACCTTCCCTTGTTCACAATATGAATGCGTCCCTGTGTTATGTAACTTGGTCTTGTGTAAAGCGCTCCCTCAAGTTTGTTTTTTCTTGCTGTGGTGAGCGCTGCCTATGCTCAGACTCAGTGCCTAGAAGCCCTCAATGTTATTGGCTGGGAGAGGAGGGGTCATTACAGGGCTGCTGACTTTGGAACTAGGCAATGAGACTTGAGTCCCGGCGTCGGCTCAGCACCCTGTGATTCCAGGCAAATCGCTTCACCTTCCCTTGTTCACAATATGAATGCGTCCCTGTGTTATTGATCTTGTCTCGCCATGCCTGTCCCTCTGCCCCGCACCCTGTCCTGCCATCTATCGTCTATATACACACTGACTCAAAACAACACCAATAAACATCACAAAATTACAACTCCAATAACTCTAACTCAACCTAATGTGGGACCTGTTGCATTGCAAATGCTTGTTATTTATTTACTGCTCTCTCGCCCTGCCTGCTTTTTTCACCTACAGAACTCTGCATTTCTCAAATCAGCCAATCCCTCAAGCACACCATCTGACCCCTTCATGGGCATGAATATTATACACCTTTGGATATATGTCTCTGCTGAAACTCTATTAAATCGCTCTTGCTTAACTAATACCTACCCACTGCTTCAAACCTGCTGCCATATTATCCCTAGTGAAAATCTTACTGCTGATGCTTCACCGTCTCTAATTATCATTTGTTTTTAAGATACTAGAAGGCCTAATTGACTCACTACACGTGCTCCACCGCTTAGCCTGGCTTCACTCCCCTTCAATCATTTAAAACAGCACCCTCCCAAGTCAATACAGCTAATAGTTCTGCTCACAAAAACCACCAATCATGGGTCCTGGTCTCCTGTATCTGCTTCCAGCACTCAACACTCTAGTTCGCCCTATATTACCCTCTCCCCTTCAAACCATTGACTTTAAGGGAACTACTCTTCAAAAGCTACGATCGCTCTGACTGCTCTTTCTCAGTAGACTGGGACCCTAAGAGATCCCCAATGGCCACTCTTCCTCTTGGGGTCTCTCGGTTCAGTTTTAGGTTCTCCCCTATAGTCGCTCTGCACCACCTCACTTCAGGACATCATCTTCCTTTTGAGGTTTTACCTGTACAGTGCTTGCAAAATCTCTTGTAAAAAAGCTTTAAAAGGGCTTAGAGCCCGCCCATTACTTGCCACTGGCTGGATTCCATGCGACTTACGTTTCATTGCTTCTGATTCGACAGCCCCTCCTACTTCATCTTCTGAGTCGAGTGTTTGTCCATTCCATGGAGCATGGCCCTTGCACAGCTTTCTGTCCGTGCACTTCCCAAGGTACCTTTTTAGGTCTCGGCTAGCGTGGCTGCGCACATGCGCAGCTCGCTCGGCGAGATTTAATGATTTAGAGTAACTTCTGTAAAGGGATTTAAGCCCCGACCCTCTTTTCCATTGGCTGGCGCCACCATTTATGCTAAACGGTGGCCAGCCATTGAAAAAGAGCTTTTTGTGATGTTTACCTTTCTCTTTTTGAGACAGCCCACTTGGACGGGCTCGTCTGCTTTCCTTCTGCCGTGAAAGGTTTCTTATCTTTATGGGGCCATGTGTTTCAAACACATGGCCCCATAAAGACAAGCTCCGGCGCGATCCTCTTTCGTTTCTTTCGAATACCTTCTGCCAGCTTCACCGCGGCGGCCCGGGGCCGTGAATGCTTTGTGCCAGTTTCACAGCTGTGGCCCGGGAGCCGTGAATACTTGCTGCCAGTTGCACCACTGCCGCCCGGTAGCCGTCAGTACTGCTTGCGGACTTCACCGCTGCGGCCCGGAGGTCTGCACGATCCCTTTTTCCCCCTCCCCCCAACAAAAAAAACGCTACCGCAATCACCGCTGCGGCCCGGAGTCTGCCGACGTCACCGCGGGGCCACGCAGGGATTGGCACAAGCACTGAAGTGTCCCCCGGCAACGAAGGGGAGCGGCCAGGAGGAGCCACGCTGGGATTGGCCCCAGCGCCGACACGTCACTCGGCTACCGAGGGATTCCAGGAAGCGCAAGGCATCCCCAGCAACCCGACGAGCAGCTGTTGCCTACCCCTGCCCGTACCCTCCCGGGATCCACAAACCCCTTAGATTCGCTCCAGAGGTTAGACACCGACTGGCAGGTCTGTGCACCTTTCAGTTGCACTCTCTATTCCGAGACTACATCATTCCCATCACCTACATCGACCCGTTCTCATGGCAGCAACGTTCTGAGACGCAGCCCCCTCCCGAAACTTGTACCCGAGAGAGTCCGGCGCAAATTCGCGTCGGCATTTCATCACTTAAAAGACTACATACATCTTGTTGCCTCATAGTACATGGTGTAACCAAGAGATGGCTGGGCTTCAGTCCGTCTCACGTCCTTAGCACTGAATGCATCGGGAAACAAGCTTTAATTAACAGCGGGCCTACTCTATTAGGCCCCTAGGCAACTGTTTGCACGTTTTTGGAACTACCCTGGTGTGTGGGATTGTGGAAAGTGTTGCAGCGGACCTGTGAGATCTGCAAACATGCCCGTCACGAAGCAAGGTAAGCAGAAGACAAGTTTACCCTCTGGTGTTGTGCATGCTCCGTGGGTATCTCTGATTGCAGCATGTGTGCGCGATTGCAGAGGCTCCATAACTTCTGATATAGTTTGCTGTTTTGAGCTCACAACCATTTCCACGGTACAGGCGGAGCTACAAGTACCACAATAAAAAGCTTAAATAACATTAAAATAGGAGTTCCCAATTCTACTTAGTCTACGTGTGTAGGTTTTCCAGCCCATGTTTTACTTTTGCCTTCTGGGTCTTGTAGCCCTATTATAAAACAGGACTACCAAACCCATTTTTTTAGTTGATTTCTTGGTTTTGTAGCCTTCAGAGGAATGGGTGTGGCAAACTTAAGAGTTCTGCAAGATCAAACAAGCTTCACGCACTCCACAACGTGAGGGTTTTCTGTTGAGGGGTTTGGGCTGCATACATTTTGGGTGTTTAAGGCGGTAACCTCACTCAATGTCGCCTCTGTCACCCACAGAATATTAGTCTCGCGCGATTCAATCAGGATACCTGGATGCACATATCTATGATTTTATGCAGTGCATTAGAGCTCTGCTCTTGATCACCTCTTATCAAAGTATCGCGGCCTGGTGGGCTAATTACCCCACCGTCTGGCTCGTCGTTCTAGCTTGTGGCTATCATGTTGATGCTACTACAAAGGTGCTAATGGGGCTTGTGGTGCACCAGGTGCTTGTGACTGTTAGAACATCCACAGAGCCTCTGAAGCCATCCCTGCAAAGTCTTAAATTTTGTGACTAAAAAAAATATTTTTCCTGCATTTTTCAAAGGCGACTACTTTAAAGGCTCTGAAGTGAAGATATTTCGAGTGCTGTCATTAGCCAAGACAAATGTTTTGTTTTTATGAGTTGACTGTTTGGCCGGTGTACGTGGGCCCCTTCCTCGTGTGATGTGTGGTTCCTTCCCTGTGTGGATGCCATAGCTTTTTTGGAGGTGATTATCAAAATGCATGTTTTGTCTACATTGATAGTGTTTTCTTCCCGTCGTCTAAAATTGGGACTTTGCTTAATGCTGAAGTGCTTTACAAAGGAACTGTCATCCCTTTGTGTTTACATTATGTTGGTCTACAGTTATAGTGCATGCAGTATGTTATTTACTTTTTGTCGGGCAGTATTGCTGCAGGCCATTTTTTTGCTCTGCAAGAAATTAAAGCTGCATTTGCACCCATTAATACAATTAATTTTGCAGTTTGTCATTGCAAAAGTCTGTGCCGGTTGCCAGCCAAGGGTTTTTTGCCATCACCTGGTCGAATCTAACATCAGCAGTACTATTGTCTCAAACCCTTTAGCTAGAGGGAAGGAAGTATTCTAAGACGGTAGACGTCTTCCTTTCCGTCTGTTTTGGTGGTGTATGTGGTAGACAGTTACTAACTGGCCTGTAGGGTGCTTCATTCTCCAGCATAGGGTGAAGGAGTGGGGTAAAGGTGCATATGGATAATTGGACTCAGCAGGATCTTGGGAATTTGTTACGAAGCTTCAGCCTACCATCCAAAGGAAGCCAATAGCTGTATATAGTATCATGTAAGGATCCTGATGCTGGATTTGTGATTTTACAAATAAATGCAAGTATGTTTACAAATGAGAACTGGGGGCTAGAAGCGTGTAGAAATGGAAGAGAGATCCCAAACACAACCCGGCCGTTCAGTGAGGTATGGAGGGAAGGGATGTAGTCTCAGATTGTACAGCGTTCGAAGAAGTGGTTAATGCAATAGGTCTCGCTGATTATTACATTACAATACAACATTATTATATACAATACCATTAGCAAAGCACATGGCTTAAACTTAATCAAAGGCGCGACCTATTGCATTTTCAATGCTTGTTTTTACTTTCTTCTTAGCACTTTACACAAGTGCATGTGTTTGTAGTCAGTCTCTCCTTTTCGTGTTGGCCCCGCCTTCTTGCACTGCATTGCTGGTTGCCCCCTCCCTCACCGCTCTCTTCCCCCTTCCTCACCGCTCTCTGCCCTCTCCCTCACCGCTCTCTGCCTCCTCCCTCACCGCTCTCTGCCTCCTCCCTCACCGCTCTCTGCCCCCTCCCTCACTGCTCTCTGCCTCCTTCTGCATCGCTCTTTGCCCCCTCCCTCACCGCTCTCTGCCCCCGTCCTCACCGCTCTCTGCCCCCTTCCTCACCGCTCTCTGCCCCCTCCCTCACCGCTCTCTGCCTCCTCCCTCACCGCTCTCTGTCCCCTCCCTCACCGCTCTCTGACTCCTTCTGCACCGCTCTCTGCCCCCTCCCTCACCGCTCTCTGCTCCCTCCCTCACCGCTCTCTGCCCCCTCCCTCACCGCTCTCTGCCTCCTCCCTCACCGCTCTCTGCCTCCTCCCTCACCGCTCTCTGCCCCCTCCCTCACCGCTCTCTGCCCCCTCCATCACCTCTCTCTGCCCCCTCCCTCACCGCTCTCTGCCTCCTTCTGCATTGCTCTTTGCCCCCTCCCTCACCGCTCTCTGCCCCCTTCCTCACCGCTCTCTGCCCCCTCCCTCACTGCTCTTTGCCCCCTCCCTCACCGCTCTTTGCCCCCTCCCTCACCGCTCTCTGCCCCCTCCGTCATTGCTCTCTGCCCCCTCCCTCACCGCTCTCTGCCTCCTTCTGCATCGCTCTTTGCCCCCTCCCTCATCGCTCTCTGCCCCCTCCCTCACCGCTCTCTGCCCCCTCCCACACCGCTCTCTGCCTCCTTCTGCATCGCTGTTTGCCCCCTCCCTCACTGCTCTCTGCCCCCTCCGTCACCGCTCTCTGCCTCCTTCCGCATCGCTCTTTGCCTCTTTCTGCGTCACTCTTTCCCTTCTCCCTCTTTTTTGTTGCTCTACCGTGGCCATCTCAGTTTTTGGAAGTCCTGGGAGAGGCTGCGGTGCATTTCTTGGTGGCGCTTTATGTTTGTGAGGGGTGATTCATCTGCTCAGGTGTTAGTCAGCCGTAAATAGAGTAACATGTGGCACTCTGCACTGTACCAATGCCTCCTGTTCCAGACAAAAGAACACCTGTCTGCAAAGATCCAATTCCGTAGCCGATCACCGCCGAGCAGATTGTGCCACCAAGCCGCACGCTTGAAGTTTGGCTAATGGCCGACATGACCCCTCTCTGAAATTCAGTTCTGGCCTCTGTGACATGCGTGCACCAGGGCTAAATTCAAATTATGGGTAACAAGGCGGGGAAGCTTCTAGCATAAATAGCAAAATGGAAAAAGAGAGAAAGGTGGATGTTTGCCCTTTTGGGCTGGGATAGGGCAGATTGTAGAAATCCCAAAGAGTACCTGAAAACTCTACAAACAATGTAACTTGGTGTCGAGCATGTCCACTGGGAGCGGATTGTAGCCTGCATCAATCAATCAATCAATCACGGCATTTGTAAAGCGCGCTACTCACCCGGGAGGGTCTCAAGGCGCTGCATCCCAACACTACGACTAGGACCAGAGAGAAGTCGAGCTCTGGAGGCAGAGATCATGGAGTCGGAAATAGTAGAAGCAGTGACAGTTGAAGGGAGGTAGATCTCTGGGCCCGAATGGCTTTCCACCCAAGTTCTTCAAATGTGTTAAGTGCGGGTCACCGGCCCATTACGGGCGCTATAACACAGGCTGAGGAGGGACAATCACCTCCCAGGGGACTTGCAGCTGGCAACGATAGTGATGATTCACAAGAAGGGCAAGCCGGTAGAGGACAGCGCCTCATATACACCAATCTCGCTGTTAAATGTGGAAACCAAGATCTTAGCCGAAGTACTTGCCAATCACTTAATTCAAATAGTAGATACACTTGTGTCGCAAGCTAGGTAGGCTTGCGGGATGCCGATCACGTACAGACCAGATAGAAGAGCCAGCGGGTCCTCTTGATCAATGCCAGGAAGGCATTCGACTTTATGAAGTGACCCTACCTAGTGGCGATACTGGATGAGATGGGTTTCGGATGACGTTTTTGGTGTGAGGGACACTGCTTGACACTGCTGCGACAGCCAGGTCTAAGTGAACGGGGTGTTTTCAGACGCGTTCGGCCTGGGTAGGGTCACCCATAAAGAAAGCCCACTGTCCCTCTTACTTTTGTGTAAAGGCAATAGAACCCCTGGTGGAATGGAACAGAAAAGATACACGTCTGAGGGGAGTCAGATGGGACACGGGGTGGGAAGTAGTTGTGTCGCTTTACGTGGATGTCCAACTCTGTTTCGAGGACATAGATCGCCCCTTTGCCAGGGCGTTGGGAGATCTTAGAGAAGCTCTGGGCGCCGCATCACATGGTGCATATCTGTGGCGTTCCCACTCTCCAGAAAGGCCCCCGGAAGGGCCCGACACTACCCACTTTGATGGGAGGTGGGGGGGGGGAGGGGTCAAGTACCAGGAAATCTTCATAACAAAAGATGTTGATGTCTTTGTGACAGAAAATCTGAACAAAACCCTGGAGGCTAATCGGGAAGCGATGGGACACTGCAGAGGCCTCACTCTATCCCTGATGGGTAGAGCCGCCCTCTACAAAACGATCTTCCTCTTGAAATTTCGCGACACGTTGCAAAATGCTCCCTCCCTGGTCCTGGAGAGTTTTTCCGCTCTGTGGGCAAGCGACCTGCTGTGGCATAGAGGGGACCAGGGATAGCCATACCTACCTTGACCAGGAAGCCCCTTCGAGGAAGCATCGCCCTCCGACTTGCTGCTCTACTCCTGGGCAGCACAACTGTAAGGTTAAATGATTGGGCCGTCTAGGTGCAGCAAGAAATCTCTGTTAAAATAGTAAATGAACCCAGAGGGCTATTTTAGATGCCTCTATGGCCGGAGAGGCATGACCCCGCTGCCTGCTCCAACAGCAACTGTGATAGGTATAGGACATTGGGCGACCCGGACACGGGCTGCGAGGGCAAGTTGACTCTGGAAACCCCCTTCTAGGAATCTGACATCCTGAAAGGGCGACGGGAAATAAAGAGCCAATAAAATGGGACCTGCTGCGCATTTCCAAGCTGGAGGTCATGTGGTGGGAGGACAGACTGATTCCGTTTATCGAGCTGCAAGGGGGATATGAATTAACAGGGAGCGAGTACCTCAGATATCAACAATTATCACATCTGCTCTTTCCTGGTACCTCCTCGTACCTTGACCTCCTCTGCTGCTACCATCACCTCATCTGACTCTTTCCTGGTCTCTCCTCGTACCTTGACCTCCTCTGCTCCTACCATCACCTAAGGTAACTCTTTCCTGGTCCCTCCTCGTTCCTTGTCCTCCTCTTCTGCTACCATCACCTCAGGTAACTCTTTCCTGGTCCCTCCTCGTACCTTGACCTCCTCTTCTGCTACTATCACCTCAGGTAACTCTTTCCTGGTTCCTCCTCGTACCTTGTCCTCCTCTGCTGCTACCATCACCCCAGGCAACTCTTTCCTGGTCCCTCCTCGTACCTTGACCTCCTCTGCTGCTACCATCACCTCATCTGACTCTTTCCTGGTCCCTCCTCGTACCTTGACCTCCTCTTCTGCTACCATCACCTGATCTGACTCTTTCCTGGTCCCTCCTCGTACCTTGACCTCCTCTGCTGCTACCATCACCTCATCTGACTCTTTCCTGGTCCCTCCTCGTACCTTGTCCTCCTCTTCTGCTACCATCACCTAAGGTAACTCTTTCCTGGTCCCTCCTCATACCTTGCCCTCCTCTTCTGCTACCATCACCTCATGTAACTCTTTCCTGGTCCGTCCTCGTACCTTGTCCTCCTCTTCTGATAGACACTGCGTTGATGGTGACCTCAGCTAGGCCTACCAGTGCAAGGGGTTCACCCTTCTCTGCACAGAGTCCTCAGACCAATAGGAAGAAGTTGGCACATAAACTGGAATAGAAAATACAAAGTTTAATAAAACCTCACGAGGTGGAACCACATTCATACAGCACCCTGTGGTGCTGAATGAATGTAGCTCACTGAACAGAAGAAGCATGGTCCTTTTATACCCACACAGGGGCTGACAAAGGTGGTACAAGTACACATAGGAGAATTACATACATAGATGGTCATACAGAAATGCACAGTCAACAGTAAAGGAGGAGCTAGCAGTTGCTGACTCTGGTAGAAACAACCTGACAGCTACAAACTAAAAACAGATGTATGGACAGTTAGATTCTTCTGCGCATGTGCAGAGTAGCAGAGTCTAAGTATAGCCAGTCCTTTAAACAGAGCAAAGGGAAAACAAAATGGCTGCCAGAAATACAAAATGGATTCCACAAAATGGACAAGATAGCCTCTCAATACGAGATGGATTCCACTAATGCTAATCCAATCGCAGCCAATTTACAACAGACGACCCTTTTAGCATTAGCTGAAGACATCTCCCATAATCCAGTAGGAAAACATCAGGTTAGGTACCATATGTACCCTTTTGTTTGATGTTTCTGATTGAAATTAGATTCCACTCATTCCAAATTAAAAAAACATGCATTGTCGTTTAGAAAGTGAACTGGCACGACCTATCTGGCAGCAAAAGTTGGGAATGAATATGGCAGGTGCATCTGTCCAGGAGGGTCATTCTATACATGTGCAGATGGTCAGGCATATCCTTCAGTCGCTGTGTATTACCTATAGTCTTGATTTCTTCCCTCGTTTACTGATTCCTCTATTTATACCTGCTTGGCGTGGTATAGTGTAACACGGTATTTTGTGGTTAAGCCTTCTGTGTTAACCTATAGTGTGATGCTACTAAGGGTGGTGAGTCTTGATCTAAAGTGCTAAGAAGTGGTAGTGTGTGGAACACTGTGAGATGGTACTGTGGACTGGGCGGTCACATATGGGATGGTACGTTGGGACATGGTGTGGTTTGTTAGGCTATAGTGTGATGTCATTTGTCGCCTTATGTTGTGTGCATCTGGTGCACTATGTTCTGGTGGTAGTATGACGCAGCAGGATGTGGAATGCTGCCTGGAGCAGTAAATGAACTGTTCTATGAATAGTTTGGGATGTTCAGTTATATTGTGTCATATATATTGGTATATTGTCATGTTGTGGCTGAGTGTGCCATGTGATGTGGCAGCCTATAGTGCTTGGTGTGATATGGTCATTTTTGACAAGGTGGAGTGCTGAATGGCTAGACACTTTTCTTTATTTTTTGGGATCGTATGATATGGTGCAGTATGGTATGAAGCAAGTAAAAATATGTACATTGCTAATATCCCATACAGATGTGGAGTGTGGGCCGAAGGCAGGCTAATAAAAAGCAGAATAACAGGTCCTGGGAGGTTACTACTGACTACAGCAGGCTAGCAGCTGCACAGGCCGTCGGCATTGATCCTAGTGAGGAAAACACATCCCTATTGAGGAGGCACTGCTGACTACAGCTGGCTAGCAGCTGCACAGGCCGTCGGGATCGATCCTATTGAGTTAAACACATCCCTATTGAGGGGGGCACTGCTGACTAGAGCTGGCTAGCAGCTGCACAGGTCGTCGGTATTGATCCTATTGAGTTAAACACATCCCTATTGAGGGGGCACTGCTGACTACAGCAGACTAGCAGATGCACAGGCCTTCGGTATTGATCCTATTGAGGAAAACACATCCCTATTGAGGGGGTAACTGCTGACTAGAGCAGGCTAGCAGCTGCACAGGCCGTTGGCATTGATCCTATTGAGGAAAACACATCCCTATTGAGGGGGCACTGCTGACTACAGCTGGCTAGCAGCTGCACAGGACGTCGGCATTGATCCTAGTGAGGAAAACACATCCCTATTGAGGGAGGCAGTGCTGACTAGAGCTGGCTAGCAGCTGCACAGGCCTTCGGGATTGATCCTATTGAGGAAAACACATCCCTATTGAGGGGGGCACTGCTGACTACAGCTGGCTAGCAGCTGCACAGCCCTTCGGTATTGATCCTATTGAGGAAAACACATCCCTATTGTGGGGACACTGCTGACTACAGCAGGCTAGCAGCTGCACAGGCCGTCGGTATTGAGCCTATTGAGGAAAACACATCCCTATTGAGGGGGCACTGCTGACTACAGCTGGCTAGCAGCTGCACAGGCCGTCGGTATTGAGCCTACTGAGGAAAACACATCCCTATTGAGGGGTGCACTGCTGACTACAGTAGGCTAGCAGCTGCACAGGCCGTCGGCATTCATCCTATTGAGGAAAAGACATCCGTATTGAGGGGGCCACTGCTGACTACAGCAGACTAGCAGCTGCACAGGCCTTCGAAATTGAGCCTATTGAGGAAAACACATCCCTATTGAGGGGGGCGCTGCTGACTACAGCAGGCTAGCAGCTGCACAGGCCGTCGGCATTGATCCTATTGAGGAAAACACATCCCTATTGAGGGGTGCACTGCTGACTACAGCAGGCTAGCAGCTGCACAGACCGTCGGGATTGATCCTATTGAGGAAAACACATCCCTGTTGAGGGGGGCACTGATGACTAGAGCAGGCTAGCAGCAGCACAGGCCGTCGGGATTGATCCTAATGAGGAAAACACATCCCTATTGAGGGGGCACTGCTGAGGTTAGCTGGCTAGCAGCTGCACAGGCCGTCAGTATTGATCCTATTGAGGAAAACACATCCCTATTGAGGGGGGGACTGCTGACTACAGCAGGCCAGCAGCTGCACAGGCCGTTCGCATTGATCCTATTGAGGAAAACACATCCCTATTGAGGGGGGCACTGCTGACTACAGCAGGCTAGCAGCTGCACAGGCCGTCGGCATTGATCCTATTGAGGAAAACACATCCCTATTGAGGGGGCCACTGCTGACTACAGCAGGCTAGCAGCTGCACAGGCCGTCGGCATTGATCCTATTGAGAAAAACACATCCCTATTGAGGGGGCCACTGCTGTCTACAGCAGGCTAGCAGCTGCACAGGCCGTCAGTATTGATCCTATTGAGAAAAACACATCCCTATTGAGGGGGCACTGCTGTCTACAGCAGACTAGCAGCTGCACAGGCCTTCGGTATTGATCCTATTGAGGAAAACACATCCCTATTGAGGGGGTAACTGCTGACTAGAGCAGGCTAGCAGCTGCACAGGCCGTTGGCATTGATCCTATTGAGGAAAACACATCCCTATAGAGGGGATAACTGCTGACTACAGCTGGCTAGCAGCTGCACAGGCCGTCGGCATTGATCCTAGTGAGGAAAACACATCCCTATTGAGGGGGGCACTGCTGACTACAGATGGCTAGCAGCTGCACGGGCCTTCGGGATTGATCCTATTGAGGAAAACACATCCCTATTGAGGGGGGCACTGCTGGCTAGCAGCTGCACAGCCCTTCGGTATTGATCCCATTGAGGAAAACACATCCCTATTGAGGGGGGCGCTGCTGACTTCAGCAGGCTAGCAGCTGCACAGGCCTTCAGTATTGATCCTATTGAGGAAAACACATCCCTATTGAGGGGGGCACTGCTGACTACAGCAGACTAGCAGCTGCACAGGCCATCGGTATTGATCCTATTGAGGAAAACACATCCCTATTGTGGGGGTACTGCTGACTACAGCAGGCTAGCAGCTGCACAGGCCTTTGTATTGATCCTATTGAGGAAAACACATCCCTATTGAGGGGGCACTGCTGACTACAGCAGGCTAGCAGCTGCACAGGCCTTCGGTATTGATCCTATTGAGGAAAACACATCCCTATTGAGGGGTGCACTGCTGACTACAGTAGGCTAGCAGCTGCACAGGCCGTCGGCATTCATCCTATTGAGGAAAAGACATACCTATTGAGGGGGGCACTGCTGACTACAGCAGACTAGCAGCTGCACAGGCCTTCGGTATTGATCCTATTGAGGAAAACACATCCCTATTGAGGGGTCACTACTGACTACAGCAGGCTAGCAGCTGCACAGGCCGTCGGAATTGATCCTATTGAGGAAAAGACATCCGTATTGAGGGGGCCACTGCTGACTACAGCAGACTAGCAGCTGCACAGGCCTTCGGTATTGAGCCTATTGAGGAAAACACATCCCTATTGAGGGGGGCGCTGCTGACTACAGCAGGCTAGCAGCTGCACAGGCCGTCGGCATTGATCCTATTGAGGAAAACACATCCCTATTGAGGGGTGCACTGCTGACTACAGCAGGCTAGCAGCTGCACAGGCCGTCGGGATTGATCCTATTGAGGAAACCACATCCCTGTTGAGGGGGCACTGATGACTAGAGCAGGCTAGCAGCAGCACAGGCCATCGGGATTGATCCTAATGAGGAAAACACATCCCTATTGAGGGGGCACTGCTGAGGTTAGCTGGCTAGCAGCAGCACAGGTCGTCGGTATTGATCCTATTGAGGAAAACACATCCCTATTGAGGGGGCACTGCTGACTACAGCAGGCTAGCAGCTGCACAGGCCGTCGGTATTGATCCTATTGAGGAAAACACATCCCTATTGAGGGGGGGACTGCTGACTACAGCAGGCCAGCAGCTGCACAGGCCGTCGGCATTGATCCTATTGAGGAAAACACATCCCTATTGAGGGGTGCACTGCTGACTAAAGCAGGCTAGCAGCTGCACAGGCCATCGGGATCGATCCTATTGAGTTAAACACATCCCTGTTGAGGGGGGCACTGATGACTAGAGCAGGCTAGCAGCTGCACAGGTCGTCGGTATTGATCCTATTGAGGAAAACACATCCCTATTGAGGGGTGCACTGCTGACTAAAGCAGGCTAGCAGCTGCACAGGCCATCGGGATCGATCCTATTGAGTTAAACACATCCCTGTTGAGGGGGGCACTGATGACTAGAGCAGGCTAGCAGCTGCACAGGCCATCGGTATTGATCCTATTGAGGAAAACACATCCCTGTTGAGGGGGGCACTGATGACTAGAGCAGGCCAGCAGCAGCACAGTCCGTCGGTATTGATCCTATTGTGGAAAACACATCCCTATTGAGGGGGGGAATGCTGACTACAGCAGGCCAGCAGCTGCACAGGCTGTCGGTATTGATCCTATTGAGGAAAACACGTCCCTATTGAGGGGGCACTGATGACTACAGCTGGCTAGCAGCTGCACAGGTCGTCGGTATTGATCCTATTGAGGAAAACACATCCCTATTGAGGGGGCACTGCTGACTACAGCTGGCTAGCAGCTGCACAGGTCGTCGGTATTGATCCTATTGAGGAAAACACATCCCTATTGAGGGGGCACTGCTGACTACAGCAGGCTAGCAGCTGCACAGGTCGTCGGTATTGATCCTATTGAGGAAAACACATCCCTATTGACGGGGGCGCAGCTGACTCGCAGCTGCACAGACCGTCGGTATTGATCCTATTGAGGAAAACACATCCCTATTGAGGGGGCACTGCTGACTACAGCTGGCTAGCAGCTGCACAGACCGTCGGTATTGCTCCTATTGAGGAAAACACGTCCCTATTGAGGGGGCACTGCGGACTACAGCAGGCTAGCAGCTGCACAAGTCGTCTGTATTGATCCTATTGAGGAAAACACATCCCTATTGAGGGGGCACTGCTGACTACAGCAGGCTAGCAGCTGCACAGGCCGTCGGTATTGATCCTACTGAGAAAATCACATCCCTATTGAGGGGGCACTGCTGACTAGAGCTGGCTAGCAGCTGCACAGGCCGTCGGTATTGATCCTATTGAGGAAAACACATCCCTATTGAGGGGGCCACTGCTGACTACAGCTGGCTAGCAGCTGCACAGGACGTCGGCATTGATCCTATTGAGAAAAACACATCCCTATTGAGGGGGCACTGCTGACTACAGCTGGCTAGCAGCGGCACAGGCCGTCGGTATTGATCCTAGTGAGGAAAACACATCCCTATTGAGTGGGGCACCGCTGACTAGAGCTGGCTAGCAGCTGCACAGGCCTTCGGTATTGATCCTAGTGAGGAAAACACATCCCTATTGAGTGGGGCACTTATGACTAGAGCAGGCTAGCAGTAGCACAGGCCGTCGGGATTGATCCTAATGAGGAAAACACATCCCTATTGAGGGGGCACTGCTGAGGTTAGCTGGCTAGCAGCTGCACAGGTCGTCGGTATTGATCCTATTGAGGAAAACACATCCCTATTGAGGGGGCACTGCTGACTACAGCAGGCTAGCAGCTGCACAGGCCGTCAGTATTGATCCTATTGAGGAAAACACATCCCTATTGAGGGGGGGACTGCTGACTACAGCAGGCCAGCAGCTGCACAGGCCGTTCACATTGATCCTATTGAGGAAAACACATCCCTATTGAGGGGGGCACTGCTCACTACAGCAGGCTAGCAGCTGCACAGGCCGTCGGCATTGATCCTATTGAGGAAAACACATCCCTATTGAGGGGGCACTGCTGTCTACAGCAGGCTAGCAGCTGCTCAGGCCGTCAGTATTGATCCTATTGAGGAAAACACATCCCTATTGAGGGGGCACTGCTGTCTACAGCAGGCTAGCAGCAGCTCAGGCCTTCGGTATTGATCCTATTGAGGAAAACACATCCCTATTGAGGGGGTAACTGCTGACTAGAGCAGGCTAGCAGCTGCACAGGCCGTTGGCATTGATCCTATTGAGGAAAACACATCCCTATAGAGGGGGTAACTGCTGACTATAGCTGGCTAGCAGCTGCACAGGCCCTCGGCATTGATCCTAGTGAGGAAAACACATCCCTATTGAGGGGGGCACTGCTGACTACAGCAGACTAGCAGCTGCACAGGCCTTCGGTATTGATCCTATTGAGGAAAACACATCCCTATTGTGGGGGACCTGCTGACTACAGCAGGCTAGCAGCTGCACAGGCCTTCGTATTGATCCTATTGAGGAAAACACATCCCTATTGAGGGGGCACTGCTGACTACAGCAGGCTAGCAGCTGCACAGGCCTTCGGTATTGATCCTATTGAGGAAAACACATCCCTATTGAGGGGTGCACTGCTGACTACAGTAGGCTAGTAGCTGCACAGGCCGTCGGCATTCATCCTATTGAGGAAAAGACATACCTATTGAGGGGGGCACTGCTGACTACAGCAGACTAGCAGCTGCACAGGCCTTCGGTATTGATCCTATTGAGGAAAAGACATCCGTATTGAGGAGGCACTGCTGACTACAGCATGCTAGCAGCTGCACAGGCCTTCGGTATTGAGCCTATTGAGGAAAACACATCCCTATTGAGGGGGGCGCTGCTGACTACAGCAGGCTAGCAGCTGCACAGGCCGTCGGCATTGATCCTATTGAGGAAAACACATCCCTATTGAGGGGGCACTGCTGACTACAACAGGCTAGCAGCTGCACAGGCCGTCGGGATTGATCCTATTGAGGAAAACACATCCCTGTTGAGGGGGGCACTGATGACTAGAGCAGGCTAGCAGCAGCACAGGCCGTCGGGATTGATCCTAATGAGGAAAACACATCCCTATTGAGGGGGCACTGCTGAGGTTAGCTGGCTAGCAGCTGCACAGGCCGTCAGTATTGATCCTATTGAGGAACACACATCCCTATTGAGGGGGGCACTGCTGACTACAGCAGGCTAGCAGCTGCACAGGCCGTCGGCATTGATCCTATTGAGGAAAACACATCCCTATTGAGGGGGCACTGCTGTCTACAGCAGGCTAGCAGCTGCACAGGCCGTCGGCATTGATCCTATTGAGGAAAACACATCCCTATTGAGGGGGCACTGCTGTCTACAGCAGGCTAGCAGCTGCACAGGCCGTCAGTATTGATCCTATTGAGAAAAACACATCCCTATTGAGGGGGCACTGCTGTCTACAGCAGGCTAGCAGCTGCACAGGCCTTCGGTATTGTTCCTATTGAGGAAAACAAATCCCTATTGAGGGGGTAACTGCTGACTAGAGCAGGCTAGCAGCTGCACAGGCCGTTGGCATTGATCCTATTGAGGAAAACACATCCCTATAGAGGGGGTAACTGCTGACTACAGCTGGCTAGCAGCTGCACAGGCCGTCGGCATTGATCCTAGTGAGGAAAACACATCCCTATTGAGGGGGGCACTGCTGACTACAGCTGGCTAGCAGCTGCACGGGCCTTCGGGATTGATCCTATTGAGGAAAACACATCCCTATTGAGGGGGGCACTGCTGGCTAGCAGCTGCACAGCCCTTCGGTATTGATCCTATTGAGGAAAACACATCCCTATTGAGGGGGGCGCTGCTGACTACAGCAGGCTAGCAGCTGCACAGGCCTTCAGTATTGATCCTATTGAGGAAAACACATCCCTATTGAGGGGGGCACTGCTGACTACAGCAGACTAGCAGATGCACAGGCCTTCGGTATTGATCCTATTGAGGAAAACACATCCCTATTGTGGGGGTACTGCTGACTACAGCAGGCTAGCAGCTGCACAGGCCTTTGTATTGATCCTATTGAGGAAAACACATCCCTATTGAGGGGGCACTGCTGACTACAGCAGGCTAGCAGCTGCACAGGCCTTCGGTATTGATCCTATTGAGGAAAACACATCCCTATTGAGGGGTGCACTGCTGACTACAGTAGGCTAGCAGCTGCACAGGCCGTCCGCATTCATCCTATTGAGGAAAACACATCCCTATTGAGGGGGCACTGCTGACTACAGCAGGCTAGCAGCTGCACAGGCCGTCGGAATTGATCCTATTGAGGAAAAGACATCCGTATTGAGGGGGCCACTGCTGACTACAGCAGACTAGCAGCTGCACAGGCCTTCGGTATTGAGCCTATTGAGGAAAACACATCCCTATTGAGGGGGGCGCTGCTGACTACAGCAGGCTAGCAGCTGCACAGGCCGTCGGCATTGATCCTATTGAGGAAAACACATCCCTATTGAGGGGTGCACTGCTGACTACAGCAGGCTAGCAGCTGCACAGGCCGTCGGGATTGATCCTATTGAGGAAAACACATCCCTGTTGAGGGGGGCACTGATGACTAGAGCAGGCTAGCAGCAGCACAGGCCATCGGGATTGATCCTAATGAGGAAAACACATCCCTATTGAGGGGGCACTGCTGAGGTTAGCTGGCTAGCAGCTGCACAGGTCGTCGGTATTGATCCTATTGAGGAAAACACATCCCTATTGAGGGGGCACTGCTGACTACAGCAGGCTAGCAGCTGCACAGGCCGTCGGTATTGATCCTATTGAGGAAAACACATCCCTATTGAGGGGGGGACTGCTGACTACAGCAGGCCAGCAGCTGCACAGGCCGTCGGCATTGATCCTATTGAGGAAAACACATCCCTATTGAGGGGTGCACTGCTGACTAAAGCAGGCTAGCAGCTGCACAGGCCATCGGGATCGATCCTATTGAGTTAAACACATCCCTATTGAGGGGTGCACTGCTGACTACAGCAGGCTAGCAGCTGCACAGGCCGTCGTATTGATCCTATTGAGGAAAACACGTCCCTATTGAGGGGGCACTGCTGACTAGAGCAGGCTAGCAGCTGCACAGGCCATCGGTATTGATCCTATTGAGGAAAACACATCCCTGTTGAGGGGGGCACTGATGACTAGAGCAGGCCAGCAGCAGCACAGGCCGTCGGTATTGATCCTATTGAGGAAAACACATCCCTATTGAGGGGGGGAATGCTGACTACAGCAGGCCAGCAGCTGCACAGGCTGTCGGTATTGATCCTATTGAGGAAAACACGTCCCTATTGAGGGGGCACTGATGACTACAGCTGGCTAGCAGCTGCACAGGTCGTCGGTATTGATCCTATTGAGGAAAACACATCCCTACTGAGGGGGCACTGCTGACTACAGCTGGCTAGCAGCTGCACAGGTCGTCGGTATTGATCCTATTGAGGAAAACACATCCCTATTGAGGGGGCACTGCTGACTACAGCAGGCTAGCAGCTGCACAGGTCGTCGGTATTGATCCTATTGAGGAAAACACATCCCTATTGACGGGGGCGCAGCTGACTCGCAGCTGCACAGACCGTCGGTATTGATCCTATTGAGGAAAACACATCCCTATTGAGGGGGGGACTGCTGACTACAGCTGGCTAGCAGCTGCACAGGCCATCGGTATTGCTCCTATTGAGGAAAACACGTCCCTATTGAGGGGGCACTGCGGACTACAGCAGGCTAGCAGCTGCACAGGCCATCGTATTGATCCTATTGAGGAAAACACGTCCCTATTGAGGGGGCACTGCTGACTAGAGCAGGCTAGCAGCTGCACAGGCCATCGGTATTGATCCTATTGAGGAAAACACATCCCTGTTGAGGGGGGCACTGATGACTAGAGCAGGCCAGCAGCAGCACAGGCCGTCGGTATTGATCCTATTGAGGAAAACACATCCCTATTGAGGGGGCACTGCTGACTACAGCAGGCTAGCAGCTGCACAGGCCGTCGGTATTGATCCTACTGAGAAAATCACATCCCTATTGAGGGGGCACTGCTGACTAGAGCTGGCTAGCAGCTGCACAGGCCGTCGGTATTGATCCTATTGAGGAAAACACATCCCTATTGAGGGGGCCACTGCTGACTACAGCTGGCTAGCAGCTGCACAGGACGTCGGCATTGATCCTATTGAGGAAAACACATCCCTATTGAGGGGGCACTGCTGACTACAGCTGGCTAGCAGCGGCACAGGCCGTCGGTATTGATCCTAGTGAGGAAAACACATCCCTATTGAGTGGGGCACCGCTGACTAGAGCTGGCTAGCAGCTGCACAGGCCTTCGGTATTGATCCTAGTGAGGAAAACACATCCCTATTGAGTGGGGCACCGCTGACTAGAGCTGGCTAGCAGCTGCACAGGCCTTCGGTATTGATCCTAGTGAGGAAAACACATCCCTATTGAGTGGGGCACTGATGACTAGAGCAGGCTAGCAGTAGCACAGGCCGTCGGGATTGATCCTAATGAGGAAAACACATCCCTATTGAGGGGGCACTGCTGAGGTTAGCTGGCTAGCAGCTGCACAGGTCGTCGGTATTGATCCTATTGAGGAAAACACATCCCTATTGAGGGGGCACTGCTGACTACAGCAGGCTAGCAGCTGCACAGGCCGTCAGTATTGATCCTATTGAGGAAAACACATCCCTATTGAGGGGGGGACTGCTGACTACAGCAGGCCAGCAGCTGCACAGGCCGTTCGCATTGATCCTATTGAGGAAAACACATCCCTATTGAGGGGGGCACTGCTCACTACAGCAGGCTAGCAGCTGCACAGGCCGTCGGCATTGATCCTATTGAGGAAAACACATCCCTATTGAGGGGGCACTGCTGTCTACAGCAGGCTAGCAGCTGCACAGGCCGTCAGTATTGATCCTATTGAGGAAAACACATCCCTATTGAGGGGGCACTGCTGTCTACAGCAGGCTAGCAGCTGCTCAGGCCTTCGGTATTGATCCTATTGAGGAAAACACATCCCTATTGAGGGGGTAACTGCTGACTAGAGCAGGCTAGCAGCTGCACAGGCCGTTGGCATTGATCCTATTGAGGAAAACACATCCCTATAGAGGGGGTAACTGCTGACTACAGCTGGCTAGCAGCTGCACAGGCCCTCGGCATTGATCCTAGTGAGGAAAACACATCCCTATTGAGGGGGGCACTGCTGACTACAGCAGACTAGCAGCTGCACAGGCCTTCGGTATTGATCCTATTGAGGAAAACACATCCCTATTGTGGGGGTACTGCTGACTACAGCAGGCTAGCAGCTGCACAGGCCTTCGTATTGATCCTATTGAGGAAAACACATCCCTATTGAGGGGGCACTGCTGACTACAGCAGGCTAGCAGCTGCACAGGCCTTCGTATTGATCCTATTGAGGAAAACACATCCCTATTGAGGGGGCACTGCTGACTACAGCAGGCCAGCAGCTGCACAGGCTGTCGGTATTGATCCTATTGAGGAAAACACGTCCCTATTGAGGGGGCACTGCTGACTACAGCTGGCTAGCAGCTGCACAGGTCGTCGGTATTGATCCTATTGAGGAAAACACATCCCTATTGAGGGGGCACTGCTGACTACAGCAGGCTAGCAGCTGCACAGGCCGTCGGGATTGATCCTATTGAGGAAAACACATCCCTATTGAGGGGGGCACTGGTGACTACAGCAGGCTACCAGCTGCACAGGCCGTCAGTATTGATCCTATTGAGGAAAACACATCCCTATTGAGGGGGGCACTGGTGACTACAGCAGGCTACCAGCTGCACAGGCCGTCAGTATTGATCCTATTGAGGAAAACACATCCCTATTGAGGGGGGGACTGCTGACTACAGCAGGCTAGCAGCTGCACAGGCCGTCAGTATTGATCCTACTGAGGAAAACATGTCCCTATTGAGGGGGCACTGCTGACTACAGCTGGCTAGCAGCTGCACAGGCCGTCGGGATTGATCCTACTGAGAAAAACACATCCCTATTGAGGGGGAAATGCTGACTGGAGCTGGATAGCAGTAATGCTAGCCTCTGGTATTCACTACATGCAGGGTAACAATACATGTGAATATTGACTGGAACTGGTTAGCAGCAGAAAAAAATGTGACTCAGCACCCACATAAGCTCAATCTCCTTATGAATTCATGATTAAGCTATATGACACATCACAAAAAATTGGGGACCTAGAGCGCATAAAGGTCCAGCATACATGCTCCACTGTTGTTGCTCAAAAGAAAAAGGTATTGTTCCTAAAGGGGACAAAGGGGAGACGTTCGGAGAAAAGGAGCCACTACAAGGGGAGTGGTTCCTTTTTGGAAATGTGGCCCTCACAAACCCTTGCGGGTGTCATGCCTCATCATCAGGCTTGCACCTTGTCGGGCTGGCGCTGCAATGCCTGACAGGCACCCTCAAGGGGGCTCTTTATCAGATAATCTTTTTCCAAAGCTGTGATGTGAAGTGCACGTTAAGGGCCCTTTGTGTAGATTAAGGAAACATAGGTGTTGATGTAGTGATTAGTGACTTAAAAAAGGCTAGGCGGGGGGGCATAGTCAAGCGGTCCAACATGGCAGACATGACTTATCCTGGCTCCAGTAGCCCCGCAAACATCCTTCACTACCCTTTCAGTAAGCGGCAAACCCTAATCCTGATCGGACAACACTGAAGCCACCCGGGGCTCTGGGACGAGTCCCGGCTCAACCTTGCAGTGATCGCACCCGGAGACAACAGCAAAGTCGGGTTCGGGAAATCGGAGGCGGCACGGCCTGGACTGCGTGATCAGACCCTGTCCTGCCATGCACACGGCCCAGAGACATGACTAGGGGTCGGGCGTCACCGGGGCTTCAACCCGCAAGTGAGTGGGTGCATCGGAGCCCTGTGGACTCAGAGGCCGGTTGTGACCCCAAATTCTGCAGCCTCATCATAAGTGGGAAGTGCTCACCTAAGTCAACTGGAGCGTTCAGAGGGGGGCCGTTGGTAACAAGGCCCAGACCAAGAGTCGTGACCATGCCCGACCACCCTGTGGCATGTGACGTCCCAGAGAGAGTACTCGGCCCTCAAACGCAAAACTCACATCGTATACAGGGGATTAGCAAGGCGGTGGCCTGACTACGGGCAGATACCAGGTGAGGCACAGAGGCGTTGGAAGTCAGCTCTCACGTAGCCAGTAGACGTGGCCTGACTGTGGCGAGCAACTTCAATCGAACAGCGTATATAATATTGCCAACTAATCCAAGACGATCCATCTTACTTGTGGATGTCTAGTATAGAGATGCTGAAGGAGCACGGCATGGAAACGAGTGACAAACGCCACAGGGCCATTCAGTAAGCTCAATTGGCCCGTGGTTACACTGAGAGCAGCTGGATCATCATCAAGTGGCAACTAATCCTTAGTGCGCTTTCAACACGCCTAAACAAAATCTCCCTGAGGCCTTGCAGCAGAGAAGGAAGTGATCAAGCGCCCGTTAGAGGTGGGGGGTGTTACCTCATCTGCGGAGGCAGCTGGGCCAGGTCCCGGTGCGGCATGTGGGTGGGGGAGACCCCCCTTTGCGCCTGACCCCCCAAAATATGGGCCCTGAGATCCTTGCTCACCCAAGAAGGCACAAAGATCCTACACTTCATAATAGAATCTATAGCCTCTCACACCGCCCCCAGTAGGCACACACTACACGACCAGCTTGTCCACTGGCCCCGCCACGAAACAGAGCACGAAGGACAAATTCACAGGCAGAGGCACCAGCTCTACCACCGCCAATGATACCTCCACTACTACACCAGATACCACTACAATCATAGCCACGATAACTCAATCGCGAGACATGCTAGTTGCCAAAATCGGCGCAGTAGGAGAGGATGTTATGCTGCTGCGCCAAGATTTATGCAACACTGTGGAACGAGTAATTTTGGGAGCGAAAGACGCCACCACCGTACTGCAAGGGAAAGTTGCTATCCTCGAAACACTCACTAGGCGTCTTGTCACATGCATGGACGCCACAGAAGGGAGGACTCGTAGTAATAATTTGCGCTTTCTGGGAATTCCAGAGGGATGTGAGGGCTCCGACAAGGGCTCCTGGATCAGTGGCTAAAATTCTGGATCCCGGATGGACATTTGTCTCCCTGCTTTATTGTGAAGCAAGCCCACAGAGCTCTCACCGCCAAATCCCCTCCAGGCGCCCATCCTCGACCAGTAGTCACACGGATCCTAAATCACCATGACAGAGACATCATCCTGAGACAAGCCCGGGCGCAAAAGTCCCTCACCTTTGAATCCCAACCAATAATGATCTTCCCCGATTACACCAAATTGGCGCAGCAGCAGAGACAATCCTTCACAGCTGTGAAAATAAGTTTTCGGGACTTGCAAGTTCCATACATGCTGCTTTTTCCGGCCCACCTCCGAGTAAGCTACAAGAATAGCACCATGTTCTTTGTTACTCTTTAGGAGGTCTTTCAATGGGCGCATGAACGCCGTCCGGTCAAGCTTCAGGACTCGGATTCTTAATCTGGCGACCCACGCCTCCATCAGAATAATAATCAAAAAGATAAAGAAAGGCATTGATCGAGATCATCCTGGCATTCCCGCTCCCGAGGTGACAAACAAGCTGAGATACTAGACAACTGACTCATGAACCTCAACATTTTGGCACCCCAGATCACATGGTCATCACTGGTGAGAAATCTCAATCAATTTATTCTCTCACCAGCACCAATATGGGCTACCCCACCTAAACTGGTCATCTCAGATCCCAGAGACATTCGCTAGGGATGGGATCTTCAGGGAACCATTGGACTGTTTCAGATTTTACCCCACGTTGGGGTGGGAACTGTTTACACTCCGCAACAGATACTTCATTGTTCTTTGAGGTATTGGGGAGGTAGAGGGAGGGAATTGGGAGTTACAGTTATTAATGTTGTTAGACTTAGAAATTCGAAAGTGCCCGCAATTTATTATCTTCTCTTTGTGTACGTGTCACACATCTCATAATCTTTCTTGCTGAACACCATGACAACACATCTAAACAATTCAAATCCAATGGGGGAAATTAAGGTGGTCACTTGGAATGCTAAAGGCCTGCTTGACAAGATCAAACGCGGGGCTGTCCTTAGGCATGCGAAACCCTTAGGGGTGGACATATTGCTATTACAGGAGACACACTTGATGCGGACCAAGGTCCCATGCTTTGGCTTCATACACGCCTTTCACTCCGGCTTCATGAGGGGCTCCAGAGGTTTGGCTATCTTAATCCACCGCAGACTATCATTTACACATACTCCTACATGGGCTTGATCAGTGGAGAGTCTATAGAGCTGGGTAGTGCGTATGCTCCTCCGCCTCTCAGTCACACATTTACTGAAGGCATTATTGATACCTGAGGATCATAACATATGTCCTTGCACTGATAGGAAGAGACTGGAATGATGTCATTCACCCTAATCAGGATAGATGCCGTCCCACAGCTACACAACATACACAAAGAGAGTCTCGTTATGGGCCAATGGTGTAGGCTCTGGGATGGTCCGACATGTGGAGGACTCTTCATTCAGCAGCTATAGGTTATACGTATTTCTTGACTGTCCATGGGTCCTTTTCTAGACTGGATCACATTTTTATCACTAGGGAACACACTTATCGGATGGACATGAATGATATCCTACCCAGAGGCCGATCAGATCATACCCCCGTTCAGCTGCAGTTAGGGATAGGTCCCAGACGGGCACCGTTTCATTGGCGATTGTCGTCCTGGAACCTACACAACCTGAGCTATAAAACAAACCTACATAGAGCCCTGCTAGAATACGTCTCATTAAATGAGGAGACGGCAGGTTCCGCCACTACCTTGTGGGAAGACATGAAACCTAATCAAAAACACATGAGCTCCACACTGTGTGGAGGAGGGAACAAGAGGCGCGGGGTTTTAGGAGCTAGCAGCCTCCAACAATTAATGTTTAACCACAAAAGAGCTGCTCCTAAAGTGGTAACCACTATAAGGTTTGAGTTATATTGTGAGTGGGGACATCTCACAAAAAGTAACGGACTGGTCTCACACACTACCTGGTGTCATGCTTCATCATTGACCAGTCCTCGCCCTCTAAAACCTTGGTTTGATAGAGGGCGGGCATACACCTGACGACAGGGATGCACTTCTAAACTAAGTGGGGGCCCGTGTATAAGTGAGTGAGGTTAAAAATCATTATAGTTACCCTCATTGTGTTTTTAATGTTAAAGGTAACTATATGATGCTAAAAGCAAGTGACGGTATGTGGGGGAATTAGCGTCCCCTAACCGTTGTGTTTAGAGGTCGACATGTTTCTGCCGTCTTGGCCCAGGAGGGTCCAGGGCATTCATCAGGACCTAAGTATGTAAATGGGGGCTCCGTTCTTACCAAAGGTGGCAAGAGTGTACCACTGTGTGGGCGTGATCAATGTCACACTCCACAATTGGATGGCTCCTAGATTCAAGCCTGTAAAAGAAAATGCAGGGAGAGAAAAAATATATATAACAGCAAACCGTAGTAGTGGCGAATAACTGAACTCAATACATGCACTGATCCAGTTTTTTGTGTGAGTGACTACTCATGTGACATGTGCCACTCTATTTGTGTACATGATAACAGAGATGCAAAGTTGAGAGCACGTGTCTCACTGTTCATACCCTAAAACCCAAAGCTACTGGCCCCATGGGAGGAGGGGAGGGGAAACCCCTGTTTGTCAGAACCTGTGGGAAAAAACATATAGATCACAGCTGGCGTGAGAATTATATGGTTATTCAAGTACAAACACACAGAACATTCATCCTCAATTGTGTTTGCGGTGGACTAATTGCCCCAAACTACTTTCATTCAATCTGTTGTCATTCACACCCTTACTGCCTCAAGGTAAGTTTCCTGCGTGGATCCTAGGCGACTGCTCCCGTTACTCCCCGTTGTAGGACTGGGTGGAGAGCCGTTGTGCTTTTATAGTCCGCTCACTTAAGCTAATTGGTTTTAAGTGGTGCTAGGTGAAATCAGGTGCGTGGTTTCCTGTGTCCCCGGTGGGGCAGCCTGATTTATCCATGGCCGCACTGTGCACATGCTCAGTGTGGAGAGGTAGGCTGAGGTGCTAATCACCAGGAGCACTACTTCCTGTGTCCTGGATCGCGAGTGCCTGATTTCAAAATGGTGGAATTACGCGAATGCGCAGATCAGAGGGTGAGAGGCGGAATTATTTAAGGAAGGTGCGCGATTATCTGTGCCCTTCGTGCCTGTGCCTAGTTTTGAATTGGCAAAAGTGCACGCATGTGCTATTGGTGCGTGACTGTCAAGTACCCGATGTTGGAACGGGTGAGTGGCCAGTTGCTCTAACGCAAGATGGTATTCTACCTAGATCCTTTTCGCTGCCCAGATGGGCGAGATTGTGCAGAAGGGGCAGAAGTACACGCATGCTCTGTGTGTAGCTGGTGCGTAACTACAATGCACCAGGTGTTTAAACGGGTGAGCGGCTGATCGTTCAGAAAACGGGGGGTATTCTACCCAGAGCCTAGAGTTGCCCAGATGGGCGATGTTGTGCGTGTACTAGCGGGTCGTTTTCGATTGGACTTGCTGTAAAGCACTTGTGCAAACAGGTGCTCCAAAAGGAATAAGGGGCCGCCTAAGCGCAATGACGTAAAATGTTGGATCTTAGCGCTGGGTGTCAGCGCTACCATTTCTGTTCATACGTGAAGTCTGGGTAAGAGACGCTTCCAGCTGGAAGAGGATGACTATGGAGGGCATGTGGCCCATTATCCTCACGGCGTCGGTAGTGTTTATACGCCAGCTAAGTGTGATAATTCCAGGTGGACTCAGCCCATTCTAAGTAAACTCAGTTAAGGCTGAGGGCACTACATGTACCGATGGTTTCGCAATGTCGTGTATTAGTATACCTGGTTCATTAGTTTATGTGTTGTTGTGAATTCATCTACTGGTGGTTATTTAGAGATTTCAACGCCCCATTTGGAGCCACGGTATTTCATCGTTGAGCCCTTTGTCCCAGGATCGTAAACGGAACACCCATCGTTGTTCCCTTACATGTAGGGCTTTAGTAAGGTCAAACTTTCGTTTTTTCATTACTTCCAGAATGGTCCATTTGAGGTCTGTGTCTTTATGGTTTTTCTCAGTGAAGTGACGAGTCAGTTTGGTGTTGGTCTTTTTACACCGAATGGTGCTCCGATGTTCATTAATGCGCACTTTGATTTTCCTGGTGGTCATGCCAACGTATTTGAGGTCGCATGGGCAGTTCAGGAGGTATACGACGTTCTCCGTGTTGCAGTTACTGAATTCTCGCAGTTGCCAGGGAATGCCCGTTCCTATGTCTACCTCCTTGGTGTTAGTAGTGAGTGCACAGGATGTACAGTTCCCACAGGAGAAGTGGCCGACGGGCCGTGGTTGGCTCCACATGGTTTGTTGTTCCTCTTCTCCGGTCGATGGTCTCTTTGCGTGTACCAGTTCGTCGTGCAGACTCCTATTCCTTCTAAAGACAAATAAAGGTGGATGCCACTGGTTTCCAGCGCTATTAAGGATGTGCCAGTTTTTTCTCACTATTTTTTGTACTTTGTCTGAGATCGGGGTGTATGTCGTAACGCATACTGGTCTTTTGGTGTCTTCTTTTGTTACATCCTCTAGTAGTGACTCCCTTGGATTGTTCCTGGCACGTTTCCTTGATCTTCTCACCATTTTTCTCGGGTAGTGGCGTTCTAGAAGTTTATTTTCCAGTTGCTCTGCCTGCTCCTCAAAGGTTGTTGTATTCGAGCAGTTCCGTCGGATTCGGAGGAACTGACCTACCGGGAGGTTTTGTCTCAGGGCCCTTGGATGGTAGCTCTCGTAGAGAAGTAAACTGTTTTTATCTGTGGTTTTGTTATGAACCTTTGTTGTGAATCCTTCTTGAGTTACGGTAATGTCTAGATCCAGAAAAATTGTGTGGTTCACATCAATCGTGTGTGTGAATCTGAGATGGGTATCCTTGGAATTGACCCATTGGACAAATTCTGTTGCCTATTCCTCGGTTCCGTGCCATACAATCAGCACATCGTCAATAAAGCGTTTCCACACCTTAAGGTGTTTCAGGAATGGGTTATTCGTATTGTAAATGTGGTCTTCCTCAAATTGTTGGACATAGAGGCATGCCATGCTTGGGGCAAAAGTGCTGCCCATCGAAGTACCGGTAATCTGGTGGTAGATGGTGTTTTCAAATTCGAAAAAATTCTCCGTTAGTGCTAAATCAGCACATTCCATCACAAAATGTTGGGGAGTGATGAAATTCCACTCCATGTTTAGGATAATTTGTTCCACCACTTCCAAGGTTCGTCTCTGTGGTATGCTTGTGTATAAGGCCTCTATGTCCATTGTTATGAGAAGGTTCTCTGTAGGATCTATTTCCAGATCTCGGAGAAGGCATAGGACATCCTTGGTGTCCCTAAGGTAGGAATGTGATTTTTTCACATTCGGTCTGAGGAACCAGTCGCAAAACTGTGATAGAGGTTCCAGAACTGATCCAATCCCTGATACGATGGGTCTTCCGGGTGGGGGGGGGTCCGGTTCTTGTGGATCTTAGGAAGCGTGTAGAATCTAGGCATCCTAGGTTTCTCATTGATAAGGAAACCCACCTCCTGTCTGGTAAACCAATCATTGGTGAGGGCCTCCTCTACCATGTTTTTGATTCTTGTCATAAGGGATGTGGTTGGATCAATTCTGTGTATGGCGTAACTGACTGTATCTGAGAGGAGTCTTTTACACTCTTCCTGGTACATTTCCTGGTCCATAACCACAATTTCTCCCCCTTTATCCGCGGGTTTTATCACGAGATCGTGGTTGTTCTTCAGGCTTTGCAGTGCTGTGTGCTCTTTTTTCATAAGGTTTTGGAAACCCTTGATACTCTGGAAGTTGATCCCCTTGATTTCGTTGAGTACTGCTTCTTCAGAGGCTAGTACTTGACATGAGGTGTTCTGGGCCGGTGGTTGGAATGTTGACTTCTTTCTAAGTCCTGTTGTGATTTTTTCTCCTTCAGTCTTATCTTCATTATCACCAAAGTAATCGCGTAGCTTAAGTTTTCTGAAGAACTGTGCACGTTCTGTGTGAAGTACAAAGGCGTCATTCTTTGGTGTAGGGACGAAACCCAGTCCTTTCGATAGGACCGTTTTCTCGTCAGAAGTCAGTATATGCTTACTGAGATTAACAATGTTGGTTATTCCCTGCTTGTTGAGGGCATATTTGCCCTCCCTTTGCTCCTGGTCACCACCGTGGTGGGTGGTTGGTCTTCCCACTGCACCCTTGTGTTCCTTCTTTATTGTCGGCCCCTGCCTCTGCCCGCCCCGGTATAAAAAAGGCTGGGGACCTTGTGGGAAGCCAAATCCTGGTGGAAAGTAAGGTTGTTACCAAAAACCAAAAGGGGGTGGTGGTTGTGGTTGGTGCCATTGTTTGGCGGTAGCCCTGTTGTCTGTTCTGCTGTTGTCCTGAGCTCTCATCACTGCTAGTGTCACTCCTTTCATCCCCTGAGCTGAAATTCCAATTCATTGGAGTAGGTCTAAATCTTTGTCCCCACTCAAAAAAAGACAAGAAACCCAGCGGCGGTTTTCTGTAACGGGCGGGCGGGCGGCGCCCTCCCTTTCGTGATCGCTGCCCGCCCGTCGCCTCGCTCGGCAGCTGCGCTGCATTTCAATTTAAAATGATTCACAAGCGGAACGGTGCGCACGCGCCCAGCCTACCTGCCAGTGCCAGCACAGTCAATTACAGCGAAGTCCTGCTGCTGCCTGCTTGCGACGCTCGGAGTCAGACTCCAGTGTCATTGCATCACGCAGGCCAGGCAGCAGGGCAGGCACAGAATTCAAGCAGTGTGTGGGGCAAGTTTGTGACACATGCGCTCTGCGCATGTGTCACAAAAAGAAACTTTCGATCTACCGGGCGGACATAATGTCAGCCCGGTAGTTATATTGACAGCCCAGTTAGGGCCCGCGGCCCCTCCCACTTATGACGCCAGTAAGGTGTCAATTCCAGAGCAGCCTCGGGCGGGTACTGTATAAGCCCGAGGCTGCATTAGTCACCACGTTGCCCTGCCTCACCCCTCCCTTTCACCAGTCGTCACTGGATGGGGTGGGGTCAAGCATAACTGATCCCACCCATCTCTATGACGAGTTGGGAAAGGTAGGGTTTTTTTTATTTTTCGTTATTACAATAATGATTTCCAGCATTATTGTAATAACTTAATATAAAGTGATTAAAAAAATAATAAACTCACACACATTTCCTTGTGTCACAGAGTCATGAGACTTAACTCATGACCCTGTGAGGTGGAGTCACATGATACATGCTGCTTTCACTTTCAGTTCCACTGAACCAGCAGCAGCTCTGATTTGAAGGTGGCAGGAGCAGGTCCAGAGACGCACAAAGCACACAGCAACCAGCATCGAGGCCATCAACTAGCTGACTAAGACAGAAGCAGCTGCCTGATAAGGTAAGTGTGAAATAATAATTTTGTACTTTTAATTTTTTGTGCAATGTTTGCATTGTTTAAATATGCTGCTTTATATAATTATTTTAGCATATTGCCCAGTTGGTTGACCAGGTCTAGTATAATGCTCATGAGTGCATTAAAAAAATATAGCAAGGGTTAAATTTGATATTAACCCTTGCAAGTTTTTTAAATGCACTCTATGGGGCAGATTTATGAGGGACTTGCGCCCCTTTTACGCCGCTGCAGCGGCGGCGTAAACCCTGCGCCACGTTGCGCCACATTTACATCGTGACGCATCTATGGAGATGCATCACGGTGTAAAGCCCTGCGCCACGTGAAACCTGCGTCAGGTTTCACGTGGGCGTTTCGACTCAGGGGGGGGCGTTCCGTCGCAGGAACGCCCCTGAAAAGTGACTCAGCGAAATCTATAAGATTTCACTGAGTCACTTTCCCAACGCTGATGCGTCAAAACCCTGCACCTGCTTGAAGCAGGCGTAAGGCTTGACGCACCATGTTAGGGATAGGGTAGGTTGGAACAGTGCTGGAGTTGCGTCGCGCTTGCGACGCAACTTCATCACTGCGCCAACCTTACGCTGGCAGATGCGTCATGTATCTGCTTGCCCTTGCGCCACGATGCACCGCATTGTAAATGCGGCGCATCTGCGGTGGCGCATGGGCAAACTTGCGTGACGCATCTTCCCTGGCGCATCCATGCTGATTTGCAGGGATGCGCCAGGGAACATAAATCTGCCCCTATGTCTGATGCAAAGCGGATCATGTAATATGCAGGTGACAATATTTTTACTTTATGTTGCCAGATAAGTGGGTCACTGCTTTTAACACAGAGATAGTTGTTATCGACAGTTCATAAATCGTAATCCTTCTAATATAGCACAGTGAGCTATAAACAACATGCAACTCTTACACCTTGTGTCCCTCACTCACTTATGTAACACAACCTGTACATTCATTTACACACTCATTTTCATAAAGCGCAACTCCTTACCCATAAGTGTTTCAAGCAGTTTGGGGGTGAGGGGAGCGGGTGAGAGGAGCTGCGGTTCAGTCGAAGAGCCAGGTCTTGAGGTCCTTCCTGAATTGGTCCTTCCTGAATTGCGGACGTAATGGTGATTGCCGGAAGTGGACAGGCAGGGAGTTCCAGGAGTTAGGAGAAGGATCTTTCTCCAGCAGTGGTCTTGCTGATACGTGGTATGGTGGCCTGGCCCAGTTGGATGGAGTGGAGATGTCTGGTGTATGTGTAGAAGGAGAAGTGGTTGTTGAGGTATCAATCCATCATGTGTTTGTTAAACGCGACTACTCACCAGTAAGGGTCTCAAGGAGGAGGGGATGTGCAGGTTCCAGTCCATCAAGGAGGGGGTCTGTCGAAAAGCCAAGATTTTTAGGTTTCGCGTGAAGATGGGAGTGATAGTGTCTAAGGTGGAGCGGTAAGGCATTCCAGGCTCTGGCCGCGAGGAAGAAGAAGGAGCGGCTTCCCGATCTGTTTTTTCTGGCACGGGGGACAATGGCGTAGGAGAGCTGGGCTGATCGTAGGGCACTTTTGGGTGAGTGGAATTTGAGTCGGCTGTTTAGGTATGCTGGTCCGGTGTTGTGGCGGGCTTTATGTGCGTAGGTGAGAATCTTGAAGGTGATTCTAGCCTCGATGGGGAGACAGTGGAGTGTGAGCAGGTGCTGGGAGATATGGCAGTGTCTTGGCAGGTTGAGGACCAATCTTGCGGCGGCATTCTAGATGTTTTATAGTTTGCGGGAAAGGTTTTTGTTTATTCCGGCGTAGAGTGCATTGCCGTAGTAGTATCTGCTGGTGATGAGGGCGTGAGTGACGGTATTTCTGTGCTTGAGGGGGATCTATTTGAAGGTCTTAGATAGGAGGCAGAGGGTGTGAAAGTAGAATGCAACGGAGTTGACCTGGCGGTCCATTTTGAGCTCGGAGTCCAGGATGATCCCAAGGTTGCGTGCGTGGTCCATGGGTGGGTGGGCTTCCGAGGGCGGGAGCCACTAGGTGTCGTTCCAGGCGTCGGGGTGTGGGCCCATGATGAGTACTTCTGATTTGTCAGTGTTGAGTTGTAGGCAGCTGCTTTTCATCCATTTTGCAACAGCTTTCATGCCTTCTTGAAAGTTGTGTTTGGCTGCATTGGGTTCGCTGGATAGGGATAGAATGAGTTGGGTGTCGTCTGTGTATGAAACAATGTTAAGTCCATGGGTTCTGACGATGGGACGAGCGGAGCTATCTAAACGTTGAAGAGCCTTGGGCTGAGGGCGGACTCCTGGGGGACTCCGCAGGTGGTTGGTGTAGGGTCCAAGACGAAAGGTAGGAGTCTGACCCGCTGTGTTCTTCCGGAGAGGAAAGAGTGGATCCAGTCGAGGGCCTTGTCCCGGATCTCTAAGTCATGGTGGGGATGCACTGCAAGATCTTATGAAGTAGATGGAGCGTGCGGAAATAGGAGGTTGAAACGGCGTTGATTTGGGGGTTTATTGAGAGCGAGGAGTCCAGGAAGATGCCAGGGTTTTGCGCGTGGTCAGTGGGTAGTGGTCATTGTGGGCCCCCTCTGTGTGTATAGGGAGGTGCACTGGGGGGTACCATGAGTTCCATGCACCAAATGGCAGGCACTGCACGGTGCCTGCCACGTGGTGCAGGGATATGCTGGGCATGCTCTTTTGACATTGCAGACGGTGCTGCAGCCAGCAGCACCGTCCGCAATGTTAAAAGGCCAGGATGCACCCGCAGTATGGCTGACACATCCTAATTGCACTGGTGGGACTGCCGCACGTCTGGCGGGTGGTCAAAACCATCATAATGAGCCCCTTAGGTCTTGTTTGAGCTAAGCTTGAGGCAGCTGTCCTTCATCCAGGTGGAGACTGCTTTATCTCCTTGTGGAAGTTGCTCTTGGTGGCTGTGGGTTCTTCTGTGAGGGAGAGAATCAGCTAAGTATTGTCGATATAGGAGACAATGTTGAGACTGCGGTTTCTGATGATGGCTGCAAGTGGAGCCCTGTAGATGCTGAAGAGGGTGAGGCTCAGGGAGGATCCCTGAGGCCCTTTGCAGCTGATCTCAGTGGGTTTTGAGTTTAATGGTGGAAGTCTGACTCTCTATGTTCGGCCGGTGAAGGAGTTGATCCATCCAGGGCTTTATCGCGGATGCCAGCGACGTGGAGTCTTGCTCAGAGGGTTTGGTGGGAAACGGTGTTGAAGGAGGCTGAGAGGTCCAGGAGGATAAGGGCAGCTGCTTCGCCTCGGTCGAGGCATTTGCATCTAGGTGTGAAGCTCTAGATAGCTCCCTGGAACAAAAGAATGCCAATGGCCCTTTAAATTTGGCCTGATAGAATCTGATAAGCCCCCCCACCCCCTTTGCACGTTGCTGCTTGGAATGAAAGCAGACAACCTGGAGACGCTGCTGAATGTGTACCTCTTACAAATGGGGATTTTGGTTGGCTAGGGTATACACCTAATCCAGCAATAACCCACCATTATAGTCAGATTAATTCAGATACACATGTAAGATTACCTCTGGTCATCATCTGGTAGCTTGGCGAAGAGCAGGCAGGCTTATCAAAGAGGCAATGTGTAAAGTATTAGTGCAACACATAGTAAAGTAACACAGTAAAAGACACCACAAAAAAACTTCACACCAGTTGTAGAAAAAGAGGCCATCTTTATCTAATTAAAGCTAAGCCTAAAGGACAACAGTCTAATAAGTGTATTAAGAATTATGCCAGTAGTAAAGTTAATTGCTCATTCTCCAGGGCCATCACAAAGCAAAGATGCAGGTGCTCCCTTTGAGGGAGTCATAGTAACATAGTATCCTCAAATGAGTCCACTGGTCACCTCCGCCTCGGAAAGGTCTTCAATGCAATGGGGGTTGAAGTCAGGCCGTGGGCCCTCGAGAGAGTACCTGGGGCTTGGAGTCGCTGCTCTGGCTGTCTGCGGTCTCGCACACGGAGTCCACGGGGCGGGAAGTTGAGTTGGGTACCAGCATGGCCGAAGGAGCACAGTCAGGTCTATGGCCCCATCCTGCTGTGTTGGAAGGCCTCACACATGGAGCCAATGTTGGTAAGAGGCACAGAGGCAGGCAGGGCTAGGGTTCAGCCACAGTAGAGTCACATGAGGTGTTCCCAACAGGATTCTAGAGTTCATGCACAGCACCACAGGCACTCACTGCAATGCACACATACTAAAACATACACACACATTGTTTCACATATATTCGTTTAAACGTGTATGCACTTCTTTGCAGAAACCAGCAACTTTACACAAAATTACACAAATCACAATGCTTGCAGAGACCCAGGATCTCACTTGCACTCATGCACATTCTATTAAAACCACCTGAATTTATTATCTTAAATGTTTGTGTTTATTTGTTTTGTGTAAAAGAGTATTGTACAGGTAGCACATTTGCTAGAAACATTACATGAATACAGTGCAGTAATTGTTGGTAATAATTCTTGTTTTAATTCTTTTAGCACATGAGAAATTGGAGTTAAGACTGATCGTAATATAATCACATTCAAGATCGGTACTGCGAGATATCGAAAGAAGACACGTGGTGGCTCCGGCCCTGCGGCGACAGAACCTTTATCGAAACTCAGCTTCCTGGTCCTAGACCTCAGGCCAGAAGGTAGGACATGCTTTTGTATTTCCCGCAAAGGTCCACATTCAGCTATGTATGGGTGCCAAGTGTGTGGTCTTTAGGTGTGGAGGCCTGTTGGTTTATCCTAGCAAAACAGTGCAGAGAGTATGAGGTTGAATTTTAAGGGGATAATTTTGTGTTTTTTCATGATTAACTATGAGAAGTTCAAAAATGTTGATTTTTAAATCTTTTATTATTGTATGCTCTCTTTCATTTATCTAACTAGCCTAATAATCCCTTACTATCCCTTAATGCTTACCGTCCCTAGAGATATTAAACCCCAAACTGCCCATACATTCTGTCGTTTCTTGATGCATAATAAATGGACTACTCTTTAATGCTACCCTGATTCATAATAGCCCTGAACTACTCCTTAGTGCTACCCTAAAATCCCGTAATTATCCATTAACGCTAACTTGACCTGAATCATTACAATTCATTGCTAGTCTCCTGACCCTTATTTTAGATGCTCCTGTCTACTTTGGGAGGATGGCCCTTAGCCCTGCTACCAGTACACTTATGTTTCTTGTATAATGCATGAAAGCCACTACTTATTTTCATTCTATTTTTTCAGTCAACAATGTTTTTCACACCAATGTTTTTCAGTCTACTTTTTCCGTACCATGGGGCAGATTTACGTTTCCTGGCGCATCCCTGCAAATCAGCAGGGATGCGCCAGGGAAGATGCGTCACGCAAGTTTGCCCATGCGCTATTGCAGATGCGCCGCATTTGCAATGTGGTGCATCATGGCGCAAAGACAAGCAGATGCGTGACGCATCTGCTGGCGTAAGGTTGGCGCAGTGCTGAAGTTGTGTCGCAAGCGTGACGCAACTCCAGCACTGTTCCAACCTGCCCTATCCCTAACATGGTGCGTCACGTCTTACGCCTGCTTGAAGCAGGCATAAGGATTTGACGCACCAGCGTCGGAAAAGTGACTGCGTGAAATCTCGTAGATTTCACTGCGTCACTTTTCCGAGGGTTTTGTCGACGTAACGCCCACCCTGCATACATTAAACCTGACTCAGGTTTAATGTGGCGCAGGGCTTTACAACGTGACGCATCTCCCTAGATGCGTCACGTTGCAAATCTGTCGCAGCATGGCGCTAGCTTTGCGCTGCCGCTGCGTCACAAATGTGATGCAACGGCAGCGCAAAAGTGGCGCACAGGGCTTGTAAATCTGCCCCAGAGTTTGTACAGTGAGTAGGATATATAAAATCTATCTAATGTGTTGTGACAGTGTGACTTCTGTCCGTTTAGTAATAGGATCACTGATATGACTAGCACTGTCTAAAGGATGTAATTATAGTCTGTCTTGTGTGTAGAATACCTCCATCCATATATTTTTTGAATTTGGAAATAGTCTAACTGCAATGGTAAACTCTTAATTGGAAAAATATACATTTATTTTGCTGTGCTTGGTACAGACGGCTGCTGGATATATCAGAGATCTGCCTAGAACTCTTTTAAAGGGTATTGCTCAATGCAAGTCGTATGCTTTTTACAGAAAATTTCAACATGTTTTGTATTATTTGCCATCTAAAGTCAAGTCCAAATGTATAAGTACTTTGTTTTAGGTTTACTCCTAACATATACTGATTTTATCCTTCTAATAGTAATTCAAGGACCCCATAATTGGAATATACCCTTTAAATTCTAGGCAGATCACTGAATTGACATGCTTAAGCTTTTCAATCGCCACTGGTGTTGTGCATGCAATGGCACCTAGCCTCAAAGCTTACATCATATTTTAATTATTAACAGGATCCCAGGAGGAATTCTGAACTAGTTACAAGGCTATACCGCTTGGGGGACAGCTGTACGTGCTGCTGCAGTTGCATTCCTGTCAGAATGAGGATGGATGACTAATTGCTGTTACTATTGTGTGCATGACAATTCATATTAGTGTATTCATTATTTTGCGTGATATAGTTTTTGTGTCTTCAACCTAGGGAATATTTAAAAACAGGTTAGGTTTTCTATTTCCAGTCTGATCTATTGCTAGATACAATGAACACAGTTGACAGTTTACTCGTACACCCCTTTTTGGGCTTGACACATGCTGATAAACTGCAAGTGAAAACATTAGGAGCTGATAAACCTGAAATTAAAATTGAGCAGTCTGCAAAAGATAGGGGACAGGGTTATACACGTCGGTTTACCAGAACATGGTATGATAGGATAGAGTGGCTTACTGGTAGCGCTTCTAAAAATGCTTTATTCTGTTTCCCTTGCTTACTTTTTGGAGGTGAAGTTGCCTGGACAAAAACAGGAGTTACTGACCTAAAGCATCTGGCTGAAAAAATAAAAAACATGATTCCTGTAAATCTCATTTGACAAATATGTTGAAATTATCTCTTTTCGGAAAATCGGACATTGTACAGCAATTGAACGAAGCATACCGTGTGGGAGTAAGAAAACATAATGCAGAAGTGGATAAAAACCGATAAATTTTATCAAAATTGATTGACTGTATTCGTTTTTGTGGTGCCTTTGAATTGGCATTACGGGGCCATGATGAAACTGAAGAGTCTCTAAATCCTGGCGTGTTCGGGGGCCTTGTTGATTTTGTCTCCAGCATTGACAGTGCTATGGAAACACATTTAAGAACAGCCACAGTGTTTAAAGGCACGTCTAAAACTATTCAGAATGAATTGCTGGACTGTATGCTGGAAGTGGTAAGAGAATATATTACACAGCAGTTGAGAAGCACTGATTATGTAGCTATCCAAGCTGACGATACAACTGATGTCTCTACTAAGACACAGTCAGTTCTAGTCTTCCGCTACATTGATGGAAATTGCAAGGTAGCTGAACGATTTTATTGTTTCACACATCTAAAAGACTCATCTGCAGAAACAATTGCCTCAGCCATTCTTAATGAATTAAACATTGTTTTCCCTGACCAATGTGCTAAAGGAAAACTAATTGCTCAAAGCTACGATGGGGCCAGCGTCATGCGTGGTGCAACAGGTGGGGTGCAAAAGAAAATCAGGGATGTTTACCCAAATGCACATTATATTCATTGCCATGCCCACCAACTTAACCTAATTATGGAACAGGCTTCCTCCAAAATATCTAGAGTTAAAATTTTCTTTTCAGAGATTGGAGGTATAACAGCATTTTTTGCACGTTCCCCGAAAAGGACTGATATTCTTGAACAAATAGTTTCAAGAAGACTTCCAAGAGGGTCTGCAACTCGCTGGAACTTCAATATTCGAGCAATATTGATAATTTATGAATACAGAGACGATCTTCTTGAATGCATGTCAACCATTGCAAACAGTGGTGATTTTGAGTCAAATACTATATGTGAAGCTAAGGGATTTAGTAGAACATTAGATGATAGAGAGTTTATATTCTTTCTGTTTCTTTTTCACCGTATAATGCCCCAGGTAGACATTTTATATAATCAATTGCAAAAGCGAGACATTGACACTGTATATGTCCAGAAAGCTACTACAGACTTTGTGACAAGCATCACCAAAGTACGGGAATCCATTGACAGTTTGGATTCTACACTGCCACAAGAATGTACATTTGTAAACCGAAGACTGCAAATAAATACTTTGACCCAAGAAGCAAAAGAAGTCTGTGACATTATTGTGGTCCATGCCAGAGAGCGCTTTGCATTCACAAAGCATCTTGTAAGTGCAACACTATTGCGAAGTGACCTTTTTGAAAGACATGACAAATCTTTCCCAGCTGAGGCACTCGCAGAAACGATAGAAGCCTATCCTATGTTAGACAAGGCTAGATTGCGTACAGAACTTTCGGTCCTGTATGGAAGACGTGACTTCCGTCAAACTACTGGTGGTGCCATGGCTTTATTTAGCTTTTTGTGTGAAAACAACTTAGAGAAATCTTTTTCTGAGACCATAAAGCTTTTAAGAGTTGTCATTACTACACCCATGACAACAGCAGAGTCTGAGAGATGTTTTTCCACACTAAAGAGGGTAAAAACGTTTTTGCGAAACACTATGTCTCAAGCTAGACTTAATGCATTGGCTATGCTGTCAATGGAAAAGGAGCTAATAAAGGAAATACCAGAATTCAACAAAAGAACAATTGAAAAGTTTGTTCATATTAAAGATCGACGAGCAAACTTTCTATATAAATAGAAAATATTAATCTGATGTGTAATCATAGTTTCAGGTGTTTATAGCTCGGTTTGTTTTGTTTGAAACATTAGGAAGTACTGTTGGACATGTACTCATTCCATTTAATATTCATAAAACTCCTGTACAGTTGATATGTGTTTATATATGTGTGTTTATGTATCTGTGAATTTATAGATATTTGTTTTCATATTTTATTATTTTTTAAAATATTTTTGTTGTTAGTGTCTAAAAATATGTTGGTTTTGAGGGTATATGTCTTTATATGTACAACATTTGGTTATTTTCGTAATTTATTTTTATTTAACTGTTTTCTACTGTACTAACAGGGACAAGAACCCTTCTACCTGTGATTGACATGCAAAGTATTTAAATATTATTATTATTTTTTTAATTGTTTAAAAATATCATATTGGTTTTGAAAGTTCTTAAAATGTACATTTATTTATTTTCATAATTTCTTTTAATTCAATTTTTTCTGCTGTGCTGGCTGAAGAGCACAAGGACCTGAGTGTGGCATGCAAAGAATTTATATAGTATTATTTAAAATAATTGTGTTTGTGTTTACAAATATCATATTGGTTTTGAAGGGATATTTCTTAAAATATACATTTATTTATTTTCATATTTTATTTTTATGTAGCCATTTTCTACTGTACTGACAGGCACAAGGGACTGAGAGTGGCATGCAAAGTATTTAAAAATAAAGTAAAACGTTTTTACCAAGCCTGCTTATACATATAAAGATTGTGTTGTTTCTTTCTAAAATAAATTAAAGATTGTTGATGGATATTTCTTATATTTTAAGCAATGCATATTACACTCATTTCATAACTCATTTTTATTTAGTGGTTTTCTAAAATACTGATGGACCCAAGGGCCTCAGAGCGCTATATGAACTATTTTAAGTACAATATTTACTTCATTTTGCAAAATTGCCTCGCTCAAAAATGCAAAGCTTTTGCTGACTTCCTAAGAATTAAATGTTTGTTTCGAATGGATATTTCTTATACTTGTAGCTATTTAATGTCATGAAGATTACTGGGCAATCAACATTGAATAGCTGATGCAGAAAAGGAAGTGGCCAGCCTTCATTTCGGGTAGGAACAAAATTACAAGTGTGTTTCTTTGCGGATGTTTATGCACCTATGTTAGGTGTTTTCTATTGGAATGGGTAGAGACAAAGCGGTTTTGCTTAGTACCCCTAGCCATCTTCAGAAGTCAGACTTGCTTGGCAACACAGAAATTCTCTGAAATTATGTATGAGTTTTCTTTTATGAATGCCTAGAAGAACTGATTTTTCAGTCCATTTATCACATAAATAGTGCTGAAAATTGCACCAAAAAATGCCAATTTTTAAAAAATTTCTTCACGGGGGGAGAACCCCCCCGAACCCCCCTTATTGCCGTCGGGCTCGCTCGCTACGCTCGCTCGCTCCCGTACGTTCATGCCTTTTCAAATACGCCCACCAGTTTAAAATTCCACCAGCCGTCACTGAAGAAACCTACCATCTGGGGATTTTACATTTGTCACTGCCCTACGGCCAAATGCCAGAAAAAGCAGACCTTAATACAACCCGAAGCCCAGATTATAAAAACTGAGATGTTAGCACAAGAGCAAAATGGTAGTAGTGTCCACCGACAATTAGCAACACTACAGAGAAGATCTCAAAGCGTCCAGTTAGATGAGGCCAAACATACATGGCAGGCTACACAAAGCAGGATTTATCAATGGGGTGTAAATAAGGGAAACTCTTACACAGACTATGCCAATACTCTTTAAAACCGGTTCAAGCACCTATTATTAAATCACCCACGGACGAGATGATCACCAATCCCACACATGTTGCCAGATCCTTTGCTGAGTTCTATCAATCACTCTACACTAAACACGAAGTCCTACCCGAATCTCAGATAGAGGACTTCTTTCGAGATTTATCACCAGGGCACTAATCGCCGTTGCGCGAGACTCCCTAGAAACTCCTATATCACTAGAGGAATTAACCTCAGCTGCCTCAGAAATAGCATCGGGTAAATCACCAGGACCCAATGGATCCCCTAGCAAATCATTCAAAATCTAAGTAACAAAATTGGGACCGCGATACCTCGCAACCCTTTATGAAGCACTCGGAAATAAATGTTTGCCCCCTGACTGGCGACATGCCGAAATAGTAGTCCACCCGAATTCTGTACATCCTACCGGCTAATCTCTCTCCTAAATATTGAAGCTAAACTGCTTGCTAAGGTATTGGCGAATAGACTGATCCCACACCTTCAAGACCGGATTCATCCAGATCAGGCGGGCTTCATGCCACAAAGAGCAACTCGGCACAACATATGTAGAGTAGACAAAACGATTGCCGCCATTGATTAATTAGATCCGCCATCAGCCCTACTACTAGTAGATATGGATAAAGCATTTGACTCAGTCAGCTGGACATACATGTTCCCACTACTGAGACACTTAAACATGGGACCCCGGTACATAGCACTGGTTAGATTATTATACACAGCCCTTACGGCCTCAATATGGGTGGCAGGGGCTACATTGGCTCAATTCCCAATCCAACGGGTATCCTGACATGGATGCCCCCTCTCTCCCTTGCTATTTGCTCTCGCCATAAAGCCTCTCGCCGCCTGGGTGAGAAGAGACGCACTCTATCGCGGCTTTGAGTGGACCCCCTGAAATTTCTGTTCGTATTGCATTGTACGCGGCTGATATCCTATTTTTTCAAGCGACTCCCACCGATCAGGCCTCAGAATACTACAGGTTATGCGTATTTTTGGCAAGACATCAGGCCTATATATGAATGCCTCTAAATCACTGATGTGGCCGATAAGAGGGTCAATGAGGAATGGGCAGAGGGACTTACATTGGTGATACATGGCTTCACATATCTGGGCGTCTACGTTTCAGACAGTCAAACCATCTCCTGGAAATGTAATCTAGAAGCAACAACAGAAAGGGTTGAAACAGAGGTGAAAAACTGTACAGCACCCCCTCTGTCCCTCAATGGAAGATCGGCCATCTTCAAGATGGTCTCTCTGCTCAGATTATTATATCACCTACAATCTCACCCTTACCCAATCACCTTGTCCTGGTTCCGTCAAATTAATGCAATCCTGGGAAACTTCCTGTGGGGGGGGGGTTGCACTGCCAGAGTGGCCCTATGCACCTGCATGCAATCCACATACTGTGGTGGCATCACTGCCGCAGATATACAATCCTACCATGCAGCTGCCCTCTGTACATTCATTCCTTCATAGCAGGGCCAATCCAAAAGAACTTCCCCCTGCAACAAGAGTGGTGATAATGACCTGGCGACAGATCCTTCATCGAATTGGAGGGTAAGGCCGCTTAAACGCCGCTGTGTGAAATCGCCTGCTCCCGCAAGTTCTGGACCTCCAGGGATTCTGCAGCTGGGATCGAATCGGAATATCAGCCCTGGGCGATGTCATGAGTGGGACCGTCCTTTGAGGCCCTTGAGGACCTCCAAAAAGACTTCTCCATGCTCCATACTCAATTTTATAAATTCCTACAACTACGGCATGCCCTCCATCCATACGTTAGGGATCTAACAAATCTAACCAGAATTCAGCCCACTAGAAGGTAAACTTCTGATGGGGGATCTTGGGGAGCATAAAATATCCAAAATCTATCAAACCCTAGTTACAAACAGTCCCAGGAACTTAGATACCTCAAGAGTTACAATGGACACCAATGTGGGACCGATCGATGATGACGATTGGACAGAGGCACTTCAATCACCACGAGAAGCAGCCATCCCTACCTGACTCCGTCTCATCCATTTCAAATACTTACACAGGGTATATTATACCAGACATTGACTTTGGACGGCGGATTTGATTGCTTCTCCACTCTGCCTCCGGTGTCACTCGGAAGAAGGCACCTTATTAATCACAATCTGGTCATGTCCAACCTAGATAGTTTCTGGCGAGGTGTGTTAAATTGCCTGACAGAGGTATTGGCATGGGACTCACCGAGACTGCACGCATAACATACGCAGAAACAGATATAAAAAATACCTTTTTTTTTTTAGACCTCACATTAGCAAAACGTGACATTGCCAGACAATAGTAGGCAGAAACTCCACCCCAAGAATCGCTCTGGAAGACAGGCATGAATTTCACAATGGAGTCGGAACCCCCGATTTTTATGGTGCATACACGTCCACATTTAATGGGAGCACTCCAATGATTTTCAATCCTATCACATTAATTGCTATCAATAATCCATGTTATGGGGCGTGGCTTGGCAGCCGACGGGCATGGACGCGTGAGCGACGAGCTCCGCATCCAGCCCAGCCATTAATCCTGCAACGAGTGTCCCCCCGGCGATCTGAAGCTCCCGGAGGGCTTCCCCTGCCAACTCGGGACCCCTGGAGCAGTCGAGCGGGGTGGAGCGCGGCACGGAGGGCTGGCGCGGAGACGGCGATGCAGCGGAGGCGGGCGGCCGTCGGCCATGTTGGGCGGCCTATGAAGGGACGGGCGGCAGCGGCCCACAGTGCCTGAGGAGCTGGCCGGAAGTGCGGCTGAATCGGCTGCGGGCACCGGAAGTGCCGGCCTAGCCCTACCGATCGGTGGAACGCTGCAGAGTCCGCCTTCTATGCGGAGCCCGGGGCTGGGAACCCAGCAACGCCGTGAGCTAGCGGCGGTGGCCGCACTGCGGTGAGGCGGCGACACAGTGGACGGCACTGGGCTTGTGCCGGGAGCGGAGGGCCTGGAGCTAGAGTGTAAGCAGTGGGACCCCGCCTGTTTAGTGGACCAGCGAGGTGGGTGACCGGCGCAGCGAACTCCTCGAAGGTGGCGGCTTGGCTGGCCACAGGTAGTGGACTCGAGGGCCTGGCTTTTGGATGGTGCCCACATTGGTGCGACAGTCCCAGAGTTCCCCGGAGGACAGCGGTGGGGGTCGGACGGTGCTCCCAGCCACAGCGGCGAGGACAGCTTTGGAGAAGGCTGGGGGCCGCTCCCGTCAGGGCGCCCAGTGAGAGGCAGGAGGGCGCCGGAATCTTTGTGGTCCGGAGGCAAGGGGGAGCAGGTCCCTGAGGCCGGCGAGGGGGCGCACTTCCCGCAGATTTGGTGAGCGGGCCTGGAGGCCGATTGGGGAGGACCTCCCTGACGAACTGCCTCGCTGGAAGAATGGGCAAGCCGCGACTCAAGCCGGGGGGAATCCAGCGGAGTCGGCGGGAGACTCTACCGGTGGCTGCACGGGCGGCACCAGCGCCGACACTGCAGCGGGCCTGCAGCAGCGACAGCTCGACCAAATCCTGCAGGCCATAGCGGACACAAAAACGGCGCTGCAAACTGATATCGCTCAGGTGTCCTCGGATCTGGGGCTGCTCCGGGCGGACCACAGGAAGCTGGTGGACAGGGTCAAGACCACGGAGGACAGGATGGACCTGGTAGAGCCAGCGCAGAAGGTATTGGAGGGTCAGACAGCGGATCTCCTACGGCGGGTGGTGACTCTGGAAAAGAGGGCCGAGGATGCTGAAGGGCGCAACCGCCGCAATAACATTCGCGTAGTCGGGCTGCCTGAAAAGATTGAAGGGGGAGATATGCTAACCTATCTGGAGACCTGGCTGCAAGAGGTGGTGGCGCCCGAGGGACTTACGCGGTTTTTCACCTTGGAGAGGGCGCATAGGGTTCCGGCCCGTCCCCCGGACCCGGGCCGACCGCCCCGGCCGGTGGTGGCCCGCCTGCTGCATTACAAGGACCGGGATATCATCCTTCAGAGGGCCAGAACTTCGGGACCCTACCAGGTAGAGAACGCTCAGGTTTCTATTTACCCGGATTACCCCATGGAGGTCCAACGCAGACGTACCTCATTCCTGGCGGTGAAGAGGGCGCTGCGGGAAGAGGGGCTGCAATACTCTTTGTTGTTCCCGGCCCGCCTCCAAGTTGTGATGGATGGGGCGGCTTCCTTCTTCACTGACCCCGCGGCAGCCTGGAGTTGGCTGGAGTCGGCCCGGACCCGAGCGGCGGCGCATGCTGATGGGGAGGGGCCGCAGGTTACCCCGACGAAGGCCCGTCGCAACAGACGCAACAAGGTGAGGACAGCGGGGGCCCGCTCACCGGGTGCGTCCCAGACGGCTCTGGAGAGGCGAGCTGCACTGTGGGCGGTCTCTGTGATTTCCGGGGCCACGGCCTCCCAGCCCAGCGAGGATTCGGGCTCCAGGAAGGGCACAGAGGACTCCCACTCGGACGGTGCTATCGACGAAGCGGAGGTGCTGCCAGATGTTACCCGGGGGACGGCAGATGGACTGTTGGACGCTTGAAGGTTTGGGGAGTGCTCGGGCCATGAACTGAGGGACATGGGCAGGGAGGACTGGGTACATGGGGAGAGGGAGGCTGGACCGGGCTTGGTGGGGCTCGGGGAGGGACCGGTGCCTGGTGGGGTCCACGGCTGGAGATTATGGAGATTATTGAGGGGTCCTGGGGGTGGGGGCGGGGGAGCCTGCAGGGAGTGGAACGCTGGGGGAGGATTGACGGATTCTGGGCGTGGATGCTCTGGGGAGGACTGCCGTCAAACCCGTCAGGCGTAGAGCCACCACCTCAACCTCACGGACATAGTGAGACTCTGGTGGCTACCAGAGTGTTTGGTTTCTGTTTGGGGGAGTATTTGGATGGGTGACTGTGGTTTAGAACCTGTTCTGGGGAAGGGTGGGGAATCGGGGAGTTGAGGTGTTCTGGGGTTCCAGGGGGTTGTCAGTGTGCCTTGGAGAGGTGGGAAGGGATGGTTGGTTCGGCGATGGGATGGGGACCCCCCCTGAATTGAGAATCGTGACTTGGAACGTGAGGGGGCTCACCTCTATGGTGAAGAGACATAAAATCCACGCCTACTTAGTGCGGAGAGGGGTTCAGGTAGCCTTCCTTCAAGAGACCCACTTAGACAGAGAGGAGGGGAAGGCATTGCAGAGGCGCTGGCGGGGTCAATTGTACTATACCACCTTCTCGAGGTTTGCCCGGGGGGCTCTGATCTGGGTGAGAGCAGGTGTCCCTTTTCAACCCTTGATGACGTTGGTAGACCCAGAGGGTAGGTTCGTGGCAGTGCAGGGACGGCTGGACGGGAGGGACTTGAGCATGTGTAGTGTATATGCCCCTAATATGAACCAGGCTGCGTTTTTCTCCAGGCTGTCGGGGCAGTTGGCGGCGTATCTGACGGGGCCGGTGGTGCTGGGGGGGGATTTTAATTCGGTGACAGATGTGGAGCTGGATAGGTCCCACCCTCCCCTGGCGCAGTAGGTGGTGCGTCGGGTGGCCAATAGTCGACGTAGCTGGCAGGCTACTTGGGGTCTGGTAGACACTTGGCGTACTCATCACCCGCTGGACAGGGATTACTCCTTCTATTCTGCCCCTCATGAGCTGTATGTCCGATTGGATGGTATACTGTGTTCCCCAGACGTCCAATCGCTGATGCGACATAGTGAATATCTAGCTAAAACTCTCTTGGACCATAACCCCTGTATGGGGGTGCTGCAGTGGTCCAGGCAGCGGCAAGTTATTCCCACGTGGCGTCTTAACCCCCTGCTCCTGGAGGACCCGGTCTTCCGGGCTGAGGTTAGTGACTGCATAAAACAATACTTTGAGCGTAACTCGGGTACGACGGTAAGCCGGGCGACGGAATGGGACGCGTTTAAGGCGGTTGTTCGGGGGGTTTGTATATCGTCCACAGCCGGAGTACGGAAGACGTTATTGAAGGAGGTTGATGGGGCGGAGGCCCTGCTGCGGGCGGCGGAACGGGCGCATCAGGCAGGGAACGTTGAGTTGGCTGCGGTTGCTGAGGCACGTGAGGGTGTGGCGGTGCAGGTAGAGAAGCTCCGCTGTTTTGACCATAAAGGCTACTTAATGCGAGCGCACGCGGAATAGGATAAGGTGGGATCCCTTCTGGCATGGCTGGCGAACCCGGCGGCCCGGGGGGAACCAATACTTTCCCTGGTTGAAGCGGGGGGTGCCCCGGTCTATTCCCAGAAGGGGATAAATCAGCAGTTTGCCAGATATTACGCTGGGCTGTACGATAGCACCATGGAGGGGGAGCCTGAAGGCCTAGCGGGCTTCTTACTGGAGGCCCGCCTTCCTCGACTGGACCCGGAGATTGGGAAAGATCTCGGTGGTGCCATAACGCTGGGCGAGATTCGTGCGGCGATTAGACACATGGCCCGTCGGAAAACCCCGGGGGCGGATGGGTTGCCTGTCGAGTTCTTTGCGGCGTTTCCAGATCTGTTAGCACCGCAGCTGCAGGTCCTATACAGCGAGGCCTGGCGGCGTGGGTGCTTGCCCGCCTCTGCTCGGGAGGCGATTGTGATACCCTTATTAAAGCCCGGAGGGGAGGCCGACGCGCGCACGGCGTATCGGCCGCTCTCCATGTTGACGGTGGACTATAAAATATTGAGTAAGATACTGGCGTCGCGCCTTTTGAGTCATATGACCGCCTTAAACCACCCGGATCAGGCGGGCTTTATTCCTTGACGCAGCACGGCCACTTCAGTGCGACGGTTGTTGTGAGTGATGGAAATGGACCGGGAAGTCTTCCCGGAGGCCTGCACGCTGTCGGTCGACATAGAAAAGGCCTTCGATAGTGTGGAATGGCCTTATTTATACCGAGTGTTGCGGGAGTTCGGCTTAGGGGAGGACTTCGTACGCTGGACCACGTTGCTTTATAGCGATGCTACGGCCCGAGTGAAGACGGGGGTCACCATATCGGCCTCCTACCATGTACGGAGGGGGACAAGGCAGGGGTGTTCCCTCTCCCCCCTGTTGTTTGCGCTGGCCATTGAACCGTTGGCAGCTCATGCCCGACGAGGGGGTGCTTATGTGGGAGTTTCACTGCGGGAGGATACGCACTATATCTCCCTCTATGCAGATGATCTGCTGATGTTCTTGGCGGATGCGGAGAGAGCGCTGGAGGGAGCGGTTGCCCTCTTGGAGGAGTTTGGTCGGCTGTCTGGGCTTAAGGTCAACTGGGGCAAGACGTGTTTGTTCCCGTTGTCGCGAGGGGGACGGCCCCAGCAGGCGTTGGGCCATATCCGATGGGAAAGCAGCTGTCTCCGTTATCTGGGGGTTAACATTTACCATACCCAGACTGATTTGCTGGAGGGGAATGTGGGTAGAGCACTTCGAGGCCTACGGGGTAGCATGGGGTTTTGGAATACGCTCCCGCTCTCGTGTGCTGGGAGGGTGGCGCTGCTGAAAATGGTGGCGCTGCCACGGCTCCTTTACTATTTTCGCACCCTTCCTATATGGATCCCGGCGTCGTTCTTCACGAGGCTGCGGGTATTAACCACGGGCTTCATTTGGGGCTCAGGAAGGCGTCGAGTGGCGCTGACCACCTTGCGGCGGCCAAGGGCAGAGGGGGGCTTGGCGGCACCGGATTTTGAGTGGTACTACCTGGCGGCCCAGCTCCAATGGCTCACGCAGGCGGTGGCCAGGGAGTACAGGGGCCCGGAAGGCCCTCAGGGCAGACTAATACCGCGCCATGTGCTGGCCTTTATAGTCCTCCACCAGAGGTTGGACCTCGCCCAGCTCACCTTGGAGGAACGTACCCTCCGGTTATGCTGGAAAAGATGCCAGAGGAGGGCCGCCATAGTTCACCCCTATGCCCCGGAGATCCCCCTGGGGATGTGTACGGCATTCCCGCACGGAGGAGATTGGTCGGGGCTAGCGGTCTGGGAGGAACTGGGGGTACAGATGGTGGGGGACTTATTTAGAGAGGGAGTACTGCTACCTTTCCAGGACTTGCAGGACTCTTATGGGCTCCCGCGGGGAGACTTCCTGCTTCATGCGGCCCTGGTGGCGAGCATCCAGAGGCATTGGAACGTGGGACTTTCGGAACCGCCGACTGCCGCGGGTTGCCAATATGTAGTGATGGCGGCGGGGACGGCTAAGGCCATCACTTGCCTCTATCGCCGGCTGTCGACGGAGAGCCTCCTCCCCCTGGGCGCTCTGAGGGAAAAGTGGGAAGCGGACCTTGGAAAAGAGATCCCTGAGTCCACGTGGTCCACGCTGGTGCGGAGGGCCTGGAAGGGAACGAGGAATGCCAGGTTCCAGTTAGTCCAGTTTTTTACGTTACACAGGGCATACCTGACACCGGCCAAGATACTGCGATATTTCGGGGGAGCGCACTCTCAGTGTCCGCGGTGCGGGGTGGACGGTGCGGACTTTCGACACATGTTTTGGTCCTGTACGCAGTTGGGTGACTACTGGGAAGCAGTGGTGGATTGCTTGAACCAGGTAACTGATCGCTCCATTGCCCCGGATATGGGGACCTGTTTGCTGCTTTGGTTCCCCCACACTCGCCGCACGAAGGTTACTAGCAAATTTTATGATCTGGGGTTGATAATGGCCAAGAGGGAACTGACTCTGCACTGGAAATCCCGGGGGGGACCTAACTTCCTGCGCTGGAGGTCGGCGTTGGCGCGTTGGGCAGGGGCTGAGGGCACGCTCCGGGTGCAACTGGCCCTCCGGAGAGATGACGAAAAGGCGCTGGCTACGGCCTGGGCATGGGAAGCGTTGGTGGTAGACCTTCAGGGGTTGATGTCCGAGGCTGGGGCTGAGGAGAGCGGGTCTGACGGGCAGGAGGTAGTGGGGAGCGGGGAGTAGAAGAGGCGAGACGGTGGGCCCTGACCGCCTACACTTTTGGCTGGGCTAGCTGGAAGGTTCTGTTGGTTTAGGGAGAGGCTGGGCTCCTGTATTTTATTGACCAGGGAGGGGGGGCACATCGAAAGTGGGACCGGGGTAGGAGATGGGGGCACACTGACAGAGGGTGGGAGAGGGGGGGTAGGGGACCGGGTGGAAAGGTTGAGCCGTCTTTAGGAGAGCCGGGGATGCTGTTACATGTGTGGTATTTCCTGGACGGGTGGGGATTGTGAGATGATTGTTGCCTTGTTGTGTTGGAAAACAATAAAAAATGTTTCAACAAAAAAAAAAAATCAATAATCCATGTGTAAACGGGACACAGCATCTCAGGAGGAGGCACGGGATAACCAGGACTGGTGGTTACCTACACCCCCACTATCTTATTCTTTTGCCCACCCACAGGACGATTGGGGTATGTGCGAGAATACTGAAGTGGATACAGATTACGAGACGGGTCCCTTTAAGCGGCACTGCCTGTTCGCGGAAGCCACGCCCCCGTCATCACGTGGTTACACAGGATTGGATATTGGGGCGGAAGACCAGAGCACGGCGTGTGACATCACCAAAGAGTGGATTCCGGGAGGCGAGGAGCGGAGACGGAGATCAGAGACCGGAGGAGACGACCCAGCGGCGCTATTAGACGGGGACTCCACGACGGAGCCTAGAGGAAAGCCAGGAGGCCAACGTACTCACGCAGCGCCGCGCCACTCTCCTGGAGGAGGGTGGCTACCCCAGGTACGGGAGCGGGTCAGGGGCTTGATGGGGTGGCGAAAGAGCCTTTAGACCGCCGTATTCCCTTTTCTTTTCCCCTACCCCTGCACTACTCACACGCGACACTGAGTTCGTTGTACAGCACTATTACACAAGAGTAGGTGTATCCTCACTCCCGGTCCCGGTGTTAGGGTGTATATGTAACGCACCGTAGAGTCCTAACGGTCCTTTTCTCCCTTCCTTCACATACGTCCTGAGGGTCCTGGAGTACCGGAGTGCCAGCGGAGAACGCCCCCATAGCCGGAGAGAGGACCAACACCAACGTTGCAACCACGGCGCCATCAAAGAAGGAGGAGAGACTGCCTAGCAGATTTAGACGTGTGACTTCCACAATAAAACCTTACGTTAAACGACCTGGTCTGCGTGCTGTTAATCCCACACCTCTACAACTGGTGTCAGAAGTGGGATTACCGTCCATCAGTACTCCGGTGATGGAAAACGTTATTCAGCACCTCATAAAAGGCCAAGAGAAGTTGGAATGGGCGGTGGGACAGCAAATTGCCACGTCCCAACAAGACAGGGAAGTGCTTCAAAAATTGATTACCGCCCAAGTGGAAGGACTGCGTACGGCCCAAACAGAGTCCGGGCTCCATACAGCTCCGGATCGCCGCTCCCATGCACCGCATCCGACAGGAATCACGCTGCAAAAATACGTAGGAGGAGAGGACCCGGATGCCTTTTTCTCCAATTTTGAGCGAGCAGCAAGGGCCTATGGGTGGCCCGAGGACAAATGGCCCTTTTTCTTGGCCCCCCTTCTCTCAGGGGACGCACAGGCTGCATACCAAGTTGCCAACGCCACAGGGACATCCCCGTATAACGAGATTAAGGCTATTATTCTAGACCACTTGGGGCTCGATGAAGAAGCGTACCGAGTGCGCTTTCGTAAGGAGAAAGGGACCCCAGGTGAAAACCCCAAAACTCTGTTTTTTCGCCTAAAAATGGCAGCAGATAAGTGGCTAAAGCCGATAACCAGTACCAAAGAAGAGATTATGGCCCGCATCTATCTGGAACAATTCCTAGAAGCTCTTCCCTATGGGACCCAGAGATGGTTACGGCAGCATACACGCTTGACCCCCGAACAAGCCATTGAAATGGCTAGCACTTATACGAGGGCCCAGCCGAAGACCCTCCCGTGGGACACAGAGAGGCATACCAAGACCGGACAAAACCTAAAAGTAGAAAGGAAGACAAGAGGCCAGTTCGAGCCCCGAAAACCGATGCCACTTCGTGTCGAAACGCCAGCGATAAAAGGACCCCAGTGTTTTGAGTGTGGGGAGTGGGGCAATGTCGTACGAATGTGTCCCCGGAAAAAACTATCAGAAGAACCCATGGAGGTTGGATACCTACCCAAAGCAGTCCTTTACTCCGCCGAAATGGGACCCTCCTTCTATGTAAGCACCAAAGTTAATGGCAAAACGGTAAAGGCCTTGTTAGACTCTGGGTGTAAACAGTCTGTCGCCCAGAAAGGGTTGGTACCTCCTGAAAGCACCCTTCCCTACACCCTAGTACAGATTAGGTGTGTCCATGGGGACGTGAAGCCGTACCCAGTTGCAATATTGACTCTAGAAGTAGACGGTCAAAGCCCCTGTACTGTAAGGGTTGGGGTGGTGGATTCCTTGCCTGAAGATCTGATAATAGGGATAGACAATCCCCAGTTCATAGAAATATTCCAGACCTACTTGCACCCTCAAAAGACAGTGATGTCTCCACCTTGTGCTGCCTATAATGTACGGGAGCCCTGGCTCTTAGACCGGAGTTTTAAGTTTGCCCAGGCAAACGATTCAACTCTTTGTAATGCCTGGGAAAATGGACAGGCTAATACCGATTTCCCTCGTCAGGTCTATCCTCGTTTTATCATCCAAAACGACTTGTTATACAGAAAAGGGAGGGAAGGCGAACACCCCCAGCTCGTGGTACCCCTGCCCTTCAGAGACCAAATCTTATTCTATGCACACACGCATCTTACAGCCGGACATACCGGCGCAGAAAAAGCCACTCAGAACATATTACGGCATTTTGTTTGGCCCGGTATATATAAAGACATCCAGAGATATTGTCAGTCCTGCGACGTATGTCAATTAAAGAACTGTCAGCGGCCCCCCGCCGTTCCCCTGCAGCCCTTACCACTGGTTGGAAAACCGTTTGAACGGGTAGGTATGGACCTTATAGGACCACTACCCAAGACACCTAGGGGACATGCCTATGCGTTAGTCATTGTAGACTACGCTACACGGTTTCCAGAAGCTTTTCCGCTCAAATCTCCAACAACGAAAAACATATCGGAGAAGCTGATTGAACTGTTCTCCCGGGTGGGCTTCCCGCGAGAAATTTTAACTGATCAGGGGACACCCTTCGTGTCGAAACTGATGAAAGAAGTGTGCAGTACGCTCAACCTGCATCACCTAAAAACATCCGCATACCACCCCCAAACTGACGGTTTGGTCGAAAGATATAACCGTACCCTCAAGTCCACACTGAAAAAAATGCTTTCCCTCGAAAGTACGGACTGGGATCGTTTGCTCCCACTTGCCCTTTACGTAATTCGAGGCCAAGTACAAAGCAGCCTGGGCTGCTCAGCATTTGAAATGTTGTACGGTAGACAGCCTAGATCACTGCTGGAAATCACTAGAGAAGCGTGGGAAAGAGAATCCACTGAGGAACAGAAAACCTTCCTAGAGTATACAACACAACTGCGTTCTCGTATTTTACCAATCCGAGAACTAGCTCTCCTAAACCTAGAAAAACATCAGACGTCACAAAAGGTTCAATATGATAAAGGAAAGAAGCTTAGAACCCTGAAGCTAGGTGACTGGGCCCTGGTCCTTCTCCCGTCTTCTACGAAGAAGTTTCAGAGTGAGTGGACAGGTCCCTTTAAAGTTATAGAAACTCTGGGAAACACCACATACCGGCTACAAGTGACCCCCAAACGAAGACAGTGTTATCACATAAACCTGTTAAAAAAATGGATAGGTCCTCCTCCCAAAAACGCGCATGGTATATGGCCTACCGGGAGAAATGAGTCCACTCTGCCACAGATGCCCCTAAATCCGGAACTGTCCAATGACCAGCGGACAGATCTCCTACTGACCCTGAGCCCCTTTTCGGCCTTGTTCTCTGACCTTCCTGGCCGAACCTCCCTGGCCGAACATAGAATTGACACGAAGGAAGGGCTGACTGTCAAACAGAGACCATATCGCATACCCGCGGCCAGAAAAGGGATGGTAAAAAAAGAGGTGGAAGACATGTTACAGCTAGGCGTCATTCGCCCCTCCAAGAGCGCTTGGGCATCACCCATCGTCTTAGTCCCGAAACCTGACGGCACAACCCGTTTCTGTATGGACTTTAGAGCATTAAACGCCATTTCCTCCCTGGATGCCTATCCGCTACCCCGAGTAGACGATCTCATAGAGAAGTTGGGGGAGGCGAAGTACATTACAACTTTCGACTTGACAAAGGGTTACTGGCAGGTGCCATTGAGGGAACAGGACAAACAAAAAACTGCCTTTGTCACGGATGAGGGACTGTATGAATTTAATGTACTACCTTTTGGCCTGCACGGGGCCCCGGCCACTTTTCAGAGATTAATGAACGCTGTGCTGCAACCCTATACCGCATTCAGCTCTGCGTATTTAGATGATATAGTAGAGTTCAGTAGCTCTTGGGCCGAGCACTTGAAACACCTCGCTATCATACTTACCGCCCTGAGCAGAGCAGGGTTACACATTAATGCGAAGAAATCTTGTGCAGGATATTCGCGAGTGAAGTATCTAGGATATGTCCTGGGAGACGGGGTAATAGCACCACAACAGGAGAAAGTGAAAGTCATCAAAGCTGTCCCTTTCCCTACAACAAAACGGGACCTCAGGGCATTCCTTGGCCTTATTGGCTATTATAGACGTTTCATTCCTCAATTTGCGGAGACTGCCAGCCCCCTGACCGATGTACTGAGGAAAGAGGTGAAACAAACCGTCCTAGCAAACCCCACAAAAAGAATGCTAGAGGCGTTTGTCACATTAAAGAATGCCATAACCACCGAACCTGTATTGGTCTCTCCTGACTTTCGCAAGGAGTTCATACTCTCCACAGACGCATCCAATTGCGGACTAGGGGCTGTTTTGTCACAACTAGGAGAGGATGGGAAAGAACACCCTATTTTATACCTAAGTAGGAAGTTATTTCCACGAGAAGTCAAATACTCAACCATAGAACGGGAATGTTTGGCTATAAAGTGGGCCATAGACAAACTACACTATTACCTGGATGGTCGACATTTCCAACTATACACTGACCATGCCCCCCTTCAATGGCTGAACAAAACCAAATCACAGAATCCCCGGGTCCTAAGATGGTTTCTGTCCTTACAGCCCTATTCCTTCACCATCAAACACCGTAAGGGCAGTGACAATGTGAATGCTGATTTTCTCTCCCGTATTCCCCCTCTCCCCGATCGGGAGAGTCTAAGGGGGGAGGTATGTAAACGGGACACAGCATCTCAGGAGGAGGCACGGGATAACCAGGACTGGTGGTTACCTACACCCCCACTATCTTATTCTTTTGCCCACCCACAGGACGATTGGGGTATGTGCGAGAATACTGAAGTGGATACAGATTACGAGACGGGTCCCTTTAAGCGGCACTGCCTGTTCGCGGAAGCCACGCCCCCGTCATCACGTGGTTACACAGGATTGGATATTGGGGCGGAAGACCAGAGCACGGCGTGTGACATCACCAAAGAGTGGATTCCGGGAGGCGAGGAGCGGAGACGGAGATCAGAGACCGGAGGAGACGACCCAGCGGCGCTACTAGACGGGGACTCCACGACGGAGCCTAGAGGAAAGCCAGGAGGCCAACGTACTCACGCAGCGCCGCGCCACTCTCCTGGAGGAGGGTGGCTACCCCAGGTACGGGAGCGGGTCAGGGGCTTGATGGGGTGGCGAAAGAGCCTTTAGACCGCCGTATTCCCTTTTCTTTTCCCCTACCCCTGCACTACTCACACGCGACACTGAG